>NC_047573.1:28656606-30110170 GCF_011004845.1 Esox lucius | reverse complement strand
AGCATGCTTTAAAGCTAGTCAAGGTGTTTTCATTTACAAACCTACAAAACTCCATTGCATTGGCCGGGAATCGAACCCGGGCCTCCCGCGCAGGAGTCAAGGATTCTTTAGCTAAAGTGCCCTAAAGCGTTTCCCATTCATTCCCTATGGTAGTGCTAAACCACTACGGATGCAATATATGTAAGGCCACGTATGCCCTCCGAGGCGCTGTGGCAGGTTTTACGCAAGAGGTGGCGAAGATAATAGCCGAATTACAACGAACCACAACAAACACCCGGGAACAACTCATCTGAGCTTTATTGACTTTTTCTGATTCGTGAATTTCTTTTACATTTCAGCATTTGATCCGAGCATTTTAAGTTTTGTTACATTAGCGGTTTTAGCTACGTCAGACACACAACAGCCAAAGGTAAGTCGTGTTTTTACATACAAAATATGAGTTCTTTATCATCGATTGTCTTTTTTTTTATTTGTCTTCGGATCTTTTAATAATGCAATAATAGCAGAGGTGGGGGACTCGAGTCACATGACTTGACTCGAGTCTGACTCGAGTCACCATTTTCAGGACTTGTGACTTGCTATATTAAAGTATGAAAATGACTTGACTTGACTTTAACTTGAGAACAAGTTACTTGAGACTTGACTTGACTTGAAGTGGAAGACTCGACAATGACTTGAACTTATAATAAACAAACAGCAATAAAATTATTTTATATGTGACATCAGCACCACTAATCAGCGTATGTGCCTTTAACGCTGCACAATTCAAACCGCGCCAAACATGGCAGACAGTAACGTTAGTGGAGCTCCACAACTAGTATCGTTTGTTCACAAGGACTTTGAACTGGACTGTGTGAATAAAAAAAGATTTGCCAGATGCAAAATATGCAACAACGTCAAATTTCATTCGTCATTTTAAGAACCACAAGGAAAGGTAAGAAAGTAATCTCTTCATATTCAGTTTCACTTTGATCTATAACGATTAAGTTACTAATGTAATGAATTCATCTTTTGTTTGTCATAATCTGGTTGCATATTATATATCTTTTTTTCTTGTTAGAAATTATCATTACTGAATACGTCTGGTAAATAGATGTAAGGGAATTTGAAACAGTGGCATAGCCTGAATTTTAATGTTGATGGGCATCTTAAAATGAGCGGGCTTGTATATTATTACACGTAGGCTATAATGTCTGTATTAAATGTGCGCATTTTCAAGTGTTTGTGGACTGCGTGTGGAAACTTAAAAGCATTGTGCTTACACCATAACAGTTAACTTTACTGCATGAAAGGCTAACATGGAGGCGCCGATGTGATTACTAGCACCTAAACTTTTCGAAAGTTTTTTTTTTTTTTTACTCATACAGACAAGAATAATTACAGCGTAATTAAATATTAGGCAGTTTTTCAGTCACAATAATTAGTTTATAAGGTTGTCATTATTAGCCCTTATTACATGGATTGGCTGAATTCCAGTGCAGAATGCGTGTTATTTCTTGAGAACAGACCGTTGCCATGAAAAACAGCGCGTTGCTATGGACGCAGGAGGATTCTAACCAGAGACGGAACGGACTCTTTTCTTTAGAGGAAGCAATACAATCGTTTTTAAATCAATAAATTCCTTTTGAAATTTGGTAGGTAGCCATGTAATAATCGGGATAAGGTATAGCGAGGTGGTTGTTATAGTGAATACAACCCCTTCAGGCAGATTTAAGATCCCTCCGCTTCGTCCCCCCAAAAAATGCGGAGGAGAAAAATATTTGATTTTGAAATCGAGCTTCGCACCGAGCGCACGTCAAAAACAGAGGACAGTGTGTGTGTGTGTGTGTTCATCTCTTTAGTACTGTGACTTGACTTGACTTGAAACTTATAAGGACTCGACTTGACTTGCTTAGGGTGAACCCTTGACTTGACTTGCTTGATTTATCTGAACTGTGACTTGAGACTTGACTCGAGACTTGATGGTGAAGACTTGAGACTTGCTTGGACTTGACCATGTCTGACTTGTCCCCATCTCTGAATAATAGTAAATACAGCGGATATTCAGAGTAATTTTGTTAGAACGTAATCTGAATGAAACGTGGACTTGTGGAAACTATACGTTTCTCATATATATTTGTAAGTATTATAGTATTATAGCGCGATCTAAATAAACAAGTATTCTATGTTTTCACGAATTAAACAATGTGAATGCGTTCATAATAAGTCACTTAAATGATGTAGCTATTTCTGTATAGATATTACAGAATAGTCTGAAAGCTATAGTTCATAATAAAGTTAATTACAAGATTGTTAATTGTTAATTACTATTGCAAGTGTTGTCCAGTGTATATGTGGGGAGGGGTATTGGTTTGTCCAGATGAGGTTGTGTATATTTGGGGATTGGTTATAGATCTGTATAGTTGAAGGTTGTGTGTGTATATTATACATTGTACTGTATAATTAGTACATTAGCCTGAAAGGTATCATTAAAAATAATTAAATAATTAATTTTGTTTACTCTTTGCTTCAAAAAAAAAAAAAAGAGTAAACAATTTTGTTTACTCTTTGCTTCCCTCTCCTTGAACTGCCACCTTAACGTGGTGGAGGGGTTTGAGTACCCGAGTGACCCTAGGAGCTATGTTGTCTGGGGCTATATGCCCCTGGTAGGGTCTCCCAAGGCAAACAGGTCCTAGGCGATGGGTCAGACTAAGAGCGGTTCAAAAACCCCTTAATGAAGAAGAAAATTGTGTGTCCTGTGACGTCGCCCGGCATGGCGCAGCCGGGGCCCCACCCTGGAGCCAGGCCCGGGGTTGGGGCTCGTTCGCGAGCGCCTGGTGGCCGGGCCTTTCCCCATGGGGCCCGGCCGGGCCAAGCCCGAACGAGCGACATGGGGCCGCCCTCCCGTGGGCTCACCACCCACAGGAGGGACCATAAGGGGCCGGTGCAGAGAGGATCGGGCGGCAGTCAAAGGCGGGGGCCTAGACAACCCGATCCCCGGACACGGAAACTAGCTCTAGGGACGTGGAATGTCACCTCGCTGGCGGGGAAGGAGCCTGAGATGGTGCGTGAGGTTGAGAGGTTCCGACTAGAGGTAGTCGGGATCACCTCTACGCACGGCTTGGGCTCTGGAACCACACTCCTTGAGAGAGGATGGACTCTTCACCACTCTGGAGTTGCCCATGGTGAGAGGCGGCGGGCTGGTGTGGGTTTGCTTATAGCTCCCCAGCTCTGCCGCCATGTGTTGGAGTTTACCCCGGTGAACGAGAGGGTCGTTTCCCTGCGCCTACGGGTCGGGGATAGGTCTCTCACTGTTGTTTGTGCCTATGGGCCGAACGGCAGTGCAGAGTACCCGACCTTCTTGGAGTCTCTGGGAGGGGTGCTGGAAAGTGCTCCGACTGGGGACTCTATCGTTCTACTGGGGGACTTCAACGCCCACGTGGGCAACGACAGTGATACCTGGAGGGGCGTGATTGGGAGGAACGGCCCCCCTGATCTGAACCCGAGCGGTGTTCAGTTATTGGACTTCTGTGCTAGTCACAGTTTGTCCATAACGAACACCATGTTCAAGCATAAGGGTGTCCATCAGTGCACGTGGCACCAGGACACCCTAGGCCGCAGGTCGATGATCGACTTTGTTGTCGTTTCATCTGACCTGCGGCCATATGTCTTGGACACTCGGGTGAAGAGAGGGGCGGAGCTGTCAACTGATCACCACCTGGTTGTGAGTTGGATCCGATGGCGGGGGAGGAAGCTGGACAGACTCGGCAGGCCCAAGCGTACTGTAAGGGTCTGCTGGGAACGTCTGGCCGAGTCTCCTGTCAGAGAGATCTTTAACTCCCACCTCCGGCAGAGCTTTGACTGGATCCCGAGGGAGGTTGGAGATATTGAGTCCGAGTGGACCATGTTCTCCACCGCCATTGTTGAAGCGGCCGCTCGGAGCTGTGGCCGTAAGGTCTCCGGTGCCTGTCGAGGCGGCAATCCCCGAACCCGGTGGTGGACACCGGAAGTAAGGGATGCTGTCAAGCTGAAGAAGGAGTCCTATCAGGCCTGGTTGGCTTGTGGGACTCCAGAGGCAGCTGACGGGTACCGACAGGCCAAGCGGACTGCAGCCCGGGTGGTTGTGGAGGCAAAAACTCGGGCCTGGGAGGAGTTCGGTGAGGCCATGGAGAAGGACTATCGGCTGGCCTCGAAGAGATTCTGGCAAACCATCCGGCGCCTCAGGAGAGGGAAACAGTGCCCTACCAACGCTGTTTACAGTAGAGGTGGGCAGCTGTTGACCTCAACTGGGGATGTCGTCGGGCGGTGGAAGGAGTACTTCGAGGATCTCCTCAATCCCGCCGTCACGTCTTCCATTGAGGAAGCAGAGGATGAAGGCTCAGAGGTGGACTCGTCCATCACCCGGGCTGAAGTCACCGAGGTGGTTAAGAAACTCCTCGGTGGCAAGGCACCGGGGGTGGATGAGATCCGCCCTGAGTACCTCAAGTCTCTGGATGTTGTGGGGCTGTCTTGGCTGACACGCCTGTGCAACATCGCGTGGCAGTCGGGGACAGTGCCTCTGGGATGGCAGACCGGGGTGGTGGTCCCTCTTTATAAGAAGGGGGACCGGAGGGTGTGTTCCAACTATAGGGGGATCACACTTCTCAGCCTCCCCGGGAAAGTCTATGCCAGGGTTCTGGAGAGGAGAATACGGCCGATAGTAGAACCTCGGATTCAGGAGGAACAGTGTGGTTTTCGTCCAGGCCGTGGAACACTGGACCAGCTCTATACCCTCTACAGGGTGATGGGGGGTTCATGGGAGTTTGCCCAACCAGTCCACATGTGTTTTGTGGATTTGGAGAAGGCATTCGACTGTGTCCCTCGCGGCATCCTGTGGAGAGTGCTTCGGGAATATGGGGTCCTGGGTCCTTTGCTAAGGGCTGTCAGGTCCCTGTACGACCGAAGCAGGAGCTTGGTCCGCATTGCCGGCAGTAAGTCAGACTTGTTCCCTGTGCATGTTGGACTCCGGCAGGGCTGCCCTTTGTCACCGGTTCTGTTCGTAATTTTTATGGACAGAATTTCTAGGCGCAGCCAGGGGCCGGAGGGTGTCAGGTTTGGGGACCACACGATTTCGTCTCTGCTCTTTGCGGATGATGTTGTCGTGTTGGCCCCTTCAAGCCAGGACCTTCAGCATGCACTTGGACGGTTTGCAGCCGAGTGTGAAGCGGTGGGGATGAAAATCAGTACCTCCAAATCCGAGGCCATGGTCCTCAGTCGGAAAAGGGTGGCTTGCCCACTTCAGGTTGGTGGAGAGTGCCTGCCTCAAGTGGAGGAGTTTAAGTATCTAGGGGTCCTGTTCTCGAGTGAGGGAAGGATGGAACGGGAGATTGACAGACGGATCGGTGCAGCTTCTGCAGTAATGCGGTCGATGTATCGGTCTGTCGTGGTGAAGAAAGAGCTGAGCCGCAAGGCGAAGCTCTCGATTTACCGGTCAATCTACGTTCCTACTCTCACCTATGGTCATGAGCTTTGGGTCATGACCGAAAGGACAAGATCCCGGATACAGGCGGCCGAAATGAGCTTTCTCCGCAGGGTGGCTGGGCGATCCCTTAGAGATAGGGTGAGAAGCTCGGTCACCCGGGAGGAGCTCAGAGTAGAGCCGCTGCTCCTCCACATCGAGAGGGGTCAGCTGAGGTGGCTTGGGCATCTGTTTCGGATGCCTCCGGAACGCCTTCCTGGGAAGGTGTTCCGGTCCCGTCCCACCGGGAAGAGACCCCGGGGAAGACCTAGGACACGCTGGAGGGACTATGTCTCCCGGCTGGCCTGGGAACGCCTCGGTGTCCCCCCGGAAGAGCTGGAGGAAGTGTCTGGGGAGAGGGAAGTCTGGGCATCCCTGCTTAGACTGCTGCCCCCGCGACCCGGCCCCGGATAAGCGGAAGATGATGCAATGCAATGCAATACTCTTTGCTTCATCATTTAGATTAACATGTCACACAGGCCTTCAGTGTTTTTCCCTGGCAAGGTCCAAGTTATCTTTCGGAGAGGCGTGTTAGGTTACCTTCTACAAGTCCCCTCTGATGCCGCCAAGAAGATCAAAGACAACCCTTCTATGCAGGACAAGTCTGCTCCTCTGAAGGAAGAGGTTGTCAGGAAGAATGCCATCAGCATTGTCTTACAAAGAGGGGGGGATGTGTCAGATAAAGCTGAGGTGTTGGGGGAGTACATACTACAGTTTGGGAAGTACAGAGGCAAGTCCTTCAGGTGGCTGCTGGAAAATGATGTTGGATACACTATGTACCTCATCAAAAATTCGGAAAAAGAGAAAGAGGCAGGCCATTTCGGTACAGAGGGGAGCAGCAAAATCAGTTTGCAGTCCTTTTTGGAATATGCCATGAGCTTCAAAGATATTGAGGAGCTTTCAAAGTTTGAGTCTCACAAAACGAATTCTCCTGCTGTGACCTCAGATTGTGACACTCTGGTTGGCTTTGGTAATCGGGCCAAAAGTACATGGGGAGAAATATGGGAGAGCAGAGCTGATGGGTACACTTTCTTCATTATGTCAAGGAAATGTGGTACAGGTTCAAAAATGCACAAACTGCAGCAGTACCTGCTAATGAAAAAAGAGTCATTGCCATCAACCGTTACATCACCAGCCTCTACTGCAACTCCTTACTCCCAAGGTATGTCAAAAGTAAACACAAATCATTTGAAAAATATTGCTTGTGGCATCATATATCTTTTTTGGTTTTCATTATGTTTTATTGCATAGCAATGGATGAATGAAGTTTTCCTGGAGAAAGCTATACTGAGTATTTCACCTTCCAAAATCCAGACCATGCTCTGAGTTAAACATGTTTTCTATGTATTTTTAAACACATAACCATTTTACTGAGTTTCCATTTGAGTTAGGAATGTAAGGATTATTCAACAAATAGTTGTGCTACATTTGTGAGGAACTATTGTCACTTATTTTCTAGCTATTTTGACTACTACATTAACTATTGTGTATCGTTGCTACTTTAGGCAAATTACTTCAAATCTACTCATTGTAAACGGTAATGTAGCTGCTTGCAACCAAGATCATGTGTGTGTATGTTAAACTTTATTTCAGATTCACCAGCATCAGCAGCTGTAGGAGCACCATCTGTGTCTACTGGCAGAGGTTTTTCTCCATCAGTTTGGCAGGATTATTCACTGAATTATTCTGCCTAACAATATACCTTGGTTATTATTTTGGCCTTGTTCTGGCTTTGTTCTGGCTATGTTCTGGCCATGTTCCTAATTGTTATTTTGCTTGTGTTCTACTAACAAAATCAAAAGGACATGTTCATGACAACATGTCCATCAAAACCTCCATCTCCATGAGGGTAAGTGTTCATTTGAGTTCCCTTTTTGCATGTCCTCTGAATTTCTGTGCATGTGCATGTATGATATATTTAGTCTACAAGGTCATTCAATTGTGTATTTGTGAAATAAGTGTACTATAAGTAAGTAATCACTGTAGTCTACATGTTGATTTTTTACCTTTTGGTATTTGTGATTCCAGCACCAACACACCCTGCACGTCAGCCTGTGCCACCAGCATCAACACGCCCTGCATCTCAGCCTGTGCCACCAGCATCAACACGCCCTGCATCTCAGCCTGTGCCACCAGCATCAACACGCCCTGCATCTCAGTCTGTGATTCCAGCACCAACACACCCTGCACGTCAGCCTGTGCCACCAGCATCAACACGCCCTGCACCTCAGCCTGTGCCACCAGCATCAACACGCCCTGCATCTCAGTCTGTGCCGCCAGCATCAACACACCCTGGATTTCCACCCTCACTTCCACTGCCCAGATATGACCAAGAAATGATTCACTGGAACTGCTCTCAACAGCAAAAGGTATGGATGAAGATGGAGCTGGAAGCCATGGGACTGTGGCCGGGAAGTCCACCTGTGAGGCACCTTACTAACTCTGTCTCTTTGTGGCGTCTACCACCTCAGCCTGAGCTCATTGAGACTGCCTGTGGGCTTCCATCCCGCAAATATTTCCAGCTACATCCATTCTTCATCTGGAAACCAGAGAATGACAGCATCATGGGAAGGCTGAGAAACAATTATGTTCTCCCATGTCTTCACAGTTGTTCTCGACCACAGATAACTTCATCAGGTGTAGGAAGGCCTCGAGTGGTTGTTGGCATTGTCAATCAATATTACTTGTTTGCATCTCGGCTTTGCTGCAAAGCATGCAAAAGGAATTGGTTTGCTGACAATCCTCTGTGGCTGGCAAAGCTCCCTAAAAGGTATACCAACATGTTGCCAGCCCTCCTTACCTACAAGAAAGCAATCTGTAAATCTGTGGTAGATGAATTAAGACGCACTGCAAAATCCCCAAATGACATGGCCAATCAGCTGATGGAGATGATGCACCTAAAGTATGAAAGAGCAAACCTGGCCTACCTGCTAAGTGTGCAGAACATCAAGGATGCTGAGGCAGGGTTGTATGGTCAGAGCACCATCAGCAAATACCTGAGGAGGGACAGTACACCTGCTGCATTTGGGGGGTATGAAGACACAGACGGCTGGTGTGGAATGTCTGTGTCGTCATATTACCTTACAGACTGTCTTCTGCAGGAGTTTCGGAGGCAGGAGCCATCAATCACGCAGCTCTTACAGGGCACATTTGGACAGGTGTTGAGATCCGACCACACCCGGAAGATTGCCAGGAAAGTCACTCTTACATCAGGCACAATGTCATCTTATGCTGTGATGAACGAGAACTGGATGATCATCTCTTGGGTGATGGTGCAGTCCGAGAGTGAAAGGTCTTTGGAGCCCATGTATGAAGGTCTGGCCACACGCTACACTGCTGCTGGAATTGAAAAGGCCAATTACCATTGGGTGGACAGGTATTTATTATATAATTTGTTTAACAATTGTATAAGCCTTTTCAGCTTACATATGTTATTTAATGATATTAATAATTTCATTTAAATCTCAAATAGGGAAGAAAATTCATTATATATTTAATCATGTAACTTTTTTTTAATCCTCTTCTATTTCTGGACATTGTTATGTTTCTTTGTACATAGGGACTGCTGTGCAGCCTTCAGGGTCCAGAATTCTCATCCAGCTGAGCACCTTTTGAGGGAAGCCTGGAGGACTACAGAGGCTACTGTTGCAGAGGTGACATCCGGGGACTTGACCAACATCTGTGCTTCGAGGTCAAAGTTTAATGAGTTCATCTCTGTAAAGCTGGACTTGTTCCACTGTATGAGACGATTCTGCCGGGAGTGTGTCTCAGAGCATCATTCCTTATACAGCTCTTTCTGTCAGTTCCTCTCGGCTGCCTTCACAATTGTGGATCAGCAGGATCTGAAGAGACTGAAGGAGGCCTATGTCTTCTGTGGGATCGTGCCAGCAAATCCAACAAAGCAGCATATCCGGGAGCACTGCAGGACAAAGATCCCTCAGCCACAAGAGCTTGTGAAGAGAGTGGAAGAAGTTCTCCTTCACTTCCACCTGTTAATAGATGTAAATGACATCCCTCTCTTCAAACCGTCCATGCTGAAAGCCTGGAGGATCCAGCGAGTCCACATGCTGAGGGGCTGTCTCAGTGACCCAGAACGGGAGGATGGGATTCTGTACAGATACGGTGGCACGCTGCAACTCAACCATGTCCAGGGTGAAGGGGCATCTGTGCCCGTGTGGATTCCAATCAGAGGCACTTCACAGCAAGAGGGCTACCACTTCCACCAGGCTCAGTGGGTGACTGGGAACAAAGTCTCCCCAGAGTTATTTCAGGCCCAGGGTATGACTGGTGTGGCACGCTGGAATTTCCAGAGATTGGTGGATCTCAAACAGCCGGGTGTGGTTTTGCCTGCAGTGTTTGACCCACTACTGATCACAGACTTGAACATGGCCTCTGTGAATGTGACGGGGAGCGCCAAATATCCAGCACTGCAAGTCTCCAACAGGGACACAGGAGAGAGGTTTGGACTCGAGTACGTTGAGCAAGGGTGCCGTGCTGTTCCTCTCGACTGGGAAAAGCACAGATCTCAGAAGAGGACAGACATGTCCGTATTCCTGACCCCTCTCCCTGTTGAGAAATGTCAACCCTCAGCAACACAGCTGCCGCCGACTGTCAGATTTCCTGATTCTGCAGCTCCTGCTACTGAGGCTTTAAAGAGAGAAAGCACTGAGGAGCCCCAGATGGACATAGGTAATTCAGAATAATACCACAAACACAGGCATATCTCTCTCACACTAACTCAGTCACACGCACCTAAATATGCTTGCAGACACATGCATTCTGCATAATTACTTTCACTGAAGAACTGTTCCTCTCTTTCAGATCTGCCCTGCACACCTCCACTGCCTATGACCGCCTCACCAAGAAGTGCACGCACGGGGCCTATCAAGACTGGTGGCCGGGTCTTTGGGTTGGACCACAATCGGTGGCCTGGCCCAATGAGGGTGGCTATTGATGGTCTGCTTGCCAGGCATCATGGACAGAAGGACATGCTGAAACTGGTGGACTTTGACTATGCTTCCATGGTGCAAAGTTCATGTGCAGACCCCAACAACCTGCTTCACCCAACCACCAAACACCACATTGGAAGGTATATAAAACACCTGGCCAAATTAAAAAACACCAGTTCCTCCCTTAACACCAGTCCTGAAAAGCTCTTGGAGACCCAACAACTGTGGCAGCACTTAACCATGGGAAGTGACACAACCTGTGTCCTTGTAACAGCACTCCCACCTGCAGTTGTGAACCCACCCGCACTGCCCACACAAAATGCTCCTCTTACTGAAGCTGCCATAGAGAAAATTGTTTTGGGACTGATGGAAAAGCAGCAACAGTCAGAGCAACAACAGCAGCAAAAGAAAAAAATGACAAAAACCTGCCTTTCATGTGGCCAACCCAAGTCCCGTTACATGAATGATGGCTCTTCAATTCATTATTTTTATCAGAGTGGGCATGTTAGGTACTTCTACTGCTCCACAAAAGTATTTAAAACATATGGAGCAGAGGGCCTCACAAACCCCAAAATGTCTTTTGAGGATTTCATGTCAACACCCTTCTTTCAACAAGAACTTGAATCCATAAAATAGAAAGTGGAACAACAGAAGGACAAACAAAAGAGGAAGTCAGCAGATGTACCCTCTGGCCGTTTGTGCAGGTTCTGCCATTTGGAACTAAAACAGGGCCCTAATAGTCCTCACATTCACACAGGGTTCCCCGGAGTGGCAGGGAAATATATTTATTGTCCTGCCAAGGTGTTATCCCTCTACCAGGCCAAGGGTATGGAGAAAGAAATGACCTGGAAGGAGTTCCAGGCATCTGCTTTTTATCAGGATGAAAAGAAAAGATGGATGGATGAAAAGAGGAAATGTTGATTTACACACACACATGCATCCACACACACACACACACACACACACACACACACACACACACACACACACACACACACACACACACACACACACACAAACAAACAAAATGGCCATAATCTTCTAATAAAACAATTTTGAAGTTCAGTACAATTCTCTTGCCTTTAATTCATGTTTACATATTGAACATACTGTACATGAAGTCAGACAGGGTTGCTTATAATTACATTGTGGCACAAGGTACATGAAAAATCAACTGACAGAAAAGTTTGGTTTGTGTAACCCCAAATCTAAGTTAAGATTGGCAAGGAGGTCAAAGGCTGGTCTGTGCATTCAAGTCGACTGCAGGGCTGAAGAAGGTTTTTACCAGGTCATCGGATGAAGTACTTTTGTTTCCTCAACAGGTAGGGCTGATAAGTGAGAATAATCTACTGCAATCTTTAACTGAAGAGGAAAATCTTATGGTAGAATATGTGCAGTACATGAATGTGTTAATTATTTTGAAAGGTGTTATCTTTAAATTAATTTCACATCAGCATAAATTAATGAAGTAATTTGGTCTTTAAAATAACACTTTCACAAAAGCAGAAAATCCCATTACAAAATACTATTATTTTAATACACTGGATATAAACTAGTACACCTGAAATAAGATGGGGAATGTATAATATTTTGAATACATTTGGAGTATATTATCAATGTTCTGAAATATTAATCATCAATCATATGTTATCAGTATACAAAAATAACAAAATCGGGGTTGGGGCTCGTATGCGAGCGCCTGGTGGCCGGGCCTTCCCCCATGGGGCCCGGCCGGGCTCAGCCCGAACGGGCGACGTGGGGCCGCCCTCCCGTGGGCTCACCACCCACAGGAGGGACCATAAGGGGCCGGTGCGAAGAGGATCGGGCGGCAGTCGAAGGCAGGGGCCTAGACAACCCGATCTCTGGACACGGAAACTGGCTCTAGGGACGTGGAATGTCACCTCGCTGGCGGGGAAGGAGCCTGAGTTGGTGCGTGAGGTTGAGAGGTTCCGATTAGAGGTAATCGGGATCACCTCTACGCACGGCTTGGGCTCTGGAACCACACTCCTTGAGAGAGGATGGACTCTTCACCACTCTGGAGTTGCCCATGGTGAGAGGCGGCGGGCTGGTGTGGGTTTGCTCATAGCTCCCCAGCTCTGCCACCATGTGTTGGAGTTTACCCCGGTGAACGAGAGGGTCGTTTCCCTGCGCCTACGGGTCGGGGAAAGGTCTCTCACTGTTGTTCGGCCTATGGGCCGAACGGCAGTGCAGAGTACCCGACCTTCTTGGAGTCTCTGGGAGGGGTGCTGGAAAGTGCTCCGACTGGGGACTCTATTGTTCTACTGGGGGACTTCAACGCCCACGTGGGCAGCGACAGTGACACCTGGAGGGGCGTGATTGGGAGGAACGGCCCCCCGGATCTGAACCCTAGTGGTGTTCAATTATTGGACTTCTGTGCTGGTCACAGTTTGTCCATAACGAACACCATGTTCAAGCATAAGGGTGTCCATCAGTGCACGTGGCACCAGGACACCCTAGGCCGCAGGTCGATGATCGACTTTGTTGTCGTCTCATCTGACCTGCGGCCGTATGTCTTGGACACTCGGGTGAAGAGAGGGGCGGAGCTGTCAACTGATCACCACCTGGTGGTGAGTTGGATCCGATGGCGGGGGAGGAAGCTGGACAGACTCGGCAGGCCCAAGCGTACTGTAAGGGTCTGCTGGGAACGTCTGGCCGAGTCTCCTGTCAGAGAGATCTTTAACTCCCACCTCCGGCAGAGTTTCGACTGGATCCCGAGGGAGGTTGGAGATATTGAGTCCGAGTGGACCATGTTCTCCACCGCCATTGTTGAAGCGGCCGCTCGGAGCTGTGGCCGTAAGGTCTCCGGTGCCTGTCGAGGCGGCAATCCCCGAACCCGGTGGTGGACACCGGAAGTAAGGGATGCCGTCAAGCTGAAGAAGGAGTCCTATCAGGCCTGGTTGGCTTGTGGGACTCCTGAGGCAGCTGACGGGTACCAACAGGCCAAGCGGGCTGCAGCCCGGGTGGTTGTGGAGGCAAAAACTCGGGCCAGGGAGGAGTTCGGTGAGGCCATGGAGAAGAGATTCGGCTGGCTTCGAAGAGATTCTGGCAAACCATCCGGCGCCTCAGGAGAGGGAAACAGTGCCCTACCAACGCTGTTTACAGTAGAGGTGGGCAGCTGTTGACCTCAACTGAGGATGTCGTCGGGCGGTGGAAGGAGTACTTCGAGGATCTCCTCAATCCCGCTGACACGTCTTCCATTGAGGAAGCAGAGGATGAGGGCTCAGAGGTGGACTCGTCCATCACCCGGGCTGAAGTCACAGAGGTGGTCAAGAAACTCCTCGGTGGCAAGGCACCGGGGGTGGATGAGATCCGCCCTGAGTACCTCAAGTCTCTGGATGTTGTGGGGCTGTCTTGGTTGACACGCCTGTGCAATATCGCGTGGCGGTCGGGGACAGTGCCTCTGGGATGGCAGACCGGGGTGGTGGTCCCTCTTTTTAAGAAGGGGGACCGGAGGGTGTGTTCCAACTATAGGGGGATCACACTTCTCAGCCTCCCCGGGAAAGTCTATGCCAGGGTTCTGGAGAGGAGAATACGGCCGATAGTAGAACCTCGGATTCAGGAGGAACAGTGTGGTTTTCGTCCGGGCCGTGGAACACTGGACCAGCTCTATACCCTCTACGGGGTGTTGGAGGGTTCATGGGAGTTTGCCCAACCAATCCACATGTGTTTTGTGGATTTGGAGAAAGCATTCGACTGTGTCCCTCGCGGCATCTTATGGAGGGTGCTTGGGGAATATGGGGTCCTGGGTCCTTTGCTAAGGGCTGTCAGGTCCCTGTACAACCGAAGCAGGAGCTTGGTCCGCATTGCCGGCAGTAAGTCAGACTTGTTCCCAGTGCATGTTGGACTCCGGCAGGGCTGCCCTTTGTCACCGGTTCTGTTCGTAATTTTTATGGACAGAATTTCTAGGCGCAGCCAGGGGCCGGAGGGTGTCAAGGTTTGGGGACCACACAATTTCGTCTCTGCTCTTTGCAGATGATGTTGTCGTGTTGGCCCCTTCTAACCAGGACCTTCAGCATGCACTGGGACGGTTTGCAGCCGAGTGTGAAGCGGTGGGGATGAAAATCAGTACCTCCAAATCCGAGGCCATGGTCCTCAGTCGGAAAAGGGTGGCTTGCCCACTTCAGGTTGGTGGAGAGTGCCTGCCTCAAGTGGAGGAGTTTAAGTATCTAGGGGTCTTGTTCACGAGTGAGGGAAGGATGGAACGGGAGATTGACAGACGGATCAGTGCAGCTTCTGCAGTAATGCAGTCGATGTATCGGTTTGTCGTGGTGAAGAAAGAGTTGAGCCGCAAGGCGAAGCTCTCGATTTACCAGTCAATCTACGTTCCTACTCTCACCTATGGTCATGAGCTTTGGGTCATGACCGAAAGGACAAGATCCCGGATACAGGCGGCCGAAATGAGCTTTCTCCGCAGGGTGGCCGGGCGATCCCTTAGAGATAGGGTGAGAAGCTCGGTCACCCGGGAGGGACTATGTCTCCCGGCTGGCCTGGGAACGCCTCGGTGTCCCCCCGGAAGAGCTAGAGGAAGTGTCTGGGGAGAGGGAAGTCTGGGCATCCCTGCTTAGACTGCTGCCCCCGCGACCCGGCCCCGGATAAGCGGAAGAAGATGGATGGATGGATGTTTCGACAAAACGGCTGTTACAGCTATACGCGACTGGCCTTCATCAGTAGGTGAGGGGTTCTATCAACAAAGCTATAATATCAGGAAATGCTTTACTCGATGTCTTGGGCGGTCGCAGTTTCGGCTTGCATACAGTATAACCATCCATTGGGATCTCGAATAGTACGGCCGAAATCAGCAAATGAAATTGAGCTGGGCGGGTCTATGAATTTACACGTCCATTAATCCCAAATGGAACATCAAACAGCTATGTAACGAAACATACTAGTACACGTGTCTCTCAAGAATGGACAGAAAAAGTCCCATACAGAAATACCTCGTGGTGGCACTATAAACATCACCAATGTTTCTCACGTTTTTGCCGTTTATAAAAACACACTTAAACGACATCTCCTCCGAAACCGCTGAACGGATTTGGCTGACAATTGGTGTAAAGGACCACTGGTCCATTGTTTTTAAAATTTATAAAAGAAAAGTTAATATCTCAAACATTATGGCGTCCATTTTAACTTTTGTGAACAACACGTTAATGACATTTCCCCTCGGAAACCGCTGAACGGATTTGCACACCGTTCGCTGAGATGGACCCTGGGACCAGTATCTTTAATTCTGTTATTTGGAATTTTGATATCTCAAACGATGCACGCGTAATAGGCAAATTACTTTTACATGGGTGTGGCACTTTGTCAGGCTATATATCCTGTCAGGAATATCTGAGACTTACCTACGTCCATGGTTGGACCTGTGCAGTAAGGGGGCGCTACAACAACACTGACAGCTTTGAGCACGTATGAATTGTAAAATACACACTCTAAGGACATCTCTTCGGAGACCACTGAACGGATTTGCACGCCGTTTGCTGAGAAGGACCCTGCGATCAGTATCTTTAATTGATTTATTTGGAATTTTGATATCTCAATCGATTTGACCGCAATAGGTGAATTAATTTAAATCACCTAAACACCACCTACTCTGATATAATTGAACGGATTGGCATGCTGTTTGCTTGTGAAGGTTCTTTGGACAATGATATTTAAATGTTTTGTATGAAAAATGTATATCTCAAACAATATGGCAGCATTCAGTCCCCAACGATTTGTGTAATTCTCTTTCTATATTTTGGACTATTATTTTGAAGGAATTCTTATTTTGAGGGAAGAGCTGATGTAATGAGTGGGTGAATCTGCTAGAATGTTGAGTTGGAGTTGGTGGTTCTATCAGCAGTTACGGAGGGATATTTTTGAAGCTATGGGAGGAGCCATGGCAGTGCCTGTAGTCAATGCGGAATGGGTGGGGTGTCGGGAGCATGGCAGCATTCAGTTAACTTTTTGTTTATATAGGACTATTATTTTGAAGGAACTCTTATTTTTGGAAGAGCAAATGTTAATTGTTTGTAAATCTCCTTGAACAGTAAGTTGGTCTTGGCAGTTGAAATTGCTGCTGCCATAAGCTAGATTCCAGTGCAAACCATCTTAAGGTTTAGGCTATGGATGATAAATGCCTGTGTAAATTCTAACCCTATTGAAATTATTATTCAAAAGAAGTCAGTTTTTTCATTTTATTTTCCCCTTGTAAAGAACACCTTTATTTTAATATTGGTCAAATTTTCTGAAAAAAAAAAGACTAATATTTGAGGGTATTCCGGGTAATTTGTTTGACTAAAAGCATTTGTTTCTGTTTAATAAAAAAAAGAAATCTGTGTCCTGTGAGGTTAGTTTCTTGTTAAATGTTACACAAATCATATATTATTGTGCACATAGATATATGTTTTTAGCAGATATTTTTTCTAATTTCCCTTGGTAAGAGCTTTCCAAGAGTACACAACACTGTGTATTCAAATCGTAAGTAGGCCTGTTGGGTTTGTGGGTATGTTTCAAATGAAGCTGGGTATTGTAATGGGGATATTAGCCTATTTGGTAAATTATTGTGGTATATTTTGGAAATGTTTATAGATATAATAGGCCTAATTGTTGCAGCATTTCCTGGCAAAGGTGATCTAATGTAGCCTGTACACTGGAAATGGAAACTGTTAAACAAGCTATTGGAAAGCCACATTTTTGAAAACGGTATCTTACGAAGGCAGACGTTTCACTGGGGACTTTTCCATTCCCCATTTCGAAATTGCATTATTGTCCGCCTCTTCCGAATCAGGACGACGTGCTTCGGCACCTGGCAGTAATTTCAGAGTGGCAGGCAGGCTAAGGCAACAAAAAAAATACTCAGAGGGTATCAAACTCTGACATCTCGCCTCTTTGTTTCATAATCGTTTCTGGTACTGGTATGTGCAGCTAGACTTCTTTGCAACAGAAGCTGCTTGCGTGTGAGTTTTCCTGAAGCGTGGCATTATATTGCATAGTGGGTGAATTTGATTGAGCTAGTTAGCCACATAATGTCTCTCAATGTTGTGCACAAACAGGTAAAGCATAGGTTGTCCGCTCTCTCATTTATATAGCGAGCTAGTTCCTGTTTCAAACAAGGTTTATGGCAGATAAAAACCAAATATCTTACAACTATTTTGTATGCGTTATTGTAGCTAGCTAATTTACTAATTGAGCTACATGAAGTTTTCTAGCTAGTTGATTAGTGCTGTGCAGGAGAGCTACGCTATAGACAGCTAACAAATCTGTATTAAGACCGGCTATAGAACACTCATCTAGCATCAGTAAAGATGAAATAATCTAAGAGATTGACGACCGATATTAGGCGAGTTATCAGAGTCAGTTATCTACCAAATTCTTTAATATTAAAACATTCTGCCACGCAGTAATGACGTTTTACATGTTTCACTGTCATGGTAATTCAGCCTACATGACTTGGTACACCCCAGATAGCAATGAGTCGGCGGACCGGAGGCGGTCCTCCAGAGACAGTAGAAGCGTCAGAATGTCTAAATCGCAAACACGTTTGCCGGCTCACCGCCAGCGGCAGCCGCCTTCCTACCGCCTGTGTTCTGCGGCCGGCCCGTGGGACAACCGCCGTTCCACTGCCGTTATACAGAAGGCGGACCTTCCGCGGCAAACGCTATTTTCGAGCGATCTGCCGCATATATATATATATATTTATTTATTTAATATTTATACCAGGCAGTTTATCGAGAATAATGATTGATCAAACCAGACAAATTTCCATTTGGTGTTTTAATTCCACATTTCAAAGTACAGTAACTGTCATTCAAACAAGATGTGTCAGATCACTGAAATAAATAACAGGCAGAAAAAAATATACATATAAATACACACTACAGAACATTCAGGTTTCCAATAAAATTTTGGTTAAAAAAAATAAAACAGCCATACAAGCAAATTATAACACAAACACAATAATTGTTAATAATATAAAGAGGTCAGCTCTGGGATGAAAATAATTACCAGTAAACATAACAAGTAATGAGGATATTTGGTACCAAAGAATGTGCAGGCTACCAAATAAATCGAGGTATAACATCACATTTTCAAGCCATTTCTAACAATAGGAAAAGTGATAATAATTTAGAGTAAAGCTCTAGAGTAGAATAGACCATTATAATGGCATTGCTGACATGGAGCACAAGATTTACACCGTGCTGCAATAAGATCTGTGTCTCTTGTATCTGTGATAAACAAAACTTGACATATATATTTATTGTAACGAGGACGCGAGTGGAGGACGCGTGCCATCCCCCCCGACGTGGTATTCGGCGCGCGTCGTCGCCGGTCTTCTAGCCACGCCGCTCCTCCTCCCACGGCACTGTCATGTCTTGTTATTGCAAACACCTGGTGTCCATTCCCTCATTAGGTTGCCTATATTAGTTCCTGTGTTTCTGGGTGTCTTTGTGTGGTATTGTTCTATGTCTTTCTATTGTGGAGAGAGGCACGTTCGTTTGAGCGTTTTTGATCGCCGTGTTATAGCGTGCCTTTGTGTTTGATTTATTTGAAAATACAGTTTGTTTATCGCCTCCCTGCGTTTGGCTCCAAGTTTTCTACACACTCCACTACACCTGCTCCGTGACATTTATATAAAAATACGGAGGTAAAAACAGTAGTAGAACAGACCATTATAACTGCAATGCTGACCTGTGGCACAAGGATTTACAAGCTATATTTAACAATAGAATAACAGTTAAGCACTGTGATGGAATGAAAAATGCTTATGTTAAAAGTAAGTAGAATATTTGGTACCAGGTAATATGCAATATCAAGCATCAGAGGTACGAAATAGTATTTCCAAGCTATTATTAATAGAATAACAGTTAAGCACACTGATGAAATGGAAGTAGAATTTTGGTACTAGTTAATGTGCAATATCAAGTAACAGGTATGAAATAGGATTTACAAACTATAATAGAATCGTTAAGACGGAATTAAATAAGCCAATACTAAAGTTAAAATACAAATAAAAACAGGGTGGATTTGGTGCGTGTAGTCTGGCACTTCTGGCTTCTTGATGTTACTGACTGCAGGATAAAGAAAGTGTTCCAGTTCAGTGATGCTGGGGTGTCAGTAGTCAGCCTAGGTTTAAGGGGTCGGCTGTGGGTCCTTCTCAGCTGTGCGGCGCCTTTTTCCTTTTTCTGCCTTCACGGTCAGATGCTCCTTTCAGGTAACGCACCTACAGGGGTTCCCAGAATAAAAAAATTAAGTAGTCAGTCCTGATCCCTCAAATACTAAACTACGACATTTATATCTAGGTCTACTACATGTACAGGTATTAAACTAACAACCACAGGCGTTGTTTGCAAGTTGTACCTGATTGCCCAGTGAGAGCAAACGTCTTCAACATTGTCCCTATTTGCTTCACCTGCTCTTGAAGTGAGCCCCTGTCATCCGAAGCTACAAAATCAAAAGCATATGGTAATTCTGAACCTACATTACACACAAAAAAGTAAAATTTAAGACAGAGTGCACGTTCTCACCTGCTTGTGCATTGCATTAACTCAGGGCCTGGTTCTCCTCCCTCAGAGCTTGGTTTTCATTCTGGAGTCTCTGGAAATCTACATAAAAAAATTAAAAAAACAACTACTAAAGGCAATATTTTCAATACTGTTGAAACACTGGACAATAAGACATAGGCCTAGAATATACCTTCATAGCTGAAAACTTTGTGCTGTACACAAGATGCCAGGGGAGTCCAAGGGCCAATAACAAAGCGATGACTTTCTCCCATTGACGTAAAAATATGTTTGAAGTAATTGCATACATTTAATGAATTGGACTTAAATGTAAAACTTAGTTTAGCGCAACGTATTACATACCTCCAGCGTTTTTACCCATATGCTGCCAGGGTAAATTTGCTGCTGGTGGTGTAAAGCTTAGTACTTGACGAGCTGGGGGAACAAACATAACAGCTTTAATTTCACTGCAGAGATTGCATATTCAGTAATGAAACAATAATTGAACTGTGCAAAGCGAATATTGTACAACACACCTCGACATCTTTTATCCAGAAAGTCAAGTGCCCTAATGAAAAACAGATTATGGATAAAAGGATTCCTAATCTTAAATAGAAGCAATAGTTTCCAAGACAAAAAACGTCACAAATAACATCACTTACTTGTACTCAAACTCTTGGCTCTGTGAAGTGGAGTCTGGATTACTGGGGAGAAACCTGGTTCTGAGAAAGAGGGAACAGAAATGTGAAAATCTAACAAAGTGTATAGTTTAGTTACAGGATCACAAATTAAGCATCACAGCAATACATTTTACATACAAGCTCTGAAGTCTACAGATGGCTCAACATTTTCCTGGTTTTCTGGAATAGATGCAACTTCTTTAGCATGTAGTGATTCAAGTGAATGTCCTGTTTGTCCCTCTCAACTCTTTTCAATATTATTTTCCTTTTGGCCCATTAACTAGACATTGTGACTAACAGTGCATTTACCTTTAAAGCCAAAACGATTGACCAACAGTAGGTCTCTTGGGTGAAGATAACCGGTTATGCTCTGGCCAAGGTATCTGCAAGAAAACGTGAACAAAACCGAACTGTTAACGTTAGGAATATACAGTAGCTATGCTGTGGGGGGGAAACATTATCAGCCAAATGTGGAACAGTGAAATTGTTAAAAATAAAATGTATTCACTGAGTGTTGTGATTCAAGTGAACACAGAATTTTCCTCAAACATAAAAAGTAAAGCAGTTCAGAGAATTAGAAATCATAATCGCCTTAAATCCAGTACAGTAGTAACACAGCACAAAACTTACTAGCCACAGTGTGTACTGTAACAAAGGCAAAACAACATGTGCTAGCTAACACTTACTAGCCACTCTGGCTACTGGACTAGCAGCATACTTGTTCAGGCAAACAAAATAATTTAAACAACATATATACATTGTTATTTTTGTAAGAAAACACTAAAAGTTAAACTTAGTCTTTCTAGATGTAAAGCTTTTGCTACCTATTA
Organism: Esox lucius; assembly: GCF_011004845.1. Taxonomy (NCBI): domain Eukaryota; kingdom Metazoa; phylum Chordata; class Actinopteri; order Esociformes; family Esocidae; genus Esox; species Esox lucius. The sequence goes on along the minus strand of NC_047573.1, from coordinate 30,088,729 downwards.
TAGCTCGTTAAAATTCTACATGTACTAACAACGTTGCGTAAACAAGGCTACTTTAGCTAGTTAGGCAAGAACAAAGTTGACTACACATTTTAAATATATAAACTAAAAACAATGTAAACATAATATTGCGTTACACAAAAAGGAAACATGTACTTACTTAAACGATGGTAGTCGATGACTTTGCTAGCTAGCAAACTGCAGGCTGTAACTCGCGATTGAGCAACGAACTGATGCGAATGTGTGTCCAAACCAATATGGCCGGTCGATTTTGAGAGTAGCCTTGTATTTAAACGCGTCTTGCCGCCGAAGGACTGCGGTCCTTTAGACTGAGGCAACCGCCAGGGAAAATGAAGCAGTCAAGAAATCTCGCAAGAAACGGGAGTGACGTATTCGGCGGCAAACGTTTCATGCCCGCCAGCAGGACGCACCTATAGCCGACAGCTTAGGGCCGGTGGCAAAAAGAAGCCGTGCGGATATTTTTTGCTATCTGGGACCATGTCTCAGCAGGATATTCAGTTGTGTACAATTTGAGAATCCAGGAGCTTAACGAAAATGTTCCACCCTCACTTAAAAAAACAAAAGTTCCAATCCTGTATTTTACTAACTTAAATGTCAAAGTTGCTTGGCTAGTTTAAAAATATTTTTTAACCTTATCTTTGCAATAGTATTTTCCTTTGTCAGTGTGTACATTTGCTAGGTGAATTCTGAAAGACACTAAGGGATGTTTTTACAACACCTCATCCTTAAATAATTCTAAAATGCTTGTTTGGTATTAGAAAATAATTTTTCATTATATTAAACCCAGCTGAAACCTATTTGGTTTATTTGAAACTGAACTGAACGTTGACTGTTATTGAGTTGTCACAGTATGTAATGCACTGGCATGTGTTAAAGTAGGTATAAGGTTACAAATAGCAGAAAGGAATTAAATGAAGCTGAGGACATTCTGATGTGCTTTCTTTTGTTTAGTTACACATTTGCTCCTTCCACATCTTTTATTCCTCAAAACATTGATTGACTGGCTGGTTTCTACAGTGAGCTGTTTCTTTTTTGCACTTTTTGACCTAATATTGACCTCAACACATACCAGTCTACTGCAGACTGTGGCAACACACAAACACAAAGACCATATAAAGCTTAATTTGTCAAAGAAAAAAACTTTTAGCTGTTTGATATAATTAAGTGATGTTCTAGTACCACATTAGCAATTTGGCATGATCACTCCAGGATAAGGTGTTGGAGTAATGGTTGTTGGAAATGAGGCCACCACATTGGTGAATAAAAGTTCAAATGTCCTTTGAAAACAGCAACATTATTTCAAACATTTAGCCCGCAGTATTTCAAACTTTTTTGTCCTGTTAGATTTCAGATCAATTCCATGGCTAAAATAAAGGTTTCCATAAAATGTATTTCAAATTGACTAACAATATTTGTTTTATAGATGGCACGCAAACCTGGATTTATGCTGTGTTTTGTGCATGTCTTTGGGTGTGGAGCCTGTTTTTGTGTGTGTTCAAGTGGGTCTATAGTTAGTGACATTTGTAATTAAGTTCTGTTTGATTCCCAATTGAGCTAAATGTTGTGTCCTAGGGCAAGGCAACCCCCCTTAATCTATTCCAGGAAAATGGACCTGTACTTATTGTAAGTCGCTCTGGATATGAGCGTCTAATAAATGACTAAAATGGATACTTGTACATATTTTTTATATTAATGCATTTGTTTTGTGTGTAAACACTTTTTATTTACAATCTTCAAAGTGGAGTAAAACAAAAATGGAAATTGATTCCTTTATTAGAAAATTGCTAAATTAGCAATAAAAATTATTTGACATAACTACTCAGTTCTGGTAATGGTATGATTGTTATTAATGTAAAGAAGTAACATCTCTAATTTATTACCTACATTATCTAGCTTGGCTAATTGTAATATTTTTAACTTCACCTTTCAAATGTTAATTTCCATTTTCAATGTGTAGCTTAGAAAAATTAAGCTTTGCACTATATAAGATGTCTGTGTGAGTTAAAATGGTGTAAAGGTATCCAAATTAATATAGTAAAGCGTCAAGAAACACAACTTTTGGTGCAGTGGACATGCCAATCAGCCTCATGGTGGCACAAGCCTGTGAAGTTTGACTTTTTGAAAGTTCACCACACCCATCCCTTTTGACCAAGTATTGGAAATCAGTCCATAGGAGTATCTCCTCACTATGAAATGTTTTGCCACTGAGACCCAGAAAATGGCCATCATGGATTTTCAGCCTCCTTAGTTATTTTGAAAAACTCTTAAAACACTACTCATATGGCAGCAAATGAAATATCTTGATGTAGTTTGACATTTGGTATTTATGTATAAAGATCTTCAAGTGTTGTATAAACCAGACCAGTATGTAAAAAACTACATGGGGTCACCATTGGACAGGAAAAAACATCCAACATCGGGTTAATGTTTGTACACGTGTGCAGTTTTTTCCCTACATACAATATTGCATAATTTTCATGCTAACTAAATGCTGAAACCCACTAAATGCTGCTTGCAGCTTTAATTGAAGTTGCAAATGTAAAGAAAATTGCTTAGTTAGAGTAACATATACATTCCAAGGGTCTTCAAAGTTTCCTGTTGTCATTACTTGGTCCCCTTAATCGCTGCTTGCAGCTATACTTATAACTGTTCCTAGATCTCTGGTTTCTCTTAATTTATGCACTGCCACCACTAGTAGGCGTTGTTTGGTTGTGGTTCAAGACGGTTTTGTGTCCCCTCTAACTCTCTGCTGTTAGATTCTGTCCAAGTTTGATCCATGAACAAAATAAATGTAACCAGAAGTCAGGGGAGAGCCATCTTTATTCAGCATGAGTCTATGATGTTTTCCTTCCATTTCTCATTTCTCTCTCTCCAAAATTACAGAGGCAACACTGTTTTTATGCCAGAATACATAGGAGGTGACCAGTGGTCATTACCAACCATTACACATTCCAATACCCTCCAATAAGAAAGGTTTATCCTACAACAGACCCTTGTATGATATGTTCCAACCTATGGTCAATGGACCTATCCATATAGCCTATGTCAGTCACATGGGCAACTCCTAGCAGTAGGAATGGACAGAATGTATGGACAGGATGTGTGGGGAGTAGTTAGTGTAGGGTATATTGTGTCAGAATGGTGATTTATGGCCCTGGGGGGGGCGGGACTTCCATATTGATGTGACAGGTGGGCGGGACATCCGGTTTGTAGGGTGGGACTTCCGGTATGACGTATGTTAGGGTGGGACTTCCGGTATGACGTATGTTAGGGTGGGACTTCCGGTATGACGTATGTTAGGGTGGGACTTCCTGTATGACGTATGTTAGGGTGGGACTTCAGGAGTGACGTATGTTAGGGTGGGACTTCCGGTATGACGTATGTTAGGGTGGGACTTCCTGTATGACGTATGTTAGGGTGGGACTTCCGGTATGACGTATGTTAGGGTGGGACTTCCTGTATGACGTATGTTAGGGTGGGACTTCAGGAGTGACGTATGCATGTCCGGTGACTTTGTGATTAATGCTTACATTGATGTGTCAGTGTTTGATGTTTTACAACGCCTGATGAGCAAACCAGACTAGTGTTATAACAGGTGGGTTGTTTGATGATTAACAAATGGGGTTTAGGGTTCCCGGAATGTTAAAATCCCAGGCAGTAAATAAGTGTTGTGTCAGCGGTAAGGTGTTTGGTGTTAAACAAAAGGGGGCCAGGGTTCCAATGCCTTGTGGTACAGATGTAAACTTCCATGTTTTGCAATGTGGTGTTTTTCCACAAACACGGAGTTACACGTGAGAGACGTGTTTTTCTGTAAGAGGGGATGGGACGGGACTTACGAGTTCGGATAGTTTTCAGCCCAACATTCATTTTAACAAGAGATGGGCTTTAAGGTTATATCTGCCCAGTAGTAATGGTCCCTAAATAACCACTAATACAAACTGTAGTATTTGCAGGTTAGAAACCATCCCGTGTCTCACGGTTTGAAGTCCAACACAGCATTACAGCAAACTAACATCGCATGAGCAATGCCATTATTTTGAAGGAGCTTCCATAGCCCCAGGCCAACCACACATTTCGCAAAGGTGGATTGTGTAGCGGTTGGGTTTTAAAATATTGTTATAAATAAAACAAGTGTATGTATGAGCAATGTTGAGTTTTGTAATAAAAATGGTTAAGTCAGTATTAACTTCTAAGTTGCATTATAAGGCAAAACGTTACAAAGTTACCAGCAAGGTTGCGTATAAATTTGCATGAACAACGGGGAATCGTTGACAGGTAAGGATAGGTTATTTCAGGTAATTAAAACAATCGTAAAGGCGTCTTTTGAAATTGTTCAACAGAGATCAACGCAAGATTGTTTTCTACACATTGGTAGATATGTTTAATAATAGGCAACGTTAGTAAAAAAAAATACTATAGTATTTGTGTTAGTATGGGGTTATGCTGTCACTTCCGGGTGAAGATGTGCTGCATTCTCTTAATGAACAACTCGTGAAATCTGATTTTGTATTGCTGTATTATGTTCCTGTGTTTGTTAAATGTTGAACTGATTAATGGCGATATGGTGACAATAGCAAGCGTTTATATGTAAGCAGATGAGTTTATCGTAAATATATACAATTCTATGACGTGTGTCACGGCTGAGCCGCGAAAATTAACGAGAACGGCTGTTCTACCAGATGTGATATAGCAATATATTTGGTTGCCAAGTGGCTACAAAAATCAGAACTAAATAGTTCAGTTTTATCCTGAATTTGTATCATTGCAGCATGTATAGTTCTAACACAATTTGAATCTAACGTGAAGAACGATGACATGTAACCCATGACAAAGTTAAGAGGCGTGACTTGCTGGAGGAGCCCCGGCTGCGATGTGAAGACAGTAATTAAACCCCGCAGCATCCGCAAAAGACAGCTGGTGGTTCAAGCGTGGAGTATATCGTTTCTGTTGTAAGTACAAGTTATTTTATTTGAAGTAATTTATTTGAATTGTGATGCAACTTTTTAAGAATTTGTAAATCAATTTTACAATTGCGCAATCCATTCATTTTTAGCTGTCTTTCATATTGCCTGTTTACAGTTTTTTTCAATCGCTAAGCGCTTGCCCATACTTTAGATAATTTTTCTAAACTCTTAACACAGACTCACACCTACAAAACACAATTGGCCAAATTGTTCATTTTCTTCTCAAAAACACATTTTGTTAAATATATACTAACTCTTAATTTCAAAACAGAACATGTTTTTCTCTACACACACTAACTTTACCAAAACACTGGAAATCTGACTCAAAATGAAATAATTCTGTCAAAGAGTAACATTTGTTTTCACTTCACAAGGTACATGCAGTCAAACGAAGTACACCAGGTTTCAAAATTCTGGCTATTGTTAAAATTATAAAAACTGCATAGATTTTTATGTTTCAGGTAACATGCAATCCACCGTTTACACTAAATTTATTGGTTTGGAACTGTATGTGCACATGTACAGTAATGTTCACATTCAAACGCATTCCAGTAAAAAGCAAATCAGTTATTTCTTACAGTAACTGTTTACCAAAGAAGGTACAGTAGAACAGACAAGTTTTATTTTATTTTCAAGGTTTATTTACAAAATATCCATGAAACACAAGAGCATTCTGACCAAAAAAAACCCAGCAAAAAGCCCAAATAAAAAGGGGGGGAACTAAAAATGGCACAAAATGTATGTATCTAATCCCTGCGATCTTCAGGGTTAGGCCACATGTTTTCGTCAACATCACATCTGATATCATCTAAGGCGATGCACCTGGGATAAAACCGATTGGTATGTCGGATCCACCCTTGGCAATCTTGAACTGTGATATCCCTGCATCCAGCATCCATGGCTTCAAGTAGGGACATCTGGTCATGTGGCTGATGGTCATAAACCTTCCACCTCCATGCAGAAAAGAACTCCTCTATGGGGTTGAGGAAAGGTGAATAGGGTGGAAGGAAGAGACTCACCAGTACTGGGTGGACTTCAAACCATGCTGTTATTGCTTGTGAATGATGGAAAGCAACATTGTCCCAGGTAATTACAAAGGTCCTCATGTTTTCACCCTCCTGACCCTGCTCTGGTACCAGGCGCTGGTGGAGATCATTAAGAAACGCAAGGAGGCGCTCAGTATTATAAGGTCCAACCTGGCATCTGTGAAGGAGTAATCCTGTATTTGCCATTGCTGCACACATAGTAATGTTTGCCCCTCTCTGTCCTGGCACATCAACTGTGGCCCTTTTTCCAATTATATTTCGTCCACGTCGACGCCTTTTGGACAGATTGAATCCTGCCTCATCGATGTAAATGAATTCATGAGGGGCCTGGTTGGCTTCCAATTCCATAACTCTCTGAATAAAAGTTTAAGTCATGTCATTACTGTGTCTACCATACTGTACTGTAACCTATTACTGTGTAGGTAACCTACTTGCAAAGTGCAAAGGTTATATAACTGGACATTGAATTGAATATACACTATACCTGGACATATTGTCGTCGTAGCTCCTTGACTCTCTCACTGTTCCTTTCAAAGGGAACAGTGTAGAGCTGCTTCATCCGCACTCGGTGTTTGGACAATGTCCGCGTAATGGTTGTGAGGCTGATGCTTTCTATATTGGCAAATATCTCATGGTCCTCCACATTATTTGCAACAACCATTTCTACAATGGCAAGCTCTTGATCATTATTGAGGAGCTTTCCTCTTCCCCCAGAGGGTGGAAGATGTTGCATTCTGTAGAGAAAAATAAAAATATCAACATATGCATTACTGTATGACCTTATTGACATGTCAAATGAGAATAGAAACAAACCATGTAAAATGCAATACTTACCTGTTGGTTTGTTGAAAGATGAGAATAATGGAGGCAACCGTTGACCGACTCAAATTGGGTTGGACTCTTTCACCAGCCTCTCTTAGTGAGAGACCGTGGTTGATTACATGGTCAATGATAGTGGCACGAATTTCATCACTGACTACTGTTCTTGCAGCCCTTGGAATGCCACCACCACGCATTCTTACACCTCTACCTTGCCTTCTCCTTGGGCCTGCACCTGCTCCTCTCACTGCTCCTCTCACTGCACCTCTTACTGCTCCTCTCACTGCACCTCCACCTCTCACTGCACCTCTTACTGCTCCTCTCACTGCACCTCCACCTCTCACTGCACCTCTTACTGCTCCTCTCACTGCACCTCTCACTGCTCCTCTCACTGCACCTCTTACTGCTCCTCTCACTGCACCTCTTACTGCACCTCCACCTCTCACTGCACCTCCTTCTGCATCTCTCACTGGACCTGGTCTTCTCCCTGGGCCCCTTGCTCTTCCTCTTCCTCGTCCAGACATTACAATGTTTGTCTTTTTCTGTTACTGTTTCCAAAAACATCACTCCTTAAAGTCCTCCTTTTATAGTAATAGAAAAAATAAGCCCCTGCCACTGAGTCTAAGCCAGGCTGGAATCAGCTGTGGTTGGCCCAATTCACCAAACATAAATCAGCTGTGTCAATTATTCAATTGTTTGTTTATTATCAGCTGAGATATATTTTTGATATATTTTGTTTTTGAACTGATATCATTTCAGAAGCAGAGGTTTTTATACTGTATTTAAGGTTTGGAATATTGTTTTTGCTATTGTGGGATGTTGTGTGTTAACATTTGTAAATACTACAAAAACAATCCATAATTTTGTTGGGAGGTATAGCTTGTCTGTTAAGAAAATGTAAGCATTGTGGAAATGTGTTCACTGACTGCATATTGTGTGAAAACGACATTAAATGTGTGAATGGTATGGCCACAAAAGACCGATGCTGTGCTAATTGTGTTTAGAGTTTTGAAAATGTGACTACTGTTTGGACAAACGCTTGTTAGCGACTGAAAAAAAAACTGTAAATCTCAGGTTTAGGTTGAGCGGATTTGAACACCGACCCTGTTTGGTAAACACATTTTTGGACCTCCAAATCTTGGTAAGTAGACTTTTGACATTATTGTTAATCAGCTTTAATTACCTGTATACGCTTGTTAATCCTATTTGTATTTAGTTCAAGTGACCGGCATCTGCGTCAGTTGGACTGGGTGGTCAGACTGTGATCTTACACAACCTGAGCAGATACTTTGTGTAAGTTTAATTATTTACAGACATTTTTAGTCATGTTCTAAAGTGTTATTAACAATTATGACTATGTATACTGACCCTTGGTACAACATTCTATATTCCAACAGATTGAGGACAGCCGGGTGATGAGACAAAGTACATTACCTCAATGGGGTCAGTTACGGACACCCTTCCTTGTGGCTGCACAGCGTGAGGGGGTTTTTGTTTTCTTTCAGGCTTGAAAGCTGAAGGTAATACAGCCAACTCTTCAAAACTGTGCTGTATGTAAATGTATGTTTGAGTTAGAATATTCAAATCTGAAAAGTGGATTGTTATTTACACGTTAAACCAGAGAAATGGCGAAAGATAATGCTAACGACAGTCCAGACACGGAACAGCCAACAACCTCTACAAATAATCAATCGACCATACCCCAAAATACAAATGAACCAACCGCTACTTTGTTACACAGCGATGCGCACAATAATCCTCAGATACAAGGCTTGTTAACCGAGCTTAGTAGCCCCCTTTTTCACACGATCTAGTTGACACTCCTTCGAGCTCTCTGATGCAAACTCAGTGCAGTGATGGCGATGTTAGAGTTATACAGCGTAATGCGTTTGACAATGTTGAATTACGACAGTTGATAAATTTACAAAATACTGGTGAAGTTGGTGATTTTGGAACATTCTACGCAAGTATTATGGCAGGCTTGGATACTTTGATTGTTAGAGCCTCAGACTTTGTACAAGGGCCTGGTGACCGTCTGCAGATTGAGTTGATTGGTGAATCTCTGATAGATCCCGTACATGTGACCATGAGAGCGGATGAATATAATGAACGCACGTTTGGTAATTTACTTGAAAGTGTTATGCAGAGTAATGCCGAGATTATGATTGATGAATCACTAGAACTGGTGGTACAAATTGTCAAAAACCGTGAGGGTGGTGCCCCGCGACGTAAAGCTCAAACATTGTTGATAGATCAGATTATCAATAAAAAAAGAAGACATTTATATGTGGTTGTGAATAATGATTCTACGTGTTTTTCTGTTTGTTTGATGGGTATGTTGAACCCGCAGTACACATATCCTGAGGCCCTGGTTAGTGGTCGTGAGCTACATAAGGGGGCTGGTTTAGCTTTAGATGAATGTGTGTCATTCACAGATATTGTTCGGTTTGAAGAAATGATAGGGTGTAAAATTGTTGTCTTTCACCGAACACGGGATGGGCACTTTACCAAGTTTCAAAACAGCGAGGAAACCCACCCTAGAACTGTCTTTATGTACTTACACGATAACCATTTCTACGGTATCATGAATCTGAAGGGTTTTCGGGGTGTGTCTTATGTTTGTGACTGGTGCTATACCGGTTTCAACACACGTGGTGATCATGGTTGTAAACATAGCTGTAGTGTCTGTCTTCATGAAGATTGTCATACCCAACCCCGTAACACAAAGCAGTGCCCTGACTGTAAACGGATATGTTATTCAGATTTTTGTTATAGCCAGCATAAACGTTTGAAGCACCACAAAAGTGTGGATCGTTGGGTTAGCAGGTGTGACCAGAAGAAATACTGTGTCGATTGTGGTCGGTATTACAATCTCAGTATTACCAACTATAAAGCACACAGGTGCATTGCTAACATGTGCCCCAATTGTAATGTGGATCTGGCTTTTGAAATGAATCATCAGTGTTTTATAAAACCCTCCAAGCCCGAGGACCCCAGTGAGCGCTACATATTTTATGATTTTGAGACTATTGCCAATCCGGTGAATGGTGTACACACTGCAAATTTTGTGTGTGCAATAAACTTTGATAACAAGACGTGGTGTTCAGCCGGAGATGGTTGTGTCACTGCTTTTTTTCAAAAGTTTAGGCAACCGAAATATAATGACTACACATTTATAGCACACAACTCTAAAGGTTTTGATGGTTACATCTTGATGCAGTACCTTGCTAACAATGGTATTGGCACGACACTTATTGCTAATGGTAGCAAGCTCATGATTTTTACAGACAGCACATTCAATCAGAGATACATTGATAGTCATTGCTTTCTACCTATGAAGCTGTCAGCCTTGCCACGTGCTATGGGTTTTAAGGATTCGAAAAAAGGCTACTTTCCTTACAAATTTAACATCAAGGAGAATGAGAACTATGTTGGCCCCCATCCGGAACCGCATTACTATGGTGTGAATACCATGATGGCTAAAGAAAAAGATGAGTTTTTGCAATGGTATGCAACTGTTTCCGCAGACCCCTTTGTCATGCAGGATGAAATAAAGGCTTACTGCGTGAATGATGTGGTCATCTTGAGAGAGGGTTGTATGCGCTACAGACTCGAGTTCCTGGAGTGTGGTGGTGTTGACCCATTCCGGTCAATTACGATTGCTTCGGCTTGCATGAAAGTCTTTTGCAACAGATTCCTCACCAAGGACACCATTGCATTGGTCCCCTCAGACAACTACAACCGTTGTCAGAAGACATTCTCAAACAGCTCAATACAGTGGCTTGAATATGTGGCCTCCGATAAGAATATATCAATACAGCACGCCCTGAACAGGGGTGAAGTGAAAATCGGTCCCTACTACGTTGATGGTTATGCTGAACGCGATGGTTTTAGCACGGTCTATGAATTTCTAGGTTGTTTCTGGCACGGTCACCCAAAGTGTCATTGTTCAACAAGCATCAATCCAATGACAAAGATTCAGTATGGGTTGATGCACCAGCAATGGTTGACAAAGCTAGAGGCTTTGAAAGAACAACACAACATACATGTTCAATACATATGGGAGTGTGAGTGGAACCGGCTTAAAAACACATCCGCAGATGTCAAAGCTTTCTTGAAGACCTTTGATGCTCCAGAGCGCCTTGACCCTCGGGATGCTCTTTTTGGTGGTCGTACTAATGCGATTCATCTGAAGTTTACGTCTCGAGAAGGGGAGACTATTCATTATAACGATGTCTGTAGTCTTTACCCATTCTGCAACAAGACAAAGACTTATCCGATTGGACATCCAGACATAATCTTTCGAGATTTCAAACCACTAGACAACTACTTTGGTATTGTTAAGGCTACAGTGTGTCCACCGAAAGGCCTTTATCACCCCGTTTTACCACACAGGGTTGGCGGTAAGCTGTTCTTTCCATTGTGTAGATTATGTGCAGAGTCTGAAAACCAGGTAACTGATTGTTCACATACTGATTCAGAAAGATCTTTAACCGGTACCTGGGTTTCTATTGAGCTGGTTAAGGCTGTTGAGAAAGGTTATCACATTGTGGAAATATTTGAAGTCTGGGATTTCACCAGGACATCAGATGATCTTTTTTCAGATTACATGAGAACATTCCTGAAGCACAAGCAGGAAGCTAGTGGCTTCCCACCATCTGTGGTTGACGATGAGGCTAAAGGCCGGTATATCCGTGAATATCATGAAAAGGAGGGTGTGCAGCTTGACAAGGAAAACATTGTTGTAAACAGTGCTAGGCGATCTTTAGCTAAATTGGCAATGAATAGTCTTTGGGGTAAGATGGGTGAGCGGACTAACCTTATGAACACAATGTTAATTACAGATCCGGAGGAGTTTAGCCACTACCTTTTTTCCAGTGAAATAGATGTTGGTTATTTCTCGTTCATCTCAGACACTGTTGCGATGGTACAGTGGCGTTACACAAAACAGACACCAATCAAACCACGTAACGGCAAAATTTTTATTGCCGCATTCACAACCGCTTACGCTAGACTCGAGTTGTATTCACTCTTGGAGAAGTTGGATAGACGTGTACTCTACACAGACACTGATTCCGTGATCTTTGTCACACGCCATGGGGATTGGGTGCCCCCACTGGGCCCGTTCTTGGGTGACTTGACCGATGAGTTACCGGATGGTGACAGCATAGCTCAATCTGTTAGTGGTGGGCCAAAGACATATGGTTACAAAACCGTTAAAGGTCTGACCTGTCTCAAAGCAAAAGGCATTACGCTCAACAGCTACAACACAACCATTGTTAATTTGGAGACGCTGACACGACTGGTTGACAACTTTGTACGGGGTGGTGATGATGATCATGTCCTTGCTAATGCAGACACAATTGCTAGAGATAAAAGAACATTCACGTTGAAAAACCGAGTAGTGTCTAAGTGTTTCAGAGTTGTGTACAACAAGCGTGTACTGCTCCCTGATTACAGCACAAGGCCTTATGGGTACTAAACCACAGTCTAGGATGGATAGCGGTTTTGACCCGCGACTACAACACCCGTTCAGCTGTGTCATTAGTGGCCCCAGTAACTCTGCTAAAACATATTTTGTGAAGATGTTGTTGGATAATGCAGAGGTTGTATTCTCCAAAGAAATTCAAAATATCGTCTGGGTTTATTCATGTTGGCAACCGCTGTATGACGAACTGTTGAAAGTAAGGGGGATACATTTTATAGAAGGTCTACCAACATCGCTGTGTGATGACAATCTGCTACCGATTCAGAAAAACAACCTTTTAATCATTGACGATTTAATGAAAAGTGCATCAGAGAGTTTGGAGATGGAGAGAGTTTTCACACAATATTCACACCACCGTAACCTGAGTGCAATTTACCTCGTCCAAAACATGTTTGTTAAAGGCAAATCTAGTAGAACTATTAACTTGAACACAAACTACCTCATCTTGTTTAAAAACCCCCGCGACAATCAGCAGATTAGTATTTTAGGCAGACAGATATACCCCGGTCTTTCTCGATTCTTCATGGAGAGTTTTAAAGATGCAACACATCCGCCTTTTGGTTATTTACTTATTGACTTTAAAGCTACAACACCAGAAGACTACCGTCTGAGAACAGGGTTATTTTCAGGGGATTGGCCTGTCGTGTACGTTCCTAAGAAAGTTTGATCATGTCTAAACGCATTCGTAGAAATTTACCACTTTTGAAAATGATATTTAAGGCACCGGCAAGTCAACGAAAAGTTATTTTAGAATCAGCATCCACCGACCTCATTCTATCACTCTGTGAAATAGCGCTTAATCTAAGGCGCGGTAATATACCCTTAACCGAGTCGCAGCTCCGAAAAGTAAAGCGACAAAAAGCCAAAATTATATACATGTCTAGAAAGAACACTTCAGTTGCAAGGAAAAGAAAAACCATCAACCAATCTGGAGGTTTTCTACTGCCGTTACTAAGCGTTGCAGTTCCATTCTTAACCAGTCTAATTGCATCGAGACAGGGTTAAACAACATGGAGCATGCTCAGAAAATGTTTCTGGTGCCACAACATCAGTTAGAAAAACTGCGAGAATCCAAAACGACTAGCCCCGATGTAAGACAGTCTGTTGAGAATGATTTGGACTCATCGATTCGCAATATACTGTTGAAGCCTGATATGGATTTACATGAGAAAGCTAAAAGATACTCTGCCATTTTACAAAGATTTTTGACTGTTGTGCGCCAGGGGGAGCTTGATACAAACACCCTGACTTTAAGTCTACCCGGGTCTGAGACCGGGTCTGCTGTAGTAAACGTGACTGAGAATAAGCAAACTGTTGACCGAAATGTTGACCTTGTTGATGACATTTTGGATAATGTGCCTGTGAAGCGTAGAAAGAATGTTGAATATATTCTTAATAGAATGCACAGGTCTAAAGATTTGACTTCATGGAATTCAAATGGTGAATTCGTTTTCAAAGGAGAGATAATCAAGGGCTCGCACCTATTGGATCTTGTTAAAAGTGTGACAGCTACCAATAAAATTGCTGACGATAGAAGACCGTTGGGGTGGGGTGTGTTTTTAGAGGCCATGGCATGTCTCAACATGCCTTTTACAACTATTCCAAATGCTCATGTAAGATGTAAAATCAATTTGTATAAACAAAAGTCTGGTGACACAATGGATGATTTAGCCACACCACCAGCAACTGGTTTTCAAACAACCAAAGCTTTCTTTGAACCTCATACCACGGACCCCGCAAAATGGGCTTCCATTTTAATGTGTTTTTATTTTATTTGTGATACATTGTATGTTTGTTTTATCCTGAATAAATGTTGTATGAAAAATAATATGTAAACATTGATGTGGTTTTACAAATGTTTTTATTTTTTAATAATAAAGTTGACATACACGTGATTGGCTTTTCTATTTCTTCAACAACCATGGCACAAATTAAACGTTTCACAAGATTGAGCATGTTGTATGCAATTAAACATTTGCTTATCACGCTTACTCTGGTACATCTTATATACAAACTTTGAGACTAGGGCATCATTTACTCGTAAATCATCAGCATAAAAAGACATAAAATCTTTATAACTCAGACCTTTTGTCATTAGAAAGAGAAAGAACAAACAATGCTGTCCACACGTGGTTGAAACCAGGTCCTGTACTTGTTTTGAACTGTATTCCACATTCTCACAGGTTTTCAGAAAGGCCTTGATTGACTTGGGAAAATATGTAAAATCCGGGGGGTTTCCAAAACTGTCATAAAACCTTCCAATGCCATCATCCGTTATGTAAATAGCAAGCCAGTGCTCCCCAGGTTGATTGCTTGGGTGTGTATTAACAATCATCATTGATGCAAGGCTTGGTCCTTTAGGTGTTTTCCTGAAGCTAAGGCCAATTGGTAAAATTCACGCACTGCTGACCCTCTTGTGTAATTTGGTTGGAATGGTTTGCTAGGAAATTGCTGACCATCTACATACATAGCCATAAACTCCAAATTATAATGTTTGAAATTAAATGGATTCTTTGTGTAACTTCCGGTAAAACTGTCATTGTCCACCAATCCGATTACAATACATTTTGGCAGAGGTCCTAAAAATAGGTTTTCCTGGTTACAAACACGACCCCCAGCCGGTAAACTAAATGTCTTCATACACACTCTTTCAATTGGGTACTTGGCATTGGTTGAGAGTAGCGCTTGAGCGTGTCCAAGTTTCACGGCTGGCGAAACAGACACTTTCTTGACAAATAGTGATGCTGATAGTATATGCAAACGATAACGCACATCCCCGACCCCCATAAGGCAGAACTCATCTTTACCGCGCACCATCCTAACCTTCGAGGATCTCCTCAATCCCGCCGTCACGTCTTCCATTGAGGAAGCAGAGGATGAAGGCTCAGAGGTGGACTCGTCCATCACCCGGGCTGAAGTCACCGAGGTGGTTAAGAAACTCTTCGGTGGCAAGGCACCGGGGGTGGATGAGATCCGCCCTGAGTACCTCAAGTCTCTGGATGTTGTGGGGCTGTCTTGGCTGACACGCCTGTGCAACATCGCGTGGCAGTCGGGGACAGTGCCTCTGGGATGGCAGACCGGGGTGGTGGTCCCTCTTTATAAGAAGGGGGACCGGAGGGTGTGTTCCAACTATAGGGGGATCACACTTCTCAGCCTCCCCGGGAAAGTCTATGCCAGGGTTCTGGAGAGGAGAATACGGCCGATAGTAGAACCTCGGATTCAGGAGGAACAGTGTGGTTTTCGTCCAGGCCGTGGAACACTGGACCAGCTCTATACCCTCTACAGGGTGATGGAGGGTTCATGGGAGTTTGCCCAACCAGTCCACATGTGTTTTGTGGATTTGGAGAAGGCATTCGACTGTGTCCCTCGCGGCATCCTGTGGAGAGTGCTTCGGGAATATGGGGTCCTGGGTCCTTTGCTAAGGGCTGTCAGGTCCCTGTACGACCGAAGCAGGAGCTTGGTCCGCATTGCCGGCAGTAAGTCAGACTTGTTCCCTGTGCATGTTGGACTCCGGCAGGGCTGCCCTTTGTCACCGGTTCTGTTCGTAATTTTTATGGACAGAATTTCTAGGCGCAGCCAGGGGCCGGAGGGTGTCAGGTTTGGGGACCACACGATTTCGTCTCTGCTCTTTGCGGATGATGTTGTCGTGTTGGCCCCTTCAAGCCAGGACCTTCAGCATGCACTTGGACGGTTTGCAGCCGAGTGTGAAGCGGTGGGGATGAAAATCAGTACCTCCAAATCCGAGGCCATGGTCCTCAGTCGGAAAAGGGTGGCTTGCCCACTTCAGGTTGGTGGAGAGTGCTTGCCTCAAGTGGAGGAGTTTAAGTATCTAGGGGTCCTGTTCACGAGTGAGGGAAGGATGGAACGGGAGATTGACAGACGGATCGGTGCAACTTCTGCAGTAATGCGGTCGATGTATCGGTCTGTCGTGGTGAAGAAAGAGCTGAGCCGCAAGGCGAAGCTCTCGATTTACCGGTCAATCTACGTTCCTACTCTCACCTATGGTCATGAGCTTTGGGTCATGACCGAAAGGACAAGATCCCGGATACAGGCGGCCGAAATGAGCTTTCTCCGCAGGGTGGCTGGGCGATCCCTTAGAGATAGGGTGAGAAGCTCGGTCACCCGGGAGGAGCTCAGAGTAGAGCCGCTGCTCCTCCACATCGAGAGGGGTCAGCTGAGGTGGCTTGGGCATCTGTTTCGGATGCCTCCGGAACGCCTTCCTGGGAAGGTGTTCCGGTCCCGTCCCACCGGGAAGAGACCCCGGGGAAGACCTAGGACACGCTGGAGGGACTATGTCTCCCGGCTGGCCTGGGAACGCCTCGGTGTCCCCCCGGAAGAGCTGGAGGAAGTGTCTGGGGAGAGGGAAGTCTGGGCATCCCTGCTTAGACTGCTGCCCCCGCGACCCGGCCCCGGATAAGCGGAAGATGATGCAATGCAATGCAATGCATCCTAACCTTTATGTCAACGCCGTTTAACATAAGTTTCTCTTGAAAGAAGATATCACTATGAACAGGGCCGATCATTTAAAATGTTGTGCTATCCGCCGAATAGGCTGCCCTTTTCGTAAGTCCATCGTTCTCGCCTGCAGGGTCCGTAACATCCATGTGACCTGCGGCATCCTTGTAAAACAACCCAGCTGAAAACTGTGTCTTTAATGTATCACATCCATAAATCAGAATGCTCTCTATAACGGCTCTGTAGGGGTATGTGTTGCTACTCTAGCTAATTAAACGATCACCCAAGGAGACATCCACTTGTGAAAATAGGGTGGCTATCGGATAGTTGATAACCCCAACACGTGCTCCGGCATCAATATTAGTTCCGTCCGGTTTAGTGACTTTTACACGTAGGTACAGCAAAGTATTGTTTAGATCAACGTAGTCTTCGCCATTCCCGGCAATAAAGAACTCCAGAGGGGCTGCGTCAGATATTGCTGATAGTGTCGGTATTTCAATGTGTGTATTTTTCTCAATAGATGTCTGTGTGAATGGAACTGTGAATAAATCCAACTCTGTCTTCATACATTCGCCAGACATACGGTGTAGGAGTGCCATCTCTCTAAAATATATTCTTAATCAGATTTGTCGTGTTCCCTTTGAGTGTCCTCCGGGGTGTATGTCCTCTTTTAACCTTGGCTCTTGTTTTTGTCTCATTCTTGCGTTTTTTACTCTTGGGTAGGCTCCGCCTACCAGGTGGTCTCTTTCTAACACCTCTAGACATAACCATCAATCCAGAACCATCCTGCTGTTTTGTTTGTCGTGACATAACACTGTTGACAACATCGCCGACTATATTCCTAGCCGCACTCTTCAGATGTGGTTTTGCTATGGAGAACCCGCAATTCAACAAAGGTATTGCCATCCGGAAAAGCCGTCGGAAAAGGCCCCCTAGACCGGCCCCATACATTGCTGAGCTACCATGATACCCTGGTAAACCGTTACTGGCCTGTGTTGTGTAGTATTCAACATACCTTTGAGGATCATCATAGAGCTTGTGCGGCTGCATCTTAAACTCTAAAAGATTGTTTGACGGGTCTGAAGTGTAATTTTGTAACCACCTTCCCCACTACAAATGAAACCAGCTGGTTTTGATCAGATTTTACTTCAATACAGATCTCATCAAATTGTCTCTTACTAAGAGGTACGTAGTGTGGCTTGTCGTACGTCACTGTGACAACTTCATTCTTTCTCCCTGTAATATGTACAGTTCGCAGCAGTGGGACATGACTGTCACCAACACATTGATAATCAATTATATCTGTGTAGATGTATAGGGTGTTAAACCCCGCCAGAAAATCGGTGGGGTATGTTCCGTACCATGTGGCGGGCCACCGCTCGCCTGGTTTTAACCCCAATATCTGTTCCAGTTTTGCGCTAAATTTCAAACTAAACTGTGGTTCACCTTTTAGAAACACTCTATTTTTAAATTCATCGTACCCCACCGATAAACCATGTGTTTTTATATGACTGTTGAGCTCTATCACTAGTTTTAATATGCTGCTGTAATAACCGGTGTCGAGTTCATATTTCCAAGTTTTGTCGTTTTTCAAGTCAAGTAGTTCAAATGCGTTTTCGCCCCGTGTAAAAGTATTCCACGTATGCGGGTATTGGAACTCTATCAAAGATACTTCCCAATCGCCTTTCAAATCTATACCTTTGGCAAATTTAGTGGTATAGCACGAACTTGTGTTGCTTGGATAGACATGTCTCGATGAGTTACTGGGCAGCGTTATGTAGAAGCCACCGTCACCCATGCTGATCGCAGTCAATGTAAATGACGTGATCCTGTAAACCCTGGAGTTTTATCCAGTTTCTAGGTCAACCACTTGTTCCGATGGTATCCAGCTGTTGAATTTCTCAGGCCAACCAAGCCACTTCACAAGACACATTTTCCTCCCTTTCTGTACTTTCTCATTCAAAACTGCTTCCACTTTAAAAGTTTTATCCTTGGCCACGATTATTTTCAGCAATTCCTGTTCATAAAAGGTCCCAACTATCACATCACCATCGTAATCTTTTATTCTATATACAGGAGGTACCCGAGGAATGCATTCTGTTATTGTAAAATATTCATCTGTGTACCCTTTTTCATAGCCTTTTGTAAACGCACCTCTCAGCTTTGAGAGTCTCACAGTATCTCCAACCTGGAACTTGTAGCTTTGATTACCATTTCTCGTTAATGTTGTGCCATACAGGTTCTTGAGAACTAATCTAACATTTTCTTCACAAACGTCAGCAGGCTTCATCTTAATAGACCGATGGTAGCTATGGTTTTACCCACGAACTAAATCTTGAATAACCTCAACATAGCGGTGAGTGTTGGCTGCTGTCAGATACCTCCACATTCGTGATTTAATTGTTTTATTAAACCTCTCAACGATACTCGCTTTGAAATCATTTCCTGTAGCAAAATGTTTTATGTTGTACTTCTTCATCAACATTTCAAAATGTGAATTAAAAAACTTCCCCTTGTCCGTTTGGACTTTTTGTGGTGTTCTTCCTTCTTTTAATGTCTTCAAATGCTCGCTTTACCTCTATAGCGCTTTTATTTCTCAGCACGCGAAGCCATGCGTATTTGCTTAATACATCTATGCATGTTAACATAAATTTCATGTTATCGTTTTCCACACTGTAAGCACTCATGTCAACCAAATCCAGCTGAAATTGTGAATTTATATCATGAACAATAACTCTATTTCTTTTAAAATGTATAGCTACAGGCCTGTGTAGCGTGTATGTATCCTGGGCGAGCAGCCAGTCATCGGCCTCACCATTTTTGAGGATCTCCCCGTTTTTTTCCAAGTATGCTTTCATCACACCATGACCCTGCTGCGTCGCATACAACATCCTCATTAAATTTGTCCATGTACTCATCCCTGTTCTCACTCAGTCTCTGTGTGATGTTCGGCTCCAACTTGAGCTCGTGCAGAAAGTTCTCAGCGGCCTCGTGAACATCAGTCATCGGTGTGTGAAAACCAGATGCGTTCAAAGCCTTGACCAACACATGTTTCAGTCGCGGTGTTAAAACTGTCGCCACAATGTCATCATAATGGGCCTCAAAAAAATACTCAGGCGGTTCGAGACATGAATGTCTTGTCTGGCTCGGGTGGTCCACTTCGCATCCGATGCATGCTTTGTGTAGAATAGCACCAAAAACGTTTTCCAGAATCATGCCCATTGTTGCTTTGATGATCTTTAAAATTTTTGGTGCAAGTTGTTTGTCCATTTTGTGATAACTCTTGTTAGCATTTGAAAGGTATGACAGGTTAAGAGGACCTAGTTGATCACCAACCCTGTCAATCCAATGGTAGTTTCTTGTTGGGAATGCCGGTGGAATCGAGCTGTCTGGGTCGGGGGTTCCGTAGAAGGCTTCAGCGTTGTCATCCCAGGCGTCACACAGCCAGTCCTCAGCCTTGGGTTCTTCAATCACCGCTTGGTTGTAATCTTGAGACATGTTTCGTAAATTCTTCCGACTGCTTGAATGTCACCGGCGGTCTGTCGGTTTTTATGCTGTGCTGATGAAGGTGTTGTCTTAAGGCGGGGCTCCGGGGTCTTAGGTCAGTCGATAAGTCCGCAGTCACAAACTAACGCCGATATTTTCCGGAAATAACTCATCAAGTGTTTGATGTTTAAACAGTTTTTCAATGTATCCTAATTAACTGGCTTTTTTATAAACTTTAAAACTGGTTCTGGTCAGTCCATTCTCTCACTGGGCCATACCGTTCAACATGGTAAACAACTTTCATAGGTACAAGGCATTTACCAAGTACCTTAGGTCAATCCAGCCATGATAAATACGTTGTTTACCACCACCTCTCATGAATAATAGCTTTTCTACGAGTTACCAACAAACGTGTCCAACTATCACTCATTATACCCCAGACCGAACCATGTCAAATCTCCAGGCATCGTTGGGGTGCTACCACCAGGGTTCTTTCTTTCCTGTCAGTAAAAAAGTCATTAATAATAATATAAATTTGCAGAAAGCACACATTCACATTTTCTTTGGAATAAAAATGCATCCATTTTATTCCATTTTATAAATGCTAGATGTTAAACTTAGGCCAAAGGGAAATCGTGTGTTATCATTTCTCCACTGCTACAAGCCAGATTCGAGTTTGCTGAACTTGGTTTTGAATTACACAAAGAATAAATGAAAAACAAATGACTTGAATTTGTTATTTTTCTTGGGAAGCAGTGCCTTAACCCTCTCCGCTTCCTCTTTATCTGCCCGTCTCTTCTTCTGCTCCTCAGTCATTCGCTCTTCCTTCCATTCCCTCTCCTTTCTCTCCCACTCCTCCCACTTTCTCTGTTCACTCTCCCTCTTCCTCTGCCACATCTCCTGCCTCTTCTGTAACTCCTCCCACTTCCTCTGCTCATTCTCCCTCTTCGTCTGCCTTCTCTCATTCATCGTCTCATCTATTTTCTTTAGGAAGTCTGCTTTCTTTTTCACCATTTGCTCTGTGAAGGACTGCTCTCTTGGCCTTTCCTCTCTCTCACTCTGTGCAGCCTCTGGCACTTCATGTGCTCTCTGGTAAAGAGAAATGTTTGTTTATTGACACTTGAGATTCTCCTTAGTCCAGACTAGCCTGAAAAAGTCTTACATTACTTTGTGCTCTACAACACAAATAAATAAACAAATAAACATTCAAATAGAATGGTCCTGTCAAAATGTATCCTTACCACAAAAGGATCCTCTCTGGCTCTGGTCTGCTTGACACTTTTCATTGCATCCTGATTTTTGGTGCTCTGTTGAGTTGTCAAGTTCTTTGTTCTGGTCTGGAAATCTTGCGTCCGAGATTCCTGTTTTTTTGGACTTCCCTGAAACTCTCGCACTCTCAGGATTTTTATATTTGTTCCCTGTTTCTTTCCCGGGCTCTGAAACAGACAGCGAGATGGGACAATTTGATTTTATTAACAAACTGTAAAATCAACAATCAATGCAAATGCCAACCCATTTTATTTGGTAACACTTCACTGGCAGAGTCCCAAACATCTATCTGTAGATCAGTGAAATGAAAACTGACCCTCACCCCCTCCACCACACTCACCCTCACCCCCTCCACCACACTCACCCTCACCCACCTCCACCACACTCAACCTCACCCCCTCCACCACACTCACCCTCACCCACCTCCACCACACTCACCCTCACCCACCTCCACCACACTCACCCTCACCCCCTCCACCACACTCACTTAGTGCAGAGTCAGATAATGTACCACTGGATAATTTTAATATTATATTGAATATCATCGATCGTGTTGCACCGGTAAAGGTAAAGAAAACCGAAAGCACAGTGGACAAACACCATGAAGGTATACGCCCTGAAAAGAGAATGTAGGAAAGCGGAACATAAATGGAGAAAAAATAAACTTCAAATCCACTGTGACATCTTTAAACAAAGCTTTTGTAGCTTCAACTATGAGTTACGCAGGGCCAGATAGCAACATTTATCGGGAATGATCAACAAGAGTTTCTTTAGTGAAAAAATCTAAAATATTAGACTGACCATCAGAAATACAGTCAAGCAATGACATGGTGCTGTCACTACAATCACAAAGTCATAACTTGGTTAAGTTGCGATTTAATACATTTGATCATAAATCCCTAGAAGAACAGTTCGACAACTAAAAGCTTCCACATGATCTCGACATACTGCCATCTGACTCTTTAAAAACTATTTTTAACTCCATAACAATGGATCTGCAGCAAATAGTTAATGTGTCTGAAGATTATAAACCGAGCAGGGCTCTTAAATCCATGATCCATGAGCCCAGAGTCCAAAATAAAACATGGCGAAGCTGCATTTAGCACAGTTATGCTTTATTCAAATACAATAAACTACTAGAAGATCATAGACGTGCCCCAAACGTTTTACATTTCAAATCCAGTTTAAAACAACTTCTCTTCACATGCCAATGACTGAGAGCTTAAACTTAACCACATTGTTAGCCCTACAGCTTTTATAGATTCCTAATGGAATCTACTACAGAACCTTATTCTCATCATCATTTTCTTCCGCTTATCCGGGGCTGGGTCGCGGGGGCAGCAGTCTAAGCAGAGATGCCCAGACTTCCCTCTCCCTAGACACTTCCTCCAGCTCTGCCGGGGGGACACAGAGGTGGTCCCAGGCCAGCTGGGAGACAGTCCCTCCAGCGTGTCCTAGGTCTTCCCCGGGGTCTCCTCCCGGTGGGACGGGCCCGGAACACCTTCCCAGGAAGGCGTTCCGGAGGCATCCGAAACAGATGCTCAAGCCACCTCAGCTGACCCCTCTCGATATGGAGGAGCATCTCTAAGGGATCACCCAGCCACCCTGCGGAGAAAGCTCATTTCGGCCGCCTGTATCCGGGATCTTGTCATTTCGGTCATGACCCAAAGCTCATGACCATAGGTGAGAGTAGGAACGTAGATTGACCGGTAAATCGAGAGCTTCGCCTTGCGAACCTTATTCTGTGTTTTATTATGTTGCCCCCTTGTTATTATTATTAAGGTGGTTAGAGTCTACCTTGGGCGGTTAGAGTCTCTCTTGTTTTATTGTTTTTATTCTATTGTATTTTTTTCTTTTTTTTTCTTTGTAAAACACATTGGATTGCTTCTATTCATGATTTATGCTATATGAATAAACGTGCTTGCTACTAACCTTAAGTCTTACCCCAACCCTAATTCTAAACCTAACACTCACCCTAACCTTAGAGGGTTCATGTTTCCTCAAAGTGTGCATTTTCACACCCTGGTCCTGTGGACTGCTCAGGAGTTCTTCACCTGGTCCCTGGTGTTCATGCCTGCCCTGGACTCTCAACAGGGTTTTTTCCTCCTTTTTGATGTTCTCAGCCATAGACCTTAGAGCAATCACCTTTCTGTTCACAGAAATGACTTTGTAATTGACTTCATTTGTCTTGGTCAGGATGTCCCTCTCCATTTGCTGCACCTTTCTCTCCCTTCTGTCCACATCTGTTTTCTGTTGCTCCAGCTCTGCCTTCAAGCTCATAATTTTCTCATTCTCATTTTTCTTCTCCTCCCTCAGCTTGTTTACCAGGCAGGCATCTCTCAGGGACTTCCATCTCTCCTCTCTGTCCTCCGCTCTATCCAGCCGACTGTTGAGGAGGTCCATCTCTATGAGGCGGTCAATGGCTCTCTTCCTCTGAGGAAGGTCCATAAGCAGCAGCTTGTAGACCTTCGTAAAAAAACAATACTCATTTATTAGAAAGCATTACAGAATTACATGTAACTTCATAAATACATCTAAGGCTCCATTGTGGCACCTTGATAAGAAGACACTGCTATTTCTGGAAGAGTGGAAATGACATGACAATAAAAAAAATGAATGACCTGGTCTCTGTGAGTCCTCTCCCTCAGCCTCCACTCCTCCTGCATCTCAATGATCCAGCTTTCCACCTCTGTCTTCAGGCTACTGAACATCTTCTCCATCCATATCCTCTCCTCACTAATCTTCTCCTGAAGACTGGAGTCAACAAAGTCCTGCCACGACTTCTTCTTTTCAGTAACGGACATTATTTCTTATTCTTGTGGAGAGAACCAGACAGTAGAGAATGGAATTACAACAACAGATAACATATATTTATATTTATATATGTGTGTGTATATATATATATATATATGTATATATGTATATATGTATATGTATACACAGCTCCGGAAAAAATTAAGAGACCACTTCACCTTTTTCTTTCCTTTCCAAAAAGTTCTCCATTTGCAGTGGTCTCTTAATTTGAACCCTTCTGTTCTGAAAAAGGTACAGTGTTTATATATATATATATATATATATATATATATATATATATATATATATATATATATATATATATATATATATATATATATATATATATATATAGTGAGGGAAAAAAATATTTGATCCCCTGCTGATTTTGTACATTTGCCCACTGACTAATAAACCTACCATTACAATTATAGACTGATCAATTCTTTGTTAGTGGGCAAACATACAAAGTCAGCAGGGGATATTTTTTTTTCCAATATTTTAGAGTTAGAATTTTTTGAATTCAGTTGAAACACTGCAATTCCAGACAATTATATCACACATTACTGGAGGCTTCATACACAATACACGCCAGAGATGGGGACAAGTCACACATGGTCAAGTCCAAGCAAGTCTCAAGTCTTAACCATAGGCGCCGATACCGTGGGTGCTCCGGGGCTCGATGAACACACACACTGTCCTCTGTTTCTGACGTGCGCTCGGTGCGAAGCTTGATTTCAAAATCAAATATTTTTCTCCTCCGCGGTACACTTTTTTTGGGGGACGAAGCGGAGGGATCTTGAATCAGCCTGAAGGGGTTGTATTCGCTATAACAACCGCCTCGCTATACCTTACCCCGCTTATTACATACCTACCAAATAAATCAATAATTTGACACAAAATATTGATTTCAAAAGGAATGTATTGATTTAAAAACAATTGTATTGCTTCCTCTAAAGAAAATAGTCCGTTCAGTCTTTGGTTAGAATCCTGCTGCGTCCATAGCAACGAGCTGTTTTTCATGGCAACGGTCTGTTATCAAGAAATAACACGCATTCTGCACTGGAATTCAGCTAATCCATGTAATAAGGGCTAATAATAACAACCTTATAAACTAATTATTGTGACTGAAAAACTGCCTAATATGTAATTACGCTGTAATTATTCTTGTCTGTATGAGTAAAAAAAAAAAACTCTTCGAAATGTTTAGGTGCTAGTAATCACATCGGCGCCTCCATTTTAGCCTTTCATGCAGTAAAGTTAACTGTTATGGTGTAAGCACAATGCTTTTACGTTTCCACACGCAGTCCACAAACACTTGAAAATGCGCACATTTAATACAGACATTATAGCCTACGTGTAATAATATACATGTCCGCTCATTTTAAGATGCCCATCAACATTAAAATTCAGGCTATGCAACTGTTATAGTCAAATTCCCTTACATCTATTTACCAGACGTATTCAGTAATGATAATGGTCACATTTCTAACAAGAAAAAAAAAAACATAATATGCAACCAAGGCCAAATTATGACAAACAAAAGATTAATTATTTACATTAGTAACTTAATCGTTATAGATCTTAGTGAAACTGAATATAAAGAGATTACTTTCTTACCTTTCCTTGTGGTTCTTAAAATGACGAATTAAATTGTTGCATATTTTGCATCTGGCAAATCTTTTTTTATTCACACGGTCCAGTTCAAGTCCTTGTATCCAAACGATACTATTTGTGGAGCTCGACTAACGTTACTGTCTGCCATGTTTGGCGCGGTTTGAATTGTGCAGCGTTAAAGGCATATACGCTGATTAGTGGTGCTGATGTCACAACATATAAAATTATTTTATTGCTGTTTGTTTATTATAAGTTCAAGTCATTGTCGAGTCTTCCACTTCAAGTCAAGTCAAGTCTCAAGCAACTTGTTCTCAAGTCAAAGTCAAGTCATTTTCATACTTTAATCAAGCAAGTCACAAGTCCTGAAAATTGTGACTGGAGTCAGACTCGAGTCAAGTCATGTGACTCGAGTCCCCCACCTCTGATGTACGCATGTGACACCTGCTTGCAAGGTTGCCAGATTTCAATGAAAGTATACCCCTCAATCACAGTTAAAATCTAGCAGACTTCTCAAACCCCCTCCCATGCTCATTTTTGCCTGCGCACTGTTATTAAAAATCTCAACGTGGCAACACACGAGTAAAATAATTTGGAGCATACAAATCAATACAGATCACTTGCCACCTACCGCAGCGCAGAAATAACGGTAATATGTACTAGCCACCACTGTGATAGCAGCAAATTGTACTACCACTGACTGCTGTCGGCAAAAGGGATTATTGTGGTCAATCTATAATATACTCATAACATATGGTTATAATTTTCATAAGACTGTATTTGTTCATTTAATTATTTTCCACGGGCTATAGCCCGGCATCTTTTATGAATAGCCCCGGATCTCGAATTGACAAAACAGAAAATAGCCCCTAATCTATTCATATGTAAATCTGATCGCGCATTATGACAATGTAGACTTGTAGGCTGTTCGCATGTACATCGTAATTTACCTCATATATATTCATAACCCTGTACTTTCTGTCCCGAGGGGCGTGGGGGGGCTAAGCCCCAAATGTATTGTGATCCAAGCAATGCTACTGCTACCGGCTACTCAAAATAGGATAGATTTAGCCTTTATAATGTATAATAATATTATTATTCAACAACTGATTTATATTTGAGTGACTATGTTGGCTAAAAATTCAGGAAAACAGGAAGAATAAAAAACCTCAGAAAAACTCAAAACTTCAACTATCATTATACAGGAAAAAAAAAAAAACTTGGCACTCTCCTTGCAACAAACTGACAGGAAAGTTAACTTCTAAATAGGGGTTTAATTTGTTCCTCGCTATCAACATGAATGACTGTTTTGTTAAGGGCGCTACCCAGATTTTAACAACTTTGTAGATGGCGAGTGCAACTATTTCGTTCCGACTGTCCCACAATGGGCTCGAACCAGCTTTTGTCGGCACATAAACGGTCACCCAAGAAGTGTCACTAACATTGCCCCACAAAAGCCATCACCAACACCTTTGTACGACAATATTTTGTCAGACACCATTAACCATTGTGTTGAACGAAGTAATGTTTCTTAAGTTTTCCTCCACCACAAAGAGCATTTATGAACTTTTTTTTTTTTTCCATTTATGGCTTTTTCTACTGGCTGTTTTAGCCATTTGTGACTGACATTGATAAAATAACTACAGTGGGGAGAACAAGTATTTGATACACTGCTGATTTTGCAGGTTTTCCCAATTACAAAGCATGTAGAAGTCTGTTATTTTTATCATAGGTACCCTTCAACTGTGAGTGATGGAATCTAAAACAAAAATCCAGAAAATCACATTGTATGATTTTTAAGTAATTAATTAGCATTTTATTGCATGGCATAAGTATTTGATACATCAGAAAAGCAGAACTTAATATTTGGTACAGAAACCTTTGCAATTACATAGACCATATGTTTCCTGTAGTTCTTGACCAGGTTTGCACACACTGCAGCAGGGATTTTGGCCCACTCCTCCATACAGACCTTCTCCAGATACTTCAGTTTTCGGGGCTGACCTGGGCAATACAGACTTTCAGCTCCCTCCAAAGAGTTTCTATTGGGTTCAGGTCTGGAGACTGGCTAGGTCACTCCAGGACCTTGAGATGCTTCTTATGGAGCCCCTCCTTAGTTGCCCTGGCTGTGTGTTTCGGGTTGTTGTCATGCTGGAAGACCCAGCCACAACCCATCTTCAATGCTCTTACTGAGGGAAGGAGGTTGTTGGCTAAGATGGCCCCATCCATCCTCCCCTTAATATGGTGCAGACGTCCTGTCCCCTTTGCAGAAAAGCATCCCCAAAAAATTATGTTTCCACCTCCATGCTTCACGGTTGGGATGGTGTTCTTGGGGTTGTACTCATCCTTCTTCTTCCTCCAAACATGGCGAGTGGAGTTTAGACCAAAAAGCTCTATTTTTGTCTCATCAGACCACATGACCTTCTCCCATTCCTCCTCTGGATCATCCAGATGATCATTGGCAAACTTCAGATGGGCCTGGACATGCGCTGGCTTGAGCAGGGGGACCTTGCGTGCGCTGCAGGATTTTAATCCATGACAGCGTAGTGTGTTACTAATGGTTTTCTTTGAGACTGTGGTCCCAGCTCTCTTCAGGTCATTGACCAGGTCCTGCCGTGTCGTTCTGGGCTGATCCCTCACCTTCCTCATGATCATTGGTGCCCCAAGAGGTGAGATCTTGCCAAGGGAGATTGACCGTCATCTTGAACATTTTCTAATAATTGCGCCAACAGTTGTTGCCTTCTAACCAAGTTGCTTGCCTATTGTCCTGTAGCCCATCCCAGCCTTATGCAGGTCTACAATTTTATCCCTGATGTCCTTGCACAGCTCTCAGGTCTTGGCCATTGTGGAGAGGTTGGAGTCTGTTTGATTGAGTGTTTGGACAGGTGTCTTTTATACAGGTAA
The DNA here is from genome assembly GCF_011004845.1 of Esox lucius. NCBI lineage: Eukaryota > Metazoa > Chordata > Actinopteri > Esociformes > Esocidae > Esox > Esox lucius. The sequence goes on along the minus strand of NC_047573.1, from coordinate 30,059,873 downwards.
CGAGTTCAAACAGGTGCAGTTAATACGGGTAATGAGTGGAGAACAGGAGGGCTTCTTAAAGAAAAACTAACAGGTCTGTGAGAGATGGAATTCTTACTGGTTGGTAGACGATCAAATACTTATGTCATGCAATAAAATGCAAATAAAATACAATGTGATTTTCTGGATTTTTGTTTTAGATTCCGTCTCTCACAGTTGAAGTGTACATATGATAAAAATTACAGACCTCTACATGCTTTGTAAGTAGGAAAACCTGCAAAATCGGCAGTGTATCAAATACTTGTTCTCCCCACTGTACGTACTGTATCAATATGGGTGACGATAACAGACCTTTTTGTCAAGTGAAAAGACGAGAGATTCGTGCAGTCAAAATATTTGTCTATCCTAAACAAATCCTAAGACATCATTTGAAAATCCACCAGAAATAGTCGCAATATAACACTAAACAGTTTCATTTTAGGCTTCTATATAACATAGCTATTGAAGGTTGTAGCCAGCAAGGTTTGTCTATGCTGAACAAATCTTATTTTGCCACTGGATGTTTTAACAGCTAATTAGACATTTGTGAATGCCATTGATACAGTATCTATCAATATTGGTGACGATAGTGATGGCCATTCGTGGCTTCATTACCGTTCTTCTAGCAGCACGACATTATGCTAGCAGCGCTAACTCAGATTATCTTTATCAAAATAAAAGCCATCATTGAAATATACAAGGTAATATAGTTAACAATCTAGTCTGTACATTTTATGTTTAATGACCGTTCCAATTTTATTCTTGTCTGTTTTTTTTTTTTTCAAAGACTAGATTAACTATATTGCCTTATCAATTACCATGATGGCTTTAATTGTGATATAGAAAATGTGAGCACAGAACAGAGGCATAAACATGTTTATCAGTGATGGCGAAGTGACCTGCTCTTTCGCGTCTCTAACCATTGCGCTTTTTAACAAGGCATACTGAGTGAGTCAGTCAGCCTGTCAGTAAGAGACATTGCTAGGCCGACTCCGCTTACGCAGTCCGGCAAAACATAAAAACAGCAGATACATCTACACCCTCGGCCACCTTTACGCTTTTTTAATGTTTGTACATTATAACCAGAAAAGGAACCAGGCAAGCCTAGTTCAGGCGGCTAGCAATTGAAAGTGACGTTAGATCATTTTGTCACGCATTAACATCAAGCAAAGTCAGAATATTTCGCTAGACACCATTAAGCATTGTATTAAACTGACTAACGTTTCTTATTAGGCTTACCTCTACTAGAAATAGCATCAATATGAACTGTATGGCTTTTGCCACTGGCCGTTTTAACAGCTTATTGGCCGTTCGTGAATGACATTGATACAATAACTATCAAAATAGTCAATAAAAAGAAAATAAATAAATAAGGAAAATATATATTCTTACCCGTGAAGAAAGTATTCAAGCGGCAGATAATTCCGAATACTGGAATAACTGTTTAACACTATTTTGATATATAGCAAAGGAAATGTAACTGCTACGTCACTCACTTGCTAACTAGACCGGCGAATTGTTGTCCAAGATTATATTCTATATTCTACACGCCATTGTGACGACACGACCTGTGACCCTAGTTACCATGGCAACGACGTCCAGGAAAAGCAATATTTCATTTATTGGATTAAAGAAGTGTTCTTACAAAGTTTTCAAACTTGTATTAATATGGACTATTTGTTAGAAAAATCAATATACAAACCCACCTTAATTTTAGAGTTTTCAGAGTTAAAGACTAAACTTTTTGTTGTATTATATTTTCTGACAGAAAGCATGAAAAAACAGGAATCTATCCGCACTGACTGGTAACTCCTAAAATAAAAAAGTAGCTGTATCAATGAAAGCCACTGGTCTACATAAATTACACATGAAGCTTTTTTCTCAGACTTCACGTGGGCTTTCTGGTAAAATCCAACAAAATAAAGACATTTACGTTAGTTGAATACGCCCGTGAGCACAATTTGGCTCACGGGCGTAGGGCTAATTAACTTTCCAGGTGACTTAGCTATGATAGATAACGTTAGTGCTGGTTGATTGATTAGCATTTGCAAACTGGCCAGTTTTCACAAAAAAAACGTTGTTTCCACTCCATGCAACTTTTTTGAAAAATTATATTTATTTCCACTATACAGTTCCAGCGCAAAATGACGTTTTGACATTAAAACTACCGCAATCGACAGTGATATAGCCTACGCGACACGCATACTACATTCTAGTTTTCCACTTTCTAAAACATTTGAATATAATGAAAAAGAGAGGCAATACAGTGTTTGACATTGATTGTACCTAGCCACAGCAGTCGACCAATGGGTTTTGGGCACGGCAACAAAACTTGAAAAAAACACACGCAGAACTGCAGTAAACTGTAATACTAGAACCGGTAGTTATCATGTCAATTTGTTAAGTTTAGTTATGATCATGATTACATTTGCTAATTATTATTTCGGACGTCGGAGCGTGGTTTCCTGTCAATGCACAGCACATTTTTATGTAACTTATGCATCAACGTTTCATAATTGTGAGGAGAGACTTGATGGCAACATGGATGTTGGCCAAATTACAGAGCTTGATAGGGATGAGTTAGCTGATGTTTTTACACTAAGTAATAGTGAATGATAAGTGCTGGATTATTATTATTTTTTATTGTACCATATTTGCAGTGGTTAAATTCCAAAATTTGGATGACCGTTCAGCTGTCGTCTCAAAGACATGGTGCACAAAGGACAGATGTTTCCATATAAAACCCAGGAGAGATTGCAGAAGGCAGTGATCTCACATGATGTTCCAGGCATTGAGAGGTGAGGTGTGCTCTAGGGGGATATTGAATACCAAGGGTGCATCCATTTACTGAATATTTGAACATTTCAGTTAGTTTTCTAATGTGTTTACAAACTGTTATGACTAGCGCTGAACACTGCTTAACTCAAAAAGGGTTGATTCTGAAAAACCCAAGAAAGGTGTGTTTAAGATGTTTTTTCTAGGCCCTGATTTGTTCATGCAAAAATGATTAATGTAACAGAAATTCATGTTATTCTCATTCCTGAGTATGTGTCACTGTGAAGAGACGTAACATAAGAACACAGTTGTTATAGTGTACAATTTAGGGCATCCCAGTTGTATGATATACATTTGTTTAGATGATTTCTCTGTTAACAACAGTTTCTGGAAAGCTATCATTGGCCAACCTGCCTGCATTCCAAAGTAAGTGGGGTCAGAAATAAAGAATTTTACATTGTGTACATTAATGTTCATACTACATTTGTAATCCTGTATTTTATTTGCACAAATTGCCATAGAATCATCAGGACCCTGTTTCCGGACCTCTTGGACACCCTGTGCTGATGGTAGGTGGTACCCTCTACTGAGTAACTCCATGTATTTTTGATGTATTGAATGTATACTGAAGAATATCACATTAATTATTTGTAGAATTATAACAAGGTTCTGTATTCTTCTTTTGCCAACAGGTTCTTTTCTGTGATCATCATTACTGGGTTTATCTGCTCACCAGTCTGAAGGTAACTGCATCTCTACATGACAAAACTCTTTGATGCATTTTTTTTAACACACAAGTCTCTTCACAAGTCTCTCCTTTCTCCATTGTTGGTCATATGCCTGATTAGCTTAAATCAGCCTTGAGATGCTAAACCCTAGCAGCTAGATTTGTTGCAATCTGTTCTGATAATGTTTCTGTTTACAACATTGTCTGGAGACAGACCAGTGGCTAACATTCCTGCATTTCAAAGAAGGATTGCACATAGAATATATGTACATTGTAGTAACGTACATATTCTTATCATTGTGTATTTTTTGCGCACAACCAACTATATTCAGTATTCCATTTGATAAATGGTGTCTCCTTCTTCTGCCACTCCTCCCTCATCCTCTGCCACTCCTCATCATGATTCATTTTGAGCCTGTAAACTAACCCACAAACACTGATGCTGATGATGCTGAACTTGTCTCAAGAAGACCAATTTGCTTATTGAATTAACACAAATGTTTTCAGCTGTGCTAACAACCACAAAATGGTTTTCTAATGATCAGTTAGTCTTTTAAAATGGTAAACCTGGATTATGAGACACAATGTGCCATTGTGACACAAATTTGATGGTTGCTAATAATGGGCCTCTCTACACCTACGTAGATATTCCACTGAGAATCAGCTGTTTCCAGCTAAAACATAAACATGTCTACACTGTATTTCTGATCATTTTGATGTTATTATAATGGACAAAAGTGACCCCAAACTTTTGAACTGTTGTGTATATCTCTATATATTTTTGTATTATTCAACATATCCATTTTTGAAAAGGTTTGTGTGAAGAGAAGGATAAAATCAATGAATTCCATAAACATTTTAATAAAATGTTTACAAGATTTGCAAATAAATATAAGTGACATTATAACACAGGTGAACATTGTGACAAATCACAAGTTAAGTTGATTTAGATAAACATAGTCACAGACCTGGTTTGAAACACATCAAAAAAGCATCAGAGTAGAATCACAGTGCAGTAGCAGTATTACAATTATAATAAAAGATGGCAAAACTAACTTTGCATTGTTCTGGTATGTATACACAATAATGAGTCTAGTATTTGTGTAAAAAAACAAACATTTATTGCAGCATTTGATAGTCTGTCATGATGTTACAGACTTGATGTTACAAACTCGTTCTGCCAACTCAATCTGAAAGAATCTTGTGGTCGTCCTCTACTTTATAGACATCGCAGGACATAATACACAACACAGTACTGTAAGTCCATTGGCTAATTACTGTTGCGCTTTGACTGAATGTGACTTCCTGTGTACGGATAAACATATGTTCTGTTGTAAACTAAACATAACAAGCATACATTCATACACAAAACAACAAAAAGGAGTATCTAACCAATGAGGTCGTGTTGTTCATCAAATGAAAATGAATGTAAGCAAGACAATTGACATACCCCACTCTGACACATAACTCAGCCATCATACTTAAAAACTAGTCTATCATGATCCTATGCTACAGTATCATACAAAAGATTCATGCAGATCCGGTTGTACCTGTGAAAAAGTCTAGGGAAGGATTCACAATTTAAACATTCCATGGTAATCGTCATAATGTCAATTATTAAGCATCAACACAAAATAAGTCAAATTTTGGGATAGTCATTGTACAGAGTTTCCCAACTGTCTTGCGAGAACCACACCTTCATACATATCACCATATCTGTTAATTTAGGAATATCTTAGATTGTAAGGAATGAAATTAGTTTCCAATCAAGTGTCGTGTTGTTCTTGTCTTCTGTCTTCTCTGTCTTGTATCAGTGATGTAATGTTCCAATATCAGTTATTGCAGTCAGTGTGATGTGGAACCAGCAAATTGCCAGGTTGTCCTAACAAGTCAGTGTAGGTGTGTAGTGGAGTAGTGAGTTTCCAACACAAATCCAAATGAACACTAATCCATTGTGTTGGGACCATGTGACCTGTCCAGTCAACTGGCCTGTGGTACTCTGACCTGTAGTATGTGGAGTCCTTCAGGACTCAGGTGGATTCTCCTCTCATCTCACTGTCGATGATTTATCTAGAAATGGAGTGTGAAGTCAAGTCATCTGACCCAAGCATCGTTCTGCCATGTGAGTGGTCAGAAAGATTTGAACCACTGTGGTTGTAGTAAACCAGTGTGGTTTTAGTAATCCTTCTTGAACATGTTGCTGGTACTCACACTCAGTTGTCTGTATCCAGTCGGTAACATGATTTCATCAGAAAAGGGGTTGTGATGTCCTGATCTGTTGAACGTATAACTGATAACTGAGTGTGGTTCAACAGCCCATCTGACTACCATCCACTGGGTATTGTTCCGTCAACAATTAAGACAATCGATCAGTCCTGAAAACTTGTGGATCTCAGAAATTCCATCATTAGAGTGACGCTTACACTCTAACTCTTTTTAAGTACCATTTTGATTTGCTTTGACCTCTCAGTTCAGCTCTTTCCAATCATAAGCAATTATCATATCATACAGTCCCCCCTGCTTTCAATACATTAAGTAAATGGAAAGTGATACTATGAGTGAAAGCAGAATCATGTCGATTAGTCACAGGAGGCGCCATCCTGAACCTGCACTGGCCACCATTTCGGGATGGACATGAAAAATAGAGAATTGGTAATAAGGATGGATCCAAAATCCATTCGATAAAGAGTTGCATACTGTATGTTCACCAAACAGCAAACATGTTAAAAACAAACATTCACAAACACAATCAAAGACATCAATGTGCAACTCGGTCACTTGTGAGATGGAATTATGAACCATATAACTTATTGACATATGTGTCTTACATAGCCAAACGCCTCTCAAATTTGAACATTCATGCATTAATAAAACGCCTGTAGTTTCTTGGCTAAATTGTTTTGCCCCCTAGGGGATAAACTGCTGAAATAATTTTTAGGAGAAAATTCTCCATCCCATGTTCCAGTGGTTCACCTTGTGCAACCACCAGGGTGATTGTATTAGCATATCTACAGCACCCAAATGTAGAATTTTCACAGGTCAACACAAACATTGTCTTGATTAACATCCTACATTTTAGGGAAATTATCCAAGTTTGATTACTTTTCATTCCAAATAGTGGCGGTGAGCCAAAGCGTAAATTACAGCTTTTATGCATATTTTGACCACGTCTGTGGTTTTATTGACATTAAGATTGTTCCATCATCAACAATGGGGCATGACTTTAGGTCCCTATCCTCACTTCAGTCGGTTTCAAAACCAAACATTTCAATGTTAAAGCTATTGTGAGAAATATCTATTTAGCTTTCAGTTAATGTTTGATTATCCCAAAAATGAATACGCTCATTTTGAGGAAATTCTGACCACTCAAATTTAATCCTTTGCTACCCTGATTTAAAGGGAACGGTTGTTTTGGGTCATCACACTGTAGGGGGTCTCCCCCCTTCCTGGAGCCCATGGCCTTACCCAGTTATGCTGAGCCATTATAAAGGCCAAATGCATTGTTTCATGTATATAAAATTAGTGTCCACACATTAAAATTGTCCTCAGATATTCTGTAGCAAGATATGTTATTCTTTCAACTTAGCCGATATCCTTCGTTAACTGAAGATTCTGAATTTTTGTCCCACCCATCTAATATTGTTCTGGTTTATAAAAATGCCCTTTTCCTATCTCCACAGCAACTCAACATTTGGGTGGAAATTAAGAAATCTCATATGAATGGTGATGTTGACAGAAAAAAGACGTATATAACATCACTAAACTCAAGGTACAATAATGAGTAATTCAGTTTATACCTTAAGTACTTACATCATTCATTCATTCATTCATCTTCTTCCGCTTCATCCGGGGCCGGGTCACGGGGGCAGCAGTCTAAGCAGAGATGCCCAGACTTCCCTCTCCCCAGACACTTCCTCCAGTACTTACATCAATCCACTTAATTTGTTCATTCATCAATTTAACATTTTAGAATATAAAATCCATTGATGAGTATCAGGTGTTGGTTTTAAAACACATGTATTAACTCAGTTATCATTGGTAAACACAAATAAAGAGAAACTATATTATTTAACTAAACTCATTTCAGCATTTAAAATCTAATTTATTGTGTGGAGTAAACTTGCTTTGGCTGTTACCCTCTTTTGTAGGTAATGACTATACTGGATTTAAATTCAGTCCTCATGAGACATAGCTTGTCATTCTTAACAAAGACTATTACCATGTGGATTTTTCATTCTACCACTTATCCTTTTGTAAGAAAATGAGAGAGAAAGCACGATTTTAACCGTTTGTATGAAAATCCATGAGATAATATTTTACCAGAATATTATCATTTTCATGAATGTATCGCTTGTTTTAGATTTCCCTACGTGTACTAGCTAACGCGTGGGGAATTCCTCACGGAATAAAACATTATCAGCGCAGTAAATGTGTTTAACTCTAAATTACATAGTGAACCTGAAAAATCACAACAGAACTGGCTATTTCTTGAATGCCAAATATATAATTTATTATCAAAGTGCTTTGCAAACTAACATTCAATCAGATAAGCCTGGCAAGTAGAGGAAAGTGATCAGGTTTCCTTAATGAGTTCCAGGTTCTCTGAATGTTTAGGTATGATCCATTTTTGGAAATGGACATTTAAGAACTCTTAATCGATGATTTTGAAAGCTCACAATTCCTGTGTCCCATGACCGAGACTCCATCTTGGGACTGCAGTCTTAACGGTTCGTTATATGGTGTAGTTTTACGACTCACTGTTCAGTTGTTCTCAGCAACCAGTAACTGGGAAAAACAGCTTCTTCCTCAGGATTGCAAAATGGGCCCCTAAGCTCTCCAATTGATTTTCAGTAGAATAGTTAAAACTTTTCCATCCGGTCACGGTAACAAGCTGTTAGAAGTCAGCCATTCATATAGTGGTTTAATAATGATTGCGTGCCCGGTCATCAAGGGAGAGAGTAATTAAATTATTAATTTCAGACTTCCTGTGCACAAATAAACAGGAATGCTTGTTGCTTGTTATGTAAACTAAACATAAGCATACATTCATACACTTTCACAGCAGCCAACCTTGTGTCTAGTCTTGGTGTATGAATTAGAGAGCAACACTTGCATCAATTTGGTCTGTATTAGACTAGATGAGATTCCTCTTAAATCTTATCACAGAGCTCTGCCATGTCTTGGAGTTGCCACCACTGATGATCTCAGCCTGGTAAAGGCAGACCAGCGGAATCTGTGGGCAATTCCATGTCGTAGATTAACACATTCAGTGCAGGTGTGTGTTTTTCCTTGTTGAAGAAAAGTGTAAAATGCAACAGTTTTAAAGATTTTACTGGGTACAGTTCATGTAAGGAAATAGTTTGATTGAAATTGATTCATGAGAACCTATGTATTTCAAATTACTGGGATACGGACATGTCCTTAATTAAAGATTTCTGGAATCTTACTTTTGCTCATGAAACATGGGACCAACATTTGACATTGTTGTGTTCATATTTTTGGTCCTCGTTAGCTCGCTATTTAGTTAGCCCTCTTCTGTAAGCCCTTTGTCAGTCATTGTGTTTTATGCTTGGTTTAAGTCCGTCCCTGCCATCAGTCCATGTTTTTGCCTGTCTGTTTTTCTACTGTTTTCTTGTTTTGATTTTCCTTCCTCTGTTCCACCATTAAATCCTTTATTTGTCCTTCAAGTCTGCGCTTGGGGTCCTGCTTTAACAAAATCGTGATAACTTGCATTGATTTCCAAAATGTCTTGCAGGAAGAGTTCTCAAACTAGCATAAAATTTTTCTCAATCAATCTCCTAGGACTGCAGCGTGACAAACTAGCTAATAGAACTGTCTAAAACTCAGTATGCACTGAACCTGTGGGACCTGTTTCTTCAGACCAGTTTTAATAAGTTATCTGGCACTAGTGCTTTACTAAAATTACCAAGGCAATGGAAGACAAGTGAAGGCCAACCCCTGGTCTCAGAAGAGAGATGATCCAAATCACTGTTTATGACCTGATAGCCAATGGTAGCGGAACTAGACCTAGAAGATTCATGCTGTGGTCAGCTGTCCAACAATCTAGTGGAAAAATACCCAAGCTCATTCTGTGATGAAATTGGGGGGTGTTTTGGGAAGGGAATTTGACTGTCTTGTTTTACAAATGTAGAACTGAGTTGAAAACTGCAGTCATCTTGACAAAAGAAGCCCAACTACGAAGAAGATACAGTGGCAACCAGCACCCCCACCTGATGCTGCAGAGCAGGAAGAGACGAAAAATCACAAACTGCACATCAATAATGACAGCAGAGCTGCCTAGATTGCCGGCTGCTGCTCCAGGAACCTTTAGCACACTATTTAATCGGGTCACCACTAGTGTTGCACGGTAAACTGGTACAGGGGCTGTACTGAGGTATGGATTTTTTTGTAGTGGTAGTATACTGGCATTTAGAAAAAAATAATAAATGATGAGCCAAAACAGGCGGGCCTGTGTGTGAAATCACGCACTGGCTCTGCTACATGCTGCCGGTGTGTTTCAGACAGTTTCAGCCAAGATGCAAGAGCAGGTGAGGGGCATTGATTAGCGATGGCCACAGTAGGAGAACTCCGCTGCAAGTCCACTGAAACTTGTTGACTAAGAAGCTGCCTGCAGTGAAATATGGCGGTACTTTGCTTACCAAGCCAATGAAAAAGCTAACCCTGAAAACATGACAGCACCAATATGCAAGCGGTGCTACCAAGCATGTTTAATTAGAGGAGACAACATAAGCACCCTCTGTAAACATTTAACTGGCCATCACCCAAACCTCTAAAGAGTATAAAGAGTGACAGGTGTGTGTTTTGTAATACAAATCCCATTGCAAATAGTAATAAATGTATCCAGGAATTAAATGATTAATTTGAATCTTTTTTTTTTTTGCAAATGCCATTATAATCATTTCTTTTTGCCGTCTGTTGCTTCAAGTACACTAAGTGTGGCCTTTTGCTACTCTGAAGCAGATGGTTAATGATTAAATAATCAGTATAATTTTACTTTCGAGGACCGTGATTCTTTACTTTGTCTAAGTATTGAAGTCCAAATTTTGGTGTTGCGACAACACTAGTCACCATGCCAGTCAGCAGTTTGTGTAAAGACAGATCCATTTACATCTGCTTCTCTTTAAGCACATGGCTGTGCCGTAGTGCTATGGTGAAAAAAAGATTGCAACACACCCCGACCAAGCAAGCAAGAATGTGATTGCTGGAAGTTTGAGAGCAGCCTGCGTGGCTAAGTTGAGTGTGTGTGCAAAAAAGTTAACCTGAAGCAGCTCTATTAATGCCATATATCATATTAGCTGTATTGTGCTTCAAGATGGCTGGTTCATTCCATAACCTCCAAAAATGTGACATTTTACACCTCCAAACAGAAAATGTATTTACCCAGCCCTAGTTGGGAAATTTTGTTATCAGCTTAGCACTGCTATATGCTAGATCCCAGTTTGCTGTGGAAATTCATGTAAATTGCTTTTCTTGGGAAGTAATAGTGCCTTAACCCTCTCCTCTTCCTCTCCGCCTGTCTCTTCTCGTGCTCCCACATCTTCTGTCACTCCTCCCTCCTGCTCATCTTCCCTCTTCCTCTGCTCCACCCCCTCTTTTCCATTTAGAGCCAGTGACATCCTTCAAACCTACGAGTATCTCTGACATTTTTGATGTGGCTTCTAGGTTGTCATCTTAGCGTGATTTTTTGGAACACCTTGAAATCCCCTCACGGCAGTGCACTGTTTTCTCCAGTTCCCCTCCTCCGCATTCCTCAGTCAGTCATTGAAGAAATTATCCCAATGTTGCTGTTCATCATGCTTTCTTGCAGCCTCTCCTTTCCTCCTGTCCTCTTCAGATGTAGTGGCACTCTGAGAATTCCCCAGGGCTCTCAGGTCTGCCTAAATAATTCAAATATACCCTAAATGCATGCCTAAATAGATTTCTGATTATTGGGCAGGTGCGATTAACACATTAAAGATACATTTTAAAAACTACATAAACTAGTAAAAGACTGACATGAACTTAAGTTGATTATTTTTCATGTCTATTTGTAATATTTATACATTGATAACAGCAGCATGGTTCAAACAGCATTTGATAATTGACATAAAAACTTACCGGTAGTTGTTTCTGCCCCTCCTCCCCTTCTCCATTTTCTTTAGGAGTTCTGCTTTCTCTTTCACTCTTTTTCTAGAGTGAATGAGATAGGTAAAACAATGTAACTAATCAGACATCAAACCAAATATTTAATGAGTGTTTTTATACACTTAAGATTCTCCTTAGTCCAGACTATCCTTACCACAAAGGGATCTTCTCTGCCTTCATCTGTGGTCTGCTTGACACTTTTCATTGCATCCTGATTTTTGGTGATCTGTTGAGTTGTCAAGTTCTGGATATCTTGCATCTGCATTTCTTGGTTTTCTGGCCTTCTCTGAACCTCACTCTGCAATACCTGGTTGTCTGGCCAGCGCTGGTCTTTCATAAGTGTTCTGTTTCTTAGCTGGGCTCTGAAACAGACAAGGAGAGACGGGACAAATTGATATTATCAACAAACTATACAATCAACAATACATGCAAATTCCACACCATTTTATTTGGTAACATTTGGGAAAGCCCTAGTCTCATGAGGCCACACCTCCAATTTTGTCTGGCCTACTTGGAGGTCTGGAAACTTTCCTATTAAAAAAACTAACATTCATCTCAATGTTAGTTTTCAAATAAACCTCCACTCACAGGCTTGTTGAAGGCAGGCTTTGTGTGGTTTCACAATTTCCTAAAACTGGATAGAATACATTTCCTGAAAGCTTTTGGTTCCTACATAGGTTGCAACATACACTCACCTAAAAGATTATTAGGAACACCTGTTCAATTTCTCATTAATGCAATTATCTAATCAACCAATCACATGGCAGTTGCTTCAATGCATTTAGGGGTGTGGTCCTGGTCAAGACAATCTCCTGAACTCCAAACTGAATGTGTCACGGCTTCGGTGGGTGGAACAAGGAGGAGCAGGAGAATGGCGTGGTAGAAGGATATTTATTACTATCCAGTGTAAACACGTATATATGTGTCTAGAGACACGAAGCGTAGCACAGCTCTTGCAACATAGTCAGAGACAATCACACACAAAGACAGGGGGAGCAGAGGGAACATATATACCGGGGGAAACAGCGATGATGAGGAACAGGTGCACTAAACGAGACACAGGTGAAATGTATGATGAGACGGTGGTGTCAGAAGGCCGGTGACGTCGACCGCTGGGGCCCGCCCGCTGCAGGGGGAGGTGAACCAGCAGAGGTCGCAGTTGTCACAGTACCCCCCCTCTGACGCGCGGTAGCCCGAGGTCAGGCTGACCGAGATCCCCAGGTGCTGCATAAATGCTTTCCACACCCTGGATGTGAATTGGGGACCCCGGTCAGACACGATGTCCTCGGGCACCCCATAGTGCCGGAAGACGTGTGTAAACAGGGCCTCCGCGGTCTGTAGGGCAGTAGGAAGGCCGGGCAGAGGGTGCCTTACTCTGGGCGCACACCGAGCAGGAAGAGACGTATACCCTCACGTCCTTGGCTAAAGTGGGCCACCAGTACTTACCGGCCAGGGCGTTCACTGTTGGCCCGATGCCAGGATGACCGGAGGAGGGAGATGTATGCGCCCAGTAGATGAGGCAGTCGCGGACAGACGCCGGCACATACGTACGGCCCTCAGGGCATGTGGGCGGAGAGGGCTCGTTGCGCTGCGCTCTGGCGATGTCCGCGTCCAGTTCCCATACTACCGGTGCCACGATGCATGACTCCGGGAGCACGGGAGCATCATCCACTGGCCTCTCCTCCGTGTCATGCTGGCGGGACAGCGCGTCAGCCCCGACGTTCTTACTCCCCGGCCTGTAGGTAAGAGTAAACACAAACCGGGTGAAGAACATAGCCCACCTTGCCTGGCGAGGGGTCAGCCTCCTCGCTGCCCGCATGTACTCCAGGTTCCGGTGGTCAGTCCAGACGAGGAAAGGGTGTTTAGCCCCCTCCAACCAGTGCCTCCACGCCGACAGAGCTCGAACCACGGCCAGCAGCTCACGATCACCTATGTCGTAGTTCCGCTCCGCTGCACTGAGCTTCTGGGAGAAGAAGGCACAGGGACGGAGCGTGTTACGACACCCCGTCCGTTGGGAGAGGATGGCACCGAGCCCACAATCGGACGCGTCCACCTCCACGATGAACTGGAGCGACGGGTCGGGATGGGCCAGGACCGGAGCGGTGGTGAAACGGTGTTTCAGTTCCACAAACGCCCGCTCCGCTTCCACAGTCCACCGCAACCGGGTCGCCCCCCCCTTCAGAAGGGAGGTGATCGGAGCCGCGACCTGGCTAAAGCCCCGGATAAACCTCCTGTAGTAGTTAGAGAAGCCTAAGAAACGTTGCACATCCTTAACCGTGGTTGGGGTCGGCCAATTACGCACGGCGTCAATGTGAGGCTCCTCCATAGCCACACCCGTGCTGGAAAAGCGATAACCCAGGAAGGACACAGACGACTGGAAAAACAGACACTTCTCGGCTTTAACGTACAGGTCATGCTCCAGCAGTCGAGCCAGCACCCTGCGCACTAACGAGACATGCTTGGCGCGGGTGGCAGTGTATATCAAGATGTCATCGATATACACCACCACGCCTTCGCATAACAAGTCCCGGAATACGTCGTTAACGAAGGACTGGAAGACTGAAGGAGCATTCATCAACCCGTACGGCATCACTAAATACTCGTAATGGCCGGACGTGGTACTAAAGGCCGTTTTCCACTCGTCTCCTTCCCGGATACGCACCAGGTTATAGGCACTCCTGAGGTCTAATTTAGTGAAAAAGCGGGCCCCGTGCATCTTCTCCACCTCCGCAGAGATCAAAGGGTGAGGGTAGCGGAACGGGATGGTGATCTTGTTCAGCGCCCGGTAATCGATTCACGGGCGCAAACCACCGTCCTTCTTTTTCACGAAAAAGAAACTCGAGGAGACCTGTGACTTGGAGGGCCTAATGTAGCCCTGTGCCAACGCTTCCGTAACATACGCGCCCATGGTTTCCGTTTCGGTGCGGGACAGTGGATACACGTGACCCTTCGGGAGTGCGGCTCCGTCAACGAGGTCTATCGCACAATCCCCCGGCCGGTGTGGTGGCAACACAGCGGCCTTAGCCTTGGAAAAGACCGCAGCTAAGTCCCTGTATTCGGGGGGAATGGGCACGGCGGGAGCACTGTCTGGACTTTCCACCGAGGTCGAGCCAACGGAAACACCCAAACACCTACCCTGGCACTTCCGCGACCAACCCGACAGACGTCGACTAGACCAGGAGATGACGGGGTCATGTAGGGACAACCAGGGGAAACCTAAAACGACTGAGAACGTGGGTGAGTCGATTACGTGAAATGAAATGGTTTCGCTGTGTCGGTTGTCGGTAATCAGGAGGAGGGGAACAGTGCAACTTGTGACCAGACCTGACCCTAGTGGCCGGCTGTCTAAAGCTCTCACGGGCAGGGGGGTGGCGAGGACCTGGAGGGGTATGCGTGACCGCAGGGCAAAAGACCTATCCATGAAATTCCCGGCTGCGCCTGAGTCTACCAGCGCCTTACACCGGGAAAGCAGCGGAAAGCCGGGGAACCTAACAGGGACAGTGCACATAGAGAGGGAAGAGGTAAGTGGTGAATGGGCATGTGCTACCTGGGGTGATGCGGAAGTGCCCTGCCTGTCGCCTCTCGACTCGGGGAGGGAGGTGCGGCGCGGCGCGGTTGTACGGCCTCGTCTCCTCTTGGAGGCATACCGCACCTCTCCTCCCCGACACCTGCCCGACAGCGCAGCCGCCCCCAGGTCCATGGGGACGGTGGCGTATGGTTGGCAGGGTGGAACGGGCGGGCCTCTTCCGGGACGTCCTCGGGCAGCTAGCAGGTTGTCGAGACGGATGGAGATGTCCGCCAGTTGGTCGAAGGAGAGGGACACGTCTCGACAAGCCAGCTCCCTCCGGACGTCCTCGCGAAGGCTACACCGGTAGTGGTCGATCAGAGCCCGCTCGTTCCACCCCGATCCCGCTGCCAGGGTCCGGAACTCCAGAGCGAACTCCTGCGCCGATCTCGTCTCCTGCCGTAGGTGGAACAGTCGTTCACCCGCCTCTCTCCCTTCGTGCGGATGGTCAAACACGACTCGGAAGCGGCGGGTGAACTCAGCGTAGCTGCCCTGGGTGGGCTGCTCGATGTTCCAAACGGCGGTGGCCCACTCCAGGGCTTTCCCGGACAGGCAGGAGACGAGTGAAAAGATCTTCTGGGCTTCGGTCGGCGCAGGATGCATTGCCTGGAGCGCGATGTCCAGTTGCAGCAGGAAACCCTGGCAGCGGTCCGCTGCCCCGTCGTAGCCCCTGGGTAGCGGAATGGGCATCGCTCCCATGCTGGGTGGCGTGGCTTGGGGAGGCGGAGAGACGGCCAGTGCTGCGGGGTTCCGCTGGCTCAGCTCTAGGCGCTGCACCGCTTTCAACACAGTGTCCATCGCGGCGCCTAGGCTGGCCAGCAATGTTGAATGTACTTTTACCGCCTCCGCAACACCGGCCTCGCCTGTGGCTCCTTGTCGCTCCATATCCTTGTTGTATTAGTTGGTGTGTGATTCTGTCACGGCTTCGGTGGGTGGAACAAGGAGGAGCAGGAGAATGGCGTGGTAGAAGGATATTTATTACTATCCAGTGTAAACACGTATATATGTATCTAGAGACACGAAGCGTAGCACAGCTCTTGCAACATAGTCAGAGACAATCACACACAAAGACAGGGGGAGCAGAGGGAACATATATACCGGGGGAAACAGCGATGATGAGGAACAGGTGCACTAAACGAGACACAGGTGAAATGTATGATGAGACGGTGGTGTCAGAAGGCCGGTGACGTCGACCGCTGGGGCCCGCCCGCTGCAGGGGGAGGTGAACCAGCAGAGGTCGCAGTTGTCACAGAATGTCAGAATGGGAAAGAAAGGTGATTCAAGCAATTTTGAGCGTGGCATGGTTGTTGTTGCCAGACGGGCCGGTCTGAATATGTCACAATCTGCTCAGTTACTGGGATTTTCCCGCACAACCATTTCTAGGGTTTACAAAGAATGGTGTGAAAAGGGAAAAACATCCAGTATGCGGCAGTCCTGTGGGCGAAAATGCCTTGTTGATGCTAGAGGTCAGAGGAGAATGGGCCGACTGATTCAAGCTGATAGAAGAGCAACTTTGACTGAAATAACCACTCGTTACAACCGAGGTATGCAGCAAAGCATTTGTGAAACCACAACACGCACAACCTTGAGGCGGATGGGCTACAACAGCAGAAGTCCCCACCGGGTACCACTCATCTCCACTACAAATAGGAAAAAGATGCTACAATTTGCACGAGCTCATAAGAATTGGACAGTTGAAGACTGGAAGAATGTTGTCTGGTCTGATGAGTCTCGATTTCTGTTGAGACATTCAGATGGTAGAGTCAGAATTGGGCGTAAACAGAATAAGAACATGGATCCATCATGCCTTGTTACCACTGTGCAGGCTGGTGGTGGTGGTGTAATTGTGTGGGGGATGTTTTCCTGGCACACTTTAGGCCCCTTAGTGCCAAATGGGCATCGTTTAAATGCCACGGCCTACCTGAGCATTTTTTCTGACCATGTCCATCCCTTTATGACCACCGTGTACCCATCCTCTGATGGCTACTTCCAGCAGGATAATGCACCTTGTCACAAAGCTTGAATCATTTCAAATTGGTTTCTTGAACATGACAATGAGTTCACTGTACTGAAATGGCCCCCACAGTCACCAGATCTCAACCCAATAGAGCATCTTTGGGATGTGGCGGAACGGGAGCTTCGTGCCCTGGATGTGCATCCCACAAATCTCCATCAACTGCAAGATGCTATCCTATCAATATGGGCCAACATTTCTAAAGAATGCTTTCAGCACCTTGTTGAATCAATGCCACGTAGAATTAAGGCAGTTCTGAAGGCGAAAGGGGGTCAAACACAGTATTAGTATGGTGTTCCCAATAATCCTTTAGGTGAGTGTATAAAAAAGCAGCAAAGATGGAGGAAAATTTTATTCTGTTTTGGAAGAGCTGTGCCTTATTCATAAGGTTGAGTTAATAAAGCTATTACAACTTCTCTGCTTAAATGATGTTCTAAAAAAAAGAGATGCTTTGGGGTGCCTTCCTACAGGGTATGGTAAAACTTTAATTTGTCAAGCATTGCCAACAGTCTGCGATTTATTGAAATTGAAAATGGACAGGTCAATGATACTATTGGTTACTCCTCTGATTTCAATAATTGAGGATCAGGTTCGTGTTCTGAACGCAAAAGGAATCGCAGTAGGATATACATGTTAAAACGAGACGGAGGACAAGAATTTTTGTTTGGCGAAAATCATTTGGTACCTCTGGGGGTTGAGACTTCAGTTTAGAATTAGCCTTTTCCCCTTACTAAAGCACTGATTCTTTCTACCTCATCCACACTAACAGACGTGGTCAAATATTTTGAGAATGACACAAATATACTTTTTCAAAAAAGTCTGCTGCTTCAGTGTCTTTTGATATTTTTCTCAGGTGTCACTATGATATACTGAAGTATAATTACAAGCATTTAATACGTGTCAAAGGCTTTCATTGACAATTACATTAAGTTTATGCAAAGAGTCAATATTTGCAGTGTTGACCCTTATTTATTTAGACCTTTATTATTCAAGACCCTGTCAATTATCTTCTGGGCCACATCCTGACTGATGGCAGGCCATTCTTGCTTAATCAATGCTTGGAGTTTGTCAGAATTGGTGGGTTTTTGTTTGTTCACCCGCCTCTTGAGGATTGACAAGCTCTCAATCGAATTTGGGTCTGGGGAGTTCCTTGGCCATGGACCGATAATTTTGATGTTTTTTTCCCCGAGCCACTTAGTTATATCTTTTGCATTATGGCAAGGTGCCCCTTCATACTGGAAAAGGCATTGTTCGTCTGTCACGGTCTGTCATTCTTTATTCATGGTTGTGTTATTACGCAGAATTGTGAGTGAGCCCAATCCCTTGGCTGAGAAACAACCCCACACATGAATGGTCTCAGGATTGTTCACTGTTGGCATGACACATGACTGATGGTACCGCTCACCTTGTCTTCTCCGGACAAGCTTTTTTACTGAAGTCCCAAACAATTGGAAAGGGGATTAATCAGAGAAAATGACTTTACCCCAGTCCTCAGCAGTCCAATCCCTGTACCTTTTGCAGAATATCAGTCTGTCCCTGATTTTTTTCCAGGAGAGAAGTGGCTTCTATGCTGCCCTTCTTGACACCAGGCCATCCTCCAAAAGTCTTCGCTTCACTGTGCGTGCAGATGCACTCACACCTGCCTGCTGCCATTCATGAGCAAGCTTTGAACTAGTGATGTCCCAATTCCGCAGCTGAATCAACTTTAGGAGACAGTCCGGGTGCTTGCTGGACTTTCTTGGGCGCCCTGGAGCCTTCTTCACAACAATTGAACCTCTCCTTGAAGTACTTGATCTGATAAATGGTTGATTTAGGTGCAATCTTACTAGCAGCAATATCCTTGCCTGTGAAGCCCATTTTTGTGCAAAGCAATGATAACAGCACCTTTCCTTGCAGGTAACCATAGTTAAATTCCTAGGCAATTGTTACAATAAGTGCTATAACAACTGTGTGTGTAACATTTAATTGATATCATGTTAATAATACACACATGTTGTTTCCAAAAACTCCTTTCGTTTATTCAATACCTTATTCACATCAGTTATAGACCAACAAACCCCTGGGAGAGATCCGGAAACATTTGCCATTTTAGTAGTCTATTTACATGGAAAAAGGGACGTTGTATTTTTCCCGAATCTTGACTCGGTTTTTACATAGCTTATTCATGGACAAATGATGCATGTACTTAAACTACGAGTCTGGACCTATACACTAGCGTTTGAATTAACACCTTTTCATAGCCTATTCTCTAGGCAAAAATGTTTTGTATATGTCAAAAAACTGTATTAGGCCATGTGGATCTTTTGTTTTCACTATCCATTAAGTGTAATTGTTTATTTTTTTATTTGTAGAGTTATGATTACTCTCTCCACCTCCATACACTCCTATTTTGAGTATAATTCATTTGCCATAAAGCAGAAAAAACACATTAAACAAAGTTGAAAGGTAAATTTGACAGTTTTTTACTTTACATTTTTTATAGATACCAAGATAATATCGTTACAGCGAATTATTTTGGCCACAATAATTGTGTAGTGAAAATCTGATATTTTGACAGTCCTAGTTTGTAACACCTGTGACAATTAGCAGCTGAAATGTTGCACAGCAAGTTGGCAAGAGAATAAAATTGGGTGACAATGATATATTGAAGATGCCACCCCCGAAGAAACTGGTGCAGCGTTTATCTCAAATTAATCAATTACACCAGGATATATTTTCAACCCCAACATACAAGAAGTTGCATTTTATGAATTCTCCGAAGGTGAACTGTTTAAGCCATGTGTGCAGGGTTTGTATTGGAACTTTTTCTACTTTGAGTGTTGCCAGGTGGAGTGTGTTTCCTACACAATTGGGCTATATATAGCCACAGTAGCAGGTAAGCAAAAAAGTTAATGACAAGCGCTGCATGTGTGATTCATCAAATGGTATTTAATAATAGTTTATGGAGCACCTTTCGAAAAGTGTTTTTTTTGGGGGCCAAAGCAGGGCACATGTAATATTATAGATGTGTTGTTTAAATCTCATCGAATGAATGAAGCAGTATGACTCTGTTAGGCTGGAGCTATTTCCGTACAATTTCGGTGGACTGTTCAACTTACATACAACCTGAAGCTCCACCTTAAGCTAACTCATTCCTCAACACAGCATAAAAAACAGGCCATTGGCCTGTGACTATCGAGCAGCTGACAGACATTGCGAAACCTGTCTCAAGAATAGAACCAATTGGAGTTTGAAGAACCCAAGGCTGGGGACTGGCTATGTGATGCCTTGGATGACAACGCTGAATCCGGCTATGCTGACCCGTACTCAGATGCCTTGACTCAACATTCTTACCCACCAAGAAACTATCATTGGATTGTCAGGTTTGGCTCTCAGCTCGGGCCACTCAATCTATCATACTTAAATGGACAAACACCTTGCACCACAGGTTTTAAAGATCATCAAAACAACATTGCATATGATCCTGAAAAACTTTGTTTTCTGGCTATTCTCCACAAAGCATGCATCAGATGTGAAGTAGACAACCCAAGCCAGGGAAGACATTCCTGTCTTGACCCACCTGATTTATTTTTTGAGAACCATTATGACGACATTGTAGAGACAGTTTTAACACCAGGACTGAAACTCGTCATGGCAAATGCTTTGGATGTATTGGGTTTTCAAACACAGCTGACCAAGATTCACGTGGAAGCTACGACCTTTCTGTACAAACTCAAGTTGGAGCCATACATCATACAGAGATTGAGTGAGAATAGGGATCAATACATGGATGAAGAAAATATTAAAGATGTATGCAACGCAATAGTGTTTTGGTACAATGAAACCAAAGAGGCGGTTTCAACAAAAATCTGAATGCTTCTGTCTCTTTTGTGAAATTCTTAGAGAGTTTGACAGTGTGTGAACAGAGTATGAAAAGTATTTACTATAACCGTTAGTTACCGGGAAGTCCAGTTATATGAGTGGAGCGGCAGGGCAACAGGTCTAGGGGGCTCCACTCCACTCATAATCGGAATTACATTCCCGGTAACTAACGTTATATATCATGGAGCTCCACCCTCTAGAGGGGCTTTACCTCCTAGTGGTTCACGGCGGAGCGAGCGAGCCTTCCCCTAAAACCCCAAGACGAAACATCTGATAGCTAACAGGGTCAGAAAGGGATGATCGAATGCGTTAATGATGGAATCCTCCCTCAGAGCAGGCCTATGAACACACAGGCCACCCTAGGATGTTGAGCTCAAGCAAAAGGGAAACGTATCCGTTCCACATAAGCACAACAAAAGCACTCATGCACCACACATCACGATATCAGGGGCATGGGGATCCATAAGTAAAATAAAAAAGAGGAAAGCCCCAAGGCACACCCACAGCAAGTGGAGGCACACCCACAACAAGTGTATTGGCAGGCATTGACAATACTCGTGTACCAAACAGTCTACAGGGTTCTGTATGGTTAGGGAAAAGATAGAATCAAGGCGAAGCACGAGATTCCCTAGCAAAATTGAGAGATCTCGGGCAACAGCACCAAGAACCGAATGAACAAGGGATGACGGAGACATCTAGTAAATAGAAACGCACGAACGCCGAAGGCGATGACCACGACGCCGCTGCACAAATTTCATCCAGCCGGGAATCTGAATAAAACAAATAAACAGCTGCGGAGTCAGTCTGATAGACCTGGTGCTTTCTACATAAATGGCGAGAGCGCGTACCAGACACAGACAGTGGAGCCTCTCGTCCTCCTCACGCACGCGTGGCGTAGGGAAGAAGGCCTGTAAATCGATAGTACTCGACCGAAAAGAGCTGGTGATAACCTTGGGCATGAAGGACGGATTAGGTCTCAGCATAACGCAACCTAAGTCCTCTCTGATAGCCAAGCAGCTCGGGCGCACCGAGAGCACACGGAGATCACTCACTCTCTTAGCAGAGCAAAAAGCGATGAGTAAGGCAGTCTTAAGGGAGAGCAACTTAGGAGAACACTGCTACAAGGGCTCAAATGGGGGTTCACAGAGAGAGGCCAGCACCTTAGCAAGGTCCCATTGCAGAGCGCCCAGCCTTGCAGGATTTCAATCCATGACGGCGTAGGCGAAGTGTGTTACTAATGGTTGTCTTTGAGACTGTGGTCCCAGCTCTCTTCAGGTCATTGACCAGGTCCTGGCGTGTAATTCTGGGCTGATCCCTCACCTTCCTCATGATCATTGATGCCCCACGAGGTGAGATCTTGCATGGAGCCCCAGACCGAGGGAGATTGACCGTCATCTTGAACTTCTTCCATTTTCTATGCGCCAACAGTTGTTGCCTTTTCACCAAGCTGCTTGCCTATTGTCCTGTAGCCCATCCCAGCCTTGTGCAGGTCTACAATTTTACCCCTGATGTCCTTACACAGCTCTCTGGTCTTGGCCATTGCAGAGAGGTTGGAGTCTGTTTGATTGAGTGTGTGGACAGATGTCTTTTATACAGGTAACGAGTTCAAACAGGTGCAGTTAATACAGGTAATGAGTGGAGAACTAACAGGTCTGTGAGAGCCGGAATTCTTACTGGTTGGTAGGTGATCAAATACTTATGTCATGCAATAAAATGCTAATTAATTATTTAAAAATCATACAATGTGACAACTACCTGGTGGACCTGTCCAAGATGTTGCATCAATGATGATTGTTTAAACTCACCTAAGCAATCACCCCGGATAACATTGACTGGCTATTTACATCACAGAGGACAGGGTTTGATGGTTTTATGACAGTTTTGGAAACCACTCAGATTTTAGGTATTTTCCCCAAGTCAAAGCATTTCTGCAAACCTGTGAGTGTGGAATACAGCTCAAAACAGGTCCAGGACGTGATTCCGACCACTTGTGGACAACATTGTGTTCTTTGTCAAATGACAAGAGGTCTGAGTTACAAAGTTGTCGTCTTTTTATACTGCCAATTTATAAATTATATGTTAGTCTCCAAGTTTGTGTCAAAGTAAGCGTTATAAACAAATGTTTAATTGTGTACAGCATGCTCTATCTTGTGAATAATTTAATTTGTGTCATAGTTGTTAAAGAAATAGACATTATTCAAAAATAAAGGCAATTGTGTGGGGTCTATGATAGGGGATACAAACAAAGCTTTGGTTGATTGATAATCAGTTGCAGTGTCACGGTCGTGGGGTGAGAAGGACACACGCCGGCGGAAGTGCCGGCGGAGGAGTAGGAGACGGGGAAACTGGCGGAGGAGCAGGAGCCGGGGGAGGCGGCGGAGGGTCAGGAGCCGGGGGAGCCGGCGGAGGAATAGGAGCCGGCAGAGGAATAGGAGACGGGGGAGCCGGCAGAGGAATAGGAGCCGGCGGCAGGTCGGCAGCCGGCGGAGGAGCAGGAGCCGGCGGAGGGTTGACGGCCGGCTGGGGAGCAGGAGCCGGCGGAGGAGCAGGGAGAGCCGGGACAGGCGAGGGCGCCGCTGAGGCCGGGACAGGCGAGGGCGCCGCTGAGGCCGGGACAGGCGAGGGCGCCGCTGAGGCCGGGACAGGCGAGGGCGCCGCTGAGGCCGGGACCGTGGGACGAGGCGGCGGCACCTGGGCAGGAGAAGGCGCTGCGGGCGGCGGCGGCCAGTCATCCGCGGCCTCTGGCGGCGGCGGCGGCCAGTCATCCGCGGCCCCGGGCGGCGGCGGCCAGTCATCCGCGGCCCCGGGCGGCGCCGGCCAGTCATCCGCGGGCTCGGGCGGCGGCCGCCAGTCCACGGCGGGCCCGGGCGGCGGGCCCGGGCGGCGTGCTGGCTGCGGCTCCCAGGCAGCGGGGGGCGCTGGCTGCGGCTCCCAGGCAGCGGGGAGTGCTGGCGGCGCTGGCTGCGGCTCCCGGGCAGCGGGGAGCGCTGGCTGCGGTTCCCGGGCAGCGTGGGGCGCTGGCGGCGCTGGCTGCGGCTCCCGGGGAGCGTGGGGCGCTGGCGGCGCTGGCTGCGGCTCCCGGGCAGCGGGGGGCGCTGGCTGCGAGAACCGGTACGGCGGGTCCCGATAGCCCCACCAGTCCTCACATCTCCCTACATCAGGGAAAGCCCTCATAGGCCCCACCGGCGTTGTTGCCAGACGCCTAGGAGCTGGCACCGGGCAGGGCTGGGGAAACTGGACTACCCCACACGTGAGCACGGGTGGCACGGCCGCGTCCTTCCACTCCGCCTGCCCCCACAGCACCCCCCCAATAATTTCTTGGGGCGGACACACAGAGGTTAGCTTCCGTCGCCTCCGTCGACGTCTCCTTTTGGGTGGACGCTGTGTTGGCCCGGTGTGCCGCAGGGGACGGTAGGGGTTCTCCTCCTCCTCAGTGTCGCTGTCAGGCCAACCGAGGAGTTCCCCTACCGTCCATTTCTGCCGTGTCTCTTTGTGGTGGTTCATTCTGTCACGGTCGTGGGGTGAGAAGGACACAGGCGCAGAGTAGAGTTGGTGAAGATAATCCATGTTTAATGCAAAATAAAGAAAGACTCCAGCAAAACAAAAGGCAGCAACCAGTGACGTGGGTATTCCTTACACAGGATAAACAAAACCAAAATGAACCACGCCTTGGGGCCTACAAACTAAACTTAAATAGGGTCCCCAATTGGAGGCAATAACTAACACCTGCCTCCAATTGGGGAAACCAAAAAAAGGAGTAGAGGTGGCTAAAGGCCACCTCCTGTCCTGTCCTGGCTATGCCCCGAGCCCAGCGCAGAGATGGCTAGGGGCACAGCCAGGACGTGACATGCAGAAGCAGTGATACTATAAATAGGTGCCTTGGGTGTGGCTAAATGATCCAGTATGTCGCCAGGCTTTTGTTTATACAGATTGATTTTACGTCTAACAAGCTTATTTGGAAAAGTTGTAAAAGGCATGTGGAGACATGCCATGGCCTCTCAAAACACCCTCCACCCCAAAGGTTTTCTAGTGTCAGCAATTTTGGTGGTAGCTGTCACACTTTAAACCAGATCCAACATGTGCGACCCCACAATAACCTCTCCTTTAAAGACAAATTGGCCTTTGAAGTCCATGAAGTCAAATCTTTAGACCTTAGCATTCTATTTAGAATATTTTTAAATTTTTTCCTGCTCTTCGCAGTGTGATGGTCATTCCATCGATCGACACTCTTAAAGGAGTAAGAACAGAGACAAAGTTCTCTTGGCACAATTTAATAGTTTTATTAATTATATGCTATTAAATAAGAGACACGCGTCAAGCGCTTACAAACATAATCATTCTCTAACTTAATACATAAACAGTCCGTATTTATTACAGTTAAAAGGGGTGTGGTAAGTTGTTGCCCATCTGTCTCGTGTCACATAGGTTTTTATCCAAAAGGCAGGCTGTCCCCCCACCTTATCCTTCCTGCCATAATGTTTACTGTTGTGTTTACCTAAACAAGCCAATTGCTCCTACTTCCCCCCAAGGACCACATTCCTAAGGGACAAAATGACTGACACCCTTCTTTGTCTAGGCAGGAGAAAATGGCCCAAATACCTAATAATCCTCTGACATTATACAGACGTGTGTCACAATCAAAGTAAAGATTTACATACCAGCCAATGGAAAATGTCCATAACAGCAGGCACATTGTCCAAAATGTAATCAACTTAGGGTAACATTTCGGTCAACAGTTTGATTAGTCTCAGTCATGTTTACTACATCAGCCCCAGTCTCAGACCCGGGTAGACTTAACCCTTTGACGTGTACGATCACACTAGTGTGATCAGGCTAGAGAGGTCCCTGAAGCATATGACCACACTGGTGTGATCAGAACATATCATTAGAATGCATATTTTGAACGACTAGTTAGGAATGACGCAACAATCACTGGTCAGGCCACACTTATTTGCATTTAGCTCACAGAGTGTTTATAACTTATTTTGTCAATTATTGATGCTAATTTCATCGTGTATTTTTTCCAACAATTGCAGAGGTAGCAAGTGTTCAAATCAGGATATGAACACTTACTTACCAACTCCAGCGGTCAAATTTAGCTAAAATAAACATATTTGCCTTCATTGCACATGTATACAACCCACTTGTAACGCACATTATACTTAATATTTATAAAGCTTCTGCCCTCTTCTATTTGTACTGCTGGGTAGACGCTAATTGCATTTCTTAGTACAGTACTCGTTCACTGACAAAGCTGAATTAAAAACATTGAAACTCAATACACCT
Organism: Esox lucius; assembly: GCF_011004845.1. Classification (NCBI taxonomy): domain Eukaryota; kingdom Metazoa; phylum Chordata; class Actinopteri; order Esociformes; family Esocidae; genus Esox; species Esox lucius. The sequence continues at coordinate 30,033,482 of NC_047573.1, read as the reverse complement.
GACACAAAAACAAAGGATGTTAGCCACAACAGTTATGCTCATAAGTTTGCATACCCTGGCAGAAATTGTGAAAATGTGACTGAACATGCAATAAAACTGTCTTTTATTTAAGTATAGTAATTATATAAAGCTATTTATTATCACATAGTTGTTTGACTCATAATGACAATAGAAATCACCCAAATGGGCCTGATCAAAAGTTTACAGACCTTTGAATGTTAGGCCTGTGTATAAATATTCAATTAGTTTGTTAGCTCTCACGTGGATGCAACGAGCAGGCTAGATACTGAGCCATGGGGAGCAGAAAAGAACTGTCAAAAGACCTGCGTAACAAGGTAATTGTGACAACTGCGCCCTCTGCTGCTTCACCTCCCCCTGCAGCAGACGGTCTCCAGCGTTCGACGTCACCGGCCTTCTGACACCACCGTCCATCTCATCATGCATTTCACCTGTGTCCTGTTTAGCGCACCTGTTCCTCATCCTCATCATTCCCCCCAGTATATATGTTCCCTCTGCTCCCCCTGTCTTTGTGTGTAATTATCTCTGTATGCCCAAAGAGCTGGGTCACGCTTCGCTCACTTATATTCATTTACACGAACATATTAAAAGACTGTGAACATTACGCCGTTCTCCTGCTCCTCCTTGTTTCGCCCTCGAAGACGTGACAGTAATGGAGAATTAAATCATTGGAAAAAATGCACTGCAAGTTTAACATAAACAGTTTTGTTTGCCCTATAAATAACATTAGGCCTGTGCTATTATACATTTTGAACCAAAAATTATTTTCCTTAAACCGGTCAGACTGAGTGGACTACGGATGAGGTGTAGGCTACCCATGCTTGTAAGGTCAAAGAGTTGTTCATTCTCAGTAGGTGCGCATCTAATGAGAGATGTACATACACATACATACATACATCTTCCTCCACTTCATCCGGGCCCGGGTCGCAGGGCCAGCAGTCTAAGCAGAGATGCCCAGACTTCCCTCTCCCCAGACACTTACTCCAGCTCTTCCGGGGGGACACCGAGGCGTTCCCAGGCCAGCCGGGAGACATAGTCCCTCCAGCGTGTCCTAGGTCTTCCCCGGGGTCTCCGGTGGGAGGGACCGGAAAACCTTCCCAGGAAGGCGTTCCGGAGGCATCAGAAACAGATGCCCAAGCCACCTCAGCTGACCACTCTCGATGTGGAGGAGCAGCTGCTCTACTCTGAGCTCCTCCCGGGTGACCGAGCTTCTCACCCTATCTCCAAGGGATCGCCCAGCCACCCTGCGGAGAAAGCTCATTTTGGCCGCCTGTATCCGGGATCTTGTCCTTTCGGTCATGACCCAAAGCTCATGACCATAGGTGAGAGTAGGAATGTAGATTGACAGGTAAATCGAGAGCTTCGCCTTGCGGCTCAGCTCTATCTTCACCACGACAGACCGATACAGCGACCGCATTACTGCAGAAGCTGCACCGATCCGTCTGTCAATCTTCCGTTCCATCCTTCCCTCGCTCGTGAACAAGACCCCTAGATAAACTCCTCCACTTGAGGCAGGCACTATCCACCAACCTGAAGTGGGCAAGCCACCCTTTTCCGACTGAGGACCATGGCCTCGGATTTGGAGGTACTGATTCTCATCCCCACCGCTTCACACTCGGCTGCAAACAGTCCCAGTGCATGCTGAAGGTCCTGGTTTGAAGGGGCCAACACGACAACCGCAAAGAGCAGAGACGAAATCGTGTGGTCCCCAAACCTGACACCCTCCGGCCCCTGGCTGTGCCTAGAAATTCTGTCCATAAAAATTATGAACAGAACCGGCGACAAAGGGCAGCCCTGCCGGAGTCCAACATGCACTGGAAACAAGTCTGACTTACTGCCGGCAATGCGGACCAAGCTCCTGCTTCGGTCGTACAGGGACCTGACAGCCCTTAGCAAAGGACCCAGGACCCCATTTTCCCGAAGCACTCTCCACAGGATACCACAAGGGACACAGTCGAATGCCTTCTCCAAATCCACAAAACACATGTGGATTGGTTGGGCAAACTCCCATGAACCCTCCAACACCCTGTAGAGGATATAGAGCTGGTCCAGTGTTCCACGGCCCAGGCAATAACCACACTGTTCCTCCTGAATCCGAGGTTCTACTATCGGCCGTATTCTCCTCTCCAGAACCCTGGCATAGACTTTCCCAGGGAGGCTGAGAAGTGATCCCCCTATAGTTGGAACACACCCTCCGGTCCCCCTTCTTAAAAAGAGGGACCACCACCCCGGTCTGCCATCCCAAAGGCACTGTCCCCGACCGCCACACGATGTTGCACAGGCGTGTCAACCAAGACAGCCCCACAACATCCAGAGACTTGAGGTACTCAGGGCGGATCTCATCCACCCCCGGTGCCTTGCCACAGAGGAGTTTCTTGATCACCTCAGTGACTTCAGCCCGGGTGATGGACGAGTCCACCTCTGAGCCCTCATCCTCTGCTTCCTCAATGGAAGACGTGACAGCAGGTGTGATGGCAAATTCTAAAATTCAAAAAGTTCTATGAAAATGGTAGGTAAGACAGGAGAAATCAATTGCGCAATAAACAGTTTAAATTTTACTTGCAAGGAGAAAGTATTCAGGTTACAAGGTAACAGTGGATAGTCTCTAAATAAAAACATCATTTCGACAGTATTTATTACATAGGAAAAGGGGTGTGGTAAGATCCTGCCATCTGTCTCATGTCAATCAAACACCTTTCCCTTTGTTCTATCACACAAGTCAAATGCTATCTTCCCCCACCTTATCCTTCCTGCCATAATGTTTACTGTTGTGTTTACCCAAAGGGGCCAACTGACCTTACTGCCCCCTGTTGTATCTTCTCCTATCCTGTCCTAAAACCCATTGATCTGCATCTGGACAGACAATAGATGCCCCTTATGCAAATACCAGATCCCCCACATTCCTCTACCTATCTTAACAGTGGGACTCAGTCCTTTACTCAGTGAGAATACATTGTATAAAGAAATTTCCACAACACGGGAAGTACTCCTTCCACCGCCCGACGACATCCCCAGTTGAGGTCAACAGCTGCCCACCTCTACTGTAAACAGCGTTGGTAGGGCACTGTTTCCCTCTCCTGAGGTGCCGGACGGTTTGCCAGAATCTCTTCGAGGCCAGCCGATAGTCCTTCTCCATGGCCTCACCGAACTCCTCCCAGGCCCGAGTTTTTGCCTCCACAACCACCCGGGCTGCAGTCCGCTTGGCCTGTCGGTACCCGTCAGCTGCCTCAGGAGTCCCACAAGCCAACCAGGCCTGATAGGACTCCTTCTTCAGCTTGACGGCATCCCTTACTTCCGATGTCCACCACCGGGTTCGGGGATTGCCGCCTCGACAGGCACCGGAGACCTTACGGCCACAGCTCCAAACGGCCGCTTCGACAATGGCGGTGGAGAACATGGTCCACTCGGACTCAATATCTCCAGCCTCCCTCGGGATCCAGTCGAAGCTCTGCCGGAGGTGGGAGTTAAAGATCTCTCTGACAGGAGACTCGGCCAGACGTTCCCAGCAGACCCTTACAGTATGCTTGGGTCTGCAGAGTCTGTCCAGCTTCCTCCCCCGCCATCGGATCCAACTCACCACCAGGTGGTGATCAGTTGACAGCTCCGCCCCTCTCTTCACCCGAGTGTCCAAGACATACGGCCGCAGGTCAGTAGAAACGACAACAAAGTCGATCTTCGACCTGCGGCCTAGGGTGTCCTGGTGCCATGTGCACTGATGGACACCCTTATGCTTGAACATGGTGTTCGTTATGGATAAACTGTGACTAGCACAGAAGTCCAATAACTGAACACCACTCAGGTTCAGATCAGGGGGGACGTTCCTCCCAATCACACCCCTCCGGGTGTCACTGTCGTTGCCCACGTGGGCGTTGAAGTCCCCCAGTAGAATGATAGAGTCCCCAGTCGGAGCACTTTCCAGCACCCCTCCCAGAGACTCCAAGAAGGTTGGGTACTCTGCACTGCCGTTCGGCCCGTAGGCACAAACAACAGTGAGAGACCTATCCCCGACCCGTAGGCGCAGGGAAACGACCCTCTCGTTCACCGGGGTAAACTCCAACACATGGCGGCAGAGCTGGGGAGCTATAAGCAAACCCACACCAGCCCGCCGCCTCTCACCATGGGCAACTCCAGAGTGGTGAAGAGTCCATCCTCTCTCAAGGAGTGTGGTTCCAGAGCCCAAGCCGTGCGTAGAGGTGATCCCGACTACCTCTAGTCGGAACCTCTCAACCTCACGCACGCATCTCAGGCTCCTTCCCTGCCAGCGAGGTGACGTTCCACGTCTCTAGAGCTAGTTTCCGTGTCCAGGGATCGGGTTGTCTAGGCCCCTGCCTTCGACTGCTGCCCGAATCCTCTCCGCACCGACCCCTTATGGTCCCTCCTGTGGGTGGTGAGCCCACGGGAAGGCGGCCCCACGTCGCTCCTTCGGGCTATGCCTGGCCGTGCCCCATGGGGAAAGGCCCGGCCACCAGGCGCTCGCGTGCGAGTTGTTCATTCTCAGTAGGTGCGCATCTAATGAGAGATGTCACAATATAAAATCCCTGTTAGTCAATGATACAAAAATTTAACATTGACTATGTATCAAAATGTATTTCACCATTTACTCTGAAATGTATTTAGAAATGTATAAAGACATTTAACTTTATTCAAAATATATTTCAGGTATCCAAATGTATTTCCCCTTTTATTCTGAAATGTATTTAAAAATGTATACATGAATTTACTTTATTCAAAATACATTTGAAAATCTATAAATACAGTTGTCCAAATGTATTTCACCATTAAAAATAATTATCATTGCAATATGTATTTTGTCTAGAAAATACATTACAAATTGTATATTGAAGCCAATATTAAAATGCATTTTTAAGATCCTGTGAAAGTAAAAAGATGAAATGTAATTACTGACGTATTGATTATATCATTTTTAGGTGTGGAAACACATTTTATAGATATACATTACCAAAATACATGTCATCTTATGGTCCCAAATATATTACTATAGCAAACTTGGTGAGGCCACTACTTGCACCTCCAAAAGAGGCGACGCTGTTTGGAGTTGCGGTTAGGGTGCCGGATTGGGGAGTGTAAGGTTGCAGGTTCGAAACACTAGGATGAATGCTACTGTATATGCGGCAGCTGTGGATTCTTTAGCTTAAGAGCCCTAAGGCTTTTCCCATTCATTCTCTACGGCACAGGTCACTAACTGGCGGACCGCGGTCCGAATCCGGACCTAGAAGCCGTTCCATACGGACCCGGACCAAAACAAAAGATTATTAATTGAAACCTGATGGGGCGCTTCTATTTTAATATGCGCAGCTTTTGTAGTCTTTACGGTAGTGGTTTAGTGGATGAGGAAACGCACAGACCAATTGCATGTGAGTTAAGCCATGCCACGTGATACCCCTCAGCCAATGAAGTCTTTGCATTCCGAGCGGTAAACATTGGGACTCTACAGTTTAGATGTGAGTTAGAGGCAAGGTACACAGGAAAAGAAAGTCGGATTAAAAAGAAAACGATACATGTAGAAAACAAAGGGAGCGAAAATGGATTAATGAGATGGAGAAAGGGTGAGATACTGTTGAAGTCTAACACTTCCCCGAGTTGGTTTGTTGGAAAGGAGAATAAAACACCAGGAGTCAGGTCAATTACCGTACCGCGTATTCCGTTTATTACAAAAGCTTTTGGAGACAAGGGTCGCTGCACAATGTCTAAGGATCAACAGTCAACAGATCATTTTATACTTCTACTACGCCCAAAAGATAGAGTTGTTAAGTTCACAAAGCAAGTGTGCTATTGGTCCAGTTCCAGTTCTATTCCTTATAAGGATAAATGCAAACATCTTCTTATCCCCTTCTGGTTTCTGTCTTGCCTGTCAGACTATGTGTGTGTCTCTAACCTGTGTCCTGTTTCTCAAAAGACAGACATACTAAATCTTTCTCTCCCCGGCAACCGCTTGAACAGGGTTTCCTATTCTCCTGCTTGCAACTTCAGTTTCAGCTCATATTACAAACAATTCATATTTTGTTTCACTGGTTACAACAGCTTACAACAGTTCACTAACTCATACAATCAATACATCTAAGATACAGACGAGTGTGCTGGAGAAAGTTGAGGAAAATATGAGTGAGACGGAGAAAGGGAGAGATACAGACGAGCGAGATGGAGAAAGGGAGAGATAGACGAGTGAGGCAGAAAAAGGGTAACAGTTAGAGAAAAATAAGGAACAAATGTCACTCCAAAAAAAGAAAAGTGGACAGTGAAAACAGAGCATTTAATCCAAAATGGACAGACTCATTTCTGTTCATACTTCCCAATGGGAGCACTAAACCAGTGTGTCACAAAACATAAAGGTTTTGAACAAACATACCCACTCAAATCTGAATTGAGATCACAGAAAACAAGTAGTCTCAGAGCCCAATATGACCAGTCCACCAGGATCCTGTGCCACACATTCACTGCCCAACAACGCGCTCGAGTGTTCCCTCAGACTTTCTTGGATTTTGGCTCAACACAAAAAGCCATTTACAGATGGGGGGGGTTGTCAAAGAATGCATGAGTGCAGTAGCTGAAACACTACTTGAGGGAAAACAAAAAAATTAGCTTTGTGATAAAATAAAGCAAATTCTAATGTCTGCATCATCTGCCACAAAGAAAAGTGAAATGTTAACTCAGGATGTGCTAACCCAGCTAGATGAAGCCATGCATAAGGCACCATATGTAGGCTTAGCTGTGGATGAGTCCACTGACATATGTGACAATGCTCAGCTGTTAGTGTATGCCAGGTTTTTCAACACAGACCAGAAAGCATTCTGTGAAGACATGTTAGGTGTCACTCCCCTTCAGACCAGTACACGAGGAGAGGATATCTACCTGGCCATTAAGGAGATGTTAACAAAAAGAGGAATAGAGCCAAAACAGGTGGTTTCAATAACCACAGATGGAGCCCCTTCTATGATAGGGAAAGAAAAAGGAGCTGTAGCAAGACTGAAAGGGGACAATCCTGAGCTTTTATCTTACCATTGCATCATTCATCAATCTGTCCTCTGTGCCTCCCTGTCAGATGAGCATGCAGAGGTGATGAATACAATGATGAAAATTATACATTTTCTCAGGGCATCCTCTTCCTACCAGCATCGCATGCTTAGAGAATTCCTCAGAGAAGTTGATGCCAATGCTGATGATCTTTTGCTGCACAACAATGTGAGATGGCTCAGCAAAGCCAGGGTGCTAGAGCGCTTTTGGTCCATCAGGAGGGAATTAGCATCTTTTTTGGCAGAGCTAAGCAGTCAGAAGGCAACCCAGTTTTCTCTCTTTTTAGAAAATTAGAAATGGATTGATAATGTGGCCTTTTTGGTTGATATCACGTCACATCTGAATGAACTGAATTTGAGGCTACAGGGCAAGGACAATTCAGTTTGTGAACTGATGACAGCTGTTCGCTCCTTTCAGAGGAAACTTGAAGTGTTCAAGGAAGACCTGCAGGGAGAATGTGTACACTTCCCAGCAGTGCAGGAACAGGTTCAGAGACAGAGAGACTTGTCTTCTTTTGTAGATTTTATTGATAAGCTGATTGTAAACTTCAGCAACCGTTTTGAAAGCTTCAGCTTTGGAGAGCAGCTCACCATGTTCATTCAGAAACCATTTCTGATCACAGATGTCAGGGGGTTCTCAAAGGAAGTCACACAGCACTTTATTTGGGTAAATGCTGGGTCTCTCCAGATGCAATTGGTTGATCTCCAAGCAGATGTGGCCCTAAAAGTGCAGTTTGTAAGAACAGACCCTTCCACTTTCTGGCTCCAAATGGTCCCTGAGACTGCTTTCCCAGGTCTGAGGAAAGTAGCCCTATACATCTTGACCATGTTTGGCTCCACATACAACTGCGAGGCAGCTTTCTCCACAATGAACATAATAAAAACTAAATATCGTTCCAGGCTTACCAATGAGCACCTTCACATGTGTATGAGAATGGCCCTGACTCCATTCAAGCCCAGATTTAAAATCCTGGCAAGACAGGCTAAAGTTCAATTCTCTCACTGAGCAAAAACATGGAGGAGTGAGATATGAGGGGAAGAAAGTGATACTGAAACTGTTCAATTGTTAAGATCTTTTGAGATTTATTATTTGTAAAATTGGTTGAGACTGTTGAGTCAAAACATAAAAGGGGAAATTCTAACTTTTCCTCCATTTATATTCTTTTTCTGAAGTTAAGCACTTCTTTTGAAAATGCACAATTTTCAAATTTTATGCATTTTCTCTTATTTTGAAATGCATCCCTAGTTTTATTTAGTTAATGAGAGAACATTATACATATATACAGTCATACATATATGTTCAGTTCTATGTTACGTGACAATAAATATTGTCAACAGGTTTTTGAATAGTACTGAATTAATTTGATGGTCAGTTATTGATTACATTCAGATGTTGATACAACTACAAGGCTACTTTAATATATATAACACTAAATTGTTAGACATTAAGATCTTCCGGACCTTTGCTTCAAAACATTTTCTCTAACTGGACCTTTTTAAAATTGAGTTGAATACCCCTGCTCTACGGTATTGCTAAACCACTACGGATGCAATATATGCATGGACTGTTGCACATTTTACGCAAGAGTTGGGGAAGAGAGCGAACTTCCATGCTTCAACTGAAATGAAGCAAACAACAAACACCCGCAACTTTTTCTGATACATGAATTTCTTAAAATTTCAGCCTTTGATCTGATTTTCACTTTTGTTACAGTTGCAGTTTTAGCTACCTTAGACACACAACAGCTTCCCGTAAGAATTTCCAAAGGTAAGTTTTGTCATTACTTAACAAATATGATGTCCGTATCATTGTTTGTCTGTTTTTTTTTTCTGTCTTTGGATTGGCATCTTTCAATAATGTAATAAAGTAAATCCGGCAGAAATCCATTGTTAGAACGTAATCTGATGGAAATGTGGACTATATTTTTTAAGTATTATATTATTATTGCGCGATCTAAATATAACAAACAAGTATTCTATGTTTTCATGAATAACTCAGAGTGAACGCTTTCCTAATAAGTCACTTAAATGATGTAGCTATTTCTTTATAGATAGTACAGAATAACCTGAAAGCTATATTTCATAAAGTTAATTATATTTCATCAGAATCTGAAAGAGCTTTATTTCCGAGTATGTCTCACAACAGACTAGGATTTTTTTTCGGGTCCATTGGTGCTGCAATTTTGTACAAAAGAAGTAAAAACAAATAAGAATAGTGGACTGAGCATTAAGACAGTAGACTGAGCATTAATAAATTAGAAACTACTACAAAATATGTAAGTTGCAAGAATTGTCCAGTTGATGTGTATGTGGGAAGGGTTATCGATTTGTCCAGTTGAGGTTGTGTGTATATTTGGGGATTGATTATAGATTTGTCTAGTTGAGGGTTGTGTGTGTATATTATAAATTGTACTGCATTATTAGTACATTAGCCTGAAAGGTAACTTTCAAATAATAAAATGATTAATAGTATTTACTCTTTGCTTAATTTAGGTCAACACATGTCACACAGGCCTTTGGTGTTTTTCCCTGGGGCGGTCCTAGTTAGCTTTTGGAGAGGCACTTTAGGTTACCTTGTACAAGTCCCCTCTGATGCTGCCAAGAGGATCAAAGACAACCCCTCTATGCAGGACAAGTCTGCTCCTGTGAAGGAAGAGGTTGTCAGGAAGAATGCCATCAGCGTTGTCTTACAAAGAGGGGTGAATGTGTCAGATAAAGCTGTGGTGTTGTGTGAGTAAATACTGCAGTTTGGGAAGTCCAGAGGCAAGTACTTCAGGTGGCTGCAGGGAAATGATGTTGGATACACTATGTACCTCATAAAAAATTTGGAAAAGAGAAAGAGGCAGGCCATTTCAGCACAGAGGGGAGCAACAAAGACAGATTGCAGTCCTTTTTGGAATACGCCATGAGCTTCTAGGATATTGAGGACCTTTTAAAGTTTGAGTCTCAGAAAACAACTACTCCTAGATTGTGACAATCTGGTTGGCCTTGTTCTGGCTTTATTCTGGCTATGTTCTGGTCATGTCCCTAATTGTTATTTTGCTTGTGTTCTACTAACAAAATCAAAAGGACATGTTCATGACAACAAGTCCATCAAAACCACACCCTGTACCTCAGCCTGTGCCGCCAGCACCAACACACCCTGTACCTCAGTCTGTGCCGCCAGCACCAACACACCCTGTACCTCAGCCTGTGCCGCCAGCACCAACACACCCTGTACCTCAGTCTGTGCCGCCAGCACCAACACACCCTGTACCTCAGTCTGTGCCGCCAGCACCAACACACCCTGTACCTCAGTCTGTGCCGCCAGCACCAACACACCCTGTACCTCAGTCTGTGCTGCCAGCATAAAGACTGGCGTGGCATGCTGGAATTTCCATTTTCCTTTCCTCTGCTTCCTCTTTACTCTGCTCCCTTAGTCCCAGCATATCCAGGCATTCTTTATAGCAGTCTACTCTCAGTCCAGGTCTGTCTTTTTCTTTTTTCTCTCCCATTGGGCTGGAGGTCCCTACAGGTCTCCCCTTCTCTTCAAATTCAACCTCTCCTTTTATTTCCACCACACCTGTCACCACTGGACACTGTTGTTACGTTCTGTCCTCCCCAGGAGGGGAGTGGGAGCCACGCCACTGCACAAGGACACCCTGCAGCCAGCAAAAGGGTATGGGGTCGTAGTGCGAGTAAGGACACAACACACAGAAGTACCGTACAAAGCAGGCTTTTATTTAGCCACGGTAATAATATCAGGGAGATGAGGAGAACTGGCAGTACCAAATCAAAGAAAGAAACAAACAGCCTCCCACCCCCTTACCTGTCCTAACTCCCACCCAAAACACAGAAGCTGATCTGGCACACTGTCAGGGCGCCCTACCCAAACTTACAGTAGGTGGCCCAGCCAGGTGTAACTAGTGTGGCTAGACAGGGGAGTTACCCTCCGTGCAGGGATGTAGACTCCGGAGCAGGGCTAAACTACTCCTCACACCCTGTAGAAACAAGAAGAAATAAAAATGTTAGGCAATGTACCACCTGTACAAACAAAAGTTCAACCACAAACAATTCAACCACACACACAGCTCTCACTCCAAACCACGCAAAATCCACTTAACTAAGTCCACAACAATCCTAACCACAAAACACTTCACAACTAACCAGAAACCACATACACAACCTTACGCATGGAGAGTGAGAGAGAGAATGACCAAAAACCAGAAGTACATATAGTGCTCAGAAATGCATGATGGGACAGATGGTGAGTGGAAACAGCTGAACCGGGTAACGGGGTAGGCGGAGTCATTGATGAGCTTGATTGCAGAATATTGTCACCTGTACTGAGAAGACACATACACAGAACACTACAGGGATTTTGAACAGGGGACGTAACACTGTGTCCTGTGGTATGGCGGAGGGTTATCAACCCATCCTACCTTCTCCGCAATCCCTGCCTCTTCACCTTTCTGCAGCAGACTTCTCGCTTTGGCTATACTGGCAAGCCAACCTTTCCCCTCCTCCAGGAACATCTTGATCACCTCTCTCTCTCTCTCTCGCTTTTCTTCACGCTTCTTGGTTCGAACGTTATTCTTGTAATTTTTTATTATGACATCAATTTCCTCACACAACGTTACATCAAATGTCCCTTCCTTTGGCCATTTTGTTGTCATTTTCCTAGTTTTTTTTTTTCTAGGGCCACAGAAACTGCCTTAATCTGCTCTCTACACAAAGGAAACATCCTTGTTAAAATCTCAACTGGTGTCCCTGCCATTTTAATGCCTAATTAATCAAACTACCTCTTTTTTCCTTAGCAGGCGCTCTCCCTCTCTGGGACTCCCCTTATCCCTTGGCGCGCTCTCCCCTCCGGGACAACCGCCAACTGGTCTGGCCTCCTCCAAGATAGCCGCCACTAACTTTCATACCTGTCTCCTCTAGTCTCGGCCTACAACTTCTGACCTTGACAACCTTTACTCAAATAATACAATAGATGATCTTTATATTTATACCATATACTCAAATGATTACTCAGAAACATTAATACATTTTCCTGGAATGTTATTTATTACATAGTTTTATTCCAGTATTTTGTCAATATTACTTTTCAAATGTTTTACATATCTCTATTTTGATCCACATTACAATTTCCCCATCATACCAGTTAAAACCACACTTTTTCTCCTGGTCTTTGCTTCTGCCTAATTATTGGTATATTTAATTCTGGAAGACTAGACAAAAAATTTTCTCCTGCCACCTGAACCCATACAACTTCTTTATCTTGAATTCCCCAAAGTCTTATTACTATTTCTCTTGTATCTGGGTTTCGCTCAGTGATCTCTACAATCCTCAGTATTAATGCCGAATGGGTGGTGACAATAATATTACAGCCAATTGGATAAGTATGCGTGTCAATTGGAAAACAAAATGTTTTTCTGGCAGCTCTTCAAATAGTATTTGTGTGTCCATATGGGTCAGCAAACCAAAACCCTTTCCACTGCTGCTTTAACTGTTTAACTACAATTACATTATAGTATGGCCAAACAGACCAGATTCGAATCGGTCCAACTTCAATCCAAACAAGTTCTACTTTACTTGCACTTTCAAAAGACACCTTCCACCTGTCCAATTATTTTGCTGTGTCAAGGTGCCGAATTACATTCTCTCTTTCTGTTATTATGGACAATGAAAATGTAATGATTGTGATTCTACTCGCACTCACTTTATACTTCTCTGGGACAAACTTTCTGCATATTCTTAGCCTGTCCTTCTTCTCATACCACATTCTCCGACCTACTCTTCCCATTTATTAACAACTCCTTTCACTCAAACAACTCATTTCACCCCAACTCTCTCTGCTCCCACCTTTCTCAGCTTGCCTCACTTTGGTAGCAAACAACGCAACATTTCTCTTCAACACTTCTATCTACTCCTCCTCTTTCTCAGACTCCCTTCTCCGTGACACAAGACAATTTAACACAATTCTGTCTCCACCTAGACACTCCTTGACTTACTCCTCAATACTCCTCCTAGCAGGTGAGTGCTATACTCTCCCACTCTTAAGAACATGCTTACCTCTCAATGTGGCCACGTGCTGTTTGTGCGACCCGACCCCTGGCGCCTTCTGCAGCTGACAGCCAGCCGGCCCGATGCCAATCCTGCCGACAACGCCAAAGTTATGTTGTGGAAAAAACTTCAGATCTCCAGACAAAAAAAAAGATGCAAAGACTCAGGAACTTGTGAATCCAAAATAGACTTTAATGAAGATTCAAAAAAGCAGAGTTGGTCTGCAGAACAACTGCCTTTCCAACATCGGACACCCAATTTTATACAGTACCATCTTGTATAACACTACCTGGCCATCCCACTATGCTAATTCTTTGGGCGGATCCGCCACCGTTATTTCTTATCATTCAGGAAGTCACCCAACAAACCATCATTGTTAAATATTGGTGGCGCAGGCCTTGAAAACTCCATAAAGTAACAGGGCCGTCAGGCCCTCAAATCTAATACATCCAATGGTGCTCTGATTACTTCCATTATATGACACATATTGGTGATTATGTATGACACTTTGTATATTGATGATTATACAGATTACCATACTGAATAGTTGTATGAGTGTGATTGATACATTAATTGATTACATTGATTACATAAGTATATATCAAAATCTCCAATAAAAGTTGCATTCTGCTGTTTAAATAGTGTATTGATTAAAGACAGCCTGCCAGCCACAACAATATTCATCCCTCCTATAACCACTCCATGCAAAATCCCTAGTTTTGCGAAGTGATATATAGATTTTGAGCCAACCAAGCGATGTGCTCATGATATATTTGGTTGAATGTTCAGTCAGAGAGAGCCAGGGAGAAGAGTTTATTTGTGTTTTATATGATTAACCTTTTGGAAGGTCTTTCTTGAACCATCGTTTTTGGCTAATGGCTACCCACCACCGTAGTGAGTAGTTTTGGCAAATCTATGCACCACCTTTATACAACCCAGTTTCCAAAAAGTTGGGACGCTGCGTAAAATGCAAATAAAAACAGAATGCAATGATGTGCAAATCATTTATTCCTATATTTAATTTAAAATAGTACAAAGACAACCCATCAAATGTTGACACTGAGAAATTTTATTGTTTTCAAAAAAGTTGGGACAGGGGCATGTTTACCACTGAGTTGCATCACCTCTTCTTTTAACATGTCTCTGTAAGCATTTGGGAATTGAGGAGACCAATTCCTGTAGTTTTGAAAGTGCAGTGTTTTCCCATTCGTGCTTGATACAGAATCGCAGCTGCTCAACAGTTTGGGGTTTCCTTAATCGTATTCTTTGTTTCATAATGCGCCAAATGTTTTCAATGGGTGACAGGTCTGGACTGCAGGCAGGCCAGTTTTGCACCCAGCCTCTTTTACTACAGAGCCATGCTCTTGTAATACAGTGGGGGGAACAAGTATTTGATACACTGCCGATTTTGCAGGTTTTCCTTATTTTGCATTTTTTTTATGAAAGGTGCTCTTCAACTGGGAGTGATGGAATCTAAAACAAAAATCCAGAAAATCACATTGTATAATTTTTAAGTAATTAATTAGCATTTTATTGCATGACATAAGTATTTGATACATCAGAAAAGCAGAACTTAATATTTGGTACAGAAACCATTATAGAGATCATACGTTTCCTGTAGTTCTTGACCAGGTTTGCACACACTACAGCAGGGATTTTGGCCCACTCCTCCATACAGACTTCTCCAGATCTTTCAGGTTTCGGGGGTGTCGCTGGGAAATACGGACTTTCAGCTCCCTCCAAAGATTTTCTGTTGGTTTCAGGTCTGGAGACTGGCTAGGCCACTCCAGGACCTTGAGATGCTTCGTACGGAGGCACTCCTTAGTTGCCCTGGCTGTGTGTTTCGGGTCGTTGTCATGCTGGAAGACCCAGCCACGGCCCATCTTCAATGCTCTTACTGAGGGAAGGAGGTTGATGGCCAAGATCTCGCGATACATGGCCCCATCCATCCTCCCCTCAATACGATGCCTTCGCCCAGTTCCCTTTGCAGAAAAGCATCCCCAAAGAACGATGTTTCCACCTCCATGCTTCACGGTTGGGATGGTGTTCTTGGGGTTGTACTCATCCTTCTTCCCCCAAACACGGCGAGTGGAATTTAGACCAAAAAGCTCAATTTTTGTCTCATCAGACTACATGGCATTCTCCCATTCCTCCTCTGGATCATCCAGATGGTCACTGGCAAACTTCAGATGGCCTGGACATGCGCTGGCTTGAGCAGGGGGGACTTTGCGTTCACTACAGGATTTTAATCCATGATGGGGTAGTGTGTTACTAATGGTTTTCTATGAGACTGTGGTCCCAGCTCTCTTCAGATCATTGACCAGATCCTGCCGTGTAGTTCTGGGCTGATCCCTCACCTTCCTCATGATTCTTGATGCCCCATGAAGTGAGATCTTGCATGGAGTCCCAGACCGAGGGAGTATGACCGTCATCTTGAACTTCTTCCATTTTCTAATAATTGCGCCAACAGTTGTTGCCTTCTTACCAAGCTGCTTGCCCATTGTCCTGTAGCCCATCCCAGCCTTGTGCAGGTCTACAATTTTATCCCTAATGTCCTTACACAGCTCTCTGGTCTTGGCCATTGTGGAGAAGTTGGAGTCTGTTTGATTGAGTGTGTGGACAGGTGTCTTTTATACAGGTAATGAGTTCAAACAGGTGCAGTTAATACAGGTAATGAGTGGAGAACAGGAGGACTTCTTAAAGAAAAACTAATAGGTCTGTGAGAGCCGGTGATCAAATACTTATGTCAAATACTTAAATATTAATTATTTAAAAATCATACAATGTGATTTTCTGAGCAAGGCCTTCCCTGAAAAAGACGTCTGAATGGCAGTTGCTCCAAAACCTGTATATATTGTTTAGCATTAATGGTGCCTGTAATGGTGCCATCACAGATGTGCATGTGACCCATGCCATGTGCACTAATGCACCCCCACACATCACGGATGCTGGCTTTTTAACTGTGAGTTGATAACAAGCCAGATGGTCCCTTTCCTCTTTAACCCAAAGGATGCAACATCTTCCCCAAAATCTTTTACGATTTTGATTAGTCAGATCACAGGACAGTTTGCCACTTCACCACAGTCCATCTTAAATGAGCTCAGGCCCAGAGAAAGCAGTGGTGTTTCTGGATATTTGTGGAAAATACACTCCACGATGATTACTTGTCAGGAGGTAGGTCTCCATGTACAGATTATTCCTGGAAGGTGCATTGTGTAACAAACTGTGGAAATGTGCTTCCTATCATACATTTTGAGCTTTGATGGTCCTCAAGAACACAATGGCCTCCAGTGTTCCTAAATGGAAGAAGATTGGAGTCATCAATGCACTTGGTGAGTTGGTCACTGTGTTCTTAGGGACACTGAATGCAGCAGAGGTTTTTTGGTAACCTTGCACAGATCTGTGCCTTGAAACAAACCTGTCTCAGATCTCTATAGACAACTCCTTCAACCTCATGGCTTGGTTTTTCCTTTGACATGCATTGTCCACTGTGAGTCCATGTATAGACAGGCGTGTTTCTTTTCAAAACATGTCCAATCAATTGAACTTACCACAAGAGGACCCCAATCAAGTTGTACAACCATCAGAAGGAAGATCAATGGCAAAAAGATGCACCTGAGATACATTTCAAGTGACATAGCAAAAGGTCTGGATACTTATGTAAATGTGATTAATGTTTTCTTTACTTCTTTTATTCATTTGCAAAAAGCATCTAAAGACCTGTTTTTGCTTGTCATTATGGGTTACTGTGTGTAGCCTCATGAGGAAAGAAACTAATCCATTTTAGAATTAGGCTGTAACAGAACAACATATGGGAATAGTGAAGGGGTCTTAATACAGTACTTTCCAAGTCTGTGGTCCTGAGAGCAGAGTGACTGAGCTTATTAAAATGTATCCATTCTCTCTCTCTATCCAAACAGCATTCTGCATAGGCAGCAGTGGAGGACAGTGAGAGGATCCTTACTGAGCTGATCCGGTACATTGAGAAATGTTATCATCAGTACTCATAGGGGGAAAAGGGGCGTGGTAAGATGCTGCACATCTGTCCTTACTCAACAAAACACATTCCCCTTTGTTCTATCACAATCCTAGGTTTCACCCAAAGGATGGGCTGTCCCCCCACCTTATCCTTCCTGCCATGTTTACTGTTGTGTGTGTTCCTCTATCCTGCCCTAAAACCCCTTGGTCTGCATCTACCCCCATCCTGCTTAAGATTTACATTAACCTCGCAACCTCATACTTCCTTTACCACAATACAACCAACATTCCTTTTCTTATCCAAGCATGGGGACTCAATACTTTAATCAATAAGAATACATCAGTTCTAGAAATGTCCATAACAGAAACGACGCTCTGAGGTGAAGGAGCTGATCAGAGCTCAGGAGAAGGCTGAAGTGAGTCGGGCTGAAAGAATGTTGGAACAACTGAAGCAGGAGGTCTCTGAGATGAGGAGGAGAGATGTTGAATTAAAGCAGCTCTCACACACAGAGGATCACATCCATTTCCTCCAGGTGACATCACTTTATCTTACGATACCCTGTAATGGATCCCTCTTGACATCTTCACCAGTGAAATGGGCTTGAACTTAGATCTGTGTTTTACTTTCTCAAAACCTCCTACTGATTTCACTCTTTGTAGAGTCTCTCTGACTCTACTAGATCTGAGGTTTTACCCAGTCTCTGAACTGAAAGATGAACTACAGGATGTATGCACACAGGAAATGGACAGGATATCTGGGGAAGGTTGGTCCAATGTATTTAAGAAAAATCTAAAATATGCTATAATTCAATCAACAGTATTTTGGCAGAATGTTATAAAAAGCACATGCAAAGTTACCCTTATGGAATGGTGTAAAATTGAAGACAAGTATTTTCTGTCTAGAACCTGTGTACCTGTGGAAGATGGAAAAATGATCGCAATATATTATAAAAAGAGACTCAACAGTCGTTTGTATAACAGTTCAGTCATAGTTAACAGACCTCCTGATCTGAGCTACCCCAGGTCCTTCCCAAATGGAAGGATACAGAGAAGACACAGGCAACTTCACCTTTCAGCCATCTGAATAGGGCCATAGATCAGATAGGTTAGAGGTCATAACAGGGCATGCTGACCTAGGTCTACTTCTATACGTGGCAACCATGAACAGTCTAAAGCAAATTCAGGCCTAGTCTAAAACAGTCCATTTATTACAGTTACTTTGCAGAATAATGGATAAATAAGGATATGGTAATAAATTAATCATTTAGAATTCCTCCCTTTTGTCCCATAAGGGACAATACAAACAAATAATTCATTTATTAAAAGAATAAATTCATTACATATTAAAAACATCCTGGATCTTCAGGACAAGGAGGTCACAGTTACTTTAAATAAGTTACATCTGAATCAAACACTGACAATCAAGAAAGTTTCTATGGTTATACAAATTATACAAATATACAAAACAGAAAGAACTGAAACAGGAGGATCTGGCTCTTCTTCTATTATGGGAGGGTCCGTCATCGTAGTCGTCCTGTGGTTCACCACACCGGGCCAAGGCCCCTTCTGGGTTTGATGTATACCATCGTGACAACTCCAGGTTAACTATGTGAATATTTTACCTTAGTGTGGACTTATCAGTATATATGGGCATCAGTAAGTAAATGAGTCAGTAGGTTTCAGATCTAGGAGAATCAGTCATGTTAAACATTGGGATATCTCAAACTAAGTCGTGCCTCTTAGTGTTGTGGAAATGTCTCTAACCAATGTATTCTCACTGATTAAAGGACTGAGAGCCCCTTATACAAATTAGAAAAGGAATGTGGGGGATCTGGTATTTGCCTAGGGGGCATCATTGACTGGTATCAGCAGATTAAATGGTTACTCTTTATCTGCACATCTGTATAACTCATCAGGGCATCTATTGTCTGTCTAGAAGAACTCTTAGAATTGAAGAAGTTACCTGTGGGGGGAGGACATTTTTCCCCTTGTGTAAAGACTAGGTAGTAACATAAGGGAATGTGTTTTATTGACATAGGACAGATGGGCAACAACTTACCACACCCCTTTTTCACTGTAATAAATATGGACTGTTGATGTATTAAGTTAGAGACCCCTCGGACGATTATGTTTGTAAGCGTTTGACGCGTCTCTCTTATTTGCAAATAATTAATGAAACTGTTACATTGTGCCAAGAGAATTTCGTCTCTGTACTTCCTCATTAAAGAATTCTGATCGATGGAATTGCCATCACACTTAGTTCTATGCTAAACTGATCCTTTGTGCAAAACAGCACACTCAGAGCCAGTTGGCAGCTGATGCACATGAGAAATACTAAAAGGGCTATAACTACTATGATTAAAATGACTATGCCAACTGTTTTAAAGCCCACCCAGCAATACTGACCCATAATTCAGCTATCCTGGAGAATAGTCCTTTGATGTCATCACTGTGGGCCTGGTGGGAAACTTGTGTCACTTAATTAATTAGGTCAGAGACAGTGGAGTTCTAGTATGGTATAAATGTACAACATTCGTATCCTCTCAAAGCACAGGATCCTCCCTTTGAGGCCAACAGAGTCTAAGGCTGCCCCGTTCTGTAGAGATAGCAAGCGGGCAGCTTCTAGCTCCTCAGAGATCAGATTACTACGCATTAGCAAGATGTCCTATCTCCAAAGTTAAATCACGCACCTGATCCAAGGACTGCATCACACCGTACATGGGCAGTAGCATGCCCATCGTTCGTGTGCCCCAGGACTGCTAAAGTGTGTACTGCGTGACCTATTCTGAATATAGCCAGAATCAAAAGCCTGGTGTCCCAAAAAGACCAAAAGAAGCTCATCCATGCTTTTATCTTTAGTAGGATTGACTACTGTAATTAACTGGACTCCCAAAAAAGATTGTAAAACAGCTGCGGCTGCTAGAATGTTAACCAGGACCAAGAGAACAGAGCACATCCCTCTGGTTCTTAAATCTTTGCATTGGCTTCCAGTCAGTTACAGAATACATTTCAAAGTGGTGCTTTTAGTTTATAAATCACTGAATGGTTTAGGACCCGAATATATTTCTGTTATGTTTCCAGAATATAAACCGAGCAGGGCTCTTAGATCCATGAACACAGGTAAGCTATTAGAGCCCAGAGTCCAAACTAAACACAGAGAAGCTGCGTTTAGCAGTTATGCTGTACACAACTGGAATAAACTACCAGAAGATCTTTGACGGGCACCAAACGTATCAATTTTAAAATCCAGCTTAAAAACACCTCTCTTTTCATGTGCCTATGAGTGAGCTCTTAAACTTAACCACACTGTCAAGTCTAATAGGTTCCTATGTTTTTATCACTTAAACTTAACTGGCAGCTTTTATAGCTTCCTATGTTTTTATTTGTTTTATTATTTCTATTTTCTTATTCTATGCTTTATTATTATGCTGTATTTTATATTTCTCTTTTTTATTTATTTTGTCATAAAATTTATATTTTGCTATCTTTTACCAATCTTAATGCAAGTTCTGGTGCTATCAGAGTAATAACCTCTGAGTAAATGTTACAATCTGCGGATGACGGATAATGCAAGTTCTTGTGCTGCTGTTTAGACTTCAATGTAGGGTATTTTCTCACAAAAGGACTGACGAGTTTATCCAAGCGCTAGAGCGTGAGGATTGAGCTATCGGGTTGGTACAGTAAACAGTTATGGTAACTGTAATTCATTAAGGATGAAAATAAAATGCATGTACAGACATGGCATAAATGTCCCCCTGGAGAGAGCCAAGTAAGACATTGATGCAATGATTATCTCACATAGGGACTGACGGGTTCATCCTAGCATTGGAATGCACGGATTGAGATACCGGGGTGTTGAAGTTCATGCAGTCCTCCTGGAGACAACTGAGGTAGTTAATTGATACCAGGGTGTTGAGGTTCATGTAGTCACTCTGGAGGCAACTGAGCTAGAGAATTGATACTGGGGTGTTGAAGTTCATGCAGTCCCCCTGGAGACAGCTGAGCCAGAGAGATACCGGGGTATTGCAGTTCATGGAGTCCCCCTGGAGACAGCTGAGCTCGAGAATTGTAACAATCTGACTGTTTTAATTCCACTGC
Source organism: Esox lucius (assembly GCF_011004845.1). Taxonomy (NCBI): domain Eukaryota; kingdom Metazoa; phylum Chordata; class Actinopteri; order Esociformes; family Esocidae; genus Esox; species Esox lucius. The sequence continues at coordinate 30,012,312 of NC_047573.1, read as the reverse complement.
ATTTAGTATTTTTATTTTCACTGTAAAGCACATTGAATGAATTGTGCTATATAAAAAACTTGCTTGCTTACATATGGCTGCAAATACACAAAGGGTTAAGACATTCTTGTATTGTAATGTCATGTAATGTCTGACGTATATACAGTGGGGCAAAAAAGTATTTAGTCAGCCACCAATTGTGCAAGTTCTCCCACTTAAAAAGATGTGAGAGGCCTGTAATTTTCATTTTAGGTACACTTCAACTATGAGAGACAAATGAGAAAAATAATCGAGAAAATGACATTGTAGGATTTTTACTGAATTCATTGGTAAATTCCTCGGTAACGTAAGTATTTGGTCACCTACAAACAAGCAAGATTTCTGGCTCTCACAGACCTGTAACTTCTCTCTTTAAGAGGCTCCTCTGTCCTCCACTCATTACCTGTATTAATGGCACCTGTTTGAACTTGTTATCAGTATAAACCCAGATAGCAAAAAATATTGCATGGCTTCTTTTTGCCGCCGGCCCTAAGTTGTCGGCTATAGGTGCCTCTGGCTGGCGGGGATGAAACGTTTGCCGCCGGATACGTCACTCCCATTTCTTGCGAGATGCCGCCGGCAAACAGCCGGCGGTCCGACTGCTTCATTTTCTCTGGCAGTTGCCTCAGTCTAATGGGCCGCGGCCGTCTGGCGGCCAGCCGCTTTGAAATACAAGGCTACTCTCAAAATCGACCAGCCATGTTGGTTTGGACACGCATTCGCATCAGTTCGTCGCTCAATCGCGAGTTACAGCCTGCAGTTTGCTAGCTAGCAAAGTCATCGACTACCATCGTTTAAGTAAGTACATGTTTCCTTTTTGTGTAACGCAATGTTATGTTTACATTGTTTTTAGTTTATATATTTAAAATCTGTAGTCATCTTTGTTCTTGCCTAACTAGTTAACCCTTTGGCGCGTACGATCACACCAGTGTGATCAGGCTAGAGTGGTCCCTGAAGCGTACGATCACACTGGTGTGATTAGAACGTCATGTTTAGAATGCACCATTAGCATGCCTAGCAACAAGTAACGTAACAATGGCTGGTAAAACCGCTCTATTATTTACTCACATTTAGCTCAAACAGTGTTTATAACTATATTTCCTGATAGTATGGTCTTGAAACAATTACAATGATATTAACCAGGTAGAAAGCATTCAAATCGGGACAAGAAGTGTTACTTACGTACCAACAGACAGCCAACACTAATACACAAAAACGAATTATATTAGCGACTACTACCCATCAAAACCATTGCAAAAACTTTCTAGAAGTTACGTTCCCTGTTGTATGCATTTTATATAGTTTATTCATTTTCACTGCACTGAATTACTGGTCACGATTTGTTAGCTAGCGGGCAGCTGACGTTTGCTAGCGGTTAGCTGACGTTTTCTAGCTAGCTACAGTTATAAATCAACCAACTTTTGCAGCTCTTAGAATTCGAGTCAACGAGAGAAGCTTGCAATGCAATGCATGTAGTGTTCCTTACCTAGCAAGGTGACTGTTCAAATGCTGGCGTGAGTTAAAATGCTGGAGAGTACTGAAGTCACGTGCAAAAAAACTCGTCGGTAAGGAATATTTGAAACTCACGCGTGAAAAGGTTAATTGTATGCAATAACTTCAAACATATTTTTACTTCAATGATTATCAATAGTAGAAAGTCATCACTTTGTTATTGGCCCTTGGACTCCCCTGGCATCTCGTGTACAGCACAAAGTTCTCAGTTATGAAGGTATATTCTAGGCCTATGTCTTAATGTCCAGTTTTTTAGCAATATTGAAAATGATGTCTTTAGTTGTTTTTTTATTTTTTCAATTTTTTTATGTAGATTTCCAGAGACTCCAGAATGAAATTCAAGCTCTTTAGGGCAGAGAACCAAGCTCTTGAGGGAGGAGAACCAAGCCCTGAGGGAAGGCAATGCACGAGCAGGTGAGAACATGCACTCTTTCTTAAATTTTACTTTTTTGTGTGTAATGTAGGTTCAGAATTACCATATGCCTTTCATTTTGTAGCTTCGGGTGAAAGTGGCTCACTTCAAGGGCAGGTGAAGCAAGTTGGGACAATGTTGAAGACGTTTGCTCGCACTGGGCAATCAGGTACAACTTGCAAACAACACCTGTGGTTGTTGGTTTAATTCCCACTGGGGCCACCTGTACATGTAGTAGACCAAAATATAAATGTCATAGTTTAGTATTTGAGGTACCAGGACTGACTACTTTATTCTTTTATTCTGGGAACCCCTGTAGGTGCATTACACATTTCCTGAAAGGAGCATCTGACCGTGAAGGCGGAAAAAGGCGCTGCACAGCTGAGAGGGACCCACAGCCGACCCCTTAAAACCCTTTGGCGCGTACGATCACACCGGTGTGATCAATCTAGAGTGGTCCCTGAAGCGTACGATCACACCGGTGTGATAAGAACGTCATGTTTAGAACGCACCATTAGCATACCTAGCTACAAGTAACGTAACAATGGCTGGTAAAACCGCTCTATTATTTACTCACATTTAGCTCAAACAGTGTTTATAACTTTATTTCCTGATAGTATGGTCTTGAAACAATTACAATGATATTAACCAGGTAGAAAGCATTCAAATCGGGACGTGTTACTTACGTACCAACAGACAGCCAACACTAATACACAAAAACGAATTATATTAGCGACTACTACCGATCAAAACCATTGCAAAAACTTTCTAGAAGTTACGTTCCCTGTTGTATGCATTTTATATAGTTTATTCATTTTCACTGCACTGAATTACTGGTCACGATTTGTTAGCTAGCGGGCAGCTGACGTTTGCTAGCGGTTAGCTGACGTTTTCTAGCTAGCTACAGTTATAAATCAACCAACTTTTGCAGCTCTTAGAATTTGAGTCAACGAGAGAAGCTTGCAATGCAATGCATGTAGTGTTCCTTACCTAGCAAGGTGACTGTTCAAATGCTGGCGTGAGTTCAAATGCTGGAGAGTACTGAAGTCATGTGCAAAAAAACTCACGCTGGGGGGTCAGTAAGGAATATTTGAAACTCACGCGTGAAAAGGTTAAACCTAAGCGGACTACTGACACCTCAGCATCACTGACAACTGGAACACTTTCTTTATCCTGCAGTCAGTAACATCAAGAAGCCAGAAGTGCCAGCCTACACTCACCCAATCCACACTGTTCACTGTTGAATTAACTTATTTGTATTTTAACTTAAGTATTGGCTTATTTCATTCAGTGTTTAACGATTCTATTATAGTTTGTAAATCCTATTTCATACCTGTTACTTGATATTGCACATTTAACTAGTACCAAAATTCTACTTTCATTCCATCAGTGTGCTTAACTGTTATTCTATTAAAAATATTTTGTAAATCCTATTTCATACCTCTTTACATACTTGATATTGCACATTACCTGGTACCAAATATTCTACTTACTCTGTTTTTAACATTAGCTTTTTTCATTCCGTCACATTGCTTAACTGTTATTCTATTGTTAAATATAGCTTGTAAATCTTTGTGCCACAGTCCATTGCAGTTATAATGGTCTGTTCTACTACTGTTTTTTCCTCAGTATTTTATATATATATATATATATATATATATATATATATATATATATATATATATATATATATATATATATATGCCAAGTTTTGTTTATCACAGATACAAGAGACACAGATCTTATTGCAGCACAGTGTAAATCTTGTGCTACAGGTCAGCAATGCCATTATAATGGTCTATTCTACTCCAGAGCTTTACTCTAAATTATTACCACTTATCCTATTGTTAGAAATGGCTTGACAATGTGATGTTATATCGATTTATTTGTTATCCTGCACATTCTTTGGTACCTGTAAACATTACAACATTACTTGTTGTAATGTTTACAGGTAATTATTTTCATCCCAGAGCTGACCTCTTTATATTATTAAACAATTTTCAAGTGTTCAAGTTCAAGTGTTATAATTTGCTTGTAAGGTTTTTTTTAACCTAATTGGAAACCTGCATGTTCTGTAGTGTATATATATATATATATATATATTTTATTTTTTCCTGTTATTTATATTTCAGTGATCTGACACGTCTAGTTTCAATGACAGTTACTGTACTTTGAAATGTGGAATTAAAACGCCAAAGGGAAATTTGTCTGGTTTGATCAATCATTATTCTTAATAAACTGCATGCTATAAATATTAAATTTTATATATATATATACACGCTGCTGGTCCGCCGACTCATTGCTATCTGGGAAAGACACCGGTCCACAACCTCAAACAGTCACACTCCAAACTCCACTATGGCCGAGAACAAAGACCTGTCAAAGGACACCAGAAACAAAATTGTAGACCTGCACCAGGCTGGGAAGACTGAATCTGCAATAGGTAAGCAGCTTGGTGTGAAGAAATCAACTGTGGGAGCAATTATAAGAAAATGGAAGACATACAAAACCACTGATAATCTCCCTCGATCCGGGGCTCCACGCAAGATCTCACCCCGTGGAGTCAAAATGATCACAAGAACGGTGAGCAAAAATCTAGGGGACCTAGTGAATGACCTGCACAGAGCTGGGACCAAAGTAACAAAGGCTACCATCAGTAAAACACTACGCCGCCAGGGACTCAAATCCTGCAGTGCCAGACGTGTCCCCCTGCTAAGCCAGTACATGTCCAGGCCTGTCTGAGGTTTGCTAGAGAGCATTTGGATGGTCCAGAAGAGGATTGGGAGAATGTCATATGGTCAGATGAAACCAAAATAGAACTTTTTGGTAAAAACTCAACTTGTCATGTTCGGAGGAGAAAGAATGCTGAGTTGCATCCAAAGAACACTATATCTACCGTGAAGCATGGGGGTGGAAACATCATGCTTTGGGGCTGTTTTTCTGCAAAGGGACCAGGACGACTGATCCGTGTAAAGGAAAGAATGAATGGGGCCGTGTATCGTGAGATTTTGAGTGAAAACCTCCTTCCATCAGCAAGGGCATTGAAGATGAAACGTGGCTGGGTCTTTCAGCATGACAATGATCCCAAACACACCGCCCGGGCAACGAAGAAGTGGCTTCGTAAGAAGCATTTCAAGGTCCTGGAGTGGCCTAGCCAGTCACCAGATCTCAACCCCATAGAAAATCTTTGGAGAGAGTTGAAGGTCTGTGTTGCCCAGCGACAGCCCCAAAACATCACTGCTCTAGAGGAGATCTGCATGGAGGAATGGGCCAAAACACCAGCAACAGTGTGTGAAAACCTTGTGAAGACTTACAGAAAACATTTTACCTCTGTCATTGACAACAAAGGGTATATAACAAATTATTGAGATTAACTTTTGTTATTGACCATATACTTATTTTCCACCATAATTTACCAATAAATAAATTAAAAATCCTACAATGTGATTTTCTGGATTTTTTTTCAGGCCTCTCTCATCTTTTCAAGTGGGAGAACAGAATTGGTGGGTGACTAAATACTTTTTTGCCCCACTGTAAGTGGGTAATTCAGTATAGAGCATTGTCATAACAACATAGAGGAGATGTAAGCTGATTCTTCTAAGGTCTCATATTCATGAGATATAAACATTTGTAAGCACTTACATATGTGACGTGACAAGATCACACAGATCTCCACATTATTATAAACCAGTTGTTAAAACAGTTGTTTCGCCTTCAGAACTGCCTTAATTCTACGTGGCATTGATTCAACAAGGTGCTGAAAGCATTCTTTAGAAATGTTGGCCCATATTGATAGGATGGCATCTTGCAGTTGATGGAGATTTGTGGGATGCACATCCAGGGCACGAAGCTCCCATTCCACTACATCCCAAAGATGCTCTATTGGGTCGAAATCTGGTGACTGTGGGGGCCATTTCAGTACAGTGAACTCATTGTCATGTTCAAGAAACCAATTTGAAATGCTATGGGATACAGTTTATTTTGTGAGTCCCAACAGTCAGACAATCATCAAAGTATATGTTGATCAGAACCTGCATGCTATGGTTCCAGTCAGCGTTAAGTAGGTACGTTCTGTATGTGTTGCTCCCACCAGGGTGATGCCAAAGCAGCCATGTCGTCCTATATATAATATATAATATAACACTTGTTGTACTATATAATATATAACACTTGAACTAATATCTGTGATGGCAATTTCATCGATCAGAACTCTTAAAGAGACAAAATTATCTCGCACAATTTAAGTTTATTAATTTGCAAATAGAGAGACGTGTCAAATGCTTACAAACATAAACATCTGAGGAGTCTCTAACTTAATACATGAACAGTTCATATTTATAGTATCCATCACATATCCTGGACTTCACACAAGGGACAAGCTGTCCACCCTCACATGGGTAACTTTCTCAACTCTTGAGGAGTCACAATGTGTGGACAAACAACAGATAGACATTAAAATACAGATTTACTGATTTACGAGTAACCATCTAGTCTGCTGGTGCCGGTCAAGGATGCCCCCTATGCAAATACCAGATCCCTCTCTAACTATATTCCTTTCCTTATCCAAACATGGGGGCTCGGTACCTTTAACTAGTAACCCATTTATACATGTATAGGACCAAGTATACATCAGTTGAAGTATTTCCACAAAAGATCTCACAGACATTAGAAAGGATGCCAACTGGACTGATCTAAAGGGGGAATTCGCAGAGAGATCAAGAACCCAATGCAATATTCCTGTTCGACTCAGGAGGAACAGGGGCCTCTACTCTCTTAGTGAGGATGGGCAGGCCATGACACGTGCTGGAAAACTGGTGGCTGAGAAGTCTGCAATCACAAGAATTGTGAAATTGTGAAGAGTCTTCATGACACAAAAGGTGCTGGTGCAAGAAAGCTTAAGATACTACTGAAACATTACTCTGCCATAGGGCACAATTTGGAAATAGGCCCAGTCCAAAGCCCATAAAGGCCGAAGAGGTTCAAGGCCCCCATCAGTGTGAGGTGCGAGGTTAGCGAGTGCATAAAAAGGAGAAGCAAAACCAAAAAATAACAAAACAGATAATCACTGATTTTCTTTCGCTTTTAATGGCAACAAGGAAACGCACCACATGGTATCAAACTGAATGACAAAATAACCAGTGAGATGCAGGTGAAAACAAGGAACTCAAATAGACAGCATAATAACTAACAAGAGTGTGAGGGGTGTGTTTGGCATGACAGATTCTCATACAAGTTCATCATGATCGTAGTTGACGTGTTTAGAGAAATTGGAGAGAACCTACAGGGTGTTAACACTAGAAATGCCATGCCTTTTTTACCCCCTATAACCGCCAGAGCCAAACGCCATTTGGCGTCATTAGCAAACAAATCATCCCTATTAGAATGGACATTCTCCGCAGCATCACCATCCACCCAGTGCATCAGTTCATCCACTATGTCATCATCAACTTATGCTACAGAATTTTGGATTTAAATGGTTAATTAATTTAAAAAATACAAGAATGTGTTTGTATTGAAGGTCTCATCCTTTTAAAAATTAACGACAAAAAATAATACATAGAAAGGGGTGGTAGTGGAGCTATCAAGTTGATTTCAAAGCCAAAGCATAGCTCTAGCCTCATAGGTTATTGGCATTTAAGATTATTCTATTGTTGACATGAATAAGTTATCGAATAATCGAGAGGAGTTACGCTGGTGAGCTCCAGACCACTAGGGGAGAGCAAAATTTTGCTATGGGCCCCCAAAAGGGTATGGCCGGCACTGCAGGTCAGCCAGCCTATATGTCCAAGCCTTTCAGGAGGTTGTGAAAGAACGGCTCTGTTTTACTGAAGCAGTTCAGGCAGATGGATCGGATATTAATGTCAATGCAAACCTGGATCATGAAACCAATGGTGGAAGGGATAATGAAACCGATGGAGGAAGCGGTGATGAAACCAATGCAAGAACAGGACCAACTACCACTTCCTAATGAAATTATTTCATTGGTTATTTCAACTGACTCTTGATTTGGACATGACTATACTTGGTACAATAAACACGTTGACTCGCCTTTTCAAGGAACCATGGACAATATACACAGTAAATTCCGTAGTGTAAAATATGCAGTGTCATAGTACATGGACTCTTTCAGAGTTATTACAACAATAACACTTCAAATATTACAGGAACATAGCAAAGACTAAGGGGAGTTGGCTAAACTACATTTAATGTTAGCTTGACTAGCTAACTATACGCAGGTAGCATGGATTTATTATGTTAACAGCGGGTAGACATTAACATTGGACACTGCTTAAGCGGTGTAATGTTATTTTTTTCCCTGCATATTATAGCAGTACTGTTAAAATATTCAAGCAGTATATCAGCACACACTTATGGTATAACGTTTAGCTAACATTATTCAATACACTTTTATTTATAGTATCAAATCATAACAAGAGTTATCTCAAGACACTTTACAGATAGAGTAGGTCTAGACCACACTCTATAATATACAAAGACCCAACAATTGCAGTAATTATGCGGGCAAAGATGAAAATCAGATGTTATCCTTTTTAATGTGTTTGACAGTAACATAAAATGTAAAATGTAAGAGATTCTTATGTGTGTTAAAATTGTGACCTGTTTTTATTTGAGGAAATACTGCTACAATAAGCACATCAACTTTTTAACTAAAAATTGTACTGATACTATTTTACTACAGGGAGCATGCTGCTTAAAGCTAAACTTGGAGATGTCCAAAAATTTGTCAGAATAACTGAGCCAAATCTGAAGGTTTTTGATTGCAGGTAAGAATTTGAACTATCTGAATTTAACTATTTAAAATTGATATACTGGAATATTCCTAAAATGATGGGACATCAGTTCTGAGGTTTTTGGAACTGGAATGATTTTAACCACTTAAGTGTTTGTTTAAAACCTATTTTATAGTTGTACATTGTGAAATTATTATATAAATAACAATTTACTTTTGTTTACACAAGCTTTTATCCCTGTTTTTTCTAGCATTTGCAAAGTTTGGTGTCCCAGCTGTAACAGAAGGTGTGAAAGCTGTTGACAGTTCGGGGACTGAATTGGATGATGATGTTTTTGAGGATATTGTAAAGGATCCCTCAACTGGGGTGCTAACTATCAAATATGACTCAGGTTTGTTTCAGTTAAATAAATTAATGGATAAGTTATTTCTTTGTTTTATCAAGGTCATGGTGTCTATTAAATAAGTGTCTTAGGTAAGGGTTTATGTGGGAACTATATGTCATTTGATTTTATTCTTCTTTCTGCTTTTCAAATCATGGTTAAAATCTGTCTCCATTGTGGCATCTCCTGAGCAGTCCCAACCATCATCCCTTGATACCTAGGACTCTGAGTATACAGTCATCATTTCAGATAGCCCCTCCCAAAAACGCCAGAGGCTGGATACAGAAGCCAAGCAAGTAAGACAATTATGACATTTTAAATTCTGTTCTTGAATAAATTCTCTGAGAATTAAAATAACATTAATATACATTGTAAATTACATGGTTTCAAAACATTTTTGAAGTCATGATTAGGGATGTCCCGATCAAGTTTTTTAAGCGCCCTATCCGATTAATTTTATAAGTATCTGCTGATATCGCGTCCTGATCAGGTACTTTTATTTATTTTTTGATAATACAGTGCACACTTCAACTACATTAAAGTTATTGTAGCTGTCTGGAGGGAGTTTCTTACCATTAATAATCTAAATTATTGCTGTGAAAGATGACTGTGTATTGCTCTGTGGAAAACTGATGGAAACAATGTGTTTTGATCACCAATACTATGCCTTTAAGGTCAGGATGCATCCAGACAGGGTTCAAAAGGTTATCAACATTAATGAACTGTGTTACTTTAAACCTTTTGATGTTTAAATGAAGTATGGATTCCTCCTTGTATGTTGTTCCCTATTGCCATTTTATGGAGACCTAAGGTCAATGTTTTAAAAAGGGATTTGTATTCTTCATATTTTAGCCTGACATAGTTGAGCTGAGAATACAAATTTGAAATGCAATATTTTGTGGTAAGTTGTGATTTTTACTCACTTAATGGTGTATTTGGTGTAACTTGAAATTAAATAAGTGTAAAATTAATACTGCTGAGATTTATTTCCGTGACACTATACAGTGTTAGAATTGGAATGTGTCTGGGCAAACTAGTTGTAGCACTATGACCATTCATTGTACTTATTATATTATGATGTGCTCTATTGCACATGTTTTGTATGTCTTTTTATGACATTTTGATATTTTTCAAATATTTGAATAAAGAAGTTCATGTTTCCAGTTAAAATACATGGAATCTTAGAAAGTCTTTTTTCTTACCGTGGTATCAAAATTGGCATTGAGAATCGTGTTATTTTACTGGTATTGGCACTGACTACTGAATTTTTGGAATTTTTGGCTAGTCAATTATCAACACAATAATGTGTAACATCAACACTTATCAGAGTGTTTTTAATAACTCAAATGCAGTGTAAAACTGGACTGGAATCAAACTCAATCACATTTGTTATTCTAGAAGAGTAAATTATCAACTCTTCCAAGGGTAATATTTACACTCCAGTGTTATTTAACCTTTAAAATTTTAATATACTATTCAGTGTAAGCAAGTGTTAGATTTCTACTCTATTTAGAGTTAAATTAACTCTAAAATTCTAACACTATAAAAAGAGTCAATTTGACACTAATTCAAGGTGGGACCAAATACACTTGGGAATAGTGTTAAATTGAACTCTTTAAGTGTTACTTTAACACTTCAAAATGTACTGTGTACCTTCTGTCAATATATGTAAGAGATATGTTGGCTGCAAATCTGGAACTTGACACAAAGTCATCAATTACATTTTACGATCAATGACGTCTTCTGGAGGTAGTTTTTGTATTTGTCTACTTAATCAACTGAGTCAGTGTACTAGAGAAGGGATAGATCAAATAGGCCGATAGATGAAAGGTTTACTAAATTATGTCATGCTCCCTTGTAAAATAATTTTGAGTATATTTAAAACACAAAAATACAGTAGTTTATTTTGGTACATGGTGTGGCTGCTGTATTTTGTATTTTATTTTGATACATTCAAAATTAAGGTATTTTATTTTAAAATACATTTTGATGTATCTTTGCCCATCTCTGACTATATAGACAAAGTTGTAGTGTAAGTTGCGAGGTCTCTTTTTCAGCTACATTCTTCCTCTACATTTACTGGCTGTTACTCTGGCAACATTGGCTGAAGTTTTTCTGGAATGTTGTTCGGAAATAGATAGAAAAAAATATGTTGTAGACCAAAGAACTGCGATAATGTCCACACTCTGGCTATCATAGATCACTCATGACACCTGGTGGCTGGACCTGCTATCTGACATCTGAGTTTAGCACTGAAACAGGATGTCACAGATATTACCCAGGCCACTCCTCTGACAAAACATTTCAAGGAAAACAAAACTAATCTCTGGTTCTCTTGCTCCATTTGTGTGAGTTTAAAAGGCCATGAACTCAATCAGTTGTTTGATCTGTTTAGATCTATTGAAGGATCCAGTGACTATTCCCTGTGGACACAGCTATTGTATGAGTTGTATTAATGGCTTCTTGGATCAGGACGATGACAAGGGTATCTACAGCTGCCCCCAGTGCAGACAGACCTTCATACCAAGACCTGTTCTAAAATGGAACACCATCCTGGCTGAATTGGTGGAAAATCTGAAGAAGACAAAACTCCCCGCTACTCCTCCTGATCATTATTATGCTGGATCTAGGGATGTGGAGTGTGATTTCTGCATTGGGAGAAAACTCAGAGCTGTCAAGTCCTGTCTGGTGTGTCTGGCCTCTTACTGTGAGACTCACCTCCAGCCTCATAATGCCTTTAAAAAACACAAGTTGGTCCAAGCCTCCACACAACTAGAGGAGAAGATCTGTTTTCATCATGACAAACTACTGGAAGTTTACTGTCATACTGATCAACAGTGTATTTGTCTGCTCTGTATAATAGATGAACATAAAGGACATGATACAGTCTCAGCTGCAGCAGAAAGGACTGAGAATCAGGTAAGAGGAATACCACAGCTATATAGTTTGTGTTCATACATGTATGTAACATTTTTGTTAATATATGTATTAATTAACTGTAAATATGTGTAATAACATATATCCAGAAGCATTTCTGTCAAATATTTTAACTGGATAAGCAAAAACAACCAAATAATCTCCTCTGGCCTGTCTTCATATGTTAACGTAGCAATAAATTGGATTTATTTATTAACTAGTGCCGGAAAATATGAAAACAACCATGGGTCAGGAAAAGTCAAGAGAATGATCTAGAATTTCTTATCAAATATCTGTCTGATGAAATAATCCACCTCCTCCATCAGCAGTGAAGCTAAACTTAGTTGGCTTGCTTAGCCATCTCCATTAATCAATGTGGTCAATGTCTTAGCAGAAATACCATTCTTTGCAATAGAATTTCAATACACTGCTCAAAAAAATTAAGGGAACACTGAAATCACACATTGGGTCTCGATTAACAAAATATGTTAAAGTTCTAAATCTTAACTGTACATTGTGTCATTAGTTGGGAACAAAATGACGTAACAACAGTCACCAACCGATTGAGGGCTGGATTCAAACTCACACCGAAAATCAAAGTTAACAATTGAAATCACAGGCTGTTCCAACTTGCATGAATTTCATCACGGCAACTCATAATATGACTCAGTAGTGTGTACGGCCCCCAAGTGCCTATGGCATCAATACCTTCATCATCTAGGAACTGCCTACACACTCTGGCCACATGATGCCGGGCATTGTCCTGCACCAGGAGGAACCCAGGGCCACTGCACCAGTGTTCAGACAATGTTTCTGAGGATTTTATCCTGGTACAGCAGTCAGAGTACTGTTGGCTAGCATGTGGAGGTCTGTGCGACTCTCCAAGTATATGCCTCCCCAGACATCACTGACTCACCATCAAACCAGTCATGCTGGATGATGTTGTAGGCAGCATAACGTTTACCACGGCATCTCCAGACTATTTCACATCTGTCACGTACACTTCTTTGATTCGGTGTAGCACTTTGTTGGTATACCTGAACACAGTGGACAAACACGTGGAACAGGGAATTATAAATATTCTTAAAACTATAAATATTCTTAAATACCACCTGGGTGGTATACACTAGAAGTTTGCTTGTTATTTTACATTTTAAATAAGAACTTTGCTAAACAATATGTAATATTCCCCACTGTCCAGAGATTCCCAAATTAGAAAGCATAAAGTTATATATTTTGCTTTAACCAAAAAGGGTCCAATACGATTTCAGGTGGAGCACTGGTGGCCCAACCTGTAGATCCACCAGTGGTTCTGTGCCCTCTCCTAACCCTATCGTCATGGCTACAATGTGTGCATCTCTGTCATGCGGACACATTATTCCATAGATTGTTTTTTTTGTGTCTTAAGTGTTAAGTGCTGATGAATTTAGTTGTATACATCATTCCACTGGTGTGTCCACAACCTCCAACATTTTTACAATCTTTCTTTTTACTTTTTTGCTGAGTCCCACACATCCAACTAATCGATGACATTTTTTTTGTTGCTTGTAACTAATTAATTAAATAATAATAATAATACATTATATTTATATAGCGCTTTTTAAGGATGCAAAGATGCTTTACAAATTGAACATGGAACAGAAACAAACCAACAAATACATTTAAGAGAATGGGATTAGGGCTAGGCGATTTTGAGCAGATGAGTCTTGAGTCGCTACTGGAAGATGGGGATAGTCTCAGAGTTAGGGATGTTTTTTCGGGAGTTCCAGAGCCTGGGAGCAAACCTAGAGAATGCCCTAACACCAAAGCCGTTGAACTTGGACTTGGGGATTATGAGGTGGCCTGCAGTTCTGGAACGGGGACTTGGGGATTATGGGGTGGCCTGCAGTTCTGGAACGGAATGAGTGTGTAGATTGATATGGAAGAAGCAGATCGTAGAGGTAGGCAGGGGCGGTGTTGTTTAGGGCTTTATATATCAGTAGGAGGATCTTGTATTGATGCGTTGGGAGATAGGAAGCCAGTGTAACACACAGAGGATACGGGTGTTACTGCCGGGACTATGTTTGAGTGAGTAGTCTGGCTGCAGAGTTTTGAAACATTTGGAGCTTATGGAGGGATGTGGATATCTGCTAAAAAGTTAAGCGTACGTATTGTTGGGATTTTAAGAAAATCCATCGGTAAATTGCTATGATCGTAAAGTTATTCGCAAAATACGAAACGTTTGAAACACCCTGTTACGATGACTGACAAATATGTTTTGCTTGTACGAATCTAGTTTTACAATTCTAAAATACAGCATCACAATCTGTAGTTTTGGTAGTTACATCTCAAACTCCCACAAAACGTAACCGAAACTTTCTGAGTGCTAATATAACAAGCAGAATCTGTGTGACCAACCGGAAATCAGGGAAACTGGAAATAGGTATCATGCAAGATTTCAATTTAAAAGTCTCTTCTTTCTTCATACATGCATAGTGATTGCTGATTTTCATGTGCGTAACTGCTCTTGTGCATAGGTTTCATGTGTAATAAAAATCACTCCAACTTATAGACATTTTATTATTGTGTTGGCCTACACACTTGTTGTGGTCCCAAATACTCAAACAGCGTTGCTTTATGGGTCTTCCGTTTTTTCCCACTGGGTTGTTGATATAAAATGAGAATTTGTTAAAATACTGAATAACTGAATAACTAACGAAATGTTAGTTACTATAGAAGTTCCAGGCCACATACAGCCATCATACATAGTATGTACAGAACACAGCAATTAAATAGCACATGCCAGACTAATATTTAAACAATACCTTGACCTAAGTCACTTCATTATATTTTGCAACTCAGAAGGATATTCTATGCAGTGGTATACTGTGTCCGTGTCACTTTCACACAAGTATTTTTACATACATGTTGTAATGTTGTTAAGCAGCCTTAAAAAAAACAGCTATGGACTTTTATTTTGAACATAATATCCGGAATGGCAACTATGGTTGAACACTGGGCTAGCGCTCAGTGCTAGCTTTACCAGAGCTACGTTCGGGTTTTATCTTTGCAGATGCCAGATTACTGACAGAAGTTTGTGTTTAGAGAACTGATTTGTAAACAAATAAATGGTGACGTAAAGTAAGAATTTAACATGTGGAAAATCGTAAAGGGTGTTTGTAATTTCACAGATTTAATTTCACGCTTGCGTTTCATGTTTTACATCTGACATTTTTTACGAACATACCAATTTACGAATTTATTTTCTTACGATCCTAACAATACGTACGCTTAACCTTTTGCCAGATATCTAACTTCATACATTTCTTCCCACCTTCGTTCGAATCATGTTTTCTCTAAACCAAGTTTTGGAGGCGGGGCTTTATCTAGGCATTGAAATCTAGCCCCCGATTAGCCATGAATCACACAAAATCATAGCCTTTCCATGCACTGCTTTTCCAGTGCAAACTGTGGAGAGAAGTTTAAGAGTTGTATAAACTAGGCTAAATGTGTACATTTAAACCGAATAATAAACTGTTATTTACAGGCTGCATCGACGTCATTGTTGCCATGGTCACAGGCACAGATATTGATGAAAGTTTAACGCCTTCTGGAGGTACTATGTACCCCAACATAATCTCCCCCCATATTAAGGGTGACCAGGGTGATAGGAGCATGTAAAACACAGTAAACTCACAGCTAGTCAGGCCTAGCAGTGCACAGTCTAATGTGTGTGCTATGGTTTATTTAACTAATTAATGATGTTCATTTAGTATACATATGTTCTTAATGTAAAAAAAATGGGCTGTTATTGGGGTGTCAAATAAACTAAATTCAAATGCGGAAAAAGTTTATACTTAACTCATTAACTGGATATTTTTGCTGTCATGTGTTATGGACATTTTAAACTAAGGTACATTTGAGAAATGTCTGTCTTTCCATTGGCTGGTATGTAAATCTTTACTTTGATTGTGACACACATGTCTGTATAATATCAAAGGATTATTAGGTATTTGGGCCATGTTCTCCTGCCTAGACAAAGAAGGGATAAGGAATGTTCCTTAGGAATGTGGTCCTTGGGGGGAAGTAAGGTCAGTTGGCCCCTTTAGGTAAACACAACAGTAAACATTATGGCAGGAAGGATAAGGTGGGGGGACAGCCCGCCTTTGGGTATAACCTGTGTGACACAAGACAGATGGCTAGCAACTTACCGCACCCCTTTTTCCACTATAAATACAAACTGTTATATATTAAGTTAGAGACTCCTCGATTGATTGTTTGTGTGCGTTTGATGCGTCTCTCTTATTTGCAAATAATAAAACGTAATTGTGCCCAGAGAATTTTGTCTCTGTACTTCCTCCTTTAAGTGTTCTGATCGATGGAATTGCCATCACACGTTTCCAAACCATTAGGCTTAGAACAAATGGTAAATAGCCCCTGTCTAACTTCAGTCACTTGAACACGTTAAACTTTCACCAATATCTGTGTCTGTCAACATGGCAACAGTGACGTCGATGAAACCTGGGAATAACAGTTCTGTTCTGTTTAAATGCACACATTTAGCCTATGATTTAAATGCACACTTTTAGCCTAAGGCTAATCGGGTGCGAGAAATTCAATGCCCAGATAAAGCCCCGCCTCCATGCCAATAGAGGCTCAAAACATGGTTTTGAGAAAACATGACTCCAACGAAGGTGGGAAGAAATTGTACATGGAAATGGATTCAAGCGAACATGGAAAAAACGTGTTTGAACGAAGACATTTTAAGATCGGACGCGAAAACCCATTGAATGATTTTAGCATACACTTTTTCCACGCTTGAATCCATTTTTATTCATATTTAGTTTTTTCATACTATGAAATAATTCAGTTAAGTTTTTCTTTTCTTACAGTCAATACATTTTAGCTCAATTTGGCTTCATAGATATATTTGTGTATCATCAGCATAGCAGTGGAAATGAAAGTTAAAGTGACAGAGGATTTGACCAAGGGAAGGATGTAGATAATGAAAAGTAGGGGACCAAGTACTGAGCCCTGGGGACACCTTGAGTAACTGTGGCTGAATCTGAGTTTAATTACCAACATTGTTGATATTTTGAAATAATCTGTTAGGCCAAACTTGGCTTGATGAATACATTGAATTCAATTGAGGCCACATGACATTACAATCTTAAAACAATTTCCTGTAGGTCTCTTTACATTTATTAACATGTATGTCTCTGCAGAAACTGTTGGTGATGAAACATCAGAAATCCCAGAAGAGAATCCAGGAGAGAGAGAAGGAGATTCAGCAGCTTAGACAGGCTGTGGACTCTCTGAAGGTGAGTTTTGGGGCTGCTGTAGATACAGTACATTTGCAAAGTATTCAGATTTTAACTCTTTCCACATTTCAAACATTGAACCCCTGAACACATTGGACTCCATCATTCTTAAAAGGAAGAAGTTTGGAATCACAAACACACTTGGGGAGCTGGCCACTGTGTTTTTGGGACCTGGAATGTAGCAGATCGTTTTTCGTAAACTTCCTCTGATCTGTGCCTCAATTCAATCGTGTCTTAGGGCTCTACACACAATTCCTTCAACCTCATGACTTGGTTATTGCTCTGACATGCACTGTCACCTGTGAATCCTTATATAGACAGGTGTGTGCCTTTCCAAATCATGTCCAATCTATTTAATTTTCCACAGATCCAAATAAGTCAAGGAAGATCAATGCAAGCAGAATGTAAACATAAGGTAGACAGAATGTAAACAGAATGCACTGGAGCTCTATTTCAAAGGCTCTGAATACTTCTGTAAATGTGGAAAAAGAGAAGGGGTCTAAACACTCTCAGAATCCACTGTACATATATATTTTAACATCTACAGGTGAGAGACAAGCAAATTAGCTTGTTAAAATTGACCCCTCCTCTGTCTCTGCGTCCTAACAGCACTCTGCCAAGGAAGCAGTGGAGGACAGTGAGAGAATCTTTACTGAGCTGATCTGCTACATTGAGAAAATACGCTCTGAGTTGAAGGAGCTGATCAGAGCTCAGGAGAAGGCTGAAGTGAGTCGGGCTGAAGGACTCTTGGAACAACTGGAGAAGGAGGTTGCTGAGCTGAGGAGGAGAGATGTTGAGTTGATGCAGCTCTCACACACAGAGGATCACATCCATTTCATCCAGGTGACATAACTAACTTACCTTAATCAATCAATCAATCAAATGTATTTATAAAGCCCTTTTTACAACAGCAGTTGTCACAAAGTGCTTTACAGAGACACCCGGCCTTAAACCCCAAAGAGCAAACAACAGTAGTGTTGGATTTCAGTGGCTAGGAAAAACTCCCTAGGAAGGCCTAATTTTAGAAAGAAACCTAGAGAGGACCCAGGCTCAGAGGGGTGACCAGTCCTCTTCTGGCTGTGCCGGGTGAGATATTAAGAGTCCAATTGGAATAATTTATAAATTTCTCTGGGCTAAATCCAGAGTCTATTTGATTTTAGACTAGGTCAAAAGTATGACCAGGTGGACAAGGACAGGGACAGCAACGGGCCCCACAAACCAGGTACTCCACAGGTGTGGACCAGGACCTCATCTCCTCCTAAAATGTAAAATTGGAGGAGACTGAGAAAAGTTAGAAAGTGCATTCCTCATATCCCCCAGCACAATAATATAGCAGCGTAACACCTTGGAACAGAGACGGGGGGGGGTCCGGCGACACTGTGGCCCTACCCGAGGGAGACCTTACAATACTCTGTAATAATACCTATGTAATACTAACTTACCGTATTATACTATGTAACACTAACTTACCTTACAATACTATGTAATACTAACTTACCTTACAATACTATGTAATAATAACTTACCGTACAATACTATGTAATGGCTACCTCTTGAACTTAATTCAGTGTTTATCAAAACCTGTTTGTTTCCCTTTCTGTAGTGTTTCCAGTCTCTCTGTGCTTCTCTTGTATCTGAGGTCTTACCCAGCATCACTGTCTACCCAAACATCTGCTTTCAGAGCGTGAAGAAATCAGTCTCTGAACTGAAAGATCAACTACAGGATAGATGCAAAAATGAAATGGACAAGATATCTAGGGATATGATGATTAAAATTATGTGTACCGTGACGTCGCCCGGTATGGCGCAGCCGGGGCCCCACCCTGGAGCCAGGCCCGGGGTTGGGGCTCGTATGCGAGCGCCTGGTGGCCGGGCCTTCCCCCATGGGGCCCGGCCGGGCTCAGCCCGAACAGGCGACGTGGGGCCGCCCTCCCGTGGGCTCACCACCCACAGGAGGGACCATAAGGGGCCGGTGCGAAGAGGATCGGGCGGCAGTCGAAGGCAGGGGCCTAGACAACCCGATCTCTGGACACGGAAACTAGCTCTAGGGACGTGGAATGTCACCTCGCTGGCGGGGAAGGAGCCTGAGTTAGTGCGTGAGGTTGAGAGGTTCCGATTAGAGGTAGTCGGGATCACCTCTACGCACGGCTTGGGCTCTGGAACCACACTCCTTGAGAGAGGATGGACTCTTCACCACTCTGGAGTTGCCCATGGTGAGAGGCGGCGGGCTGGTGTGGGTTTGCTTATAGCTCCCCAGCTCTGCCGCCATGTGTTGGAGTTTACCCCGGTGAACGAGAGGGTCGTTTCCCTGCGCCTACGGGTCGGGGATAGGTCTCTCACTGTTGTTTGTGCCTACGGGCCGAACGGCAGTGCAGAGTACCCGACCTTCTTGGAGTCTCTGGGAGGGGTGCTGGAAAGTGCTCCGACTGGGGACTCTATTGTTCTACTGGGGGACTTCAACGCCCACGTGGGCAACGACAGTGACACCTGGAGGGGCGTGATTGGGAGGAACGGCCCCCCTGATCTGAACCCGAGTGGTGTTCAGTTATTGGACTTCTGTGCTAGTCACAGTTTGTCCATAACGAACACCATGTTCAAGCATAAGGGTGTCCATCAGTGCACGTGGCACCAGGACACCCTAGGCCGCAGGTCGATGATCGACTTTGTTGTCGTCTCATCTGACCTCCGGTCGTATGTCTTGGACACTCGGGTGAAGAGAGGGGCGGAGCTGTCAACTGATCACCACCTGGTGGTGAGTTGGATCCGATGGCGGGGGAAGAAGCTGGACAGACTCGGCAGGCCCAAGCGTACTGTAAGGGTCTGCTGGGAACGTCTGGCCGAGTCTCCTGTCAGAGAGATCTTCAACTCCCACCTCCGGCAGAGCTTCGACTGGATCCCGAGGGAGGCTGGAGATATTGAGTCCGAGTGGACCATGTTCTCCACCGCCATTGTCGAAGCGGCCGCTCGGAGCTGTGGCCGTAAGGTCTCCGGTGCCTGTCGAGGCGGCAATCCCCGAACCCGGTGGTGGACACCGGAAGTAAGGGATGCCGTCAAGCTGAAGAAGGAATCCTATCAGGCCTGGTTGGCTTGTGGGACTCCTGACGCAGCTGACGGGTACCGACAGACCAAGCGGGCTGCAGCCCGGGTGGTTGTGGAGGCAAAAACTCGGGCCTGGGAGGAGTTCGGTGAGGCCATGGAGAAGGACTATCGGCTGGCCTCGAAGAGATTCTGGCAAACCATCCGGCGCCTCAGGAGAGGGAAACAGTGCCCTACCAACGCTGTTTACAGTAGAGGTGGGCAGCTGTTGACCTCAACTGGGGATGTCATCGGGCGGTGGAAGGAGTCCTTCGAGGATCTCCTCAATCCCGCTGTCACTTCTTCCATTGAGGAAGCAGAGGATGAGGTATCAGAGGTGGACTCGTCCATCACCCGGGCTGAAGTCACTGAGGTGGTCAAGAAACTCCTCGGTGGCAAGGCACCGGGGGTGGATGAGATCCGCCCTGAGTACCTCAAGTCTCTGGATGTTGTGGGGCTGTCTTGGTTGACACGCCTGTGCAACATCGCGTGGCGGTCGGGGACAGTGCCTCTGGGATGGCAGACCGGGGTGGTGGTCCCTCTTTTTAAGAAGGGGGACCGGAGGGTGTGTTCCAACTATAGGGGGATCACACTTCTCAGCCTCCCCGGGAAAGTCTATGCCAGGGTTCTGGAGAGGAGAATACGGCCGATAGTAGAACCTCGGATTCAGGAGGAACAGTGTGGTTTTCGTCCGGGCCGTGGAACACTGGACCAGCTCTATACCCTCTACGGGGTGTTGGAGGGTTCATGGGAGTTTGCCCAACCAATCCACATGTGTTTTGTGGATTTGGAGAAGGCATTCGACTGTGTCCCTCGCGGCATCTTGTGGAGGGTGCTTGGGGAATATGGGGTCCTGGGTCCTTTGCTAAGGGCTGTCAGGTCCCTGTACAACCGAAGCAGGAGCTTGGTCCGCATTGCCGGCAGTAAGTCAGACTTGTTCCCAGTGCATGTTGGACTCCGGCAGGGCTGCCCTTTGTCACCGGTTCTGTTCGTAATTTTTATGGACAGAATTTCTAGGCGCAGCCAGGGGCCGGATGGTGTCAGGTTTGGGGACCACACAATTTCGTCTCTGCTCTTTGCAGATGATGTTGTCGTGTTGGCCCCTTCTAACCAGGACCTTCAGCATGCGCTGGGACGGTTTGCAGCCGAGTGTGAAAATCAGTACCTCCAAATCCGAGGCCATGGTCCTCAGTCGGAAAAGGGTGGCTTGCCCACTTCAGGTTGGTGGAGAGTGCCTGCCTCTTGTGGAGGAGTTTAAGTATCTAGGGGTCTTGTTCACGAGTGAGGGAAGGATGGAACGGGAGATTGACAGACGGATCGGTGCAGCTTCTGCAGTAATGCAGTCGATGTATCGGTCTGTCGTGGTGAAGAAAGAGCTGAGCCGCAAGGCGAAGCTCTCGATTTACCAGGCAATCTACGTTCCTACTCTCACCTATGGTCATGAGCTTTGGGTCATGACCGAAAGGACAAGATCCCGGATACAGGCGGCCGAAATGAGCTTTCTCCGCAGGGTGGCCGGGCGATCCCTTAGAGATAGGGTGAGAAGCTCGGTCACCCGGGAGGAGCTCAGAGTAGAGCCGCTGCTCCTCCACATCGAGAGGGGTCAGCTGAGGTGGCTTGGGCATCTTTTTCGGATGCCTCCGGAACGCCTTCCTGGGAAGGTGTTCCTGTCCCGTCCCACCGGGAGGAGACCCCGGGGAAGACCTAGGACACGCTGGAGGGACTATGTCTCCCGGCTGGCCTGGGAATGCCTCGGTGTCCCCCCGGAAGAGCTGGAGGAAGTGTCTGGGGAGAGGGAAGTCTGGGCATCCCTGCTTAGACTGCTGCCCCCGCGACCCGGCCCCGGATAAGCGGAAGAAGATGGTATGGTATGGTATGGTATGGTATTTAGGGAAGGTTGTCAAATACGTTTTAATAACATTAAATGTTCTATTTTTTACTCATCCTAGAACAACATCTAATGTTATACAGCAACCAATATTATTTTTAGGAGGACTTTATGAAAGGATATTCATATATGACAGCTAATACACTATATTAATAGATTATTGTAATATCTGATTTGTGTAGGTGAATAACACTTAGACAAAACAGAAATGTTCCATGTACATTACACTGTCATTAAAACACTTATTAAGAAAGTTGAGGAGGAGCTGAAGAAAGAATAAGAGACGGAGAAGAAGAAAGGGGGAAAGAATAAGGAGAGCAGCTGGAGAAGAGTATGAATGACCTCAATATCTAAAGTGAATCAATTTAGTTATCAAGTAGAGATCTGAGATCTGTCAACAGTCACTGTCACCATAGCATCTTGGTACTAGTCAGTGACAAATATCAAACCCATGTCGGATTATCCTGAACCATTGGAACTCATGGACATTTATATACAAATAGTGAGTTTTTGTCATTTTTTATATTCAGAATCAAACTTATTGAAGAAAGATGCAAAGCCAAAGGGAAAAAGTAGGACGAGGAATTACAATGACAGTATCATGTCAGTAGTATGTAGTTATAAATATATAGAAACCACAACCTTGAGTAAGATTAAATCTTGTACACTTCATTTTCTCATGCTCATTTCATGATTAATCTGATATTGATTTTACACTAGTTGTTAGTACATGGTATCTTCTAAAAGTCCATATTCATATGGGTAATATTATTAAACTAGTTGTTAGTACTTTGTATCTTCGAATATTCAATCATTCCTCTAGTTACCTGTATGTGGATTTCCAGTGGAATTGATTAACGTGGACCTGTGATATGAGTCTGTCTGTCTCCATAGTGACTACAGTTCAGATTGAACGCCCTGCTGAGCCGAAGAACAGAGAGCATTTCTTGACATGTATGGAAATACAATCACACACACACACACACACACACACAATCACACCTAGTTATTTCCACTTTATGTTAATGTACACACACAACCATAGACATGCACACATACACTCATAAACATATGCAGACATGCATACTGTTTCTTAGCATGTAAATAGAATCTTACACAAACACACACACACACACACACACACACACACACACAAACACAAAGAGGAAAGACAGGGACACAAACAGAGAGAGAGAGAGGGAGAGACAGACGCACACACTGTCACTGACTTTGTTTTTCATCTTCTCAGATTACCGCCAGCTGACATTGGATCCCAATACAGCAAGTCAGCACCAGTGTCTGTCTGAGGGGAACGTAAAGGTGACATATAGTGATGAGACCCAGTACTATCCTGACCATCCAGACAGATATACCTTCTGGGATCAGGTGTTGTGTAGAGACGGTCTGTCTGGATTCTGTTAATGGGAGGTAGAGTGGAATGGGGAAGGGGTTGGTGTCGCCGTCTCATATAAAGAGATCAGCAGGAAAGGAAGTGGTGATGAGTGTTTATTTGGGTATAATGATCAGTCCTGGGTTTTATCTTGTACCAAATCCAGATGTTGTTTCTACCACAATAATACCATTATTGATATCCCTGTCCCGTGCGCCTCCAGAGTAGGAGTGTATCTGGACCACAGAGCAGGAACTCTGTCCTTCTACAGTGTCTCTGACACAATGACCCTCGTCCACAGAGTCCAGACCACATTCACTCAGCCACTCTATCCTGGGTTCTATGTTTATAATGGAACATTTGTGAAGATATTGACACCTATTCAGTGATACATCTATCAGTCTGCTGGTATCAATGTATGATTGATTAACTGTGGCTAATGGTTAATTTAAGATTACGGATATCATACAGAACAGCATGATATAGTTTCTAATTCAAATGTACAGAGGTTTCAATAAAGCGAAGTGAAACAGGGTGAGCCTGAGCTCTTAGGAACTGAATGAATATGAACACTTGAGACATTGATTGACAGCAGAAAGGAACCAGTCATCATAGAGTTTAGTTTAGTCAGTTCTAAACTGTTTTAACAGAGAAGATTCTTCTTGATATAGTTGTCAGAAGAGTTGCCAGTTGTTTATCTATCAAGAGAGATACATATATAAATAAATATATACAATGTCTATTTAAAGTATTATTACGTGTTGTACAAAACAGATTTTATTTTGATTGTAAAATGTTTTGAAAATAATGTAATTATAGACTGTGTAGAATGTGTCTGTTTGAGGTGATTTCTGGTAAACATTGAGTAATCTCTTATGCTGATATCTAGGGTGATGGTTGGGGCAGATACGAGTTGATTTGCTCATTTAATTAATGAGGAAATTTGGTTAATGTTCAGCATACATCTGTTCAGTATTTTATGTGTGATCAGGAATTTAGGAGGTCTTTAATTAACAATTGTAGATCTACACTCAATAATTACCTACAAAATAGTCTGTAATGCTTTGTTGTAAATTCTACCTGTACTTGTCTATAATCACTGTCATATCTAATTATGCTACATTTAGGACACATTGCAAAAAGGGAGCATTTAGCGGATTTCAGCACTGAGGTATTACTGTGCATAGACCAAATTGTGCACATACACACGTCTACACACACATTCACAAGATTTCAAGGTTCAAGGTTACCAGAAAACAATATAAACATACAGTGGGGAGAACAAGTATTTGATACACTGCCGATTTTGCAGGTTTTCCCACTTACAAAGCATGTAGAAGTCTGTAATTTTTATCATAGGTACTCTTCAACTGTGAGTGATGGAATCTAAAACAGAAATCCAGAAAATCACATTGTATGATTTTTAAGTAATTAATTAGACCTTCTCCAGATCCTTCAGGTTTTGGGGCTGTCGCTGGGCAATACGGACTTTCAGCTCCCTCCAAGGATTTTCTATTGGGTTCAGGTCTGGAGACAGGCTAGGCCACTCCTTAGTTGCCCTGGCAGTGTGTTTTTGGTAGTTGTCATGCTGGAAGACCCAGCCATGACCCATCTTCAATGCTCTTACTGAGGGAAGGAGGTTGTTGGCCAAGATCTCGTGATACATGGCCCCATCCATCCTCCCCTCAATACGGTGTAGTCGTCCTGTCCCCTTTGCAGAAAAGCATCCCCAAAGAATGATGTTTCCACCTCCATGCTTCACGGTTGGAATGGTGTTCTTGGGGTTGTACTCATCCTTCTTCTTCCTCCAAACACGGCGAGTGGAGTTTAGACCAAAAAGCTTTATTTTTGTCTCATCAGACCACATGACCTTCTCCCGTTCCTCCTCTGGATCAACCAGATGGTCATTGGCAAACTTCAGATGGGCCTGGACATGTGCTGGCTTGAGCAGGGGGACCTTGCGTGCGCTGCAGGATTTTAATCCATGCCAGCATAGTGTATTACTAATGGTTTTCTTTGAGACTGTGGTCCCAGCTTTCTTCAGGTCATTGACCAGGTCCTGCCGTGTAGTTCTGGGATGATCCCTCACCTTCCTCATGATCATTGATTCCCCACGAGGTGAAATCTTGCATGAATACTTATGTCATGCAATAAAATGCAAATTAATGATTTAAAAATCATACAATGTGATTTTCTGGATTCGTGTTTTAGATTCCGTCACTCACAGTTGAAGATTACATATATTTAAATATAAAATTACAGACTTCTACATGCTTTGTAAGTGGGAAAACATGCAAAATCGGCAGTGTATCAAATACTTGTTCTCCCCACTGTATGCAGATATTTTATATTATTTATAATATTTTCACTTATTGCTTATATAGTTTAAAAGCTTACAAACACTACTTGACACGCTTTTGGATATTGCTTCTAAAGTAATATAATCTTTACTGTTTAACATATTAACATCTCTGTAAAAAGACAAACAGTCTTCTCAAGTGGAAAGTAATGTAGTTGTACTAGTCCTTAAGGATCTCAAATGTTAATAAACAATATTTCTATACTATCAACGTAGTCTGACCAGTCATATTAACAATTACAACTTCTAAATATCTGTCATAATATCAACAATAAAATGCTACAGTTGTTACAAATGTCTTATAAGGATCACAAATGTGAACGAAATATACACACATTTTCAATAGTTAAAACTTAACCATATAACTTAAATTGCAGTTTCCACAGTGTGGAATGTAATTAAGAGATGGAAGTGTAACAAATGTTTATGTCTTACAAAAATAAAATGCTACACTCTTAAAGTAACCAACAGTGTAATGTTTAATTAGCAGTTTGCTAATGACTCATGATTGTATCCAAATTTTGTTACTTTTTGTTTGGTAATAAAGGGCCTACTTTGTATCAGGAACACTGACTCAATGACAAACAAGTCATTCATTAAAAAAAACTTTATTCATAGCAAGTAGTTTCTGAGTAATTCATAATTTGATTGTTAATCATAAATACACTGCTCAACAGAATTAAGGGACCACCTAAATCACACATAGAGTCTCGATGAAGGAAATTTATTTATCAAAGTCTTTATTGTACATTGTGTAATTCATTGAGTAAAAAGTGATCTAAACCCAAACTTGACTTGAATATAACAACGGTCTATGGTAACCAAAACTACCAAATTACCAAGGGCTGGATTCAAACTCACGCTGAAAATCAAATTAAACAATTGAAATCCCAGGCTGTTCCAACTTGCATGAGTTTCATCACAGCAACTCATAATGTGACTCAGTAGTGTGTCTGGCCACCACGTGCCAGTATGCACTCCAGACAACATTTGGGCATGCTCCTGATGAGACGGAGGATGGTGCCTTGGGGAATCTCCACCCAAACCAGGATCATGGCATCAGGGAGCTCCTAACTGGACAGATTGATATCCCATGAAGTTTAATTAACTTGGTGTTATACTGTGATGATTGTGTCTGGCAGTCATTCAGGCAATGGTATTCAAAATCATGATCCTACAAACAGCTTCAATTAGGGTACAGTCATTTAGCAATCAATTATTTATTTATTAATCATTGGACACCTATTTTGAAACCAAACATTTTAGCACTTTGTCAACAGTTAATTGATCGATATGTTTTGATTTTAAGTGTAGCCAGAAACATAATCAGAAAGTAGCAAGAGAATGTGTCAATATGTATTAACCCAACTCCAACCATTGAATCTATTGAGCCTCAGAATATACAGCGGATATAAAATGTTTACACACCCCTGTTAAAATGCCAGGTTTTTGTGATGTAAAAGAATGAGACAAAGATAAATCATATCAGAACTTATTCCATTTTTAATGTGACCTATAATGTGAACAATTCAATTGAAAAACAAACTGAAATCTTCGAGGGGGAAAACATTTAAAATAAAAATCTTACAATAACCTGGTTGCATAAGTGTGCACACCCTCTTATAACTGGGGATGTGGCTGTGTTCAGAATTTACCAATCACATTCAAACTCATGTAAAATAGAAGTCATTACACACTTGCCATCATTTAAAGTGACTGTGATTAATCACAAATAAAGTTCAGCTTTTCTAGATAGGATTTTCTTAGTTGCATCTCAGAGCAAAAGCCATGGTCCGCAGAGAGCTTCCAAAGCATCAGAGGGATCTCATTGTTGAAAGATATCAGTCAGGAGAAGGGTACCACATTTTTTCCAAAGCATTAGATATACCAAGGAACACAGTGGAAACAGTCATAATCTAGTGGAGAAAATATGCCACAAAAGAGACATTACCAAGAACTGGTAGGACGAGAAGAAAACTGGTCAGGGAGGCTTCCAAGATGCCTACAGCAACACTATAGGAACTGCAGGAATTTCTGGCAAGTACTGGCTGTGTGCTACATGTGACAACAATCTCCCGTATTCTTCATATGAATGGGCTATGGGATAGGGTGGCAAGAGGGAAGCCTTTTCTTACAAAGAAAAACATCCAAGCCCGGCTGAAGCTTGCAAAAACAAACATCAAGTCCCCCAAAAGCACATGCGAAAATTTGTTATGGTCTGATGAAACCAAGTTTGAACTTTTTGGCCATAATTCCAAAAAGTATATTTGGCCTACACAAGACATCCTCTTCATTTCCCAGATTCTGGTTCAAGGAACAGTAGAAAGTCATTAAACATTTAAATAAACTGTGCAGTTTATTCTTCAGGTTCATTATATTACATCGTAAGTGATTTGTATATAGTAATTCCATTTTTTTTGTAACAACAAATGACCACTCGAGTTCAGATCAGGGAGGCCGTTCCTCCCTATCACTCCTCTCCAGGTGTCTCAATCATTGCCCACGTGTGCGTTGAAGTCCCCCAGCAGAATTATGGAGTCCCCTACTGGAGCCCCATACAGGACTCCATTCAGTGTCTCCAATTAGGCCAAATACTCCAAACTGCTGTTTGGGGCATATGAACAAACAATAGTCAGAGATTCCCCCAACAATCCGTAGACGTAGGGAGGCGACCCTCTCATCCACTGGGGTAAACTCCAACATAGCAGCACTCAGCTGGGGGCTTGTGAGTATCCCAACCCCCGCCCGGTGCCTCACACCCTGGGCAACTCCAGAGAAGAATAAAGTCCATCCCCTATCCAGGAGTACGGTTCCAGAACCGAGACTGTGAGTGGATGTAAGCCCCACCAGATCTAACTGATAGCGCTCCACCTCCCACACAAGTTCCGGCTCCTTCCCCCACAGAGAGGTGATGTTCCACGTCCCCAGAGCCAGCCCCTGCCGCCCGGGTCTGGTCTGTTGAGGCCCCTGGCCTTCACTGCCACCCATATGGCAGCGCACCCGACCCCAGTGGTTCCTCCCATGAGTTGGGATGGAGAGGGGGGGTGCCACATTGATTTTTGGGCTATGCCCGACCGGGCTCAATGGCAAACCCGTCCACCAGGCGCTCGCTGGGCCTGACTCCAGACAGGGTAATTCCTCCTCTTCCTCATTTGTGCAAAGGTTTTTTTTTTAACCATTCTTAGTCTGGCTCCTCTCCTGAGACCACTTTGCCATGTTAAACCCTACCAGGAGCACTGACATTTATTTGTTGACATGCATTCTCTCTCTCTCCATTCACAGACTGTCCTGCTCATCTCTGTGGTTGAATGTTCTGCAGATTTTTCTGGAATATGTTTCTGGAGTAGTGAGAAATTTTGGTCTAGATCTTGAAAATGACATTGCACTGTGAGTGAATTCACTCTCTGACTGTGATAGACCACTCATGCCCTCTACTGGCTAGACTTGTACACTGACATCTGAGTTCATCACAGAATCAGGAAGTTACAGATAAACCAAAAGCCACTCCTCTAAAGAAAAATGTTCATCTATTCTTGTTTTTTTTCTCTGTTTGTGTGTGTGTAAAAATGGGAGAGGACAAAAACTCAATAATTTGTTCGATCTGTCTGGATCTACTGAAGGATCCAGTGACTATTCCCTGTGGACACAGCTACTGTATGGGCTGTATTAAGGGCTGTTTTGATCAGGAATATGAAAAGGGTATCTACAGCTGCCCCCAGTGCAGACAGACCTTCATACCAAGACCTGTTCTAAACAGGAACACCACCCTGGCTGAATTGATGGAGAATCTGAAGAAGACAAGACTCCAAGCTGCTCCTCCTGATCATTATTATGCTGGACCTGGAGATGTGGAGTGTGATTCCTGCACTAGGAGAAAACTCAAAGCCGTCAAGTCCTGTCTGGTGTGTCTGGCCTCTTACTGTGAGACTCACCTCCAGCCTCATTATGAAGTAGCTCCCTTAAAGAAACACAAGTTGGTCCAAGCCTCCAGACAACTACAGGAGAAGATCTGCTCTCATCATGACAAACTACTGGAGGTGTACTGTCGTACTGATCAGCAGTGTATATGTCTGCTCTGTATAATGGATGAACATAAAGGCCATGATACAGTCTCGGCTGCAGCAGAAAGGACAGAAAAACTGGTAATTTAATTATAATTACTCAAAACAACTTTGAATAGCATTTAGCTATATTTCTCATTTTAGAATGTATTGTTAACTCCACATGTGCTTAACTACCTGTAAATTATAGACTAAGGAGAAGTAAGCAACGTTGAAACAAGACTGAGAATCTAATATCAGCTTTACCTGATGTACTCAGATACGATCATTAGAATAAATGGAATGAATGGGGAAACTTCTTTCCTCAAATTGTCTATTGCGGAGAAATATAGAAATCGCAAACTCTGACAAGTATAATGCTGTTAGGGACAGTCTCTGGCATGTATTGACTATAAACAAAGTCCATGTACACACATAGACCACTGATTGGGTGGTGATGTTACATTAATGCAGCTCAAACATGCATTCAAGATTAACAATGTTGTGTATGAAAATTAGCCACAACAGCCTTGAGACACAATAGAGGATTCCTAACGTCTCCGTTTATCTTCAAAATAAAGGTCCATCATGTAAATTTTATGTAAAGAAAGACATTTCTTCAATGAGTGATTTCACTGATTTACTCTTTTATGGGTGGACAATATATAGTTAGGTATTTACAGTCCAGTATGTATGTCAACTACTCATAATGGGCCATGTCCTTATTATCTATATAAAGACCTATCAAAAGAGGATGCTAATAATTGTTTAAACTCGTCTCACTTGTGTTCTGTCAGTTTCACTGAATAAGCTAATACCCTGTTCATGTACTCAGTGTATGTTAGTATGCAAGTAGTAATGTGTGGGGTCTGGTGTTTTTTCACCCACACCCTCCTGCAGTTCCTAACAACCCATCCCAAACACCCCGACTTTATGGACTGGTGGAACTGGATTTTGACCAGTTTTATATATAATTCCACATAGTCAAAAAGTGTATAGAACAGGTGAATTTATGAGGTTGAGAGAGTATACAATTGCTTTACAATTATCAAAGAGAGCAGTTCTCTGGATATTTGAGGTTGAAAGAGCAAGATGCATGCATAGAGGCTGGGGAGGAAGCAAGAAGAGAACTGTGGTACAAATTCACTAAGTATAACTCTTTCAAAGGCAGGTAAAACAGAGAGACTGAATTCTCTTAACACAGATAAGTGAAAGTCTTAGGTACAATTTAAAAAACTAATTTTTAGTAGGTACAAAGGTGTGATAACATCTTACAAAATAACTGACATTTCATCAAAACACGTATATCTGGTCTAAACCAGTCTTATTCCTCAGTTTCAGAAACAGAGATACGTGTCAATAGAACAGCAAAACCAAAAGTATTCAAATGACACCATATACAAGCACATGCTGAAATTTGATATTCCTTCACAGCACCTGACCCTTCGGTTGAAAGTATAGAAAAAACTGCAGTAACATCACATGTGCATTGCCTCTCAAGACACACAAAACTATTCTCTACCGACATGTAGGTTATGTCAATAAATGTGTACAAAAACAGTGAGGGAAAATATTATTTGATCCCCTGCTGATTTTCTACGTTTGCCCACTGACAAAGAAATTATATAATTTTAATGGGAGGTTTATTTGAACAGTGAGAGACAGAATACCAACAAAAAAATTCAGAAAAACGCAGGTCAAATATGTTATAAATTGATTTGCATTTTAATGAGTGAAATATGTATTCGACCCCTCTGCAAATCATGACATAGTACTTGGTGGCAAAACCCTTGTTGGCAATCAGAGGTCAGACGTTTCTTGTAGTTGGCCACCAGGTTTGCACAGATCTCAGGAGGGATTTTGTCCCACTCCTCTTTGCAGATCTTCTCCAAGTCATTACGGTTTCAAGGCTGACGTTTGGCAACTCAAACCTTCAGCTCCCTCCACAGATGTTCTATGGGATTAAAGTCTGGAGACTCGCTAGGCCATTCCAGAATAACAAAAAAATTCAGAAAAACAGATTAATTTAATTTGCATTTTAATGAGTGAAATAGGTTTTTCATCCACTCTCATTCATAAAGATCTCTGGCTCCCAGGTGTCTTTTATACAGGTAACAAACTGAGATTAGGAACACTCCCTTCAAGAGTGTGCTCCTAATCTCAGCTCATTACCTGTATAAAAGACACCTGTCCACAGAAGCAATCAATCAGATTCCAAACTCTCCACCATGGCCAAGACCAAAGAGCTGTCCAAGGATGTCAGAGACAAGATTGTAGACCTACACAAGGCTGGAATGGGCTACAAGATGTATCATTGTATTGTATGCATTATTATTTAACATTATGTCAACATTGCTTAGCCTAATCTGTTAGAAATGAGTAATGTTGGCTACTTAACTTTTTATCCATTTAATTGCTTTAAATTATGGATAATTGAGGATAAAAATTTTGTTCTCATTAAAGAGACCTCCCAGCATGTTGTTTTACGAGTTAGGAGTTGTTAATCGATGCTCCTAGCACACGTTTTGTGCTATAGTGTGCTTACATATGGTATACTTTGTAGACATATTTACAATTTAGGAGGACATTGAATTTTGCTGGTATGTAACTATATCAGGCACTGTAACTTTATTGTAATAGATTATAACGGCATTCCTTGTTGATCTAAAATCCTTCTGGTTGGATTAATTGGTAAACTATGTCAATACTCAGCCATTAAATAAACAGTCACATCAATCAGTTAATCAAATGTAATTTTGTACAGCTCTTTTTACATCAGAAATGATCACGTCTTTATACAGCAGTAATGTTGTAACTATGTGTAAAATTTACTTCATGTTCAGGTAGTGTAGCACAATCTAGTCAAAAGATGAGACGATTGTAAAATAACTACAACGTTAACACTATAGAACATGGCTGAGCAAACTAGCAAAGTGCTAACGAGAACTAACAAACACTTGACTGGCATACAGCAAACTGGAGCCACCTAACATCAGGAACTAGCTTAACGCTTACTCTTTAGATAAATTATACTAATCCTAAGGATACTGTCAGGAGTATTTTGTTCTAAAATAAAAAATGTTAGGAGTATACTGCAGTAACAGATTGAATGCATCACCATCATGGCATTTTACATTCAACATGGGCTTTCTGTCTAGGTCATAATTATAAAATTACTATGCTTTTCTAAGCCACTACATAAACTTTAACAAGCATGTTATCAAACTGTGTGGAAAAGTCCAGTGTACTTTTGTACTTTACCGATCTGGAAAACAGGATAAATGATGAGAAAGTAAACATGCCTTTCCTTGAAAAGTTTCCTTGAAGAGACCATGCAGATGTTTGGATTGTAAACAATGTGATGTGCAGTTCGCGAACGTTTCAATCTTTTTAGTGCCTCGGGACTCACAAGTCCTTTTATCTAGTGACTCGTTGAATTGTATCGTTCATTCAAACATTTGAAAGCAGATTTCTACAACATGCTTCATACCTGGTCCTCCTGCTCAGTTCACCGATAAACATCTATGTACATTTGCAGAGAAAAATTGATCAAGGCAGAAACTTCATAAAGACATGTTTATAATTGATAATTGAACGCAGACTACAATAATTAATATAGTTAATTGATTACTGATTTCATGAAAAAAAAAGATGAGAACAATCACTGAGCCGCTTCTTTTGCCTAAGTAAAAAACACTTGTGAATGACGGATTCTGTCAGTTTTATCATTCAATTGAATGGTTGTTTAGTTCATTTGAACGACTAGCAGAGGAGTTCTACCCCGACCGCTGGCTTCCAGTTGAGTAGCCTACTCTCCGTCCAACAGCTAACATGTTAGTTGATGTTCTCAAAGAAAAGTTGATCAAGCAAGTGTTGAAGTATAACACTTCCCCGAGTTGGTATGATGGATAGGAGAATAACACACAGGAGTCAGGTCAATTATCGTATCGTATATTCCGTTTATTGCAGAAGCTTCTGGAGACAGAGTGTCGCCCCACAATGTCTAAGGATCAACAGTCACATCAGCATTATTTATACTTCAAATACGCCCAAAAGATAGAGGGGTTAAGCTAGCAAAGCAAGTGTGTCATCAGTCCAATTTATGTTCTATACCTTATAAGTATAATGCAGTACAAGCATCTTCTTGCCCTTTGTGGTGTCTTTAACCTGTTTCCTGTTTTTGTCAAAGACAGGCTGTCTGCTCTCCTAAGACTTCCTGTTTTCTGTTTTCAGTTTCCACTCATGATACAGACACTGCTTTATTGCTCACAATAGTTCAACAACTTATTCAATCAATATATCTACACAAGTAGCATTGTACCAACATGTTTGTAACAGGTAATTGGACCCATGGCCTACAGAAATTAATGTAGTATTTGATTTTTGATTATAATGATTAACATACAGTAAAACAAATGTTTGCTTAAGTAGAAAAGACACAAACGACATTATTATGATAACAAACTTGTTACTGAACAACTCGACAAGATCCAAGTCAGTAGAAAGAGTTGAACTTCCCATCACTAGTAAACAATTCCAACGCAATGCGACCACGTCTCTCTGCCCCTTACTGGCCAACCGTACTAAGTGTCCTTCAATATGAAATGTATCCCATTTCAAACAATTCACAAACCCAAATATGATCATACATTTTGTGTGCGTCACATCAATTTGAAGGCGCAAGTAGCCAGTCTACCTTATTAATAATGGTTACCTCACTGTACTCACATTAACAAATTGGATTATCTCTTGAATTATGTATATTACAGTTAGTCGTGAATTTACAACCTATGCGACTTACATCTGCGCAGACTTACGACCGACCACAACCCAAGAAAAAAATAAAAAAAGGTTTCTCGTATGCCAGCCAGCGCGGTGCCGTGCAGGAGGCTGGGCGTACCATAGTTACTGCTGTGAGCGAGCGTAGTAAGCACCGGGTCACTTCCTTGTGCAGATCCCACAGCGATACACTATAGAAAAGTAACGTATTTTCACCAAAATGATCTAAAACACCAGTACAAAAACTACTAAAAGGGGATCCCTATTCAATTCCATAAAAAGTTATATAAAAAAGTAGCAGCCGTTCAGTTGATCACAGTCAATAACATTGTGCAATCCGTCAGTAAGACGCTCAGTTTATGCTTGTTATTGTCAGGGCTGAGGCGAGGAGCAGGAGACGTGGAGTCATTTAGAAACACTGTTTAGTTTAGTATAAATGCGGAAGCACTGACTTGTGCTCACAAACGGTGAGACAATAACACACAAAGCAGAGGGATCATATACACTCACCTAAAGGATTATTAGGAACACCTGTTAAATTTCTCATTAATGCAATTATCTAATCAACCAATCACATGGCAGTTGCTTCAATGCATTTAGGGGTGTGGTCCTGGTCAAGACAATCTCCTGAACTCCAAACTGAATGGTGATTTAAGCATTTTTGAGCGTGGCATGGTTGTTGGTGCCAGACGGGCCAGTCTGAGTATTTCACAATCTGCTCAGTTACTGGGATTTTCACGCACAACCATTTCTAGGGTTTACAAAGAATGGTGTGAAAAGGGAAAAAAATTCAGTATGCGGCAGGCCTTGTTAATGCTAGAGGTCAGAGGAGAATGGGCCGACTGATTCAAGCTGATAGAAGAGCAACTTTGACTGAAATAACCACTCGTTACAACCGAGGTATGCAGCAAAGCATTTGTGAAGCCACAACACGCACAACCTTGAGGCGGATGGGCTACAACAGCAGAAGACCCCACCGGGTACCACTCATCTCCACTACAAATAGGGAAATGAGGCTACAATTTGAATGAGGTCACCAAAATTGGACAGTTGAAGACTGGAAGAATGTTGCCTGGTCTGATGAGTCTCGATTTCTGTTGAGACATTCAGATGGTAGAGTCAGAATTTAGCATAAACAGAATGAGAACATGGATCCATCATGCCTTGATACCACTGTGCAGGCTGGTAGTGGTGGTGTAATGGTGTGGGGGATGTTTTCTTGGCACACTTAGTGCCAATTGGGGATCGTTTAAATGCCACGGCCTACCTGAGCATTGTTTCTGACCATGTCCATCCCTTTATGACCACCATGTACCCATCCTCTGATGGCTACTTCCAGCAGGATAATGCACCATGTCACAAAGCTCGAATCATTTCAAATTGGTTTCTTGAGCATGACAATGAGTTCACTGTACTGAAATGGCCCCCACAGTCACCAGATCTAAACCCCATAGAGCATCTTTGGGATGTAGTGGAACGGGAGCTTCGTGCCCTGGATATGCATCCCACAAATCTCTGCGAGATGCTATCCTATCAATATGGGCCAACATTTCTAAAGAATGCTTTCAGCACCTTGTTGAATCAATGCCATGTAGAATTAAGGCAGTTCTGAAGGCGAAATGGGGTCAAACACAGTATTAGTATGGTGTTCCTAATAATCCTTTAGGTGAGTGTATACTGGGGGGAATGATTAGAATGAGGACCAGGTGCGCTAAACAACGCAATCATCCATCGCCCTCTCCTCCGTGTCATGCCGTCGGGACAGCGTGTCTGCCCTGACGTTCTTGCTCCCCAGCCTGTATGTGAAAGTAAAAACAAACCAGGTGAAGAACATAGTGTGTGTAGCCCCCTCTAACCAGTCCACGCCGACAGGGCTCGAACTACGGCCAACAGCTCACGATCGCCCACGCCGTAATTCCGCTCTGCCGCATTGAGCTTCTGACGTCCACGATGAACTGGAGTGACGAGTCGGGATGGGCCAGGACCAGAGCTGTGGTGAAATGCTGTTTCAGTTCCACAAATGCCTGCTCCGCCTCCGCGGTCCATCGCAACCGGGTCACCCCCCCATCAGAGGTGGATCGGAGCCGCGACCTGGCTAAAGCCCCGAATAAACCTCCGGTAGTAATTCGAGAAGCCTAAGAATCGTTGCACTTAACCGTGGTCGTGTCGGCGAATTACGCATGGCGTCAATGTGATGCTCCTCCATAGTCACACCTGCGCTGGAAAAACGATACCCCAGGAAGGACACAGACGACTGGAAGAACAGACACTTTTTGGCTTTCACGTACAGGTCATGCTCCAACAGTCTAACAAGCACTTTGCTCACCAACGAGACATGCTCAGCCAAGTATATCAGGATGTCATCGATATACACTACCACGCCCTCACATAACATGTCCCTGAACACATCGTTGATGAAGGATTGAAAGACTGATGGGGCATTAATCAAACCGTACGGCATCACTAAATACTCATAATGGCCAGAGTTGGTGCTGAAGGCTGTCTTCCACTTGTCCCCCTCCCAGATATTCTCCTGAGGTCTAATTTTGTGAAAAAGCGGACCTTGTGCATCTTCTTCACCTCTGCAGAGATCAGAGGAAGAGGGTAGCGGAACGGGATGGTGAACATGTTCAGTGCCCTGTAATCGATGCACGGGCACAAACCACCATCCTTCTTTTTCACAAAAAATTTACTTGAGGAGACCTGTGACTTGAAGGGCCTAATGTACCCCTGTTCCAGCGCCTCCTCAACCTACGCGGCCATTGCCGCCGTTTCGGTACGTGACAGTGGATACACACGACCCTTAGGGAGTGCAGCTCTGTCAATGAGTTTTATCGTGCAATCCCCCGGTCTGTGCAGTGGCCTTAGCCTTGGAAAAAAATGCATCCAAGTCCCTGTATTTG
Organism: Esox lucius; assembly: GCF_011004845.1. NCBI lineage: Eukaryota > Metazoa > Chordata > Actinopteri > Esociformes > Esocidae > Esox > Esox lucius. The sequence continues at coordinate 29,974,586 of NC_047573.1, read as the reverse complement.
GGGGGAATTGGCATGGTGGGAGCATTGTCTGGACTTTCCACCATGGACGAGCCAATGGAAACACCCAAACACCTACCTTGACACTTCCACGACCACCCCGAAAGTCTTGACTAGACCAAGAAATGACTGGGTCATGGAGAGACAACCTGGGGAAACCCAACACGACAGGGCATGTGGGAGAGTCGATGACGTGGATGGAGAGGGTTTCACTATGCCGGCTGCCGGTGACCATGAGGAGAGGGATAGTGCATTGGGTGACCAAACCCGACCTAAGCGGCTGGTTGTCCAAAGCTCTTACGGGTAGGGGGGTGGTAAGGACCTGAAGGGGAATGTGTGAGTGTAGAGCGAAGGACTTATCAATGAAATTCCCAGCAGCGCTCAAGTCTACCAGGGCCTTATACTGGGAAAGCAACGGAAAACCAGGGAAGTCAACAGGAACAGTGCACAGGGAGAGAGGAGAGGCAAGGTGTGAATGGGCATGTGCTACCTGGGGTGACGTGGATGTGTCGTGCCTGTCACCTCTCAACTCAGGGTAGGAACAGTATGGTACAAGATCTTGCGATACATGGCCCCATCCATCCTCCCCTCAATACGGTGCAGTCGTCCTGTCCCCTTTGCAGAAAAGCATCCCCAAAGAATAATGTTTCCACCTCCATGCTTCACGGTTGGGATGGTGTTCTTGGGGTTGTACTCATCCTTCTTCTTCCTCCAAACACAGTGGCCCTCATTTATCAAAAGTGCGTACACCAAATTTCCAGCGTACACCTGACGTACACCCAAAACCACAGTGACTTTGAGATTTATCAATATGGACGTTGGCATACGGCACTCTCAAATCCTACGCCAGCTCAGGAGGTGGTGTACGCACGTTTTGAGTTAGTGCGGAAATGCGCATGTTGAGTTATATGTTCTCATCATTTATGTTATATTATGTTGTTTAATTATGATACTGACTGTTGTATACCCAAAATTGTGCAAGAGTTAATTGTGCGCATGTGTGAAGAGACGGGACTTTTATTTTGACCTGTCTCAAGTAAAAAATGTGTAGCCGTATACTCAGCCCCTGCTGCTGTTCCCTCGTGCACTGATGTTATGCCAGTGCAGAGATGTAAACTGAAAATAAAACAGTATTAATAGTTATATTTGGAGTGATCTTTGGTGGATGGATGACAACAAAATATTGCACATGGACATGGCGGAGAGAAATGAAACCTTAACAGCGCAGAAAAGAAAATCCTAACGCACTGACAAACTAAAAGATGTGATATATTATGACCTACTGTAAAAAAAACAACAACAACATAATTACAAACTTCAGTGTTTATTTTTGTGCAACATGGACTTCAAGGTTTCATTTGTGTGACTTTACCAAAGCATTTGACTTAAATGTATTCCTTCAGATGCGAGTCTGTGCGCTTTACATGACGTTTCAGGGTTAGGCCCGGCAGTTGCGCATGGACTGGGTTCAGTAATAAAAGGCTGACAAAATAATATAATTCAGACTGACAAAATAATAAAAATGACATTCTTCTTCTTTTAGACAATAATAGAAATAATAATAATAACGACATTCTTCTTCTAAATAACAATAAACGTCATTGATAAATATCATGAAATAATAAGACGAATATTACAAATTGTCATGCAGTTATTAATGTGAATGAATGGTACTCCACATCACATCATCATCTTTTATTCCGCTTTTTAAACTGCCAAATGAAACAATTTTATTTCTTTCTACCTCCCTGGTGATCGTCTCAATCTCCACGTCAGAGAAGTTTCTCTTTTTTGCCGTCTTCCGTGTGTCCATGGCGTAAAATGAGGGCGTGGGGGAAGCGGAGACTTGAATATATAGGGGCGTGTTATTCTAATGACGATCGTTTTCATCCGCGGCATTTATCAAGGGAAGGTATTGCGTACACCTGGATTTTAAAGGTACGCACAGTTTCATAAATCAGGCGATGAGAGGAGTGTAAGCAAAATCTTGCGCCAACATATACGCCCGTTTCTACGCAAGAATGATAAATGAGGGCCAGTGAGTGGAGTTTAGACCAAAAAGCTCTATTTTTGTCTCATCAGACTACATGATCTTCTCCCATTCCTCCTCTGGATCATCCAGATGGTCATTGGCAAACTTCAGATGGGCCTGTACATGCGCTGGCTTGAGCAGGGGGTCCTTGCGTGCGCTGCAGGATTTTAATCCATGACGCCATAGTGTGTTACTAATGGTTTTCTTTGAGACTGTGGTCCCAGCTCTCTTCAGGTCATTGACCAGGTCCTGCCATGTAGTTCTGGGCTGATCCCTCACTTTCCTCATGATCATTGATGCCCCACGAGGTTAGATCTTGCATGGAGTCCCAGACCAAGGGAGATTGACCGTCATCTTGAACTTCTTAAATTTTTTTATAATTGTGCCAACAGTTGTTGCCTTCTCACCAAGCTGCATGCCTATTCTCCTGTAGCCCATCCCAGCCTTGTACAGGTCTACTTTTATCCCTGATGTCCTTACACAGCTCTCTGGTCTTGGCCATTGTGGAGAGGTTGGAGTCTGTTTGATTGAGTGTGTGGACAGGTGTCTTTTATACAGGTAACAAGTTCAAACAGGTGCAGTTAATACAGGTAATGAGTGGAGAACAAGAAAAACGAACAGGTCTGTGAGAGCCGCAATTCTTAGATTCCGTCTCTCATGAAGTGTACTTATGATAGAAATGACAGACCTCTACATGCATTGTAAGAAGGAAAACCTGCAAACTCGGCAGTGTATCAAATACTTGTTCTCCCCACTGTATGTGACAACCATGAACAGTCTAAAGCAATCTAAGGCCTAACCTAAAACAGTCCATCTAATACAGTTATTTTGCAGAATAATGGATAAAATAAGAATAGAGTAATATTAATCTTTAACCAAGCACCAAGACTCTACTGTGCTGCATACAGATTCCACATTAAACGTATTCATGTATTCATCCCTATTCTCACTCAGTCTCTGTGTGATGTTCGGCTCAGACTTGAGTTTGGGCAGAAAGAGCTTGGCTACCACGTGAACTTTGGTCAGCCCTGCTTGAATATCAGATGCATCTAAGCCTTGACCAGCACATGTTTCAGTCATAGTGTTAAAACTGTCTCCACAATCTCATCATGATGGGTCTAAAAACAATTATCAGGTGGGTCCAGACATGAATGTCTTCTCTGGCTCGGGTGGTCCACTTCACATCCAATGCATGCTTTGTGGAGAATAGCTGCAACAAATTTTTACAGGATCATACCCAATGTTACTTTCATGATCTTTAAAACCTTGCGGTGCAAGGCTTTTGTCCATTTGTGATAAATCTTATCAGCATTTGAAAGGTATGATAGATTAAGAGGTCCAACTGATCACCAAGCCGGTCAAGCTAATGGTAGTTTCTTGGTGGGTATAACGGTGGAGTCAAGCTGTCAGGGTCCGGGGTACCATAGCGGGGTTCAGTGTTGTCATCTGTTATGGACATTTTTAACTAAGGTACATTTGAGAAATGTCTGACTTTCTATTGCCTGGTATGTAAATCTTTAATATGATTGTGACACACATGTCTGTATAATATCAGAGGATTATTAGGCACTCTGACCATGTTCCTCTGCCTAGACCAAGAAGGGTATCAGCCCTTTCCTCCTTAGGAATGAAGGAGAGGGGGATCTGGTATTTGCCTAGGGGGCATCATTGACTGGTGTCAGCAGATTATAAGGTTACTCATTAATCTGCGCATCTATATAACTCATCAGGGCATCCATTGTCTGTCTGTATGCTGTAAGAGCTCTTTAGAGTTCAAGAGGTTACCCATGTGGGGGAGGACAGCGTGCCTCTTGTGTGAAGCCTAGGTATTGACAGAACAAAGGAAATGTGTTTTATTGAGAAGACAGATGAGCAGCATCTGACCACACCCCTGTTTCCACTATAAGTACTGATGATTGTCATTTATTAAGTTAGAGACTCCTCAGATTATTATTTTGTAAGTGTTTGACGCGTCTCTCTATTTGCAAATAAACAGTTAAATTGTGCCAAGAGAATTTTCTCTCGGTACTTACTCCTTTAAATGTTCTGATCGATGAAATTACCATCACACATCCTACGCATCACACAGCCACTCCTCAGCCTTGGGTTCTTCAAACACCGGTTGGTTGTATTCTTGAGACATGTTTCGTAAAGTCAGCCGGCTGCTTGATAGTCACAGGCCGACTGTGTTAGCTAAAGACGGGGCTTCAGGGTTGTACGTCAGTCGAACAGTGCACAGTCGCAGTCACACTCTAACACACCGACATTATCAGGAAATAGTTCCAATCTAACAGAGTCACACTGTTTCATTCGGTCAATTACTTTAAACAGTACATCTACCGTATTATGTGTGCCCTGTTTTGGGCCCAAATAAAACACTTTTCGAAAGGTGGTCCATAAACTGGCATTGAAGACCATTTGATCAGGTACACCAGCCTTAAACTCTTGGCCTTCGGGTAATTCATAAAATATAACCTCCAGTATCTCAGGTTTGAAAATGTATCCATCGATCCGCTCATCGTCCAACTTCAACTCTTGTGCCAACATATACCAGTGTAGTTGATAAATTCAGGGTAAACTCTGCATCGGTTTCTTTGGGGCTGGCATGCTGATCGAGTCATTGTCTTCCATTTGTAATCTCTTGCCCACTTGCTAAACAGTAGTTAAGCTGTTTGATTTCAGTAGTGCGTACGTAAGTTTACGTACCTGCAGAATTCCACTGAGTTTGTAAATTCAAGATCCTGCAGTTAAATGTTTCTTAATAAAAATGTCTTCTGCAGAAACAGTTGTGGGAGAAACATCAGACTTCCCAGAAGAGAATCCAGGAGGGAGAGAAAGAGATTCAGGAGCTGAGACAGGCTGTGGACACTCTGAAGGTGAGTATTGAGGCTGCTAAAGGCATATTGTAAAATGGAGAGACACAGGGAACGGACACAAAGGGAGTTTGTTCAGGGGCCTGGTGGGCATTTTATTAACAAAAAGAGAACAGGAGGTGAAGAAGAAATTAAAACCAATTATTCTCTTTTCCATTTTCCTCTGCTTCTGGCCTTTGCCCCGATCTGCTCCCTGGGAGGCCTTAAATGCCTCCCTTGACGAGGTCACAAGGGGAGACAAATGAAAAATAGTTTTCTTTTAGTTATTTTATTTTCCGAATCTATTCAGTCAGTTATTATCTCGTCAACTGCCACTGAAAAATAGGTATTTAACAAATATTTTGGTCACTATTTTTGTTGACAAAATTACCACTGCTGTACATACTGTTTATTTTAACATGTGGTTCTGATGAAAGCTGAGTGAATGAGCTTGTTAAATGGACCCCTCCTCTCACTATGCGTCCTAACAGCGCTCTGCACAGGCAGCAGTGGAGGACAGTGAGAGGATCTTTAATGTGCTGATCTGCTCCATTGAGAGAAGACGCTCTGAGTTGAAAGAGCTGATCAGAGCTCAGGAGAAGACTGAAGTGAGTCGAGCTGAAGGACTCTTGGAGCAACTGGGACTGGAGGTTGCTGAGCTGAGGAGGAGAGATGTTGAGCTAAAACAACTTTCAGACACAGAGGATCACATCCATTTCCTCCAGGTGACATCACTAACTTACCTTACAATACTCTAACGGCTGCTTCTTGAGTTATTTCCCAGTAAAATGGGCTTTAAATCACTGTTTGTCTTTCTCAAAACGTTCTACTATTTTCTTTCTGTCTGTAGAATTTCCAGTCTCTCTGTGTCTCTCCTGTACATGAGGTCTTACCCAGCCTCACTATCTATCCACACATCTCCTTTGAGCATTTAAAGAAATCAATTTCTGGACTGAAAGATCAACTAGAGGATGTATTCAAGAAGGAAATGGACAAGATATCATGGAAAGGTTGGTCAAAGTAATTTTATCGTCAATCAAAAACATTTTTACAGAAAAATATCTAATGCTATAGTTCAAAGGCATATTGAAAAGTATGTAATTAAAATTATCTACTCAGAAGTAGATAATTAATTATGGAAAATACACATACAGGGTTAATACATTAGCTAATCCTTCTGTGGTCTCACAACCCACAAGCAACATTTGTAAATGCTTTACAGATTTGTATTTTATTTTTTACATATTCACACATTACATTTTTATTTGTGAAACATGATTACATATTTACAGATAATGTTTTTATTTACTAAATATGTTTTCACCTTTACAAATCCTAATTTTGAGTTGTGATGAATATACACACAGATTTTCTATATATATATTTACGAATATTGAGACATCTAATTCCATAGACTATGGCTACACTGGGTAAAAGTGTTTTACGTTTTGCCGTTTTATACAACTAATGATGTTGAAAACATGTATCCTTTCTTTGTGTGTACGCTCTGTTATTGTGCTACGTTAGCATGTTGTTAGCATTCCTCCTCTGTGCTCCGGACATTTGCCTATCCATCTCGTGCATACCGAAATGTACATGCCCACATAATCCTTTTGATTTGCTAGAATACGTAACAGTTACTTTCCCCTGATTGTGTAAAAGAAAACATTCTGCCTAGCAACATCCTTCCATTAGTTGATGGAGCACTGAATTTCGAAAATCATGTTTCATTGGTAAGGTGTGCCTTAGGGTTAGTTTGCACTGGATGGAGGACAACAACCAGGAAATGTGTTACGTAAACACAACGCACATGACAATTTTCAGTGGAATCTCAGGAAAACAGCAAAGAAAACTGAATCTCTCTATCATAAACCGTTTTGAAAATGTGTAATACTAAGTCATTATTGGGCGAATGTTTCTTGCCTGTAATCGAACCCACAATTGCTGATGCTCCAGATACTCAACTAGTCAAAACAAGACCAGTTTTATAGCTTCTTTAATCAGCACACAATAAACTTAGATTAGTAAACAACCTGCCATTGGAACACAAGACGGATGGTTGCTGATAATGGGCTTCTGTATGCCTAGGTACAAGCCTGTTCCCAAAAATGTTGGGACGCTGTGTAAAATGCAAATAAAAACAGAATGCAATCATGTGCAACTTATTTATCCCTATATTTAATTGAAAATAGTACAAACACACAAACACAACATATTTTCTTCACATGTTACACAGCACATAAAAAATCTGCCATTTCCAGCGAAAATAGTCATTCACAACATTAACAATGTCTACACTGTATTTCTTATTCCCCTGAGTGGTCCGAGGGAATTTCAGCCAGATTTAACTTATTGGACATTTTGGGTCCTAGATTCATATCTGTAACAGACACAACCTATTATGATGTATCCTGGTAATCACAACCCCCTTGGCTACAATAAAACACATAAAAACAGACTTCTGGGTCACCAAACATAAAACAACATTTTGGATTTCTATAATTTATAAACTCAGAAAAATTACCAACTTCTTCCCAAAAACTCAAGAACATTCCCAAACTATGTTGACAGAATATTTTTTTATATCATATTTATAATACAAATGATGTATTACGGTGAAATACATCATATATAGTGATATATATATATATATATATATATATATATATATATATATATATAGTTACCCTTGTAATCCTACACATTAGCCTTTCTATGATGCATGGTCAATGTCGTTGCCTGGTGAAAAGTTTTCTTCCTGCAGGCTGTGGTTCCCTTAGCAACCCAAACTATACACGGACTACACGGAACGCTTCACGAAGGTGGCTACATAAAATATACCATTAAAACCGGATGATTATGGCGATTCAATTTTCATTAATATTTATGCAAATGAGCACAGAGCGCTCCATCCGCAGATCCGCGGATTGAGACCCTGGATGGTTTAATTTGATGTTATTTTAATGTACAAAATATTTGCTTTTCTTTCAAAAAGAAGGACATTTCTAAGTGACCCCGAACTTTTGAACAGTGGTGTACATGAAGCATACTCATGTCTAAGCACTTGGACATCTATGTTTGACATCACTGTCACATGGAAGGAGGAGGAGCAGAAGATAGGAGGAAAATGGAAGGATGAGAGTGGAAGAAGGTGCATGAAGAAGCTGGAGGAGGAATTATTTCAATACCAGCACCAAATCTGTGTAGATTTCTGAGATCTCTCAACAAGTATTATCACTATAGCACTTTGGTATTAGTTAGTGACAAACATATAAGCTAAGCAGGGCTGGACTGGGATACCTAAAACATATCTGTAGCTATGTGTACAGATATAGTATTTTTCTATATATAGTATAGTACAGTTGTGTCCACAAGAATAATGCAGCCCTGTGATTCTCTCTTTCACCATAGTGACTACAGTTCAGATTGAAAGCCCTGCTGAGCCCAAGACCAGAGAGGATTTCTTAACATGTGAGGAAATACAATCACACACACAGACCAACGCACACATCACACAATGCCACTAATTAATTCCAACGTATATGCACATGCATACACATGTACAAGCATACAGTGGATATAAAAAGTCTACACACCCCTGTTAAAATGCCAGGTTTTGTGATGTAAAAGAATGAGACAAAGATAAATCATGTCAGAACCATTTCCACTTTTAATGTGACCTATAATGTGAACAATTTAATTGAAAAACAAACTGAAATCTTTGAGGGGGATTTTAACAGGGGTGTGTAGACTTTTTATATCCACTGTATGTACTCACACAAAAGCATTTACAGGCATTCATACAATTCATGTGTACTGTAGTCTGTGATGCATGCACAGAAAGATGACAGAGATACAGTACATTATTGCACCTCAATGGAAAAGTAGCATAGTCTTCACTTTAAACTTTTTGAAAGGAGGCAGGACTTCCTTTTTGAAAGGTGGTATTTTTTTTATTTCACAGTGCCCATTTCGAGTTTACTTATCATTTCAACAAGTGGCTTCAAAGTGAATTCTAAGTTGGTTTTGTATGTTTAGTGTCTTCTCACAGTTGAAAATCAGTTCATATAAAGTCTATACATTCTTAATGGGAATATCTATATTGTATGTGGTGCCCAAGGTGGTGGAGGGGTGCAGACGCTTCTCATGGGGTTGATGATGTTTCAAAAGGTGTGTGTGTGTTTTAGTTGTATCACTTTTTAGTTTCTGTCTGTGTGTGTGGGGTTCATTTATTAACTTTTTAGTTTCTGTCTGTGTGTGTGTGTCATGGTTTAGCTGGTACAGCCTTATGCTGTGCCGGTAATTTCATGTTTCCCAGTTTACACAAACACATTCCGGACATGTAAATTGTGTCTTCATCATTTATTACTCACACCTGATTCCCCTTGTTCCATTATTTGTTCGTATAAATGTGTCCTCTGCTGGTCCTTTGTCTTCGTTCGTGGTCGCTGTTAAGTGTCAGCGCTTTATGTTGTTTCAGTTTGTTTTGTATTCTGTGTTTATTTCATTAAATTGATGATCAAATGCCTGCGCCTGGTTCATCCTCTCCACCACCACATTACAGTGTGTGTGTAGTTGGGTGTTTGTGTGTGGAGTTCATTAATTAACTTTTTAGTTCCTCCCTGGGTTAATCCCAATGTCTTGTAGGGATTATTTGACAAGTCATTTTTTAAGTGAGTGATACTGGTCTTGGGTCATCTATATTATTTATGAAAAATATGATTTTTAAGACATAGTGTGCAGATAGTTCAAGGTTCAAATAATAAGTAAACTGGATATGGGAACTCCTGCATTCTGTCAAAAATTCGATGTGTAGAATATACTACTACTTTCTTTCATTCACAGTAATTCACACAAAAACACATTGCCACTTACACTGCCCCCTTATTTTCATCTTCTCAGACTCTTGGAACCTGACATTGGATCCCAATACAGCGAATCAGTACCTGTGTCTGTCTAATGGGAACAGAGAGGTGACACAGACTTTTAAGGTCCAGTCCTATCCTGACCATCCAGACAGATTTACCTCCTACTACCAAGTGCTGTGTAGAGAGGGTCTGTCTAGAGTCTGTTACTGGGAGGTACAGTGGAGTGAGTTATGGGTTGGTGTAGCTGTCTCTTATAAAGATATAAGCAGGAAAGGAAGTGGTAATAATGTTAAGTGTGTGTTTGGTCATAATGATCAGTCCTGGAGATTATACTGCTCTAAATCCAGTTGTTGTTTCTACCACAATAATAACCGGACTGATATCCCTGTTCCCTGCTCCTCCAGAGTAGGAGTGTATCTGAACCACAGGGCAGGAACTCTGTCCTTCTACAGTGTCTCTGAAACAATGACCCTCCTCTACAGAGTCCAGACCACATTCACCCAGCCACTCTATCCTGGGTTCACTGTTTACGGATCTGTGAAGATACTGACATCTATTCAGAGATAGATTTATCAGCTTGCTGGTGTCAATGGATTGTTTGACTGTTAATTTGAGATTACAGATCTCAAAGAGTAAAGTATGTTGTGGTTATGAATTTGCTTGTACAGAGTTGTCAATCAAACCAAGTGCAACAAAGTGAGCCTAAGCCCTAGATTCCTGAATACACATGAACACAATGTGACATGCATGGACTTCAATGGTATAGAGAGTTGATATTATGACCTGTTTTTTCACTCGTCTTTGATTTGAGTGTGTGTATAAAAAAGAGTGTGAATTTTTTAACAGAACGATTAATAATTTTTATTGTAAACATCTTTGAAAATAATTGATTTATTGACAGTGTAGAATGTTTCTTTTTAATTTAATTCCAGATGAAGGTAGAATAACATCTCATGTTTGATCATCTGGTATTTCTACACTATCTGGACATTAACCTGTTAGGGGAGTAAATCACAGTGGACTAAGAGTGTTTTCCATGTCTTGTGGTGACTATTCAGAAATGGGTCAGTACAGATGTAGTTGATATACACTGGCCAAAAGAATTAAGATAACACAATCATCACAGTATAACACCAAGTTAATTAAACTTCAGGGATATCAATTTGTCCAGTTAGGAAGCATAAGCGATTGTGAATCAATGTCACCTGTTTTAGTGCAAGTGGAAGTAACAACAGGTGTACTGGAGGGGCAACAGTAAGGCAACCCAGAAAAAAGGAATGGTTTTGCACATGGTGGCCAGAGACAATTGCTCTCTCCTTATCCTTCCTGACAGATTCTTCTCTAGTTTAGCATTTTTCTAGTGTCCTTGTCACTGCTGGTAATATGAGGCGGTACATGCAGCCCATTCAGGTTGGACAGGCAGTCCAGCTCCTTCAGGATGGCATCAATAAGTGCCGCCGCTAGAAGGTTTGCTGTGTCTCCCAGTACAGTCTCAAGAGCATGGAGGAAATGGGCCGTTACACGAGGAGAGCTGGACAGGGCCGTAGAAGGGCATTAACCCAGCAGCAGGACCGGTATCTGCTCCTTTGTGCATGGATAAACAGGAGGAGCACTGCCAGAGCCCTACAAATTGACCTACAGCAGGCTGATGGTGTGCATGTTCCTAACGAAACTGTCAGAAATGGACTCTATGAGGGTGGCATGAGTGCCTGAAGTCCTCTAGTGAGACCTGTGCTCACAGCCCAGCACCGTACAGCTTCGACAGAGACCAGAATTGACAGGTCCCCAATTTGTGCCCCATTCTCTACACAGATGAGAGCTGGTTTACACTGAGAACATGTGACAGATGTAAAAGAGTCTGGAGACTCCTTGGTGAACATTATGTTGCCTGCAGCATCATCCAGCATGACCAGTTTGGCGGTGGGTCAGTGATGGTCTGGGGAGGCATATCCGTGGAGGGTCGCACAGACCTACACGTGCTAGCCAACGGTATCCTGACTCCTCTTAGGTACCGGGATGAAATCCTCAGGCCCATCATTTATGCTGGTGCAGTGGGCCCTGGGTTCCTCCTGGTGCAGGAAAATGCCCAGCCTGATGTGACCAGAGTGTGTAGGCAGTTCCTGGATGAAGAAGGCATTGATGCCATTGACTTGCCCTCACGTTCCCCAGACCTGAATCCAAATGAAAACCTCTGGGACGTTATGTATCGGTGCATCCGATGACGCCATGTAGCGCCACAGACTGTCCAGGAGCTCACTGATGCCCTGATCCAGGTCTGAGAGGAGATCCCCCATCAGATGCATGCCCAGATGTCATCAGATGTGAATACAGGCATGTGGGGGTCATTCTGTACACATTACTGAATCACATTATGAGTTGCAAGTTGGGACACACTGTGATTTCAATTGTTTACTTTGATTTCCAGTGTGAGTTTGAATCCAGCCATCAATCAGTTGGTTGGTGATTTTGGTTTCCATTGACTGTTGTTACACAATTTATAGTAAAGATTTAGATCTTTAATATACACTGCTCAAAAGAATTAAGGGAATACTTAAACCACACATTGGTTCTCGAGGAAGGAAATATATTAAAGATCAAAATCTCTACAAGACCTAAGGGCCTGCTGATACTCAAACCAATTCCGTATAGTTTTCAAACGCAACTTCTACCCCGGCCATTACATTTTTCTTTAATATTGTGGAAAACAGAATGTTTATTAATGGAAATAAAGTGTACTCTTGTGCATCCCAAAAAAGCCTCACTGCTCTATGTACTTTGAGTGCTCTCTGTAGGAATTTGTTGTGATTATATTTAGAAAGGGGCAGCTATTCGTTCAATTTGTATATTTGTTTGCTTTGAAATGGTGAAGGGTGACTTGGGATCAAACTTTGGTTCTCCAACAGAGGATGATTTGCGATCAAACTTTTGTGGCCCAAAAGGGAAAAGATTCCAGCGAAACACAGCTGCCACACAGTTATCAGTGAGTGTAATAATGATATTTTCATACTAGTTAACTTTCTGTTTGTTTGGATTTGAAGTCAACGTATTTGCTGTCCAGAAGAAGGGAGATCCGATTACTAAATACTTTTTTATAATCCACTCTTTTAATTTTACATGAAAGAAAAGTTACAGAAAAGTTTGTGTCTGCTGTCAATTATAGTTCTTATAGAAAATCAGAATAGGCCAAGATTGGAATCGGCAGCTCATACTGCTCATACTAATCGGGATCAAGAAAATTGCAATTGTTGCAATTTCTAATAGAAACCAAATTAACCATACAAACTCCTTGGTTAATTCTAAGCAACAAAATATACTGTATCAGCAAACTATAGAGGTCTTAAGTTAGCCTACAGCATTGGAAATACCCTTTACGTAGCTCAGGACCTCGTCAATTCACTTACAGAACATTTTATAATGTCACCTCAATGAAAGTTATCCAAATCAATATAGATTGTAATTGTTTTGCTGCCAGCTACAGACATTACCATGATGAAACTGTGTGAAAGTATTTCCTATGTTATGTTAGCTAGAACAGAAAACCACATATTGTGGCCATATGTTTTATTGCATAGCAAGCAATTTAGGCTAACAAACAAGTATTATACTAGCCTATTTCTTTATAACAAGATTTTTGCCAAATGTATTCAATGACAAGAAAAACTGAGAGCACACATTGCTACAATCAGCTTTGTAACCTGTAAGTTGATAATAACTTTATGATATGCACTTAAATACCTCAGATGTGGCTGTTCTAATCAATGAAGGACATAACACGTATCTCGCCATTTGTTTTTCAAAAACCTAACTCCATTTGAGCTTGATTTTGGTTAAAATATTAATGATATAATGACACATGCAAGTATCTGACCATATATAAAGACACAATACCAACTTTGATGGTGTAGTTTTCAATTATTAAAAAAACATTGTTTTGGTTTTTTTTCCTGAAAAATAACAGTTTTGGACATAGAAGGTTTCTGCCTGACTGCGACGTGTGGTGTATAGATCCCATAAAAGTTTTTGTCATGTATTAGTATGGAACTAAGGAACATACGCAATGCTTAATGAATGCCAAATTAAAAAAACTTATAGCCCCATTACAACATTAAGATAAGTGGTCAACTCTTATTTTGAACTCACTTTTCCTGCTTTATGCTTTTTATTGTTTTCTTTAAGTTGTCATTGCTTTTGTTTCTGTCTACATGTAACTGTCTTTCCTCTAGATAATCTTACTTTACTGTGAATGCTTACCATGTTTGTCCTTTTGGACACAAAGGGGGACTTTATTTACATGATTCTTCAGTATTCAGTATAGCAATTCATAATTATGCCCTCAATTGTCCTTTTCTAGCCTATACTCTGTGTGTCCGGTCATGTTCTTTTATCAGAATGATTTATGTTACAAATGTTTATATCTGGTATGACTACAGAACCTAGGGTCATGCCTTAATCCCCCTATGCTGAACCCTTGAGTAGTAAATGTAGGGTATATTCTGTCACTTTGGTGGACACGGCTTCCAGATTGATTTGACAGGTGGGCAGGACATCCGGTTTGCTGGGTGGGACTTCTGGAGTGATGTATGCATGTAATTTATGATTACATTGATGTGTCCATGTTTGATGTTTTACGATTGATAAACACCCTGGACAAGTGTTATAACAGATGTGATATGTTTGATGTTTATCAAATGGGTCTTAGGGTTCCAGAATGTTAAATTCCCAGGGAATAAATAAGTGTTATTTTGGCGGCAAGTTGTTTGGTGTTTAACAAAAGGACGCCAGGGTTCAAAGTTCACGTTCAAAAGATTTATTTGTCATTTGCAATAAGTTACGGCAATGAAATGCTTGGTTTTCCTACTCCCGACAGTGCAGTTAAAAAGTAACAGTAATTATAATTTAAAAAAATAAGATAACACACTCAATCAGTGATACAACTATACAAAAACATCAATGAATAATACAACTATACAACCATAGTGCAATGTAAAAGTGACAGGTGTGCATGATATAAAGTGACAGGTGTGCATGGGACTATGGATGGAAGGGAAGATGGGTTCCCGAGCTGAGAAGCCTTACAGCCTGTGGAAAGCTGTCCCGTAGCCTATTTGTTTTGGACTGAATACTCCTGTACCTTCTGCCTGACGGCAGCTTGGTAAACAGTCCGTGGCATGGGTGGCTGGGATCTGTAATGATCCATTTGCTCCTCCTCCTACACCTCTCTGTGTAGAGATCTTGCAGGAATGGCAGGTCAGATCTTGTGATGCGCTCTGCTGTTTTAATCACCCTCTGAAGTGCTTTGCGGTGGAGGGCGGTGCAGCTGCCATACCAGGTGGTGACACAGCCGGTCAGGACACCCTTGATAGTGCATCTGTAGAAGTTGGAGAGTATCCTGGAATCCATGCCAAATCTCCTTAATCGGCGTAGGAAGAAGAGCCGTTTCCTGGCCTCCTTCACCAAGATGTTAGAGTGATGAGACCAGATCAAGTCATCACTGATGTTGACCCCGAGGAACCTGATGTTGTGAACTCTCTCAACTGCAGACCCATTGATGTGTATGGGGGCGTGGTCTCCCTGCCGCTGCTTCCTGTGATCAACAATCATCTCCTGAATTTTGCTGATATTGAGCTGGAGGTTGTTATCCTGACACCACAAAGTCAGTGACCTTACTTCATCTATATAGGCTGACTCGTCGTTGTCAGATATCAGGCCTATGATGGCGGTGTCGTCTTCAAACTTAACAATGGTGTTGGCGACGTGAGTCGTGGGTGAAGAGAGAGTACAGGAGCAGGCTCAACACACCGCCCTGGGGGGAACCAGTACTGAGAGTCAGTGAGGAGGAGGTGGTGTTGCCCACCCGCACCACCTGGGATCTGCCCGTTAGGAAGTTCAGGATCCATCTGCACATAGAGGGGTCAACACCCAGATCCCTGAGCTTAACTGCCAGCTTGTGGAGCACAATGTTGTTGAAGAGTGAAGAGTGGAAGGTCAGAGCGATTGCATCCTCTGTGGAGCTGTTTTGTCTGTAGGCAAACTGTAGCGGGTCAAGAGTTGCAGGCATGGAGTCTGTGATCTGTGTTTTAACTAGCCGCTCAAAACACTTCATGATGATAGGTGTTAGTGCTACAGGGCGGTAGTCATTAATGCAGAAGACATTTAGCTTTTTAGGCACAGGAACTGTTTGAAGCAGGTGGGGACCACTGACTGAGGTAGCGATAGGTTGAAGACATCAGCCAGTTTCACACACCCAAAAATACAATTGAAACGGCCATTACTTTGTTACACAGCGATACACACATTAATCCTCAGATGCAAGGTTTGTTAACCAAGTTTAGTAGCCCCCATTTTTCACATAATCTAGTTGACTCTCCTCCAAGCTCTCTGATGCAAACTCATTGCAATGATGGCAATGTTAGAGTTATACAACGTAATGCGTTTGACAACGTTGAATTATGACAGTTGATACGTTTCCAAAATACGGGTGAAGTTGGGGATTTTGTCACATTCTATGCACTCATTATGGCTGGCTTGGATGCTTTGAGTTTTAGAGCTTCAGACTTTGTACACGGGCCTAGTGATCGTCTGCAAATTGAGTTGATTGGGGAATCTCTGATATCCCCCGTACATGTGACCATGAGAGCAGATTAATATAATGAACGCATGTTTGGTAATTTACTGGAATGTGGTATGCAGAGTTATGCCGCGGTTATGATTGATGAATCACTAGAGCTGGTGGAACAAATTGTCAACAACCGTGAGGGTGGTGCCCCACAGTGTAAAGCTTAAACACTATTGATAGATTATCAATAAAAAAGTAGGCATTTATATGTGGTGTTGAATAATGATTCTACATGTTTTTCCGTTTGTTTGATGGGTATGTTGAACCCACAGTACACATATGCTGAGGCCCTGTTTAGTGGTTGTGAGCTAGTTTAGAGTTAGATGATTGTGTGACATTCACAGATATTGTTCGGTTTGAACATATGACATACAGGGTGTGTCATATGTTAGAGAGTGGTGTTATACAGATTTTAACACGTAGTGTTTATCATGGCTGTAAACATAGCTGTAGTGTTTGTCTTCATGAAAATTGCCATACCAAACCCTGTAACACAAAGCAGTGCCCGAACTGTAAGCGGATATGTTATTCTGACTTTGTTTATAGACAGGATAAACACTTGAAGCACCACAAAGGTGTGGGTCATTGGGTTTGACCAGAAGAAATACTGTATCAATTGCGACCGTCATCACAACGTTAGTATTACCAACAATAAAGTGCACAAGTGCACGGCTAACATGTGTCCCTATTTTAACGTGGATCTGGTGGTTGAAATTAATCATCAGTGTTTCATAAAACCCTCTAAGCCCGAGGACCCCAGTGAGCAATATATGTTTCATGATTTTGAGATAATTTCCAATCATGTGAATGGTATACACACTGCAAATTTTGTGTGCGCAATAAGCTTTGATAACGAGATGTGATGTTCGGACGGAGATGGTTGTGTCACTGCTTTTTTCCAAAAGTTTAGGCAACCAAAATATACTGACTGCACATTGATAGCTGACTACTCTAAAGGTTTCGATGGTTACATCTTGATGCAGTACCTTGCTAACAACTGCGTGAATGATGTGGTCATCGTAAGAGAGGGTTGTATGCGCTACAGTCTCAAGTTCCTGGAGTGTGGTGGTGTTGACCCATTCCGGTCAATTACGATTGCTTCGGCTTGCATGAAAGTCTTTTGCAACAGATTCCTCACCAGGGACACACTTGCATTGGTCCCCTCAGACAACTACAATCGTTGTAATAAGACATTCTCAAACAGCTCAATCCAATGGCGTGAATATGTGGCCTCTGATGAGAATATATCAATACAGCACGCCCTGAACCGGGGTGAAATGAAAATCGGTGCCTACTATGTTGATGGATACGCTGAACGCGATGGTGTGTACACAGTCCCGGTGACAAATCTTCAGTATGGGTTGATGCACCAACAATGGCTGACAAAGCTTGAGGCTTTAAAAAAAACAACACAATGTACATGGTCAAGACATATGGGAGTGTGATTGGAATCAGCTTAAAAACACATCTGCAGATGTCAAAGCTTTCTTGAAGACCATTGATGCTCCAGAGCGTCTTGACCCTCGGGGTGCTCTTTTTGGCAGTCGGACCAAGTTTACGGCTCAAGAAGGTGAGTCTATTCAGTATAACAACGTTTGTAGTCTTTACCCATTCTGCAACAAGACAAAGCCTTATCCGATTGGGCATCCAGACATAATCTTTCGAGATTTCAAACCGCTAGACACCTACTTTGGTATTGTTAAGACTACGGAGTGTCCACCGAAAGGCCTTTATCACCCTGTTTTACCGCACAGGGTCGGCGGTAAACTGTTCTTTCCCTTAGTGTAGATTATGTGCAGAGTCTGAAAACCAGGTAACTGACTGTTCACATACTGATTCAGAAAGAGCTTTAACTGGTACCTTGGTTTCTACTGAGCTGGTTAAGGCTGTTGAGAAAGGTTATCACATATGGATTTACATGAGAAAGCTAAAAGATACTCTGCCATTTTATTAAGATGTTTGACTGTTTTGAGACAGGGAGAGCTTGACACAAATACACTGACTTTAAGTCTACCCGGGTCTGAGAATGGGTCTGATGTAGTAAACATGACTGAGCCTAAGCAAACTGTTGACCAAAATGTTAACCTTGTTGATGACATTTTGGATAATGTACCTGCGAGGAGTAGGAAGAATGTTGAACATATTCTTAATAGAATGCACAGGTCTAAATATTTGACTTCATGGACTTCAAATGCTGAATTAATTTTCAAAGGAGAGATAATCAAGGATTTGCATCTGTTGGATCTGGTTAAACGTATGACAGAAACCATTCAAATTGCTGATGCTAGAAGACCATTGAGGTGGGGGGTAGTTTTTAGAGGCCATGGCATGTCTCACCATGCCTTTTACTACTATTCCAAAAGAGCTTGAAAGGCGTAAAATCAATTTGTATAAACAAACGTCTGGCGACACAATGAATGATTTAGCCACTCCCCCAGAAACTGGTTATCAACCAACCAAGGCTTTCTTTGTACCCCCTACCACAGACCCCACAAAATGGCTTCCATTTTAATGTGTTTTTATTGTATGCTTTATTATTTTTTTTATCAATTGTGATTCATTGTCAAAGTGTATGTTTTGTCTTAAATAATAGTGGTATGAAAATAAATCAATATAAAAAGACATAGCATCTTTATAACTCTGACCTCTTGTCATCAGATAGAGAAAGAACACACAATGTTGTCCACACGTGGTTGAAACTATGTCCTGTACTTGTTTTGAACTGTATTCCACATTCTCACAGGTTTGCAGAAATGCACTGATTGACTTGGGAAAATACGTAAAATCTGGGGGGTTTCCAAAACTGTCATAAAACCTTCCAACGCCATCATTCCTGATGTAAATAGCCAGCCAGTGCTCCCCGGGGTTGAATGCTTGAATGTGTTAACAATCATCATTGATGCAACATCCTGGACTGGTCCACTATGTAGTTGGTCGAATGCCAGCACACCATAGAAATGAGTCCTAGACAAAAATTGGTTCACCACATCGGTCAACTCTGTGGTATTAATTTCCATGCTGTTTTCCTAATAGTAGTCAACCATGACTTGTCACCGGTTTGACACTTAGATAATGGAGTACATTTTTTTATAAACAACCAATTAATTGTGTGTGGCAGAACCTCATCTCAAGTCGTACATTCCATGACTTGATCAAGGATATGTGCTGCCCACATTCCTCATCCGGCACACAGTTGAATGCATAAAAGGCATAGCCTTGTAAGAAGACCGACCTGTCAATAGCCAAGGCTTGGTCTTTTAGGTGTTTTCCTGAAGCTAAGACCAATTGGTAAAATTCATGCACTGCTGACCCTGTTGTGTAATTTGGTTGGAATGGTTTGCTAGGAAATTGCTGACTGTTTACATACGTAGCCATAAACTCCTGTTTGAAATTAAATAGATTTTTGATAACGCACATCCCCTGCCTCCATAAGACAGAACTCATCTTTACCGCGGACCATCCTAACATTTATGTCCACGCAGTTTAACATGAGTTTCTCTTGTAAGAAGATATCGCTATGAACAGGGCCAATCATTTCAAATGTTGTACTATCCGCCGAATAGGCTGCCCTTTTGGTGAGTCCATCATTCTCGCCTGCAGGGTCCGTAACATCCATGTGACCTGCAGCATCCTTGTAAAACAAACCAGCTGAAAACTGTGTCTTTAATGTATCACATCCATAATTCAGAATGCTCTCTATAACAGCTCTGTTGGGGTATTTGTTTCTACACTGGCTAATTAAACGATCACCCAAGGAGACAATGTGAAAATGGCTATCGGGTGGTTGAAAACCCCAACACATGCTCCGGCATCAATATTAGTTCCGTCAATTTTATTGACTTCTACACGTAGGGACAACAGTAGGTACAAGTATTGTTTTGACGTAGTCTTCGCCATTTCCTGCAATAAAGAACTCCAGAGGTTCTGTGTCTGATATTGCTGATAGGGTCGATATTTCAATTTCAATTTTTCTCAAAAGATGTGAAAGGAACTGTGAATAAATCCAACTCTGTTTTCATTCATTCGCCAGACATACGGTGTAGGAGTGCCATCTTCCTAAAATATGCTCTTAATCAACCTTGCGGTGTTCCCTTTGAGTGTGTATGTTTTCTTTTTACTGTGGCACTTGTTGTTGTCTCATTCTTGCATTTTTTACTTTTTGGTAGGCTCCACCTACCAGGTGGTCTCTTTATAACACCTCAGGTCATAACCATCAATCCAGATCCATCCTGCTGTTTTGTTTGTCATGACATAACACTGCTGACAACATCGCCAACTATATTCCTCACTGCAATTTGGTTTTGCTATTGAGAACCTACGCTTCAACAAAGGTATTGCCATCCGGAAAAGACCTCGGAAAAGGCCCCCTAGACCGGCCCCATACATTGCAGTGCTACCATGATACCCCGGTAAACTGTTACCGGCCTGTGTTGTGTAGTATTCAACATATCTTTGAGGATCATTGTAGGGTTTCTGAGGCCGCATTTTATAGTCTAAAAGATTGTTTGATGGGTCTGAAGTGTAATTTTGCAATCATCTTTCCTACTATGAATGAAACCAGCTGGTTTTCATCAGATTTTACTTCAATACAGATCTCATCGAACTGACTCTTACTAAGAGGTATGTAGTGTGGCTTGTCGTAGATCACTGTGACAACTTTGTTCTTTTTCCCTGCAATACATACAGTTCTCAACAGCGGGACATGACTTTCACCAACACGTTGATAATCAATTATACCTGTGTAGATGTATAGGGTGTTAAACACTCCTACATCAACACCTTATTTGTTAATCGTCAGTTTCCCATTGTAGAATTTAAACTCTATTAACTAGGATCAGGTGCCGGTTTTAAAACACAAGTACTATCTCAGTTATCATTAGTAAACACAAACAGAAAGAAACTATATAATTTTACCAAACTCAGTTCAGCATTTAAAATAGGACATCTAATTAATTCTGGGGAATGAACTCGCTTTAGCTGTATTACCCTCTTTTATTGGCTATGACTATATTGGATTCAAATTCAGTCCTCATGGGACACAGCATGTTTAATTAACGTTAAAGACTATCACCATGTGGGTTCTTCCTTCTACTACATATACAACATACAGTGATGGAAAAAAGTATGTTTGACAAAGAAATTATCAGTCTATAATTTTAATGGTAGGTTTATTTGAACAGTGAGTGACAGAATAACAACAAAAAAATCCAGAAAAATGCATGTCAAAAATGTTATAAATTGATTTGCATTTTATTGAGTGATATAAGTATGTCTTTTTTATGCAAGATTGATATTGTTTGGGAGGTCTTTGTTATGACAACTTGACCTTAACTGAGTCAACACAACCTGTCAATTTCTTTGTTATGACAACTTGACATTAACTTCAGACTTGGCAAGGCAGTTTCAGTGTCCAGTAGTACAAAGGGTGGGTGTAGTCAGTGATGGGTCACAGAGTTCAGCAGGGTTACAGTAGATGGAAAGAAAGTGTTCCTGAGCCTGCTGGTGTGGGATTGAAGAGACCTGTACCACCTGCCTGATGGAAGGAGGGCAGTTTGTGGCATGGATGTGAAGGATCCCTGATGATGCAACACACAATGGCCAGTAGTAGGGTACCAGTGATGTGCTGGGCGGTTTCCACCACCCGTTGCAGGGCCTTCCAGTCGGCTACGGAGCAAACGCCAAACCATGCTGTGGCGCAGTTAGTCATAACCTGTCATAAACATGTCATAGCAGGCCTGATAATCAAACTTGAAGAAACAATTTAGCTTTATGTGTTAGCATTAAATACAACTGTCATATCTGGTTGGTTTTGACATTGGTTGTCATGAGACCGTTATAACAGAATATTTATATAGAATATTTTTTATAATATAGAATATTTTTCTTGACCTCAAGTAAAGTGGCACAATTTGGACTTGTCATAAAAATGTGTTGACGCGTTGTTAACACTGTCAAATACATTCATAACCGTGTCATAAAAATTCTTCTGACCTCAAGTACAGTGGTACAATTTGGACTTGTCATAAAGATGTCCTTTAGTTTGTCAAATACTGTCAAAAAGATGTAATTCAGTCTGTCAAATGCTTTTAAATACCTTAACAAAAGCATTATATTTTCTTTATTGTTTTTTCACAACAAATGTTTCCTAAAAAAATATATATATATCAACAATCCTACTTTGGTAACCCTTTCCGATAAGGGTACATGAACAACCATTAACAAATGCAGTAGTTACCTTGAACGAACATTGATGAACAATGATGAACAAGACATGAACAAACGGTTAACAATGATAACCCTTACTTTATTAATGGTTTATAAATGAATTAACAAACAGAGTGTAGTGTAATTTGTTCATGTTGATACAGGACATCTATTCATGTACAATACCTAGTTCTTTGCATGAACAAAAGCCTAAGTGATATAAACTATTCATAATGTAATCACATTGAAAACATTATTTATAAAGTAGGCTAGATAGTGATAGTTTAACAAATTAACTTCATGTTAACACAAATAAAACATGGCTGAGTAAGTTAGCGAAGTGCTACCTGGAACTGACAAACACTTGACTGAAGCTAGCATGCAGCTAACTGGAGCCAGCTAATAACCAACCAAAGCCAGCTAACAACAAGGAACAAAGAACTAGTTAATCGCTAACCCTTACAGTGCAACGATTGCAAAGTTCCTAAACAATGCAGTTACAAAATTCTATCACATTAATCCTAGGGATATTGTCAGGAGTGATGTTTTCGAAAAAAACACAATTTACAGTAACAAATTCTTTTTTCCAAAGGAATGCACCACTATCATGGCATTTTACATACACATGGGTCTCTGTCATAGTTATACAATGACCACGCTTTTCCACGTTAGTATTGACATTATAGTAAGCTTGAAATAAAACAGTTTACAATTATATTGCGATTGTTTCTGGGGGATTTTCAAAGTAATCATCCATGCATGTGTTTTGGGTCAGGATTGACAAACACTGTTCATCTTCAGCCTCACTAGAAATTGTTCGATTCTTCTGCTTATTCGTAGGAAGTTAGTAGATACTAGTAAGCCTGTTACTGACTAATAAGCTGTTAAAACGGCCAGTGGCAAAGCAATACAGTTCACAGACGTTATGGTAATAAGAAACGTTAGTCAGTTTAACACAATCCTCAATGGAGTCTAGCGACTGCTGAAATGAGTAATGCTGTGGTTTAGTGGTTAAAGACAGTGCCTCTCATGTGGAAAACCTAAGTTCGAATCTATTGAGACCAACAACATATATTAATTATTTCTGGTGGATTCCATGATTCTCTCGTCTTTTCACTTGATGAAAAAGTTTGTTATCATCGCCTTTATTGATAGTTACTGTATAAATGTAATTCACGAATGAAAGAAAAAAGTATGTTGTTTTGTCATGAAAGAAAAAAATATGTTTTTATGCTTTGAAATGAAATAGCTTTGGCATACTCGCTAGCAATTGCTCAATTCTTATGACTATTTCAGTAAGTTAGTAGATACCGGTAAAGCTTATTACTGGCTAATACGCTGTTAAAACGGACAGTGGCAAATGGCATACATAGATGCTATTTGTGGTGGAGGTAAACTTAGTAAGAAACGTTAGTCAGTTTAACTGTATCAATGTCATTCACGATTGGCCAATTAACAATTAAAACGGCCAGTGGCAAAACAGGATTTGTTCAGGATATGCAGAAGCCGGGTGTCAGTATAAACAAGAGGCTATACTGTGGTTAACGAGACAGCCTTTCACCTTGGTGATGAGGGTTTGAATCTTGATATGGTAAAGATTTCTATTGCGGGCCCGCTGAACTAGGCTTGCCTGGTTTCTTTTTAAAATAGCCAAGGGACACCAGAGTATTTCACTTTGTCTAAGTTTGATCTGGAGTTTGTTCCATAGATAAGTAGCGAAGCAACTGAAAGCAGTGGTACCTAACATTGTGGAGACCAATGGAGTCGTTAATGTAATCCACATCTGTGAAAATTAGTCTAGTGGAAATTAAAGATGATACATATGGAGGTAATTTAATGTTTTGTATACAAACAAGAGAGCATGTCTCTCACATCTCACAGAAAAAGAGGCCCAACCCACATGTTCATTTAGTATACAGTGATTAGTATACAGTAACTATCACCAGTGGTAAACCTGAGTGCACAGTGGTTAGATAGCAGGGGTTTTAATGTAGTTGCAAAAGCATGCATATAGATGATATTAGACGGACATGAAAGTATACTGAACAATGTGTCTTCTATTAACAGAGGACAGACACGCCCTGTTTCATTAAAGGAACGAGCGTAAGACAACACGTCATGATAACAGCATTCATGGTAACAACATAGACCTGGTAGCAGACAATATAAAACAATACAACAGGAGACAGACATGATTAGACAAAGACAACAACGGGACAACATGACAGAACTACAATAAACAGGCACATCTCATGAAGTAGTTACAAACAAGAGTACATTTGTTATTGATCAGGTCTTTTAAATTGCCAATAGTGACAAAAGTACATTGTATTATATTTTGTGTTTTGGTTCCAATCCCTACTGTGGGGGCAGTGAGGATTAACTGGATGTGAATAGCAGAACAGATTCTTAATGTGGAGGAGGAAGGGTGCAGTAGATTCCAGAGAGATGGAAGTGAGGCTTGAAAAAAAGAATTAACTATGCACCTTGAATTAAATGTATATTGATGGACAGTTTATG
The DNA here is from genome assembly GCF_011004845.1 of Esox lucius. Classification (NCBI taxonomy): domain Eukaryota; kingdom Metazoa; phylum Chordata; class Actinopteri; order Esociformes; family Esocidae; genus Esox; species Esox lucius. The sequence goes on along the minus strand of NC_047573.1, from coordinate 29,949,497 downwards.
GAGCTTTATAGTGTCTTATCTTACTTGGGTCAATTGGATCCAATCCAGGCCCTGTCACAGTCCTGTTATACAGACAAAGCTGCAGTAAAGTTGGGAGATCTTTATTTGTTTGACCTGCATTCACTTTCTGTCACTCTGGCCCCACTTGTTGAACATTCTCCAAATTATTCTGGGATATTGTACTGAAATGGGGAGAGATTATGATTCAGGTCTTGAGGATCACAGAGAACTACAGTATGAGAACATTCACAGTCTGGGCGTGATAGAACAATCATGCCCTCTACTGGCCAGACCTGATATCTGGTGATTGAGTTCACCAAAGAACCAGGAAGTCACAGATGGAAATCAAGCCACTCCTTCTCTGAACAAATAGTTCCAGGAAAACAAAACTAAAATCTAGTTCATTTGCCCTGTTTGCATGTGTGTGAAAAATGGCAGAGGCATTGGACTCAATCATTTGTTCAATCTGTTTATATCTACTGAAGGATCCAGTTACTATTCCCTGTGGACACAGTTACTGTATGAGCTGTATTAAAGCCTGTTTGGATCAAGAAGATATCAAGGGAATCTACAGCTGCCCCCAGTGCAGACAGACCTTCATACCAAGACCTGTTCTAAACAGGAACACCATCCTGGCTGAATTGGTGGAGAATCTGAAGAAGACAAGACTCCAAGCTTCTCCTCCTGATCATTATTATGCTGGACCCGGAGATGTGGAGTGTGATTCCTGCACTGGGAGAAAACGCAAAGCTGTCAAGTCCTGTCTGGTGTGTCTGGCCTCTTACTGTGAGACTCACCTTGAGCCTCACTATGAATCTCCTTCCTTTAAAAAGCACAAGTTGGTCCAAGCCTCCAAACAACTGCAGGAGAAGATCTGTTCTCATCATGACAAACTACTGGAGGTGTACTGTCGTACTGATCAGCAGTGTATCTGTTATCAATGTACAATGGAAGAACATAAAGGTCATAATACAGTCACAGCTTCATTAGAAAGGACTGAGAAACAGGTAAGATATGCACTCCACAGTTGGATATAACATAGTGTTTTGTGAGTTTGTTAATATGCCTCATTATAATGGATGTCTTTTAGTCTAACATAGCAGCTACAACACGGATGGACTAGAACATTTTCATGAGGTAATCGGTACTTAACTTAGGATGATTTTTTTCTTCTATTTTTAAATTTGATAATTAGACCAGAGTGTCTGTTTTCTCCCTTTCTGTGTACTTAGTATTATTTATTTCCTTTATTTTATTGTGACTGTACCGCTGTTTAGCCAATGCTTTTAATTGTAATTACATTATAGGATTTAAGGGCTTACAATTGTACCAACACAAATATATGCTGGCCCACCCACCATGCATTTTTGGGCTGTGAAACTCCAAAGTCATAGTCTGGTCTTTCATGTCTGCTTCTTAGGTTTTCCCAGAAGTCTCGACATGTTGAGGCTCAATAAATCTACAAAACAATAATATCTTCCTAGACTCCCACACATGCTGTCGACTATCTTCAGTCTCTAGCATTGAAACTAATGAGAATCAAAACAATTAAAAACAGAAAACTATATTATAAATGGTTAGTTATATTTATATATGATTTATTTTTCTGTAGAAACAATATCGGGAGAAATGTCTGAAATCCCTGAGAAAGATCCAGGAAAGAGAGAAGAAGATTCAGGAGCTGAGACAGGCTATGGACTCTCTCAAAGTGAGTGTTGGGACTGCTGTGTACATATACACTCACCTAAAGGATTATTAGGAACACCTGTTCAATTTCTCATTAATGCAATTATCTAATCAACCAATCACATGCCAGTTGCTTCAATGCATTTAGGGGTGTGGTCCTGGTCAAGACAATCTCCTGAACTCCAAACTGAATGTCAGAATGGGAAAGAAAGGTGATTTAAGCAATTTTGAGTGTAGCATGGTTGTTGGTGCAAGACGGGCTGGTCTAAGTATTTCACATCTACTCAGTTACAGGGATTTTCATTTCTAGGGTTTACAAAGAATGGTGTGAAAAGGGAAAAACATCCAGTATGCGGCAGTCCTGTGGGCGAAAATGTCTTGTTGATGCTAGAGGTCAGAGGAGAATGGGCCGACTGATTCAAGCTGATAGAAGAGCAACTTTGACTGAAATAACCACTCGTTACAACCGAGGTATGCAGCAAAGCATTTTTGAAGCCACAATACGCAAAACCTTGAGGCAGATGGGCTACAACAGCAGAAGACCCCACCGGGTACCACTCATCTCCACTACAAATAGGAAAAAGAGGCTACAATTTGTACGAGCTCAAAATTGGACAGTTGAAGACTGGAAGAATGTTGCCTGGTCTGATGAATCTCGATTTCTGTTGAGACATTCAGATGGTAGAGTCAGAATTAGGCGTAAACAGAATGAGAACATAGATCCATCATGCCTTGTTACCACTGTGCAGGCTGGTAGTGGTGGTGAAATGGTGTGGGGGATGTTTTCTTGGCACACTTTAGGCCCCTTAGCGCCAATTGGGCATCTTTTAAATGCCACAGCCTACCTGAGCATTGTTTCTGAACATCCCTTTATGACCACCATGTACCCATCCTCTGATGGCTACTTCCAGCAGGATAATGCACCATGTCACAATGCTCGAATCATTTCAAATTGGTTTCTTGAACATGACAATGAGTTCACTGTACTGAAATGGCCCCCACAGTCACCAGATCTCAACCCAATAGAGCATCTTTGGGATGTGGTGGATCGGGAGCTTCGTGCCCTGGATGTGCATCCCACAAATCTCCATCAACTGCAAGATGCTATCCTATCAATATGGGCCAACATTTCTAAAGAATGCTTTCAGCACCTTGTTGAATCAATGCCAGGTAGAATTAAGGCAGTTCTGAAGGCGAAAGGGGGTCAAATAATTTTTAAAAAATCCCTATCTAAACCCTAATTAGTAAGGTAAATTAAGGACAGCAGCTAAAATATAAGATATATTAGTTTATTCAACAAAGTGATTCATTTAAAAAAAACTCTTGTGGCTTGTGTCACCTACAGTGGATATAAAAAGTCTACACACCCCTTTTAAAATGCCAGGTTCTTGTGTTGTAAAAGAATGAGACAAAGATACATCATGTCATAACTTTTTCCACCTTTAATGTGACCCATAACGTGAACAATTTAATTGAAAATAAACGGAAATCTTTGAGGGACTGAGACAAAATTCTCTTGCCCAATTAACAGACAATAGATGCCCTGATGAATTATACAGATGGGCAGTTCAATAATTTCCACAACAACCCTTAAATTAATACTTTGTTGAAGCACCTTTTGATTTTATCACAGCACTCAGTCCTTTTGGGTAGTAGTCTATTAGCATGGCACATCTTGACGTGACAATATTTGCCCACTCTTTTGGAAAAGTGCTCCAAATCTGTCAGATTGCAAGGACATTTCCTGTGCAAAGCCCTCTTCAGATCACCCCACCAATGTTTAATTGGATTCAGGTCTGGGCTCAGGCTGGGCCATTCCAAAACATTAATCTTCTTCTGGTGAAGCCATGCTTTTGTGGATTTGGATGTGTGCTTTGGGTCGTTGTCGTGCTGAAAGGTGAACTTCCTCTTCAACTTTAGCTTTCTAACGGACGCCTGAAGGGTTTGGCCAAAATTGCCTGGTATTTGGAACTGTTCATAATTCCCTCCACCCTGACCAAGGCCCCGGTTCCAGCTGTAGCAAAACTGCCCCAAAGCATGATGCTGCCACCACCATGCTTCACTGTGGGTATAGTGTTCTTTGAGTGATGTGCAGTGTTGTTTTTGCGCCAAAAATACCTTTTGGAATTATGGCCAAAAAGTTCAACCGTGGTTTCATCAGACCATAAAATCTTCCCACATGCTTTTGGCCGGGCTTGGATGTTTCTCTTTGTAAGAAAAGGCTTCCGTATTGCCACTCTACCCCATAGCCCATTCATATGAAGAATACGGGAGATTGTTGTCACATGTAGCACACAGCCAGTACTTGCCAGAAATTCCTGCAGTTCCTTTAAAGTTGCTGCAGACCTCTTGGAAGCCTCCCTGACCAGTTTTCTTTTAATCTTTTAATCAATTTTGGAGGGACGTCCAGTTCATGTTAATGTCTCTGTTGTGCCATATTTTCTCCACTTGATGATGACTGTCTTCACTGTGTTCCATGGTATATCTAATGCTTTGGAAATTATTTTGTACCCATCTCCTGACTGATATCTTTCAACAATGAGATCCCTCTGATTCTTTGGAAGAAATCTGTGGACCATGGCTTTTGCTCTGTGATGCAACTGAGAACATTTCAGGAAAATGCTACTAGAACAGCTGAACTTTATTTGTGATAAATTTATTCAAACAGGGAGTCACTTTAAATGATGGCAGGTGTGTAATGAATTCTATTTAACATGAGTTTTAATGTGATTGGTTAATTCTGAACACAGCCACATCCCCAGTTATTCAACCAGGTTATTGTAAGGTTTTTATTTTTCATTTTTCCCCCTTGAAGATTTCAGTTGGTTTTTCAATTGAATTGTTCACATTATAGGTCACATTAAAAGTGGAAAATGTTCTGACATGATTTATCTTTGTCTCATTCTTTTACATCACAAACATGTGGCATTTTAACAGGGGTGTGTAGACTTTTTATATCCACTGTACATTAGCAGGGATTTCTTAGAGTAAATGTCTCCAACAAACAGTAATTAGTCTCTGACATCTTTTTTTGAGGGATTTTTGCTCCAAATCTTGACATTCCCTCCACCATGCTTGACTGTTGGGATAAGGTTATTTTGCTGATAGGCAGTGTTTGAGTTTTGACAAACAAAGCGGTTTTGATTTTGACCAAAAATTACCATTTTGGATTGGATCAGGTGGTCTCTTGCAAAGTGAAGATGCTTACTTTTAGCAACCGGCACACTAATTTTATTTTTATTTAGCGTTATTCTCATTGCTGAAGCATGCACAGTAATCTGAGATGAAGCAATGGAGGTCTGCAAATCTCCAGATGTTACGTTTGATTTGTCATTTACCTGATCTTAGGGATATTGTAGATTGTCATCCACTTGGTGTGTTTTGAATTCACCAGTATGTGTAACGCAAACTGACCAGGTTACATATCTCTTCATCAGAGTCCTGCCCAAACTCTTTCCTACAGATTCCTCGTTTGATTGGTTCATTTGGTACCCAGTGATTTACCAACTTGATTCTACTTACCTACTAATGTTGTCTTTACAGGATGAATATGCAGATTCTTAGTCCCACCTCAGTTGTATAAGTATTGTTGATTCTCTAGTTACCTCAGAGATCTTTCTGACGTTGTTTCTGTGTGTATCTCTCTACTTGCAAATAAACTGCTAATTGTGCCAAGAGAATTTTGTCTCTGCACCTACTATTTGATAGAATTAGCTATTTCAGTTGCTCAAATTGTATTTTGTTTTTAATACTACAGACATTTACTCTCAACCAACAAATGGAATTGGTAAACATAAACCTATTTCAGAAAATAAATATTTCTGAATTAATACATATTCCATAGTGAAAACTAAAAATGATCTATAAAAAGGTTTACATACTTTCAAGCAGCCCTGTACATTTACATGTAGAAATTGTTTGTGGTCCTGGTGAGAGCTGAGTCAATGAGTTTGTTAAATTGGACCCCCTTCTCTTTCTGTGTCCTAACAGCACTCTGCACAGGCAGCAGTGGAGGACAGTGAGAGGATCTTTACTGAGCTGATCTGCTACATTGAGAAAAGACGCTCTGAGTTGAAGGAGCTGATCAGAGCTCAGGAGAAGGCTGAAGTGAGTCGGGCTGAAGGACTCTTGGAACAACTGAAGCAGGAGGTCTCTGAGCTGAGGATGAGAGATGTTGTGTTGAAGCAGCTCTCACAGACTGAGGATCACATACATTTTCTCCAGGTAATATCACTAAACGTACCTTACAATACTAAAATGGCTAGCCGTTGACCTGTTTCCAACTGAAATGGGCTTAAACTAAAATCCCTTTTTGTCTTTCTCAAAATCTCCTCATTGTTTCTCTCTTTCTGTAGAGTTTCCAGTCTCTCTGTGTCTCATCTGGATCTGAGGTCTTACCCAGCATCACTGTCAATCCACACATGTTCTTTGAGAATGTAAAGAAATTAGTGTCTGAACTGACAGATCAACTACAAGATTTATGCAAGAAGGAAATGGACAAGATATCTGGGAAAGGTTGGACAAATTCATTTGATCATCAAACAGTACTTTTTATAACATTGAATGCTTATAACATCTGCTACTTATGACACTGAGTGCTATAATGCAATCAATAGTAGTTGGCAGGACATTATAAAAGTCTGTATAACAAGCGGTTATGAATAATATAATATTAATAATATAATATTAAAAATGCATACAAGATTACTAGATTCTTGTAATATTTGACTTACATGGGTGGGTAACACAGACATGTTGCATATAGAATACGCTGTCATCAAAACATTCTAGAAACATGTAAGCTACACCTTCTAAGGTCTCAAATACGATGGGACATACACATTTCTAAGCGCTTAGATGTCATTGTCTGACATCTTTGACACATGCAAAAGCACAACTTTTGTCAAGTCAGAAGTAGTAGTAGGAGGAACAGGAAACTGGAGGAAAGCAGACATGGATGAGAAGAGGAAGAGGCTGGAGGAGGAATGATTTCAATAGCGCTAGTGAAATCTTTATTGTTATGGAGTGGAGATCTCTGAGATTTCTCACCATAGCACACTGGTAGTAATCAGATATTGATCAAAACTAAGCTGGGCTGGGCTTGGTTAATGGGGGACCTCAGACATAGCTGAAGATAAATCAACCATCCAGTAGGATGGTTGATCATATTTATCCTATTGATAGGATAGCATCTTGCAGTTGATGGAGATTTGTGGGATGCACATCCAGGGCACGGAGCTCCCGTTCCACCACATCCCAAAGATGCTCTATTGGGTTGAGATCTGGTGACTGTGGGGGCCATTTCAGTACAGTGAACTCATTGTCATGTTCAAGAAACCAATTTGAAATGATTCAAGGTTCGTGACATGGTGCATTATCCTGCTGGAAGTAGCCATCAGAGGATGGGTACATGGTGGTCATAAAGGGATGGTCAAAAACAATGCTCAGGTAGGCCGTGGCATTTAAACAATGCCCAATTGGCGCTAATGGGCCTAAAGTGTGCCAAGAAAACATCCCCCACACCATTACACCACCACTACCAGCCTGCACAGTGGTAACAAGGCATGATGGATCCATGTTCTCATTCTGTTTACGCCAAATTCTGACTCTACCATCTGAATGTCTCAACAGAAATCAAGATTCATCAGACCAGGCAACATTCTTCCAGTCTTCAACTGTCCAATATTGAGCTCGTGCAAATTGTAGCCTCTTTTTCCTATTTGTAGTGGAGATGAGTGATACCCGGTGGGGTCTTCTGCTGTTGTAGCCCATCTGCCTCAAGGTTGTGCGTGTTGTGGCTTCACAAATGCTTTGCTGCATACCTCGGTTGTAACGTTGTTATTTCAGTCAAAGTTGCTCTTCTATCAGCTTGAATCAGTCGGCCCATTCTCCTCTGACCTCTAGCATCAACAAGGCATTTTCGCCCACAGGACTGCCGCATACTGGATGTTTTTCCCTTTTCACACCATTCTTTGTAAACCATAGAAATGGTTGTGCGTGAAAATCCCAGTAACTGAGCAGATTGTAAAATACTCAGACCGGCCCGTCTGGCACCAACAACCATGCCACGCTCAAAATTGCTTAAATCACCTTTCTTTCCCATTCTGACATTCAGTTTGGAGTTCAGGAGATTGTCTTGACCAGGACCACACCCCTAAATGCATTGAAGCAACTGCCATGTGATTGGTTGATTAGATAATTGCTTTAATGAGAAATTGAACAGGTGTTCCTAATAATCCTTTAGGTTAGTGTACATATGTGTTCTTCTCATAGTAACTGTCATGTTTTTTATATACACTGCTCAAATATAAGGGAACACGTAATCATCACAATATAACACCAAGTCAATTCATCAGGGATATCAATCCGTCCACTTAAGAAGCATAAGCAAATGTGAATCAATGTCACCTGTTTTGGTGCTAATTAAAGTGACAACAGGTGCACTGGAGAGGCAACAGCAAGATAACCTCCAAAAAGTGAATGGTTTTGGAGAGAGGAACAATGTCTCTCTCCTTATCCTTCCTGACTGAATATTCTCTAGTTTTGCTAGTGTCCTTGTCACTGCTGGCAGCATGAGGTGGTACCTGCAGCCCATTCAGATTGCACAGATATTTCAGTTTTTTATGCGGTATTGTGTGTTAGAATTGACTACATTTTAGAATATGGCTGGTCGCAATCTGGAAAAAGTGAAGTAGTCTAAATATATTCAGAATGCACTTTATGCCATTGTATGTATTGATTGGTGAAGCACATTACTGCACATAAATAAATACTATGGAGAGACAAAATAACGGAAACACCACATGGAGAAGGAATGTTACTTTAAACTAAATTACACATACCAACACAGCTGCAAAGTCACATTAGGTTAATTGACAATTAGCGGTACAAATGTGTCAGCCTTAAAGAGGTCAGACAATTAGTCCAATTAAACAATTAGCATCTAACCCAGTTCCAAAGTGGCCAAATAGTCTGTGCCAGAAGTTCAGTTGCACCAATCACAAAAACATGCAAAACTATTCGATGTGCCAAGGAAAAGAGTCTCAGAAATTAAGACAGCATATGCCAAACATGGACAAATTGCATCAGAAAAGAGGCATGGTGGTCGCAGCCAACTGACATTTCATGAACTAGGAGGACGTTGAACACCTTCCATGGCCTCCCATATCACCATATCTGAACATCACTGAATCATCACTGAATCATTAGAGAATTTTCTTCCTGCTGAATGGTGCAAAATACCATTAGAAACAGCTCAGAACTTGTGTGACAGCATTAATAGGAAGTATTGGAGCTGTTCTGAAGGCAAAGCGTGGCCTTACTTCTTATTACGTCTGTAATATTAATATATTGTTAGGTGTTACCGTTATTTTGTCTATCCCCTTTAAATATGAAACACACACATTGTCACTATTTTTGTATCTTTCCAGACTCCTGCCAGCTGACATTGGACCCCAATACAGCATATCAGTTCCTGTGTCTGTCTGAGGGGAACAAAAAGGTGACATGGAGTGATGAGGTCACTTCCTATCATGTCCATCCAGACAGATTTACTTCCTGCAAACAGGTGTTGAGTAGAGAGGGTCTGTCTGAAACCTTTTACTGGGAGGTAGAGTGGAGTGGGAACAGTGTTGGTGTAGCTGTCTCATATAAAGGGATTAGCAGGAAAGGAAGTGGCAATAAGTGTTGGTTTGGTGGTAATAATCAGTCTTGGATGTTATACTGTTCTAAATATAGATGTTGTTTCTACCACAATAATAACAGGACTGATATCCCTGTTCCCTGCTCCTCCAGAGTAGGAGTGTATCTGGACCACAGGGCAGGGACTCTGTTCTTCTACAGTGTCTCTGAAACAATGACCCTCCTCCACAGAGTCCAAACCACATTCACTAAGCCACTCTATCCTGGGTTCTATGTTTATAGTGGAACATCTGTAAAGATACTGACACCTATTAAGTGACATCTATCAGTCTGCCTGTATGAATGTTTTGATAGCTTTACAAGGAGGCCTTGTTGACATGATTTATTGACTGTGGTTATAGAGTGATTTGAGATGACCGATATCATAAAATATAGCATGATATAGTTGTCAATTTGCCATGTCATGAGGTGTCAATCAAACCAATTGGAACAGATTGTGCATAAATTAATATGAACACTCAATGAGACATTCTTACACTAAAATGGTGGAGAGAGTTGACTGACAGGTGAATGGGACCAGTCATCATTGTCATTTTAAACACTGCATGCATTGATTTTTAAATAAAAGGCCCATTGTCTGCCTATGTTTCTGTATTTGTCTTAAACTGGGACCTAATTTGGTCCATGTGTGTGTCCTCTCTTGTAATTCATCAATGTCTGCTGTTTGGGGAAATTATTACTTGCATTTCTTATTGAATTTGCAGCACGAAAGCACGAGGGCTTTGAAGACAGGAAACTTTGCATAGATTTTTCTTTTCACTATAGGGCATAGCTAGATTTTATTTTGTTTTATTTAACATTTATTGCTGTATTCATCGTAGACTTGTTTTTACATCCGTTTATATATTGTCCTACCGGCTTGTTGGCCTCGGTGCTAGGAAGCCATGGAGGGATGCGCCTCCTGCCAACAACTGAGCCAGAGAGTGACTGAACAGGAGGCGTCTGTGCTGCACCAGATCAGGGAGGACAGAAAACTCCTTGATTTAATAATGGTTGCATTTTCCGGCATGTGTTAGAAATTAGCCGTTTCGTTATCTAAACATAAACAAGCATACAGTTCGACACATGGATAACGACGACATCCTGTCTCTGGCTTGGAAATCCAAGTCCCGGACATCCAGTTTTGGTGAGACCTTGGGCTGCATCGGTCCTCCTGGAAGATACCTGCCGTGGGTTAGGATAAAAACCCAGGACCAATGCCCGTTCCACTCTGTCTGTGCTGCCTCCAGAGATGTGGATTGTTGACTAAGGAACAAAGGGTTCCAGAAGGCGCTTTCTATCGAAAGCCACAGAGGTGGTACGACTGGGAAACAGTTTTCGAGTCCTGGAGGAGATTGAGGCGGCCAACACTTAGGCGAGCCAATTAACGTACAGTGGGGAGAACAAGTATTTGAAACACTGCAGATTTTGCAGGTTTTCCTACTTACAAAGCATGTAGAGGTCTGTCATTTTTATCATAAGTACACTTCAACTGTGAGGGACGGAATCTAAAACAAAAATCCAGAAAATCACATTGTATGATTTAAAAATAATTATTTTGCATTTTATTGCATGGCATAAGTATTTGATCACCTACCAACCAGTAAGAATTCCGGCTCTCACAGATCTGTTAGTTTTTCTTTAAGAAGTCCTCCTGTTCTCCACTCATTACCTGTATTGACTGCACCTGTTTGAACTTGTTACCTGTATAAAAGACACCTGTCCACACACTCAATCAAACAGACTCCAACCTCTCCACAATGGCCAAGACCAGAGAGCTGTGTAAGGACATCAGGGATAAAATTGTAGACCTGGGATGGGCTACAGGAGAATAGGCAAGCAGCTTGGTGAGAGGGCAACAACTGTTGGCGCAATTATTAGAAAATGGAAGAAGTTCAAGATGACGGTCAATCTCCCTCGGTCTGGGGCTCCATGCAAAATCTCACCTCGTGGGGCATCAATGATCATGAGGAAAGTGAGGGATCAGCCCAGAACTACACGGCAGGACCTGGTCAATGATCTGAAGAGAGCTGGGACCACAGTCTCAAAGAAAACCATTTGTAACACACTACGCCGTCCTGGATTAAAATCCTGCAGCGCACGCAAGGTCCCCCTGCTCAAGCCAGTGCATGTCCAGGCCCGTCTGAAGTTTGCCAATGATCATCTGGATGATCCAGAGGAGGAATGGGAGAAGGTCATGTAGTCTGATGACACAAAAATAGAGCTTTTTGGTCTAAACTCCACTCGCCGTGTTTGGAGGAAGAAGGATGAGTACAACCCCAAGAACACCATCCCAACCGTGAAGCATGGAGGTGGAAGCATTATTCTTTGGGGATGCTTTTCTGCAAAGGGGACAGGACGACTGCACCGTATTGAGGGGAGGATAGATGGGGCCATGTATCGCGAGATCTTGACCAACAACCTCCTTCCCTCAGTAAGAGCATTGAAGATGGATTGTGGCTGGGTCTTCCAGCATGTCAACGACCCGAAACACACAGCCAGGGCAACTAAGGAGTGGCTCCGTAAGAAGCATCTCCAGGTCCTGGAGTGGCCTAGCCAGTCTCCAGACTTGAACCCAGTAGAAAATCTTTGGAGGGAGCTGAAAGTCTGTATGGAGGAGTGGGCCAAAATCCCTGCTGCAGTGTGTGCAAACCTGGTCAAGAACTACAGGAAACGTATAATCTCTGTAATTGCAAACAAAGGTTTCTGTACCAAATATTCTTGTTCTGCTTTTCTGATGTATCAAATACCTATGTCATGCAATAAAATGCAAATTAATTACTTAAAAATCATACAGTGTGATTTTCTGTTTTAGATTCCGTCACTCACAATTGAAAAGTACCTATGATAAAAAATTACAGACTTCTACATGCTTTGTAAGTGGGAAAACCTGCAAAATCGACAGTATATCAAATACTTGTTCTCCCCACTGTAATTGCTGCCGGTTGACTCTCCTGCAAACGGCCCTTTCTTCTCCGGTAGTGACGACGATTCCATCTACAAGTCCTCTAATGCCTGCCCGGAGGCTGCTGGAAAGATGTAGACGAGTTGCTGAACCACCAAGAACCTGCTGTTCTTATTGTGGTCTCATCAATGTGCCGAAATGTCATGATGCGAATGGCAGAGACTTATTGCTCACCGAGTGCTCGGTTCTTCGACCTAGACCCCATACTGCTGCATCTCATCAGCAAGGACAACAGCGCCGAAGCCGTCATTTTGCATCTTGGGTCGAACGACGTTAGGCTCTGTCAATCTGAAAAACGAAGAGGATTTTAAAAAGTTAATAGACGCGATACTGGAATCCGGTAAACAGCGCGTTATCTCCGGTCCACTGCCATTGCCACATTTTACTGATATTACTTGTAGTTGTATTCATCAACTCCATATCTGTAGTGATGGCAAATCAAGGCATTCTGAAGCATTCAAGGCTTTTGTCAAATTGGACTGAAAAACAGTTCATTCCAGGCTTTTCAACTCTGGTCAGGAATAGATAACACGTTTAATGTTTATGTAGAATTATTTCCGTAGTACGCTACATGACTCAGGGGTTAGGCGTGCCCTTTGTGAACGGAGAACAGAATATCCTGTTCATATCCCACATTCTTCTTGCCTTTCCAGCATGCATTTTTAAATTATGCATCCTTTCTAATGTTTTGTGTTATTAAGGCAAGATTGACATGAGATACACTGAATAAAATGATTTATTTAAACAACAAAAAACAGTATTGTTTGCACTGAAAAAGTCAAACATGACCTGGAATCGATCTAGCAACACAACGAGATAATGACTAAAAGTCAGTGACGCTACCAACTGTGCCATTACTGGACTTACAACAAATTTTTTAAATAAATGACTAAATAAGGTGACCAGTAGAATAAGGTGAAAGTCTTAGGCACCGAACAACCATATATGCCTGCATTTTGGAAAAACCATGTGATCAAATGAGGCTTTGGACGTCATCAATCACATGGTATTACACACAGCCTTGGCCCTTTTGCATGGGTTAGAATGGGTTGACATTCTAATCCATGCAAAAGCCTCAATCAGTGAATTTAGTTATGCTATAATTGAAAAAAAAATTGCATCCTTGGTATTAATGAGGATGCAGAAGACAAAATATTAACATAATGTTTACCAAAATAAATATGATTATTTAAATAGGTGTCTTTGTCACATTAAAACTAATCTAATACTGGATTAGACACTGTGACAATGATGTCAGATTATTATCTAATGACCAACTTTACCTACTTAGCTATCATTTATGTGCAGTATATGGGAAGCACTTAAATAACTTGGCATGCAAGAAAGCCTCGGTGCCAGTGGAGATTGAAATCTGTTGTCCGTTTTGAAAAAGACATGGACCAAACAAAGCTTCGTATGTCATTCATCACCTGGTGATTATAAGAGAGAAATGCCAGAGGTAAACATAAAATATGATGGATCCAAAGCTAGATTTAAGACCAGCAAATTCCTGATGCAGAAATCACAAATGCAGTGTTTTCAGCAAAACATGAAAATACAATCACTGGTTATCGAACTGTGCTTTCTAAAAACAATAACATCCATCGACAGCTCTACACGTTGAGCTATTTGTCAGCTGACATCTGTACTAAAATTGTAAGTCAATTCTAACAATAGTCTACATATGGTATTGTGGATATGCGCTTGTTATTGATAATGAATGCTGTATAAGAGAAATGCTCTGACATTCAACGGCTTGTGAATTTCATTAGTTCTTGATAATTAGACTGTAGACTGTTTTAAAGCATGGTTGGGAAGCACCAGGTATATAAAAACCCTTTCAGATCGTTGCATGACGTCAGAAGGTTCTGTGGAAGATGGAAAATGTTCACGATATATGAAAATAAAGACTTCTCAGTCGTTTGTATAACAGTTGATTATTTCAAGCTTAATTACGTGGCTCCACGGGAACAACCATCATGACAGATTTTTTTGATTATGTATTTCAAGTTTCAAGCTTATATTCTCTTCTAACAGTGCAGATGAAGGAATTAGCATTTGCAGAATGTATATACAAGGAATAGTAGCCACTATGATGTAGTCTAAAAATACAAGGTTACAAAAATAGCTCCAGGAGACACAGAAAATTATAGAATGTCGGTTGCCCAGACAATCCGGTCAAGGACTGAGATATATCAATCTGGACATTTATTTAGTTGGCGACAGAGAGAGAGACAAGTCTTTCAGTATATGTGTAATTGATCAAGCATTCAGCGTACAAAACCCTTTTAATAAGTTAATGAATAAATAAGAATGACAATAAATACATTTTCTACAATTCCTACCTTTATTGTCCCCAAAGGGACAATAAAATGAATTAATTTATTCCAGTATAAAATACATTCTTTATTGTCAAACCTTCCTGGTATTAAGGATCATGAGGTTACAGTTACTTTCAAGTAAGTTATAGTAGAATCAAACACTGACAATCAAGACAGTTGTTATAGTTATAAAGATCAAGTGTGGATACTTTTCTTCTTCCACGGGGTCCATCCATCACCCTGCGGGTTTTGTCATACTGGACCAAGGCCCCTTCTGGGTTTGATGTATACCATTGTGACAACTCCAGGTTAACTATGTGTGTCATTTACCTAAGCATGGACTTGTGAGGGTGGTCAGTATATGTGAACATCAGTACATCAGTATCAGTAGATCAGTATCAGTAGTCAGTATGTCTTTTAGCTCTATGCTAAATTGATTATTATTGTAACACAGTACATTCAGGGCCACTCAACAACTGGCACGTAGGAGGAGTGCACAGGCTTATGGCCACTATGACTATAATGACTATACCAATCCATTCAAAGACTACCCAGCAATACTGACCCCACAGCCCAGCTATCCAGGTAAGTGGTCCTTTGATGTTATCAATGTGGGCCTGGTGGGAAATTTGAATCATTTCATTAACTAGCTCAGAAACAGTGAAGTTGTAATAGGGTATAAATGTACAACATTCCTGTAATGACGTATGCCAATCCACAAGTGCCAGCCCAGTTATTAGGTAGCTAGATTTTTTTTGATGGCTCTTGCATGAGCGAGAGCAAGTTGACTATATAGGTTACTGGTCTTGCCTTTAACGGCCTGGTTCTGAACAGAAAGAGAGGCTGGTGGAGAATTGTGACCAACCTCTTTAAGTGAATCATGGTGTGTGTCGGTTACCTTGGGTCTGTCACAGTTTTCCACTACCACCTGATGGCCTGGGCATATCACCTGATTCTCTGGTTTTGGAGCTCTATCCGGGGGGGAAAAATGTAAGTAGATGTGGATGGGTTAATTAATTACTTCATATCTTATGGGGCACATGAGTGTATGGGTGAGTGGTGGAAGTGTTGAGGTGCAGTGTAGGTGGAGTTACGTGTGGTGGCCTCTGGTTTCTCTGGTTGTTCAGTTTGGCTGTCAGAGTAAATTCTCCATGCAGGCCCACCCTTGGCAGTTCCTGTGGATTCTAGACTCCAAAGAAATCACCAGTAGGCTGACCAGGATTGCAGAGGTGGAGGTCACTGGCTCTCCCTGATCTTGTGTTGATTTGCCAGCTTTGTCCTTCTTTGAGCCCGGGCTCAGCTCTGGATGTCTTTCCTTCAGTGCTGGAGGGTCGTGGTCTAGTCGGAAGTGGCTGGAATGGAACCAGGTATCTTTCCCCGAGACTCGCAGTGCTGTTTGAGTTGTCAGGAGTACCTGGTGTGGGCCGCTCCATCGGGGATCCTTCCATTTTCTCCAGTAGACGTTTCTTTCAGGCACTCAATTTGTCTTTACACCTCCCATCCCAATGCTAGCTTTAATATTAATTTAGCTAATATGTTTTAGTTACAAGTTTTGACCTCCTGGTCCATTTTGATCTAGTATAACACAACCTCTATACCAATGCATGTCAAAGTCTAAATTTAAGTGTGAAGTTGCTCCCCAGTCCTCTCCCTTTACCTGGCACATTGTCCTTTTGTTGTCCTCGTCCATATCGACCCAAAGGCCTCTCTGCGTTGAGACTTTGACAGAGACACAGTCTCATCTTCTTCTGCCCCAAGTCTGTTGCTGTTGGGCACAAAGCTCATGGTTCAATACCAAGTTGTGTTGATCTGTCTCACCGTTGATTGGAAATGTGATCCAGACTTAACAAGGAGGTCAGGCCTTCCACCTTTTCCCCAGCAAAATGTCCATTATGCAATGAATCTGGTTCTGGAACTCAGAAGGTGCCAAAGGGAAAGGTTGCAGGAGCTTTCACTTCACATGTTTGTTCCCAAATCGTTTCCATGGATTGAGCCAGTGGTCCGCCACACTGTCCTTACAGGGACAAAACATTGCATCAGTTAACCTATTCTCCTGGTCCCTAATTTAAAGGCTACTGTAATACTAAAAATAATAATGGAATGGTGGGACTGAATGTCAGAAATAAGTTGTGTAAAATTATTAAAAGTGATTTATAATTTTTTGAAACAATTATATATTTAGAAAAAATAGAAAATGCAAACAAACAAAAATGTGTTTTGTAGTGTCATTAATTAAGATTTTTAAAACCTCTCTCCATATTGTTTATGGTTAAATTAGGGTAATGTTGCCAAAGTGGATGAAATAGTATAACCGTGGTCAAATTAATACATACAGTTATTTTTGTTTCCTTATGGTAGATCCTTTAGTGACATATCAGTATTTTTTTCTGTGCAAGCAACATTCTACAGAAAAATTTACTGGCCGAAATACAAAATACCAAAATTAGCCTAAAAAATTATAATGATGAATAAATAGCAAATAAACAAATGCAGTAGGGTTTTGCTGGTGAATTGCTAAGATCCCTTTTTTTTTTTATTAGAAATGAAAGTCCAACTGTTGGAGTCTCTGCTGTGTTGCGTAGTCCTCTCCATTCCTCCAACCTTCCTAGTTGCTGCATGTGAAAACTGCAGTTCTTTAAAGCCTTATTGATGTAACTACTTCCCTCTTGTGATGTTGTCAGCCGTTCTGGTGTGCCACATTTGATGAGCGTCCACTACTGTCTGTGCTGTACCTCTCTATGCCCCCAAAGTCAAGTGTCCCTGTTCCTATGACTCAGTCCAGATGGTTCCCTCTCCTTCTTAAAGTTCAGCTCCTAGCGGATGTCAATGGCCCAGCCTTGGACACTGTTGTATGTGTTATAGTCTGTCACCCACCTCTCCTTGGCTGTGGTGAATCTGGAACCATCAGTACCCGTATAGAGCCTTCAATGATTGGCGCCGTGGAAAATTACATTTTAGAAATGTATTTTATATTCTCATGTTTCAGCCAGTGAAAAAAATGGGATATCAGGCATTGTGGGATAGTTAAGATAAACTTAAATACAGTCCCTATACAATTTCCTTATTGTATTTCTAAACCTGTTAGTGACATTTCTGTATCTAGGCCAATCAGGCAAGGTAGTAATCCTGTTTTTATTGAAAAAGCACATGTTTTTAAAACCACAAAGGGGCTTGGTTTTTTGGTCTTAAATGTAAGGAGCCTATTGTCTAAGATGGTTTTTCTGAAGATTTTAGTATCCCATTCAAACCCATACATTCTGAATGTTTTTTAATTAAGAGGATTAATGATGCAGATGTACAGTTGTGCTCAAAAGTTTGCATACCTTATAAAATATATGTACCGTTTGTAAAGAAGACATGAGTGAGCAGGCAAAACACATTTCTTTTATTTATTATGGGATTCATATTCAACTGTAGGTCATTACAGAATGGCACAATCATAAAACAAAACATGGCAACAAACTAAAAAATTAACTGACCCCTGTTCAAAAGTCTGCATACAGTACCCTTAGTTCTTAATACTGTGTATTGCCCCCTTTAGCATCAATGACAGCAGTCTTTTGTAATAGTTGTCCATGACACATCACAATGCACAACTCATGACATCAAGAATAGCTCTCAGTCAGCAGTATAGGAAACCTGTAGAAACACTATGATTCACAAAAATCAGAGAGACATTATACAGTATATGTCTGGTATGTAGAAAAGGGTTCAAAACTGATTTGGCCATTTAGGGAGAATTGATAGACTTTGGCAGGAAAGCAATAATCTCAAAGATAATATGATTCACACAGGGCAGTAACAAATTACAGTATATTACGTTTAAATGTGAAGTCAACCCTGAGAATACATGTACACAATGGAGAATTCACATTTCAAGTTGCAACTTCAAAGAATCACAATCAGAAATTATGTTAAAACAGAGTTTTCTCTAAAAGAATGACCAGTGATTGTGAACTTCACTAGTGACCAACTCATGGAAATAAACTATTTAAATGCCTGGATTTGGATGTTGCTTAATGTTATCAACAATCATTTGACAACATCAGTGAATTCAGACTGGAGATGAAGAGATTGTATGAGTGTTACCACTGTAGTAAATGCATGATTGACATGAGCACCTGAAGAGCATGTGAGGACTCATAAAAAAGACCTTGTAATGATCTAGTGCAATCAAAATGTTCATAATGATAAAACTGACAACAAATAATTTAATCAGTTTTATTGAAAAACAACAATGGTCAAACTGTACAATGTGTCCCACATATAACATAATTATATTGTATAGCCATTATAGACAAGCAGGTACAAATTGGTAAAAAACATAGCATACTTTTTTTTATATTGAGCATAGGGCTACAAGTGATTGGGATTGAAAAAAATGAAAAAACTACTTATGATACAAATAATAGCAAACAAAAGGGCATTTCCAAGGCATGGCACAATTCTAACACAACACATCATCCTGAGAACACCATCCCTACCGTGAATCATGCTTCTCTGCATTGGGGCATGGAAAGGTTGTGACGATACCAGGCACTTTTTGTGTTGATCACTGGCAAAAACAATTTAGATTTAATGTTGTAACAATAAAGTGTGGAAATGTCCAAGGGGGCGAATACTTGGAACCACTGTATATTCTGACGTGACTGTTTTTCTGTGTATTATTTTATTTATTTAAATAATGTGCAACTTCACATCCATGAATATTGTTATATATGAAAGTGTATGTTCTGAAAATGTATACTCACAAGGTTCTTTTTTAATATTATGTTATGCTCACTCATTTGTTACAATAATCTGTAGACCTTTCATGTGTATTTACTGCCATATATTACCCATGGATGTGATCATTTAAATATACAGTCAACTTAAGAAGTATTGGTAATGTTCATAAAAAAAATCTAAAATAAACAATTTTTTTTTTTTTTTGCCTCAAACATAAGTGGAGTTTTTACATTTATTTCAACACAATTGTTTCTCAGATAAATGCATATTTTGTTGTTGACTCTTTCTGCAAAACATATTTAAAAATTATTGGCACTGTAATTGGCACTCTAATATTTAAAATAAAAATCTGTTATAAAATGAGGTGCTTTTTAGTTACAGTGGAATCCCTTTGTCATCCATTACCATGGGTAAAACCAAAGAGCGCAGTCAGCTGAAAGGTGATTGTTAACCTAAACAGATCAGGTAAAGGATATAAAAAAGTACACAAACAGTTGATAATACCATAAGCACAGTCAAGTTAATAATTCAAAAGATTTGCCAACAAGGGGACACACATTTTCATTCCTCCCACACACATTGAGGAAGATGCTGAGGAATGCAAAAGGGAATCCAAGGATCTCAGTTTCTGAAAGCACTATCAAGTCTCAAAATCAGCTGTTAAACAGCACCTCCATGTCAACAAGCTCTTTGGAATGGTTGCACAAAAGAAGCCCTTACTGATCCGAACCCACAAATTACATCATCTGAACTTTGCCAAGTACATAGAAACAACAATTGGAATCATGTTTTGTGATCAGATGGGACATGCACACTCTTGGCATGTTTGGCTGCATACAAGAAAGAAGCACTTGATGTTCACATTTAATTCCAGTGCCAAGGTGCTAGTCTGCATTGCGTCATGCTTTGTATTACTGCAGTATACTGCAACACTTTGTGGTACCATGTGTGATTTTAATTCCAACGATAGACACTCTTAAAGGAGGAAGTACAGAGACAAAATTCTCTTGGCACAATTAACAGTTTATTTGCAAATAGAGAGACGCTTCAAAAGCTTAAAGAATAATCCTCTGAGGAAGATACATGAACAGTCCATATTTATTACAGTTAAAAGGGGTGTGGTAAGTTGACCTAACTCAATAGAACACATTCCTCTTGTTCTATTACTACCTACTAGGGTGAGCAAAGCAGCCAGTATTTGTATCTGTATTTGTATTTGTTAAGGGGGAAAAAGTATTTGTATTTGTATTCGAGTAAAATTCAAAATAGGCGTAAACATTTTGGGGGTTTTTTGCGTTAGGGCTGGTTCACCCGATTGCAGCGTAATGAAATAATATCCCGATCAAACTCCGCTTCCTGAAAGTTATAAATTGCCTTTGGAACCCAGTTAAGGTACAAAAATCTATTAAACAAAATTGTGACGCAGTTAAGTTTTTTCCCTCAGCCGAGCGCTCCCTGTTGCTGTGTGGAGAATGGAGATGTGTGGAGCAGCCTGTGTCAGTTACCGCTTTTATTCTTTTCCCCTCCCCCGACTGAACGTCACTCACTCACTCATCCGGGCATGTACTGCGGTCTCATGAGAAATCGCAGCTTTTTGATATAACGGTTTTCTTGTTCCCGAATACAAATATTTTTTAAAGTATTTGTTTGAAATAAGTATTTGTAAAAACCACGTTATTTGTGCCTTTCCGAATACCGTTTTCGGGTTCGGGTCCACCCCTACTACCTAGGCTTCACACAAGGGGCAGGCTGTCCTTCCCCACATGGGTAACTTTTTTAACTCTTTTCAACTTTTTATTCAAGTCTGTATTTAAAATATATCTGCTTGGTTTTATAGTTTGCCCAAGTCAGCACGGAAAAGCCAATCATAAGGATATAATAATTAATCCTTTTCAATCTCTGGCTTTGAGTCATGCTATATTGAACAATGTAGAACGAAAATAACAAGAAGTATGTTTTGAAAGTACTTTCAATTTCTGAATTTCTGAAACACTAAACCAAGTCTTGATGCTGAGGCAGAATGAATCTCTCACTGACTTTGATTTTGCAGTTGCACAAAATGTTTTAGTTTAATGTAATGTGCTTTTCATTTAGAGTTTTCTTTGATAATTGGGCTTCTGCAGTGGACTGTATTTTTATGCTACTGCTGAATATTCAAACATTTAATACTGTATTACTTGCAATACTTACAGTAATCAATATATTCACTGAAATAAATTGGGATTATTATACGTTTTTGTTGCAAAATGTGTTTACTATTTGCCCTGGAGCCTGTGTTCTCCAGTTTCTTATGTAGTGTCTAATGAATGCTCAGTAGTGTTTATATATTGACTGGCTGTATGTATGATCTGAAAGCATTGTTTGATTTTGAGCAAAGATTAAATGGTTTATAGGCGAGTGCTTCATTTTGACCGAAGAGTCAGGGGTTTTGTGAATGTAGTTTGAAGAACTGGATCTGTGTTTACATTTTAGAGAAAATTTGTGAAGCTTTCAAGAAACGTGTCTTAGCAAAAAAACTGTATTCTTGGGAGGAAGGTACTGTATTTGTAAAAAGTTCTATCGTTATCTGTTGTTCTCGTCCGACCAATTAGGAGAGTAGAATTTGCAACTTGTCATATGTTTCTTCTACTTCTACCATACATTACTTCAAAAACATGCACATCACTGCATCATCGTAAAGTGAATTAACAATGGCGCTTATTTTGATAACATGACCTATTATCATTTATTAAATAGAGTTGCTCTGGGTTATTGAAAGGGGTGATCACATGACTGTTGTTTCTTACTTAGCTTCAGCTGGTGTAGCAATACCAGGTCATGGCCATATGAAATGTGGAGGGAAAAGTTTAATGTTGTTGGTAAACTTTTGAAATGCAGAGATCTGTCATTTAGTCAAACAAAAAATATTTAGTGGGGCAGCACAATATTCCTGTTCTTTAAGCTGCATTCAAAACCAGTTGGAAGCTGTTGAATATTTTGCAAGGTTCAACTAACAGGAACTTTCAGTTATTCCAATGGTCATCAATTTTCCCAGAAATCTCGGCTGTCACTGATATGACGTCAGTTGACCCTTAAAGCCCCACAAGTTATCTCTGCACTTTATTCAGCTCATCTTAACAGGCTTACAATAAAAAGCATTGTATGCTGTTGCCCTCCCAAGATTCAAGCCTGGGTAGTCCACGTGAGAGACTGTGTCTTTAACCACCACTCGGTCTAGCCTTTTGACATTATATACTTCTGTCACGCATTAACATCACTTCAGTTTTGAATTATTTTGTTAGACACCATTAACCATTGTGTTAAACTGAGTAATGTTTCTTTTTAAGTTTTCCTCCACCACAAATAGCATCTATGAACTTTATGGCTTTTGCCACTGGCCGTTTTAACAGCTTATTAGCCATTTGTGAATGAAGTGGATACAATAACTACTCTATCAATATAGGTGGCGATAACTGACATTTTAGTCTAGTGAAAAGATGAGAGAATCGTGTAGTCAGCAAAGATTTTGTCTATCCTGAACAAATCCTAATATCCACCAGAACAATTTTATTTTAGGCTTCCAATGACATAGCCACAGAAACTTGTAGCTAGCGAAGCTTTTGTCTGTCCCGAACACATCCTATGGCATAACATGTTTTAACAGTGATGGGAGGCAAACACAGGACCTACTGTTCTGTAGTCGGTGTCTCTAACCACTACGCTATTTAACAAGGGCTAGCCCGTCAGTCAGACACTCACTCACTCAGTCAGTAAGAGACATTCGCTCTTCTAGGCCGGCTCCGCTTACGCGTTCCGGCAAAAAAGTCTTCATCCAACCAGGTGAGTTGACATGCCATTATTTTAATGATATACTAAAATGTATTAAACTAAATGTATCTGATGTAGCATGAATACGGAAACATGAGAATAGCCAGCACCTGCTGTTTAAATAGCGTAGTGGTTAAAGACACAGTCTGTCACATAGAACAATGTGGATTGAATCCAACCAAGGCAACATTAATTCCTTCTAATTGTGGGCCAGCTGAACTGGGCTTGCTGGTATCTGGTTCAGATGCAGGCTTGGGACCATCTGATATAGTATCCAGATTAATAGAACAGCGTTTATACAAAAACATACGTGCTTTAATGTGTTTCCGAGAAGACTTTAGAGAAATCTGTTCTTAAAACATGTATCAACATTTATCAAAAATAGGAATCAAAACAAATGTCACTATAAAAAAACTTCTTATTTATTAATGGTTAATTGAAATTAAAATGGCTGATTTTGACATTTTGGACATTAATGAAAATTATTGCGTTCTTTTTTTTTGTCAAATCAGAAACCAGTGTCAGTCAGGAAGTTATCTGAATGTTCCCCATCTTGTAAATTTCAGGATGATAGTTTCTTTTGGATTTGGGATGTAACAGCCAATACCTGTGGAAATAAGTTGTTGAAATTATGAAATAACACTTTCCCAATTACTGTAGCAGAGGGAGAGTGCATCATTACTCACCCACATCAGGCCTGATTGTAGTCCCATTCCTGGTCTCCACAAGGAGCTCCCAGTAAGTGTGTTTACCAGTGTCACCAGCTAAATCATTCACACTGACCAGGAAGGGACCATATCTGGGATGCTCTGTGTAGGTAAATCTGGAAGAACAATGCTACCAGAATTCATAACATACAGTTGTTCATACACCATCTGTCTATAATATTATATCTATTTAACTTAACTAGGATGTATGTATTATCTAGATTGACCTGTACGTCTGTACATGACTGTAATGTAATGTATAAAATGCACAAACTACCACTCATACTAATTCACTCCATATAGGCACAACTGCATAGCATTTGTAAATACATTACTTGTATATACTGACATTTTAATTACAGCGCTTGGATGTGCTTGTAAAAACTCCAAATATTTGTCAACATAAGTTGATTTAGTGTGACATGTCCCTACTCTATATACTGCTTATACTGCCTGCACATTTTCACTGTCAGAAAACTATTGCTCAAACTGTCAATTGTGTATTGCAGATATGTGCTATTTCAGAAATCAATCTGAGAAACGGAATCTGATGGATTCGACTGACCTGAAGTCTGGACAGATCTCTTGTAGTCTCCTCATGGCACCAATTAGGATCCATCTGTATCCAATGTCAACAGTGTAGGTCATATTGGGTGTAGGAGAGATGCTGTTAAATATCAACAGTTGGATGGAATCTGTATTCAAAGACTCTGTGTGAAGATAAGGTCATTAGTAACTATATATAGAAGGGGTATACATTTGAAAATGTTCTTCTATAAATACCTGTACTCATAATCCCAGGAATCAGCAACAGCAGAGCTGCAGACAGAAAAGTTGCCGAGGTCATCATTCTCATCCTGTGTTCAGCGGAAGAAACGGTTAAGATTGAACAATATTGCATTACCTAACAGCTTTGATTATTATACTGGTAGCCACTCCTTTAGTTTCTTGTTTCACAACATTTAGTTTACATCACAATTATTCTTGCTATATAGGGCTACTCCCTGTGGTACAGCCCCCTGGTATAGCTATCTTACTAGCCATGGTGGTGGCCTTACTGTACTGTACAATCCAACATCAAAATAACAGAAATATCCCTTTCTTCTCATTTGAATACAATGATTACACATCAAACTAGTCCAAGACAAATATACCTGTTGACCGTCCTCCAAAATCGAATGAATCATTCCTCTCAGAACTAGTTGAATGACTTACCATTGCTGTCTCCCTCTTCCCCCCTGCTTACTCCTGCTTGGCGACATAAATATTCATGTTGAATCTTTAAATTCAAAACTTATCCCTTATTTTATTGCTTGTCTGGACTGTTTTACAATTTCGCTAACGGACGAAAACGAGATCTATGAACAATATAACCAAAACAATGTTCATAAATTCCAGAAGGTTAGCAGTTCATCAAGCGAACTGGGAATATGGTCAAGGGGGTCAGCAGAGCAGATGGCATCAGAGAGTTTGATGGTGTTTACAGCTTTGATGTTGAGGAAAAAGATGAGTAATTTTTCAGTGATGAGTGAGAAGTACAAAGTAAAAGAGAAACTGAGGATCTTGTGGTCAGATAATAGGAACAGAGAGGGGGAAATGTAAGTTATGCTGAGGCCAACGGAACATCAAATACGTGACCCTTGATGTGGGTGGGGAAATTGACATGTTGGGTAATATTACAGTTTCTCACATTTGTTAACACACATTTCCTGAATGTGTAAAACATTTTCTCAAAACTATAAACACACTCAAAACTCACAATATACTGACCATACCCTAGACCTTTGACACAAAATTAGACATTATACTTAAAACCATATTATCTGGCATATAAATGAAACTTTACTTTCTTAAGTCACACAAGGGCATCAAATACAATGAAACTGGAGAGGAATTGAAAACACAATTACATACATTTATTAATGAATCAATTACCATAATGTATTGCATAATTGCCTCGATTAATTAAACACTTTGCATGACATTATAGATTACATTAAAGTATGCCTAGAGAATATGCTGTACAAGTGCACAAAAAACACACAAATATCATAACTGTTCATTTTGTGGGGAGTTTTACATTGTAATTCAGCAAAACTAAAAATGT
Organism: Esox lucius; assembly: GCF_011004845.1. Lineage (NCBI taxonomy): Eukaryota > Metazoa > Chordata > Actinopteri > Esociformes > Esocidae > Esox > Esox lucius. The sequence continues at coordinate 29,923,496 of NC_047573.1, read as the reverse complement.
AGCCTAATAACAATATCTCAAAGGACAAACAATAATCTGTGAGGTGCGATGGGTGAACAACAGAATACAAACAGAACTAAACAGTGATTGGAAACGTGCATCCTCGGGATGAGCTGCTGCCACCCCTCTCCTGCCGGTGGTTAGTACACCGGGGACGTGGAGCGCCAGGGGGGAAGGGGAGCTGTTGTGCCACGTGGAGTAGACGTCACATTTATTCTGACTAAGCATCCTGCATCTGACCTGGGCCAGAGGTTTTCACCTATTTCTTAGGCTGTATTTACAAAACTGCAAAATAACTGAAATAACACATATGGAATCATGAAGTAACCAAAAAAGTGTACCAAAATAAATGTATATTAGCCTCTGTGACAGCATTACATACTCTTGGCATTTTGTCAGCCTGCTTCATGTGGTAGTCACTTGGAATACTTTTACAATAATAATTCATCCCAAACCATCTCAATTGGGTTGACACTGGGTGATTTTGGATGCAAAATCATCAGATACAGCATTCTCCCTTACGCAGCCTGGGGTGTGATTTGGGTCATTGTCCTGTTGAAAATCTAATTATAGTGCCACTAAGCACAAACCTGATGGCATGGTGTATCGCTGCATACTGTGGTAGCAATTCTAAATGAGTGTCCCTTGAATTTTAAATGAATCACCCACAGTGTCCAAAGCAAAGCACCCCCACGCCATCCAACCCCTCCTCCATGCTTCATAATAGGAACCACATATGTGTGAGGTTCTCACATCGTTCCGGTTCCAGCTCCTCCCCATCACGCTCCTCACCTACCACCGTTACGCTCCCACTCCCCGATACGCATGAATGCATCCTGCCATCCAGATCCCAATCACCGGAATATTAAACACCTGTGTCCTGTTAACTTCTCTATTTAACCTGTATCTGCCTCCACTGCAGTGTGAGGTATTGTTCTTAATGGACCTGCTAAGCCATTGTATCGCTCATTGCCTTTGCCTTTTGACTCCCAGCCTGTTGTTCTCTCCCTTCCCGTTCCCGTCCTCTCTCGTTATCCAGAAACCTACGTCCTGACCTGCCTGCCTGCCCCTTGGATTCTCCTACCGCCTAACCCTGCCTGTACTGTTGCCTTCGCGGACTGATCATCCGGTATCGTGACCTGCCTGCCTGCTTCTGGTTTCTCCTCTCTGCCGATCCCTGCCTGTACCTTTGTCTACGTGGACTGATCTTCTGGTTTCTGAACCTAACTGCCCATCTCTACTGTTTTTGCTCCTGCCTGCAAAAATCGACAGTTGTGTTTCTGCAAGTGGAACCACACAACCCCGGTCTCGGTGTTCATTACAATATGCAGAGATCATCTGTTCTCCCTCTCTGCGTCTCACAAAGACATGGCGTTTGGAACCATAAACTCAAATTTGGAACAAAGGACAGATTTCCACCAGTCTAACGTCCTTTTCTTAAGTTTCTTGGCCCAAGCTAGTCTTGTCTTATTGGTCTTCTTTAGTAGTAGTTGCTTTGCCGCAATTCGACTTTGAAGGCCTGATTCACGTAGTCTCCTCTGCACAGTTGATGTTGAGATGTGAATGTTACTTAAACACTGTGAAACATTTATTTGGGATGCAATCTGAGGTGCAGTTAATTACCGATTTCTAAAATGAAATGAACTTATCCTCTGCCGCACACGTAACTCTGGGTCTTCTTTCCTGTGGTTTCAAGTAACTAAAGTTCTTGAAATGTTCTGGATTGACTGACCTTCATGACTTATATGGACTGTCCAATATGGACTGTCATTTCTCTTTGCTCAGTACAGGCACATTGATGGTCTTCTGCATACTAACCCTACTTTGTCACAACTGATTGTCTCAAACGCATTAAGAAGGAAAGAAACCCCACAAATGAACATTTTAAAAGGACAAATCTGTTAACTGAAAGGCTTTCCAGGTGACTACTGGTTGGGAGAATGCAAAGAGTATGCAAAGCTGTCATCAAGGCAAAGGGTGGCTACTTTAAAAAATCTACACCTATGCATTCAAGGATATTTCTTTATCTGTTTAACACTTTTTTGGTTGCTTCATGATTCCATATGTGTTATGTCATAGTTATAATGTGTTCATTAATATTCTACCATGTGGAAAATAGAAAGTAAAAAACTGAAGAAATATCATTGAATGAGTAGGTGTCCAAATGTTTTACCTTTAAAATACAGTAAATAACCAAGTTTCATTTCTGCAATTCCAGACAGTTGATGCAACAGTATTACTGTTAGCCCAGTTTCCCTTAATGTCATACTACGTACAACAATACTGTCACGTACAGTGTCACAAATCAGTCACTAGAGATCATTGTTCTTCCTCCTTTTCCCCACCCTCGTCAACCTCCTCTCATTCTTACGTTTCTACAATTTCTATCCCTGAATCCCTGATCATTATGACCAAAACAAACACTCAACACCTTTTTACCTGATGATCCTGTTATAGGAGATGGCTACATCAACCACTTCCTCACTCCACACCTCCAAGTAACAGACTCCGGACAGACCCTTTCTACACAACACCTGTTTCCAGGAGGTAAATCTGTCAGGATAGTCAGGATAAGACTGGACCTTATCTGTCCATGTCACCTTTCGGTTCCCCTCAAACAGACACAGGTACTGATGTTCAAGTTCAAAAGGTTTATTTGTCGTTTGCAATAACAAGTTATGGCAATGAAATGCTTGGCTTTCCTTCTCCCAACAGTGCAGTTAAAAGTTAAAAAGTAACAGTAATTTTAATATATAAATAAGGAGATAACACAAACTATCAATAATAACACTATACAAAAAACATGCATCAATAATAATAACTATACAACTGTATAACCGTAGTGCAATGTAAAAGTGACAGGTGTGCATGATATGATTGGCAGATGAGCATGATATAAAGTGACAGGTGTGCATGGATTATGGATGGACGAGAAGAGGGGTTCCTGACTTGAGCAGCCTTACAGCCTGTGGAAAGAAGCTGTCCTGTAGCCTGTTTGTTTTGGACTGAATACTCCTGTACCTTCTGCCTGACGGCAGCTTAGTAAACAGTCCATGGCATGGGTGGCTGGGATCTGTAATGATCCATTTGCTCCTCCTCCTACATCTCTCTGTGTGGAGATCCTGCAGGGATGGCAGGTCAGACCTTGTGATGAGCTCCACTGTTTTAATCACCCTCTGAAGTGTCATGTTGGGATCCAATGTGTCTGACCAGAAAAGCGTAAAGTAGAAGAAAATGAAAAGTATGAAAAGTATTTTTGTATATATTTGCATTTAATGTTCTTGTTTAATTTTATTTATTAAAGAAAGATATTTAATAACTAATACCCTGGTGTTAAAACAGCCTCAAAAACTGGTTACGTTACTCTAACTTCAGCATTAATCACTGCAATGAAACACTTTATTTATCAGTCTGTCTCAAGATCTGAGAGGAATTTTGGCCCAATCCATACAGTGATGATTGTTTTAGGTCCTGCCCCAACATCTCAATGGGGTTAAGATTTTGACTATAAATAGACCATTCTAAAACTTTACATTACTTCTTTAATCGCTCTGATCTAGATTTGCTTGTGTGTTTTGGGTCATCTCCGCATGACCCAATTGCACCTCAGCGGGGTCAGTTAGTGATAAATAACTTCTAAGTATGTGGCAGAGAAGGTTTTATACTGTGCTCATATGACTGTATTTACTACAAGCATTCAATTTGCAGTGGTCTCTTAATTTTAACTCTTCTGTTCCTCACTAAAAACCTTCCTTTTCGACTTTTTTGGAAAGGAAAGAAAAAGGTGCCGTGGTCTCTTAATTTTTTCCGGAGCTGTATGTACATACCCAGTGAGCAATCGATGGTGGTGCCGGCGTTTTGCTTCTGGCGGGCCGCTGGAGGCTATAATTTCCTACCAGCTTTTGTTGCGTTAATCCTGACCTCAATCAGCTAATTTGCATCTCAGGCAGCTTTCCACCAGCGGCCCAACTGCTAGCCGCCGAAGAGGGCATGCGCTATGATCTGCTGTATCTGCTTGTGTTACCATTTTCTTCCAGCAAAGATGCTATTGTACCCCTTTTATTCTTTCACTGATTATTTGTTTTAACTTTATTTTAATATTGTTAAGAGTATTTATTTGTGTACAGAGTTTTGGTCAACATTGGTAGTTTATAAATAAAATAGACTTTGACTATTGCAATATTGCTTGTGTGAAGGACCTTTGTGTAGACATGTACAGTAAACACATCGAAACAGCCGTTTCTCGCCGTTGCTTACAAAACAAAATCCCGAACTAATGGCCATTTTCCACTGCATGGTACCGGCTCAACTACTCACCTATAGCCTCGACTTTAATGCTTCATGGGGGACAGTTCTTTACTGTGTTTAGACACTGCTGTGTCCATAGATGGTGCTGTAACGAATGTGAATTGCACGTAAGGCAAGACAATCAGCATTTTTGCAAGCAAGGAATACCACGTTGTAGTAATGTGAAAAGTGGATCATTTTAGTGACTTGGTTGTTCAAGTCTCTTTCAGGAAAAGGAACAACTCTTTTTTTTTTGTGTTTCTTAGTGTATCAACAAGTTAGAATGTTATAATATATGTGCTTATTCCTTGTAACGTTTATCAAATGATATGTAACGTTAGCTAAATCGTGTTTCTTTGTGTAACATTATCCACATCATGTGGACAACGTTAGTCTTGGCAGTAACATTTAGATAGACTAGCTAAACCTGCACTTGTTACAATTCCATTACTGAGGTGTCTTGTGTGTCTTTTGTGTATCCACATTGTTCTTAGATAGCCTGTGTGTGTCTTATGCTGCCGGTTTTTTAAACCTCTTTTCTAAACATTGCTTTCAGGGGATGACGTTTTCTGTAGTTTTGTTCCCGGAGGAGGATGACTGTGTGGCTGAAAGCGGGTGTTTGCTACTGGCCACCACACAGCATCACCAGCAGGAAGTCCTTCAGCCACAACAAGTTTGCCAGAACTTGTTCATCACCTGAAGACACCTGGGAAGCTGTCCCTTATAAGCTCATCAAGCATGCAGGTGAATTTGAAAGCGTAGTAAGAATTTGAAACTTGGAATGAAAATATGTTTTGCAGGGTAAATGCTTACAAAATCCTTAACTTTTCCTTGACACGTGAGAGACCAGACGGGTGTATCGCCAGAGGAGCGAAAATCATTCCAGCGTGGGCCCCTCCCACCCCAAGGATGCAAATCTACACCACAACACCCTGTGGATTGCAGACCTGGAGCTATGTGAATTACATGCTGATCTCGTAATTGCTGCAATGTATACTTGGTTTCACCATATTTACCTGTTCACCAACTTTTATGTTTATTTTTAGGATGGAGCATGCACAGTACTCCAAGGCACCAGAGAGGTCCTCCACGCCACCATGTGGAGGACTGCTACATAGGTATGTGTGGGTTCATTCACTTAACCCAGATGCTTAACTTGTTATTAAAGGATGTTGCTTCCAATTTTATTTGTCAGTTTTATTTGTCAAGAATTGTGCTATGCCACCATTCATATGCTGGGAAAATGAAAAATAAAAACCTTACAATAACTTGGTTGCGTAAGTGTGCACACCCTCTTATAACTGGGGATATGGCTGTGTTCAGAATTAACCAATCACATTCAAACTCATGTTAAATAGAAGTCATTACACACCTTCCATCATTTAAAGTGACTCTGATTAATCACAAATAAAGTTCAGCAGTTCTAGTAGGATTTTCCTGACATTTTCTTAGTTGCATCTCAGAGCAAAAGCCATGGTCCGCAGGGAGCTTCCAAAGCATCAGAGGGATCTCATTGTTGAATATAAGCATTAAAAATACCATGGAACACAGTGAAAACAGTCATCATCAAGTGGAGACAATATGGCACAACAGAGACATTAACATGAACTGGACATCCCTCCAAAATTGATGCAAAGACGAGAAGTAAACTGGTCAGGGAGGCTTCCAAGAGGCCTACAGCAACATTAAAGGAACTGCAGGATTTTCTGGCAAGTACTGGCTGTGTGCTACATGTGACAACAATCTCCCATATTCTTCATATGAATGGGTTATGGGATAGGGTGGCAAGACAGAAGCCTTTTCTTGCAAAGACAAACATCAAGTCCCCCAAAAGCATGTGGGAAAATGTGTTATCGTCTGATGAAATCAAGGTTGAACTTTTTGGCCTTAGGTCCAAAAGGTATGTTTGGTGCAAAAACAACACTGCACATCACCCAAAGAACACCATACCCACAGTGAAGCATGGTGGTGGCAGAATCATACTTTGGGCCTGTTTTTCTTCAGCTGGAAACGAGGCCTTAGTCAGGGTGGAGGGAATTATAAATAGTTCCAAATACCAGGCAATTTTGGACCGCCAGGTGTCCGTTAGAAAGCTGAAGATGCTAAGATCTGAATCCATTTGAACATCTGTGGTGTGATCTGAAGAGGGCTGTGCACAGGACATGCCCTTGCAATCTGACAGATTTTGAGCTCTTTTGCAAATCAGTCTATAAGTTTAATGGTAGGTTTATTTGAACAGAATAACAACAAGAAAAGAGACAGAATAACAACAAGAAAATCCAGAAAACCACATGTCAAAAATGTTATGAATTGATTTGCATTTTAATGAGTGAAATAAGTATTTGACCCCTCTTCAAAACATGACTTAGGGCAAACCCTTGTTGGCAATCACAGAGGTCAGGCGTTTCTTGTAGTTGGCCACCGGGTTTGCACACATCTCAGGAGGGATTTTGTCCCACACCTCTTTGCAGATCTTTTCCAAGACATGAAGGTTTCGAGGCTGACGTTTGGCAACTCAAACATTCAGCTCCCTCCACAGATGTTCTATGGGATTACGGTCTGGAGACTGGCTAGGCCACTCCAGGACCTTAATGTCTTCTTCTTGAGCCACTCCTTTGTTGCCTTGGCCGTGTGTTTTGTGTCATTGTCTTGTATCCCATTCCAGCCTTGTATAGTTCTACAATCTTGTCCCAGACTTCCTTGGACAGCTCTTTGGTCTTGGCCATGGTGGAGAGTTTGGAATCTGATTGATTGATTGCTTCTGTGGACAGGTGTCTTTTATACAGGTAACAAGCTAAGATTAGGAGAACTCCCTTTAAGAGTATGCTCCTAATTTCAGCTCGTAATCTGTATAAACGACAGAAATCTTTCTGATTGAGAGGGAATAAAATACTTATTTCATTCATTAAAATGCGAATCAATTTATAAAATGTTTGAAAGGCGTTTTTGATCTTTTCTTTGTCAGTGGGCCAATGTACAACATTACAACATAATTTCTTTCCCTCACTGTATTACCATATCTAAGACATATTCAAACATATGTGAAAATGGCCAAAATCGAATATGTAAATATATGTATGAAATATATGGCCATATATTAGTAAACCATAGATCAGAATATGTTGAAATATAGAGGCACATACTAAAAATATATGTTTTCGAAAGATATGTCAATATATAATACTTCCGTGTGGGTGAACAGTCAGTAGCTATAGCCATGTCTGCTTTGTCTGTATAGCTGGCCACATTAAAATCAATAGGGCAATTATTAACAACAGTGTGAGGTTAGCTAGGTAGCTAGTGTTTCAGCTAACTTCACTTATTTAACAGAAAAATTTACATAGTTCAATGCACGTTTTGCTCCTTGAGTTCCATCCATCTTGGATAGGCAGCTGCACCAATGTTCACTTTTCAAACGGTGTCTATCTTCCTCTATTTTACCAGATTTGCTTTCTTTTGATCTAAACAGTATTTTCTTAGGCACCGTTACATTCTGAACTTCTTCCATTGTTTATAAAATGTCCTTGCGTCTTCTAAGTTCTGACCGATGGAATTGCCATCACAGTCTCTCGCTGCTTGATCCACACACTGGCCCTCATTTATCATTATTGCGTAGAAACGGGCGTATATGTTGGCGTAAGATTTTGCTTACACTCCTCTCATCGCCTGATTTATGAAACTGTGCGTACCTTTAAAATCCAGGTGTACACAATACCTTCCCTTGATTAATGCCGCGGCTGAAAACGATCGTCATTAGAATAACACGCCCCTATATATTCAAGTCTCCGCTTCCCCCACGCCCTCATTTTACGCCATGGACACACGGAAGACGGCAAAAAAGAGAAACTTCTCTGACGTGGAGATTGAGACGATCACCAGGGAGGTAGAAAGAAATAAAATTGTTTCATTTTGCAGTTTAAATAGCGGAATAAAAGATGATGATGTGATGTGGAGTACCATTCATTCACATTAATAACTGCATGACAATTTGTAATATTCGTCTTATTATTTTATGATATTTATCAATGACGTTTATTGTTATTTAGAAGAAGAATGTCATTATTATTATTATTTCTATTATTGTCTAAAAGAAGAAGAATGTCATTTTTATTATTTTGTCTGTCTGAATTATATTTTGGTAATTTAAAGCCTTTTATTACTGAACCCAGTCCATGCGCAACTGCCGGGCCTAACCCTGAAACGTCATGTAAAGCGCACAGGCTCGCATCTGAAGGAATACATATAAGTCAAATCCTTTGGTAAAGTCACACAAATGAAACCTTGAAGTCCATGTTGCACAAAAATAAACACTGAAGTTTGTAATTATGTTGTTGTTGTTTTTTACAGTAGGTCATAATATATCACATCTTTTAGTTTGTCAGTGCGTTAGGATTTTCTTTTCTGCGCTATTAAGGTTTCATTTCTCTCCGCCATGTCCATGTGCAATATGTTGTTGTCATCCATCCACCAAAGATCACTCCAAATATAACTATTAATACTGTTTTATTTTCAGTTTACATCTCAATGCACTGGCATAACATCAGTGCACGAGGGAACAGCAGCAGGGGCTGAGTATACGGCTACACATTTTTTACTTGAGACTGGTCAAAATAAAAGTCCCGTCTCTTCACACATGCGCACAATTAACTCTTGCACAATTTTGGGTATACAACAGTCAGTATCATAATTAAACAACATAATATAACATAAATGATGAGAACATATAACTCAACATGCGCATTTCGCACTAACTCAAAACGTGCGTACACCACCTCCTGAGCTGGCGTAGGATTTGAGAGTGCTGTACGCCAACGTCCATATTGATAAATCTCAAAGTCACCGTGGTTTTGGGTGTACGCCAGGTGTACGCTGGAAATTTGGTGTACGTACTTTTGATAAATGAGGGCCAATGAGAGTAGTCCCTTCCTTATTTTTTTCAGCCTCAGCTCTTTGGTTGATATTTTAAACGCATCACTTCCTGTGAGCAGGCTAGGCCACTCCAGGACCTTGAGATGCTTCTTACGGAGCCTCTCCTTAGTTGCCCTGGCTGTGTGTTTCGGGTCGTTGTCATGCTGGAAGACCCAGCCACGACCCATCTTCAATGCTCTTACTGAGGGAAGGAGGTTGTTGGCCAAGATCTCGCGATACATGGCCCCAACCATCCTCTCCTGAATACGGTGCAGTCGTCCTGTCCCCTTTGCAGAAAAGCATCCCCAAAGAACGATGTTTCCACCTCCATGTTCCACCATCTCACAACTAATTAGGTTTTGCATGACACACCTTTTCCAGTATTTTTTTGCATCTGTACCAGCTTTTTTGAAACGTTTTGCTGGACTGAAATACAAAGTAGACATTTTTCAAGAAACAATAACATTTCTCTGTGCCAACATTTGATATGTAGTCTTTGTACTATTTTCTACAGGGTTTAAATGATTTGCACATCATTGCATTCTTCATTGCGTTTTTCTTTACATTCAACATAGCATCCCAATTCTTTTGGAAACAGGATATTACTTATGGACTGCATTGTATGAGTTATCTCACAATATTAGTATTCTGAATGTAAATGCTCCAAAAACCTACAGCTGATTTTAGTATTTTTTTCTTTTAATTGTTGTACAATTTTGACCTAAACAACAAGGTGAGGGAAGTTTTGCATATTGGTGACTTTAATCAATCAAGTACCATGTAGGAGCAAAAACCCCTAGACACTCAGCCTTCCATGGAAGGAGTTTGACACCTGGGCTTTAGAAGTAAAAAAAAAAACATGACAATAACATCATATTTGTGTATGACAAATGTTTCTGAACATCACCTCCTTCTGGACAGTATATTTATCCAAAGCTTTGTCTTAGGTCTTGCATTCACAGTTTTAATCAAGCCTAGCTCTGCTTACTGTAGCTTTGTTATTTATCACTATTACCAATGTGCTATGGTGAAATTTCTTGTTGAGAGATCTCTGATCTCCACTTAATAAATACATAGATTCACTGCTGCTCTTGAAGTAATTATCGCCTGGTTGGCCCTGTCCGGGTTTACCTTCTCTGGATCCCTCGTCTCAGCCCAGAATATAACACTTCTCCGTTATTGTGCCGGGGGACTAGGGTATGTCTGTCCTGTCTTAAGTTCAAATTGTTTACGCTGTATTAGTTTATGTGACGAGTGACAAAGGTCAGTCTGAAACACTGGCCTCCCGTCGGAGTATGGTTCCTCACTAGGTTGCATTCTGGCTTGGTATCTGTCAAAGCACTTTGTTACAACTGTTGATGTAAAAATGGTTTCATAAAATTACTGTGACATGTAATCTTAAAGTGTTCACCTGGGACAGCAAGAAGAGGAAGGGTAACCCCTCCGAGCTTGTTTACACACCAGGTTTCTTCCTAAATTTCAGTGCCTCTTAATTGAGTTTTTCCTAGCCACTGTTCTTCAACACTGTTTTTGCTTGCTCCTTGGGGTTTCAGGATGGGTTTTTTGTAAAAGCACTTTGTGACACCTGCTGATGTAAAAAGGTCTTTATAAATACATTTTATTATTTGATTGATTGATTCCTTCTCCTCTTTCTGGTTTAGTCCTGTGGCTCTCTACTGCTACTTTTGTCTTAATTCAATAAAGTGTGAACTTGTGCGTGCACTGACATCCGACAGTGGTAATTATGGACTTGTATTTGTCCTATATAGGTTATACCTTAAAATGAATGACTTACACATATCTCTTGTATGTTTTGATGACTATACTGTACATGCAACATTTCTGTTATGTCAAAAATGTACCCACCTATTCAATCCAGATACTACAAGAATCTATTAATCTTATATGTGTATTTGTCACCATATATGCCTTACATGTCTCAGGTATATCATGCAAATCTTAAAATCTATACCTTTCTATGTGGGTAAGCTTACAGTCAACTCAAGATGTTTTGGCACCCTTTATTAAATGAAACAAAAAATGAATGCACAAAATAAAATGATTTGGCCTCAAACACAAGGGGAAGCTGTATTCTTTCATTTCAACACAATAATTCCTGAAACACCAAATACTATCTATGAGGCTATAAAATACTGTAGTGAAATGGTTAAGGGGTCAGGGGTTATATAAAAACTAAGTATTATGACCACCTGCCTGATATGTTGTTTGTCCTGACAAAACAGAACCGACCCGTCAAAGGCATGGACTCTACAAGAATCTGGTATCTGGCACAAAGACATTAGCAGCAGATCCTTGAAGTCTTGTAAGTTGCAAGGTGGAGCCGCTGTGGATCGGACTTGTTGGTCCAGCACATCCCACTGATGCTCAGTCGGATTGACATCTGGGGAATTTGGAGGCCAGGGCAACAACTTGAACTCTTTATCATGTTCAAACCATTCCAAAAACAACGTGTGCAGTGTGGCAGTGCACATTATCCTGCTGAATGAGGCCACTTCCATCAGGGGATACCATTGCCATGAGGGGTATACCTGGTTTTCCACTATGTTTATGCAGGTCCACATGAATGCCCGGACCCAGCGGTTTCCAGAACACTGCCCAGAGCATCACACTTCTCCACTGCCCTGAGTGCTCTGTGTGAAAGAGTGAAATTCTGTCCATCAAACTCTTAACAGATCTTTTAAGATCCTCCTTAGTCCTTTCATAAACAAGATCCTAACTTCTGTAACAAAATTCCGAGAGCACGCTTGTCACTGTGTAGTTGGAAAAAGGTAGAAGGCAGATTGAGGATATTTATTTTCCAGAGGAGTGGAGAACATAGTATTTTCACAAACACAATAGTAGTTACAAGACTCTCCTAACAAAGTAGACCACACGAAGACAGTTCTAGGAATGGTGGCATAAAGCAGGTACAAAGCGCTTAGCGCAGCTAGAATTAATAAACACAATTGAGCGTGAAGGAGAGTATATACAGAGACAACCATGATTTGACAAACACAGTGACATTTTGACAATATTACACAATGGACAAGGGAGCTGAGGGAACATATATTCACATACTGATGGGGAATGGGAATCAGGTGAGTGTGGTAGAACGAGGCAGTCCGCTACCTTCAAGAGCTCCCTGTTGAGAGGGGTTGGGAAGGGTGGTGACTAAAAGGCAGGTGACGTGGACCGGCCCAGGGGAGGTGGTGCAGGAGGCATTGCTCCGGGAGGAACTGAGACAAAGCTTTATGTCTGGTCTTAAACTAAACTTTATTTGGCAACCACCCTTGCTGCAACTATTCTTGGAAAGCTCCCAGTTTATTTATGCTCTTACATTGTCCAGCAGACTAATGAGAATTATTGCTTGTGCTCTTTTAAATGTATTTTGTTGATGGCCTCTAGGATACGTACTGAAGTAGGGAAGAAAAAGGGTTCCAGTGATGTGCACCTTCTACCTGGAATGAGCTACAAACGATAAAATGTTTTACTTGTTTAGTGACTATGATTGATTTTAAGTCCAAATCCATGATATATATTGAAATGGGTTGCTGTAAATGTTTTGAATCTTGGTTTTAATTGGAACAATGGTAATTTATGTTTTATGTAGTGATTTTATGTACTGTAACATCTGTGCTGCTATTTTTGGCGAGGTCTCTCTTGAGAAAGAGATTGTTAATCACAATGTGACTGTCCTGGTTAAATAAAGGATAAATAAATAAAGAAAATACATTTGCTGAATTCTTCCAGAATAAAATAGACAACATTAGAGGGAACATTCTATCCTGTAACTCTAATCCCCACCAGGCTCCTTCCCAACTGTTAGAAATTGGCGGTTTCGTATAGTGGTCAAATAATGTAGAACCCGTATTAAATCGAGGGAGAAGTTCGCTCACGTTTATTGGAAAATTACAGCACAGATGTCATTCGGTGAACGTGAATTATCTTCTCACTGTAATGTTGGTTACTGTGATGGCAATTTCTAAAATCCAAATAATTCTATGAAAATGGTAGGTAAGACAGGAGAAATCAATTGCGCAATAAACGGTTTTAATCTTGCTTGCAAGGAGAAAGTATACAGGTTACAAAGTAACAGTGGATAGTCTCTAAATAAAAACATCATTTCGACAGTATTTATTACATAGGAAAAGGGGTGTGGTAAGATGCTGCCATCTGTCTCAAACACCTTTCCCTTTGTTCTATCACACAAGTCAAATGCTATCTTCCCCCAACTTATCCTTCCTGCCATAATGTTTAATGTTGTGTTTACCCAAAGGGGCCAACTGGCCTTACTGCCCCCTGTTGTATCTTCTCCTATCTTGTCCTAAAACCCATTGATGTGCATCTGGACAGACAATAGATGCCCCCTATGCAAATACCAGATCCCACACATTCTCTACCTATCTTAACAGTGGGACACGGTCCTTTACTCAGTGAGAATACATTGTATAAAGACATTTCCACAACAATCCATCCTCTTGATACCATGTCAAACATTGGTATCAAACCTTAAACAGTTCACTCATTAGGATGTAGACTGCAACAAAACAGTACTCTTTAACAACATGACCCAGTCAATATTATTATCCTTAGTGATTAGAGAACTTAGCAAATCTGAAATGTCTGGATCCTCCTTTACATTCTTCTAGATCATTACCTTCCGTAATAGATGCCCCCTATGCAAATACCAGATCCCACACATTCTCTACCTATCTTAACAGTGGGACACGGTCCTTTACTCAGTGAGAATACATTGTATAAAGAAATTTCCACAACATTACCAGCAAGCCTATACATTTAAGGACGTTTCTAACTAGCAAAGATCAGGTTTCCAAGACAGTAACCCCCATGCCAAATGGCTATCGTAAACATTCCTTTAGTCATTAAAGCACAACCTATAGAGAGATACATCTAAACAGAGATGTTTCTGTTGTTCTCATTACTAGGCACGTTCACTTCCAATGAAACGTACATTTATCTTGTAATTGTTAATGCTCAGATTCCACACAACCATCCATATGTCCTTTTTTTCAAAGTGGCTTTGCTCTGGTGACATCTGCTACTGTTCTAGACAACAAACCTCCAGCAGCCCACTTGACCCTATTCCAACATCACGGCCATTGAGACCACACACACACGGATTCGGCTGAACATCCTGGAGAACGGTGGCCGCGCGGAGAGCATTGCACACAAACAGTGGTATGTAACCTGCGTTTTGTACTGTTATGGCTTGTTTGGAAGACAGTTTTGAACAGGTTACTGCCATTCGTTGAGTTTTGGTGTTGCTGATGTTTGGAGCAGGTTGATTGCCGCTGATTGGGTTTGTGTTTGGAGCGATCAGCTGACTTATGTGTGTGCAGTGTGGCTTCAGCACGCTGGTTATTTGTGTCTGAATTTAATTGTTGTGGCTATTGGTTTGTTGCTTTACGTTGGATTCATACTGCGATGTTCAGTTGCATCTGTTTGTGCACAAAATGAGTGGATCAAGGGCTGGTTCAACTTCCTTTAATATGGAAAAAAGAAAATTCACTCTGACTGAAAAGGCTCTGGCAAACAGGATTGAGTCAATTCAGAAACAGCGTAAAAAGGAAGTAGGCAACATAAAGAGCCAGATATCGTCTCTGAAAGAGCTCATGAGAGATGATCAAAATGCTTCACAAGTTAAAGCACAGTTTGATGTTCTGCTGCAATTGTCTGAAAATGCCACTGCATTGCACAACTCTGTGATGCCTTTAATCCCTTCTGATGAACAGGAGAGACAAAATGCATGGTTCAAAAGCATCGCTGAATACAGCCAAGGGTTTATTAAGGATGCCAAAGTATGGATCTCAGAAACCTACAGGCCTCATTCAGAGCTAACTCATAACGTTGAGTGTGATCAGGAAGTTCTGTCTGGGGATGAAATTGTGATTCCTGAGGATGTAAAAACAGGACAACGGCATCCATTTTCTCAACACGATGACCAGGATGACATATTGCCATGTGACAGTATATCAAACCTAAGCAGTAGAAAACAAAGTTCAAAATCAAACCTTTCCACTACTTCATCTGCACGTCTCAGAGCAGAGGCTGAAATGGCTGCTCTGCTTGCCCGTCAAAGTTTGCTGAAGGAAAAACATTCTCTTGAGGAGCAGGAGGAGAAACTAAGACAGCAAAAGAAACAACTTCAGCTTAAAGCCGATATCGCTGCATCAGTGGCTAAATTTAATGTTTTAAGGACCTCTGGATCTGGTGTGCGGAGTGTGGTTTCTCAATAAATCTAATGGTATGGAGTCATATTTTTTAAAAAGGGGGAAAATGGTTGAAGCTCTTAACACTGATGCGGAGACTTTTGTTCCACAGCTTGGAAAGGATAAAAAGGGAAAACCAGCAATGGGAAACGCTGATTTACAGCTTGGAAGGCCAAAACAGAAAATGTTTGACAATACCATCTATCTCCAGCAGAGGTCCTCAGAGCTTATGAGACAGAGCACAGTTCCAAATACTACAGCGCTTCCAGTGTTCAATCATGGAAATGTTCATACACCGTTTTCCACGAACATTAACAATGACCAGAACAACATGTTGTCTATAATGAAAAAACAGAATGAGATAACATCAATGCTAGTACATCAACAATGTCTTTTATCGCTGCCTAAAAGAAATGTCCAAATATTTGATGGTGACCCTCTACAGTACCATGCTTTCATGCAGTCTTTTGAAAACATAATTGAGCAAAGGTCTGATAATGCTGAAGACAGCCTGCTTTTTCTTGAACCAGGGGGAAACCACAACAACTTGTCAGAAGCTGTCAACATTTGATTAACGGCTCAGGCTATGCAAAGGCGAAGACTTTACTGCATGAACACTTTGGAAATTAGCATATGATAGCATCTGCCTATTTAAGGTATTTTCATGGACAGTGATTAAGTCAGAAGATGGAAAGGCTTTACATGCATACAGTCTTTTCTTGCGTGGATGTTGCAATGCCATGGAAGAGGTTCATAGTCTGTGTGAATTGAATACACCTGCCATTATGATCACTGTGATCAAAAGATTACCTTACAAACTGAGAGATTAGTGACGTACAGTGTCATGTAACATCCAGGAAACGCATTGCGGGAGAGTTATGTTTGCTGACATTGTGACTTTTCTGGAGCGTCAAGTGAAGATCATGACAGATCCTGTGTTTGGAAATCTACAAGACTTACCAGTGTCGGTGGCAAATGGAGAAGGCAGCAGGACAAAATCACTTCGCTCAGGGGCTAAAGGAAGTAGCTTTGCCACTGCTGCTACTACAGTTCACTGTAGGACACTAAAAGAACATAAGGTTAAAGATGGACATTCACCTGAAAGGGCTTGCCTGTACTGTAAAGGTGGACACAAGTTGGAGTTTTGTGCTCTGCTGGAGAAGAGATCTCAAAATGAGAAAATGTATTTCCTGAAAAAGTTGGGAATTTGTTTTGGCTGTTTGTGTACTGGTCACATCAGTAAGGGGTGCAGGAAACGTCTCTCTTGTAAAACATGTGGCTTGAGGCACCCTAGTGTGCTTCACATCCACCACAAGGATAAGGGAGCAGATGCCGAGAAGGGTAAGAGAAACTCAGAGAGTGCAGTGGGCAGTTCTTTGGTTGCAGTCCAAACCAGTGGTCTTACTGGGGCCGGTGAACAAGATATTTAGCTTGCCATCGTACCAGTAAAGGTTAAATCAAAGAGTGGGCAAAAGACCGTGGAGACTTATGCCTTTTTGGACAAGGGCAGTTCAGCATCTTTCTGCACAATGGGTTTGATGGATAGATTAAATCTCTCTGGGAGAAAAACAAAGATTATATGGGCCAAGAAAAAATTGTGGACAGTTGTATTGTGTCTGACTTGGAAGTGGCTGGATTGGACAGTAACTGGTACTGTGAAATGCCAGATATCTTCTCACAACCTAGGATGCCTGTGAATAAGAGAAACATCCCACGACAGGAAGATGTGGATAAATGGCCTCATTTGTGTACTTGCCTGAGATAGATAGAGACGTGGAGCTTCTGATAGGCATGAATGCATCCAGAGCATTGGAATGTCTTGAAATCATCCGGAGTGTGGACGAAGGGCCGTATGCCATCAAGACTATGTTTGGTTGGACGGTAAATGGGCCCCTGGGTGGAGAATGTTGTGTTGATGAACTCTTGATGAACTCTGGAAGCAACAGTTTAAGACAGACTTTCCAGAATGCAGTCAGGAAGAACAGCTAGGACTTTCAAGAGATGACTGCAGGTGCTTAGAAATGGCTAACAATACTGTGAAATTGGTTGATGGCCATTACAGTATTGCTTTACCTCTGAAGGACAGGAAGATAAGCATGCCTAACAACCGTAAAATAGCAGAACAACGCACCCTTAACCTGAAGACTCCATAAGGACTACACTGCTTTCATGAACAATCTTATTGTCACGTTTGAAACAGGAATCAGACAGGTTAATGAGGCTAAATGTTTTATTTGCAGAATGGATCGGGAACCGGAGATAATGGTGAGTAGACAGAACGATGACAGTTGTAAATGACTTAGCTGGTTGATAATCAATGCCTCTCTTGCATGGGAAGCAGATGGTGAACAGAAGCATACGGTAGCAAGGTTGAAGAAGATCAGGAAGCAGGCTATATCAATCAATCAATCAATCAAATGTATTTATAAAGCCCTTTTTACAATAGCAGTGCTTTACAGAGACACCCGGCCTTAAACCCCAAGGAGCAAACAACAGTAGTGTTGAATTTCAGTGGCTAGGAAAAACTCCCTAAGGTCGAATTTTAGGAAGAAACCTAGAGAGGACCCAGGCTCAGAGGGGTGACCAGTCCTCTTCTGGCTGTGCCGGGTGAGATATTAAGAGTCCAATTGGAATAATAAATACATTTCTCTGGGCTAAATCCAGAGTCTATTTGATTTTAGACTAGGTCAGAAGTATAACCAGGTGGACAAGGACAGGGACAGCAACGGGCCCCCCAAACCAGGTAATCCGCAGGTGTGGACCAGGACCTTATCTCCTCCTAAAATTTGAAACTGGAGGAGACTGAGAAAAGTTAGTAGTACATCCCTCATATCCCCCAGCACAATAATATAGCAGCGTAACACCTTGGAACTGAGACGGGGGGGGGGTCCGGTGACACTGTGGCCCTACCCGGGGCAGGCCCCGGACAGGGCCCAACAGGCAGGAAATCAATCCAACTACATTGCCAGGCATCAACCAAAGGGACACCCACCAACCGCAGAACGGGAAATCTCAGTAAGTGTCCGGAAGGTAAGAGGTGAGTCTGAAAGTCTATGTAGAGACGAGGCCAGACGATGACTGAAAGGTGAGGGGGGTTTATCAAGGGTGAGCTGGTGATGGGATGCAGGTGGGGATGATTAGAATTCTGGTGATGAGGAACGAGTGGGCGGAGTTACCGATGAGGGTGATTGAGGCGTGGTGGATGGCGGAACCCTGACACTTATATCCAGTGGCTATGCAGAGACCGAGCCAACCACAGTTCTGGAATACAGTGACGGAAAAGTTTGGTATATTCCCCACCATGGGGTATACCATCCAAAGAAAGGAAAGATCAGAGTTGTCTTTGATTGTGCAGCATCATTTCAAGGCGCATCACTCAACACGCAACTCCTGAATGGTCCTGATTTGACCAGTACGTTGATTGGAGTCCTGACCAGG
Organism: Esox lucius; assembly: GCF_011004845.1. NCBI lineage: Eukaryota > Metazoa > Chordata > Actinopteri > Esociformes > Esocidae > Esox > Esox lucius. The sequence continues at coordinate 29,904,633 of NC_047573.1, read as the reverse complement.
TTCAGGAAAGAGCCTATTGTTTTGATGTCTGACATTGAGGCGATGTTTCATCAGGTTCAAGTTCCAGGGGGGGTTGCCGACCTGCTGAGATTTTTTTGGTGGTCCAGTGGAGACTTCAGTCAGTGTTTGCTTGAGTACAGGATGGTTGTCCATTTATTTGGGGCAACATCTTCTCCAAGCTGTGCTAACTTTGCTCTACGGAGGTGTGCTGAAAACAATAAAGACCTCTTCAGCCAGCAAGTGATTGATACCATCATGTATATTTTCTATGTGGATGACTGCCTTGCTTCTGTAGCCTCAGAACCAGAAGCTATATCCCTTTATAAAGGCCTTAAAGCCATCTGTGCCAAGGGTGGCTTTCATCTAACAAAATGGATAAGCAACAGTCGCAGTGTGTTGGTCTCAATACCTGAGGAGGAGAGAGCAAAGGAAGTTAAAGATCTGGATCTGGACCATGACTCACTACCTATTGAGAGAGCACTGGGTGTGCGCTGGTGTGTTCAGTCCGACACCTTTAAGTTCAGCATAACTATTCAGGAGAGACCATTGACCCGCAGAGGGATCCTTTCAACTGTCAGCTCTTTCTATGACCCTCTGGGGATCCTAGCTCCTGTGGTTTTTACAGCTAAAATAATTCTTCAAGATCTGTGTCGGAGCCGGCTAGGATGGGATGACTTCATACCAGTTGCAGTTGCCCAGGAATGGATTGACTGGTTGAAGGAGCTTCATCAGTTGGAAGGCTTCAGCATCAGACGATGTTTAAAACCTCTGAACTTTGGAAAAGCAGCCACTGCTCAGTTGCATCCTTTTGCCGACGCAAGTGAGGACGGATATGGTGCTGTCACCTATCTGCTGCTGCGTAATGAACACTCTCAGATACACAGCGCCTTCATAATGGGAAAATCTAGGGTGGTACCTTTTGAAGCATGTTACTATCCCACGTATGGAGCTGATAGCTGCTTTTGTAGCAGCTCGTATGGACAAACTGTGGAGAAAGGAGCTTAGCCTACAGCTTTAAGACACTGTTTTCTGGACAGATAGTACCTCTGTATTAAAATACACTGAGAATGAAACTTTAAGATTTCGAATCTTTGTGGCAAACAGAGGTCTCCGAGATTGTCAAGGTTTCTGATGCGTTTAAATGGAGATATGTGAGCATTGCACACAATCCCGCAGATCTTGCCTCCAGAGGTGCAAGGGTGGAACCATTCCTAAAAAACAAAACCTGGATTTCTGGTCCCTCATTTCTCTTGCAATCAGAGGAAGCCTGGCCTGTTAACCCAGATTAATTGCAAGAGCTTCCACCTGGAGACCCTGAGGTCAAGGTATCAGCTACAATTGAAGTTTCCGCAATAAGGGATGAGAATGATGCCATAACTTGTTTGATCAATTGCACCTCATCTTGGACATGTCTAATAAGAGTGATGGGCTGGGTTCTAAGATTTAAGGCTTTGCTTCTGAATCTCAGGAAAATGAAAGAGATCACTGTATGTCTTACTCGGTCAGCGTCAAAAGTGATTCAACAGAAAGAGGCTCTCACCAAGGACGTGTGATTTCAAGAATAAGTTCTGCGGTGGTTCTCTCTCATTGGGAGAGATCCGAGAAGCTGAAATTGAAATAATCATGTTTTGTTCTCAGAAGAGTTTTCCTGCCTCCAAAAGGGAGAAGGTGTAAAAAGAAACAGCCATGTATACAAGCTCAATCCAATATTGGAAGATGGTGTGTTAAGAGTTGGAGGACGGCTGAGTAAGGCTGCTATGCCTGAAGAGTCGAAACATCCTGCCATCATATCTCTGACCTCATTCTACAACATATTCATCAAGAGGTTGGCCATGGAGGTAGAAAGCATATGTTGTCAAGACTACGCCAGAGATTCTGGATCCCTGGTGTTAGTGGTTTCATAAGGAGGATCTTGGCGAGATGTGTGGTGTGTCAGCGGCTACATGGAGCTGCAGGTCAACAGCAAATGGTAGACTTGCCTGAAGACAGAGTTTCTTCGGAAGAACCTCCTTTCAGTCACCTTGGAGTCGCCTACTTTGGTCCATTCGAGGTCAAGCGTGGTAGGAGTCTTGTAAAAAGATATGAAGTTATCTTCACGTGTTTGGCAATAAGAGCAGTACACATTGAAGTTGCTTCATTGCTGGACACAAATTCTTGCATTAATGCACTGCGGCACTTCATCGCAAGAAGAGAACAGGTCAAGGAGTTGCGGTCAGACAACGGCACCAACTTTGTCGGCGCAGAGCGTGAGTTGAGACGAACCATTGAAGGATGGAACTTGGAACAGATCAATGATGCACTTTTGTTAAAAGGAATAAAATGGACCTTCAACCCTCCCACTGGATCACATCATGGAGGAGCATGGGAGAGGTTGATTCGTTCTGTCAGAAAGGTCCTTAACTCAACATTAACGACACAAAGTCTGGATGAGGAATCACTCTGCACAGTGCTTTGTGAAGTGGAATCAATTCTCAACAGTAGACCCATCACCAAGGAATCGACAGATCCCAACGATTTGGAAGCATTAACTCCGAACCACCTTCTGCTTCTTAAAACTAACCTCTTGGACTATTTCAGAAATGTATGCACGACGAAGATGGAAGCAAGTCCAATACATGGCTGATTTGTTTTGGAAAAGGTGGACTAAGGAGTATTTACCACAACTGCAGGAACGACAAAAATGGACAAGGATCAAGCGGAATTTCATTCCTAAAGACATCATACTAATAATGGATGATTCTGCACCCCGTAACTCATGGATCGTTGGAAGGATAACTGAAATGGTTCCAGACAGAAAAGGAATCGTGAGACAAGTCTGGATTAAGACCCAAACCAGCCGTATATGCCGGCCTGTAACCAAGATCTGCCTTCTTCAGGAGTCAGCTGAATCCTGATTGCTGTACTTGGATAACATGACTTTGACTGAATTGACTGGACTATTTTTTGACTTTTTTCTTCTGAGAGAAAACAGAAGATTGGCTCACATTTGTATGATGGACTATGAATAATTTTGTTCTTTCCCCTAAATGTGTAATGTCTGTGTAATTATTACTGTGTATTAACTGTAATAATGCTCAGCCTCTCGGCCGACAATTTCTGTGGCTCTCAGATTGTCGCCCACAAGGTCCATGCACATTGGGCAGGTACCATCACTGTTCAAGAGGGCAGCCATCCCTCCCTTGCTCAAGAAACCCTTGATCCAGACATGCTTTCAAACTACAGGCCATTTCCAAACTCATTCTTATCTAAAGTCCTAAAAAAGTTTGTGGCAACTCAACTTCACTCACACCTCCAGGCTAACCAACTATATGAGGTTTTCCAGTCTGGCTTCATGCCAATGCATAGTACTGAGCCTGCATTGGTGAAGGTTGTTAATGATCTGCTCATGGCTGCAGATACAGGATCCCCCTCCATTCAGATTCTTCTGGATCTCAGCGCTGCTTTTGATACAGTTGACCACACAATTCTACTCCAGGGCCTAAGAGAGCACACTCCAATATCTGGGACTGCCTGAAATTGGTTCTCCTCTTACCTCTCCACAACCACAAGCAGTATGTTTCTCTCAGTGAGGGAAGAGGAGTTCACATTAACCTGTGGTGTCCCACAATGGTCGGTGCTAGGACCTATTCTCTTCCTGCTTTACATGCTCTCACTTGGCCAGATCTTCAGACATCACAGTGTTCAAATCCACTGCAACGCAGATGACACATGGTGTACATTAAACCCAACCTGACACAACATCTGCCACATCAACTCTATCCAACTGTATGGTTGGATGCAGAACAACGTTCTCCAACTCAATAGCAGCGAGACAAAAGGTGCATATAAGGGCTTGGTGTCCCAAAAAGACCAAGAGAAGCTCATCCATGCTTTTATCTCTAGTAGGGTTGACTACTGTAATGGCCTCTTCACTGGACTCCCCAAAAAGACAGTAAAACAGCTGCAGCTCATTCCGAATGTTGCTGCTAGAATGTTAACCAGGACCAAGAGAACAGAGCACATCCCTCTGGTTCTAAAATCTTTGCATTGGCTTCCAGTCAGTTACAGGATAGATTTTAAAGTGGTGCTTTTAGTTTATAAATCTCTGAATGGTTTAGGACCCAAATACATTTCTGATATGTTTGAAGAAGATAAACCGAGCAGGGCTCTTAGATCCATGAACACAGGTCAGCTAGTAGAGCCCAGAGTCCAAACTAAACATGGTCAAGTGGCGTTTAGCAGTTACGCTGCACACAACTGGAATAAACTACCAGAAGATCTTAGAGGTGCCCCAAACGTATACATTTTTTAATCCAGATTTAAAAACAGTTGTCTTTTCACATGCCTATGACTGAGCACATAAACTTAACCGCACTGTTTAGCCTTACAACTTTTATAAGTAAATTTCTTTATCAAATTTGTATTCTATTACTATTTTATTATTCTATGTTTTATTATTATGCTGTTATTTTATGATTTATTTTGTATTTCTCTCTCATGATTTATTTTGTTATATAATTTATATTTTTCCAATACTTTTACCAATCTTAATGCAAGTTCTGGTGCTATCAGAGGAATAACCTCTGTGTAAATGTAACAATCTTGGGATGACGGATAATGCAAGTTCTTGTGCTGCTGTTTAGACTTCAATGTAGGGTATTTTCTCACAAAAGGACTGACGAGTTTATCCAAGCGCTGGAGCGCAAGGATTGAGATACCGGGGTGGTTCAGAAAACAGTTATGGTAACTGTAACTCATTGAGGATGAATATAAAATGCATGAACAGACATGGCATCAATGTCCCCGTGGAGAGAGCCAAGTAAGACATTGATGCAATGATTATCTCACAAAGGATTCATCCTAGTGCTGGAATGCAAAGATTTAGATACCGGGGTGTTGAAGTTTATGTGCAATCCCCCTGGAGACAGCTGAGTTAGTGAAATGTAACAATCTGACTGTTTTAATTCTATTGCATTTTTTTAATCTTTATTTTCATTGTAAAGCACATTTATTTGCTTCTATGTATGAATTGTGCTGTATAAATAAACTTGCTTGCTTGCTTATAAGCACCCCACAGAAAATCACCAACTCCTATAACAACTGCCCTGCTTTTGACGGCCAAATAATTCCCCACTCCTCAGTCATCACCAATAGAGAAATGTAACTCTACCCTCTATTTTAAGGCCCATATTAGATACAGATAGGTCCGGAAAATATTTGGACATTGATGCAATTTTCATAATTTTGGCTCTGTACACCACCACAATAGATTTGAAATGAAACAACTGAGATGCAATGGAAGTGCAGACTTTCAGCATTAATTCAAAGGGTTGAACCAAAATATTGTATGAAACGTTTAGGAATTGCAACCATTTTCATTCAGTCACCTAATTTCAGGGGCTCAAATGTAATTGAACAAATTAAAAAAACAATCATAAATAAAATGTTAATTTTTAAAATCCTTTGCAGGCAATGACTGCTTGAAGTCTGAAACCCATTGACATCACCAAATGCTTGGTTTCCTCCTTTGTGATGCTTTGCCAGGCCTTTACTGCAGCTGTCTTCAGTTGTGGGTCTTTCTGCCTTAGGTTTTGTCTTCAGCAAATGAAATGCATGCACAATAGTGTTGAGATCAGGTGATTGACTCAGCCATTGCAGAATATTTCACTTCTTTGCCTTAAAAAACTCCTGGGTTGCTTTCGCAGTATGTTTTGGGTCATTGTCCATCTGTAAAGTGAAGCACCGTCCAATCAACTTCGCTGAATTTGGCTGAATCTGAGCAGACAATATATCCCTGTACACTTCAGAATTCATCAGGCTGCTTCTGTTTTCTCTCACATCATCAATAAACACTAGTGACCCAGTGCCATTAGAAGCCATGCATGCCCATGCCATCCCACTGCCTCCACAATGTTTTACAGATGTGTTATGTGTTATGCTTTGGATCATTACCTGTTCCAAGCCTTCTCCATACTTTCTTCTTCTCATCATTCGGGTACAGGTTGATCTTAGTTTCATCTGTACAAAGAATGCTGTTCCAGAACTGGGCTGGCTTTTTTTAGATGTTTAATCTGGCCTTTCTATTCTTGAAGCTAATGAATGGTTTGCACCTTGTGGTGAACCCTCTGTATTAGCTCTTGTGAAGTCTTCTCTTTATGGTAGACTTGGATAATGATATGCCTACTTCCTGGAGAGTGTTCTTCACATGGCTGGATGTTGTGAAGGGGCTTTTTTTTTTTACCATGGAAAGGATCCTACGATCATCCACCACTGTTGTCTTCCATGGAAATCCAGGCCTTTTTGTACTACAGAGTTCACCAGTGCATAGTTTTTTTCTCAGAATGTACCAAACTGTTAAATGTTCCTGCTAACTCCCTGATGAATTTTTTGCTGCCTAATGTTGGCCTGTTTCACTTGCATTGAGAGGTCCTTTGACGTGGGTCAAACGTGAAATTGAAGTCTTCTATCAGCAGGCGTTTCAGTTATGTATGTAATATACCAGCAGGACTTTATCGAGCTCAGCCACCACATCACTGAGATCGGTAAGTTTTTAAATAATGCTGGGCAATGGAACGATCGGTTATCCAGATCTGAAAAACTTTAGAATTCGCAATCACCTGTAGCTCTTAGGGCGAATAATGCCATCATGGCCACAAGTCAAAGCTGTATTGTGTCAGAAGTGTCCATTGTATTAGATTAATGTAACCTTGTAAATATTATTTTATTCTAGGATTTAAAATGTTATTCTAGGATAGACATCAGAACTACATGTATAAAGAAGACATGGAAAATGTGCTGTCATTAAAGATCACATTGACAGAAGTTGCTTCCAACCTCTGCATTTCCAGACTAACTCTTTACAAACTCACGAGTGAGCACAACATCTCAAGAACAAAGCATCACATTTAAGTGATGAGGAATTGGATTGTGCAGTATCAGAGATCAAAGCAGAACATCCTCATCTGGGATAGGTGATGCTTAATGGACATCTGTATTCCAGAGACATTCTGGTGCAGTGAAAGCGGTTAAGAGAGTCAATCAAAAGGGTTGGTTCGGGTGGTGTTGAGACTAGGAGAACAACAATATGTGTTTATTCTGTGCCGTGTATACATTTCAACTGGCATGTGGATGGTAATAAAACCAATAAGATACAGTAGGATGGTCATTTTTCTCCAGTACTCTAACAACAATCAAAAAATCACATTACAGGCCTACTGGGAAGGAGTGTTGTTCTGACTCAGGTTTCAGCATTTGTTAAAAAAAAAAGAGAAACAAGCGTTCATCCTTAATGAGGGCAAACTCTATTTAATGGTAAATGCATGGCAATTTAAACAGTTCACCTTGCTTTAGCCAAATCAAATTTCTCCTAATTGGGATAACTGATACCCACACATTTTAAATGGAGAGAAATCTTTGAAGGCCGAAGCTTAAAATGATATAATGTATTAAAGGAAATAATAAAAGACTGCAGTGTCATTCTAGCTGTCATTCTGAGAGCATATCGACTTCTGATGTTTGGTTTTCTGTGAACAAGTCTTCTGTGAACAAGTGTTATGTGACTGAGCCAAGTGGAGTCTCTTTTGGCCTCATGTCCCTTTCACATCACAGCACTCCTCTACCACAATAACAAGGTCCAGTGTTGGACAAATTTAGGGGATCTCTCCTGTCTTAGCAGTGCATGGGGAAAAGTATACCCTAGCTGCCTGCAAGAAGCAGTTGATCTGGTACTAGTTGGATACTTTTGAACAATTGGTGGAGCCCACTTGGCAAATATTTGCTTATATCTTTTCATATCACAACACTGAAAAAATTACACTGCTACAATGTAAAGTAGTGAGTGTACAGTTTGTATAACAGTGTAAATTTGCTGTCCCCTCAAAATAACTCAACAGACAGCCATTAATGTCTAAACCGCTGGCAACAGAAGTGAGTACACCCCTAAGTGAACATTTCCAAATTGGGCCCAATTAGACCTTTTCCCTCCCCGGTGTCATGTGACTCATTAGTGTTACAATGTCTCAGGTGTGAATGGGGAGCAGATGTATTCAATTTGGTGTTATTCCTATCACACTCCCTCACACTGGTCACTGGAAGTTCAACATGGCACCTCATGGCAAAGAATTTTCTGAGGATCTGAAAAAAAGAATTGCTCTACATAAAGATGGCCTAGGCTATAAGAAGATTGCCAAGACCCTGAAACTGAGCTGCAGCATGGTGGCCATGACCATACAGCGGTTTAACAGGACAGGTTCCACTCAGAACAGGCTTCGCCATGGTCGACCAAAAGAAGTTGAGTGCACATGCTCAGCGTCATATCCAGAGGTTGTCATTGGGAAATAGACGTATGAGTGCTGCCAGCATTGCTGCAGAGGTTGAAGCGGTGGGGGATCAGCCTGTTAGTGCTTAGACCATACGCCGCACACTGCATCAAACTGGTCTGCATGGCTGGTGTCCCAGAAGGAAGCCTCTTCTAAAGATGATGCACAAGAGAGCCCGCAAACAGTTTGCTGAAGACAATCAGAGTAAGGACATGGATTACTGGAACCATGTCCTGTGGTCTGATGAGACCAAGATAAATTATTTGGTTCATATGGTTTCAAGCGTGTGTGGCGGCAACCAGGTGAGGAGTACAAAAACAATTGTGTCTTGCCTACAGTCAAGCATGGTGGTGGGAGTGTCATGGTCTGGGGCTGCATAAGTGCTGCTGGTAGGGCAGTATTCCAACATGATAACGACTCCAAACACACCTCCAAGACGATCCCTGCCTTGCTAAAGAAGCTGAGGGTAAAGGTGATGGACTGGCCAAGCATGTCACCAGACCCAAACCGTATTGAGCATCTGTAGGGCATCCTCAAATGGAAGGTGGAGGAGTGCAAGAGGACTCCAGTCCTAACATCCACCAACTATGTGATGTCGTCATGGAAGAGTGGAAGAGGACTCCAGTGGCAACCTGTGTGACAACTGCGACCTCTGCTGGTTCACCTCCCCCTGCAGCGAGCGGGCCCCAGCGGTCGATGTCACCGGCTTTCTGACACCACCGTCTCATCATACATTTCACCTGTGTCTCGTTTAGTGCACCTGTTCCTCATCATCGCTGTTTCCCCCGGTATATATGTTCCCTCTGCTCCCCCTGTCTTTGTGTGTAATTGTCTCTTGCTTGTATAAGAGCTGTACGACGCTTTGTTAAGCTTATGCTATATACTTTCGCTGGGATACAATTAAATATCCTTCCACCACGCCTTCTCCTGTTCCTCCTTGCTCCTCAAAACCCCGAAGCCGTGACAACCTGTGAAGCTCTGGTGAACTCCATGCTCAAGAGGGTTAAGGCAGGAAAATATTGGTGGCCACACAAAAAATCGACACTTTGGGCCCAATTTGGACATTTTCACTCACTTTTTTTGCCAGCGGTTTAGACATGAATGGCTGTGTTATTTTGAGGTCACAGCAAATTTACACTGTTATAAAAACTGTACACTAACTACTTTTACCTTGTAGAAAAGGGTCATTTCTTCAGTGTCACATGAAAAGATATAATCAAATATTTACAGAAGTGTGAGCGGGGTACTCACTTTTTTGAGACACTGTACATCCCATTTCAATGTAATCCTTTATAGTAATTATGTTTTGATATAGTCTCTGCAGTTCAGTTTCTGAGTTAATGTATAAGCACACACAGTGATCAATAATAAAGCAACACTGAATTGTTTCCACATATTTTATAATTTAATATAAATATTATATTTAACATTAACATTTAGATTTAACATTTACATTTAAGATATTTTATAATTGTGCTTTACTGTAGAACACTGCTCTTGGAAAAGTTATTGCATAAATATACATTAATTTCTCTCTAAATGTTTGTAAAAGTGACCATTTAAAATTGTAATTCATTTTTTTGGCAATGCTAAATGTGAAAAAAGTGAGCAGGATTATAGGACAGGCAACATTTTACAAACAGCACCCCATACCAATCCTACTCTTTCAAATTACTGCTAGTTTGCATTGTTAGTATATTACTGCTATACTTCCCATATCAATAATATTCATAATGTTCTATATTACTACCTAGATTGCTGCTAGTTTACAGTACTCTTTTTAAAATGCTGCTAGTGTATGGTGTTATGTATATTATTGCTTCATTTTTTGGTTGGCTATATTTTTTCTTATATTTTTTCTTTCCCCGGGGTCTCCTCCCGGTGGGACGGGACCGGAACACCTTCCCTGGAAGGCGTTCCGGAGGCATCCGAAACAGATGCCCAAGCCACCTGAGACCCCGGGGAAGACCTAGGACACGCTGGAGGGACTATGTCTCCCGGCTGGCCTGGGAACGCCTCGGTGTCCCCCCGGAAGAGCTGCAGGAAGTGTCTGGGGAGAGGGAAGTCTGGGCATCCCTGCTTAGACTCCTGCCCCCGCGACCCGGCCCCGGATGAAGCGGAAGAAGATGATGATGATGATGATGATTTTTTCTTTCTTAATTCTGACTACGTAGTTGTCGGGTGCCATGTCACAATATTTTCATTGTGCAGGATGAAGCTGTGTTGTTCAGTGCATTTGAATAATAAACCTTGAAACTTGAAACCCTTCTTTGGTTTAGCGATGCCAATCTGCTCAATCAACCAAGGAGCAATGTCCAAAAAATGTGAGACCGCACCTTTTTCTTTCATTGTGCCTCAGGGCGGCACAGACAGTCATGGTTTTTAAGAAGAAAATGTCAATTATCAGTTTCAGCAAGCAATCCATGATATCTACAGCCATACACAAGTAATGTGCTCTATTTTATCTATTGGCAATGATTAAATACACTGTAAACCTGATTAAGTTCCCAAACAGTTGCCTTAATACTTTTAAGATAATAACATTTGAAGAACTTACAGGTTTAGGGCTAGGTAAATATATGTATTTTTATTGCATACAACTTAAATTATTGAGAAAGCACTCACAAATATTTTCAGTTTAAACAACTTTAACAGAGTTTTAGATTTGAGTAGTATTTGCTTAAAGGAACTGTGTAATATACTAAGCCACACATACAATATAATTTCCCAGCATGCGTTGCCCTTTCAAGTGAACTCCAGTTACCATACATTACAGTATTTATTAAAGCCTGGTACATGGTTATTTAACTGATTTTTTTTTCTCATTATTTTCAATTACTACACAACTGTTATAAAGGTTCAATTGTGAATACTTTACATATCCCATAACACCTTATTTTGTAAGGTCTTACATTTTGTAAGTCTTGCAATGTCCCTCCCTAATGGATTCAGTTCAGATGTCCTCAAAATACAATGTGCTGTCAGATTAATATCCAAGTCATGGTTAAAAAATATCCCTGAATTCCAAAAATTCGGTAAATTTGGTAATTTACCCGAATTTTCCAATGCTACCCACAAGGTATTGGCTTGCAAAGGAACAAGTATTTGATACACTGTCGATTTTGCAGGTTTTCCTACTTACAAAGCATGTAGAGGTCTGTAATTTTTATCATAGGTACACTTCAACTGTGAGAGACAAAAATCCAGAAAATCACATTGTATGATTTTTAAATAATTAATTTGCATTTTATTGTATGACATAAGTATTTGATCCCCTACCAACCAGTAAGAATTCCAGCTCTCACAGACCTGTTAGTTTTTCTTTAAGAAGCCCTCCTGTTATCCACTCAATACCTGTATTAACTGCACTTGTTTGAACTTGTTACCTGTATAAAAGACATCTGTCCACACACTTAATCAAACAGACCCTAAGATTTCAGTTTGTTTTTCAATTGAATTGTTGGAAAAGTGGATACTGTTCTGACAGGATTTATCTTTGTCTCATTCTTTTATATCACAAAAACCTGCATTTTAACAAGGGTGTGTAGACTTTTTATAACCACTGTATTTGCTCCTCTCTTACCCTCCACATCAACGGTGGCCCGTTTCCTGATTATGTTTCTTCCCTGTTCATGTGTCCTGGACAGGTTGAACCCTGCCTCGTCCACATAAATGGTTTCATGTGGGGTTTGATTAGCTTTGAACTCTGAGAGATATCCATCACAGTATCAGTACTGTAACTAATGTTTACATGTAGAGTAACAAATTGTCAAACTCACTGTAGAACAGGACATTGGATAGACAACATACCGTACCTGGACATATTGGTGCCTGAGTTCCTTGACCCGCTCACTGTTCCTTCCAAAAGGGACTGTGTACAACTGTTTCCTTCGAACTCTGTGTTTGCTCAGTGTCCAAGCAATGGTGGGTTTGTTGAAAAGTCTGGATAATGGACGCCAAGGTAGACCGTTTGAGATTAGGCTGGACTCTTTCACCAGCCTCCCTCAGTGATAGACCATGGTTTATCACATGTTCTATGATGGTTGCTCCTATTTCATCAGTGACAACAGTTCTCATTTGAACATCACCACTCATTCGCACTCCTCTCCCCTACCTCTCCTCTCCCCCTACCTCTACTTCCTCCATTCTGTGGTCCAATTACTCCTGGTCTCCTGGTCCACACATGCGGAGTACCTGGTTTGGGGGGCCCATTGCTGTCCCTGTCCATGTCCACCTGGTCATACTTTTGACCTAGTCTAGAATCAAATAGACTCTGGATTTAGCCCAGAGAAATGTATTATTCAAATTGGACTCTTATTATCTCACCCGGCACAGCCAGAAGAGGACTGGTCACCCCTCTGAGCCTGGGTCCTCTCTAGGTTTCTTCCTAAAATTCGGCCTTCTTAGGGAGTTTTTCCTTGCCACTGAAATCCAACACTACTGTTGTTTGCTCCTTGGGGTTTAAGGCCAGGTGTCTCTGTAAAGCACTTTGTGACAACTGCTGTTGTAAAAAGGGCTTTATAAATACATTTGATTGATTGATTGATTGACTCCTCTCCCTGCTTCTGCTACTCCTCTGCCTGGTCCTCCTCATCTCCCTGGCCCAACTATTCCTCTCCCTTGTCCGGACATTACAGTATTATTTCTTTCTTTCTCTGTGTTCTGTGACCACATTGGATGAACTCAATCCAAAACATCCCCTTTTGACTGCATTGTGTTTGTCTGTGTAATTGAAAGACTGAACACTCTGATTGTGATTGGAAACAGCTGTGGTTGATCTATTTTACACAAATTACAATGAATCAGCTATTTCTCAATGTTTCAATTCTCATTCAGGAATGCATATCAGCTGATTCAATATTGAGTTTGAGCTGCTGTTGCAGAAGTAGACAATATTTGTACAATATTTAAGGTTTTGAACATTATGTCTTCCATTCTGACGTGTGGTGTGCAAGCATTTGTGAATAAGACAAGGAAGATCCCTAATTTTGGTATTGGGCAAGCTTGTATTTAAAGAAAACATTAACATTTTAGTGTCACGGTTGTTGTGGTGGGACACGGGCGCAGAGAAGAAAGGATGGTAGTAATCCATGTTTAATGAAAAGTAACAAAACATTAGCAGCAACCGATGGATGTTGGGCATCAAGCACAAACAAAACCAAAATGAACCACACCAGGTGTGGCCTATCATTGAACATAAGTAGGATCCAAAATGGATAGAGGTGCCTAGAGGCACCCCCTTCTGTCCTGACCATGGCCCCAGCCCATCGCAGAGATTGCTAGGGGCATAGCCAGGACGTGACATTAAGATATGGTTTAATTGACGGCATGTTTTGTGGAAACAAAATGAATTGTGTTAATGGTATGGCCTGAACAGACCGATATTAGGCTAATTGTGTTTAGAGTTTTGAAAATGAGACTACAGATTGGACAAATGGATGTTAACAATTGTAAAAAACTGTAATACATGCTTTATTTTCATTTTGTATTTGCCTATATTGTTGTAATACAGGCTTTTGTAATTGTAAAAGAGACCTTGGTCTCAGTTGATTTTTCAGTATAAATAAAGGTTTATAAATACAGCTCCGGAAAAAATTATTATTAGTATTAGTTAAAAGAAAATATCTACAGTATAGAATATCTGGGTTGTTGTGTGTTACCTTATATAGAATACATACAGTATTTTTATAGAAATGTATCCTGTGTTCCTTTACATTTCCTCCTATTGACTCATACACAGTTGTGAGTATAGATGTACTATTTGGCTGGGACATACCAGTCAGGTGACATCTGAACTCACCCCCAGAAGAAGGAATCCACTGACATCATGCAAGCCACGCTTAGTCATTGGAACCGACACTTCAAGTGAAATTAAACATAACCCAGGTTCTCTGGCTCATTTGTTACTTAGTGTGGAAAAATGGCAGATTGTTGTTCAATCTGTCTGAATATACTGAGGGATCCAGTGACTATTCCATGTGGACACAGTTACTGTATTAAGTGTTACTTGTATCGGGAAAATGACAAAGGAATCTACAGATGCCCCCAGTGTGGACAGACCTTCATACCAAGTCCTGTTCTTAACAGGAACACCAAGTTTGCTGAATTGGAGGAGAATCTGAAGAAAACAAGACTCCAAGCTACTCCTCCTGATCATCATTATGCTGGACCTGAATATGTGGATTGTGATTCTTGCACTGGGAGAAAACTCAAAGCTTTCAAGTCCTGTCTGGTGTGTCTGGCCTCTTACTGTGAGATTCACCTACAGCCTCACTATGATGTAGCTCCATTAAAGAAGCACAAGTTGGTCCAAGCCTCTACAAAACTACAGGAGAAGATCTGCTCTCATCATGACAAACTACTGGAGATTTATTGTCTTACTGATGAGCAGTGTATCTGTTATCTTTGTATGTTGGATGAACATAAAGGCCATGATACAGTCTCAGCTGCATCAGCATGGACTGAGAAACAGGTAAGATGTGATTTCTGAAGTTAAAGATGCAGTCTGAGACCTTGGTGGTTAACAAAATAATTGTTTAAACCTCCTATTTCTGGCTGGATACGTAATTTGTTGTTTATATGTGTATATATATATATACAATTACTCTGCGAAATTCCACATTTGAAAGGGAGTCATTTTGATGAAATGTGGACAAGGGCATAGGGGTGACTGATATTGTGGGGGGACACATTTGACTACAGTGTGAATATTAATTTATTCACCAAAATGTCTATTTAATATGTAGTTCTATGTGTTTTTCGACTTTTAGAATCCAATTCTAGTTTGATTCTCTGTCCATGACTACGTTAGATATAGACATGCTCTGGTTAAAAAAGGCAAAGGCATTATTGGCCAATGAAGTGTGAATAGGACCAGTGCGACCGACAGTTTCGCTCGGAGGTAGTCTGGTTGAAAATACTGGGGGCAATAATTGTTTCAACAACACTGACTTGCAATACTCATTATGTCTGGAAAGGGTGTAGCAAGTAGGCAGTTACCCCAAATAATGTTGTCTTTCTGTACCGAGGCCTTGTAGGTGTTGATAGGACTCAAGCGTTCTGTGTCAAAATTCCAGTTTGTCTTTAAAAAAGTTATGATTTCTGAACATGCAATAGTCCTAACTAGCACTGGTAAACTATATTGTGTGTGAATTTTTGCATGGTGGGACTTTTCAGCTAGAAAGTCATTTCAGATAGATAATGTAACCAGAGTACATCTTTTAAAATGACTAATACTACAATGATGTTGGGAACATCTCAGTCAGGCATGTTAGTCTAGCTTTAAGTTTTCCTTTCTGCTCCTATAGGCCGCCTTGAATTAATACTTCTCACTGTCTTACCTGTTGGTTTGTGGCCTCTCTCTCCCATGCTCTGCCTAACTTTCTGACCAGTGTTATTGTTCAGACAGCCTCTCTTCTGCATAAAGTAAACACATTCAGTACAATGCTAAATTCGGCTGCTGTTCTTTTATCAAAGATCCTATTCAATAGCATTGATTTATATGATTACTGATCAACAGTCTGTCTTGGCGTGGCACTTGTCAATTATTTACCTGTTGGTTTTTGCCTCTTTGTTCATGTCTATCACTTCCCTGCCATGATCATACATTGCATAAATCAAATTCTTAAAATATTGAACACACTTTAGCTATATCTAGATGATTCAAAACATCTAAACTGAAGGAAAAAAAATTGCCAGCTGTTGTGTGGAGATTGTTACCAAGAATCTTAGCTACTTACAATCCATTCTTGACTGGTGTTGGCTCGTCCATTACGTAGCTAGCTACTTGCAAACCTTATAGTGAAGACTAAGACAGAGATTGTGCAAATCATTTTAACAGGCGTACTTCCTTTCAAATCATTCACTATTACTTTTTCACACAGCAATAGGAACTACTCAGTGTTATCTAGCAAGCAAGCTACTGTAACATTTGTTGGATTAAATTTGAAAATAAAGATAGCTAGCTAACTACGCCTTAACTATGTTTTTAGCCAGAGGAAAGCTTATATTTTATCACGTTTGTTCGTTCTATAGCTATGAAAATATACTGATGTTTATTCACGGGGTAATTACTGTGAAAACAAAACTTACAGCTGCAGTAATCCACTTAGTTAGCCTACACACACTGCTCGTCATGAAAGAATGAATGAGAATGTTGGATTCAACCACCATGGACACGTAACAAGTTCCAAAGCGTAATTTTTTTTCTAAATAAAAGTATTACGCAAAACAATATTATTGGGGGGTGGGGCACTTTAACCCCTTTCTAATATTAGGGGGGAGGATGTAAATTTGGTGTTATCGCTCTCAAAAAAAAAGCTGAGGGTAAAGGTGATGGACTGGGCAAGCATGTCTCCAGACTACTCTCCCAATTGAGCATCTGTGGGGCATCCTCTAACGGAAAGTGGAGGAGCGCAAGGTCTCTAACATCCACCAGCTCAATTATGTTGTCATGGAGGAGTGGAATAGGACTCCAGTGGCAACCTGTGAAGCTCTGGTGAACTCCATGCCCAACAGGGCGAAGCCAGTGCTGTAAAATAATGGTGGCCACACAAAATATTGACACTTTGGACCCAATTTGGACATTTTCACTTAGGGGTGTACTCACATTTGTTGCCAGCGGTTTAGAAAGCAAAATTACACTGTTATGCAAGCTGTACACTTACTACTTTACATTGTAGCAAAGTGTAATTTCTTCAGTGTTGTCACATGAAAAGACATAATCAAGAAATAATCAATATTTGCAAAAATGTGAGATACTGTAAATTTTTTTGGACTAAAACTCCTTATGTTTATTTTAGGTAATTTGCATAAAATATTTAATATTTACAAAGTTACAATTGTTATGTCTTCCTTCTCTGCAGAAACATTTATTGGAAGAACATCAGAAATTCCAGTTGAGAATCAAAGAGAAAGAGGAGAAGATTCAGGAACTGAGAAATGCATTGGACTCTCTTAAGGTAAGTGGAGCTGCTTCATAATTATTTGGGCCATTAAGATGTTTTCCTATATACAAAAAAAACTGGGATTAGAAACCAAATAATATAAGGCTAGATTATAATGTATACATTTTTGTGCATATTTTACCATCAGAAATGGTAGGTCAGGTGTGTTCCATCACATCATATGTATTTAAATTTGTGGTCCTGGTGAGAGCTTGTTAAAAATAGACCTCCTTCTCTCTCTGTGTCCAAACAGCACTCTGCCCAGGCAGCAGTGGAGGACAGTGAGAGGATCTTTACTGAGCTGATCCACTCATTTAGGAAAAGACACTCTGAATTAAAGGAGCTGATCAGAGCTCAGGAGAAAGCTGAAGTGAGTCGAGCTGAAGGACTCTTGGAGCAACTGGAGCAGGAGGTCTCTGAGATGAGGAGGAGAGATGTTGAGCTAAAACAGCTCTCACACACGGAAGATAACATACATTTCCTCCAGGTGACACCAACAACTAATTTCGTTAACTTAAAAATCCAAAATAATTGCTGCCTTTAGACAACTTAAATCACAGTTTCACTTTCTCAAAATGTCTTGCTCGTTTCCCTCTCTCTGTAGAATTTTCAGTCTCTCAGTGTCGCTCATGGATCTGAGTATTTACTCAACATCACAATCTATCCAAACATCTGCTTTGAGCATGTGAAAAAATCAATTTCTGAACTAAATTAAGATTTATGTGAGAAGGAAATGGAACGGATGTCTGTGGAAGGTTTGTTAAGGCTTTTACAAATTCCAAATATTATTTTACCATCATAGGACACTGCAAGCAATAGTGGCAACATTTTACATGAAGCACAGTTTTATAATGGGTTATGATACTGTTATAACAATACCCTAACAATGAATAACTGCTTCTGCAACTTGTCACGAGCCATCAAAATGTTTCATGACACTGTTAGGATGCATATATGTTGAATGGCTGTAAAATACAGTCATGTGAAAACGTAAGTACACCTCGTTGAAAGTTGACTTTTGTTTTTGAAATATTTTGACACATTTTGACACAGTTCAAAAAATAAAATCTCAATACGAGATATGCAGTTATAGTAAACAATCACATAAAATGGCTAAAGTTAGAATCAAGCATTAGTACATGATATCTTCTTATAGTCCATCTCTCCTCTAGTTACTAGTATGTAGATTACTAGTGGATATGATTAATGTGGACCTGTGATATGAGTCTGTCTGTCTCCATAGTAACAAAGGTTCAGATTCAGCGCCCTGCTGAGCTCAAGATCAAACAGGACAAATTAGAATGTGAGTAACACACACAACTACACAGAGGTCTGACTTAACAATCTAAATGGGGGTGCTTCAATATATTTTTCCCCTTAGAAAAAGTGTTTTGTTAATCCTAAACCTTAAACCTAGCATAAACTTAACCTCAAACTAACCCTCATCCTAAAAACCTAACCTAAACCCCACTTTTCATCCTATACCCAACAAAAAAAGAATTCCCCATTAGTATAAGTTTTTCTGATTTAACCACAAAATAGGTATTTTCTTGTTCCAATTTACAATGCCTTCAAAATACTATATAATAGATGTTTTGCCATCTATCTTCAAACATTACCCCATAATTACATAGGGGAAACATGCATTTAGAAATTCCTTTTTTTTTTTATGCATTAAAAATGTTGTTTCAGTACTTTGTAGAAGCGGCTTTGGCAACGATCACAGCTTTAAGTCTTCTTGTGTATGCCTATACCAGCTTTGCAACCTTCAGGTCTCCCCTATGAGGGGCCGTATAAGACATTATTCATTCTGATACTCTCACATACATACATTCTCCTTTCACATACATATATTTTCACTCTCACATACATACATTCTCCTTTCACATACATATATTTTCACTCTCACATACATACATTCTCCTTTCACATACATATATTTTCACTCTCACATACATACATTCTCCTTTCACATACATACATTCTCCTTTCACATTCATATATTTTCACTTTCACACATACATACATTCTCCTTTCACATACATATATTTTCACTCTCACATACATACATTCTCCTTTCACATACATATATTTTTACTCTCACATACATACATTCTCCTTTCACATACATATATTTTCACTCTCACACATACATACATTCTCCTTTCACATACATATATTTTCACTATCACATATATACATTCTCTTTTCACATACATATATTTTCACTCTAACATACATACAGTTTTTCTATCATAAGAATATATTTTTTACTCACACATTTATACATTTTACTCTTATATTTCTATATTTTAACTCACACACAAATTTATTTTTCTCTCATATTTCTATATTTAACATACATATTTCATAATTTTTTTATCTCATGCACATGCAGTCACAATTTTAAATAATATATGTATATAAGCAGAAAATGTATGCATGTGTAAAGAAAATATATGTATGTGAGAGAAGAATGTATGTGTGTGAGAGACAAAGTATAGTGGAAACGGAAGGAGTATAGTTGAAACGGAAGGCAGAACATTTCTCGCGCTGTGATTGGCTGAGAAACTCGAGCAGGGTCAAGTTCAGTTCGCGATTAGCATGGACGGAGATGAGACAACCGTTTTGCAGCAAGCCATTGGAGTTTTAAGAAATATTTTAACATCCTCTGACACTATTTCTTCAATTGAGCAGCAAAGGACATGCTCATCTGCACCTAACGTTGTTCACAGCGCGGCAGAAAGGGAAATGAGACAACTTTTCAGACCAGGGGGCAACTCACAAGTTAGTGCTACAGGCCTAGCAGCTCACACTACACAAGAACAAACTGGAGGATCACGGCAGTCTTTGCGGTATCAAACGCAGCAGCACTTAGGCAATTGGGGCTCTCGTCAGAGGAAAAGGTAAGTGACCGCGCTTTTCCCCCCCACCTGTCTAGCCTTAACCTCCCGCAATTGTGTCCAATCTCATGCCTTCACTGCACTGACATATTGTAAGGCTTCAGTCATGCTCTTTGTCACGCTAAGTTTATGTCCTGGCTTCCTCAAATGTAAATATATCAATTAACTTGAAGAGAAGGAACAACAGCCATTGGGCGGACCGGGTTGAAGTTATAGTTTTAGGTTGGATATTCAACATACAATCTGCTAACCATCCTCCGGCGTACTCCTGCTGCTTCTGCCGCTGAAACTACTAAGAAGTTGTTGCTAAAAATTAAAGAATGTATTTTGAATATCCAACCTTAAACTATCTTCACCGCGATTCACGCAATGACTGTTGTTCATTCGCTTCATCGCACGTAACCGCCATAGTGACCATCAATAAAATACTGTCTAGTGTACACAACCGATTTTTGCTTAACTGATTTATGCTGAACTAGTCATATTGAACATGTTTATCATCTAAAAATGAAGGGCAAACACATTTAACTTGCTATGTAAGGAACACTACATGCATTGCAAGCTTCTCTCGTTGACTCGAATTCTAAGAGCTGCAAAAGTTGGTTGATTTATTACTGTAGCTAGCTAGAAAACGTCAGCTGCCCGCTAGCTAACAAATCGTAACCAGTTATTCAGTGCAGTGAAAATGAATAAACTATATAAAATGCATACAACGGGGAACGTAACTTCTAGAAAGATTTTGCAATGGTTTTGATCGGTAGTAGTCGCTAATATAATTCGTTTTTGTGCATTAGTGTTGGCTGTCTGTTGGTACGTAAGTAACACTTCTTGTCCTGATTTGAATGCTTTCTACTTGGTTAATATCATAGTATGGTCTTGAAACAATTACAATCAGGAAATAAAGTTATAAACACTGTTTGAGCTAAATGTGAGTAAATAATAGCGCGGTTTTACCAGCCATTGTTACGTTACTTGCAGCTAGGTATGCTAATGGTGCGTTCTAAACATGACGTTCTAATCACACCGGTGTGATCGTACCCTTCAGGGACCACTCTAGATTGATCACACCGGTGTGATCGTACGCGCCAAAATTAAATGGGAAAATAACTCACTCAAACTGAACTCAAAAGTTGGAATCCCTGCAATTGAGGACCAATAGAAAAGTGTTTTTGTATTGGTATTAAGTGCTTTGCCCAGGGATTTTTTTGTCATTATACTCCTTTTGGATTGTTGTGCTTTTAAAAATGTTCCAATAAAATGTAAATCACAACTACAGATCATTGTAACTTTGTTCAGCGCTAAGCGTCAGTAGCATTCACAATCCTAATATTGACAGTGCCACATTTTAAGTAAAAAGGTGACATTATTTGTGAGAGAGCCTTTTCAGATTTTTAGTTGTATTGTATTGTTTCATCAGCTTAATATAAGTGAATCAAATGGTTTAATGTTGGCCTAGCCTACACTGTCACCAGTTTTAGTGAAATGTTGAAGGACATAAATTATTGAATAACAACTAACTTTACAGTTGTTGTGTTCTAGAAATAAAATAGCCTATAATGTGTTATGGGTTAATAAGAGGATGAACACATCAAGTATGTCTGCTTTGTTTTGTAGGGCCAAAATTCAACATCACAATACTTTCAACAAAGATGTCATCCTTCTTACAAAGCCATCAAGCAGTGTCGTCGTCAAGCATCTCACTAAACAACGGTTACACGAACACGGACATATACTGAATGGGTTTGAATTCCAGAAGTCTTGGGACCTGAAGACTGTCACTGAACAAATAAGGGATGCCTTTGGAGAAAAACTGTCTGCTGAAGTGAGGTAAGCACTTTTACTTTATTGGCTTTATTGATGTCCAGTCATCACTACCAATGTGTGTTATGCATTTTGGCATTGTTGACCCCCCCCCCCCCTTCTTTAAAAAAATTATAACAATTCAGCCTTGAGTTTCTGATGGCATGTGGCAACAGATTGATTTCCCCCAAACTGCGTGCTGGACAGGAACTGGATGCAAATCTCATTCACAAAGTATATAAATCGAAAGCCCTATACCTCAGACCATCAAAGCCAATTTTGGTAAGATATATCACATTTGAATTGACCTACAGAGTACTGTTAGAATAGGAACCCATAATTGGTGCATACACATGCTGTAAATTACTGCTGTAATCTGTTCTTCTTAAACCTTAATTTCAGTTTAGTAACTACAAACATTTTGTGGAACTATAGCAATATTTTGAATGTTTACAATTTTCATTCTAAGACCAGGAATTGACTAAATTGGCTTCTTGGTTAGAGTAACATAGTTTATAATTTGGAGGGGATACTGGTACTTTGGGAGATGTCATTCTAATAGATGGATGTTAACTCTCGGAAATATAAAGACAATTCTTGATTTTTTTCCCAGGTACTGGAGGATGATCCTTTCAAGGATGATAGCAGCGATGACAACAATTCTTGTTCCAATCGCCAACTGCGGTCCTCATCTCTAATGGAAGCTAGACACTCTTATGCATCTTCAGACAGTTTGACCAGTCCTACAACTGCCTCCCCATCAAACAGTACTTCTGCAGTTCAGTCTTTTGCCTCATCATTTGGATGTGAAGTGTTCTCCATTCATACTCCAGCCTCGTCCTACCACAGCAATATCTCACCTAACACCACCATTTCAGCAAGCGGTTCTTCTAATCAACTGCCAGTATGTCCTTCCACCAGTCAACCTTCTACCCTACCATTTGGAGGAACAACTTCAGTTGATCCAACCCTGGTACTGACTTGGCCAAACAGTACAAGCTCACCCTACCAAAGTAGCACTTCAGCAAGTCATTCCTCTGAGTTACCCTCTACCTCAACACACCATCAAGCAACAAACTATGATAACTACCTTTCAATAATGTCTGTACTGTCTGATCTTTCCTCTGATGAGGAGGAACTGAACCAGGCTATACTAGCAAGCTTGCATAGTGAAAGGTCAGTACAAATGTAAATGTTTTAAGATTTAGAACCTTTTCATGTTGTACTATTATTGATACTTGCTAACATACTAACATACCTGACAATTTTACTGAAGTTTAAATTTGTCAATGAACAATACACATGATACATTATACAATGTAGTTTTAGGAATGTAACTTATTTAATTGATTTTTTTTCTAGGACCACAGGATGTTGGATGCCAGCAAGAGAGATCTTGCAAGATCTTGCAACAAAAATAACCCAACAGAAGAGATGCAAGTTTAACATTAACCGATCAACAGTCTTGGATGGAGCCATCAGAGGTTTTAAACGAAGGACATATGATCCATGCCACACTATTTCTGTCAGATTTTCTGATGATATGGGAGTACCTGAAGAGGCTGTGGACTTGGGTGGACCAAGAAGGGAATTTCTAACACTGCTTATGGAAGCTTTGCCCAGATCTCAAATGTTTAAGGGAGAAGAAGGCAAAATGAACTTGTCCTTAGACAGTACTGGTATGTATTGATTGTCATCTCATCATTTAGGTGCTGAACCTAAATAAGTTTAACTTTATTTTGTGTGATGATGCAGGTACACCTAACTTTGTACACACTACGCACTGTCCATGCTTTTTTTCTGTAGCCATGAGAGAGGACCGGTACTTCATTGCAGGCAGGGCCATCGCAGTAAGCCTTGTACACGGTGGACCTCCCGCAGGCTTTCTGTCTCCAACCCTCTTCTCTTGCCTTGCTGACGGCCCAGAATTGGCAAAGCCAGTATTGGCAGATGTTGCAGATAGTGACCTACGTGACAAAATCAAAAGGGTACATTTGTCTGTTTCTACATTAGTGACTAGTGTGGCAGAGAGAACATTAATTAACCACGGTATTAATTGTTTTTCTTCTATTTGAAGGTCATAGAGTGTAAAACATTTGAAGAACTGCTAGCAACCACAGAGCCACTTGAGGAGTATTTGGCCAATGCTGGCTGCCTGAGGCCGCTGAGAAAGTTGGAAGACAAGAACTTGCTTGTAGACGACATCCTGATGTTTCAAGTGATGCACAGAGTGCGTGGTCCTTTCGAGAGGTACATTTTAATCTTTTTCAATTCTTCTTTGCCTCTCCAAAGCCATTTATACATAGGGCAAGCATGTACATTAATCTTTCTTTTTTTTTCTTTTTTTAAATCATGGATAAACATGCTGAAATAGGCAACATGTGTAAAAGGTATTGGTGTTTTTCAGAATAGACTTAGTGAAAATGGAATAATATCTTGAAAATAGAAGTTGTTTTAATTGCGTTAAAAATGAGCCTTTTATATTTACATAGGAGCAGGGCGTGTTGCCATGATGTCCTGGTATTTTACTAAGTTATCACACACACTATGGACTAACAGAACGGACAAACTTAACAGCCTTACGCGTTTTTGTATATAGTTGGGAGCCTGTCGCAAATGCATGCACCCATTGGAAGACAAAGAAATTCTAAATACATCTTCACCTCATCACTGCTGCCTCAGCAGGTTTACCTCTGGAAGAACTAACTAACTAACTACTACTAACTACTCTGGGTTTGAATTCTTCTATTTCTCATTCTATTGGCAAACCGTCTGGCGCCTCAGGAGAGGAAAACAGTGCCCTTCCAACGCTGTTTACAGTAGAGGTGGGCAGCTGTTGACCTCAACTGGGGATGTCGTCGGGCGGTAGAAGGAGTACTTCGAGGATCTCCTCAATCCCGCCGTCACGTCTTCCATTGAGGAAGCAGAGGATGAGGGCTCAGAGGTGGACTCGTCCATCACCCGGGCTGAAGTCACTGAGGTGGTCAAGAAACTCCTCGGTGGCAAGGCACCGGGGGTGGATGAGATCCGCCCTGAGTACCTCAAGTCTCTGGATGTTGTGGGGCTGTCTTGGTTGACACGCCTGTGCAACATCGCGTGGCTGTCGGGGACAGTGCCTTTGGGATGGCAGACCGGGTGGTGGTCCCTCTTTTTAAGAAGGGGGACCGGAGGGTGTGTTCCAACTATAGGGGGATCACACTTCTCAGCCTCCCCGGGAAAGTCTATGCCAGGGTTCTGGAGAGGAGAATACGGCCGATAGTAGAACCTCGGATTCAGGAGGAACAGTGTGGTTTTCGTCCGGGCCGTGGAACACTGGACCAGCTCTATACCCTCTACGGGGTGTTGGAAGGTTCATGGGAGTTTGCCCAACCAATCCACATGTGTTTTGTGGATTTGGAGAAGGCATTCGACTGTGTCCCTCGCGGCATCCTGTGGAGGGTGCTTCGGGAATATGGGGTCCTGGGTGCTTTGCTAAGAGCTGTCAGGTCCCTGTACGACCGAAGCAGGAGCTTGGTCCGCATTGCCGGCAGTAAGTCAGACTTGTTCCCAGTGCATGTTGGACTCCGGCAGGGCTGCCCTTTGTCACCGGTTCTGTTCATAATTTTTATGGACAGAATTTCTAGGCACAGCCAGCGGCCGGAGGGTGTCAGGTTTGGGGACAACACGATGTCGTCTTTGCTCTTTGCGGATGATGTTGTCGTGTTGGCCCCTTCAAACCAGGACCTTCAGCATGCGCTGGGACGGTTTGCAGTCGAGTGTGAAGCGGTGGGGATGAGAATCAGTACCTCCAAATCCGAGGCCATGGTCCTCAGTCGGTAAAGGGTGGCTTGCCCACTTCAGGTTGGTGGAGAGTCCCTGCCTCAAGTGGAGGAGTTTAAGTATCTAGGGGTCTTGTTCACGAGTGAGGGAAGGACAGAACGGGAGATTGACAGAAGGATCGGTGCAGCTTCTGCAGTAATGCGGTCGATGTATCGGTCTGTCGTGGTGAAGAAAGAGCTGAAACGCAAGGCGAAGCTCTCGATTTACCGGTCAATCTACGTTCCTACTCTCACCTATGGTCATGACCGAAAGGACAAGATCCCGGATACAGGCGGCCGAAATGAGCTTTCTCCGCAGGGTGGCTGGGTGATCCCTTAGGGTGAGAAGCTCGGTCACCTGGGAGGAGCTCAGAGTAGAGCCAGAGTAGAGCCTCTGCTCCTCCACATCGAGAGGGATCAGCTGAGGTGGCTTGGGCATCTGTTTCGGGAGGAGACCCCGGGGAACACCTAGGACACGCTGGAGGGACTGTCTCCCGGCTGGCCTGGGAACACCTCGGTGTCCCACCGGAAGAGCTGGAGGAAGTGTCTGGGGAGAGGGAAGTCTGGGCATCTCTGCTTAGACTGCTGCCCCCGCGACCCGGCCCCGGATAAGCGGAAGAAGATGGATGGATGGATATTTTTTTCTTTGATTCTTTCAGCACCTGCACGTGAATATGTAAAAACAAACTGTCCTAAAATATTCAGTCACCAATCAAAATCCTTTCAACGTAACTGTTGATTTTTACTCAGATTTAGGGATGGACTGAGAACACTTGGTGTGCTGGACAAAATCAAAGCTCATCCGGAGAGTTTCCGCCCCCTTCTATGCTGGTCTCCTACAACCCTCACAGCTGACCTGGTTGAAAGCCTCTTCACCATCCGCCTTTCTCCAGCTGGCAGCAATAAAAGGCATTCTGAAGAAGTTGTTGTTCCTTTCTGGAGAGACTACCTAACAGATGCAGAAGGTTATTGGAATGTTTAAATAAACTGAAATAACTACTAATTTTTAATTTGAATTGCACTGTATCTTACCATTGTGTATCACTTTAGAGTAGTGAGGTGTGTAGTGTTTTAATCTAATATCTGATGTATTTCTTTATGTAGAGCAAGAAGAAACACAGAAGCTAGGGACGATTCTCGCCTTTGCCACTGGAGCCAATATTGTTCCACCAATTGGCTTCTCTCCACAGCCTTCAATTGAATTTCTTCACCCGGAGCATGATGCAGGAACTACCTCTAAACTACCAATTGCAAACACATGCATCAATTGTCTGAAGTTACCACTGCACACTTCTTACAAAGACTTTAAGGAAAACCTGGACTTTGCATTGGGCAATACCCATGGTTTTGGCATGGCTTAATATGCATGCAGGGAGGCCTTCTCAGTTTCTGTTGTAAGGTCTAACTCACACACAGATACTGTAGATAGATACATGAAGCAGCACTGAAGTAATCACAAAACAGTTCCTGACACGCATATATTTGGTGTCTCATCATTCCACAATTTGGGTGTTTTTTTGTGTGCAAAATACACATTTGTTCCATATTTTTTTTAAAGAATGTGCTTACCATTTCATATTAAGTACAGTTCAGATTGTCAGAGTTCAATGAAGGTAAAACCATATCAGAAACCTATTGTTGAGAAAGCTTAACATTTTTAATTTGGCTTTTTGTGGCCAGGATTATCTTGCCAGGCATCTTGAAACTGCTGTTTTTCAGTGATAATTCATAGATACATTTAATTGGTATTTTAATTTCAATAGTGTTTGCTTTAATCATCTGTGCTTGATTTCTTTAATGACATTTATTTGCATGGACCATTAAAACAAACACTTGTTGTTGCTGCAAATATTTTTGAGCTTCAAGAGTTCACCAAATCTTACAGTTTGGATAACTGGATAAGTGTACAAGATTCCTATAGGTAACACATTGACCCTAACCTGACATATTGCCTAATACCATCAAATATTGTAAGGCATAGCTTTCTAAAACTGATCTACACACTGGCATTATGTTGACAGATTGTAATTTGGCCTCTTATTAGTGACAAATGTTAGTGATGCCCTATACTTGACTCTTGTTACTCCTGTTCTTTGACTAATAACATTTTACACAATTTTCTTATTAACTAGTTATTTATTTGGTATTTTATTTGCTGTATGTGCAATGCAAAAAAAAATCTGCTTTTGTCATCTTCTGCTTTGTTTCTCTTGATGTCCATTTCTGCAGATGCCCAATGTTTGTTGTTAGATTTTTTAAATCCTGTTCAACAAAGTACATGTTAAAACAAGTCAGATTTTAATTCAATTTATTGAGATCTCTAGATCCAAAAGCATGAAAAAACACTGGTTTTCACAGTATTTCAGGTTTGACCTTTTTGGGAATTATTTTTTGAAAATAAATAAACAATACAATGATACCATGACCTTATAACGATCTCTATCTTTAAGTAAAGTGTTGTTCTGTCACATAGGCAGTGAAAGGCAGTTTTGCTTTATATTACATAACTATAGCAAGTAAATATCCTGTGTTCTTCTACTATTTAGGTTAATCTTAGTCTTTGTCAAGTTACGCAGTATAGCTCCTGGACGGGTTCGGTTTCTTTTTTAAGACCGAATTATGGTTACAATATTAGGAATGCCTCTCAAGAAAATGCACAAGGTTGCAAAATAAATCTATACCATGATTTCCATCATCTTCAAATGGATCAAAGGTCTGTTGAAGTGTCTCCATTGTTGTGTCACTAATGGTAATGTTCATTGATGGAACAACAACATCATTGTTTGTCTGTAACTGTGAAAGTGGTCTGTCATCAATAGCAAAGTCACTGTGTATGTCATAAACACCATTCATACAAGGGTTATGCATTCCAACATTATTGACTATGCCTCTTTGCCACAGCTGAAGTGGAGTTTGACCCCCTTGTGTTGAGAGACCATGGTTGTTCCACTGGTTCTGAAATTCAGTTGCAGCCCTTTGAATTCGTGGTATATAAATATAATGAAGACAAAATAAATGGATTTCATTAAGTGAATCTAATACGTTATTCTGTTCCATAAAGTTGAAAATATTAACAAAATGAAATGACACCACTCGATTTAGCTCTGCCCATAATCTCTCTATTCTTTGATTATGGACTGATCTGCCAGTGATAACACTGTGTGTGTTTAACCCTCTTCTGTAAAGCATGAAACGGGCAACACCAGTGTTTTCCATTCCATGGTCACATCTCACCCTGGATGGTAATCCAAAGTTCTAAACACCAGTAATGAAAAGTGACAAAACACTAGAGGCTCTGTTGTTGTCTAGACATGCAAGGTAAATGATGGCTCGACTAAAACCATCTACACAGCCATGGAACACCATCCTCCATCTCACAAGTTTGTGGTTTCCATCGATGTGCCTAAGAAAATTAGGAAAAGGGGGAAAAATAAATTGTAAATCGTGCATCAACAATTGTTAAAAATGTTAAAATTCTGTTTTGCTTTTTGGATGCTTAGTCAATTTAGCAGGAGTCATTCCATAGAATGTCAAATGAAGAATCTGAAATTCATGGGACCTCCCAATATTCCTACTCCAAATTCTTAGTTATGAGTTTTAGAAGTCTAGCCATTGGAGATACATTTTATCAATTGCTTACTTTTCAGAGGGTTGGGTTGAAATTTCTAATAAAAACAAATCCCAATTTTTTCCCCTAAAACTTTATCACAGATTGAGATTTCAGACAAAAGACATCACACCACATAGAATGAATAAAATTGTATGAATTACTTTTGCTGAATGTTTTACATTGATCAAATTAAAACAGTATAAAATAAAAAATTAAATAAAAATCTGACCTAAACAAAGAGTTTCATTTATAAAAAAAAATGTGTCTGCCAGTTAACCAAATCGGTATTATGTGTAGAGGTTTTCATAAAGTCACACCTAATATTTGGTCCTGGATTTAAAAAACATATATACTAAATATAGCTTTGGAGGTGCAACAACGTTTTTAAGATATGTTGTCAGTATATTTTCCTCAGAGGGGTTATTTGAATTTCCCTGAAACATGGAGAAAATATAAAAATTCTGGGTGACTAACTTTTTGCTTGTTGATTTACATTTTGTTTTTCTGTTGGGAATTTACTCACCATAATTCATTGGGAGTTGGAACACTGTATATTCGTCTGCGTATTGCATGGCGTCTTCTGAGGGATCGCCCAATGGGATCAATTTCTTGCAGACTCTGTCTAACACGCCACCTTTGAATGCGTAACCCACGTGACCTCAAGCTCCCCTGAATATATCGTTCACCTGCATTTGTGGTTGACTGAAGAATTTCAGCGACAACTCTGTTCAGGTGGTCATTTGACAGTGTTGCATATGTCAGTGGCTGAACACCAAGCAGCTGTCTATGCCTGTAGAGAGTCCGACAGCTTACTCCTAAGCATGTTGCAATGCTTTGCCAGTTCATTCCAAGGGATACTAGATGAGAGATTTGATCTTGTGAAATGCTGTATTGAGGCCTTCCTTGAAGCCCAGTCATCACAGGGGGAGGCAAAAGGGCATACCTGTTCTCATACCTGTTCTCATACCTGTTCTCATACCTGTTCTCATACCTGTTCTCATACCTGTTCTCATACCTGTTCTCATACCTGGTTCTTTGCCTGCTTTCATGAGCACTCACCAAAAAATTCAGATATGCATTTAAAGACTCCAATGTATTGATTGTTTCTCTATTTCTTGAAGGTTCAACAAATCTTGAGATGGACATTAATCCAGATAAGGTTTGAACATGATCACGAAGTTCTCCATACAGCCTCTCATGAACAAAGAAATCTGTAGCTCCTCTTTGTATATTTTCAACACATACCAATATATTGTTAAAAAAAACTCTAATGTCATTTTCATTGCTACTTACTCCCAAAATTAGAAACTGCACTTGAGAAAAAAACAGGATGAGTTTGAATAGCATCATTGTGTAGGTGGGCCCCTAAAATCCAGGTTAGGACCAAGCTAAACAAGTCCTTTGCATGTATTTCTCAGTTTGAGAGTGAGTTCCTGTTGCGTTAGAGATGAGGACTGCAGTTGGTGAGTTGAACTCAAATTGTTGTCATCGCTGCTATCATCCTTGAAAGGATCATCATCCAGTACCTGGGAAAAAAAATCAAGATTTATCTTTATATTTCCGAGAGTTACCATCCAATAGAGTGACATCTCCCAAAGTACCAGTATCCCCTCCCAGTTATAAACTATGTTACTCCAACAAAGAAGCCAATTTAGTCAATTTCTGGTCTTAGATTGAACACTGTAAACATAGAAAATATTTGTATAGTTCCACAAAATGTTTGTAGTTACTAAACTGAAATTAAATCTTAAGAAAAACATATCAATATATAATATCCAACCTAAAACTAACTTCAATGGCTGTTGTTCCTTCTCTTCATTACAGTAAGTTAATTGATATATTTACATTTGAGGAAGCCAGGACATAAACTTAGCGTGACAAAGAGCATGATTGAAGCCTTACAATATGTCAGTGCAGTGAAGGCATGAGATTGGACACAATTGCGGGAGGTTAAGGCTAGACAGGTAGGGGAAAAAAGCACAGTCACTTACCTTTTCCTCTGACGAGAGCACCAATTGCCAAAGTGCTGCTGCGTTTGATACCGCAAAGACTGCCGTGATCCTCCAGTTTGTTCTTGTGTAGCGAGCTGCTCAGCCTGTAGCACTGACTTGTGAGTTGCCCCCTGGTCTGAAAAGTTGTCTAATTTCCCTTTCTGCTGCGCTGTGAACAACTTTAGGTGCAGATGAGCATGTCCTTTGCTGCTCAATTGAATAAATAATATCACAGGATGTTTAAATAGTTTTTAAAAATCCAATGGCTTGCTGCAAAACGATCGTCTCATCTCCGTCCATGCTAATCGCGAACTGAACTTGACCCTGCTCGAGTGTCTCAGCCAATCACAGCGCGAGAAATGTTCTGCCTTCCGTTTCAACTATACTCCTTCCGTTTCCACTATACTTCCACTATGTCTCTCACACACATACATTTTTCTCTCACATACATATATTTTCTTTACACATGCATACATTTTCTGCTTATATACATATATTATTTAAAATTGTGACTGCATGTGCATGAGATAAAAAGTTATGAAATATGTATGTTAAATATAGAAATATGAGAGAAAAATAAATTTGTGTGTGAGTTAAAATATAGAAATATAAGAGTAAAATGTATAAATGTGTGAGTAAAAAATATATTCTTATGATAGAAAAATTGTATGTATGTTAGAGTAAAAATATATGTATGTGAAAAGAGAATGTATATATGTGATAGTGAAAATATATGTATGTGAAAGGAGAATGTATGTATGTGTGAGAGTGAAAATATATGTATGTGAAAGGAGAATGTATGTATGTGAGAGTGAAAATATATGTATGTGAAAGGAGAATGTATGTATGTGAGAGTATCAGAATGAATAATGTCTTATACGGCCCCTCATACTCCCCACATTTGTTCAATGGGATTCAAGTCTTGGCGTTGACTGCTCCACTCAAAGGACATTCACAGACCTTTTCCCAAATTAAGGTGGCAAAGAGTTTTCAAGGATTCCAGGAAGATGCCTAAAATGTAGTAAAAGAAAGGAGCTTTAGCAGCTGATAAAGGAGAATATAAAGTAGAGTTGGGGATGCAAAAGGAACTTGGAGGAAAATACGTTTTCCTCCAACTCACCCTGTCATGAGTGGGGAACCATCCTCAGGAAATGTACTTATCAAGTTGTGAAGCGCATCAAGTCAATACAATCACACAAGCGTGCGTCATCCATCCACACACAGCACCCAATTGCACTTGTTTTCGCCTTCACCTCATTTGGACACGTATGCACACACACATATGCTAGCTAGCTTCTCAAGCCAAGTGGTTGTTGATCAGTGTGGTGTTAGCATGCTTGTCTCTGGAGAACAAAGTAGTTCAGTAGTCTGACTGTTCCCATGCTAGTTCCCTGAGGAAAAAGTGTGGTTGCTGACCAGTCATTTATGTCCTCTCTTTCCGTAGTGACTACAGTTGAGATGAAACAAACTCCACAGCCCATGACCAGAGAGAATTTCTTAGCATGTGAGTAAATACAATCACACATGAACCCACACATGAATCTATGGATTTATGCTTATTTGCATAAATGCATCGGTAGCTCTTTATTTAAAGGCCATATTGCTCTAACGCATTACATAGCAATAAACATGTACTCATAAAGCAATATAACAGTAATAATGCAGTATAAGCATAGTTATAAAGACTCATGTAGAATCGTAATTCCATATACCAATACTCATAATGCATTATAAGTCTAATTTTACTGAGTTATAATGTACAGAATCATAGTGTTTCACAATTACTGTGAAATTGCTACATTACTCATGGCCTAGTGAATAGGAACATGCCACACCTCTCTGCACTGTTTCTGCTACCGTGGGTGTCTACCTAGAAATGAAAACGAAACAGAGGTGTGTTCAGTTCACTTGAATGTGTGCTATATTCCCATGAACTATTTTCATGATGAGTAATCAGGCAGTCAGTCACACATGTACACACACACACACATTCTTATTGATTTTATTTTTCATCTCAGACTCCTGCCAGTTGACATTGGATCCCAATACAACACATCAGTACCTGTGTCTGTCTGAGGGGAACAGAAAGGTGACATGGAGTGATGAGGACCAGTCCTATCCTAACCATCCTGACAGATTTACCTCCCATTACCAGGTGTTGTGTAGAGAGGGTCTGTCTGGAGTCTGTTACTGGGAGGTAGAGTGGAGTGGGGAAGGGGTTGGTGTATCTGTCTCATATAGAGGAATCAGCAGGAAAGGAAGAGGGTTGAAATGCTTATTTGGGTCTAATGATCAGTCCTGGAGGTTATACTGCTCTACATCCAGTTGCTATTTCTACCACGATAAAGACAGGACTGATATCCCTGTCCCAACCTCCTCCAGAATAGGAGTGTATCTGGACCACAGGGCAGGAACTCTGTTCTTCTACAGTGTCTCTGACACAATGACCCTCCTCCACAGAGTTCAGACCACATTCGCTCAGCCACTCTATCCTGGGTTCTTTGTTGATACAGGATCTGTGAAGATACTAACACCAATTCAGTGATAAAGCTATCAGCCTGCTGGCAACAATGTCTTTTTTGATTTAATAGGAGGACTATTAATAATCACCACAGGTACAAAAAACATGCTGATGTAAGAGGTTAATACCCTGAACAGAATTAATCTATCCCTTTTTTAGGGATTTATTTTAGGTGACAAGTATCACAGAGTAAAGTTTGATATAGTAATTTGCATTTACTGTGTTTTCATTCAAACATGGTGAAACCTTGTTCGAGTCCTTGATTCTTTAACGAACATAAACACAAAATGAGAAATGCACTTGAAACGGTGAAGGGTGTTGTTTGACAGGTGAAAGGACTAATAATTTATACCAGAGTTTAGTCAGTGGTCGGAAACATGATATTGCTGTACTACAATTGCAATTAATAATAATAAATGAGTGTGTATTTGTGACATGTACATAAGATTAAGGAATCATCATAATCATAATATTTTTGATGACTTGATCGAATTCTTGAGTGTGACTGTGCTAAAGGTATTTTTATGTTATACCACATTTTTTACATAACGTTTATTTTGAAGCATAATCCAGACCATACCTTTGGTTGGAGTTCCATTTTCTTAATGTATTATGTCTGGTTGCATGCACGAGTAATATACTGCAATCGTCGTATATAGAAAAATGCAGTTAAGTGAAAAAGTTAGTTCTGAGCTATAGACCAACCACATTCATCGATAAAGTTAACCCAATGTTATAAAACATACTAAAAAAAATTATTTTATTCAAGCCTTATTCAATTTTTATCAACCAAATTGTATTTTAATAAAGTGGAAAAAGTTAGTACACCCTTAGTTTCAATAGATGGGGTATACTTACAACTGTTGCCCCTTTATTTGCTAAAATAACTTAATGTAGCCATTTCTTGTAACTATCTATTAGTCTCTTCTATTGATTGGAAGGAATTTTTGCCCACCCTTCTTTACAGTATTGCTTCAACTGTGTCATGTTCAAGGCCTATCTTATATGTAGGGTCTACTTCAAGTACCCCCACACCATTTAGATTAGATTGAGTTCAGGGCATTGATTTGTTCATTCCATAATCCTCCATTTCTTATTTTTGAGCCATTTTGTTATTGCTTTGCTTGTGTGTTTGGATCATTGTCCTGTTTCAAAATTTATGTTCAGGTCAACTTCACATTTTCAACAGATGGCCTCACATTCTCCTTAAAAATATTCTGGTACAATATTGAATTCATAGTTGACTCAATGATGGCAAATTGTCTGACAGTTAAATCATTCATTTTGACAAGAGGTGCCTGTAGATCCCATGATGTCACATGGGGGCTTTTTTAGACTGAACATCTTTGGTGGGACCGTGAAATTATCCACTTCCAAACTATTTAGGCATCAATAATATTTCTTAAGGTATAGGTATTTTGATCATGGCATTATGTGTTAAGACCAAACCAGACCAAGTTAATAATATTTATGGATGTTCAGACACTTCTAAGTTACTCTCTAATGGTTTTCTAATCCTTTTCACCTGTTTTGGTGCACCTCATTATAATTTTACCCATTTTATGTGATGGCAAACGTAGGGGTTTCGAAACTATGCAAATGCATTTTGCATTCAATAAAATAAACTACACAACCAACTCATGTCATTACAAAAAAAAGTACCTATTTCCACTATTACAATTATACATGGGTATCACTCAAACTGTGTTTACTTCATGCTTTGTCTTTATGCCAGATCTCATTTCTAACCTGCACTGCTATTCTCGCGTAGCTCACAGAAGCGTAACTGTAATTGCCTAACATTGCTGTCCAATATAATTACATTGAAATAAAGGAAAGTTTGTAAAGCGTGATCATTGACCATTCTCCAGTGTGAATTTCCTGATGGCGTCTGTAGAGAATTGTCTCATGTTGTGATGGTTTCTACTTTATTTTGTCACAGAAAATTGAGCATATTACATGGGTGTAAGTTTACTCTAGAGTAAACAGGGCAACTGTCTTTCACACATCTATGACAACAAGATATGGACATGTACACCATTGCTATAGATTAGAATAATTACCCATTTCATTAAAAAGTATGGCCTGGACAAAACTACTTGCTTTGTCAAACCACTCAATGGGGTTTGACAAAGACACAACAGAAACTTTTCCTCCCTGTACCAAAGTGTCTGAGGACAGCAGAAACTAATTATTACATTAACATAGACATTGTCAAGTTTACAAGTCCATCTCCCAGGACCTTGGAATTCCTTTGGTTGATGCCTGGCAATGTGGGTGGACTGATTTCCTGCCTGTTGGGCCCGGTCTGGGGCCTCCCCCGCATAGGGCCACAGTGTCGCCGGGCCCCCCCGTCTCAGTTCCAAGGTCTTATGCTGTTATACTATTGTGCTGGGGGATTGGGTCAGTTCTCCTTCCCCACTAAGTTCTCCTTCTCCACTATAAATCGTTGTTGATATGAGGAATGCATTTTCTGAATTTTCCCAGTCTCCTCCCGTTTTAAACTTTAGGAGGACATGAGGTCCTGGTCCACACCTGCGGAGTACCTGGTTTGGGGGGCCGTTGCTGTCCCTGTCCTTGTCCACCTGGTCATACTTCTGACCTAGTCTAAATTTAAATAACTCTGGATTTAGCCCACATGCATTTATTAATTATTCCAGTTGGACACTTAATATCTCACCCGGCACAGCCAGAAGAGGACTGGTCAACCCTCTGAGCCTGGGTCCTCTCTAGGTTTCTTCCTAAAATTCGGCCTTCTTAGGGAGTTTTTCCTTGCCACTGAAATTCAACACTACTGTTGTTTGCTCCTTGGGGTTTAAGGCTGGGTGTTTCTGTAAAAGCACTTTGTGACAACTGCTGTTGTAAAAAGGGCTTTATAAATACATTTGATTGATTGATGGTCATATAGTATGAATCCAAGGAATTGCTGAAAGAGACACAAAAAAGTCTGACTGAATCCGTAAAACCCAATCTAAACCAGCCTTTAGAAAGTCCTTACGGGAAAATGTCCTGCGTACCAACGGTCGTTGAGGTTGATTATATAACATTTTATGTTGCAGTAAGTATCAGATGCTCTCATCCAGAGAAACTTACAATTAGCTGCAATGTTAAGATAGCTAGGTAAGACAAAAACAGCTCAGGTGCAGTACTGTGGATATGCCTTACTCAATTCAGTTGCCCTCAAAGCAAAGTCGGTGCTAGAAGTGAAAATGAACAATAAAAATTGCAAGCATTAGTTTAGAAAAATTTATGCTGGGGGTTGGTGGGGAGAGCTGTAGTTAATTTTAGTCAATAGAAGTTAAGGTTTCAAAGGTTTTCAGAAAATTAGCTATGCTGTCCCGGCATCATGGAGAACTGGAGAACTATGGGCTATGCTGTCCCAGCATCACCAGAGAACTGTGCATCCCACTCCTTGTATAGGACAGATTGTCAGTTCTAATTTGGAAATAAATTATGCAGATTTTGTATGTACACTCCCATTTTAGGGTAACAAATGTATTTGGCAGTTGGCTTCACAGCTGAGGAAGGGTGATGTTTTTGCATTGTAAGCGCATGAACAAGAGAGACGTCTAATCTTGATTGTAGGTTTTGCATTTGGAGTTTGTTTCTTGTGTCTGCCAACATGAGAAATAAGTGTCAATGCAAATGAGGCAGATAATAATCTAAAGAATGAGGCAGATAAATCTGAATTAATTGAAAATCGACATAGGCAAAAAATATTGCATACTGAGACCAACTTTTTACTACATTAATAAAGAAACCACAGATAAGCTCAGAAATTGCAAATTACCTGGTATCCAAGGACCTCTACAGTGGATGACCAAATAATGCACAGTGAGGCAGATCAGAAACCCTCTCCAGACGGAAGATTCTTACTTGGTTGTGACTGAAATGTGTTAGCAAAATGTACCTTCCCTGCTCTTTTCATGTGACATGCATGAAACGTTTACCTATACTCATCCTGATATACAAACAGTATGCTAAAATAGCAGATAATAATCTAAAGAAGGCTAATAACACACACTAAGTGTGTGTGGTGTGCCACTGTCAACCATGAAAACCAGAAGCTAAATTTACTGTCCTAAATGCAAACATTATGCTATCTGATATTTTGTTTACATGGTACTGCATGCTCATATTCATCAGTGAAGTTAGGGTACCTGTTAATACCCACATCATTAGCAATATGGACTGAATGGGTTAAATTCAGTATAATATATACTAGTTGAATGTCAAACTCTCTACAGCTAGCTCTATCCAGATTACCCCAAGTTCTTAAATGAGCTATTTGGAAACTAGACATGATAATGTGGCCACAAGGCTATGAGGGCCAAATTTAGCCAGGACTCGTTTTTACAAATATCAGATTTTTGTAGTTAAGGAATGTTATAAGATGTTAAATAAAGACACTAAATAGACAGTAAATAGTGATAAGTGTATTTTAAATGCTGCAATTCAAAAGGGTCCTTGTTGTGTGTGTGTGTGTGTGTGTGTGTGTGAGTGTGTGTGTACTTGTAACATGTGTGGGATTAATTCCTTTCCAATTCAGTCAATTCTACTGAACTTAATTTAAAACTGTGATCCCCATGGCCTCCTTTGAGATTCTTTTTCAGTAAATTTAAATTTCAGTTAACTTCTGGAATTGCTAGAAATGAAATGGACTTGACCCCAAACATGAGTGATGAGGATGTAAATGAATGTCAGGAAATATCAGCAGTGTTTCCTCTGTTCTGGATTAGAGTCTCCTGAGGAAGCATTTGGGAGATTTGAGTCTCATCACCAGTTCTCATTGTTCTGGAGCCATTTGCTGTCCATCAGTATATGGCCTTGCTGGGTGGAGAACTGCCAGTGGGCTTTGTAGCGCTGGTCTCCTGCATCCTCCCCTAAGTCCCAGAGCTGCAATGACAGCTTCTCATCCGGCATGTTTAGGAACTTCATAAGGTCAGATGTTAACCCCATTAGCTGGATGTCAATGGCCCTTGGTGTGATGGTGGAGGCTAGGTACTTAGCCAAAGGGGCACTGAGGCGTCTGGCTGGTGAAGTTGCCTGAGGTTGACATTGCCGAGAGTGGCCCCAAACGCTAATTCTGTTCTTCATAGCCTCCAGAGGACGAGATGCTCCAGCTCTGTCAGTCAGGATACACACACAGACACACACGCATGTAAAACCTTGTTCATCACCTGGTCCATACCGTAATGTGCTGAGACAAACTCATGTATCATGACACAATATGGGAACACACTCCCTTTTTGCTACTGTACAAAACCACGCAGAAAATAATTTCCACGCAAAATGTGATTTTTCAGTATAAGTCGCCATCACCATTTGAACTCACAAAAACTGCCTATCATGAGAAAAAAAATATTTGTAAATTGTATAAATAAAAGTATAGAATACTAATTAAATGTTTCACACAATATAGTAATTTGATATTACAATACTCCATATAAAATGTCATCATTTATAGGTAACATATACAAAATCATACAAGCGCTATACTATAGTTGTAATAATCTTTACCTATTGATTGTATTTGTCGTATTTCCAGTGGATGGATCAGTCTTGAGCAGGGTCACATCAGAGATGTTCTTTTCCTTGGCTCTTTTGCATTTACTGACCCCAGATGCCTCATCCAGCTCCCCTGTGGGACACTTTCTTTTACCCTGCTGCTTCTGTGGGATTGACCTGGGGTCATTGGAAGCCCACATCCTGGAAACAGCTTTGGATGTCTTGGGCTGGATCACCTTCTCTGCAAGAAAACGGTCCTTCAGCTGCAGCCAGGGAAGATAGGACACCTGACCAGCTTTTGCACTGTCCTCTACATGAAGAACAGCACTCTGGGACAGTTGAGTCGAGTTTGGACTCCTCACAGTCTTCTGAACTGAGCTTTGACCATTACTGAACTCATTGCTGCCAGACGTATTCTCTGACATCCCAGCTAGCCTCTTTCTCTCTAAATGCTGTTTATAGGTCTTGATTTGTCTCACCATCTGTTCGGCTGGAAAACATATCTTCAACAGCCGCCAAGGGAGATAGGATGTGACCTGAAATGTGTGGAGAGTACGTAGATTTAAGGACTCAATGTTTAATGGCAAAGCAGACATTTATGTTTAGGTCTTATGTTTAGGTCCAAATACACCATGTTTAAACCATGTTTTGCAGTGTTTGCTTACATTCACACATTAAAATAAAACTAAATCAATCAATCAATCAATCAAAATGTATTTATAAAGCGCTTTTTACAACAGCAGTTGTCACAAAGTGCTTTACAGAGACACCCGGCCTTAAACCCCAAGGAGCAAACAACAGTAGTGTTGAATTTCAGTGGCTAGGAAAAACTCCCTAAGAAGGTCGAATTTTAGGAAGAAACCTAGAGAGGACCCAGGCTCAGAGGGGTGACCAGTCCTCTTCTGGCTGTGCCGGGTGAGATATTAAGAGTCCAATTGGAATAATAAATACATTTCTCTTGGCTAAATCCAGAGTATATTTGATTTTAGACTAGGTCAGAAGTATGACCAGGTGGACAAGGACAGGAACAGCAACGGTCCCCCCAAACCAGGTAATCCGCAGGTGTGGACCAGGACCTCATCTCCTTCTAAAATTTAAAATTGGAGGAAACTGAGAAAAGTTAGTAGTACATCCCTCATGTCCCCCAGCACAATAATATAGCAGCGTAACACCTTGGAAACTGAGACGGGGGGGTCCGGTGACACTGTGGCCCTACCCGGGGGAGGCCCCGGACAGGGCCCAACAGGCAGAAAATCAATCCAACCACATTGCCAGGCATCAACCAAAGGGACACCCACCAACCGCAACCCCCCTGAATGAGGGCCGAGTATTGCTAGTAGCGTACAGCCCAACTGCAAAAGTGCGCAATAGAGAGTCAACAACAAGCCAGTGACTCTTCCCCCGAAGGGCATTGGAGGGAGGGCATCCCAGTGGCGACGAGAGCCCACCTGGCAAGACAGCAAGGGTGGACAGTATCAAGCCTACTGGTCACCTTCACGCCCCCGGGCCAGGCTACACCTAATTATAAACCGTGCTGTAGAGATGAGTTTTTAGTAGACACTTGAAAGTTTGCACTGAGTTTGCATTTCTAACCTTAATTGGCAGATCATTCCACAGGAGTGGAGCTCTATGAGAAAAGGCCCTGCCGCCAATTGTTTGTTTAGAAATTCTAGGTACAATTAAAAGGCCTGCGTCTTGCGATCTAAGGTTACGTGTAGGTATATATGGCTGGATCATTTCAGCAAGGTAAGTAGGAGCAAGTCCATGTATTGATTTATAGGTTAAGAGTAAAACCTTAAAATCAGCCCTAACCCTAACAGGCAGCCAATGTAAGGATGCCAGGACAGGAGTAATGTGTTCAAATTTTTTTGTTCTAGTTAGGATTCTAGCAGCTGTGTGCAGCACTAATTGAAGTTTATTTATTAATTTGTCTGGATAACCAGAGATAAGAGCATTGCAGTAATCTAATCTAGAAGTAACGAAAGCATGGATTAATTTTTCTGCATCAGTTTTTGATAGGAAGTTTCTAATTTTTGCGATGTTTCGAAGATGAAAATAAGCAACTCTTGAGACATATTTTATATGTTCTTCAAAGGAGAGGTCAGGGTCAAGGGTAACGCCAAGGTTTTTTACAGTTTTTTGGGATACGACCATGCAGCCGTCGAGGTTCACAGTGAGATCTGCTAACCACGCTATTTGTTTTTTGGGTCCTAAGAGGAGCATTTCTGTTTTATTTGAGTTTAAGAGCAAGAAATTCTCTGTCATCCACTTCCTAATATCTGAAACGCATGCTTCCAAAATAGCTAATTTAGGGGCTTCTCCATGCTTCATTGAAATATATAACTGTGTGTCATCAGCATAACAGTGAAAGTTAATATTGTGATTTCGGATTACATCGCCCAGAGGGAGCATGTATAGTGAGAAAAGTAATGGGCCCAGAACCGAGCCTTGAGGAACTCCAAAGCATACCTTTGACTTGTCAGAGGATATGCCATCCACACTAACAAACTGATATCTTTCAGATAAATAAGATTTAAACCAGGCTAGAACATGTCCACGTAGCCCAATATTGGTTTCCAGTCTCTCTAAGAGAAGGGAGTGATCAATAGTGTCAAAAGCAGCACTAAGATCAAGAAGCAACAGGACGGATGCGGAACCTTTGTCTGAGGCCATTAGAAGGTCATTTGTTACCTTCACGAGTGCAGTCTCAGTACTATGATGGGATCTAAAACCAGACTGGAATATTTCATAAATGTTTTTTGTCTTTAGGAAGGCATTCAGTTGTTGGGAAACACATTTTTCTAAGATTTTTGAGAGGAACGGGAGGTTCGATATTGGCCTATAATTGTTTAATATGTCGGGATCTAGATTAGATTTTTTTTAGAAGAGGCTTAATTTCCGCAATTTTTAGTGAGTTTGGTACGCATCCGGAGGAAAGGGAGCAATTTATTATGTTCAGCATTGGCTGACCTAGCACAGGAAATAACTCCTTAAGTAATTTTGTAGGAATCGGGTCTAGCTGAGAGTTTGTGGGTTTAGAACTCATTACAAATTTTGTAAATGTGTCGAGCGATACGGTAAACATTCTTGTAATGAATGGGCCTTTCAGATTAACTACATTCATGAGACAAGTTGTATTATTTTCGAATCAGTAGGTGTAAACTGTATAATTAATGCAATTCAGAATTCAAATCTATTTGAAGAACTTCAAAAGAAGAGGAATATAATTACTCACATTCTCATATTTTTGCATCTCTTCGTCAAAGTTTGGATTCATATTTCGGTTTGCGGTTGAATGGAGGTTAGCAGTTTAATATGGTGTAGTGAAGTTTAAAGATTCTATCAATGTGTTTTAATTGTAGGGTATTGTGACGTCATTCTGGAATTACAGGTCATAATCAGGTCCGTCATAATCACGTCCATCAACCAATAAAAACATGGTTGAATAAATGGTTTAATTTTTACACTACAGACTTTTTATGTTACTTTAACACGGATTGTATAATAATAAAAAATGTATAATAATAAATAATGTATAATAATAAACACTTGAAGTGTGAATTACTTAAAACATATTTCTCAACATAAAGAAAAATATATAAACCAATGTTGACTGGCAGAGTTTTAGACATATCGACTGCTAAAACGCGCTGCATCTGCGCAGATTTGAATTGGAGTAAAATACAAGTTATTAGATTTGATGACACACCAGATATCATGTAATATCAGATTGATCAGTCTTTTTTTACTTTACCAGAAGACAAGAAAGGTAGCTAAAACTCTCTAGTGGACACTTCAGAGAAGACTAACGATGTTAGGATGAAACAGTCAGAGGTTACGAAGCAGAACATAGCATCAGCG
Organism: Esox lucius; assembly: GCF_011004845.1. NCBI lineage: Eukaryota > Metazoa > Chordata > Actinopteri > Esociformes > Esocidae > Esox > Esox lucius. Next base: position 29,861,400 of record NC_047573.1, on the reverse strand, counting down.
TGTAAACTAGCTAGAAAGATGTATTGGCATCGAGTACTTGTCTCTGGGCCCCTCCCAGCTAGGGGTGGTGACGAGCTCTACAGCAGACTTGCGCAACTCAATCGCTGTCTGAAAACGGAGTTCTGCCCGTCGCAGGAGGTAGAGTTTGTAGATATCTGGCCTTCTTTTTGGGACTCTCCCAGAAATAGGGCCAGGCCTGATCTGCTGAGGAGCGACGGACTCCATCCTAGCTGGAGTGGTGCTCTTCTTTTATCTAGGAACATTGACAGGAGTCTCACTCCTATAGCTTTAACATGAGATAGGGTGCAGGTCAGGCTGCAGGCTGTTAGCCAGCCTGCTAGCATAGTGGAGTCTGTCAATAGCATAGCCGGAGTAGTTAGTACAGCTTTACCTATTGCCACTGTGACTCGTTCCAGGCTGAGAAAAGTTAATCAAGGTACTGCTAACAAAAACAACCTTATTAAGATAAAGCCTTCCTCCACCTTGGTCAAAAATAAAAATGATTGTATCACTTCGCATCTCAAAATGGGACTCCTAAATGTTAGATCCCTTGCTCCAAAGGCAGTGGCAGTAAATTAATTCATCTCTGATCATAAACTAGATGCTATTGTTTTATGTGAAACGTGGGTAAAGCCTAATGAATTCATTGCCTTAAATGAGGCCTCTCCTCCTGGTTATACTAGTGATCATATCCCTCGTGCATCCCGAAAAGGAGGGAGTGTTGCTAATATTTATGACAGTAAATATAAATTTACTCTCAAACATATCACTGAGTTTCATTCTTTCGAAGTTTAACTCATGAAAGTTAACCAGGCCGATAAATCGTTTTACATAGCTACTATTTATAGGCCCCCCGGGCCATACACAATGTTCCTCAATGAGTTTCCAGAATTCTTGTCTAACCTTGTAATCATGGCAGATAGTATTCAAATTTTTGGCGATTTCAATATTCATATGGAAAAGTCCAATGATCCTCTTCAAAAAGCCTTTGAAGCCATAATTGACTCAATGGGTTTCATCCAACATGTCTCAGGTCCAACACATTGCCACAATCATACATTTAGTCCTGTAACGAGAAATAGATATTGTAGATCTAATAATGTCCCCCCAAAATCCTGGATTATCGGATCACTGTCTTATTACATTTACCGTTAAAACAAGAAATCCACTTGTCCCCCAAACAATGAGTTTCAAAAGCCGTACTATAAAATCTCGGACTACAAATAAATTCCTTGATATTCTTACAAGTTCGCTCATTAACGACAGAGCAAATAAATCTGTAAACGATCAAATCGAGGATCTAAACTCAATACTGCGAAATACATTAGACACAGTTGCACCACTAAAAACAAAAGAAATACGCAACAAGAGACTTGCTCCCTGGTACACAGACAATACTAGAGCACTTAAGCAAGCCTCCAGAAAATTGGAGCGAAAGTGGCGCTCCACCAAGTTGGAAGTATTTAGACTAGCCTGGATAGACAGTACACTACAATACCGAAAATCACTCATGTCTGCTCGATCAGCTTATTTCTCCAACCTGATTGAGGCGAACAAAAACAATCCAAAATTTCTCTTTGATACAGTTGCAAAGTTAACAAAAAAGCAAAGCTTAGCAAGTGAAGTGGGTCTTCACTTTAGTTGTAATGAATACATGAACTACTTTAAAAACTGGCACATTCTCTCTCACCATTGACAACACTGTAGTTTCTCCTTCCCCCTGTGCTCGCAACCTTGGGGTCATCCTTGACTCCACCCTCTGTTTCGAGCAACACATTAAACAGACTGTCAAATCATCTTTCTTTCATCTTCGTAACATTGCAAAACTCAAATCCTCCCTCCCCCCACCTGCAGCTGAAACTCTGATTCATGCATTCATCTCCTCCCGTCTTGACTATTGTAACTCCCTCTTGTCCAGCATCAACTCCTCATACCTCCATAAGCTCCAAATGGTTCAAAACTCTGCTGCGAGGCTTCTTACTCATTCAAAGTCCTGGCAGCACATCACCCCCATCCTCTGTGAGCTTCACTGGCTCCCTGTCAAACAGCGCATTGAATACAAAATACTCCTCCTGACTTACAAAGCCCTCCACAAACTTGCTCCCCCCTACCTCTCGGACCTTCTTCAACACTATCAACCTTCACGCTCACTCCGCTCTTGTACAGCAGGCCACCTCATCATCCCCAGATCCAAGCTACGGAGCTGTGGTGACAGGGCATTCTCCAGGGTTGCTCCCCGGCTCTGGAACTCACTGCCACAATCCATCCTTGACTCTGACTCTCTTAACACCTTCCGACTCCGCCTTAAGCCATTTCTGTTTAAACAAGCCTTCCCATAGCCCCTTTGTTGTTGTATATTTTATTTCTCAGTGTTCTTTGTTTTGCTTGTTTTTGTAAAGCGTCTTTGGGTCATTGAAAAGCGCTATATAAATCCCATGTATTATTATTATTATTATTATTACTTTGATGAAAAGATCGTCACCATTAGAAAACAAATAACTGACTCCTTAAATAGTTATGGTCCTCAAAATCTCAGTTGTCCAAAAAATATCCTGAACCTCCCTGTCAATGGGGACACTTGAATTTTTTGATACCGTATCGCTCGACACATTTACAAAATTTGTAATGAGTTCTAAACCCACAAACTCTCAGCTAGACCCGATTCCAACAAAATTACTTAAGGAGCTATTTCCTGTGCTAGGTCAGCCAATGCTGAACATAATAAATTGCTCCCTTTCCTCCGGATGCGTACCAAACTCACAAAAAATAGCGGAAATTAAGCCTCTTCTAAAAAAATATAGGCCAATATCGAACCTCCCGTTCCTCTCAAAAATCTTAGAAAAATGTGTTTCCCAACAACTGAATGCCTTCCTAAAGACAAATAACATTTATGAAATACTCCAGTCCGGTTTCAGATCCCATCATAGTACTGAGACTGCACTCGTGAAGGTAACAAATTACCTTCTAATGGCCTCAGACAAAGGATCCGCATCCGTCCTGTTGCTTCTTGATCTTAGTGCTGCTTTTGACACTATTGATCACTCCCTTCTCTTAGAGAGACTGGAAACCCATATTGAGCTACGTGGACATGTTCTAGCCTGGTTTAAATGTTATTTATCTGAAAGATATCAGTTTGTTAGTGTGGATGGCATATCCTCTGACAAGTCAAAGGTATGCTTTGGAGTTCTACAAGGCTCGGTTCTGGGCCCATTATTGTTCTCACTATATATGCTCCCTCTGGGCTATGTAATCCGAAATCACAATATTAACTTTCACTGTTATGCTGATGACACACAGTAATATATTTCAATGAAGCATGGAGAAGCCCCTAAATTAGCTACTTTGGAAGCATGCGTTTCAGATATTAGGAAGTGGATGACAGAGAATTTCTTGCTCCTAAACTCAAATAAAACAGAAATGCTCGTTTTAGGACCCAAAAAATAAAGAGCATTGTTAGCAGATCTCACTGTGAACCTCGACGGCTGCATGGTCGTATCCCAAAAAACTGTAAAAAACCTCAGCGTTACCCTTGACCCTGACCTCGCCTTTGAAGAACATATAAAATATGTCTCAAGAGTTGCTTATTTTCATCTTCGAAACATTGCAAAAATTAGAAACTTTCTATCAAAAACTGATGCAGAAAAATGTATCCATGCTTTCGTTACTTCTAGACTAGATTACTGCAATGCTCTTCTCTCTGGTTATCCAGACAAATTAATAAATAAACTTCAATTAGTGCTGCACATGGCTGCTAGAATCCTAACTAGAACAAAAAAAATTGAACACATTACTCCTGTCCTGGCGTCCTTACACTGGCTGCTTGTTAGGGTTAGGGCTGATTTTAAGGTTTTACTCCGGGGCCTCCCCCGGGTAGGGCCACAGTGTCACTGGACCCCCCCGTCTCAGTTCCAAGGTGTTACGCTGCTATATTATTGTGCTGGGGGATATGAGGAATGCACTACTAACTTTTCTCAGTCTCCTCCAGTTTTAAATTTTAGGAGGAGATGAGGTCCTGGTCCACACCTGCGGATTACCTGGTTTGGGGGGCCTGTTGCTGTCCCTGTCCACCTGGTCATACTTCTGACCTAGTCTAAAATCAAATAGACTCTGGATTAAGCCCAGAGAAATGTATTTATTATTCCAATTGGACTCTTAATATCTGACCCGGCATAGCCAGAAGAGGACTGGTCACCCCTCTGAGCGTGGGTCCTCTCTAGGTTTCTTCCTAAAATTCGGCCTTCTTAGAGAGTTTTTCCTAGCCACTGAAATTCAACACTACTGTTGTTTGCTCCTTGGGGTTTAAGGCCGGGTGTCTCTGTAAAGCACTTTGTGACAACTGCTGTTGTAAAAAGGGCTTTATAAATACATTAGATTGATTTGATTGATTGACTATGATATGTCATTTTCAACACAAATAAAAACAAAATATAATGTAACAGAACCAAATAGTAAGGTGGCCTAGTGGGGACGTGGCCAATTATATATGGTCGTATTTTTTGCTATTAAGAAACTAGCTGAAAAACACCTATAGTAGCTACTATATTACGCAGCTAATAATCGCAAAACATTGAAGAAGAAATAATTACTCGGTACAAGCAGGTGCTGCAGCCCCTGGCAAGACCACTAGAGAGCAATGAGCGTGAGCGGCTAAATCGAAATTTTCATTGGGATTTTAAGTTGCTAGCTATGGGCTATCACATCTCGTAGGATTTGTGTCAGTTCACTGTATGTCAGTTCAAATAAAAAAACGTGATACATGTCTCATGATGCCCCAAGAAATATGATAGTGGAGCGAATAAGAGAAAACTACAGCAACTGAAAAGGTCTAGAAATGAACAAGTGCTTAGAAGAATACCAAATCTTACCACTTTCTTCAAAAATTATTCCAAACACTTCAAAGACACCGGTAGAAATGCTGCTAACATAGCAACAAACTCTCAGACGAAGGTAATAGTACCGCAAGGTTCCCGGAGGCTAGCGCGTCTACCTCAGTCACAGTTGAAACCTCCGGCCTTTACCAGCGCCAGAAAAACTGTTGTCATTATAATCGCCATCGAATCAAGTGTTTCAACGGTCACAGGTGAATCTTTACCTGCGGAAGAGGAATAATTAGTCAATGTATCCACTGACGTAGCCTGTTGCGGTCCTATCTCTGAGGAACCGATGAGAACCTTTAGCAAAACCTTTTTGACGCGTTCAAAACGTAATGGAGAGAAAGTTCCAAGGGGGTGGCTTGTTTACTCTCTTTCACTGGAAATTTCCCAGGATCCCCTAGAAGATGGAAAGGCACTGAAAGACATTGAAAGGAATGTCGGACACACGATGGGCAGCTCACGCACAGGTCACTAATACTCTTGTATTTTATTGACAATAAAATCATCAACCGACTTGAGACTGACGCTTGTGCTGCATGTACACATATAAGGTATAGAACAGCTGTGAATCACGACGTCACACCACCGTTTTTAGAGCATTAAATAACTAACTAAAAACAAACTTATTTTAAAAACAAACTCTTGAATTTACATTAGCGTGATATAAACTACAGTAAATGACAGAAACCAGCTTCGGAAAAAATATATTTGAAGGGTAATTTAATTGTTTAGTTTGTCTCGCGTCCCATTGAATAACATGGGGAGGGCGGGGTTTATGACCTATACTGGGACCACTCACCAGGGGGCGATCGAGACGTTTTGGCTTCACTTTTCAGGGTTTGTGCGGCACGCTTGGTTCAGACATTGTGCGGCGACACTTGTCTCCAAAGGCTTTTGTAATAAAACGGAATATGCGGTACGGTAATTGACCTGACTCCTGGTGTGTTATTCAAGTATAGAAAACAAAGAGCAGACGAGTCCAGGACACTTGATCCAATGAGATATTTCGTGTAGAAGTTTTGGTTTGACGGGTGAGCTACGTCAAAAATACAACGCATACACAGAGACCCGCAACTACTTGGCTTTCTAACCGGTCTCAAAAACATATCCACGGAGATCCTTAATGCCTGTTGTACTCTCTTGCACAAATACAGCGAACACAAGATGACTTTGAACATGAAATTGTTCAGTTTGTCATGTTTTGTAGCTCCTAAACTATTGACCTGTCACCTGGGAATCTAATATTAAGCTGAGAGAAGAACAGCTACAGTACAATAATAACATCGCATCGCATCGCATCATCTTCCGCTTAATCCGGGGCCGGGTCGCGGGGGCAGCAGTCTAAGCAGGGATGCCCAGACTTCCCTCTCCCCAGACACTTCCTCCAGCTCTTCCGGGGGGACACCGAGGCGTTCCCAGGCCAGCCGGGAGACATAGTCCCTCCAGCGTGTCCTAGGTCTTCCCCGGGGTCTCTTCCCGGTGGGACGGGACCGGAACACCTTCCCAGGAAGGCGTTCCGGAGGCATCCGAAACAGATGCCCAAGCCACCTCAGCTGACCCCTCTCGATGTGGAGGAGCAGCGGCTCTACTCTGAGCTCCTCCCGGGTGACCGAGCTTCTCACCCTATCTCTAAGGGATCGCCCAGCCACCCTGCGGAGAAAGCTCATTTCGGCCGCCTGTATCCGGGATCTTGTCCTTTCGGTCATGACCCAAAGCTCATGACCATAGGTGAGAGTAGGAACGTAGATTGACCGGTAAATCGAGAGCTTCGCCTTACGGCTCAGCTCTTTCTTCACCACGACAGACCGATACATTGACCGCATTACTGCAGAAGCTGCACCGATCCGTCTGTCAATCTCCCGTTCCATCCTTCCCTCACTCGTGAACATGACCCCTAGATACTTAAACTCCTCCACTTGAGGCAGGCACTCTCCACCAACCTAAAGTGGGCAAGCCACCCTTTTCCGACTGAGGACCATGGCCTCGGATTTGGAGGTACTGATTTTCATCCCCACCGCTTCACACTCGGCTGCAAACCGTCCAAGTGCATGCTGAAGGTCCTGGCTTGAAGGGGCCAACACGACAACATCATCCGCAAAGAGCAGAGACGAAATCGTGTGGTCCCCAAACCTGACACCCTCCGGCCCCTGGCTGCGCCTAGAAATTCTGTCCATAAAAATTACGAACAGAACTGGTGACAAAGGGCAGCCCTGCCGGAGTCCAACATGCACTGGGAACAAGTCTGACTTACTGCCGGCAATGCGGACCAAGCTCCTGCTTCGGTCGTACAGGGACCTGACAGCCCTTAGCAAAGGACCCAGGACCCCATATTCCCGAAGCACTCTCCACAGGATGCCACGAGGGACACAGTCGAATGCCTTCTCCAAATCCACAAAACACATGTGGACTGGTTGGGCAAACTCCCATGAACCCTCCATCACCCTGTAGAGGGTATAGAGCTGGTCCAGTGTTCCGCGGCCTGGACGAAAACCACACTGTTCCTCCTGAATCCGAGGTTCTACTATCGGCCGTATTCTCCTCTCCAGAACCCTGGCATAGACTTTCCCGGGGAGGCTGAGAAGTGTGATCCCCCTATAGTTGGAACACACCCTCCGGTCCCCCTTCTTATAAAGAGGGACCACCACCCCGGTCTGCCATCCCAGAGGTACTGTCCCCGACTGCCACGCGATGTTGCACAGGCGTGTCAGCCAAGACAGCCCCACAACATCCAGAGACTTGAGGTACTCAGGGCGGATCTCATCCACCCCCGGTGCCTTGCCACAGAGGAGTTTCTTAACCACCTCAGTGACTTCAGCCCGGGTGATGGACGAGTCCACCTCTGAGCCCTCATCCTCTGCTTCCTCAATGGAAGACGTGACGGCGGGATTGAGGAGATCCTCGAAGTACTCCTTCCACCGCCCGACGACATCCCCAGTTGAGGTCAACAGCTGCCCACCTCTACTGTAAACAGCGTTGGTAGGGCACTGTTTCCCTCTCCTGAGGCGCCGGATGGTTTGCCAGAATCTCTTCGAGGCCAGCCGATAGTCCTTCTCCATGGCCTCACCGAACTCCTCCAAGGCCCGAGTTTTTGCCTCCACAACCACCCGGGCTGCAGTCCGCTTGGCCTGTCGGTACCCGTCAGCTGCCTCTGGAGTCCCACAAGCCAACCAGGCCTGATAGGACTCCTTCTTCAGCTTGACAGCATCCCTTACTTCCGGTGTCCACCACCGGGTTTGGGGATTGCCGCCTCGACAGGCACCGGAGACCTTACGGCCACAGCTCCGAGCGGCCACTTCGACAATGGCGGTGGAGAACATGGTCCACTCGGACTCAATATCTCCAGCCTCCCTCGGGATCCAGTCAAAGCTCTGCCGGAGGTGGGAGTTAAAGATCTCTCTGACAGGAGACTCGGCCAGACGTTCCCAGCAGACCCTTACAGTACGCTTGGGCCTGCCGAGTCTGTCCAGCTTCCTCCCCCGCCATCGGATCCAACTCACAACCAGGTGGTGATCAGTTGACAGCTCCGCCCCTCTCTTCACCCGAGTGTCCAAGACATGTGGCCGCAGGTCAGATGAAACGACAACAAAGTCGATCATCGACCTGCGGCCTAGGGTGTCCTGGTGCCACGTGCACTGATGGACACCCTTATGCTTGAACATGGTGTTCGTTATGGACAAACTGTGACTAGCACAGAAGTCCAATAACTGAACACCGCTCGGGTTCAGATCAGGGGGGCCGTTCCTCCCAATCACGGCCCTCCAGGTGTCACTGTCGTTGCCCACGTGGGCGTTGAAGTCCCCCAGTAGAACGATAGAGTCCCCAGTCGGAGCACTTTCCAGCACCCCTCCCAGAGACTCCAAGAAGGTCGGGTACTCTGCACTGCCGTTCGGCCCGTAGGCACAAACAACAGTGAGAGACCTATCCCCGACCCGTAGGCGCAGGGAAACGACCCTCTCGTTCACCGGGGTAAACTCCAACACATGGCGGCAGAGCTGGGGAGCTATAAGCAAACCCACACCAGCCCGCCGCCTCTCACCATGGGCAACTCCAGAGTGGTGAAGAGTCCATCCTCTCTCAAGGAGTGTGGTTCCAGAGCCCAAGCCGTGCGTAGAGGTGATCCCGACTACCTCTAGTCGGAACCTCTCAAACTCACGCACCATCTCAGGCTCCTTCCCCGCCAGCGAGGTGACATTCCACGTCCCTAGAGCTAGTTTCCGTGTCCGGGGATCGGGTTGTCTAGGCCCCCGCCTTCGACTGCCGCCCGATCCTCTCTGCACCGGCCCCTTATGGTCCCTCCTGTGGGTGGTGAGCCCACTGGAGGGCGGCCCCATGTCGCTCGTTCGGGCTGGGCCCGGCCGGGCCCCATGGGGAAAGGCCCGGCCACCAGGCGCTCGCGAACGAGCCCCAACCCTGGGCCTGGCTCCAGGGTGGGGCCCCGGCTGCGCCATGCCGGGCGACGTCACAGAACACATGATTTTTTTCTTCATTAAGGGGTTTTTGAACAATAATAACATGCATAATACAATTAGTTACAGTTGACTGGCCATCCGCGATCTTGAAGTTTTCTAATAATGCAAGCAATTTAGGCCTAGATGTTAATCCTCCTTGAGAAAAACATGTTCAATTCGAACAAGTAGGTGCGTTTCGTTCCACAGACTGTGATAAGCCTAAATCATAATAAAAAAAATAATGGTCTTCTGATATCCATGTATTTATATGTTAACTGTTTAATATATTAACGACTGAGAAATCCCATGAACGATGCACAAATCAAACCGTTTTACTTTAGCATGTTCTAATGAGCTCCATAGCTCCATAACATAATCTTACACATGATGAATAGTGACTTTTGAGTGTGGCTGTTAAGGCAAATAATTAAATAGTTAAATACCATTCAACAGGTTAATATTTCTTTTGTGCCCTGATGCTCAGTCCTTGATACAGCATAGTCACCGTTTATAAACGATCAATTAATTAATTCATGTTCATGTTGATGATAGGCCCAGGTCAGCAGCAGTGGACAAAGTTAAGGCTAGGATACTAACTGTAAGCTGGTGAGAAAACTGCTCCATAAAATAAGATAACTAGAACATACTGTATTTTTCTTCTAATTGTCCTGGTTCACTGTGTTGTTTGTTCTAGTGTAGTGCTTTTACTGTGTAGTTTAGCCAATTGCACTATCTGCTACTTTCACAGAACAAATCAGTCCTCTATGAGCAGCAGTGATCTGTTTCTCAGTTAGTATTCCAGCAATTAAACAATAATTATGGAATGTTTAAACATGACGGAAGCTGGGGAGCATTGTGTGGTTGATGCAGGTGGGTACATGCAGCAGCCCGTGGGGGATGGGGAGACTTGGTTGGGGTGGTGGGATGGTTTGGGTCATAGTCTAGGGCTGATTTTTGGTGCCAGACTTGCAACAATTCAAGCATTTCTTCTAATATATTTCTAAAACTCTAACATTTAATAATTTGTCTGAGAAGTCTTCAAACTATTCATTTGAATGGTATTAAAAGTAGTAGGAGCTTTAATTTGTTTAGTATTAAAAGCAGCAGTAGTAGGGGCAGTAGGGAAGATCAACTTTTTTGTAGCAGCAGAAGTATGTATAGTAGTGTTAATTAAGTAGTATGTGTTTTCAATTATTATAAGTGTTAGAAGTATTACAAGTCTTAGAAGTATTCAAATTAAAGTTTTAGAAGTGTTAAGACCTTTAGCCTTATGTTTATTTTTCTATTCCTAAGATACCTTTCATGAAACTGGGGTCAGGTTGGTCTCCATTAAAACTTACTGAGCACAGAAGTATTCTTAGGTTGTGAAATGTAAAAAAAATCATCTTTGTCTATACTTCTCTGGTTTCAACTGTTAAGTCAGAATTCTTTCACTACTTTTTTTAAAGAGCGACAACAAGTTGAAGTAAGTTCAGACATGTTAAGTTCAAATTTAGTTGTTACACTATAACTGAAAGTATACTTTTGAATTGTTATGGAGATTTTAACACAGGAGTTATTGAGAAACATGCAACCATTACTTTATAGAAAAGGTTGCATTTGATAATTCTTTCAAATTTTGATTGTATCATATTATAACTTGAACAATGTCAAAATAAATTATACTTACTAGGATACCTTTTAGCCTGTTTTTCTTTTGGGAAAGTTATATAAATAATAAATAATAATAAAACATACAAATATTGTGAATCAAATAGCTTTTATTAAAATATTAGTGGTTAGGCAAAGAGTCATTACATGGTATATAATTCCTAATATGCATTATTTAGCCAACATGAAAAAGAGATGAAGGAATAAGTCTTAGAAAACCTTCAAGTCGTGGGATTTCCCCCCGAGTTGTTCTAGAACTGCACCTAAAGCATAGTCGGTAATTGCTATTGAAGCTTTTTGAACAAAAATATAAAACTTATTTCATGAATGTTTGTTGTTTAAGGCAAGTCTTTTAACAGAGGGTATGGAGACACAGAAAGTAAATTAAGGCTCAATGGTTTAACAATAAGGCCGATCCACTCTTTTTCTCCGCTATGACAGTGATTCACATTCATTAGCCTTACATACATGAAAATTAATGGTAGAAAAAAATAACTGGAACCTTCAAATGATTCTGAAGGTATAATAAACAGGTCCGGGTTTAATAACCTGGGCTGCGTTCATTAGGAACCAAACAGAAGAAAACGCTAACATTGAAGGACTACCTGAACGTGTCAAATAAGAAACTGATTTTCGAAGCAATGTTAGTTTTTTATGTTTTATTTTCTATGCCTTGATGAACAAGCCCAGGAAAATCACTGACACTGAAGTACTGCCTTCCACTTCGACACGGTTTGGAGGAAAATTCTAGTTCAGCTCTGAACAAAAGATCCAACAATCACCTATCTATGTATTTGAAAGATAAAGTAAAAAAATTAGTGGCGATGATGGTGCATGTACAATATGTGCTTTTATGTACTGTTGGAATAATCAGTGACAGTGAACTTGTTGCCATGCTCACATTTGAGCCAGGATGAAATTCTGTCACATATTTGAATGGTGCACCATTTTATGGTACATTTCTGATTGGATCGGTATGCAGGACAAAAAGAATGAAAATGCGTAATCAGATTGAATCCCGGGAATTATACATCTGCGCAAAACAAGTGAACATGTAAACAAAAAATGAAAGCATATAAACATTCTGTTTTTGACAATCTTACATCAACCAGGTTAAAAAGTAGGAAAGTACAAGTGCTCAGTATTGGCCTATTGGGACTGAAGCATTGCTCCTTCATCTGTGACTAAGTAGGTCGTTATTCATTTGCAAGAAGAGGAGGCTGGTCTTAGCACTGCAAATTTCCTACTGTGTAATACCGTAAATGGCAGCTAGGTGGCAAAAGAGACTAGACATAAAAAATAATTGAAGAAGGAATTATGTATGATTATGTATGATCTTCAACTCAACACATACAAGAAACGTGTTCAAATCCACATTGATAAAACAAATAATTGCTTTTGTACATGGTTGTATAGCACACCGGTGGCACAACTTAAATGTTCCACCAAGACTGTAAAGAACTCTGTAAAGATCTCTGTAAAGATGTGCTGCCTATATGTTTTCACATCAAAACAGAGGGCTGAAATGACTCAATATTTCAGAGTAATTTCAACCCTATTTCTCAGAATGTTCTCTATCTAAAAACGTTCCCCAACAGCATGAGTTATGTACCACAAATCTGACATAACTTGTATTGTTATAACAAATAACACGTTATAATAAAAAATGTCCTAACAAATAATGTCATAACAAATGTTTGTTGCAGATGTTATGAACCTTCATTTGAGAAAAGGACTTTTTGTTAGACACACTGTAAGAAGAATGATGTAACACTTTGGTGTAGACCGAAATCTTTCAAAACGTAAATCAGGTCATTTTATTACTCAGTTACAATGGTGAATCATTGTCATTGTATACCTTACGTTGTTGTTTATTGTTTGTTAATCTATGAATATTTAAAATGTAGGCATTTGACAATCAGTTGTACAATGAGAAAGTAATTGCCCATTTTGCCTTACTTCCTGGATTCAGTCCGATACTGTTTAATTTAAGATTACATATATCATCAGATTCATAACATATTTGATGTGTTATAATGTTTTTTTCAGGGCAAATGTACTTCTACCCTATTTGCCTTTAAAATATGTTAGAGTTTGTGCAAATTTTGTGCTCATCTATAGAACAAAGGGGGTAACATTTTCCCATCGTATAATGGCCTGTTTGATAACTTTTTGTCACATGTTTCTAAAGCATTTTTTAAATAAACAAATTATAACAAATTTCCACTTAATCAACTTCTATTTAAAATCTATTGTGAGTGAAAGTAACTTTTCAGTTTAACCAAGATTATGGACTGTGGTGATAAAATATTACACTGTTACTTTCTAAAGATAATGGCCATACCCCTACACAGAAATTATTACTTAAAAACAGAAATTGAATTTGTATTGTCTATTCCTTACCAACCCGTTCCTTACCACCCCTGAACCCTGTGCTGTTGTTTATTGTCTATCTTTTCCCTTTTCTTTTTCTCTTCATTGTTCAAATCCAAAATATATCCCTAGCCATGCCCCTAACAGTTGATTGGACAGAAATAAGGGAAAGGGACAAACTTTTTTGATCTACACAAGAACCTCAAGGGGCTTTTGGGGAATTTTGTGAATGGATGTAGCTGTTTCCATCGCCTTCCTGGTACTGCTCCTCTTCCTCGCCTAATCACTGTCTCTATCTCGCTCCACCAGCACATGCTCAGAGTCCATCTCCTGCAGGGAATGGCTGTCATCCTCTTCGTCTTCCTCTTCATCCTCCATCCCCACCTCCTCCCCTCTTCCATTCATCATCTCCCTCTCCTCCTCCAGATCCACACAGCCCTCATTGCAGTCGTCCTCCAGCCCCTGAAAAGGATTCAGGTCTTGGGATACCTCCACCATCTCGGTCCCCTGGATTTCCACAGGCTCCATGGCGCCTTCACGAAACTTCTTGACATGGAAGGTGAAGGGAGGCACTTTGTAGACAGCGGTCTTGTCACGCGCATAGACGGTGTGGTCAGGGGTGAAGGATTTCATCATCTTCTGCCGTGATGTTTTTATTTTCTCCTTGTGCTCTGGGTTGACACTCATGCGCGTGCTAAGCTTGCCCATCTTTTTCTCAATGTTCTGACGTGTCTTCTCCAGGTTCTCCTTGGTCTTCTGCCTGGTCTTCTCCAGGTTCTCCTTGGTCTTCTGCTTGGTCTTCTCTAAGTTCTCCTTTGTCTTTTGTTTGGTCTTGTTGAAGTTTTCTTTGGCGTTTTGTTTGGTCTTGTCGAAGTTCTCCTTGACATTTGGCTTTGGAGCTTTCTCCACATTCTCCTTATTGGTCTTCTGTTTGTGGAAGCCCATCTTTTCCCTGGTCAGTGCCATCTTCTCCTTGGAAAAGGCACTTTTGATGTTTTGCACGCGCTGAAGACTGCTGCGCTTGATGCGCTCGGCACGTGACTCCTCGATGGTCTCTTCGATCGCTAGCTCCTCCTCATCAGAGGAGAGGTCCAAGTGGGGCTTCTCTTCTCCCTCCTCTCCATGCTCCTCGGCTCCTTCCTTGAGGCTCTGCGTGCTGCCTCTTCCTTCCTGCACCAGCTCTGGAAGTTTCAGGGACTTGGATACACTCAATTTGGAGGAGAGTTTCACCTCATCCTGCAGACAAAAGGAAGGACGAAACAGTTTAAAGAAATGATAAACATGCCCTGTAGTTCACAGAAAGTTTCTGGAACAGTTGTATGTCATCTTATGTTATATAACAGTTATATGTATGAGTCAATCCCTCCCTTCTCAACGCAAATGTCATATTGACACAATTATATATCTAAAGGTATGCATTTTGCTATAAACACTAACCTTGCTGTAAGACATTTATGTAGAACTTTATCTTGGTCCTCAAATATCTGAATTTCAATGCCCAGAGGCTACTTGTTTCCACTTGGCCCTAAATTAAATACAGCTGTAATGAGAAACCAACATGAGAACACTTGCGCGGGGGAGTTTTAAAGTGGTTGTACCGGTAAAGTTACCTTTGTGTGTTTTAGAGACCAAAATAAATAAACTGTGTCCGTGTATGTCATCGCCAACATTACTGTCCCAGCTCTCTGCTTCGAAACTACACCTATTTCTTCTACTGTTTCCATATATCCACTCCTCTATCTACAGCACCATGCTATTTTCTTCTGTGGAATCTCCCTTTGGCATGAAACTAACTTGTATCCCAAGTGCGAGCTTTGGTATGGTTCCTGGCCTTGCCAGAAGCAATCAGTGTACCTCTGTTCAGACTGGGCCTAATGATTCTGTTGTTTAACGTCTGTACTCATGTTCCTCACACACTTGCATACATGCTTTTGCTAACCATACTTGTGAGTACATTCTGGGGACAAAAATGTTTTTGCATTCAAAATCCTATTTTCCTTTACCCTAAAACTAGTCTTGCAAGGCCTCACCTCCAACTCATCTAGCCTCCTTAGAGGTCTGGAATCTTACCAATAATTATTTTTTTTCTACTGGATGTTAGTTTTCAAACCTCCACTCACAGGCTTGTAGAAGGCAGAACAAATTTCCTGAATATTTTTAGTTCCTACCTAGGTTGCAACATATTAGAAAAGAAGCGAAAAAGGCAATTTTGTTTTGGAAGAACTGTGCTCAATTCATAAATCCATTACTTCTCTGCTTAAAAGCTGTTCTGTAAAAAAGAGATGTTTTGGCGTGCTTTCCTATAGGCTGTCATTCGTTAGGCGAATATTTTGGTACCTTTGGGGGTTGAGACTGCCGCGCCACCTTTTTTCGTTCAAAATTTAGAATTAGCTTTTTCCCTCACAAAACCGCTAATTTTTTATGTTGTTCTGTAACATAGCCTGTCCTTTTTGTTCTGATTGTTTCCGCCTGTTTGTTGTTTAGTCCTCGTGAGCTCCCTATTTAGTTTGCCCTCTTCTGTTAGCCCTTTGTTGAGTCATTGTGTTTTTGTGTCTGTACCTGCCACCAATCTGTTTTTGCCTGCCTGCTGTTTTCCTGTCTTTTCTCGTTTTTTGCCTGCCTCAGTTTAATCTTTAAACCCTTTTTTGTTCTTTAAGCCCTCACCTTATGTCCTGCTTACCAGAAACATGACAGAATGACTCAATCCAAATTGGACCCAGTGGATTTATGCTGGTGACTGGAGGACCAGAAGAGGCGCCTCAATGACCTGGCCCCGCTCAACATGAGGGCCATAGCCTCCCGCCACGGGACTGCCAGCTGCCCGTTTCAGCCCTCCGCCTGGAGACCTCCCCAACATTTTTTTTGGGGGAGCTATGGAGGCAGATGGCGTGGAGGGTCGAGGAGGAGACCAATAGAGCTCCTGAGCCGGTGAAGCCCGGCAGCACCCCTGAGCAATCCAAACCGGTGAAGCCCAGCAGCCCAGATCCGGCCACCCCAGAGCCGCCTGGCGTCCCTGCCTTGCTGGCCCCGCCCGGTGTCCCTGGTGCTGCCCTGGGGAGCTTTCCGCCTGCCATTCATGAGGATGTTTCTTTGACACGTACCACCAACCTGAGCATTGTTGCAGACTATGTGCACTCTTTCATGGTAACGGAATACCCTGATGGCTTTGGCGGCAGGATAATGCGCCCTGCCACAAAGCAAAAATGGTTGAGGAATGGTTTGAGGAACACAACAACGAGTTCAAGGTGTTGTCTTGGCCCCCAAATTCCCCAGATCTCAATCCAATCCAGCATCTGTGGTATGTGCTGGACAAACAGATCAGATACATTTTAGGCCCCACCTCGCAACTTACAGTACTTAAAGGATCTGCTGCTAGTGTCTTGGTGCAAGATACCAGAGCACACCTTCCGAGGTCTAGTGGAGTCCATGCCTCGACGGGTCAGGGCTGTTTTGGCGGCAAAGGGGGACCTACACAATATTAGGCAGGTGGTCAGAATGTTATGGCTGATCGGTGAATATCCACAGATTTCGATGGGGTTTCTATTTTGTGATTTTGCTGCCATCTCCACTTAACTAGCTACTGTTGCACTGGAGGCATTATTCTAGTGAGCACATGTATAAGCCCCTCCCAAGCAACGAATTTGATTGGCTTAACTTGTTTTGAGACATTATAAAATCCCACCCTTTTGTTACAAAAATACTATAGATATTCCCCAGGCCTAGCGACAAGCCATGCCTGGTTTAAGAGGCTACCCGCAAACTACCCCCTTAAACAGTGTAAGTTGTATTTGAATCCTTATGCCATGTGTACATTAAAGTAGTATTCAAACATCAGCACTGAAGGATACCAATAGCACCTCCTTCACACATTCGCGGACCCTGAGGAGGAACTTGCTAGCCTTATTAAAGCAGGCCTGCTGTTTGAAGCACAGTTACCATTAGCTTATGTACGAGGCTTAGGCTCCTGTATATCAGCAATAATAGCCTGCACTGATTGCTGGTATATTAGTACCTTGTCAGCAATGGCTTGCTCCATATAGCGGTCAATTGAGCAGCCCACTCCCAAAAAGAGCACCTTCCGCCACAGCAACAATCTGGTGTTTTTGCCACCTTTACTATTTTACTACCTGTTCCACATCACTGGCTGTCTGGTTGACAAAGTCTTTATAAGGGCAGAAGGCATTAACCACAAGGGAAACAGGCTCCATTAAGTTTAACTCAGTGAGTAAGATATAGAATGGATCACGGTTTGTATGGTACCAGTGAAACAGTGACCTGGCCTTAAGAGTAGATCTTAACATCATTACAAAAATAGTTTAGTGTTTAAATAAACACACACACAAATAAATTTTTTTGTTGGCTTGTGGGCTGTGAAGGTTTGGAGAAGCCTTAAGGGCTTCGAGCTCCATCTTAACCTGCATGCTGCCACACGTTTGGATTCACGTGCTATCCTAACTCAGCCCCACAGCATCACATCCATAGGCTGGAACCAGAGAAACCAGACAGTGAAGACAACTTTCAGCCTAAGCATTTGTGTACGATTCCCTCACGCCAACCAGTGGTAGCACTGTTCAGTGTGAAAGTACAGGGTTTGAAAGTCGAAGTAAACTCTATGACAACTGTTTAATTTCTCCACATTTTAAAGGACAGGGACGTTACATTTTTCCAAGCTGGACAGGACCCTACTGGTGCTTATTAGTTAGAGAGGTGATTCTCATCCTCCATGAGATCCCACCACAAATGCTGCTTCTCGAAAGGACCTGACAAGTTGACCTGCCTGTATGAGCGCTCCCATAGGCCGCTCATGTTCTTAGCCTCTTGTTGTTGTTTCCTCCTTTCATGCCCTTCCCCTTTCTCACCCACCCCTTCTCCTAGGGCCGCCTTTTCCTCTTCCTCCTCCTTGCATTCCAAGCTCGCAAGCCCCTCATTCTTTTCCCGTGTGCGTGTGTTCCGCCAAAAACCACGTACAATGCACCGGCTTGTTGATGGAAAATACATTCTGTCTTAGCAATATCACTGAGTCACTTGTTAGAACTGCTGGCTCCAATGGGTCTCCAGACGTTATTGTGTATTGTCTCACATAACCCCCTCACCCACTCCCTTTAAGAAAACAGGAACTCATAAAAAAAAATCTTGGAGGGGCAGCGGAGGGGGGGGGGGGGGGGGGGGGGGGGGGGGGGTGGGGGGGTGGCAAGAAAACAGAACAAGGAGACACTAACAGCTATTTTCGTTAGCACAAAAGGTGATGATGCTTTTGCTGCTGTGGAAAACTGTCTGCTCGCTTTGCTGTTGGAAAAAATGTGAGCGGAGCGACGGAGCAGGTGGGAGAGGAGCCTTCCTTATTGCGTCTCATTGTTTGTGAGATTGGGAGTGTACTTTTGGTCAGGCATTGTGCTGCACTGGTGTCAGGGGGAATGTCAACCTTGACTGATGACCGCTCATTTCCTTGATAGCACACAGAAGTTGCATCCCAAAAGGCACTTTGTTGTGCACTGAAAGAAATACTGGTCTATTTGGAACACTAAATGGAAAACAGGGCCATTTGGGATAGTAATGGTTATATGGGGCTGTTTGGACGCTAAAGGGAATAAGGGGACATTTGGAACACCGAAGAAAAAATTTAGCCATTTGGTGAACTGAAAAGAACATGGGGCCATTTGTAACACTAAATAGAATATAGGGCCATTTGCTGAACTAAAGGGAACATGGGGCCATTTGGAACAATAAAGAGAATGCAGAGCTATTTGAAAAAATTTAAGGAATATCAAGCCATTTGGAACACTAACAGGAATATAGGGACATTTGGAAAACTAAGGGAATACAGTGCCATACCATGATTAACATCATAAGCATAACATGGGTTTTCTTCAAACAATTTAACATCTCACTAACCTTATGTGTTACTAAAGCTGTTGTCTAGGGCAGAACAGTTAGGAGTGGTCCTAGCGAAATAGTCATAGTTTCATAAAATGTAAGGTTAATATGATTGTAGGATCGTTAAAGCATTGTTATCAATGACAATATACAACTCATGGGAGGCAAATGCACAGGCAAAAGTCTCAAAGTTCAAAAGCGCTACTGTCCAAACTCAATCACTCTGTGTAAGTACCCATTCAGCAGTAACGTTTAATATATTTTATGTTAAAAACTGGACATCTGTGCCTTTTTTCTACTTTTAGCCATTTGCATCGTATACCTTTGGCCAGCTAAGGAGACTTCAATCAGAATGCAACTTCACAGACTGTTTTTCAGGGGACAATGTGTTAACATTACAGGGCCTCTCATGGAGCCAAAATTGGCCAGTCAACCAGAAGAAAGTATGTATCAAATAAGTCCCAAATGACACCCAGTCCCCGGTGTATGTGAGTTCACGTGTACTGGTCAAAAGTAGGGAACCGTAGAGAGGAAAAGGGTGCCGATTGGGAAATGGGCAGAATGCATCAGGGATCATTTTCTTCCTGACCCTTCCTTATTTAACAGGACATTGTTCTCTCGGGCCGGTATGGGCGCAGACCATGAGGCAGAAAGGCAGGAATGTGAACTCCTGCGAAAACCCCGGTTGTGGAAAGAGCACCAAATGGAAAGCCGAGGTTTGGAAAGGGAATAAGTGTGTGTGTGTGTGTTTTGTTGTGTTTCTGCTTCAATGCAGGGATATGCGATGCGCGTGTGTTTGTGCACTCTTCGCAAAGAAAGTACGTTTCAACATATTTCACTTCAACTTTGCCCATCAATTACAAATGCCCAGCGTTGCACAACTCTGTGTCAGGGTTAATATGACCTAGAGTGTGCTGGGAGTAGTCTGCAACGTGTGTTTCACCATGACATTACTGTGGGCTTTTATCTTGTGCTGGTGTCGGGTAGGACAGGGTTTAATGTGTGTGACTGTGTGTGTACCCAAATGCATGTGTGTGTGTGGTTATTTCAGACCTCCCCTTCTCTGCTCCAAATTCCACTGGCTACTGCTGTGTTCCGTTCTACAGTGGACACACACTCCTCTGTTGTCCTTAGCAACCGCCGCACAGAAACTCCCTCCGAGCCACAGCGCCGTGCCCCAAGTGGTGGACACAGTCTTTCTTTTTAGATCTCTCTCTCTTCCTCTCCTATCATTCTCTCTTTCACTGTCCTTGTCTCTCAGAAGCTCTCTCCCCTCTTTTTTCTATTTTCTGCTCCTCTCCATTTCTCAGTAAGTCCTTGTTTTCTTTTTATCTCCATCTGTCATTCCTCTTTCCCTCTCTTTTTATTCACTTTATTCGCTCTAGCTTTTTTTTCCATTACTCTCTGTCTCCCTCACTCTGAGTGAGAAAAGTGGAAAAGTAATCAGTCTTAAAGTGTTTACAGTGGCTCCACTCACTCTCACTGAGTGCCTCTGCCACCCACTAGGAATATGTGAGTGCACGAATGTGAGTGTTCGGTTGTTTGTTTGTTTGTGTCTGGCGTAGGTATGTCAGTGAGTACACAAAAGTGACCAGTTGGTCTGTGATAATTCAACGCCACACAGTGCATTGCACTGCTGCAGTAGCTGTATTGCACGCAGTGAATAGATAGTCCTGGTTCACTTACATTGTTATTGTTTCAAACGTATTGCGTTGGAGTAAACATGAAGTGTCAACAAGCTGAAACGAGAGCCACCTACGATTCACCACAAGGCAGCCATCGATGTTGCTATACCTATCATGTGACCATATTTTTGAGGCCTTTGGACCATTGAAAACAGCTACAGCATGAATAATGCAATACAGGTTGGAATTACAGGTTGGTGGTGGCATGTGGCACAAAGAGCCAGAGTTTGGCTAGGCTAGCTAAATGAAAAACGGGCGACCTATGTTGAATTGTCATCCTGCATGCTTTGCCATTGTGTTGTAGCGGGGGTCCGGAAAGTTGGGTGGGGGCAGTGTACAGGGCCTGACTGAAGGGATAGTGGTCAGACGGGCTCATATGCTGAGATCAGCTGTTTGCAGCACCATGCCGTCAGCACAAATATGTCCCATTAGTTTAACTAACAATCGTACATGATTCTCCCATCTCCCTTCCTTTGACTGGTCATAATCCCCACAGACATTTTTTGCCAGACCGCGTAAACTGAGCCAGCCAAGAAGAGCAAATGTTTCTTACTAAGTGAGTGAGCGACTGACTGACTGACCCTTGCTATGTAGTGTAGTGGTTAGAGATGCGGCCCTACATGCAAGCGTCCGGTAGATAGACAAAAACTTTGCTGGCTACAATCTTCAGTAGCTGGCTTATAGTAAGCCAAAAATAAAACGTAACAATTATATTGAAACTATTTCTGGTGGATCTTCGAAATGTGCATTCGTGCATTGCTTTTTCAGGTAACAGCCTATAGATGACAACCCCTTGCGCAGTAAAAGAGGAGAGGTTTTCACGATTATCTCTTTTCACTTGACGAAATAGTCAGTTATCTTCACCTATATTGATATTTATTGTTTCAATTTCATTCACAAATGAACGAAAAACTAACGTTGTGCCATGAAATGAAATGTCTTGCTAGCCTTTGCTAAATTCTTATGACTATTCCAAGTAATAAGTAGATGTTAGTGGGCCTATTACTGCCTAATAAAAGCTATACAGTTCATAGATGCTATTTGTGGTGGAAGTAAACTTAATAAGAAACGTTTAGTTTAACACAATGCTTAATGGTGTCTAGCTAAATATTCAAACTTGGTGTGATGTTACCCATATGGAAAATAAATTCATTTTAAATATATTTTTTTAAACATATACATTTAAAAACAATAATTAGCCAATTAATGTATTTAAGGCAATGTTATTAATACATTTAGAATACATTTACAAATACATTACCAAATTCATATAAAGTGTAACAACATTTTTTGGAGATGCATTTGAAAATGTATTGGAAAATACATACTAAATATACTTTACAATACATTTGGGAGATTTTTTTATGCATTTTTAAAATGTAGCAATCAGCAGGCCAGGCTTCAAGCCCATGATGTTTGGTTTCCAAGTAATGTGTGCTAACCGTTACTCCAGACAGGGATATCTGTTTCAGCAGGGCGAGATGTGGTCTTACCAAATTTGCTACAGTATGTTAGAGTATATTGGTGACTCCAAAATTAAATGTATTTTGTAAATGTATATCTATAAATATACATGTATTTCAACACCTAAAAGTGATGTCATCAATACATCACTAACGATGAACATTTTGAAAGTGTTGTTTGCATATTCAGTGTGGAAAGACAATGACGCTGCATTTGTTTAGAAAATCCAGTCCTATTTTTGGCTGTAACATAATATTGATTTCAGAAAAGGAAAACTGGGTTACACCTAAGGGACCCCCCAGTCCTTGCCTTGCCCAATATCCAATAAAACCTGAGGCCTGTAAGGGAATAACACCTGTGTTTAGCTGTAAAAGAGATCTTGGTCTCCGTTTGTGTTCCTTGTTGAAATAATGGTAAAATCATTTTCATGTCTGTTGTGAATTGAAAAGTCTTACATGACATATAATTTTGGACTGTGAACATTAATTGTTTAGAAATAAATGTGGACTACATTGAAATGTACTTATACATTTTGACATACATTTCAGAAATAAAAGGTGAAATACCTTTTTATACCCGCAATTTATTTTGAAAAAAAGATGTATATTCGACATATATTCATCATACATTCTACATGCATTCAATATATTGCAAAAATATATTTATTTTCACGAGACGCAGTTTTCTGAAGAGATAGTATGTCCCAATCAGTCCCAATACTGGCATACTAGCTTACTATATACAAAACAGTACATACTTTACCATCATCTGCAAAGTAAGTACTTATAGTGCGTAGTATGTGTTATTCAATTTGAGATTCAGCCAATGCTTTAGATTTTCTTGTAGTTCACATTGCGTAGTGGTTAGCTATTCAACTGTTATTGTATGGACGACCATCAACAGTAATCTTTGTACAAAAGTACACTTTAGTTCTGTTAATAAACGTTATGTTGCCCACGTTATTTCAGCAAACATTTAATGGCCGGGATGAAAGTGGCATGTGGAGGCTGTATGGAGATGGTTCTGACCCTGGTTCTATTCTACTCTCAGATGTTCCAATTTTTGTCTCTCCGAAATATTTATCCACTTGGTACTTTTCAGCCATCGCACAACAATATATATCCACTTTGTAATACCATGAATCTCATATATTTAAAAGAGTAATTGTATTACGTGACCCTTTCATACTGTTATTGTTTTCTAAATAAAACAAACCAGCCGTGGAGTGATTGGAGTCATTGCTTTTGTTATAGGCATGCTGTATAACTATTGGCTAGCCATCTACAGTAATCTTTGTACAAGAGTACACTTTAGTTCCGTTAATAAACATTCTATTGTCCGTGTTATTTTAGCAAAAATGTAATGGCTGAGGTAAAAGTTGCATTCCAGCTGTTTAAATAGTGTAATGATTAAAGACACAGTCAGCCACATAGGAAACTGCAGATCGAAACCAGCTCGGGACAACAACATTCACCCTTTCAAATCACGGGCTGGCTGAACTAGGCTTGCCTGGTTCCTTTTCTGGTTTTTGTACATGTTGAGTATATTTATATGTATATTTCGAAGGCATTTGTCCAGTGTAAGTATGGAGTTGAACAGGTATATACAGGTAGAACAAGTATTTGATACACTGCCGATTTTGCAGGTTTTCCCAAATACAAAGCATGTAGAATTCTGTAATTCTTATCATAGGTACTCTTCAACTCAACGGAATCTAAAACAAAAATCCAGAAAATCACATTGTATGATTTTTAAGTAATTAATTTGCATTTTATTGCATGACATAAGTATTTGATACAGAAACCTTTGTTTGCAATTACAGAGATCATACGCTTCCTGTAGTTCTTCACCAGGTTTGCACACACTGCAGCAGGGATTTTGGCCCACTCCTCCATACAGACCTTGTCCAGATCCTTCAGGATTCGGGGCTGTCGCTGGGCAATATGGACTTTCAGCTCCCTCCAAAGATTTTCTATTGGGTTCAGGTCTGGAGACTGGCTAGGCCACTCCAGGACCTTGAGATGCTTCTTATGGCGCCTCTCCTTACTTGCCCTGGCTGTGTGTTTCGGGTCGTTGTCATGCTGGAAGACCCAGCCACCACCCATCTTCAATGCTCTTACTGAGGGAAGGAGGTTGTTGGCCAAGGTCTTGCGATACATGGCCCCATCCATCCTCCCCTCAATACGATGCAGTCGTCCTGTCCCCTTTGCAGAAAAGCATCCCCAAAGAATGATGTTTCCACCTCCATGCTTCACGGTTGGGATGGTGTTCTTGGGGTTGTACTCATCCTACTTCCTCCAAACACAGCGAGTGGAGTTTAGACCAAAAAGCTCTATTTTTGTCTCATCAGACCACATGACCTTCTCCCATTCCTCCTCTGGATCATCCAGATGGTCATTGGCAAACTTCAGTCGGGCCTGGACATGCTCTGGCTTGAGCAAGGGGACCTTGCGTGCGCTGCAGGATTTTAATCCATGACGGCGTAGTGTGTAACTTATGGTTTTCTTTGAGACTGTGGTCCCAGCTCTCTTCAGGTCATTGACCAGGTCCTGCCGTGTAGTTCTGGGCTGATCCCTCACCTTCCTCATGATCAATGATGCCCCACGAGGTGAGATCTGATCGAGGGAGATTGACCGTCATCTTGTACCTCTTCCATTTTCTAATAATTGTGCCAACAGTTGTTACCTTCATACCAAGCTGCTTGCCTATTGTCCTGTAGCCCATCCCAGCCTTGTGCAGGTCTACAATTTTATTCCTGATGTCTTTACACAGCTCTCTGGTCTTGGCCATTGTGGAGAGGTTGGAGTCTGTTTGATTGAGTGTGTGGACAGGTGACTTTTATACAGATAACGAGTGGAGAACAGGAGGGCTTCTTAAAGAAAAACTAACAGGTCTGTGAGAGCCGGAAATCTTACTGGTTGGTAGGTGATCAAATACTTATGTCATGCAATGAAATGCAAATTAATTATTAGAAAATCATGTGATTTTCTGAATTTTTGTTTTAGATTCCGTCTCTCACAGTTGAAGTGTACCTATGATAAAAAAAACAGACCTCTACATGCTTTGTAAGAAGGAAAACCTGCAAAATCGGCAGTTTATCAAATACTTGTTCTCCCCACTGTATCTGAGCATGACCAAAATGAAAAGTAAATACATTAAAAGTAATGCTACATTTCTGAAAATCTAAGAAAGGACAAGCGATACTCATGTAGAGGGTACAGTGATGGGTGACAGTGTTGGGGTTTGTATCCAGTCTCAGTACCCCTGTGGTACATAGTGTCTAGCATATACAGTATAATGACAACCCAGATGCTATGCATATTCAAGGTATCAATACAGTCGATTACTGGCAAGATTTCTGGATTACATTTATTTCTGTAAAAGAAAAACGCAACTATTTCGAAAGTTTATAATAACCTTAAGCCTGTGCTTTTCAGTCCTTGTGTGGGATTTGATAGTGAGGCTAATTTTAAGAAATCAAGTTTCTCTACCCCACTATACATTTGTCGATGGACTACTATTGCCACGGTAACAACTGCCTGTCCATTAGTGTGTGCCTGGTCAGTGTTTCCACATTCCACCCTCAACAGGAAAAAGAGATTGAACTTTACAAACAGGCATGTGTCAGAGGACCATGTTTGACCACGGTGAGGCTTGAGGTGAGGGTGAGGCTTTTCTCCCGCCCAGCCCCAAAGCCAGCCCACAGCACAACCACTCATCACTTCCATGAATAGCTCTTTGAATTTTTGTGTGTACAGCTCTTTTTACTGAGTAGTGTGTGTTCGTGTGTACAGCTCTTTTTACTGAGTAGTGTGTGTGTGTGTGTGTGTGTGTGTGTGTGTGTGTGTGTGTGTGTGTGTGTACAGCTCTTTTTACTGAGTAGTGTGTGTGTGTGTGTGTGTGTGTGTGTACAGATATTCTACTGTGTGTGTGTGTGTACATATCTTTTACTGTGTGTTTGTCTGTGCTCACTCCTGTGTCTCCACTCAGCTACAGAGGAATCCCTCTCTCACCAACACTCCCTCTTTGTCCTTTTTTCCTGCTCATGCCCCACCCTGGACATAACCTCCCGCTGAAGAGGAGGAAAAGGGAGGAGAAAAGTACAGAAAAAGGAGGGGGTTTCCAGTAAAATACAGGGAATCCTCATGACATAACATCTGATGTCAAGTCAGCATGGACAGAGTGGGTCATTTGTGGTACAAATGAGGATTGTTGAAAGAGCTTCAAAGACAGAAAGGATGTATGTGTGTCAGACCTGTAACATAATTCAGAATTTGAATTCAATGTTGGATTTTATCTACCATGATCTTGCTGCAAAACCAATAAATCATATAATAAAGTGTAAACAGAGTACAACATTATTTTGTGGTATTCAACCAGGGGTCTGGGGGTCCACATGGCTACTGCATGGAGTCCTTGGAAAGATCTCCCAAAGTATTTATTTAATTGGAAACTGGAAAAAGAACATTCATGAATATGATGTTAAGAGAGGGTAAAGGAAAGGGATTTGTGC
The DNA here is from genome assembly GCF_011004845.1 of Esox lucius. Taxonomy (NCBI): domain Eukaryota; kingdom Metazoa; phylum Chordata; class Actinopteri; order Esociformes; family Esocidae; genus Esox; species Esox lucius. The sequence continues at coordinate 29,834,519 of NC_047573.1, read as the reverse complement.
TTCTTAACTTAAATAATCAAGGAGGGAAGTAAAGAGACAATGAAGGTACAGGGTGAAAATAATTTATTAATATAATATTGAATATAATATTCTATGAAAGATTTGACAAATTGCAGTGTTACGAACCCTGCATGCATAACATGCTGTAATAAATATTATTATAGATTTGATTTTAGTTAATATATATATATACATTTATATATATTTACATTTAATAGTAGGTCCTTTAGCAGGCATTGTAATCCAGAGCAATTTACAATGTGAGCAGAAAGACTTTCTAACTGGTCCTCCATGTCAATCAAACCATGGGACAACATGGCTCAGGAGGGGGTCCCTGGATTAAATTTTTTTTTTAAGAACACTTGCTTTAATGCTGTTTAATAAACTGTATGTGAATTGCAAATTGTACATTCCATACAAACAATTCACTCCAGATATGAGTATTAAGCCTGTGCTGGAATGTTGATTTAAAGGGATAGATCAGGATTTTGTCTACTTCGAGGACAAGGGCTTTGTCTACTTTGGTTAGATTGCCTCCAGATACCATTTTCATGTTCCTGCATCCTGTTTGATGGAAGTTGCTATCTAACGTTTGTGCAGTTACTTACTAGCAGTAGCACAACAATTGAAAGTCTATAATGGGCTTAGTTGCCAAAATCCCGAACTATATCTTTAAGACCAGTTTTTCTCTGGTGGTAGAACTGGGGGGGGTGAGGGGGGGGGTGGGGTGGGGGGGGTTGCTGGTCCTGGATCTGTGGCTAATGGAAACCTCCATGCTCACCCAACCTTTCAGACCACTTGTCCCTACAGGGGTGACAGACTTGCGGGCACGTAGCCCACAAGACAGATGTCTGTGTGTGGAACTCTCATGTGAGCGGCATGGGAAAGCGTGTGATGGGCAAACAGAGAGAGCCTCTGGGGTGAATGACTGCTCTTTTTTTCCATTCTGCTTTTCCCTGGCTTTTTAATTGCAATGGTGAGAGAGAACAGAGAGAAAAAGGGAGAGGAAGAGGGAAAGAGAGAACAGACAGAATGAGCATAGATAGAAAGGGAGATGTAGAGAAAACAGAGACTGAGAGACAAAAAAAAAGCTGAGAGACATAGACAAGATTGACAATGTAGAGAAATAAAGGCAAAAGAGAGACGGGTGGATGTAAAGAAAGAGAAATAATTAGATAAGGAAAAATTATTCCAGACAGCATGTGGGAGCGAAAGAAAGACGAGAGAGCGGGAGAGAGGAAAGTCTCAGTCACGTAGAAAGACAGAGGGAGAGGAGAGATTGCTATATAAAGTTATGGCATGCCTGAGGTCCCTCAGGGGGAACTGAGCTCGATGAATCACAAGCTCTGTTTTTGAGACATCTCTTCTCCTATGCCCTGTAATCACAGACTGGCCACAGCAACACCAAAACCTTTCTTGCCTTCCCCTAGAGTCCCCTACTGTATGTTGTTGCTATTTGAATGGGTACACTTAGACTCCCCTGTGTTGTTGCTATTTGGATGAGTACACATAGACTCCACTGTGTTGTTGCTATTTGGATGAGTACACATAGACTCTTGTATGTTGTTGCTATTTGAATGGGTACACTTAGACTCCCCTGTGTTGTTGCTATTTGGATGAGTACACATAGACTCCCCTGTGTTGTTGCTATTTGGATGAGTACACATAGACTCCCGTGTTTTTGCTATTTGGATGAGTACACATAGACTCCCCTGTGTTGTTGCTATTTGGATGAGTACACATAGACTCTTGTGTGTTGTTGCTATTTGAATGGGTACACTTAAACTCCCCTGTGTAGTTGCTATTGGGATGAGTACACATAGACTCCCATGTGTAGTTGCTATTTGGATAAGTACATATAGACTCCCATGTGTAGCTGCTATTGGGATGAGTACACATAGACTCCCATGTGTAGTTGCTATTTGGATGAGTACACATAGACTCCCATGTGTAGCTGCTATTGGGATGAGTACACATAGACTCCCCTTTGTTGTTGCTATTGGGATGAGTACACATACAGTAGACTCTTGTGTGTTGTTGCTATTGGGATGAGTACACAGGCTCCCTTGTGTTGTTGATATTGGGAGAAGTTCACATAGACTCCCCTATGTTGTTGCTGTTGGGATGAGTACACTTGGACTCCACTGTGTTGTTGCTATTGGGATGAGTACACTTGGACTCCCCTGTGTTGTTGCTTTTGGGATTAGTGCTCAATGTCTGATCTCCACTGTTCCCTTTAACATGAGAGCACTTTGACTCCCCATACTCTATCCCTTCAGGGATGAGTACACTTTGACTTCACATTTATTGCTCTTGGGACTCCCAAAGCTGTTTTAAAAACCTCCCCCTCCCCTTCCTTGAATGGTTACTAAAGAATAAGTAACTCAAATCTCAAATCTGTTTTCATTTTTGCCTGAATTTGCTTTAACATTTTGTTTTCTCTGCAGGTTATCGCCATTCTCAGTGTTTTCAGGTTACTTAGTAGAAACACTTAAAAAGTGGATGTTCTAACTTGCCACTTCAGAAGGTTACAGGAAACAAGCTACAAATCACTGATGCAATTCTGTTAAATTCTTATAGGCAAATTCATAAACCTTTCAATAATCCTGTATGTTTTCTTCTTTGCAATGAACCTCTGCCTGGCCTTGTCTATCAGTGGTCGTAGACACATCGTTACTGACTCCCTCATTCCTCTCTCTTGTTGCTGTGACTGGCTACCGTCAGCTGTTCTCCCATGCCAGTGTACAGTGATCTGCTTGCAGTTAGGGCGGTAGACAAACGGTAGTAGTATAATGTCAATCTATTCCATCCCCACAGCCTATAGATCAAGACAGATTCTATACATGGCTTAGCACTGATCCACGGCTGTATGTTCCTCACTCTTATGGCCCATACAAGGCTTTGGTGACAACTACGCCTTTTATAGTGTAACCAGGGATACCGTCAGGACAGTGTCAAGCACCCGAAGCACTTTCAGTGTTTTTTTTCTACCTCCACTGTAAGTCACTACAAGATACAGCTTGCCATTGCAAGAAGTCACAGGGAAGATTTTTCCTACATACTTTTGTCCAGGGTAGTAGCTTCACACACACACCCACACACACGAGATGATAACACACACCATTAGCTGTAATGACTAAACACAGAGATCTGTAATTTATTATTTCCAGTCATTCATCTTACATCAATAGGACTACTATGAGGCTTTTTCTAACCATACAACTGATGAGTGATAGGGACCCAAGCATTTTTGTCAAATATATTTTAAATATAACAGGACAAGTTACAAAATGAAATGCCCACAATGTAGTATTAATACAATGGCATTTTCTACAAATGTAAGAAATCTAAATCTAATACAAATCCTCATTTCTTTGCTAAGGGAACTTCAACCAAGCAATAATTAAACATGAGGCATGAGTCTGTGATGTATATGGCCACTATACCATGGCTAAGAGCTGTTCTTAGGCACGAAACATCATGGAGTGCCTGGACACAGCAATTAGCCATGGTATACTGGCAATATATCATAAACCTTGAGATGCCTTATTGCTCTTAAAAACTGGTTGCCAACCCAATTAAAGCAGCACAAAGTCATGTGATGTCATTCCCGTGGTATACAGTCTCATATATCATGCCTCCACACTTTTACGTTCCTGTAATTTTGATAAAGGTGCACCTTTGTCTCATCCATCCAAAAATACTAGCTGATCATTCTACTTTTTAGCAGATTCTAATTTGACCTTTCTGGTTTTGGTGCTGATCAGACGTTTGCATTTTGCAGTGTAGCCTTTGTAATTCTGCTTCCAAACTCTTCTGCGAACAGTGGATTTTGACACTCTCCCCAGCATTCTGGAGGTTGTTGGTGATTTCTCTGATACTTATTTTAGGGTTGTTTTTAATTTGGCTCTGGTAAAATTTCTGTCACCAACTGCTGTTGTTTTCCTTGGCTGACCTGGTCATTGCTGATTGCTGAAGACACCAGTTGTTACTTTCCTTTTCAGGACATTTCAAACTGTAGATCCTTTGTGCTATGGTTCTAATTGAGTCGTAATTTTTTTAGCATCCAAATCACTTGCTTTTCTTTTATTGACAGCTCCCTAGACTTAATGTAGGATTATGTCTACTGACACCAAATGTAGACTCCATGGTTAAACCAAAGGATGGAACTTAGATTACACATTCACAGCATTTTATGTTGTAACAAAAAATGCAATGAGAAAAACCTGATTAATTAGAAACACCTGTGAGCCAAATGTTCCAATACTTATGCTAACATAAAATGGGGGGATGGAACTCTGAAAGTGTTATAATTCCTAGTTTGTAAAATACAACTGTTGAATAAAACAGAAATAACAGGGATGTTGTTTATGCATTATGCAATACTGAGTGCCTAGATACATTTCCATGGCCCTTATTGCTTTTATAAGTTGGTTACCAATGTAGTTAAATGTGCCAGTTGTAAGATTTACTCACCCACCGCATCTCACAGATTATTGTTTGTCTGTTTGTGACTTTGCTCATGGGATTTTCTACGAATACAAATAGGAAGCTCTGTCGGTCTTACACCACAACCCTACACACCAATAAAAATAAGTGATTCTTTGCTTGGTAATGGTTATACTACCAACAGGATATAGGCTATAAAAAAAATAATTCCCAACCGTTGTAGCTAGAAAGTTGTCATTTACTATTTACCTGCAAAGGCAATAACACCTAATATTACATACAGTTTCAGCCAGTTAACATTTGGAGTTTGAACAAATCAGCTTATAATCAAGCACTAAGGCATGAGGGGGTGTAGTTAATGACCAATGTACTGCTGGTAAGTGCTGTTCTTAGGCATAAGCAGCGCTTAGTGGCTAAAAACAAGCATTATTATATATACTGGCAATATATCACAAACCCTAGAGGTCATATTGTGGTATATCATACAATGGCTTTCAACCATTTTGCATTCAATACATGAACTAGGCCTACTCATTTTATAATACACATTATATTTGCATACATACATTATGCACTCAAGGACTCTACTTTTCCAGACATCATCCACTATGATCTGTAAGCAGCCTCTGCCAACGGAACTTGAAACACACACTAATTATTATGGAATAACCAGTGCTTGGCACCGGTCCGTTGGTTCTGTTCAGGCCCGACTGAGGTACAGTACTGTATGCTTGACTCAGGATAGGACGACAGGCACCGTTGCCATGGTGCCCCCTTTGTTACTCTTTCCAGTGACAATGGAGGAATTGTCTGTTTACTGAGAGATTTATGGGCCCGGAGAAGTGTGTGTGTATGTGTGTGTGTGAAGTATGTATGTCTGATTCGTATTTCGTCTAAGTGTTAGAGTTAGATGTTATGGGTTATTGGATGGGGAAAATGGGATATATTGGTTCTAGTCCCGACAAGGATAGAAAAACAAACATGTTGGTGTGTGTTTGCATATGTGCAAGGAAGAAGGGATTTCCTGTAACATTGTTCTACACTTCCTACACACTTGAGTCTGAATTCAAGACAAAACATTGAAGGTCACCCTGCTGTTCCTAGCCATCACATAAATTGATCCTAGCATGGATCTAACTTAGCTGATTGCTACTTTATCAAGAACAACTTGTGGTTGTCCCACCTAGCTATCTTAAGATGCATGCACAACATCTAAGTCACTCAAGCTCTAAGTCACTCTGGATAAGATGTCTGTTTGCTTAATAACTCAAATGTCAATAATATGTAATATGTTTTGGTCATTTATGTTCAAGCTTCAGGATGCATTCTACTTCTGAATGACATAGGTTTTAATAAGGATACTGCTGTTTCCTGGTTCGATTGTTCACTTTGGTTGGTTAAATTATTTTACTGTTGGTCTCCAAAAATGACAAGGCTGTCATGTAAATTTAGGATTGACTTGCCCTCAAGTGATTTGAAGACACGTATTTACAGTGTCACATCATGGACGTGCACAAAGAGAAGCCTATTGGCAATAACTAATAAGCAAGTTCATGTAAGCAGAACATCAAATTTGAAATCACATGATCAAAGTGCCGTTTGTTATTAAGGATGTTTGTGAGAAAGAATCATGAGGGTCTGACTCACTGAGATTTTTTTTTCTGAAAAAACGGCTAGCTATTTTCCAGTATACAATAATTGTATTGATATGTGCCAAAAACTGCCATAACTGTACATTTGGCATGAGACTGCCTATAAGAGACATGAGGAGCTAAATGTAAATTGAGACACTCTCAAATGCCCTTCACAGAATTGTTCAGAGACATCCTTTAGATTGTTAGCCGTCACTTAATTGGAAATAACAAGCTTCATAATTATTTTGGAAAGAAATCAGTTATCATCTGAGACATACAAATGGAAAGTATACACATATTACCGAATGACAATAACAATTCTTACCCAGTTCATGGATAATCACAGACCGCAATCCTTGCTTTGATTTGTATACCTGTTATATTTTTTGGGAGGTGTGGGACTATCCCTTTAAAGTTGAATCACAACCATGGTTGGCAAAAGAAAAAGCATTGTGCATGACAACGACGAGAACATTGGTTGTAATCCGAGCCAAAGTAAACAGGAACCTGCTCTTATAAAGGCCTCTTCCTTCTCACAATCAAACAAGTATGTGATAGTTTCTATTTTTAGATTGCCCCCCCCCATCAAACCATTTTACAGCAGGTCCAGTCAGCAGCGACTCAAGACGCATGGCCCCTATGCCAGCCGTCTGTCTTCCCTGTCATGTTGTGATTCCACTGGTCTGTCAGCTTTCAGCCTGTACATAATGATGTCATACCATAAGTAAATAAGTGTGGCAGACCAAGCACCCCAAAAGAAAGAGAATGAACACTGAATGCTACACTGTTTGGCTAGTAAAAAAGGAGAACCAAAGCATTCCTAAAACCTTGCCTTATATGGCTGTGTAGACAAGAGAGCGTTGTGCAGGCAGATGCTGTTGCATAGACACCGTATGAAGGCTTGAGTTTTACAGTCATTCTCAGGGCACCTTGAAACAAGCAGCTTTTATCATTGCATTTGTGAATTAATGGTTTTAGTCGGGAGAGTTTGGCCGAATGTGAGTCATTTAGAAGTTGCAACACTAGAAAAGGTCAAGTGAACGGACTGGTTGACAGCGCTGTCAAACACAACTGGTGTGTGCGTGCGTTTCTGCGTGTGGGAATGTGTGTGGGTGAAAACAGAATAGAGAATTGCATACCTTTTGTCCCACAGGGAAATGGGGTTAACAGATGGGGTTAGCTAGGTGTGGTTGTTGTGAGTTAGGGCGGAGAAGTGCATGGAGGAGCTGGAGGTTGGGAGTAAGGGTGGAGTAACAGAGAATGAAATGCATTGAAAAGGGGGAGTAAGAGCGGTAAACGGGTGCAGGGTGAGTCAGGGCAGAGTGTTAGATGAAGAGTGAGAGGGGGTGCAGGGTGAGTCAGGGCAGAGTGTTAGATGAAGAGTGAGAGGTGGTGCAGGTTGAGTCAGGGCAGAGTGTTAGATGAAGAGTGAGGGGTGGTGCAGGTTGAGTCAGGGCAGAGTGTTAGATGAAGAGGGAGAGGTGGTGCAGGTTGAGTCAGGGCAGAGTGTTTGATGAAGAGTGAGGGGTGGTGCAGGTTGAGTCAGGGCAGAGTGTTTGATGAAGAGTGATGGTTGGTGCAGGTTGAGTCAGGGCAGAGTGTTAGATGAAGAGTGAGGGGTGGTGCAGGTTGAGTCAGGGCAGAGTGTTAGATGAAGAGTGAGAGGGGATGCAGGTTGAGTCAGGGCAGAGTGTTAGATGAAGAGTGAGGGGTGGTGCAGGTTGAGTCAGGGCAGAGTGTTAGATGAAGAGTGAGAGGGGGTGCAGGTTGAGTCAGGGCAGAGTGTTAGATGAAGAGTGAGAGGGGGTGCAGGTTGAGTCAGGGCAGAGTGTTAGATGAAGAGTGAGAGGTGGTGCAGGTTGAGTCAGGGCAGATTGTTAGATGAAGAGTGAGAGGGGGTGCAGGTTGAGTCAGGGCAGAGTGTTAGATGAAGAGTGAGAGGTGGTGCAGGTTGAGTCAGGGCAGAGTGTTAGATGAAGAGTGAGGGGTGGTGCAGGTTGGATGCTGTGGTTGGAGGGGTAGCAGTGGAGATGGGACAGCAAAGCTGAGGAGCTGGACATGCCGACTGTATGAATCAGCTGTCTAAACATGTGCTGCACTGGATCAAAACACACCCTCATCACCCACTCCTTACACAAAAATGCCCTCGCTCTCTCACACACTCACCGACATTCTATCTCTCTTTCAACATTTACATTTCATTTAGCAGACACTCTTATCAGTGAAGAGCTTTGGCCAGGCTGAACAGGAGAGACCCTCCTGTCGGGGTGGGCCATCAAAGAGGCCAGAGGTCTCCCTCTCTGCCCTAAATCCTCCCTCTCATTCTCTCTTGCCCTCTTTCTCCGCACTCTCCGCCCTGCCTCTCATATAGCTGTCGAATTCCGGTTCCAATTTGCTAAGTGCCAACGGCCCCATTTCTAGACCGCCTCTGATGGGTATACAGCAACAGCTCTTTCAGTCCAGGCTAGATACTCTGGAGACATTAAGGACTTAAAAGTACATTATATTATGTACACATACATGCTTCTGCAGACAGAGGCACACACACACACATACTCCAACAGACGGAAATGTACAGCTGTTCCTGCTAATGGAACATCGGGGGCATTCACCCTGATGCGCTGACAGAGCTTACACAGATTAGGGCCCACTCACACCCCCTGTTTTTGTTATCTTAGCTTAGCCTAGCCTAGCATAGCAGTGGCCTGTTATATTAGATTTGGCTAGCGTCAGCTGAGTGTTTGTCAGGTGCCTGTTCAGCCGCAGCAACAAGCGTCCGGTGGTGGGGACCACACCTGTTGCAGCCTCAAAGGGAAATGGGGTGTCGGGCTGTAACTAGGGTCAACAAGCACATGAAAAGGGAAGATAAATAGGCCTACCAGTGCTCCTGCCGACTACAAAGCACTCAAGCTGTGCGCTCGCCTGTTCTACCTTCCCTTTAAAATGAGTTACTGTATTTTTTAACGTCACAGGAGGGCAGTGGCCCACCGGGGTTTCCCTAAGGGCTTGGATCAGAGTCAGGTTCTCTGGTCTGAAGAAAAAAGATTGTGTCGGGACTTTAACAGGAATTTGAGGAGTGCTGTCATAACCGGAGTAAGATCTACGTAAGTAAGACACTCGAAAAGAACATTGAAAACATGCACAGAAACCCAACTTTTGTTTAGTTAGGCAACATGATTCTGATACACACCGGTATCCTGTTGGTCTGGGTCCCTGTTATCTTATACAGAGACACTGATCAAAAGTAGTGCGCTATGTAGAGACTAGGGTGCCATTTGTCACACCTCCCCAGGTTGAGTGGTATTGGCATCGTAGCGTTACATTCTGTGGCCTTAGCCTGACTTGACCTCTACAGCACATCACCGACAAACACAGCACCACTCACTGGCTGAAACAAACAAACATTGGTGAAAAGACCACACCCTGAGTGTCTTTTAACAAATCAAAGGACAGCGTTGAAACCAACAAGGGTAATGGATGGGGACATTTTGCCCTGCATTCCCTCACATTATCAACTCTCCCTCACAACAAAAGTGTATACATCTTGGCATTGGAACGCCCAATATTAGTTGGAAGAAGTACTTGAATAGTAATATTTCCTCTCCTCCAATTTGCCTAGACCTGGAATGCTCTAGCCTGTGTCTCTGGCCTGTATCCATGGCCTAAAGTAGCAAAAACATTGATAGCGTTCAGGGCTGCGGGTGGGTGGGGAGCTTTTACTCTCTGTTAGTGGTTTACAAGAATTTGACCTTGATAGCTCTATGAGAAAAAAAAAAAAGAGAAAACAGAATAATTTATGGTTGGGGTTTTTAATGAAGATGGAAATAAAGACATGGCTGTGCTCAGCAAAGCTGGTGTTTTCAGTTAAACAGACATCTCAGGGAGTTTCGTCTCCAGCCTGCCGCCCAGAATGTAGGCTTATCAACGAACACAGGCACACACATATTTCATTTAAGAAGGCTTGTAGCCAGACTTGCTCTAGCCTGCCCGTTTTTAATCAAACAAATGATTTAGGGCACTCAGACCGAAAAATAATCCATCCTAAAATAAGGCTGCAAAACGTTATCCCGTGAGTCAACCAATAAGAATTTGTTATTCTTTTCCACATAACAACCCTCTCATCTGTAGTGGATTACATGTTGCCGCATTGCCAGTGTCTGTCGACATAATTGAGGAGAAAGCACCGGATTTGTGCCCAAGTGTATCACGTGTGTATGGGATGCCTGCCTCGTTTGGGTACGATTTGACTGGAGTCATTTTGTAGTTAAAATAAGACTTGGGAGAGTAGACAGCTCGTCATTATGTGTATGTGTGCGTGTGTGTGTGTGTGTGTGTGCGTGGACTAGTTGTGCATGACTCCAATTTGATTTAATTTCCATTGGGGCTTATGAAAACACGGTGCCTCATTACTAGTACAGTGAGTGTTATGAGGTATCCCAACACACAGGCACAAGGGGAATAGGGAGAGGGTTGGTGCTGCCCAGGCTCGGCCTGAGTCAGTCAGCAGGGGTGGAAACTCTGAACGTTCTCGCGCCACTGTGCAAAGCTGCAAGCTATTACGCATTACGCCACAGCCGGGGCTAAAAAAAGACCTGCACAAGGCTTCTGAGCTCACTGGGAAACTACAGCAAGTCTTTTCAAATGAAACATCTGCCATTCAAACTCTCCCTTTGCTTTCACCAGTTCTCCTGTCTCTCCGCATCCTTCTCTAAGTGAAAGTCCAGTGGGCATTTTCAATCATTCGATTAAAGAGTAGATTCTGTATGACCAAATAAATGAGCTAGATCAACGTGTAAAGCTATGTTGAATTAGAATTTTTTTTGTTAACTCTAGTGTGTTCTGTGTCAGTGGCCCACAACCTTTTTCAGTTGCTGTACCCCCCAAAAGATTTTGCACGGCTTGGAGTACACCTGATGTTCCCCCGCATGTTAATTTCACTAATAAACATATGGTGTCATGAGTGTTTTCAAGTACCCCCTGTGGAGAGGCCAAGTACACCCAGAGGTACTAGTACCCCTGGTTGGGAACCACTGTTCTATGGAATCAAAAGAAAGTCTTACAGGTAGTCTAAAGTGGACATCTATGGTGACCCCTCTTCAAATTAATAGGGTGAATAAACATGACATGTTAAAATGTTATTAATTTTTATGTTGATCTGCTCTTTTAATTACATGAAACGGATTACAGTTTGAGAAGATAAATTATACCTTTCCGCTACTTAATTTTGTGCTTTCATGGGTAATTCTGTCCGTAATTAACAGTAAGGTAGATGAGAAAATACTTATTTTTTGAGTGTCATGTTTCATTTTTGGATAACATCGGCAAGCTGTCGTACGACGTTTTACAATGATGGCTTGAGGTGAGCCACACCCTTGCCAGAAGACATACTGGGTCATGAATAATGTTCATATAGAAAGTCCTGTCTATTCAACATTACATTTTTCTTCAAACCTTTACAACATTTACAACTCCCCTCTGCATTAGCTAAACGATATTCTCCTTGGCCCAAGTGGACATGCTATGTCCAATTCCCCATATAACTATCTCACACATCAACCCACCAACTTTCCCTATCCAACATACACATAAACCCTTCAGACCATCATCCCATCCCCACTACACATCCTCACCCCCCAACATCGCCCACACACGCCCTCACCCCACAACTTACCTGGTAGATCATGACTTTGAAGTTTCGCCTCTTCAGCAGCTCGTTCTCATTGCTCTCCAGCCTCTTGATCTGTCCCCCTTGCTTTTCCAGGTTAGCGCGGACCGTCTTCACGTTGACGCTCACCTTGCGCACTTTCTCCAGCATCTTGTTGACCGAGTTGGACGTGGTGCTGTGGCTCTTGGCCAGTTTGGTGAGCTCCCCCTGGATCCCGGTCACCGAACGCTCCATGTCCTGTTGCCGAGCCTCCAGGCCAGTCTGAGTCTGCTGGATCTGGTCCACCGCCCCGATGATCTTGTCCAGCAACGACAGGACCATGACGCCATTCACTTGGCCATCTGGTTTCTCCCCTTCCTTTTCATCCTGATCGCCCTCGGAGATGGCGAGGGCCACCGACGAGCGTTCCTTGGCAGCGGCGGTATCTTCTTCGTCGTCAGAAGGGGGAAGGTTGACTTCATCGTCTGAGATTTCGGTGAGGGTCTGGTGCCGCTCCTGCTCCTCCAAGTTTAGGCTGGATGTTTCCACTTCCATGATCTCCTGGATTGTTGTCTGGATGAAGGCCGTAAAAATAAGTAAGAGGACTACAATTCTGAAAGAAGGATGGCTGAAAACAGATGCCTCATAAATATGTTTTAACTTCAATCAAATTCCTTGGTTTTAAGATCACAGTTTTTTTAACCCCCTCTCTCACCTGACTCACGCTTCTCTGTCTTCTCTGCTTTTCTTTGGTCCCTTACAGTTCAGTCCTGTTCAAGCGCTTGCTCTCAAGTACACAAGCAGGCACTCTCTCTTCCCTCTTGTTCCTAATCCTTGGATGAACTCCAGTCTCCAGGGAAGCAATCTTGCTTTGGAAGTAACTGTAGGAGCGTTGGGAAGCGAATGACACCCTTCAAGGAGAAACCCTTCCAGTCAAAGTGCAGCCAGCAGCTTTTTTCCTCTCCATCCCCCTTTTTCCAGGGACTCTCCCCTTTCCCATCCTCTCCACTCCCCGGGCCCCTCCTCTCTGTCCACAACACTTCACCTCAGACAAGCGGGGAAACCCTGCCCCCCCCCCCCCCCCCCCCCCCCCCCGGATTCAGGCGACCTGCCTCTGTGAGCCAGCCCTTCTTTCTCTCCCAGCATGGTTGGAATAGCTGAAGTGGAGCGGTCGAGCTCGGTAGCATTACCGTCACATGCAAGCTCGGGCATAACAACAGGAGGAATGTGAGGCAGGGGCTACAGAAGGTTTTGTTTCTTGTTTTACCGAAGAATTCTCTCTCGTCTCCATTTGTTTGGTTTGTTAAAAAGGTGAAGTAGTGAATGTGGCTGTGTTCTGATGATGACAGCTTATTGTACTCAATAATTATACTCTTTTCATTCTTTTCATTCAATCAGTTGTTTCTGTCATAGGCCATTACAGTATTTATTGGTATTTAACTAGTACTCATTTAAATAATACTCATAAGACTATTTTTAAAAGCTGAAGGGAAAGATAGATTCAATATTCCTATAATTTTCCAACAATGGCAGCCTTTAAGTATTTTAGAAAAAGACATACTGCCCATAAAAATAAACAGCAGGAAGCATGTACAAATTGATATTTTGAAAGATTATGTGGTGAAGAAAACAATTTTGGATGATTTATATTCTCTAGATACGGTCATACTGTATATAAATGAATAACTCTCACATTGTATGTAAAGCATCTAGATTCTTCTCAAATTCCACTAGGGGGTGTAAAAAAAATGTTCTTGACAGTGATACTCTTTATTCAAATTCATATTTTTTGCACTCATAAAGCAGTCAACACAAACTGTGTACAAGTAAATACTTAAGTCATTTCTGCAAACATCATTTCAAAAGACTCCGGATGAGGCATGATGGATTGATGGTAATTGATCTGGGAGTCAAATCTCTTCAGATGGTTTCAAGAATGGAAGAAGCGTTGATGTTCTTAGAGGTAACCAGTTGGAGTTAGGTTCACACTCCAATCAACACGATCCTCTGTCCTATTGAGATCTCTGTCCTCCGGCTCTGAAGATTGTTGATTAGCTAGCCAGCCACGTCTCTCCCTCGCAAACACTGTGAAGCTCTCACTAGGGTGATGCAATTCAAGAGCAGCCACAAAGGCGCTGGAGGCTCACCACATAATGTTTATGGTTAGAATCAGTTATCACACTTTAGTTGTTACATCTTCAGGCCATGCCATAAGCCTTCAGTGATTTCTCTCTGTCTGGCATACAGTAAATCTGCTTCATCTATAGATAAGGCTGGTTATGAGTGACCCTATTTGGTAATAAGTAATAATTACATTGTCCTATGTAATTACACAATGATAACTTTAGTACAACACAGTAGTCACATAGGTATTACTATGTAACTATGCAGTAATATGGTTGAAGCTGAGTTAGAAATTACATAATTAAAACAAGGAATGTGGAATTACACATTCATTTGCTACATCTTCTTCCACATGTGAAACCAGGGTTATTGTACATTCTCTTGTTCCACTATGGTAAAAACATGTTTGAAATAATTTGTTAATTAAAGATTATTTTACACTAATATTACCTGGTAAGTTGACTGAGAACACATCCTCCTTTGCAGCAACATAGGAGTAATTAAGGTTAACTGCCTTGCGCAAGGACAGAAAAACACGTTTCACCTTGCAGGCTCTGGGATTTGATCTATCTACATACCACGCAATACACATGTATATAAGTGCTGAAACTACATTGATGTCTTGACTTAAACATTAATTTAAATGGTAAGCCTATAGATTACAATAAAACATCTCATTTTCAAAAACTGTAATACACCTATACAGTGGATATAAAAAGTCTACACACCCCTGTTAAAATTCCAAGTTCTTGTGATGTAAAAGAATGAGACAAAGATAAATCATGTCATAACTTTTTCACTAATATCACTAAAATTGATAAGCAAGTGTATTGGTAAGCGTCAGACTAAATGGGAAGGTGGCTGGTTTGGTAGCATGACTAGAATCATACTGTATTTGGACAAAAATAATACTATTACTGTCCTACAGTGGATATAAAAAGTCTATACACCCCTGTTAAAATGATAGGTTTTTGTGATGTAAAAGAATGAGACAAAGATAAATCATGTCAGAACTTTTTCCACCTTTAATGTGACCTATAATGTGAACAATTCAATTGAAAAACAAACTGAAATCTTTGAGGGGGACAATCTTTTAATTAAAAACTCACAATAACTTGGTTGCATAAGTGTGTACACCCTTAAACTAATACTTTGTTGAAGCACCTTTTGATTTTATTACAGCCCTCAGTCTTTTTTGGTAGGAGTCTATTAGCATGGCACATCTTGACGTGGCAATATTTGCCCACTCTTCTTTGCAAAAGCGCTCCAAATCTGTCAGATTGCGAGGACATCTCCTGTGCACAGCCCTCTTCAGATCACCCCATTGACAGGGCCACCTTAATGCACAGGCTTACTGGGGCTTAAGCCCAGGGGCCTATGATGACGAGGGGTCTATCATGAGCCAATAGAAAATCACATTGATTTGTAATTTGTTAAATTTCCTGTCCATCACTTGATATTCATTATTCTGGCTGCTGATTGATCCAATTTTGATGTGACCAATGACGCTACATTACCATATGTTAGCATTAGGTCGTTGTCATGGTACCGTATAATGCTAGTGAGAAGTTGTGGCTAGCTAGGTCAAAATGTCAGAAAGGAAAAAGTTTGAGAGCAGTGCTCAAAAACAAAGAATATCACGGCAAAAAGAAAACAGTGAGAAGGAATTGTTTAAGCACATTAAAAGCTAACAGGATTATTTAAACCTGCTAAAAATGAAGAGCTGAGCTTGTAAATTAGTGGAGAGGATGACAAGCCGACAGGAGGACCGCTAACATTACCGGGAAAAGCTGAAGAGGACGATGACTGGATGAGCGTAGAGCCACCAGAGATGGACAGACCGGAAGCCCGTTACTTGTCTCACCAGGAGAAGAGGACCTGGCAGCATGGGTAGATCCAAACGAAGGGGATCACAGTGGAGGAGACAAGTGGGCAGGATCAGGACGGGACGAGTCGGATGACAACCCCAAAAGCACTGACCCAGGTCTCTGGAGCCAAAATAATACTGAAAAACAGGTGCATCTTTACTGGGCAAAAATGGGACCAGAATTGTGCCAGAACAGAGAGGCTGACCTCTCTGCTTCAGAACGCCAAAACAAACACCAGAGAAGATATTTCTCAAAGACACATTCCAAGCGCAAGCTTGGTAATGAGGAGTATCTGCCCAGGGAGTGGCAATGCTGCTCACCTTCCCAAGGTAGTGTGTTTTCCTTATTATTTGTTCATAATCAGTCTGTACTGTTGTGTTTGGTGTTACAGAACCACATACACATAGATAAACAGTCTAAACCATAGACCTGGACTCTATCTCCTTTTTACCACAATTCCACCTGAACATAGACATAGTGTCTGACGTCACACATATATTCTACGCTGACTTTTGTTTTTATGGTCAAGTAGGCTCACAGGATTTTGTTATCTCATTAAGGGATATGCCCCCTAAAGAAACTAACACATTTGCGCTGTATAGACAAGCATGGATTTTACATATTTTATTATTTTTAGTGTGAGTTGGAGGGGCCTACAAAAACCTTTCAGCCCCGGGGCCTAATGGCAGGTTAAGGCAGGCCTGCCCATAGATGTTCAATTGGATTCAGGTCTGGGCTCTGGCTGGACTATTCCTGGTGAAGCCATGCTTTTATAGATTTGGATGTGTGCTTTGGGTCGTTGTCATGCTGAAAGGTGAACTTCCTCTTCATCTTCATCTTTCTAACGGATGCCTGAAGGTTTTGTGCCAAAATTGCCTGGTATTTGGAACTGTTCATAATTCCCTCCACCCTGACTAAAGCCCTGGCTCCAGCTGAAGAAAAACAGCCCCAAAGCATGATGCTGCCACCACCATGCTTTACTGTGGGTATGGTGTTCTTTGGGTGATGTGCAGTGTTGTTTTTGCGCCAAACATACCTTTCGGAATTATGTCCAAAAGTTTTAAGTTTGGTTTCATCAGACCATAAAACATTTTCCCATATGCTTTTGGGAGTCTTGATGTTTGTTTTTGCAAACCTCAGCCGGGCTTGATGTTTTTATTTTTAAGAAAAGGCTTCCGTCTTGCCACCCTACACCATAGGCCATTCATATGAAGAATACAGGAGATTGTTGTCACATGTAGCACACAGCCAGTACTTGCCAGAAATTCCTGCAGTTCCTTTAATGTTGCTGTAGGCCTCTTGGAAGCCTCCCTGACCAGTTTTCTTCTCGTCTTAGGGACGTCCCGTTCTTGGTAATGTCTCTGTTGTGCCATATTGTCTCCACTTGATGATGACTGTGTTCAATGGTATATCTAATGCTTTGGAAATTATTTTGTACCCTTCTCCTGACTGATATCTTTCAACAATGAGATCCCTCTGATGCTTTGGAAGCTCTATGTGGACCATGGTGTTTGCTCTGAGATGCAACTAAGAAAATGTCAGGAAAATCCTATTAGAACAGCTGAACTTTATTTGTGATTAATCACGGTCACTTTAAATGATGGCAGGTGTGTAATGACTTCTATTTAACATGAATGTGATTTGAATGTGATTGGTTAATTCTGAACACAGCCACATCCCAGTTATGAGAGGGTGTGCACACTTATGCAACCAGGTTATTGTTGTCAGGACTCAGCCCTACTGAGCTGTTCTTCTGTCTGTTTGTCTGTCATTACATCTCCCCGAGTACCAGTCTCCTTGTTCCCGGCACTCCACGAAGGCACCCGTAATCACCACTGATCCTGAGCACCTGCACCAGTCTACACACCTGGGGGGCTGATTGCCATTCTCCCTATAAATAGGAGAGTTCTGCTTTCAGTCCCTGCCGGATTATTGTACAGCCACGTAATTATTACAGTGTTCTCTACCTACTTAAGCAAGCTATCCTATTCCCTGAGCATCCTGATTTTGTTATCTTCTGCTCACCGTGTTTTTTCCCCTGTTCGTTTCCAGCCCCTTGTTCCGAGACCCGTCTTGTACCTCCCTCCCAACTACCTGGATCACCTATCTGCCTTCCCGTTATCGACCTTCGCCTGGACTGACTTCCCGCTCTGTTGACCGAACCCTGCCTGACCTTCTGACCATTCTTGCCTCCCAGACTTCATACCACTGCTACCCACTATCCACCCTCCAACAATACATTCATACCCACCTACGTAATTCTTATGTATCTCCACTATTATCTCACACTACTACAATAAACATCATCATTGTCCTTTTACCCCGGTGTCTGTATCTGCTTCTGGATGTTACCTCTGTCCTGAGTCCCGGGAATCGTGAAAATTGTAAGGGTTTTATTTTTCATTTTTCCCCCTCGAAGATTTCAGTTTGTTTTTCAATTGAATTGTTCACATTATAGGTCACATTAAAGGTGGAAAAAGTTCTGACATGATTTATCTTTGTCTCATTCTTTTACATTTTAACAGGGGTGTATAGACTTTTTATATCCACTGTAGGACGGTAATAGTATTATTTTTGTCCAAATACAGTATGATTCTAGCCATGCTACCAAACCAGCCACCTTAACCTTTACACTCACCAATACACTTGCTTATCAATTTTAGTGATATTAGTATAGATCAGGCGACGGGTCAGACTAAGAGCGGTTCAAACCCCCCTTAATGATGAATAAAATTATGAGTACCGTGACGTCGCCCGGTATGGCGCAGCCGGGGCCCCACCCTGAAGCCAGGCCCGGGGTTGGGGCTCGTATGCGAGCGCCTGGTGGCCGGGCCTTCCCCCATGGGGCCCGGCCGGGCTCAGCCCAAACTGGCGACGTGGGGCCGCCCTCCCGTGGGCTCACCACCCACAGGAGGGACCATAAGGGGCCGGTGCGAAGAGGATCGGGCGGCAGTCGAAGGCAGGGGCCTAGACAACCCGATCTCTGGACACGGAAACTAGCTCTAGGGACGTGGAATGTCACCTCGCTGGCGGGGAAGGAGCCTGAGTTAGTGCGTGAGGTTGAGAGGTTCCAATTAGAGGTAGTCGGGATCACCTCTACGCACGGCTTGGGCTCTGGAACCACACTCCTTGAGAGAGGATGGACTCTTCACCACTCTGGAGTTGCCCATGGTGAGAGGCGGCGGGCTGGTGTGGGTTTGCTTATAGCTCCCCAGCTCTGCCGTCATGTGTTGGAGTTTACCCCGGTGAACGAGAGGGTCGTTTCCCTGTGCCTACGGGTCGGGGATAGGTCTCTCACTGTTGTTTGTGCCTACGGGCCGAACGGCAGTGCAGAGTACCCGACCTTCTTGGAGTCTCTGGGAGGGGTGCTGGAAAGTGCTCCGACTGGGGACTCTATTGTTCTACCGGGGGACTTCAACGCCCACGAGGGCAATGACAGTGACAACTGGAGGGGCGTGATTGGGAGGAACGGCCCACCTGATCTGAACCCGAGTGGTGTTCAGTTATTGGACTTCTGTGCTAGTCACAGTTTGTCCATAACGAACACCATGTTCAAGCATAAGGGTGTCCATCAGTGCACGTGGCACCAGGACACCCTAGGCCGCAGGTCGATGATCGACTTTGTTGTCGTCTCATCTGACCTGCGGTCGTATGTCTTGGACACTCGGGTGAAGAGAGGGGCGGAGCTGTCAACTGATCACCACCTGGTGGTGAGTTGGATCCGATGGCGGGGGAGGAAGCTGGACAGACTCGGCAGGCCCAAGCGTACTGTAAGGGTCTGCTGGGAACGTCTGGCCGAGTCTCCTGTCAGAGAGATCTTTAACTCCCACCTCCGGCAGAGCTTCGACTGGATCCCGAGGGAGGCTGGAGATATTGAGTCCGAGTGGACCATGTTCTCCACCGCCATTGTCGAAGCGGCCGCTCGGAGCTGTGGCCGTAAGGTCTCCGGTGCCTGTCGAGGCAGCAATCCCCGAACCCGGTGGTGGACACCGGAAGTAAGGGATGCCGTCAAGCTGAAGAAGGAGTCCTATCAGGCCTGGTTGGCTTGTGGGACTCCTGACGCAGCTGACGGGTACCGACAGGCCAAGCGGGCTGCAGCCCGGGTGGTTGTGGAGGCAAAAACTCGGGCCTGGGAGGAGTTCGGTGAGGCCATGGAGAAGGACTATCGGCTGGCCTCGAAGAGATTCTAGCAAACCATCCGGCGCCTCAGGAGAGGGAAACAGTGCCCTGCCAACGCTGTTTACAGTAGAGGTGGGCAGCTGTTGACCTCAACTGAGGATGTTGTCGGGCGGTGGAGGGAGTACTTCGAGGATCTCCTCAATTCCGCTGTCACTTCTTCCATTGAGGAAGCAGAGGATGAGGGCTCAGAGGTGGACTCATCCATCACCCGGGCTGAAGTCACTGAGGTGGTCAAGAAACTCCTCGGTGGCAAGGCACCGGGGGTGGATGAGATCCGCCCTGAGTACCTCAAGTCTCTGGATGTTGTGGGGCTGTCTTGGTTGACACGCCTGTGCAACATCGCGTGGCGGTCGGGGACAGTGCCTCTGGGATGGCACTGTCCTTTTTAAGAAGGGGGACCGGAGGGTGTGTTCCAACTATAGGGGGATCACACTTCTCAGCCTCCCCAGGAAAGTCTATGCCACGGTTCTGGAGAGGAGAATACGGCCGATAGTAGAACCTCGGATTCAGGAGGAACAGTGTGGTTTTCGTCCGGGCCGTGGAACACTGGACCAGCTCTATACCCTCTACGGGGTGTTGGAGGGTTCATGGGAGTTTGCCCAACCAATCCACATGTGTTTTGTGGATTTGGAGAAGGCATTCGACTGTGTCCCTCGCGGCATCTTGTGGAGGGTGCTTGGGGAATATGGGGTCCTGGGTCCTTTGCTAAGGGCTGTCAGGTCCCTGTACAACCGAAGCAGGAGCTTGGTCCGCATTGCCAGCAGTAAGTCAGACTTGTTCCCAGTGCATGTTGGACTCCGGCAGGGCTGCCCTTTGTCACCGGTTCTGTTCGTAATTTTTATGGACAGAATTTCTAGGCGCAGCCAGGGGCCGGAGGGTGTCAGGTTTGGGGACCACACAATTTCGTCTCTGCTCTTTGCAGATGATGTTGTCGTGTTGGCCCCTTCTAACCAGGACCTTCAGCATGCGCTGGGACGGTTTGCAGCCGAGTGTGAAGCGGTGGGGATGAAAATCAGTACCTCCAAATCCGAGGCCATGGTCCTCAGTCGGAAAAGGGTGGCTTGCCCACTTCAGGTTGGTGGAGAGTGCCTGCCTCAAGTGGAGGAGTTTAAGTATCTATGGGTCTTGTTCACGAGTGAGGGAAGGATGGAACGGGAGATTGACAGACGGATCAGTGCAGCTTCTGCAGTAATGCAGTCGATGTATCGGTCTGTCGTGGTGAAGAAAGAGCTGAGCCGCAAGGCGAAGCTCTCGATTTACCAGTCAATCTACGTTCCTACTCTCACCTATGGTCATGAGCTTTGGGTCATGACCGAAAGGACAAGATCCCGGATACAGGCGGCCGAAATGAGCTTTCTCCGCAGGGTAGCCGGGCGATCCCTTAGAGATAGGGTGAGAAGCTCGGTCACCCGGGAGGAGCTCAGAGTAGAGCCGCTGCTCCTCCACATCGAGAGGGGTCAGCTGAGGTGGCTTGGGCATCTTTTTCGGATGCCTCCGGAACGCCTTCCCGTCCCACCGGGAGGAGACCCCAGGGAAGACCTAGGACACGCTGGAGGGACTATGTCTCCCAGCTGGCCTGGGAACGCCTCGGTGTCCCCCCGGAAGAGCTAGAGGAAGTGTCTGGGGAGAGGGAAGTCTGGGCATCCCTGCTTAGACTGCTGCCCCCGCGACCCGGCCCTGGATAAGCGGAAGAAGATGGTATGGTATGGTAGTTTAGATCAGAGAATCGTGTTTGCTGCAATTCACCTATCTTCCACATGGAGAGTAAATTCTACATACAGTATCTCACAAAAGTGAGTACACCCCTCACATTTTTGCAAATATTTGATTATACCTTTTCATGTGACAACACTGAAGAAATGACACTTTGCTACAATGTAAAGTAGTGAGTGTACAGCTTGTATAACTGTGTAAATTTGCTGTCCCCTCAAAATAACTCAACACACAGCCATTAATGTCTAAACCGCTGGCAACAAAAGTGAGTACACCCCTAAGTGAAAATGTCCAAATTGGGCCCAATTAGCCATTTTCCCTCCCCGGTGTCATGTGACTCATTAGTGTTACAAGATCTCAGGTGTGAATGGGGAGCAGGTGTGTTAAATTTGGTGTTATCGCTCTCCCACTCCGTCATACTGGTAACTGGAAGTTCAACATGGCACCTCATGGCAAAGAACTCTGAGGATCTGAAAAAAAGAATTGTTGCTCTACATAAAGATGGCCTGGGCTATAAGAAGATTGCTAAGACACTGAAACTGAGCTGCAGCACGGTGGCCAAGACCATACAGTGGTTTACCAGGACAGGTTCCACTCAGAACAGGCTTCGCCATGGTCGACCAAAGAAGTTGAGTGCATGTGCTCAGGGTCATATCCTGAGGTTGTCTTTGGGAAATAGACATATGAGTGCTGCCAGCATTGCTGCAGAGGTTGAAGGGGTGGGGGGTCAGCCTGTTAGTGCTTAGACCATACGCCGCACCCTGCATCAAACTGGTCTGCATGACTGTCGTCCCAGAAGGAAGCCTCTTCTAAAGATGATGCACAAGAAAGGCTGCAAACAGTTTGCTGAAGAAAAGCAGACTAATGGCATGGATTACTGGAACCCTCTCCTGTGGTCTTATGAGACCAAGATAATCTAATTTGGTTCAGATGGTGTCAAGTGTGTGTGGCGGCAACCAGATTAGGAGTACAAAGACAAATGGGTCTTGCCTACAGTCAAGCTTAGTGGTGGGAGTGTAATTCGTCTGGGGCTGCATGAGTGCTGCTGGTACTGGGGACCTACAGTTCATTGAGGGAACCATGAATGCCAACATGTACGGTGACATACTGAAGCAGAGCATGATCCCCTCCCTTCGGAGACTGGGTCGCAGGGCAGTATTCCAACATGATAATGACACCAAACGCACCTCCAAGACAACCACTGCCTTGCTAAAGAAGCTGAGAGTAAAGGTGATGGACTGGCCAAATATGTCTCCAGATCTAAACCCTATTGAGCATCTGTGGGGCATCCTCAAATGGAAGGTGGAGGAAAACAAGGTCTCTAACATCCACCAGCTCCGTCATGGATGAGTGGAAGAGGACTCCAGTGGCAACCTGTGAAGCTCTATGCCCAAGAGGGTTAAGGAAGTGCTGGAAAATAACGCTGGCCACACAAAATATTGACACATTGGGCGCAATTTGGACATTTTCACTTAGGGGTGTACTCACTTTTGTTGACAGCGGTTTAGATATTAATGACAGTGTGTTGAGTTATTTTGAAGCAACAGCAAATGTACACTGTTATACAAGCTGTACACTCACTACTTTACATTGTAGCAACGTGTCTTCAGTGTTGTCACATGAAAAGATATAATCAAATATTTGCAAAAATGTGAGGGGTGTACTCAGTTTGTGAGATTTTGTATATATGTGGTGGATATATATATACTGGTGCTGGTCATATAATTAGAATATCATCAAAAAGTTGATTTATTTCAGTAATTCCATTCAAAAAGTGTAACTTGTATAATGTATACATTCATTACACACAGACTGATGTATTTAAAGGTATATATTTATTTTAATATTTATGATTATAACTGACAACTAATGAAAACCCCAACTTCAGTATCTCAGAAAATTTGAATATTACTTAAGACCAATACAAAAAAAATATTTTTAGAAATGTTGGCCAACTGAAAAGTATGAACATGAAAAGTATGAGCATGTACAGCACTCAATACTTAGTTGGGGCTCCTTTTGCCTGAATTACTGCAGCAATGTGGCGTGGCATGGAGTCAATCAGTCTGTGGCACTGCTCAGGTGTTATGAGAGCCCAGGTTGCTCTGATAGTGGCCTTCAGCTCTTCTGAATTGTTGGGTCTGGCATATCGCATCTTCCTCTTCACAATACGCCATATATTTTCTATAGGGTTATGGTCAAGCGAGTTTGCTGGCCAATTAAAAACAGGGATACAATGGTCCTTAAACCAGGTACTGGTAGCTTTGGCACTGTGTGCAGGTGCAAAGTCCTGTTGGAAAATGAAATGTGCATCTCCATAAAGTTGGTCAGCAGCAGGAAGCATGAAGTGCTCTAAAACTAACTGGTAGATGGCTGCGTTGACCTTGGACCTCAGAAAACACAGTGGACCAACACCAGAAGATGACATAGCACACCAAACCATCACTGACTGTGGAAACTTTACACTGGACTTCAAGCAACGTGGATTCTGTGCCTCTCCTCTCTTCCTCCAGACTCTGGGACCTTGATTTCCAAAGGAAATGCAACATTTATTTTCATCAGAGAACATAACTCAGCAGCAGTCCAGTCCTTTTTGTCTTTAGCCCAGGCGAGACGCTTCTGATTCTGTGTCTTGTTCAAGAGTGGCTTGACACAAGGAATGCGACAGCTGAAACCCATGTCTTGCATATGTCTGTGCGTGGTGGTTCTTGAAGCACTGACTTCAGCTGCAGTCCACACTTTGTGAATCTCCCCCACATTTTTGAATGGGTTTGGTTTCACAATCCTCTCCAGGGTGCGGTTATCCCTATTGCTTGTACACTTTTTTCTACCACATCTTTTCCTTCCCTTCGCCTCTCTATGAATGTGCTTGGACACAGAGCTCTGTGAACAGCCAGCCTCTTTAGCAATGACCTTTTGTGTCTTGCCCTCCTTGTGCAAGGTGTCAATGGTCGTCTTTTGGACAGCTGTCAAGTCAGCAGTCTTCCCCATGATTGTGTAGCCTACAGAACTAGTCTGAGAGACCATTTAAAGGCGTTGCAGGTGTTTTGAGTAAATTAGCTCATTAGAGTGTGTATATATATATCCAGTTAATAAAATCCAGCACATAGGCATGAAATCTCCATAGACAAACAATGGCAGTACAATGCGTCATACTGGAGAGCTCAGTGACTTTAAATGTGGCAAAGTCATTAGATGCAACCTTTTGCCACAAGTCATTTTGTGAAATTTCTGCTGTACTAGATCTGCCCCCTTCAACTGTGAGTGCTATAATTGTGTGGTGGAAATGTCTAGGAGCAACAACAGCCCAGTCACGAAGTAGTAGACCACGCAATCTTGCTTAGCGCCTGTCATCACTCACCATAGAGTTCCAAATTGCCTGTGCATCAGGAGCTTCACAAAATGAGTTTCCATGGCCGAGCAGCTGTATGCTAGCTTCACATCAATATGTGCAATGCCAAATGACAGATGTCAGGAGAACGCTAAACGCCGGAATGCATAGTGCCTACTGTAAAGTTTGGTAGAGGAGGGATAAAGGTCTGGGGTTGTTTTTCAGGGTTTGGGCAAGGCCCCTTAGTTCCAGTGAAGGGTCATCTTAAAGCTACCAGATACAAAGACATTTTAAACAATTGGGTGCTTCCAACTTCATGGCAACAATGTGGGGAAGGCCCTTTCATGTTCTAGAAAAAAGACCATACAAGTTCTGTATTGGCTGAATGTGATTGGAGACACTCCAAAATCTTGTAGGAAGCCTTTCAAGAAGAGTGGTGGCTGTTATAGTTGCAAACATGGCTCCAACTCCATATTAATGCCCATGGTTTTGGAATGGGATGTCCAACATGCTCATGTGATGGTCAGGTGTCCAGATACTTTTGGTCGCATAGTGTATATATTACCAAAACTATGACCAAAGTCTCCACGCCAACGGAGGAGAAAGAACAGAGGTAAACGTTTCCTACTGTATGTAGATCTCTGACAAGCTACTGAAATCCGCCGTTACTGAGCATTTTCCCTTGCAAATGTTTAATAATCCCTGGACAATGAAATGAACGAACTACACGCATGGATTAACTTCCAGCGGGACATTGTGAACTGTTTTGTTTTGGAGACTTGGTTAAACCCTATGGTGCCTGACTCAACCATTACGCACATGGTTTTTCCATATTCCATCAGGACAGATATTTTTTATCAGGTAAACAAGGAGCTGGAGGGATCTGTATTATGGTTAATTATTGCTGGGGTTCAGATGTTGCAGTACTTTCAACACACTGCTCACCAGATCTGGAGCTCATAACTGTAAAGGTACAGCCCTTCTATCTTCCGCAGTAATTCAGCTACGCTATTTAGAGCAGTCTACATACACCCGCATGCGGATAAAACGCGCGTGGTAGAGGACCTATTCAGAGTAATTAATGGACTACAGGACGGTCACCCTGAGGTAGCTTTTATTGTTGTTGGAGACCTCAATAGATAGGGCTAATATGAGGAATTTTTGCCGAAATACCATTAGCACATTAACTCCTCTACCCGTGGTGATCAGACACTTGACCATTGTTATTCACATATACGGAACAGCTACAAACCCATCACCCGCTCTGCATTTGTTAAGGTAGATCACACCAATTCTTCTTCTTCCAATCTACAGACAACAACTAAAACAAGAAGAATCAGTTTTTAGGGCAGTTCAGTGCTGTAGTGAGGAATCCATTACCACTCTCCAGGACTGCTTTGAGACAACAGACTGGCAGAGGTTTTGTGTTGCAGCTGATGGAGAAATTGATGAATACAGAGACTCTGTCTCTCATATATCTCCAAGTGCATCGTTGATGTCATCCCGAAGGTCAATGTCCGGACTTTCCTGCAACACATCACAGACTACAAAGGGAGAAACAGCAGTGATGCTCGTCCCACCGTCTCGCTCCCTGACCAGCTCAACACCTTGAGGCGACCAACACCATTCCTTCAGCGAGGCTTGCTGAGGAGCAGGACAACTGCACTCTGTCCCTAGTCAAAGCTGATGTGAGGAGAGTTTTTAAAG
The DNA here is from genome assembly GCF_011004845.1 of Esox lucius. Lineage (NCBI taxonomy): Eukaryota > Metazoa > Chordata > Actinopteri > Esociformes > Esocidae > Esox > Esox lucius. The sequence continues at coordinate 29,807,870 of NC_047573.1, read as the reverse complement.
GAGTGAATACACGGAAGTCACCAGGGCCCGATTGCATTCCATGTCCTCACAGGGTGTGCCGACCGATGTCGCTTGCCTTGTCATAAGAATTTCATTTTTCAGAAATAGCAATTATTTGGTGCACATGACAAATAAGAGACTTTGACTTTGAAATACAGTGATCAGCCAAAACAGTGCCCATGACCCCTGTCCGCCTATAATGGGCACTGGAGCATAAGAACTGGACCTTGGAGCAGTAGAGGTTGTCTGGTCCAATGAGTCCCATTTTCTTTTACATTACATTGACGGCCCTGTACGTGTGTGCCGTTTACCTGGGGAAGTGATGGCACCAGAATGCACTGTGGGAAGACAGTGAGCTGATGGAGCAAGCAAATCCATGTGTGCAAAGCTGTTATTGCTGCCAGAGGTACTTCTATAATATTCTGAATGAAGGATATGAATACATATGTAACAAATGTTATTTTTGTTATTTTGAAATAAATTGTCACAAATTTGTAAAAACGTTTTATTTCGTTATTTGGGGTTATTCGCTGTAGATTGATGGCAAAATTGTCACATTTAATACATTTTTAAAAATAACTCTATTACCATTAAGCTATTACTATTACACAGCAACATGAGGAGGGTCAGATTACTTTCCGAAGGCGTAGAAATAAAATTAAATCAAGATTTGCAAATGAATTATGACAGCAGCGTTACTGAAATTGTTTAAATACAAATACCCACAGCAATCACGAAGGCACTACATACAACCTCTCAGCATCCCAGCTCATCACATGACCATCCCTCAGATCCAGCGGATGGTTTGCGTGACGTCACGTTGATTCGTGAGGAGAGTGCCTCTCGTCCGACTTGGAGAAATTCTGAAGAATTTCTACACAGGTAAGCTAATTCATTGCCTGTTTAAATGTCTGTCTGATCTAACTTGTATGTAAATGTAAATCTAATTAACAGAGTGCTATTAAATATACATTTATTTTAAGGTGTAAATCTTTCTGATGTACGTCAGATAATCACGGATGAATCCAATGGATTTGCTGTGAGCTGATGGGTTTATTTAAAATGTACTGATATAATGGACTGGAGTCCCAAATAAAAACAAAAAAAAATACTAATAATCTCAATCGGCCACCAATCGATCGTTTTAAAGTAATTCAGCTTTTGCATTCGGCCATTAGACTAATAATATCTATAGACATTTGGTGAAAAAACATATCCTATTGTGAAAAAAATAGGTTAATATTACTAACGTTTTTATCTTGACGTTAAAGAGGGATGTTTTCATTTTATATCGTCGTCATTTTCTTGGTCAAGACTATATAGGTCTATATGGTTCACTTCTCAAATCCTCAATATTTGAGATTTGGGCCACTATGTATTGACTACTAATTGTGCAAAAGACGTATATCATCAAATAAATATTCCTATAATTTGATCTTATTTTCTCCGTTACCTGTATCATATTGTAAGGGATGCCCAGTTGCCTATAGCAGCCTCATCATGGCGTCCTTGAAGAACGAAGGACAGTGCGGCAGAAAAGACGCTCTACCGTGCGACATTGCTTTTTTGGCTCATGCTTATATCAAATAAGAGTAAATTGTCTATTGAACGTTAAGTGATTCACCATATTTGGGAAATCCACAAGTATATACAATGTATGCCGTATAATGAATAGTATGTTCAGTTTGACTGAGCGGTGTACAGTCACACGAGGGCATTACACACGACAGGATTAGTGCAGGATTTTAATAGGACACGGACGTTTAATCCCATACAGTCAACGGTTAACATTAATGTTGACTGATGCTGAGGACAGTCCTTGGAAATGTATAAAGTACATTGAGGTGGCACCAGCAGAATAAGCGTGACACACTAAAAATATATTGTGTCCTTCATTACATGTATTGTAACATCTTGTGTAGTATTTTGTATCTACTGTATCTCTATTCATCTTTATATCCTATATAGTCTACCTTTGTCTCTCTATCACAGTTTGTCTATATATAAGTCCCTATCAGGCATTTTCCCTTTATTTTGCAGCAGTATAGTTCTTTTTAAACCGTAGTGAGTGTGTGAGGTGGTCACCATGGGGGAACTGTTCAGGAGCGAGGAGATGACGCTGGCCCAGCTCTTTCTCCAATCTGAGGCAGCCTATTGCTGTGTCAGCGAGCTGGGAGAGCTGGGAATGGTTCAGTTCCGTGATGTAAGTCACATATCAGACATCTATCTTTTGTTTTCTAAAAAGTCCACAAGACCTCTCCCCAATGAGACATGGCCAAAAGGGGCAACTGTGATACCTTTTTCTTGATTGTTTTTTTAGCTCAACCCAGACGTGAATGTGTTCCAGAGGAAGTTTGTGAATGAAGTGAGGCGGTGTGAGGAGATGGACCGGAAACTGAGTAAGTGTTATAATTAATCCTATTTGACCTGTTTAAAATACTAATTATGATAAGAAATCTGTATAACTTACAAATTGAGAGGTACTATATCAAAGAATACAACGCACTAATCTCACTACCTGCCAACACTCCTTTCACGTCTTGTTTCAAAGGGACTGAGAATTAAACTACAGTAGTAGCAGTAGTGACAACATTTGCAGTCAGTTTTAATTGTCTTTCCTCTCTGTCCATCACCATCTAGCATAACCCCTAGAATTTACTATTTTGTGTGTGACAAATGATGGATATTAACAAGGAAGTGAATTGAAAAACATACAATTTTGCATCTTAGTAATAACTTCGATGCTTACATTTTTTTATCCATGAACAAATAATCAATTGGACAAAAATAATTAATTAAAATTGATTGGGCATTTCATTTGGTTGCAGATTTTTGCCATTTTGTCAAGCCCCATTTTTTACATCAGTTGAAGGCCGGCTTGCTATCTCCGACAATGACGCAGAGCCACTGTATACACCAGCTATACTTAGGGATGAGGTTCACCACAAGACAATACCTGATGATTTCAGCTGCCACTCTGCTGCCCCCCCACCCCCTCCCCCGGGGTTATCCCTGTCCTTCTGACCTGGATTAAGTTTAATAGACTTTGGACTCAGCTCACATTGCATTTTTTTATAATTACAACTTGTACTCACCTGGCACACCCAGAAGTGGCCTGGTCAGCCCTCTGAGCCTGGGTCCTCTCTAGGTTTCTTCCTAAATTTCGGCCTTCTTAGAGAGTTTTTCCTAGCCACTGAAATTCAACACTGTTGTTTGCTCCTTGAGGTTTCAGGTTTTGTAAAAGCACTGTGACAACTGCTTTTGTAGGAAGGTCTTTATAAATACATTTGTTGATGATGATGATGCCCACACAAATTGGTTTGTGCTGCTCAATTGCCCATTAGCAGATGGCAAGGAAGCGGAAACAGTCTTAGCAACCTGGCCACTAAAATCTGTGTTGAACAGGACTTGTTTTTCTGCATTGCAGGGTTTGTGGAGAAGGAGATCAAGAAAGCCAACATCCCAACTGTTGATACAGGAGAGAACCCTGAAGTCCCCTTTCCTAGGGATATGATTGACCTAGAGGTATAGAAGCTATTGTCTTCATCTTCATAAGAACCTTATGATATTTAAAGATTATGTCCACAATTTCTGTCCACTGGTTGTGGAAGTGGCATTATCGAGACAAAAGTGTTACCTGAAAATGGTGTACAATATCATACATGTGTTGATTAGATTTTTCCTCCATGTTTTTAAAACCAGACACTTTAAACCTGGAATTTCAGATATGATACTGATATGATACTGATTCTATTTATAGGTTATGCAAATAAAAAACAACCCAATTCACATTAATCTCAAAATGAGATAAAACATTTATTTTTGTTAATCCCAAAAGTACAGAATGCTTTTCCAAAAGTACACAATACATTGGCCCTAATTATAGGCCATGGTTAGGACACCTTTTAGGATTCATTATTGATATATTTTCCACTAGAACCTGAATCCCCATTCAATGGGCCTGTAATAGGTGCACCAGGTCTCCATTTTAAAAGTGTACATTTCTGTCTGTTCTAGAGGTTCTAATGGTATAACGATACCTTCTACCATTGCCTCATTCCACCCTAATTTAATCTAATGCTCAATGTCATTGGTTGTTTCTGCTTGATTGACAGGCTACGTTTGAGAAGCTGGAGAACGAGCTGAAGGAGATCAACACCAACCAGGAAGCCCTGAAGAAGAACTTCTTGGAGCTGACCGAGTTGAAGCACATCCTGCGACGCACACAGCAGTTCTTTGATGAGGTCAGTCGTCAACACATGGATATATCAATCAATGTCAATATATCAGCTAGCCACATAAGATATAGCAGTCTGACATCCAACTGTGCCGTTGACGTCTAGGCGTGTAACCATTGGCTAAAGGAGATCACAGCTTTAACAGTTCACATTCAAATAATTACCGTCCTCTCCTGGCACACTCGTGCTGGTTACTTTGACTTAGACCTTTGGCTGACCTGCTTACCAAGTTGACCAGCTGTAAAAAACAGATATTAGTGTGAACTGTGTAGAATGTTAGCAACCAGGAAATGACAAACAGATTTCACTTGCCTGTCTCCCATTTGTCTATTGCTTTGAGGAAAGACGATCGTGTCTCTAGAGCTGTGTTCACTTTGCAGGCCTTAATACTCATATCTGTTGTATGTTTTAAAAATAATTTTGGATTACTGACTGTAAAACACACATTTACAAGTGACCAAATCAGATTTGCTTTGTATGTTTTGAGAGAGTGAGGTCTGAGTTAACATTGATGGTGTTAGGTTAATAGACTGTTATTTACACCAATCAGCCATAACATTATGACCTGCCTAATAATGTGTAGGTCCCTCTATTGCCACCAAAACGGCCCTGATGACCCTTTGAGGCATGGACTCCACTAGACATCTGAAGGTGTGCTGTAGTATCTGGCACCAAGACGTTAGCAGCAGATCCTGTAAATTGCAAGGAGGGCCTCCATGGATCGGATCTGTTTGTCCAGCAAATCCCACAGATGCTCAGTTGGATTGATTTTGGAGGCCAAGTCAAAAACTGGAACTCATAGTTGTGTTCCCCAAACCATTCCTTAACCATTTATGTACATTGTGGCAGGGCACTATATCCAGCTGAAAGTGGCCAATATCTTTAGGGAATACCGTTGCCATGAAAGGGTGCACATGGTCTGCAACAATGCTCAGGTAGTTGGTATGTGGCAAAGTAACATCCACATGAATGGCAGGACCCAAGGTTTCCCAGCAGAACATTGCCCAAAGCATCACACTGCCTCCGCCAGCTTGCCTCCTTCCCATAATGCATCCTGGTGCCATGTGTTCTCCAGGTAAGCAACACACACCCACCTGGGCCATCCACGTGATGTAAAAGAAAATGTGATTCATCAGACCAGGCCACCTTCTTCCATTGCTCCGTGGTCCAGTTCTGATGCTCACGTGCCCATTGTAGGCTCTTTTGGCAGTGGACAGGGGTCAGCATGGGTACCCTGACTAATCTCCGGCTAAGCAGCCCCATACGCAACAAACTGCAATGCATTGTGTGTTCTGACACCTTTCTATCAGTACCAGCATTAACCTTTTCACCTATTTGAGCTACAGTAGCTTGTCTGTTGGATCGGACCACACGGGCAAGCCTTCGCTCCCCATGTGCATCAGTGAGCCTGGGCCACCCATGACCCTGTCGCCGGTTCACCACTTTTCCTTCCTTGGACCACTTTTGATAGGTACTGACCACTGCAGACCAGGAACACCCCACAAGGGCCCTTGTCAAAGTCACTCAGATCCTTACGCTTTTTCCTGCTTCTAACACATCAACTTTGAGGACAGAATGTTCACTTGCTGCCTAATACATCTAACCCATAATTTTATGGCTGATCGGTGTACATGTGTACTTGAGGAAATGTATGAGGTTGATGCTTGTTGATGCTTAATGTAAATCAAAACAGATGTTCATGTCATTGTCAGCAATCCTCTACAGTACAGCTAAAAAATATATTTTATACGACATACTATTAGCAATATCTTCTAAACCTGAAAATGACAGTTTCTAAATGTTAAGATGCAAAAACAACAAAAATATCAAAACTGAACTTAAGTAATTACCTATTGGACCTGTTATAATAAATAAATCATGAACGATTTCACCTATATTCTAATAATTATGTTAGATCAGATTTTTTTGACTGTGTGCCAATGACAGCGTTGTATTTCTATTCCCCTGCAGTACATTGACCTCTTTACACATTCTCGGATTTCATTAGGTTTTTGCCTGTTCATATAGCATTTAATTCACTTCAAACTTCCAGAATGAAAAAAGCTTTAGTTGCCGATAGGGAAAAGAGAGTTTGCTGCTTTTCAGTAGACCAAAACGAATTCTGCATTTTAGGATGCACTTTTGTATGTGTTATGAAACAATATCATTTCGCTATTACTGCAAATCTATTAACAACATTGTATTTCTAAAATGCTTCACATATCCCCTTTAATGCAGTGCATTATATGGCATGCCTGCATTAGTGTTTCTGGATGCAGTTTCTGTTTTTTTTATTTCAAAATGAACCCCTACCCCATTGACACAAACATTGTGATCAATTTGAAAAATAAATTGACCTCATCATGGTTGTCTTCACCACCATAATCATTATCATTGCCATTATTGTCATCACCATCGTCGCCCTCGTCATCCTCATCATTCCGCACGGTCCAAAGATGGAGGATCCTGCCCTGATGGAGGAGTCATCGGCCCTGATGGAGGGCAATGAGGGTGGTCGGGGAGCACCGCTCCGACTGGGGTAAGTGACATGCCGTTCAGACATGTTTTCCCAAAGCAACGTCCAGGTTTCCAGGCAATTCAATTGTTGATATAAACCAGTCTGTTAAAGGCTTAGGGCTGACAGAGGGCCATTTGATAAGTTTTGATCTGTATTAACTTTGAGCCAGGCTAACAGCTAGGCCTCATCCATCCGTTAACAAATGTATTGCCGTTTTTCTGGGATGATAAGGTACTTTTAATGAAACTGGGGTTAAGTTGTTCTTCATTAAAACCTAATGAGAACAGTAGTATTCTTTTTTTGCAAAGTAGTTAGTCATTGTTTCAGTCACATTGTTTTCACACAGTATCAATGCCAAGCATATTTTGTCTTCTATAGCTATGTGAATATGATCTAGTGTCAATAGTAAGAACACTGAAGAACAATAGTTAAGCTACAATCACTATACAGCGAGCACACGGAATTGTACAACCCTGTTTCTAAAACGTTGTGATGCTGCGTACAATGCAAATAAATACAATGCAATGATGTGCAAAACATTTATTCCTATATGTAATTGAAAATAGTACAAAGATCACATATCAAATGTTGAAACTGAGACATTTCATTGTATTTGGAAAAATACATGCCCATTTGGAATTTGATGCATGCCAGCAACATGTTTCAAAGAGGTTGGGACAGGAGCATGTTTGCCAATGTGTCACATCACCTATTCTTTTAACAACACGGTGGTGTAATGAGAAGTGTCTGTTGAGAAAGAGTGGAAGGGTATTAGACAAAGAGACCCTTGATGATGTTAATCAGTGTCCTGGATATCATTTGGTTCTGTAAAGATTTGGGACACCAGGTGTGGGCCATCAGCCCCCATCCTCCTGAGCTCACCTGGAGAGGTAAACGCTGAGAAAACTGGAATGTAACTAAATGCATGATATTGTGGACATTTATCTGTAGGGTTTTTGGGACAGGGGCATGTTTACCACTGTGTTGCATCATCTCTTCTTTTAACAATAATCTGTAAGTGTTTGGGAACTGAGGAGACTAATTGCTGTAGTTTTGAAAGTGAAATGTTTTCCAATTCGTGGTTGATACAGGATTTCAGCTGCTCAACAGTTCGGGGTCTCCTTTGTTGTATTTTTCGTTTCATAATGTGCCAAGTGTTTTCAATGGATGACAGGCAGGCCAGTTTACCACCCAGACTCTTTTATTACAGAACCATGCTGTTGTAATACATACTGTACTGAGTTTGGTTTGGCATTGTCTTGTAGAAAAGATGGCTGCCTTATGTTGCTCCAAAACATGTATATATTTTTATTAGTCAGACCACAGGACAGTTTTCCACTTCCCCTCAGTCCATCTTAAATGAGCTCGGGCCCAGAAAAGACGACGGTGGTTCTGGTTCTTGTTTATATATGGTATCTTTTTGCATGGTAGAGTTTTAACTTGCATTTGTGGATGCAGCAAAGTACTGTGTTCACAGACAATGGTTTTCAGAATTGTTCCTGAGCCCATGCAGTGATGTCCACTACAGAATCATGTCTGATGATAATTGAAAATGTAGCTGAATTCTCTGCCATCACTAATGATAATGACCTTCTCTGGAATTCTGTTAATACCAAATCATGTTACTAATTGGTTGGCAATTGACCTAATATGTTGTGTGATATTCAACAAGGTTTAGTTTTTTAGCATTACACAATTTGTCCAGTCTTTTGTTGCCTCTGTCAACTTTTTTTGAAACGGTTGCTGGCATCAAATTCAAAGTGGGCATATATTTTTCAAGAAACAATAAAATGTCTCAGTTTCAACATTTGAAATGTTTGTATTATTTTCTATTAAATATATGGTTTAAATGATTGGCACATCATTGTATTCTGTTTTTATATACATTTTACACAGACCCCCAACTTTTTGGGAAACGGAACAATATATGTTTAAAATACAATTAAAAATGGCTTTTTTTGTTGTGTGCTTAAATTTTGCTTTTATTGTCTGTTTAGTATCAGAAATATTTATACTGTATATACACATAAATAGACTAGAACAGGGGTCCCTATTCAATTCACAAGTGCTGTGCATTATTTTTCTATGCATTTTATTCCTATTATTCAGGCATATATTTGTAAATAAAATAAAGATAAACATGAAAGATAACTGAAGGCTAGGTCAAAACAATAACACATACTATACAGGTGCTGGTCATGAAATTAGAATATCATCAAAAAGTTGATTTATTTCTGTAATTCCTTTCAAAAAGTGAAACTTGTAAAATTTATACATTCATGCCACACAGATTGATATATTTGAAGTGTTTATTTCTTTTAATTTTGATGATTATAACTGACAACTAATGAAAACCCCAAATTCAGTATCTCAGAAAATTTGAATATTGTGAAAAGGTTCAATATTGAAGACACATGGTGCCACACTCTAATGAGCCAATTAACCCAAAACACCTGCAAACGCCTTTAAATTGTCTCTCAGTCTTGTTCTGTAGGCTACACAATCATGGGGAAGACTGCTGACTTGACAGCTGTCCAAAAGACGACCATTGACACCTTGCACAAGGAGGGCAAGACACAAAAGGTCATTGCTAAAGAGGCTGGCTGTTCACAGAGCTCTGTGTCCAAGCACATTAATAGAGAGGCGAAGGGAAGGAAAAGATGTGGTAGAAAAAAGTGTACAAGCAATAGGGCTAACCACACCCTGGAGAGGATTGTTAAACCAAAGAAGAGAGGCACAGAATCCACATTGCTTGAAGTCTAGTGTAAAGTTTCCACAGTCAGTGATGGTTTGGGGTGCCATGTCATCTGCTGGTGTTGGTCCACTGTATTTTCTGAGGTCCAAGGTCAACACAGCCGTCTACCAGGTAGTTTTGGAGCACTTCATGCTTCCTGCTGCTGACCAACTTTATGGAGATGCAGATTTCATTTTCCAACAGGACTTGGCATCTGCACACAGTGCCAAAGCTACCAGTACCTGGTTTAAGGACCATGGTATCCCTGTTCTTAATTGCCCAGCGAACTTGCCTGAACTTAACCCTATAGAAAATCTATGGGGTATTGTGAAGAGGAAGATGCAGAAGAGCTGAAGGCCACTATCAGAGCAACCTGGGCTCTCATAACACCTGAGCAGTGCCACAGACTGAACGACTCCATGCCACGCCACATTGCTGCAGTAATTCAGGCAAAAGGAGCCCCAACTAAGTATTGAGTGCTGTACATGCTCATACTTTTCATGTTCATACTTTTCAGTTGGCCAACAATTCAAAAAATCATTTTTTTGTATTGGTCTTAAGTAATATTCAAATTTTCAGAGATACTGAATTTGGGATTTTCATTAGTTGTCAGTTATAATCATCACAATTAAAAGAAATAAACATTTGAAATATATCAGTCTGTGTGTAATGAATTAATATAATATACAAGTTTAACTTATTGAATGGAATTACTGAAATAAATACACTTTTTGATGATATTCAAATTTTATGCACCTGTATTAAATGCTATTTAGAAAGTTACAGATTAATAGATTTTTGAAGAAGGAATAATCTCACCTATGACATCGCATTGTATTTGATTAGACTGACACATTGTTATACTGACACATTGTTATACTGACACATTGTTATACTGACACATTGTTATACTGACACATTGTTATACTGACACATTGTTATACTGACACATTGTTATACTGACACATTGTTATACTGACACATTGTTATACTGACACATTGTTATACTGACACATTGTTATCGGCCGAGCAGATTTGTTGCCGGAGTGATCAGCCGAGAGAGGATCCCCACCTTTGAGAGGATGTTATGGAGGGTGTGTCGTGGAAATGTATTTTTACGTCAGGCAGAAATTGAGGATCCCTTGGAGGACCCCACCACGGTAAATAATGTCACCTATTACTGTTTTTTCAGTTTTACCCCTCCCAATTTTGTGATGTCAAATTTGCTGTAGCTTTGTCACTCTACAACAGCACCCTTGTGGTTTGAGAGATTCTAAGATCAAGGCAGGTGTCTTCTGCTGCTTATCTTGCCAATCCATTGTGTTGTTCTCACTCAACTACAAAGTATTTTCCAGCATATAGGCACTTACAGGAGAGCATATTCTCTAGATAACAACTGTGATTAGGCCTGCCCAACCTACCAAAAGGAGATCATAGTGTGAAAAAACAAGGCCACCCTGTCTAAAATCATACCCATCTAAGACAATGTTGTGTGACCAAATGAGCCAGGAAAAATAACATAATTGTTGGCTTAAACGTATTCCGACAGTCCATTATTGATTGGTGAGATGATTGACTCTCTATCAAGTTCTCATTTCACTCTTTTATAGGGCGACCAAGTCCACAAGTCTGTCTTCATCATCTTTTTCCAAGGTGATCAGTTGAAGAACCGGGTCAAGAAGATTTGTGAGGGGTACGTTACTGCCAACAGTCCGTTCATCAATACTGCATTTGACTGTTAGAAATATATAAAACGTTAGAGCAGTCCTGGTCCTAAAGAACTACCCTCCTGTAGGTTTTAACTCCCAACTGTTCCAAGAAAACTTAATTTTTTTATCAAAACCCCATTTCTTGCTGATTAATCTCGTTATTTGAGATGATTTGAATCAGGTACACTAGATTAGGTTTAGACTTTAGAACTCCAGGAACAATGTTGGAGGCCAATGTGTTAGAGACTCTTAAATGTCCAAGTCGGTTTTGTTGTCTAATCACGGAAAATGTATTTCAAGGGGTATGTCCATTCTGGCAATTCAGGTTGTATAATATGTTTAGTGGAATTGTGAGTTTGCATGAATTGTGTCTTTCGTGTTGCAGGTTCCGTGCCTCGCTCTACCCGTGCCCCGAGACACCCCAAGAGAGGAAGGAGATGGCAGCGGGTGTGAACACCCGTATTGACGACCTCCAGATGGTATGCCACAAAGACATTTAACACAGTCAAATAGTGAGCAATTGTTTTAAAACGGTTACTGGAAGTTTAGCCCTTTGATCTGTTGGTCTGGGAATCAAGATGTTCATAGATCGAATCTCAAGCCAACAAGGTGAAAATTCAATTTCCTCTGACGCTGGGTGGGGCAATTAAACGAATTGCTCCAGGTAGCTTTACATAATGGGAGATTTTCAACATAGATACAATATATTGGACTTACATGGAACTGAAATTCTTTTAAAGTTATGGTGTAGTCAGTGTATCAGTCAGATCCTCCAAAACCTGCAGTCCACATGGCCTTTCAAATGAGGAGTTGAATTTAGAAAGCTATTGCAATTGCTATTGGCGTGAAACAGCCTAAAGTAATCATGCAGATATAGGATGTGGTAGAGACATTTGGGTGGTAGGGTAGCCCAGTGGTTAAAGCGTCAGCCCAGCAAGGCAGTAACCCTAATTTCTCTGAGGTTGTTATGGAAAATGATAACGTAAGCATACTTACCTGACAAAATTGTAGAACATACATTTTTGCTGAATGCATGACACACTACCTGAATACAATAAACATGGTTTAAGTTACAATGTTCTCTACAGTAGTTCTTGTCATAAGGTGTCTCACTTATGTGCCCCTCTAACCCTGCCCAGCATTGGAGTAACTGCGCAAGTAATTTTCATTAATGACATTAGTCAGCACCTACAACTTTAACACTTGTGTGAGCTGCCCTAAGATAACACCTATTACCCTAGGCTTTCTTTAAGAGGGCTAGCACTATTTTGTTGACTGTGCAGGTTCTGCACCACATGGCGGACCAAAAGTTTCCTCAACCATTAGTCTGCATCAACAAGCGGAATGTTTCACGGGAGCCTGCCTGCAATGGGACCCAAGCTTTAGGTCAGGTCCTAACCCAGCTATCTCACCTCCCCTGCAGGTTCTGAACCAGACGGAGGATCACAGACAGAGGGTACTCCAGGCTGCAGCCAAGACAATGAGGGTGTGGTTCATCAAAGTCAGGAAGATGAAGGCCATCTACCACACGCTGAACCTGTGCAACATTGACGTCACCCAGAAGTGCCTAATCGCTGAGGTTTGGTGCCCTGTATCCGACCTGGATTCTATCCAGTTCGCCCTGCGCAGAGGAACGGTGAGTTGTGAAACAGAAGGCTTAGATCTCCTTGGTTGACTTCAATTCTTGACCTCTCTTCCTGTTTTTTTCTGATGCGATTGTGATGCTTTGACTTTGAAAATTAATATGACAGACCTATACAGTATGGCAAGAAGTCCTATGAATTACATTTTTTACATTGTTTTAGGGTTAAATAGAAACTTGAAATTGGACAGAAATCATAACACATAATAAAAATTATTGTTTTATCAGATACAAACGCTGATGCGTAATGTGTTCTGCCTGACAATTGTACCCGTTAACCCATAGGTTTATATCCATGCCTATTTTGCCCTCTTTCATGCTGAATAAAATACAGGAATAGGCAAATGTTGACCTAATTTTATCATGTAGCCAAATACTACAATGTCTCTGCCTAGTCATGGTAGAACTGACCTGGTGTCTGTTCCTTCAGCCATTGCTTGCAGGTCTTAGTGACAAGGCGGTTTCTTCAGTCATTTTTCTCTTCAACCATCTGGTCCTTCTTTACATACAATATAGGCCAGAGTGTGTGATAAGCTATTTTCTGTCGATAAAGTAAGTGAACCACTCTAATGGACAGATGGTCAATTACATTTTTTAGGAATTTCTTCTTATTTTTATTGATTTTTTACTTATATTTTTCAATGGCAGGAAAGACATTTAGTTATTATTTTAGTTATTTTAAATGAGCCTTTAAAGAGGCAGGGTTTCTTACATTTTCCCTAATGATAAAGGTTAGGATACAGGGGGGCTGAATATTAATCTGTAGGCATGGCAAATTTAGCCCCAGAACAATGACTTGTTTGATTGGTGGGTTTTACAGGAGAGGAGTGGCTCCACAGTGCCCTCCATTCTCAACAGGATGACCACCAAGCAAACTCCACCCACCTTCAACAAGACCAACAAGTTCACCTCCGGATTCCAGAACATCGTGGATGCCTATGGGATCGGGAATTACCGCGAGATCAACCCAGGTGTGTCACTGGGTGTCTTTGCAGTTGTTGTCATTGTGTCTCTGTTGGTTTTGTTGTTATTATTGTCTCTCTATTTTGTTGCGTATATCTTATTGTTGTTTTCTGCTGTTTTGTTGTGTCTATGTTCTGTCAAGTCTGTTTGTGTTGTTGTTGTTGTCTTTCAGTGTTGTGCTGTAAGGTGTTCCTGTTCACTCCGCTATGTCTAACTCAGTGTTCTTTCCTACAGCACCGTACACCATCATCACATTCCCCTTCCTGTTTGCTGTCATGTTCGGGGACATGGGTCACGGTGTGCTGATGACCTGTGCTGCCCTCTACCTGGTCCTCCGAGAGAGCCGCATTCTCTCCCAGAAAACAGAAAATGAGGTATGGCCCTGTTTCAGTATTCTCTATCTGGAAAGACCAGGATGGTGTTCCTTCATGTTCCTTAAAGGACACATTTGTACATTTTTAAGTGAGTATTTTTCTGTTTCTATGGTGGAAATCTTGGCTCCCTTTTCCAATTTCCCCCGATCAATTGGGAAAGGGAAATAGAAGTGAGCATTTCTTATTGGATGGGTCCAGGTCATTCCTCTCTGTCCCAGTTTCTTTTCTCTTCTCTTCTCCAATGAACCCGACCTAGGCCTCTGCTCCAATGTGTGTTCTTGCTATCCCTGCCCTGGCAGATGTTCAACATGGTGTTCGCCGGACGCTACATAATCCTGCTCATGGGAATCTTCTCAGTCTACACCGGTATCATCTACAACGACTGCTTTTCCAAATCCTTGAACATGTTTGGCTCCGGTTGGAGTGTTCGGCCCATGTTCAACCCCAAGGGAGGCAACTGGACGTAAGTAATCTATCAGTTAACTGTCCAACCTATGAATCTGCCAATTTTCAACCAATCAAGGCCCATCTGGAGAGGGTAGCTGTTGGTAGCAAGCTATTCAAGCTGTTTGAATGATGTCAACAGTACTCAAACATTCATGCATTATAGCAACCCTTTATGTACAGTAAGACCAAAGGTATGTGGACACCCCTACTAATTATTTAGTTGAGGTGTTTCAGCCACACCCATTGCTCACAGGTGCATAAAATCCAGCACATAGCCATGAAATCTCCATAGACAAACACTGGCAGTACAATGGGTCGTACTGAAGAGCTCAGTGACTTCAAATGTGGCACTGTCATAGGATGCCACCTTTGCCACAAGTCAGTTTGGCAACCAAGCGTCGGCTTGAGTAGTGTAAAGCTGGACTCAGTGGAAACGTGTTCTCTGGAGTGATGAATCACGCTTCACTATCTGGCAGTCTGATGGAGAAATCTGGGTATGGCAGATGCCAGGAAAACACCTACTGGAATGCATAGTGCCTACTGTAAAGTTTGTTGGAGGAGGGTTAATGGTCTGGGGCTGTGTTTCAGGGTTTGGGCTAGGCCCCTTAGTTCCAGTGAAAGGTCATCATAAGGCTACAGGATACGAATACATTGTAGACATTTGGGTGCATCCAACTGTGTGGCAGCAGTTTGGTGAAGTGCACAAAGCGGGTCCATAAAGACTTGGTTCAACTAGGTTGGCGTAGAGGAACTCAAGTGGCCTGTACAGAGCTCTGACCTCAACCCCATTGAACACTGTTGGGATGAATTGGAACAGCGATTGCGAGTCAGGCCTTCTCGTCCAACATCACTTAATTGTTTATAATCCATCTAGGTTTGAAAC
The DNA here is from genome assembly GCF_011004845.1 of Esox lucius. Classification (NCBI taxonomy): domain Eukaryota; kingdom Metazoa; phylum Chordata; class Actinopteri; order Esociformes; family Esocidae; genus Esox; species Esox lucius. Next base: position 29,792,362 of record NC_047573.1, on the reverse strand, counting down.
TCTCAGTGAGAATAAGGTGCTGCAGCTGGACCCAGCGGTGCCAGGGGTCTTCAATGGGCCCTATCCACTGGGTATCGACCCTGTAAGTCTGTCTCTCTGTCTGTTTGTCCGGTGTGTCTGCCTGTGTCATACCATCTATCTGCACATAGCAGGAGCCTGTTTTACAATAAGAGCCACTGCCTGTCAGTGGTTCACTTGCATCTCTACCAACACCTTTGCTGTGCTATTTTCAGATCTGGAACATTGCCACCAACAAACTGACCTTCCTGAACTCCTTCAAGATGAAGATGTCTGTGATCCTGGGCGTGATCCACATGCTGTTCGGCGTCTCTCTCAGCCTGTTCAACCACCTGTACGTAGCCTTCTGAGTGCAACACTGTGTGTCCTTGTGGACTTTTACCTATAACAGCCATTATCAAAGAACTGTTGTGAATGTTGTTCTCTGTCAACCTCTTCATGAGAGTTTAAGGCCTGTTCGGACGAAATAAGTGCAAATTATTGAAATTTTTAGAGTAGAGCAAATTATGAAAAAACATTTAAATTGCAAACCTTTAATACATACTGCATGTAGTTACATCTTTGAGCAGCATCTGTTTATTACAATTCTGTATTCTGTCGTATTTGATGTTTTGTTTGAAACATCAAGAAAGAAAGGTCTGTATCCTGAAAACGCATCAGACAATCATGTTCTCCTCTTCTGTAACTGTGTGTCAGTTACTTCAAGAAACCCCTGAACATCTTCCTGGGCTTCATCCCTGAGATTGTCTTCATGTCCAGTCTCTTCGGCTACCTCGTCCTCCTGGTCTTCTACAAGTGGACGGCCTACGATGCCTTGACCTCAAAGGACGCACCCAGCCTCCTCATTGCCTTCATCAACATGTGCCTCTTTAACTACAGCGATGTCACCAACAAGCCCCTCTACAGAGGACAGGTGTGACCTCCCTTCCTTATTCTCTCCTAACTGTTCTGGACCCTTTGCTGCCCGGCTGAATATTGCTGCCCGACTTCCTGTCCTTGCCTTCCTTCCTTTGTCCACACCCATCAGAAATAACTTAACATAGGAGAAGGTAGAACAGTGAAGTCAACATGCTTACAACTGTCCTCTTACTGTTATTACAACTGTCCTTCTACTGTTTCTCTCTCTTTCTGACCAGTGCAAACAAGAGTATGGACAACATGGTCACAATTCTCTGCCAGGTCCTGGAGAGAGAGTTAACATTGGTCGCTGGGGCTTCATGTCTGATATACGTTGTCTGTTAACCACCTTTCTGTCTTGAATCTGTAGATGGGGATCCAGATAATGTTGGTGCTGATTGCCCTTGCATGTGTTCCTTGTATGCTGATAGTGAAAACAATGGTGCTTCGGCGCCAGCACCTGTGGAAGAAGCACCTGGTATGTTCCTCCAATTTAACCTTTAACCTTTTATGACTCTTGTTGATGACCTGTTTTCTATAACCTGTTGTTGTTTTTTTTCTTTCACTTCTATCGTGGCCATTCATTTCTATGGACTGTTTTGAACATCTGTAACGTCATGCTTGTTTATGTTTTGCCATACAATGATGCTTAAAGCATGCCTTGGAAAAGATGTAAAGTATAACAAATCGATTTATTTTGATTTTTTCATGAGAGATTATAAAAGATTATAAATAATTTTGCCGCATGTAAAAAAGGTTGATATATTTAGTGATTTCAGTAACACAGGGCTAGGTTTGCTTGTTTGGCATATAAGGACCACCTCACAAGTCTTTAGAATACTTCCAAACATTTTTATTATATGGTGCCCTCCACTAATATTGGGAACCCTGGTAAATATAAGCAAAATGGGCTGTGAAAGTTTTTTTGTTTTGTTTATCCTCTTAATCTTCCATTCAAAGTATTAACAAAAATATAACCTTTAACTCATCACAGGCACATCATTGCTGTGTTCTCCGGTCTTTCCCATAGTGGTGGATGACTATGGACATTTGGCCCAGTGAAACAGGAAGTCATGACTTACCACTTAAGTGTTGCTTATCACTCAGGTGAACTGAAAAACATAAAATATGAATGGGAATATATTTCAGTTAGATTTTATTCTTTCTATAGGTGCCAATAATTGTGGCACATCTGTTTTGGAGAAACATAAAGATTTCACTCATTTCAAATTTTCAATCATTTTGCTTCAATTAAAGGTTAATTTCTTGTGAATATTTTGAATGAAAGACCAAGAGGATAAACAGCAAAGCATTTTTTCAAAGTATCTTTTTCTCAAATTTACCAAGGGTGCCAATATTAGTGGAGGGTACTGCCTTTGTCATGTACATTATATTTGCATATATTTTACAAATTTAGTTTGAAACATTTACCTGCAACATATACTGTACATACATTACATTAAAATATTCTGTATCTGTCTACTTGATGGCTGGCTTCCTTAGTGCCAAACACAAATGTACCACCCAAAGGCATGCTTTAAGCCAGACACAGATCTTGTGGCTTTTGTATCTAGTCACAGAAGAGGGAGGAAAGCCCTGCAGAGAATCTAGAGCAATCTTTAGAGAAAACAGGCGTGTCCTCATCAACCGGACTCACCCAACAGGGCACACAGAAATTCGGAGGAGTGCGGGTGGGCAATGGGCCAACGGAGGACGAAGCTGGCATTATGGACCACGACGCGCTCTCACAGCACTCTGAGGACGGAGACGAGGTAAGCTAAAGGGACTCTGTTCATTCAGTCTTTTTGGGCCTGACATTCCCAACTTTCAACATGGTCATTCAAAATAACCTCCTTTACTCTGATTGACACTGACTATAATCATACTTCTATGTGGCTGTACTCATCTCCTGTTTTCTTTTCTTTTTTATTGTCTCTCAATTTATTTTCTAATTCGGGACATTTTGTTATCCTGGCATTATAAACCGTGTTAGATATATATTTTTTGTAATTGTGTTTAATTTGTTACTCATAACAAATACTCATAACAAAAACATGTTGCTCGCTCAATGGAAACAATATTATCTGTCATTCAAACACTGTACCCTCAAAGATCTTTAATCGTTACATGGTTATATATATTTTTATTTTGCTGAATTTTTCTCTCATGCCATTTTAAATAATTTAACTTCATGAGTCTGTGGGCATTTACTGTACTTTACAGTGGTCTCCTTGCACATTCTCACATACGCTCATATACTGGCTTGTTATGTTCCAGCTATGACCTGTAATAATTTGTCAGAGCTGGATAAAAACCTGTTAATTTCCCCTTCGTTTCAATACGTCACCGCCCTATTAGGCGTTTATGTCAAATAGCAGATACTGTGCTGTTGAGTGAAGGGGAGAATGTGGGCACGAGTCAGGAGAGATGGGTTGGAATGGAAAAGATAAGAAATGGATTTTCCATTTCACAGTGGCTCCAGAAAGGTAAACAGTGAGGTGATAATGCATGAGAACCAGCCTTAGTGAATCTTTGCAGCAGGGATGGAATTTGGAGGAAAAACAATTTGTGACTCAGAAGGTCTTTTTTTTTTCACGTAGCCCTAATGTGACAAAACCCCTGGTACGAGAGTTGTTTTTACAGAGGCTATGTATGTTGTAGTGCTAGCAGTGTACTTTGATTTCCTATGTAAGTGTTTGGGTGTTAAATAGCAGGCTTTTTTGTCGCAATGCAACTGTGAAATGTGATCATGTACTATGTCCCAGATTAAATATTTTAAAAGGGGCTGTTAGACACCTTTTCTGAAAGTTGAAACATTAAGCAACGATGCTGGCTTAACTAGTGCATTGTTATTTTGTTGTTGCTAAGTGCCATTTAATGTTATGCGTACTGTTAATTTCTTAGTGCTGCCATGGTAGTCCCAAAACAAGACTAAAGTATTGCTTCTGAAACATGCCACTAACCTTTGAACTCTGCTTACTTTCAAGCATGCAGAGGAGGAACCGGTAAGGGCTCAGCATGCTGTGCATCTGTCTGTCAGTCTGTTGGCCCATTCTGTCTGTCTGCCCATTCTGTCTGTCTGCCTTTCAATATGTCAGTTCTTTCAGTCTGTCGGTAATTGGATCCTCCTTTATTCCGTTTCCAATCCTAGCTACTCCCTCCCTTCTCAACACCTGCTTTACCATTACTCCTACATCCATCCATTCCCAGTTATATGCATCGGGTTTTGAAAATGCATGACTTTGCTTTGCTCTACTATTTGGCTTTTTATATCAGTATGCTGGATGGAAACTATGATCTGTGCTAATCAGCATCTTCCATTTGACAATTCCATGTTCTTCACCATAGTGTTGTTTTGGTTAGAACATTAGGTTGGAAGCCTTTTTCAAACAGAACAATGTGAGCCCACACCAGCTTTTCCGTGTACTGTGCGCGGAATGAAGAATGAAAGAGGGATGGAAAAAGGAAGTGTCCCATGCCAAGCTGAACTGAATGAGTGCCACGCAGAGCGATTGATTCTGGTGTTTTTCTGTTCACATCCCGTACAAGGAAAAATCTGCTTTACCAGTGGTTATGAACCTTTAATGACTTTAAGGCCTTTCAGTATAGAAATGCTGCCCCAGTTTTGACCTGAAGGGAAACATTTTAAGCATCCGTGTTTTGTATTAAGTATCGTTATGCTCATGCAATGTTCAAAGGAGACAATGGTGGTCCATTACGTCATCATTATAGGCATGGCCATTTCCATCGCTTACACCCCAACACTCACCGGTTGTTTTCGTTAGTCACATTTTAAATTGTAGTGATAAAGGACTATCCTTTCATTAGAATGTCATAGCCAGTGCCGGCCCTAGCCTTTTTGGGGGCCCTACATTTTTTGGCCAGCCCTGGTCATAACATATTATTAGTGGGTGTTGATCTGGGGAAAGTTCACTTCCATGTAGTTGTCAGTGGAATTGCATTAAATCCAATTGAGAACAGGTTGTTCTGAGAGTACAACCCTGATGTACACCTCTCTCTGCAGTTTGACTTTGGAGACGTGGCAGTCCACCAGGCCATTCACACTATAGAATACTGCCTGGGCTGCATCTCCAACACGGCTTCCTACCTGCGACTCTGGGCCCTTAGCTTGGCCCACGCACGTGAGTGACACACACACACACGCGAATGTAATGCACATGTACATGCAAGTACCGGCTCTGTGGAACTAATTGTCAGCACACACATAAACAAAATAGAATCATAACTCATGCGAAAAGCACACACTGTAATTTTTGGTCTCTCTCGCTCAATCATTCCCAGTACTTGACACTAATGGGTGGATAACGACCTAGTAGCAGAACAAACACTTCCTCTCATCTCTCACTCCTCACCTCTCAATCTGCCCTTACTGCCCGTTTCTCTTATTCCAACTCTCTTTCCCCGTCTTTCTTTAACCTTCATTAATCAGTTTCTTTCTCACTGGTTCGTTTATTCACTGAACTCTGTCTTCCTCTCTTTTTTTGCTCTCTGTCTTATTCTTTGTGTTATTCACTCCCTCTAATTCCTTGTCTCTTTCTCTCAATATCGCTCTTTCTGTTTCTCTCTCCTTATTTCTCTCCCTGTCTCTCAGAGCTCTCAGAGGTGCTGTGGACCATGGTGATGCACCTGGGCCTGTCTTCCAGGAGCGGTGGAGGCTTCTTCGGCCTGTCAATCATCTTTTCGGCCTTCGCCACGCTCACCGTTTGCATTCTGCTCATCATGGAGGGCCTGTCTGCTTTCCTGCACGCCCTTCGTCTGCACTGGTTTGTCTCACACACACATACACACACACACACAGAAGATTTCTGGCTCTGTATATGCAGTTTACAGTTATGTCCCGCGCAGCCCACACATCGTTTCTGTTCATGCTTGTGCTCATTTTGAACCCCTGAACGTCTGTTCACCTGCTGTCGTGTGAACTCAAAGCAGTGCTCTGGGTAAACGGTGATCCCTGTGCCGTAACAGGATCCAGAGGTGACTGATGATCCAGCTCTCAGTCCCAAATAGCACCCTGATTAGAAGTGGTACACTACGTAGTGACCATTTAGGATGCACTTTGAACTGTCTAGTGTTCATGAGACATTTACCCCCCTCTCCATCGTACCCATTTCCCCTCCAGTTTTCCAGTGATAATCATCATGTGGAAAAACAGCTCTACCCGGTGTAACGTAGACAGGTAGAATGACAAGAATTAGGCTATGTATAAACAGTATATATATTCTTTTTAGCAAGCTATCTTTCTAGGTGCTGGGTTTTGGCAGGTAACTTAAAGAGGTTTATTTTCTTAAAACCTTCTCAAACTGGCACTGGCTATTAAGCTCTGATGACTATCTGACCTCATGGTTTGGGAAATGAGCTCTACTGTAGGAGAGTGTGTGTTTTTGTTGGAAGCCAGAATGAGGCTGAAGGCTCACGCCCGCCCACCTGCCTTTGACCCCATGTCTTTGAGTGTGCCAGTGTTGGATTGGTGCAGCGTGGTACCGTTCCCTCTCCCAAGCATTAGTTGGCCTGTCTTCCCTCAAATTACCTCAAAAGGGCCCCCAGGAAAATGCTGTGTAGACCCCCTTAAAGTATTTACAATGTGTGAATTGTAAATGTCATGCTGTTCCCCTAAATAAACCATTCCTTTTTAATGAAATCCAAATGACATAATGTACAGGATATTAGCCAGAGTATCAGTTTTAAAAAATGTCTAATTGAAATATGAACAAACCTGTTCTGACTGAGGATCCATTCTGTTTTATTGTACCCTCAAGCTGCCCTCTCGGGTGGCTAAATATTTGCCATTCCGATGGGACATTCCTTGGTGTTCCCCGTGCCTCCTCTCGTATACCTGTCAGCTGAGGCTGAGGAGAAATGGGAATTGGGAATCCACCCATTGTTTATTCTGGACTTCGGAGCTGTGTCCAAAATGGCTTCTTTTCCTGAACGTATTGCACTACATTTTCTAAAGGCCCGTTTTATGGGTCTCGAGTGAAAAGCTGATCAAGGTTAACATGCTTTTTCCCAACCAAGCTAAATTGTTTAATCACTGGCAGATAGTTTAGCTTTTCAAACCTTTATGAGGTTATTCGTCTAATATCAATATATTTTTCAAGGCCTTAATAATACATTTGAGGTAAAACATCTTTAAAAATACAGCATATAAACCAGTTGCCTTTTTAGTTAAAAACAGCTTGGTAAGTGAAAACCAATTTAGGCTTGAATAGGAATTCATGAATCAGAACCTTGTTTTTGCATGAGCGGCGCCGTTAAGGAATTTTGAAGGAGTGAACTTAGTGGGACTTCCTATGAATTACAGAAAAGATCAAATGATTCTTCCACAGCATAGGGATGGATCAGTCAATACATGTGAGCAAACATTCCATACCTGCAGATGGTTGTAAATCTCTGAACTTGGCTTATACGTGTTCAGACTTACTCCCAGGGCCGTACTATCACATTTAGGGGCCCCATGGCATCAGCCTCTAGATTAATGCACTGTACAACTTATGCCATGAGTCTGAGGGAAATCTTTACAAATCAGAAACTCATAGAAGTAGATGAAAAACATTTTAATACTTCCTTAGTGACTCTGCTCATTGTATCACAGACATTTATATCCTTATATAACTAATTAAAGGAGAATACACAGTATTAATGCAATATTAACTGGAATCCATGTAATGTAATCATCTAAAAAAAAAAAAAAATTAATCACAGGTCTCTGTAATAATCGCTGGCCTTGTGTGTCGACTAATCATACTTTCCATATTTGAAAAAAAAGATTTAAAATTTAATCAAAGACATCTAGGGTTTCTTTTTGGTGTCTGTATTTGTTCCTGGCCCTAAAAAAAGGAAGGGTTCACTTAAAAACATACATTCTTTTATGGAGGTTAAACGATGCAGTGTAAGCTCAGACAAGGATTAAATTAATCAGTTGTCAAGTCAAAGCTGGTGTGTATGTTTGTTTGAAACTAGAGTTGGAAAGATATTCAGCAGCTCTTGGTAGGAGCTGAACAATGGAAGTTAGCCTACGAAATGACAGTTTCATCTTCATCCACTTAGTGATGGCATATATTTTTCTTTGCATTGGTTCCAGGAGTTTCCCCTTTGAGGTATGTTCTGATTCAGAAAGATGGTGATACTGCCAAGCACTAGGCCTTGTATCTGTGGACTATGCTGCTTGTTAATGCCTGAAATTTTGCCTAATGAAAGGGATTATTTCTAAATATGGAAATCAGAGTGTTCCACTTAGATTTCCCTTTTCTTGCCATTCAAATAAGAGCTGGTTTTAGTCATGTGCCCAGAAGTTGGAACAAGTATATTTTATTTAACCTCAAAACCCTGTAATTGGTTGAAATTCAAGAGGTTTTGTTCTTTGTGTTGCGTTTTGTTCTGACTTAAAATTACCTAAAATGTCAATTCATCTGTTCAGTAAATCACTGATTTTTGTTTGTCTTTTTGTGGATGTCCACAGGGTTTTTGACCTTACCCAGCACCCCTGTACATGAAAAGCCTTTAGTAGTGGCCACTCCTGTAAATGCTTTACAATCTCTTGAACCTTCCTGTCTTTTTTTGTTAGGGTGGAGTTCCAGAATAAGTTCTACACTGGGCAGGGCTTCAAGTTTGTGCCCTTCTCCTTCGAGAGCATCCTTGAGGGACGATTCGACGAGTAAATCACCTCACCCCCTCCATGGTGAATCCCAGGCAAACCCCTCCTTTCCCCATCCTGGTCTTCTTCTTCTGAGACTGCTCTGCATGGACCTCGAGACTACAGCTCTCCTACCCCCTCTAGGGGCAATGTTGTGAAGTGTCGCATCCTTAGCCGATAACCTACGTCTCTGTACGCTCCCCACCATCCGCACAATGTTGTGCTGTGTTTTCTGTTCCTTTTTGGTTTTCTGGGAAACTCCCTACTCCACCGATGCCCTAGGAAGTTGAGCACCCTGGAACACAACTCTTGTGTTACATTTCAACCACACGTCATATGATGGATGGACATTACTAGTACAGCAACTTTCATGTTTGTGTCCGGCCAGTGACTGTTTGTGTCTCCTGATAATGGTTATGTAATGATTGCTGTTTACAACTCATTTATGAGATGGCGTCATACCTTTATACACCTAAAACTCATGTAATACAAATCAAGTAAAAACACTGCCCGTTTAACATACTGTATCCTTTGGCATTCCCTCCACCGGCGAAACCTGTTCTGGTATATCAATTCACAGGGAATGTCCCATGGGTGTTGTGATTCTCCCTTCATGTATTGTTTTGTGCAGCATGATCTAGCTATTAGCTACTGGAAAGAGTGACCCTGTCGAGAGGAAATCTTAACAGATGCGTCCTGCTGAGGATATGATGTAATTGAGACAGGGACATGACGGAACTTGTTCAGAAGCAGTATCATTTTACTCTTTATTTTTGAAACCGTTATGTAACTGCGAGGGTGGATATAGATCAAACATACACATACCTGGCCTCTCCATGACTCCACAGTATTACCAATACCCTTAAATGTGCACTTAGATATCTTTATTTCAAATAGTCCATTTATAAAAACACTGTGTTTGGCCGATTTCGGTGGTTGTGTGACGTGGGATGTCATGTGTAATTTAAACATATCTGCATACAATTATGAAGTCCTCTTGTGCAATTATGTGGCTGTCAATCTTTTCCTTCCTGTGTGTGAGTGATGCGCTTGTCCACGCACACAGTATCTGCAGTAGGGGAGGGAATCTAAAACAAAGTCTGAAAACTCCTGTTATTGACTGTCACATTTATCCTGCAGTGTTATAGGTACTTTGCAATCCAAGGTGTTTGTCAGGCTAACTATTAAAACAAGGTGTTTGTCAGGCTAACTATTAAAACAAGGTGTTTTTCAGGCTAACTATTAAAACAAGGTGTTTGTCAGGCTAACTATTAAAACAAGGTGTTTGTCAAGCTAATTATTAAAACAAGGTGTTAGCGGGAACCGCCCTACTGTCCTGTTTTTTATGTTGTCATGGTTATTCATTATTTATGGTCACTGTCATTCTTCAGAAATATACTCCTACCCTTGGATAGTTTACCCTAATTGCGAAATTACATATAATTTTTTATTTCTATCTCTGTTTATAACAGGAATCCAAGCTTCGGTTTAACCAGTCTACAAAGCGTAAATTTTTTAGTATTGACTGCTTATTGTTTCAGGAAACTGATACTTTGGGTGAACCCTTTAAAGTTCCCATCGCCGAGCACACACATTTCTTAACATACTTCTTAGAGTTCTGTTTTTTTCTTAGATTCCCTGATCGGTCAAGCACTTTAACAACTGATTTCCCTGTGTGAAGGTGAAGCCCTCTGAGATTTACAGACCTCCATTGTGCGAGGTGAGAGGAACTACATCAACACAGCTCTGGTTACACAAAAAAGAGAGCTCTGCTGCCAAGCCATCCCACCCATTTCCCAATCTCCCCCAGCCATATGGCCCTCTGAAGGCTGTGGAAACAAACAACCTGTTAGGACAATGCGTTGTTAATGGGAACTCCAGGCTCAGTCTTAGCCTACCTCTTCCTGATAAAATCAAAGTATACTAAACACAATCTGTACACAAGGTACTTCAATCTCAATTATGTAAGTTACGACATTTAAGGAATTTTAATTTCTGGTTGAAAGTATTGCTATAGGCCTAAAGAGACATACAGTGTGGAGAACAGGTATTTGATACACTGCTGATTTTGCAGGTTTTCCCACTTACAAAGCATGTAGAAGTCTGTAATTTTTATCTTCAACTGTGAGTGATGGAATCTTAAACAAAAATCCAGAAAATCACATCGTATGATTTTTAAGTAATGAATTTGCATTTTACTGCATGACATAAGTATTTGATACATCAGAAAAGCAGAACTTAATATTTGGTACAGAAACCTTTGTTTGCAATTACAGAGTTCATATGTTTCCTGTAGTTCTTGACCAGGTTTGCACACACTGCAGCAGGGATTTTGGCCCACTCCTCCATACAGACCTTCTCCAGATCCTTCAGGTTTCGAGGCTGTCGCTGGGCAATACAGACTTTCAGCTCCCTCCAAAGATTTTCTATTGGGTTCAGGTCTGGAGACTGGCTAGGCCACTCCAGGACCTTGAGATGCTTCTTACGGAGCCTCTCCTTAGTTGCTCTGGCTGTGTGTTTGGCCAAGATCTCGCGATACATGGCTCCATCCATCCTCCCCTCAGTACGGTGCAGTTGTCCTGTCCCCTTTGCAGAAAAGCATCCCCAAAGAATGATGTTTCCACCTTCATGCTTCAAAGTTGGGTTGGTGTTCTTGGGGTTGTACTCCTTCTTCTTCCTCCAAACAGGGCAAGTGGAGTTTAGACCAAAAAGCTCTATTTTTGTCTCATCAGACCACATGACCTTCTCCCATTCCTCCTCTGGATCTTCCAGATGGTCATTGGCTAACTTCAGACGGGCCTGGACATGTGCTGGCTTGAGCAGGGGGACCTTGCATGCGCTGCAGGATTTTAATCCATGACGGTGTACTGTGTTACTAATGGTTGTCTTTGAGACTGTGGTCCCAGCTCTCTTCAGGTCATTGACCAGGTCCTACCATGTAGTTCTGGGCTGATCACTCACCTTCCTCATGATCATTGATGCCCCACGAGGTGAGATCTTGCATGGAGCCCCAGAGCGAGGGTGATTGTATGTCATCTTGAACTAATTCCATTTTCTAATACTTGCGCCAACAGTTGTTGCCTTCTCACCAAGCTGCTTGCCTATTGTCTTGTAGCCCATCCCAGCCTTGTGCAGGTCTACAATTAAATCCCTGATGTCCTTACACAGCTCTCTGGTCTTGGCCATTGTGGAGAGGTTGGAGTCTGTTTGAGTGTGTGGACAGGTGTCTTTTTATACAGGTAACAAGTTCAAACAGGTGCAGTTAATACAGGTAATGAGTGGAGAACAGGAGGGCTTCTTAAAGAAAAACTAACAGGTCTGTGAAAGCCGGAATTCTTACTGGTTGGTAGGTGATCAAATACTTATGTCATGCAATAAAATGCAAATTAATTATTTAAAAATCATACAATGTGATCGGCAAAAATACTATCAAATACTTTTTCTCCCCGCTGTAACATGTCTTTTCATTGAGGATTGCTGATGGTAGGCATACTTATTTAACTGTTTTTACTTTATCTCAAACCAAATGGATGCAATTGCTATTGGTTTCAAATGGACTGCTGCAGAACAGGTTTGGGTTTGTCCCACTGCTTTTTCAGCAAGAAACTCTGTCCTCTGTCTTTCCCCACTTTCCTGTCAAATAGGAAAATGCCTTTTGTTTTTTGTTGCGGAACATCCGCAAAAACATGTAAGACAATTTATCATGTAAACATCCAGGCCTAATTAGAGTGTCCATATGGTGATGGCTGTGTTGTTGAAAGTAGGGGGCCGGGTTTATGTTCTAGAATCATGCATTCCTCAGTGCACGGAATGTGCCCACATGAGTCAACAAAGACTTTTCAGATTCTTGTGGCTGACAAATTAAGTTTGCTTTAGCGTGCCTTCACCCTAGCTTTTACTTCTTGGCAGTGAGTCGACATCGCATTAGACTCATCAAGCTGAAATTGCCTATAATGCACCAAGATGGCCTGTGCCATGGCAACACTGACAAACTGAGAGAAAATTGGCAAATCAGTTCCACTGCTCACAAGTAGTTACCTCGCAGGGTTTCAATTGAATGACGTACAACGTCCGTCACAACCAAGTGTGTACATCAAATGAACGTATTAAGGGGACTTGCTCAAATTTGGAAAAATACAAATCAGCCCCGCAGACAACAGATGTCCTATTTCAAAACTCCTGAAGACACTTTTATCATTGCCTATGTTACAAAAAATATCCACTGAATTTGTCTTTGACAGCAGATGATATAAATGCTTAATGTATTGACATGTTTTCAGTGCTAACGCTCGGGCTTACATGAGAGTGCACAATGAGGGCTAGTGTGCCTGATCACAGGCTCTGGCAGACAGCCCAACCTGATGGCAGCCACCATAATTACATTAAATACAATGCTCCGACATTTTAGAAGCTGCAGAAATAGTTTCATAGTTCTGTGTTTGTAAGCCTATGTTAAGTCAAAAACGAATGACTGACGTAAGCTACTTGAAAGGATTCTTCAATTACACCTAAAATCTCCCATTTTTTGTAGGGTTCTAACCCTCATTCAGAAAAACAAAATGTGCCATTGAATGGCAGTCAATCAAAAAGTCATTCACCTTTTCCTGCTGAATGGATAGCAATCAAACACGCCGGTCATCTGCACTTTCTCTTTCAGTTGTGATTCCACATAGTATAATACAGTTATTCTGAAAATAAGCACTGCTGGGCCATACAAATAGGCCCAGAAAACCCTTTAGACCAGGGGTGGCCAATATTTTTCCCTGGGGGCCCACATTGAAAAGGCCAGAAAGCATCGTGGGCCGTATTGCTTTTTCAACCAACATGCTTAAAAGACACACAGCATAAAACTCTGTTTTCTTGCATATTATATTTATGCATATTTATATTCCATGCAACACCATTTTCACAATCTAACTTAATTTACTTTAACAATGTTTTTTGTATTATACTCTGTTATTATTGAAGGTAAAGGCCTAAGAAATTCCTTTTCAAGGTTATTACTCAACGTGAATATTACACGACATATTTGCCTAAAAATTTTACTTTCAACTTAACAGAGAAGGCTATATTACATAAGGTAGGCTATATTGTCAACAACAGTTATTAGGGCAGCCATAAGTCTATGAAATCCCTTTTGAAGATTTTCACCCAATGCAAATGTTGGTATAATTGCCATCATCTAACTTCATACAGTATGTTTATTTGTACTACATGCTTTTAACGACAGCTATTCTGAAAGCCCAGACCCAAGATATCAACAATAATATGTAAAGCTAACATTGCAGTTTTTAAAGAGTACAAATTGCAGGGGCACTTCCAGAACAACTGAACTTTATTTGTGATTAATCAGTCACTTTAAATAATGGCAGGTGTGTAATGACTTTGAATGTGATTGGTTAATTCTGAACTCAGCCACATCCCCAGTTATAAGAGGGTTTGCACACATATGCAACCAGGTTATTGTGGTTTTTATTTTTTTATTATTTTCCCCCTCAAAGATTTCAGTTTGTTTTTCAATTGAATTGTTCACGTTATAAGTCACATTGAATGTAGAAAATGTTCTGACATGATTTATCTTTGTCTCATTCTTTTACATCACAAGAACCTGGCAATTTCACAGGGGTGTGTATACTTTTTATATCCACTGTATTCTAATCTACTATAAACCCTTCCCTATAAAAAGGGAAGGGTTTATAGTAGACACACTGTTAACGTTCTTTCATTCGCACTGTGAATTCGAGCAGCTGACATTTCAAGTATAGAATATTAAGAAAAGTAAAACCTATAGATGCAATGTTAATGGATGTTGAGGCTTCCATCTTAACTTAAGCATTTTCTTAGCTGCAGTTAAATCAGCTAGCCATACCTTTTTTGTTGTTTTGACATTGACAAGGATGTGCTATCATTCAGCAATAACACAACTGGAAGGCAAGGGACATCAAAGCCTAATATTTGTGACAAGGTTACTGTAATTCCCTTCCAAAAAGTTATGACTTGAGGACAATTCCACATGGCATGCATAAAAGAGCCAATTGCATTATGTGAACAAAATGAGCATACAGGGATGTTAAAGAGATTTTATATGTTTTGTAAGGAGTAGTATAAGTTCTTTTTAAAGCAGCACATAGCTGAAGATAAAGAAAAAAAGAAAAACCAGGTCAATTAAACTTATCTCCTGGAGACTGTTGATGTAACTATAAGAATCTGAACAAAATGTTAGCCATGCCAACGACCTGCCTTCAACTACAAACATTAAACATTTCAGTGTTCAACACAGACTGTTCAATGTGTTTTATACACTAGATGCTAATTTTTAAAAATCTGCAAACTTTAGCTTGTATGTGGAGAAAAAAGATCCACTATTTCTCAAGGCCTCCCTGGAGATACATCCAGTCAGTCTTGGTGAAAGTTTACCAAAAGGTTAACAGGTATTAATCAACTCCCACCTGGCCTTTATCACTTCCATAATTAAAGCCATAGTCTAGTTAAAGCCAGAAACCTGAGGTTAAAGAAACAAAAAAGATAATGCAGGAAGTCCAGAAACATCAGATGCTGAGAATACATTTTTTCAGCGCCATCTACAGGGTTTTAAAAGATCTTGAAAACTCCAGGGTCACAGGTGCCTCTCCATCCTCTTTTTGCAAGTCAAATAAATCCTGTCTCAAATGTCAGATTTAGGCTCAATTTCCAGGGAAATGTCACTGTAGTTGACAATCCAGGGACAAGGTCTGAAGACCAATACGTTTATCCAATGTGAATTTACAATTGTTCTTTATTTTAACAGTGAAAGGTTGCCAATACTTTTTTCCACAATTGAATATGTATTCATATCCAGTTCACAGGCAAGTTAAAACGGTGACAGCATATTTAGTTCTTACTTCAATTTGTCAGCAAAGCAATTTATCTGCATTTTAAATGACCTGTGCACACATTCCAATGCACAAAGAAATACACACATGTATATTTATGTAATATTATTGCATCTTTATTGACATTCTTATCTAGGCTTATTCTGTTTTCATTCTGCTATGTTCATCAGGAACATGAAATTATTACATTCTGTAAAATATTATTATGACATTGTGATTTGCAAAAGATTGAGATTTATAGTTTAAGTTACCATGAATATGTTTTAAAAAATTACTGTCAGCAGAATTTGTTACAAAAATGATCAATAACTGCTCTACATTTGCTAACAAGAAAAGTCACTTAACTGTTCAAATACTTTTTCCCCAGCAGTGAATTCCATTGCCTGCCAGTTAATACTGTTTCCTGGAATAAAGTTTTTCCCTTGCATATACAGTTTTATTTGACAGGGAGAGATCATAGTGTCCCAGAAATGGACATCGGTAATATCACCAGTGAATGATTGGAATGCTACAAAACCTCCCCCATAACTTCCTTGGTTTTGCCCTAAGATTATACTTGGTTTTCCGATTATAGGGCCATTTACCTTTAAAATCTTCCATGCACTTCGTCTACCATTTGCCCAGATCTGGTTGAGACCAGTTTTAGAGTCCCAAGTGAAACAAAAGGAGATCCATGCATTTCTGTTTTCCGGCATCCCACGGAAAATTACGCTATCTCCTCGGATGCTCAACTGATACCCACCGCTTGATTGGAGCAACAGATTGATATCTTTGGCATTAGAAGGGGTTGCCAGTGAGAAAAGGGACTGATCTCTTTGCACATCAGTGAAGAACCTCTGACACATAGTCATGGCAGTAATAGGCTTTGAGAAGTTGCCAGTGAGTTTTACAAATGAGTTGCTTGTCTCAACTGGGATGATGAACTTTGTTCCAGAAAGATCTGCATGGGTTGAAAATGAGGGAAGGGGATACAAATGTAACTGCTCTTAATGATTGGAGGAGGAGGTACAGACACAATCAGAGTAAGTACTGTAAATACAGTATTGAGCCAGATTGACATGGTTAAAATTACAAATGATAACTTCGGAATGAACTCACCTTGAGGTCTACCGTAACAGCCATAGATCAGAGCCAGCAGAAAGGACACCGTCTTCATCCACTTAATTAAACTGTTCCAAACAAAGAAAATGAAAGTATCATATATAATTCTGATTGTTAAACTTGCCATTAAGAATAATTTAAAGTGATATGCACTTTAAATTGCACACAAAAGCACAAAAGCAGTCACATTTACATAAGACAAGAATAATCAATTTAAAAAAACTATTATATTTTAACGAAGTCATGGAGATTTTAAATGACCTATCCATGTCTCCTTAATGTTGAGCCTCGTTGCAGCAAACACCCAGGACCCAATCTTGACTATAGCTCTCCCCTGCGTCTTTTCTGCTGTAGAAGTGAGATACTTTTTTCAGGGGGCAGAACCATTATGAACCAATTGGGAAGATCGTCAGATAAATACACCCCCTGGTTGCTATGTTTTACTAGTGAGTTTAAGGGGGTCAATAAATCCAACCTGCTGTTCATATATGCACAGAGAATAAATATTACCAGACAAACTCAATAGCCTCTGCACAAGGAAACAGCTAAACTACAGCTGCTACTACAACACATATATTGAATGTTAAAGCTATCAATTGTCATATTAACTATTTACCATCTTAGGAAATGTATTACATTTAATTTCAACATGAATTTAGTGCTGGCTTGTACTGGAAACAAACTATCAACAAACCATCTGCTTATAAGCAAATGCCTGCTAAGGTTAGGATTAGATTTAGAGGAATGTATAGGGTAAGGGTTAAGGCAGAGCTGTGCACAGACCATTCGAGGGGTATGGGACAAAATGACAAAAGGGCTCCACAGAACAGGCGTTTGGTGTCCTTGAGGCAGTACCATCTCTCACCAGTCAATCCTACCAACGTTTTAAGCCTTAATTGGAACTGTGAGTAATTTTGGTTATCTAGGCCCCAGATTGGGGCTGATGGTACATGCAGATAAAATGTCCCCAGGCCACAACAGCAGATAGAGAGGAGTATACTGAGGTCCTCAGAACAATCAAAAAGAATATAACAGAATATAAGAATTTATATCTCAACATTTCCTCGTTTCCTTTTTGGAGATAAGGGAATTAATTAACTAATCCACTAAAAATACATTCCAGAAGCTGCGTCATGGTGGCCATGATTTTAATTTGGTTTGCAGCATACCAACAAGCGCCAGAGTCCAGCATTGGGCTGTGCAAATTGAATACATTTAAATATTCTTATTAATTACTAGTACTCTTGACACAAAGATACATTTTTCTTTTGTTCCTTTATTTATCCTTTAAAATTGAGTAAACTAGTCGATTGTAGCACAACCAATTAGATAATTACAGACGTTTTAGTGACTTCACTCTCATCTGGAGCTTGATCACATTATGGCTATGCAATAAATGAATGTCTTATATAGAAAAGATTTGGTGTTGCTAGCACAGATTCAGACAGACTTAATAGAAAGTAAAACCTGTTCTCATGTTTTGTGAGTAGATTATTTCTATACAAATGTGCAGTTGTGGTTTTGTTCCTTGTACCCTCACATTTTAGAAATAAGTATTAGTTAGCATGTCAAGTAAAAAAAATAATAATTTCATTTATTTTAACTTTGGAGTTAATTCATCCAAATACTGTCTCTCTCTCTCTCCTAGTTAAGTTTGTTTCTAAAAGTTCTCAAAAAGTCACATGCTGGTTATTTGGGAATGTTCAGATTAGTTTCACTGAGCCCAGATGTGTCAGTGTGAGATAAATTAACTGTTATTATTATTTCAGAAGATGGGGGGGCTTGTGTAAGTGGAATGTTATGAGATCTTGGATCCTCATGTTTTAACCACCCTCAGCTAACAGACCTGAATCACAACTTGAAAAATGATAAAGCCAAAAGTTTTTCATACAGTATTTTATATTTTTCCTGGTAAATTAATAAATATACCAAAATAATTTGCACTGGGCTGTCTTTTTCATTTATTTACTTGGACCTACTTGAATTGGACTGAAATTGTATATTTTAACTGTAGGCTTTATAACTAGCTTAAATAAATGTTTATAGTTTATCTATAATATTGTTTTCTAAGGTTAGCTTTAGTGTTTGATGTTTCATTACAATATCATTTTATATAGTGCTGGTCCATTCACAAGATATCCAAGAGATGTTAGTCTCAGTTACTGTTAATAATGGTTCCTCAGTGATCTTAGACATTGTCTGTCACATTATGCATGTGACATCTCAATCAAAGTCTAAACCAGTTTCTTAGATTCATTGGAGAGCAGTTGGGGAGGACAAAAAAACTACTGAAACACAAGGCCATTTCACAACCAAATTCAATCATACTGTATAGCTACAAGACTCATCCACGTTGCCGCCACCAATAATCACTTTTGAAGTTGTAACTACCAACATCACGCTCAGAGCAGAAACTATCCATGTTTAGCAGTAACTATAGCAATAGTTGCTTAGGGGACCAAGACAATTCACAGGACCTACCAAAACCAGCCAATGATTTATTGGTAGAGGAGGGGTGCTAACTGAGGGCTCACTCTCCTTCTGCCTTTAACCCTCCTGTTATGTTCAACTGTAAGGAACAGTAATAATGTTCCTGGCTCAATTCACCCGGTGCATGTTTAACCAACCGAAGTAGTTACAAATATATTATTCTCCATAAACATTATCTTTAGCTCAAATAACACCAATTTAATTAATATTTAGGGTAATCGAGGCTTTCATCCCTTAAAAGGTCATGGTTTACTTATGACAATTCACACTTTTTACTTTCAAACTTTTTTTCTGTAGAAAACTAGACATTCAATCCACTTGTTTTATTTATTTTTATTTAGACTTTTTTGTTGATTTTGTTGACTTTTTGGTTGATTTTAACAACCAAAACTTCTCTTCTGGTCCGGGTCAAATTTACCCTTTCAATTCAAACCACACACAATCATTAGTTTAAAACTACATTTCATTTTTTAAACAGGAAATCTGAAAAAGTAAGACAATTGCGTCTGTGTTTCTATGAAGCACATGAGTGTCAGGATGCCACTACATGTTTTGTACAAATGAACAGTTTTGCCTGTGATGCTAGTCTTGCTGTCAGACTTGGCACCTCTTCCTATTTTGCCCTCAGCATTAACCTAGAAAGATGACAATGATGATTACTTGGTTTGAACAGTACAGACGTTTACGCGCATCTTGATCCGCTGACTCACACACATGCACGCACACACACAACCTCGGGCACTAGTGGGGAAGGTGCGTCCCCCTCCTGAAGGCTCCTCACCATGGCTACAGTGGCTGGGGTTCTTGGCATGTACTGGCTTCGCTCAATGTGGGCTGTCACAAGTGTCAGAAATTGCGGAAAGATGTGTAGTTGGGGTCCAGGAACAAATTCTCTCTGTCAGTCTGGGGGAGGGGGGGGTGTTTGTGGTTTGGGGGGGATTAGGCATTATTTGTGTAACATTATGTGTGTAATATAAACATGGGGGGGGGGGGGGTTGTTCATTAAGCCCAGCAGAAAAAGTGAAAAAAATGATTTAAGATATTTTTCCTGTTTATTTTTTTACTTTGTATCAGGTCAATTTGACCTGCAACAAAACAGGAGGGTTAATGTAGGGAAGGGCTTCATCTTTAGAGGGGCTTTGTCCCCACCTTTCATTGACATTACAGCTTATACCTTTTATTAGCATTGTGAAACTAATTTCCTTTATATTTTCATTTGAAATTCAAAGCAACATGAAAGAGCCAATTCAAACAAAAAGAAACAGTGAGCAAATGTGATCTTGGTGATACAGCTAGTCCTCAATGTCTAGACCTAATGCCCACTGAGATATTTTGGCAGGAATAGAATTATAAAAAGTTTTGAGAAATATGGTTGGATCTGGGTGGATTTCTGTACGCTTCAAAACTCATCCTACTGCTGTCGTCAGCAGTTACAACAGCAATAGAGAGCCAGCTCCAATAGAACCAATGTTATATTAGGGTCATGAAATGTAATTAAAGTAAGCTTAATAATGCATAAGAGTACTAACTGAAACCTACAAAGGCTAAATAGAGACAATGACAAAGACTAGCTTATCTTTAAATTAGGCGGTTACACAGAGGAGGCAATCTGATACCAATCATGTTATTGGACACAGTGGAAACCTCTCAGTGGGGTGTGAGGACGTTCTGTGGTCAGGGTCTAAGGACATCTGGCAGGCATGACCAATCTCTTAAGTGCTTCCCCTGGATTCTAGCACAGAAGTTTGTATTCAACTATGTTCTCACTGAGAACACTAACAACTAAGGAAATTAACATCTTTAATGCTAATACTTCCTCCCCTGATTTTTGGGTTATGATTTTGTTTACAAATCAAAGTGGATAATATGTAACAAATACATTCCCAAAACATAACACCAATGCCACATTATTTTACAGATACATTGGTATGCCAGTTCATTTTTTTCTCTCTACACTTTCCACTTGGATACGTACTGTCTTCAGGGGATGAACCCCCCCCCCCCCCCCCCCCCCCCCCCCCCTTACTTTGTGGTCAAACATGCCTTTATAGTGCTGAGCTTCAATCAGGACCTAAAATTTACTTCACCAGCTGCAGTTGGAGGTAGATTAAAGAGCCAGGTGGGGTCAAACTGTGGCTATGAGAAATCTGCCTACAACACTATTTCATCTAAATCAGTGAATCAACAGTTATTATTCAGCATTCTTGAATATTTTATGTTCTACTTGCAGCTGTGCAACTGTGCCTAAAAAATAAAAACAAGCAACAAAATTCTACTTCGGATTCGTAGAACCAGGAGCCGGAAGACCGTCAAAAAACACGAGAGATACAATCGCTTGATTTAAAGGAACACTTAAATCACACACCGGGTCTCGATGAATGCTCGTGATGAGTCGGCGTATTGTCTCCATCCAGACCTGGATCAGGGCATCTGTGAGCTTCTGGACAGTCTGTGGCGCTACTTGGCGGCGTTGGATGCACCAATACAGAATGTCTCAGAGGTTCTCAATTTAATTCAGGTCTGGGGAACGTGAGGGCCATTCAATGGCATCAATGCCTTCGTCATCCAGGAACTGCCTACACACTCTGGCCACATGAGGCCAGGCATTGTCCTAGATAAGGAGAGAAATTGTCTGTGGCCACCAGCTGCAAAACCATTCCCTTTTTTCGGGTTGTCTTGCTGTTGCCTCTCCAGTGTACCAGTTGACACTTATTTGCACCAAAACAGGTGACACTGATTCATAATCGCTCATGCTTCCTAACAGGACAGATTGAAATCACTGAAGTTTAATTGACTTGGTGTTATATTGTGATGATTACGTGTTCCCTTTTTTGAGCAGTGTATTTTGCACAAGATCCAAATGTTGTAAAAGCAGCCAGGGTAACCTATATTTTAGGTAACGTGTGTGTTATATGTTAGAAATGACTGAGCTAATGTCTCATGATATCTATGACATTACATTATATGCAAGGACAGCTACATGCCACAGAAGTAAAATGTTTTGTGTCAAGATATTACACCTGGATTAACTTGCTTTGATTATACCTGACATGTAAAACATTTACTTTGACAACCACAAAACAGTTTTTGAGGTAAAAATAAATAAATACACTTTTCCCAAGTGCCTTTCTTCCTCACTGCAAGTTGGACATTATGGATTCTCCCTGAATATATGATCACTAGAGATCTGTGTGGGGGAGGGTGTCGATAGGCTACAGTGTAGTATCGCAATATTATTTTGGATGATTCTAAAAATAATTTATTTTTGGTTTGAATTTTCAAGCAGTTAAAAACGCTATATTAGTTTTAATTGGGGTAAAATAAATCAAATCAAATATAGGACCCGGTTGTAGGTTCCTGGATTATCAATTTGTAGCAGAAGGTGCAGGCCCATGTTTACTTCATCCTTCCCCAATGACAACACGTGAATCTATTTCATGACACGGCTAAAATGTGGGAGATCGCCAATATGGCACAGAGTTATAAAGTCATGGTAATTACACAAAACATATGTCTACGGGCTATTCTAGACTTGGCCCATAAATAGCTCCTCTTCAAGCCCCCTCTCTCACTCACCACAGTCACTTCTACCCATGTGCTGGCTAAGCTAGGCTTGCCAATATATATATTTTTTCTTCTTGTTTCTTCTTCATTGGTGTTTTAGGGAGGTTGGCATCCAATGTTAATCGTGCATTACTGCCACCTACCGTACTGGAGTGTGGTTCAGAGACAGGACACACCTATATCCAACCAAGCAACCCAATAGCCCTCAAGTAAATAAACAATATGCTAAAACTAACATCTACCGCTATACCCCTAAGCAAGTTGTTCACACTATTCTCCTGAATCCCATTCTCTCTTTAACTGTCCCTCATACTCATAGTGTCCGCAATTCACCAACACGTTTCACAGTCTCCTCAACGTCACAATAGTCACACCGCCCTGTTGGATGTTTCCCTATCCTGTACAATGAACCATTTCATCTACAGTGCCCTATTCTACGCCTAGAGAACATCCGACCCCCAACACACAGAGTTTGATTAACCATCCCTCCTTCAACATCATGTCATACAGCTTTTCCACATCAAAAACGACAGCTACCACTGCTTCCTTATTCGCCTGAGCCTCTCACCTCTGACTCTAGACAACCACTGGGTCCATCGCACCCCCTACCCTTTCTAAACCCACTCTGATGAGGTGACATCAACCCCATACATTACAATAAATACATAAGCCTGTCTACAATCGTACATTCCATAACCTTACAAATATGCAACATTAAAGCCACAGACCTATAGCTGGTCAGTTTGGATGGATCTTGCCCTGGTTTTGGGATCAGTATTACCACTCCTTCTTTCCAAGTACGTGGCGGCTTCCCCTCCTCCCAAACTCTGTTATACAGAGCCAGAACTCTCTCAAGAGCATTATACGTCAAATGCCTCAACATTACATAAGACACGTCATTCTGACCAGGTGACATCATTCCAGCCTTATTTATCACCTTCCTCATTTCCCCAGGTAAAGGGTGTGCACATTGTATCATTAACATCTTCCCTTCTATCTTGCATCCAGTGGTGCTGCTCTATCTTCTATCGGCACTGCTTTCCTCCTCCTTCTCCCCATGCATGCAGGAATAGTCTTTATAACAGCCCCAACTAAGGCAGTCCTCACTAATGTATTCAGATGATCCACATCCCTACTCACCTCTTACCCCCCGGTCAACACCTGCTCACTCACCAACTGGATAACGCCCCCAGTCCGCCTTACTGAAAACCCACCTACCGATCCCCTCCACGGACCCCTCCATCTCCCCCTGGCCCACTACACACACTAAAGGGTAATGATCACCACCCAATGTTGTGTGAACCCTTACCTCCCACTCCGCTCCGCTAACTACCTGGACAGCAAAGTCAAGTCTAACACAGATTCCCTGCACGTATATCTATTATTGACCCCTCCCATCGCTCAGACACACCCACTGTCTCCCATCCATGAGATCCTCAACCATTAGTACATTTCTATCCGCCCGCTCCCCTCCCCAAAGAGTGCTATGCGCAAAATCATCCCCACACTACATTTCCTTATCTCCTCCATGATCTTCTACCTTCTCCATCGCCTCTATAATCAACCTTTCACAAATGTTATAATTTAAGAACATGACCCCCGTCACCCAGAGCCCTACCACAACATATTCTAGACCGGGCCCCTGCCAAGAGCCCTGTACGGTATAAAGGTGGCACATCCACCCCAATACCTCCATCTCAATCCTTTCGTACTCCAACTTAACCCTGTATAACCTACTCCAAGGATGGCTTGAGCCACAACAATGACCATAACTAAGATCCAGAAGGACATGGCTCTGGCCTCGGCTGATTAAGAACCTGTTGGATCCCTTCCCGTGTCAGCCCTGTCACACCAAGATGTCTTCCAGCCAATTTAACCACAACCTGAATTCTTACAGTTTATTTAACACCTCTGTTATAAACATCACCAACTTCCTTTTGCCAACATGAATTTTATCACCATATACCTTCTCTATCACCTTCTCTGCTTTGCTGCTGCACAGCTAGGGTGACCAGACGTCCTGTTTGTCCCGGGACAGTCCCGTATTTTCGTCCATTTTCAGGTGTCTCGACTTACACTGATCAGCCATTATGACCACTGACAGGTGAAGTGAATAACACTGATACACCGATCAGCCATAACATTATGACCACTGACAGGTGAAGTGAATAACACTGATACACCGATCAGCCATTACATTATGACCACTGACAGGTGAAGTGAATAACACTGATACACCAGTCAGCCATTACATTATTACCACTGACAGGTGAAGTGAATAACACTGATACACCGATCAGCCTTAACATTATGACCACTGAC
This sequence comes from Esox lucius, assembly GCF_011004845.1. NCBI lineage: Eukaryota > Metazoa > Chordata > Actinopteri > Esociformes > Esocidae > Esox > Esox lucius. The sequence goes on along the minus strand of NC_047573.1, from coordinate 29,767,444 downwards.
AGGTGAAGTGAATAACACTGATACACAGATCAGCCATAACATTATGACCACTGATAGGTGAAGTGAATAACACTGATACACCGATCAGCCATAACATTATGACCACTGACAGGTGAAGTGAATAACACTGATACACCGATCAGCCATAACATTATGACCACTGACAGGTCAAGTGAATAACACTGACACACCGATCAGCCATAACATTATGACCACTGACAGGTCAAGTGAATAACACTGATAATCTCGTTATCATGGGACCTGTCAGTGGGGTGTTCCCGGTCTGCAGTGGTCAGTACCTATCAAAAGGGGCCTAAGGAAGAAAAAGCGGTGAACCTGTGACAGGGTCATGGACGGCCAAGGCTCATTGATGCACGTGGGGAGCGAAGGCTGGCCTGTGTGGTCCGATCCAACAGACAAGCTGCTGTAGCTCAAATAGGTGAAAAAGTAAATACTTGTACTGATAGAAAGGTGTCAGAACACACAGTGCATCGCAGTTTGTTGCGTATGGGGATGCGTAGCCACAGACCAGTCAGGTCTTCTTCCCATAGTGCATCCTGGTGCCATGTATTCTCCTGGTAAGCAACGCACACATGCCCGGCCATCCACGTGATGGAAGAAGGTGGCCTGGTCTGATGAATCATGTTTCCTTTTACATCACGTGGATGGCCAGGTATGTGTGCGTTGCTTACCAGGAGAACACATGGCACCAGGATGCACTATGGGAAGAAAGCAAGCTGGCGATGCTTTGGGCAATGTTCTGCTGGGAAACTTTGGGTCCTGCCATTCATGTGGATGTTACTTTGACACGTACCACCTACCTAAGCATTGTTGCAGACCATGTACACCCTTTCATGGCAAAAGTATTCCCTGATGGCATTGGCCTCTTTCAGCAGAATAATGTGCCCTGCCACAAAGCAAAAAAGGTTCAGGAATGGTTTGAGGAACACAACGAGTTCATAGTGTTGACTTGGCCTCCAAATTCCCCAGATCTCGATCCAATCGAGCACGTGTGGGATGTGCTAGACAAACATGTCCGATCCATGGAGGCTCCACCTCGCAACTTACAGGACTTCAAGGAACTGTTGCTAACATCTTGGTGCCAGATACCACAGCACACCTTCAGAGGTCTAGTGGAGTCCATGCCTCGACGGGTCAGGGCTGTTTTGGCGGCAAAGGGGGGCCTACACAATATTGGGAAGGTGGTCATAATGTTATGGCTGATCTGTGTATTTAAAAAAATCATGTTTGTCCCGTATTTTCACTTGGTCCTGTCTATCGATTGGTCTGACCAGCTGCCCATTTGAATGTGACAGGTTTTCATGATTTGCCACACCTGTCAGTCTTAAAGTTCCTTATTTTATAGTCTAACTATGATCCAATCACATTTTAGTCCTCACAAGCTGCAAAGCCCAAGCACCTGTAGGCACTAAATCCCAACTCACTGTAACAACCATGAAGCCAATGTTAGGCTATTTTTTCAAGTAACTTTTGGATTAAAGTGCACAGTTTTCTAGGACAAACTTGTCAAAGACAAGCAGACTCTGAGAAAGATTGCCTCATGCGAAAAATACAACAGGTCAGCGGATTCCACACCCCACAAATCAAATTAGCAAAAGTTAGTAGGTATAATTCTGTGACGTTATTACAGCTGTCGCTGTGTACACCTAAAACACAGGCTTTGTTCATTTTTCAGAGCGTAATGTGTTCATGTTATCCTGAGTCCAAACAGTATTTTGTTGTTGTTTCAATACAATTAATTTGTCACATTTGCAATACTTTTTTTTACAGTATCGCTTCTACAGTGGAAACTGTTCAACTTTGCCTTCTTCAGAGAAACGCATAGTGTTGTTCTGGGTGAAACGCTCTTTTGTTGCTTCAGTCTAAATCATTGTCTAGATATTGTATCCAATGACTGTACACTCACACACTATTGTATTTATGCATTTGATAATAAAATGTTATGTACAGTAAAAGTTGGCCCTACTCTGTTATTCGTTGTGTGTAGGTGTGTGTACATTTCTGTGTGTGGGGCAGGGGTCATGGTCTGACTGTTCCACATTTCACCCTATTGAATCTGGTCACCCTAACACAACCATAACAGCCTCTGCATGACACCCCTCTCCCCACTCACTTCCTGCACCTTCACAGCCTCTCGTGACCTCACATCCACCAAATGCCACACTTTGAGCACCCACACAACTAAAGCACTTTGGCGGCACACCCTCCCCACATTTTCCATACTCACTGTCCCCTCCACACCTGGCACACCTCCTCTTTCAACTGCATGTCCCTGCCACATGCCCAAACCTCTGACATATGCCCAAACCTGGCCTGGGCCAAGCACCAGAGTGGTTTGGCCCAGGCCAGGTGCCACAGTGGTGCAAAAGGGGGCACTGCCATCCTTCGATGTCTGCAGCCTTATTGCATTCACTAGCGCCCCCGTAATATTATCTATCATTTCCTTAACCGTCACACCCTTTTCTCCCACTGTTCCCCAACCACTGTTCCGACTCCACTCTAAACGTCCCCATCTGCTTCACTCGAAGTGCCTTTTCCCTCTGGAACCTATCCCTATGAACACCCATTCTCAGAACACTTTAGCAATGCCCACTTCACCAATCACCTCTTTAATCAAAACTGTCAATCTAATCAGATTCATGCTCCCTACTCCTCCGTCTTCCTCACCATTAACAAACTTCAGCACAACTTTAAATTCTTCCCCGGCTCGAACCCCATCTACCCGCGGCATACCTCTCCTCTCCCCACCACTATCAGCCTCGAGCAGCTGCTACTACCCCCATGTTTTACCACCTCTGTGCTCCATGCTATCTTCGCTAACCCCACCACTGTCCTCTTCCATTTCTGCCCCAGTCACAGCACAGCCATGCCGAAAGCTTAAACTTCTTCCAATTATATTCCAGCAACGTCAAACAGCAAGATATTTATCGTATTCTCTCGCAATTTGCTGTTTGTTTTCTCGCTTGATTTCGTTTTTCGCTCGCAAAACCACCCAACTCTCCTATGATTCGAATCTTCCCGCTGTGTACCCAGAAACCCCAATCAACCGGCGTCGTGAAGAAGATCCGTCACGCCGGCCGCTATCTTATTTTCTTTCTTGTTTTCTTTCTTTGACTAAAAATCACGCTATAATTGACCACTAGCACAAATTGATTACGTCCTGCAAGTAGACCAAACCAGAGATACCTTTGAGGAGATGGAAACCCCATTGTATCAGGATTAACTCCCATTTGTTATGTGATCCGTATTTTGCGCCGAGTGGTGTGTTGTGGGTAATTCCATTAATAGAAGTGCTAGGTGTAAACTGTGTTTTAGGATGAAAAATACATTAGCATGAATTAAAATAGTTTTTATTATAGAATTACTTTCTTCTGAAGAAAATGTGGCTACTTGACTAAAATCCAGATTTTTAATCAAGGCTTTCGTAACGATTAACCTAGCAACAGGGCAACACAGCATGACAACGTGAACGCAATTGGTCGATTGTACGCTGGGCGGGAGCCTAATACGTTCCTCTACTTATTGTCCAATGAGATTTATGTTTCCTCTTTTGTATAATATCTCTGACCAAACTCGTATTTTATTACACGGAAGCTTGCAATATTTTCAGATTGAGTTGACTGGTCAAAATGAGATTTACATGCATTTATAGTCTTACTTTGCTCGTTGTAGTCTTTAATGTATTAGTACATTGCGAGTTTCAGACTCTGGCGCATTTAAAACCGCAAGCCAACGACAAGACTCAGGGAAGAGCTGTAGTGGAACTTTTGAAGCGTCTACTTGGAAATAGGTCTCGTGAGTTCATTGTGTCAGTCAACAGAACTTTATCCAATGACAGTTTGGAAGCATGTGAGCTACGGTCGGCGAAAAACAATAAAATCATAGCTACAGGCAGTACCGGGGTAGCTGTCGCCTCTGGGATTTATAATTACTTAAAATACTTCTGCAATTGTCATATATCGTGGTCAGGCAATCAACTCAACATTCCACGTCCTTTGCCACAACTGACAGGCGTCCTCCGCATCAGCACCCAACACAGGTAGGTTTTTGCAAGGATGCGTTAAGGATGTACTGTACCTCAGTTTCTAGACCCAGAACTTCACCGTACTGGCATAATGGAATCACGGTCTTTTTTTAAATATATATATAAGTATTTAACCATAGTCCATGTAACGACACATTCTTTTTATTTAGTAGTCATATGTGAAAAATCGATAGCTACACATTGACATTTCGGTTCACCATATCTATTCAAGTCGGTTTTAAATTTAGCACAATAATCTTGCACTACAACTATAACTGTAGTATTTTTTTCTTCAAGGTTGTCTAGCTTCTGTTTCTAAATTAATCCTTTAAATTGGTACAATACATATTGATATGACATCATGAGGTCCCTGGCAAGTCTCTGCTCTATTTTACAAGCACCTTGGCGGTGGTGGATCGTTTACTAAATACGTAGGCGTTCAGGTGACATGTGCATCGTTTTGCCCAGCGGATTTGTTTTACCACCTCCAAATAAGCTTTTTTATGTTGTATCAAAACCTGTTTCACGTTTGTGTAGGTAATTAGCAATGGTAAAGCACGCTTCTACGGACTGGAAATAGAGCGGAATGTAGTTGCAAACCTTTTTTTTTTTTTTTTGATTTGGTGATTTTCTTTGGCACCATCAGCACTGTCTACCGATTAAGGACAGAGTATACACGGGTTAATCTTGCAAGGATATTGAGCCAATGTTATTATTGGAGCATCAAGACAATTTGCAAACACTCCGGCCAACCTGGCTTGGGGACCCAGAAGGATCACTGCATTGTAGTCATTTGCCACACCTGGGATATGGCTCCTACCTGGCAGTCAGAGAGGTGTAGACATTTATGGCACTTGGTGTAGTAAAGCGTGAGATGCTCTTCTGGAAAGGTTAGGAGAATGTAAATGACCCCCCCCCCCCCCCCACACATTGGCTCATTGTGGTCTACGTTCATTCATTTGATCAAGAGACAACAGGGGTGAATGTGTTGATGAGGGAGAAAAGTTGACATTCCGTTTGGCCCTGTGAAGTATACCCACCCCCTCTCTTCTCTGTGTCAGCGTTAGCGTATGATGGCTACTTTTTCAGGTTTGTCTTCAACTGTTTTACAGCGCAAAAATAAATAAATCAGATGGGCAGAAAGAACTGGACCATTCTTACCGTCAAGTTTTTTTGTTTATTGCCAACCGTGGACACTTGTGCTATGGTCGGGCCCTTTAAAGCGGGCCCTTCAATTATCCATAGGGCATTAGCCACGCCTGAGCTAACCTCAGCTATGCCAGCACATGCTGGATGGTAAAGTGCATGGGGTGTTTTTTCCCATGACTCAATATCGTCAGTGAAGTAAGTACTATGTAGGTTAATTATGATATGGTTGAGATCAATATTTCTCTTTTCTGTACCATGCAATAAGGCTGCAAGCTATGTGCAAAAAAATCAAAGTGCCATATTGTAAAAAAATTGTGATATAGATTGAAATGAATGGGTGTACTGTTGGAAGCCTAGTAATGGAATGGTTATTGAAAAGCAAAGTAGCATTGTTCTTTTTTGGAAGATTGATGTATTTGGCCTAAAGGAACAGCATACAAACGTATAGCCTAGTGACTCTAAAAACTGCATTGCAACGGGGACTGGTGACGCCTGGTGAGCGGGAAGCAACCGCCAGATAAAAAAAAACGCAATGTGAACTATAGATGAATATAGATAAACAGATAATACATGCAGCTGACATTTTAACATATTGCATATTTTTATAGTATGAATATTACTTGTCAATATTGGTGTTTCAATGTGAATAAAAAGAATGTGGGCAGCCCTACCATGCATGCCCTGCTATTGTGTGTGATGTTGTTGGAAGGGTAGTAGTATATGAAAGAACATCACAGAGGTGGGTGGATGGCGCTAGGAGTTATGTTTTTGTCATATTTTGAATGAGAGGTTTGACAATTGCTTTCTGGCAGTGTTTCTCAATGTGTTTTTATCTTACGTCTGCCTCAGCCCTCATTATGATTAAACTGGTAAGGACTTTTTTTATGTGTTTAGCTATTTGCCTAAACAGCTCCAGTAGCTAACACTTGCTTTTTTCTCCTTATTTAATTTTAGGCAGTTGGAAACATAAATTCCTCTTTGAACTTGGCATCGGCAATATGAATGGAAAGTAACTTATTGAGTGATTTGTGGTTAACAAGGTTGGCCAATTTCGGCCGGGTCATTGGCTGCTTTCTGTTTAAGAATTTAACATGCGGCTTACACCCAAGAACATTGGCTAATGTTTTTGTCCTGGTTACAGATTTAGGTACTACCAGAACGTATGCACTCAAAGTTACTCAACAGTGTGGTGGGACTGGCCACGATGGCAGAGAGAGATCGACTGGATGGCTCTGAATGGCATCAACCTGCCTTTGGCGTTTACTGGACAAGAAGCATTATGGCAAGAGGTGAGGTGATCCCATGTCATGGACTGTGTTTGTGTATTTTGTTTGTATGTGTTCAGATCCAGCCCTGCCCACTTAATATTGCTGGTAAAATGATCGATTCTTTTAAATTGATCATTCTCACCATCTAAAATAGTTTTGCTTTATAGAGCAGACTTGTTTAAATAAAATTGAAAACTTACATCCAACTATTTTGATGGATTAGGTGTACCTCTCACTGGGACTGAACCAGACTGAAATCGACCAGTTCTTCACTGGCCCTGCATTTCTGGCCTGGAACCGTATGGGCAACCTGTTCCAGTGGGGGGGCCCTCTACCACAGTCCTGGCACGTGAAGCAGCTCTACCTCCAAGTACTACCATCTTAATTCATTGCAAAAAAGCTTTATCATCTACACTTAGAATAATAATAATTGATGTTGTATTTTCCTTTGCCCTCCAGTTCAAGATTTTGGACCAAATGAGATCCTTCGGCATGCTGCCTGTTCTTCCAGCTTTCTCTGGGATTGTGCCTCAGGGCATTGCCAGGTATGACTCCTGATTCAAACAGTTTCATCACTACTTAGCTATTGGTTTTTAACATTGCCATTTTTGTGTGTTTGAGTCAGTTATTTCATGATTGTTCAGTCCATTTTTTAAATGTTAAATATTTCCAGGCTCTTTCCAAAAGCCAACATGACCAAACTTGCGCCATGGAGCCATTTCAACTGCAGCTACTCCTGTGCCTACACACTAGACCCCCGTGAACCCCTCTTCCATCGGATCGGGTCACTGTTCTTATCCCAGCTGGTTAAGCAGTTTGGCACGGACCATGTCTACAACACAGACACCTTCAATGAGATGACGCCGACCTACTCAGACCCCGCCTACTTGTCCGCGGTCAGCCGTGCAGTCTTTGACACCATGACAGCAGGTGAGAAAAGCACGCCTAAAAATGGCGGTGTCTGTTAATTAGCTGGCTAATGTGTTTAGTAGTTTTTCTTCCTGGAATGCTGGCTACAACAGTGAGCAGGGCTGTTAAATGTCAGTTATAATTACTGTAATTGTCTCTGGGCTGACCTGCCGTACTGCCACCCGTAGGAATTGTACGCAACCCCTTGACCCTTGCCCAAACCTCCAGACATATCAAGAGCTCTGGCTTTCTTCTCCTTCACCCCAAATACTTTTTTTGTCTCCAGTGGATCCCCAGGCCATTTGGCTGATGCAGGGCTGGCTCTTTGTGCATGACACTGCATTCTGGAAGCCTGCCCAGATTCAGGCCCTTCTGCATGGTGTGCCCATTGGCCGGATGATCGTGTTGGACCTGTTTGCAGAATCTACGCCGGCTTTCTCCTTCACCAAGTCCTTCTACGGCCAGCCGTTTATATGGTGTATGCTCCACAACTTTGGCGGCAACACTGGCCTCTTTGGCACAGTGGAGAGCATAAACTCTGGGCCATTTGAGGCTCTCACCTTCCCCAACTCCACTCTGGTTGGACTCGGGCTGGCGCCGGAGGGAATCGAACAGAACCCTGTGGTGTACGAGCTGATGGGTGAGTTGGCATGGCGCAAAGAGCCAGTCAATCTGGCCAAGTGGGTGTCTCTGTATGCGGTTCGCCGCTACGGCAGCACCCATGAAAACCTGGCGGCCGCCTGGAGGCTGCTTTTTCGCAGTGTCTACAACTGCACTGTGCCGAACTACAAGAACCACAACCACAGTCCTTTGGTCCACCGACCCTCGCTACGCATGAATACCGAAGTGTGGTACCAGAAGGTGGACCTGTACGAGGCCTGGAGGCTGTTGTACGAGGTGGCCCAACCGCATATGGTCCGGGAGACATTCCGCTACGACCTGGTGGACATCACTCGGCAGGCCATGCAGCTTATCACCACAGACTACTACTGCGAGATCCGGGATGCCTTCCAGGCCCAGACGCTTCCAGAGCTCCTGACGTCAGGTGGCGTGTTGGTATACGATCTCCTCCCCGAGCTGGAGCGCCTGCTGTCCAGCGACGGCCACTTCCTGCTGGGGACGTGGCTTGAGCGAGCGCGGTCCCTGGCTCTGGATGAGGCGGAGGCGCGACTGTACGACATGAATGCCCGGAACCAGATCACCCTGTGGGGGCCCGATGGCAACATTCTGGACTATGCTAACAAGGAGTGGGGCGGTCTAATGGAAGACTATTACTCCCAGCGCTGGAGTCTGTTCATCAACACGTTGGTCGAGTGCCTGGACAGGGGCAGACCCTTCAGGCAAGACACCTTTAACCAGGCTGTCTTTCAGGTGGAGAAGGGCTTTGTTTTTAACAACTGGAAGTACCCCTCCAAACCGCAGGGGGACACTTATGACATTGTCAGCCGAATCTTCCTCAAATATTATCCACAGGCTGTGAAGAGACTAAAGTCATCCACACGGTAATCTCCTGAAAGACTTACACATACAGTACATTAAACCTTTTTAAGGTGTATGGAATGATTACAGTAACCTAGGATGGGATTAATAAGAGAGGCTGGTTCAGCAAAATCACATTATTGTCAAAGGACAAGGAGTGAAAGGTTATGTTTGATTTCCAGAGCAAAAACTATCTACATGTCATTTAGCATGTTTTAAATTAAATTCCCAAATGACCTCTTGAATACCCTATGCAGTATTTGTAAATATCAGTGTTAAATTTTCACTGTATTTCTAATAAATCACTGTTTAAGTTAACAGTAAATATACATTTTAATTACGTGTTTCTCTTAGTTATGAAAATCACGAACAACACTGGCCTTTACGTAGATTGTGCAGCTCAATTATTTGTAATATCATTTTTTTTAGAATATCTGTGGGTGAAATTAGACAGTTTTAAGGTAAGGCTGTAATCAAGTCTTTTTCACAACAAAATTAGTAAATGGCTTCATTATTTCACAAAAAATTCTAAAATAAAGAAATTCCATTATTACACAATTTCTCAGGCAAGCATTTTACTAGGACTGTTGTGAATGAAGCAGCAAAGCGCACAAGAGCAGTCCATTTATTTAATTAGTCTCAGCAAAATCATGATGTTTTTTTCTGCTCGCTACCTTCATATCAATCTGATTCTAAATTAATGTTTAACAATCCTCACTGTTTCCTCAGTGAGAAATGTATTTGAACCTAGCACTGAACTCTAACATAAGAGGTCAAATTATCAATTACATTCCGGATACGGATATATTTCAAACAATATATCAGAACTGGAACCAAGCTTCTCTGACTAGTATTTGCTAAAAGTCCCCCCTATGCTGAAAGATTCTAACACAATTAGAAATTGTAATATCTCCAAAGCACCAACAGTAATGCTGTTTGTTGTTTCAAGCATCATGTAGTTTCATGACGATCCACAAAAGATTAGTGGGAAATGTCCGGTCTGTAATTACTGTGTAGTTTTTAACAAGCATTTACAGTGGGGAGAACAAGTATTTGATAAACTGCCGATTTTGTAGGTTTTCCTACTTACAAAGCATGTAGAGATCTGTAAAACAAAAATCCAGAAAATCGCTTTGTATGATTTTTAAATAATTAATTTGCTTTTTATTGCATGACATAAGTATTTGATCACCTACCAACCAGTAAGAATTCCATCTCTCACAGACCTGTTAGTTTTTCTTTAAGAAGCCCTCCTGTTCTCCACTCATTACCCATATTGACTGCACCTGTTTGAACTCGTTACCTGTATAAAAGACACCTGTCCACAAAATCGAACAGACTCCAACCTCTCCACAATGGCCAAGACCAGAGAGCTGTGTAAGGACATCAGGGATAGAATTGTAGACCTGCACAAGGCTGTGATATAGGCAACAGGAGAATAGGCAAGCAGCTTGGTGAGAAGGCAACAACTGTTGGCGCAATTATTAGAAAATGGAAGAAGTTCAAGATGATGGTCAATCTCCCTCGGTCTGGGGCTCCATGCAAGATCTCACCTCGTGGGGCATCAATTATCATGAGGAAGGTGAGGGATCAGCCCAGAACTACACATGTGGCCCTGGTCAATGACCTGAAGAGAGCTAGGACCACAGTCTAAAAAAAAAAAACATTAGTAACACACTATGCCGTCATGGATTAAAATCCTGCAGCGCACGCAAGGTCCCCCTGCTCAAGCCAGCGCATGTCCAGGCCTGTTTGAAGTTAGCCAATGACCATCTGGAAGATCAAGAGGAGGAATGGTAGAAGGTCATGTGGTCTGATGAGACAAAAATAGAGCTTTTTGATCTTGCCGTGTTTGGAGGAAGAAGGATGAGTACAACCCCAAGAACACCATCCCAACCGTGAAGCATGAAGGTGGAAACATAGTTCTTTGGGGATGCTTTTCTGCAAAGGGGACAGGACAACTGCACCGTATTGAGGGGAGGATGGATGGGGCCATGTATCGCGAGATCTTGGCCAAACACACAGCCAGGGCAACTAAGGAGAGGCTCCGTAAGAAGCATCTCAAGGTCCTGGAGTGGCCTAGCCAGTCTCCAGACCTGAACCCGATAGAAATCTTTGGAGGGAGCTGAAAGTCTGTATGGCCCAGCGAAACCCCCGAAACCTGAAGAAGCAAATTCATTTCTTAAAAATCATAAAATGTGATTTTCTGGATTTTTGTTTTAGATTATGTCACTCACAGTTGAAGAGTACCTATGATAAAATTACAGACTTCTACATGTTTTGTAAGTGGGAAAACCTGCAAAATCGGCAGTGTATCAAATACTTGTTCTCCCCACTTTACATGAGGCTTATATACACTATTGTAGACTTTATTTTTGTTTGTGTTTCTATCTGTGAACAAAAATATAAATACAACTGTCAAATATTTTGCTGCCTAGTAAAGTTGATTAATTTATGAAGAGCCATGAATGGTGAGCATTTGCCCACTGAAGTCAGTTATGCCGAACTGCAATCAGGTCAAGATCCTGCTAAGGAAGACAAGCATGCAGATCAATAGTCCTCAGACATTTTGGGAAGGTTTGGGCCACAATTCTTCAGTAGTGCAAACTCACATTTCGATCATCTCTCCAGGTAGCTGGTTTCAGATATGAAGAAACCGGATGATGTCCTGGGCTTGAGTGATCACACCTGGTCTGCTGGTGTGAGGCAGCTTTGACAAAAAAATTTAATACTGGATCTGGTGTTCAAAATATGTGAGACAAAGACGCTGGAACACTGCCAAATCCTCTAAATGGATGATGGAGACTGCTCACAAAAAGCAATGAACATTATATCCTCTGGCAACAGCTCTGATGGACATTTTCTGCAGTAAGCATTCAAAATACATTCCCTAAAAATACTTCAGAAGTCAGTAGCAGTGTTGTGATGTAATGACATGTTTGAGTGGCCTTTTATTGTCCCTAGCACAAGATGCCCCTGTGTAATGATTGTGGTTTAATACATTTTTTGAGAAACCAGATCTGCAGGATGGATTATCTTGGTAAAGGACAAATGCTCACTAACAGGGATGTAAACCAATTTGTGCATAAAGTTTAGAAAAAAATAAGCTTGTGTGTCAGTTTCTGGGATCTTTAATTTTAGATCCTGAAACCTGGGACCAACACTGTACATGTGGTGTTTTATTGTGGTTTAGTGTACCATAACTCCTTACCTTCTAACTGTTCTTGTGAGCATCATAAAGCTGAACTGATGCATGTAGGCTGGGTCTTTTTAACAAAAGCGTGTGTCCTAGGTTTTCCAGTGGCCTTTGCTGCTGCCTCTGATACACTGCTGTGGCATGGATTTGAAACTTGCCCACTGCTATAGTAGATAAAATAAATGCCTTTCTTGAAAAAATCGACAGAGTCAGAATTGTTCCGAATAAGTGTTGCTTCATGAAGCTTTAAAGCCACATGAATAGTTGCAGAATACGAAATAATATATTAATATTCTGTTTTACCCAACTAATACAAATGATGTCTTTAGAGTTTTTTAAGGTAATGTTCTAATGTGAACTAATGTTCATTTAGGCCTTTGGTTTTATTCCAAGTGTTGTTATACTTATATACACTGCTGTCACGCATTGTGGATGAGATGCACATACGTCACTCTACAGTCACATCATGCATTGACATGGTAGTTTTGTGCCAAAACCCTATGTTCCTAGACTGTAAATTTGGGTTAGGACATTGGAGACGAATCAACTGCTTCTCTTGAGTTCTTTTATTATTGTTTACTCTTTGCAATTTAAAATCACTTAACTTAATAAATATGTAGTATTTTTGTTCTTATTGAATGAGCACATGTAGCAAATGTAATTTTAGTGTGTTAAAGGGGAAGAAACATACTGTATATAACATTTAAATGACAAATGCTATTTTTGTATTTTGATAAATAAAACCATTCTTGTAATATTGAAGTCAGTCTGTCAAAAGGTCTAATTTTTTATAAAGATTACTTTGACATAAGCTGCATCTATAACCCTGTTGGGATGCTGTGTAAAATGTAAATAAAATGCAACAATGTGCAAATAATTTCAACCCTATATTCAATAGAAAATATTACAAAGACAACATATGAAATGTGGAAACTGAGACCTATGTTATTTGAAAAATACACTGCTCAAAAAAGCTACAACAACACGTAATCATCAAAATATAACACCAAGATATTTAAACTTTAGGGATATCAATCTGTCTAGTTAGGAAGCATAAGCAATTGTGAATCAATGGCACCAGAGGGGTATATGTCATGGAGAATACTTCAGATCTCAAGCCCAAAAAGATGCAAAAACTCAGGAACTTGTGAATCCCGAATAGACTTTAACAAAGATTCCAATAAGCCAAGTGGGTCTGCAGAACTACTGCCTTCCCAACGTCGGATGCCAACTTCGGATGCCATCCCATTATGCTAATCCCTTGGGCGGATCTTCTTTGATCCGCCACCATTATTTCTTATCTTTCTGGAATTTACCATCACCATAAAATATTGGAGGGGCAGGTCTTGGAAACCCCATAAAATAACAGGGCCATCAAGCCCTTGAGTTTGATGCATTCAATGGTACTTTGATTACTTCCAAGTTAGGACACACATTGTATATTGGCAAAAGGTGCTGGCACTATTGACAATGAAGCATGAATAGGACCAGTGCGACAGACACCGTTCCGCTCTGAGGTAATCCGGTTGAAAATATAGGGAGCGATAATTGTTTCCACAACACTGGCTTGCAATACTCATTATGTTTGGAAAGGGTGTAGCAAATAGATAGTTACCCCAAACAAAGTCTTTCTGTACCGAGGCCTTTTGGGTGTTGATAGGACTCAAGCATTCAGTGTGAAAATTCCAGTTTGACTTTAAGAAAGTAGTGATTTCTGAACATGCAATAGTGCTAACGAGCACTGGTAAATTATATTGTGTTTTTGCATGGTGGGTCTTTTCAGCTAGAAAGTAATTTCAGATAGATAATGTAACCAGAGTACATCTTTTAAAATGACTAATACTACAATGATGTTGGGAACATCTCAGTCAGGCATGTTAGTCCAGCTTTAAGTTTTTCAATCTGCTACTATACACAGCCTTGAATTAATACTTAGAAAAAAAATATATATACTATATTTTCTGTTGGTTTGTGGCCTCTCTCCCATGCTCTGCCTACCTTTCTGACCAGTGTTATTGTAATGACAGCCTATCTTCTGCGTATAGTAAACACTTACAGTACAATCCTAAATTCAGCTGCTGTCCTTTTATCAGAGATCCTATTCAATGACTGATTGATTTACATGATTACAGATCAACAGTCTATCTTGATGTAGCAATCTTGATGTAGTCTCTCTTGATCTTATCAATGATTTACCTATTGGTTTGTGCCTGTTTGTTCTGTCAGTCAATGTCTATCACTTCCCTGTCATGATCATACATAGCATAAACCAAATTCTTTAAATATTGAACACACTTTAGCTATACCTAGATGATTCAAAACATCTAAACTGAAGAAAAAAAATTGCCATCTGTTGGGTGGAGATTGTTACCAAGAACCTTTGCTACTTACACTCCATTCTTGACTCAGTGTTATCTAGCAAGGAAGCTAATAGTACTGTAACGTTTGTTTGATTAAACTTGAAAATAAAAATAGCTAGCAAACTATATCTTTTTTTTTAAATGCCTGAACAAAAGCTTATATTTTATCACGTTGGTTCGTTCTATTGCTATAAACTGACGTTATATACATTGTACCTACTATGAAAATCAAATGTACAGTTACAGTAATCCACTTAGCTTGCCTTCACATGAAAGAATGAATGAGAATGTTGGATTCGGTCACGTTCCAAAGCGTATTTTTTTTTATAAATAAAAGTATTACTCAGAACAACATTATTGGGAGGGACACTTTAACCCGTTTCTAATATTGAGCGGGACATGTCTCCCCCGGCTCCTACGCCCTTGCCTGTTCCCAAGATACATTTAGTGTAGAAGTGTTCCTGGTTTGACGGGTGAGCTACATCAAAAATACAACGCATACACAGAGACCTGCAACTACTTTGGCTTTCTTACTGGGCTCAAAAACATATCCACGGAGATCCGCAGGGCCTGTTGTAATCTCGTGTACAAATACAGCGAATACAAGATTACTTTGAACATGAAATTTGTCAGCTTTTGTCATGTTTTGTAGCTCCTTAACTAATGACCTGACACCTGAATCTAATATTAAGCTGAGAGAAGGACAGCTACAGTACGAAGTGCTTTCCCCAACGTTGACATTGCACTCGGGCTCTCTCTTTCCCTCCCTGTCCCAAATATAACTGAACATAAATCATTTTCGAAGTTGGGACTAATCAACTAAACTGAAATGAATGAAAACAGACTGAACTGTTTGACTGTTATGTCAGTTAAATACGATCTCATGCGCAAGGTTGAATTCAACGACCTCGTGCATGACTTCGTCTTAAAAAAAATCAGAAAAAGGGCCTTTTGAACATGACTGTGAGTAACATTAAGATAACATTTAAATCTCATCTCGACTGCTGTGTCTGTAAACGGATTACACTCCACATTTAATCGTTGTCTTTCCGTATGCGTGCGCCATCACGCATTTGTAGGCCTACGTATTATGCTATTTCTTTGTAATTATTAATATCTGATCATTATTTGAACAGCTTTAACATGTTGGTTACAGGCAAGTCCATAAAGTGCTTAATGTGCGTTTTATTAGGCTACCCGCGTAATGGCTCGTCTGGTTAACAGGGCAAAGGGTGGAGCATATGTCACCGGAATGTGCGTTAGCCCCGGGCCCCGGGGAGGCTTAACTCGACCCTCGGAACAAAAAGATATTTCAAAGCTAATGGATATGTCGATAAGGGTTCTACAAGGGCTGCTTGGAAAAGAACCAGCAGCCTAAACGTCACAAAGTAACATTGCCTGCACGCCTATAAAATACTGTTTTGGTATTATAGAAACAGTTTCGATACTTCCCAATAATGTATTTTACTAATACTGTTGGGAATTTAGCTAAAAGCATAAAAGGCTCCTGGTGCGCAATCATTACGACCTATTTGAAAGTTGTGAAGTGCGATCGCGGTATAATTTAACATCTGTTTGTTTATAATTTTACGAGGTGAGCGGTTTTATAATAAAATTAGTTACAGTTGACTGGCCATCCGCGATCTTGTAGCTCCTTAACTAATGACCTGTCACCTGGGAATATACTATTAAGCTGAGAGAATAACAGCTACAGTACATTAAAGTGTATAATCCAATTTGCAGTTGACTGGCCATCCGCGACCTTATAATGCATAATAATGCAAGCAATTTAGGCCTAGATGTTAATCCTCCTCGGGTAAAATATGTTAAATTCGAACAAATAGGTGCATTTCGTTCCACAGACTGTGATAAGCCTAAATCATAATAAAACCACGTAATTATGATCGTCTGATATCCATGCATTTATATGTTAAATGTTTAATATATTAACGATTGAGAAATCCCATAAACGATGCACAAATCAAACCGTTTTACTTTAGCATGTTCTAATGAGCTCCATAGCTCCATAACATAATTGACGTGCAAGTACAAATGTTTTAAGACATCCAGTGGCCTAAGCAGATAAAACATCAACATGACCTAATCAATAAGTTAATGGACAAACTTTGCAAGTTTTATTATGAAATTATTTAGACAACTCAATGACTGTTTAGTCATTTAGTCACAAGCTGAGCAGCACACAAGTATCCAACAAATGCATGCACGACCACGTGATCAGAGTGTTACAGTACTCAGAACAGTACTCCCACCGACATCACTCTGCCTATACAATGGTGTGGCTAGCTAGTTCATTCAAGTAGCTAGCCTATGCAGCAGCTAGTCACAGTAATTTCAACCACAATTCCTACTACTTGAACTTTTAGTTCAAGGCATTTAGTTTGTGAGTTATGAATCTTTCTTCAGGTATGCAGCATTATACTTTGTTTATGAACCTCACACATGATGAATAGTGACTTAAGTGTGTCTGTAAAGGCAAATATTTAAATAGTTACATAGCATTCAACAGGTTAATGTTTCTTTGATGCACTGATACTTACAATAATTAGTTATTGATACAGCATAGTCAGGTTGTATTAATGATTAATTCATTAATTCGACTAGACATGAAAAGGTGCCCATAATGCTATGAGGGCCAGACTGTAAGTTTAGCCAGGATACATGGCTATCTAAAGCATTAAAACATCTAAAGCATTTAGAATTCTCAGATTTTTGTAGTTGAAGCAGAATATTAAATGTTAAATAAAAACAAAAGATAGACAGTAAATAGTGATGAATAAGTGTATTTTGAATGATGCAATTCAATGGGGTCCTCATTGTGTGTGTGTGTGTGTGTGTGTGTTTGTCTGTATGTACTTGTTCCATATGTGGGATCAGTTCCTTTCCAATTCAGTCAATTCAACTGAACTTTATTTAAAACTGATGATCCCCAAGGCCTCCATTGAGATTATTTTGTCAGTAAATTTAAATTTCAGTTAACATCCTGAATTGCTAGAAATGAAATAGACTTCACCCCAAATATGAGTGATGAGGATTATTACATGAATGTCAGGAAATATCAGCAGTGTTTCCTCTGTTCTGGATTAGAGTCTCCTGAGGAAGCATTTGGGAGACTTGAGTCTCATCACCAGTTCTCATTGTTCTGGAGCCATTTGCTGTCCATCAGTATATGGCCTTGCTGGGTGGAGAACTGCCAGTGGGCTTTGTAGCGCTGGTCTCCTGCATCCTCCCCTAAGTCCCAGAGCTGCAATGACAGCTTCTCATCCGGCATGTTTAGGAACTTCATAAGGTCAGATGTTAACCCCATTCGCTGGATGTCAATGGCCCTTGGTGTGATGGTGGAGGCTAGGTACTTAGCCAAAGGGGCACTGAGGCGTCTGGCTGGTGAAGTTGTCTGAGGTTGACATTGCCGAGAGTGGCCCCAAACGCTAATTCTGTTCTTCATAGCCTCCAGAGGACGAGATGCTCCAGCTCTGTCAGTCAGGATACACACACAGACACACACGCATGTAAAACCTTGTTCATCACCTGGTCCATACCGTAATGTGCTGAGACAAACTCATGTATCATGACACAATATGGGAACACACTCCCTTTTTGCTACTGTACAAAATTACATCTTAAATCACGCAGAAAATCATTTCCACACAAAATGTGAATTTTCAATATAAGTCGCCATCACCATTTGAACACATAAAAAAACTGCCTATCATGAGAAACAATTTATTTGTAAATTGTATAAATAAAATTAATAGAATACTAATTAAATGTAGTAATTTGATATTACACAATATAGTAATTTGATATTACAATACTCCATATAAAATGTAATAATTTATAGGTAACATATACAAAATCATACAAGTGCTATACTACAGTATAGTTGCAATAATCTTTACCTATTGTTTGTATTTGTCGTATTTCCAGTGGATGGATCAGTCTTCAGCAGGGTCACATCAGAGATGTTCTTTTCCTTGGCTCTTTTGCATTTACTGACCCCAGATGCCTCATCCAGCTCCCCTGTGGGACTCTTTCTTTTACCCTGCTGCTTCTGTGGGATTAACCTGGGGTCATTGGAAGCCCAGATCCTGGAAACCGCTTTGGATGTCTTGGGCTGATTCACCTTCTCTGCAAGAAAACGGTCCTTCAGCTGCAGCCAGGGAAGATAGGACACCTGACCACCTTTTGCACTGTCCTCTACATGAAGAACAGCACTCTGGGACAGTTGAGTCAGGTTTGGACTCCTCACAGCCTTCTGAACTGAGCTCTGACCATTACTGAACTCATTGCTGCCAGACGTATTCACTGACATCCCAGCTAGCCTCTTTCTCTCTAAATGCTGTTTATAGGTCTTGGTTTGTCTCACCATCTGTTCGGCTGGAAAACGTATCTTCAGCAGCCGCCATGGGAGATAGGATGTGACCTGACCAGCATTTGCACTGTCCTCTCCATGCTGAACAGCATTCTGGGACAGTTGAGTCGGGTTTGGACTCCTCACAGCCTTCTGAACAGAGCTCTGACCATTACTGAACTCATTGCTGCCAGACATCTTTTCTGACATCCCAGCCAGGTTCTTTCTCTCTAAATGCTGTTTGTAGGTCTTGGTTTGTCTCACCATCTGTTCGGCTGGAAAACATATCTTCAACAGCCGCCAAGGGAGATAGGATGTGACCTGAAATGTGTGGAGAGTCCGTTGATTTAAGGACTCAATGCTTAATGGCAAAGCTGACATTTATGTTTAGGTCTTATGTTACCAAATATACCATGTTTAAACCATGTTTTGCAGTGTTTGCTTACATTTACACCTTAAAATAAAACTAAACATTCTTGTAATGAATGGGCCATGCAGATTAACTACATTCATGAGACAAGTTGTATTATTTCCAGAATGAAAATCTATTTGAAGAACTTCAAAAGAAGAGGAATACAATTACTCACATTCTCATATTTTTGCGTCTCTTCGTCAAAATTTGGATTCATATTTCGGTTTGCGGTTGAATGGAGGTTAGCAGTTTAATATGGTGTACTGAAGTTTAAAGATTCTATCAATGTGTTTTCATTGTAGGGTATTGTGACGTCATTCTGGAATTACACATCATAATCAGGTCCGTCATAATCACATCCATCAACCAATAAAAACATGGTTGAATAAATGGTTTAACTTTTACACGACAGATTTTATGTTGCTTTAACGCGGATTGTATAATAATAAACAATGTATAATAATAAACACTTAGTGTGAATTACCTAAAACATATTTTTCAACATAAAGACATAAATCTATAAACCAATGTTGACTGACAGGGTTTTAGACATATCGACTGCTAAAACGCGCTGCATCTGCGCAGATTTGAATTGGAGAAGTATTATACAATTTGTGATATTAGATTTGATGACACACCAGATATCATGTAATATCAGATTGATCAGTCTTTTTTTTACTTTACCGGAAAACAAGAAAGGTAGCTAAAACTTTCTAGTGGACACTTCAGAGAAGACTATGATATTTCATTTGCAACACAAATAAAAACATAAATATAATGTAACAGAACCAAATAGTTAAGGTGGCCGAGTGGGGACGTGGCCGATTATAGATGGTCGTATTTTTTGCTATTAAGAAACTAGCTGAAAATATTAATATATTCACACATTTCTAAAATTATAATTAATGACACCTACAGTAGCTACCATTTTACGCAGCTAATAATCACAAAACATTGAAGAAGAAATTATTACTCGGTACAAGCAGGGCCGTGCTAACCCAAAGGCTACAAGTGCTGCAGCCCCTGGCAAGACCACTAGAGCAATGAGAGTGAGCGGCTAAATCGAAATGTTCAGTGGGATTTTAAGTAGCTAGCTATGGCTATCACATCTCGCAGGATTTGTGTCAGTTCACTCTATGTCAATTCAAATGAAAAAACTTGATACATGTCTCATGATGCCCTAATAAATATGATAGTGGAACGAATAAGAAAAAACAACAGCAACTGAAAAGGTCTAGAAATTAACAAGTGCTTAGAAAAATACCAAATCTTACCACTTTCTTCAAAAATTATTCCAAACACTCCAAAGAAGCTGGTAGAAATGCTGCTAGCATAGCAACAAACTCTCAGACGAAGGTAATAGTACCGCAAGGTTCCCGGAGGCTAGCGCGTCTACCTCAGCCACAGTTGAAACCTCCGGCCTTTACCAGCGCCAGAAAAACTTTTGCCATTATAATCGCCATCGAATCAAGTGTTTCAACGGTCACAGGTGAATCTTTACCTGTGGAAGAGGAATAATTTGTCAATGTATCCACTGACGTAGCCTGTTGCGGTCCTATCTCTGAGGAACCCCGTTGTTACTGGGTTCAGAGTAAGACTGAACGCCACTGTTGTGTCTAAGTAGAGATGCGCTAATATTAGCATTAGAGCGAGTCTACAAAAAACAGATGAGAACATTTAGCAAAACCTTTTTGACGCGTTCAAAACGTAATGGAGAGAAAGTTCCAAGGGGGTGGCTTGTTTACTCTCCTTTCACTGGAAATTTCCCAGGATCCCCTAGAAGATGGAAAGCTATGTATGGACTTAAGCCAAACAACAGCACTGAAAGATATTGGAAGGACTGTCGGACACACTACGGGCAGCTCACTAATACTAAAGCCATTAGCACAAATAATTACCAAACGATACAAGATGTCTTGTTTAATCCGTCAGTAGATGATTGAGCCAGAATGCTACCACCCGTGATGATGCACAACCTCTTGTCAATAAAATCATCAACCAAATTGAGACTGCATTCCTATGCATATTTTGGAACAAGATCCCGCAGAGCTTAAAGAGCACAAGCTCTATCCTTCAGAGAACATATTTGGATCTGGTGACAGCTGTAGAAATGCTTCAGTCACTCTCAGGTTTTGTGGAAGATTGACGTGGCCAGTTTGAGGAGTTGGATATAACAGCGAAACAAATCTCGACTACACAAGATTACCGATCTGCCACCACTTGGGAAGTATAGAAAACCAAGAGCCATGATACTTGATCCAATTTTGGGAGTTTCAATACCTGGATTTACTGTCTTGATATTCTTCCAATATACAACAAACTTTCAAAAGTTCTAATTTACAGTGCTCAATATAGGAGCTATAGAAAACGGTATGTTATTCTTAGAGGCATAGGCGCCGATTTATGTTTTCCTCCGTGGGTGCTCATAGGCGCACGCCATTTATATATATATATATATATATATATATATATATATATATATATATATATATATATATATATATATATACACACACCTATATATACCTATATATACATATATAAACGCACTACGCACACCTATTCATTTACTTATTATTAAAGTAAAGTAAAGTAGATCTTTCAAAATTTACCACTTATCACAAATACAGGATTGGAGATGAAAAGTTTATCTGACACGTAGGCCTAACCTCGATCAGTTCGTGGGAAATTAATGTTTTGCACTATTATCTAAATATCGATTAAAAAAAACGACACATAGTTTCTGGGAGTTTCTCCCTAATTTCTGCTACGAGTTTTTGATAGTGGCATTTTTTCATCTGAGAAACGCTGTGATTGGTGGATAGGGAGCACCCGGAGCAGGCGACTGGTTATGTCGCTGTCACTAATATCGACATAACCAATCACAGTGTGACAGACGCTTTACATATCACCAACGGCAAGTTTAATTTTAAATGAATGTAGCCTACTGGCGGTCTGGCACACGTGAGTGCTCGTGCTCGCTATTTTCCGTGGGTGCTCGCTATTTTCCGTGGGTGCTCGCTATTTTCCGTGGGTGCTCTCTATTTTCCCCGGAGCACTCACGGTATCGGCGCCTATGCTTAGAGGAATTACAGAATTTGAATGTTTATGTAGCCCAACCTTCAATCTGTGTAGATAACAAGTGCAGTATGCAATGAAAAACCAAAAGTTGTAATCTACTAAAGCCAAAGAAATTCACTCACGGCGACGGAAAGCATAAGTGATTCACTCACGGCGACGTACAGCATAAGACATTCACTCACGGCGACGTTTAATGGGAGCAAGTTGACGGTAGGTCGCTAATCTAGATCTCCCCCCAAAATGGAGCGGTATTGCTCCCATTATACCGATATTACTCTGCCTATACGATGGTGCGGCTAGCAAGTTCATTCAAGTAGCTATAGCCTATGCCGCAGCTAGTCACAGTAATTTCAACCACTATTCCTACTACTTGAACTTGTTCTCAAAAGCATTTCGTTTGTGAGTTATGAATCTTTCTTCAGGTATGCAGCATTATACTTTTGAACCTTACACATGATGAATAGTAACTTAAGTATGTCCGTAAAGGCAAATATTTAAATTGTTACATAGCATGCAACAGGTTAATGTTTCTTTGATGCACTGATACTTACATTAATTAGTTTTTGATACAGCACGTGTTTTACAGATGATGTGGTATGCTTCGGAACATGAGCCGTTCCAAGCCTTCTCCATATTTTTTTCTTCCCATCATTCTGGTACAGGTTGATCTTAGTTTCATCTATCCAAAGAATGCTGTTCCAGAACTGGGCTGGCTTTTTTAGATGTTTTTTTAGTCTAATCTGGCCTTTCTGTTGATGAGGCTTATAAATGGTTTGCACCTTGTGGTGAATCCTCTGTGTTTGCTCTCATTAAATCTTCTCTTCATGCTAGACTTGGATAATGATATGCCTACCTCCTGGAGAGTGTTCTTCACTTGGCTGGATGTTGTCAAGGGGTTTTTCTTTACCATGGAAAGGATCCCTCCTTGAACCGCCACCTTAACGTGGTGGAGGGGTTTGAGTACCCAAGTGACCCTAGGAGCTATGTTGTCTGGGGCTATATGCCCCTGGTAGGGTCTCCCAAGGCAAACAGGTCCTAGGCGACGGGTCAGACTAAGAGCTGTTCAAAACACCCCTTAATGATGAAATTTTTTTTGAGTTCCGTGACGTCGACCGGTATGGCGCAGCCGGGGCCCCACCCTGGAGCCAGGCCCGGGGTTGGGGCTCGTACGCGAGCGCCTGGTGGCCGGGCTTTTCCCCATGGGGCCCGGCCGGGCTTAGCCCGAACGAGCGACGTGGGGCCGCCTTCCCGTGGGGTCACCACCCACAGGAAGGACCATAAGGGGTCGGTGCAGAGAGGATCGGGCATTAGTCGAAGGTGGGGGCCTAGACAACCCGATCCCTGGACACGGAAACTAGCTCTAGGGACGTGGAACGTCACCTCGCTGGCGGGGAAGGAGCCTGAGATCGTGCGTGAGGTTGAGAGGTTCCGACTAGAGGTAGTCGGGATCACCTCTACGCACGGCTTGGGCTCTGGAACCACACTCCTTGAGAGAGGATGGACTCTTCACCATTCTGGAGTTGCCCATGGTGAGAGGCGGCGGGCTGGTGTGGGTTTGCTTATAGCTCCCCAGCTCTGCCGCCATGTGTTGGAGTTTACCCCGGTGAACGAGAGGGTCGTTTCCCTGCGCCTACGGGTCGGGGATAGGTCTCTCACTGTTGTTTGTGCCTACGGGCCAAACGGCAGTGCAGAGTACCCAACCTTCTTGGAGTCTCTGGGAGGGGTGCTGGAAAGTGCTCCGACTGGGGACTCTACCGTTCTACAGGGGGACTTCAACGCCCACGTGGGCAACAACAGTGACACCTGGAGGGGCGTGATTGGGAGGAACGGCCCCCCTGATCTGAACCTGAGCGGTGTTCTGTTAGTGGACTTCTGTGCTAGTCACAGTTTGTCCATAACAAACACCATGTTCAAGTATAAGGGTGTCTATCAGTGCACATGGTACCAGGACACCCTAGGCCGCAGGTTGATGATCGACTTTGTTGTCATTTCATCTGACCTGCAGCCGTATGTCTTAGACACTCGGGTGAAGAGAGGGGCGGAGCTGTCAACTGATCACCACCTGGTGGTGAGTTGGATCCAATGGAGAGGGAGGAAGCTGGACAGACTCGGCAGGCCCAAGCGTACTGTAAGGGTCTGCTGGGAACGTCTAGCCGAGTCTCCTGTCAGAGAGATCTTTAACTCCCACCTCCTGCAGAGCTTCGACTGGATCCCGAGGGAGGCTGGAGATATTGAGTCCGAGTGGACCATGTTCTCCACCGCCATTGTCGAAGCGGCCGCTCAGAGCTGTGGCTGTAAGGTCTCCGGTGCCTGTCGAGGCGGCAATCCCTGAACCCGGTGGTGGACACCGGAAGTAAGGGATGCCGTCAAGCTGAAGAAGGAGTCCTATCAGGCCTGGTTGGCTTGTGGGACTCCTGAGGCGGCTGACGGGTACCGACAGGCTAAGCGGACTGCAGCCCGGGTGGTTGTGGAGGCAAAAACTCGGGCCTTTGAGGAGTTCGGTGAGGCCATGGAGAAGGACTATCGGCAGGCCTCGAAGAGATTCTGGCAAACCTTCCGGCGCCTCATGAGAGGGAAACCGTGCCCTACCAACGCTGTTTACAGTAGAGGTGGGCAGCTGTTGACCTCAACTTTGGATGTCGTCGGGCGGTGGAAGGAGTCCTTCGAGGATCCCCTCAATCCCGCTGTCACGTCTTCCATTGAGGAAGCAAAGGATGAGGGCTCAGAGGTGGACTCGTCCATCACCCGGGCTGAAGTCACTGAGGTGGTCAAGAAACTCCTCGGTGGCAAGGCACCGGGGGTGGATGAGATTTGCCCTGAGTACCTCAAGTCTCTGGATGTTGTGGGGCTGTCTTGGTTGACACGCCTGTGCAACATTGCGTGGCGGTCGGGGACAGTGCCTTTGGGATGGCAGACCGGGGTGGTGGTCCCTCTTTTTAAGAAGGGGGACTGGAGGGTGTGTTCCAACTATAGGGGGATCACACTTCTCAGCCTCCCCGGGAAAGTCTATGCCAGGGTTCTGGAGAGGAGAATACGGCCGATAGTAGAACCTCGGATTCAGGAGGAACAGTGTGGTTTTCGTCCGGGCCGTGGAACACTGGACCAGCTCTATACCCTCTACAGGGTGTTGGAGGGTTCATGGGAGTTTGCCCAACCAATCCACATGTGTTTTGTGGATTTGGAGAAGGCATTCGACTGTGTCCCTCGCGGCATCCTCTGGAGGGTGCTTGGGGAATATGGGGTCCTGGGTCCTTTGCTAAGGGCTGTCAGGTCTCTGTACGACCGAAGCAGGAGCTTGGTCCGCATTGCTGGCAGTAAGTCAGACTGGTTCCCAGTGCATGTTGGACTCCGGCAGGGCTGCCCTTTGTCGCCGGTTCTGTTCATAATTTTTATGGACAGAATTTCTAGGCGCAGCCAGGGGCCGGAGGGTGTCCGGTTTGGGGACCACACGATTTCGATGTTGTCGTGTTGGCCCCTTTAAACCAGGACCTTCAGCATGCGTTGGGACGGTTTGCAGCCGAGTGTGAAGCGGTGGGGATGAGAATCAGTACCTCCAAATCCGAGGCCATGGTCCTCAGTCGGAAAAGGGTGGCTTGCCCACTTCAGGTTGGTGGAGAGTGCCTGCCTCAAGTAGAGGAGTTTAAGTATCTAGGGGTCTTGTTCACGAGTGAGGGAAGGATGGAACGGGAGATTGACAGACGGATAGGTGCAGCTTCTGCAGTAATGCGGTCGATGTATCGTTCTGTCGTGGTGAAGAAAGAGCTGAGCCGCAAGGCGAAGTTCTCGATCTACGTTCCTACTCTCACCTATGGTCATGAGCTTTGGGTCATGACCGAAAGGACAAGATCCTGGATACAGGCGGCCGAAATGAGCTTTCTCCGCAGGGTGGCTGGGCGATCCCTTAGAGATAGGGTGAGAAGCTCGGTCACGCGGGAGGAGCTCAGAGTAGAGCCGCTGCTCCTCCACATCGAGAGGGGTCAGCTGAGGTGGCTTGGTTCATCTGTTTCGGATGCCTCCGGAAAGCCTTCCTGGGAAGGTATTCCGGTCCCGTCCCACCGGGAGGAGATCCCGGGGAAGACCTAGGACACGCTGGAGGGACTATGTCTCCCGGCTGACCTGGGAACGCCTCGGTGTCCCCCCAGAAGAGCTGGAGGAAGTGTCTGGGGAGATGGAAGTCTGGGCATCTCTGTTTAGACTGCTGCCCCCGCGACCCGGCCCCGGATGAAGCGGAAGAAGATGGATGGATGGATGGATGGAAAGGATCCTACGATCATTACCACTTTTTGTGTTGCAGAGCTCAGCAGTTTGGTCCTTTTTTTCCAGAATGTACCAAACAGTTTATTGGGCCAGTCTTAATGTTCCTGCAATCTCTCTGATGGATTTTTTATTTTGCAGCCTAAGGATGGCCTGTTTCACTTGCATTGAGAGCTCCTTTGACCATGTGTTGTGGGTTCACAGCAATAGCTTCCAAATGTGAATGCCAAACCTGGAATCACCTCCAGACCTTTTACCTGTTTAATTGATGAAGAAATAACAAAGGAATAGCCCACACCTTTATAATTTTAAAATATATTTAAAATGACAAAATAGCCAAAATAACAAAACTTGTGGCAGTGTCCAATTATTTCTGGACCTGACTGTATATTGTTGCTTTATTTTATTTGTATTTTTTTGTCTGGCTATATTTTTGCTTACATATTCTTCTTAACTCTCACTACGTAGTTGTCGATGCCGTGTCACAATAATTTAATTGTGCAGGATGTCACTGTGTTATTTGACAAATTTACCTTGAAACTTGAGAATCAAGTGATTTGCAGCCCATGGAATTGTGGTTAACCGCCGAAGACTGGGCCACAATAACATACTCAACCTTATGTCATTATAATTTGGGTTGAATTGTTAACAAACCATCTTGCAACACTGCATTAGAACTACAAGCTGATCTGAAAAACGGTTTAAGCATGCACTATCTACTGAAGACAACAAAGAAATTTGAAATAGTATGAATCCAAGTTATTGCTGAAAGAGAGACAAGAAAAAGCCTGATTGAATTTCCAAAAACACAATGTAAACAAGCCTGCAGAATATCCTTATGGGAAAATGTCCTGTGCACCAAAGGTTCGGTTATCTTAACGTTACAACATTAGCTGTACTGTTAAGATAAATAGGTTGGACAAAAACAGCTCAGATGCAGTACTGTGGATATTCCTCTCCCAATTTAGTTGCCCTCAAAGCAAAGTCGGTGCTAAGTGAAAAATAGAACAATAAAAATTGCAAGCATTGCTTTTAAAAAAGCAGTACTGGGGGTTGGTGGGGAGGGCTGTAGATCATTTTATTCTATAGAAGTTAAGGTTTCAAATGTTTTTGGAAAATGGGCTATGCTGTCCTGAGATCATGGAGAAGCTGGTCCCATCATTAGGATGGGAGAGAGAATCGTTAACTGGGCATCCCACTCCTCGTATACCTCCACATTCTATGTCTCATAATTTCCCTCCTATTTTTCTTTATTTCCTGTATTTCCTCTAAGCCTAACGCAGAATGAAATAACATCTCCCCCAAGTGAAAATGTCAAATATCTAACTGTTTAACAATATTAAAACTGTAATTGCAAAATTACAGATTTCAGGAATTTCTACTTAATCCTAAGTAGAATTTTTATTGAAAACAAAGATTGTTAAAGTATGGCAGGAATTTATAGAATACATTCAGACGTTGTTTGATGTGTATATATAAATCAATGAATATGTCATTGATTTTCAAAGCTGTAAATGGCTATTGTCGAATGTCTGTTGAATGTTTCATTGATTTTCATTGATTTTCAAAGCTGTAAATGGCTATTGGCGAATGTTTGTTGAAGGTTGAATGTGCAAATATAGAACCAATTTTACCTCTGTATTTTTTTCCTAAGACAAAACTGGAAAAAAAAATTATATAGAAAGTAAACATTCAAACCTCTATTGTATAAATGGCGATCACATCTGGGTAACCTAGAAGTATTAAAAAATCACATCTTCTGAATATTTCTAGTCTAGCGTTTGATTACAAGGATTGGCACGGCTAAATCATATTTTATTAAAAAGTGGAGATTGATAAAAATGGTGCCCCACTTATAGAAATTTCAAAATACACATTTTGAGATTTTCACCTGAATAGACCAGCATGTCTCTCCATTGGAAACCAATAGGCAAAGCTTAGAGTTCCAAGGGTAAATGTTTTTTTTGTCAGCTGGATTACAGTGAATGGCACAGCCCAAACATATTAAGTTATGAGATTTTCCTGATTTAAATGGTATGTGATATATATATATATACACACACACACAGTGGGGAGAACAAGTATTTGATAACCTGCCGATTTTGCAGGTTTTCCTATTTACAAAGCATGTAGAGGTCTGTAATTTTATCATAGGTACACTTCAACTGTGAGAGACGGAATCTAAAACAAAAATCCAGAAAATCACATTGTATGATTTGTAAGTAATTTGCATTTTATTGCATGACATAAGTATTTGATACATCAGAAAAGCAAACTTAATATTTGATACAGAAACCTTTGTTTGCAATTACAGAGATCATACGTTTCCTGTAGTTCTTGACCAGGTTTGCATACACTGCAGCAGGGATTTTGGCCTACTCCTCCATACAGACCTCAAGATCCTTCAGGTTTCGGGGCTGTCGCTGGGCAATACAGACTTTCAGCTCCCTCCAAAGATGTTCTATTGGGTTCAGGTCTGGAGACTGGCTAGGCCACTCCAGGACCTTGAGATGCTTCTTATGGAGCCACTCCTTGGTTGCCCTGGCTGTGTGTTTCGGGTCGTTGTCATGCTGGAAGACCCAGCCATGACCCATCTTCAATGCTCTTACTGAGGGAAGGAGGTTGTTGCCCAAGATCTTGCGATACATGGCCCCATCCATCCTCTCCTCAATACGGAGCAATCGTCCTGTCCCCTTTGCAGAAAAGCATCCCCAAAGAATGATGTTTCCACCTCCATGCTTCACGGTTGGGATGGTGTTCTTGGTGTTGTACTCATCCTACTTCCTCCAAACACAGCGAGTGGAGTTTAGACCAAAAAGCTCTATTTTTGTCTCATCAGACCACATGACCTTCTACCATTCCTCCTCTGGATCATCCAGATGGTCATTGGGAAACTTCAGACAGGGCTAGACATGCACTGGCTTGAGCAGGGGGACCTTGGTGCGCTGCAGGATTTTAATCCATGATGCCGTAGTGTGTTACTAATGGTTTTCTTTGAGACTGTGGTCCCAGCTCTCTTCAGGTCATTGACCAGGTCCTGCCGTGTAGTTCTGGGCTGATCCCTCACCTTCCTCATGATCATTGATGCCCCAGGAGGTGAGATCTTGCATGGAGCCCCAGACCGAGGAAGATTGAACTAATTCCATTTTCTAATAATTGTGCCAACAGTTGTTGCCCTCTCATCAAGCTGCTTGCCTATTCTCCTGTAGCCCGTCCCAGGTCTACAATTTTATCCCCGATGTCCTTACACAGCTCTCTGGTCTTGGCCGTTGTGGAGAGGTTGGAGTCTGTTTGAGTGAATGTGTGGACAGGTGTCTTTTATACAGGTAACGAGTTCAAACAGGTGCAGTTAATACAGGTAATGAGTGGAGAACAGGAGGGCTTCTTAAAAAGAAACAGGTCTGTGAGAGCCGGTATTCTTACTGGTTGGTAGGTGATCAAATACTTATGTCATGCAATAAAATGCAAATTATTATTTAAAAATCATACAATGTGGTTCAAAGGTCCTTCACACCAAACAGCATGCAAATCCGTTCAGCAGTTTCCGAGGAGATGTCGTTAATGGGTTTTCACAAAAGTAAAATGAAAAATCACCCAGAAGAACTGTTGCAAAATTTTTCATCTGTCCAGCCAGCAGTTAAAAAAATTAATTCTATTAAAGGTTAATTTCCCACACCTGTGTCTTTTTAAATTGCAATTAGTGTCGGTATATGAATAATCAATGATTTTGTTAGCTCTCACGTGGATGTACTGAGCTATGGGAAGCAGAATAAAACTGTCAAAAAACCTGCGTAACAGGGTCATGGAACTTTATAAAGATGGAAAAGGATATAAAAAGATATCCAAAGCCTTGCAAATGCTTTTCAGTACTGTTCAATCACATATTAAGAACTGGAAAATTCAGGTCTCTCTTGGTACCATGCCAAGGTCAGGTTGAACAAGAAAGATTTCAGCCAAAACTGCCAGAAGAATTGTTCAGGATACAAAGAAAAACCCACAAGAAACCTCAGGACATGACAACACCTTGACACACTTCACAGCTTCTGGCACACTATAATATGGAGTGATGAGACCAAAATAGTGCTTTAGGGTCACAACCTTAAGTGCTACGTTTGGAGAGGGTCAACAAGGCCTATAGTGAACAGAATACCATCCCCACTGTGAGGCATGATGGTGGCTCACTGATGTTTTGGGGGTGTGTGAGCTCTGAAGGCATTGAAAATCTTTTGAAAATTGATGGCAAGATGAATGCAGCATTCATTATGGCAGACAATTTGCATTCTTCTGCACGAAAACTGCGCATGGGATGCTCTTGGACTTTCCAGCATGACAATGACTCTAAGCACAAGGCCAAGTTGACCCTCCAGTGGTTACAGCAGAAAAATTTGAAGGTTCTAGAGTGGCCATCACAGTGTTCTGACCGTAATATCTTTGAGCCACTCTGGGGAGATCACAAATGTGCGGCTCATGCAAGACGACCAAAGACTTAGCATGACCTGGAGGCATTTTGCCAAGACGAATGGGCAGTTATACCACCTGCAAGAATTTGGGGCCTCATAGACAACTATTACAAAAGACTGCACGCTGTCATTGATGCTATAGGGGTCAATTCACAGTATTAAGAACTAAGGGTATGTAGACTATTGAACAGGGGTCAGTTCATTTTTTGTTTTATGATTGTGCCATTCTGTTATGACCTAGAGTTGAATATGAATCCCATAAGAAATAAAAGACATGTGTTTTGCCTGCTCACTCATGTTTTCTTTACAAATGGTACATATATTACCATACCAAGGGTAAGCATAGGATAAAAAGCATTAAGAAACCGGTGCACACTAACTGTTGATCACCCTGTAGCTGGTCTACAGGCACTGTTGGAGGTGCGACAGGCAATAATGTCCAGCAGAGCAGGGAGTGATTACATTAATACTAGTGAGAATGATAAGCATGGCATACTGACATTCTGTCTACAGAAGTTCTCTGTATCCCATTGCTGGCCTGTCTCTCGAGCTTAGCAGGGTAAGTCCCTATTTGGGAGATCTGACGTTGCTCTAAGTGTCCTGAACACTGTGCTGACTTTTGAATGGGATGTTAAATGGGGTTCCTGACTGGTCAATACAGATCCCATGGCACTGATGGTATGAGTATGGGCAATAGACCATGTCATGGCAAAATATCAACATTGGTCCCTAATCATCCCCAGTCTCCAATTGGCTCATTCATTTCCTCTCCTCCCATTGTGACTATTCTCCCAGGTTATTGTTGTAAATGAGAATGTTCTCAGTCACCTTACCTGGTAAAATAACAGGTTAAATAACAATCTACTTGGCTAATGAGAAAATATTTTATTCATGTGTATTAATTAGTATCTCTCTACTGTTCCTGTCCATCCCGTCAGTGGCCATATCTGTCATATATGTTTATTCTGAGATCAGATGCTGCAGACTATGTATATTTACAGACACACACACACACTGATGACTGAAAGTTGCATAATTTAAAATACACTTTTTCATCAGTACATGCTGGCTGTCTCGTGTATATACTTATTAACTATTTTAAATTCTGCTTTAACTACAGATTTTGATAATTATATAATGATGGGATGTAAAACAAGCTACATTTCCAGTATGGTTCTCAGCATCATTGCCACATGATCATGTCTAGTTTTCAATTAGCTAATTTAAGTATATGATATGTTCTGGAAAGTGACAACTGAATTACTAAAATGTGTTAGTATTAACTGATATGTAATGTTAGTTAACCAGTTTCTGTGGTTTTATTAAATCTGGTCACACACCATGAGCTTCTTGGTTAGAATAGTTTTGTTGCCCTTTGAAACCAGTAACTGACAGTAAAACATTATATTTCTCAGGACAAAAGTAAATGTTTTTATTAATTGCTGAGATAAATGTATCTATGCTAATTATTCTACATTTTACTATGTGGTCATGTCTAAGTTTGACATTCATTTAGAATTTATTATAGATGCTAGATTTAATTTAGGGTTTCAGTTAATTCAGACGATGGTTTATTTTCCTGTGCTTGCATACGCCTGTCTATCTAATCTAATGGGAATGTTTTGGAGGGAATTTAAGATCTGTAGCAAGGGGAAATTTCGTAAATGGATTCATGGTGTGTATATTTGAAAGCTGGAAATTGGCTTGGAAATTATTTAGTTTTGATCAGTGGAACCTTACACCGCTTGAAGAAACCTCAGTAAGTGTGTAATTTCTTCCTTGATTACAAATTTGAGATTTCTGGTTCCAACTGCCATGTATTATTGAGTCGCACAGTGGGTTAACGGAGGATCTCCATATGTGTGGTTCTCAACGCAAAGCATGGAAGAGGAGGTGTGATGGTGTGGGGGTGTTTTGCTGGTGACAGTCTGTGATTTATTTAGAATTCAGTGCACACTCAACCAGCATGGCTACCACAGCATTATGCAGCATTAACACATCCTGTCTGGTTTACGCTTAGTGGGACAATCATTTCTTTTTCAACAGGACAATGACGCAAAACACACCTCCAGGGCTATTTGACCAAGAAGGAAAGTGATGGTGCTGCATCAGATGGCCTGGCCTCCACAATCACCCGCCAACCCAATTGAGATGGTTTTGGATGAGTCGGAATGCAGAGTGAAGGAAAAGTAACCAACAGGTACTTAGCATATGTGTGGGAATGCCTTCAAGACAGTTGAAAAAGCATTCCAGGTGACTACCTCATGAAGTTGGCTTAGAGAATGCAAAGACTGTGCAAAGCTCTAATCAAGGCAATGGGTGTCTACTTTGAACAATTTAAAATATCAATATATATGGGTGTGTTTAATACTTTTTTGGTTACTACATGATTACATGATATACCCACTTCTTTGCACTCTTCACTGGCTTCCAGTTGAAGCTCAAATCCACCTCTTGCCTTTGGGGCAACACAAGGAGCTTCTCCTCCCTACCTTCAGGCAATGCGCAAACCCTCCATTCAGCCACTTCTAGGTGCTTCGCTGTGCCTCCGTTTTGGGGCAGTTCCCGATTCACACAGTAAAAGGACTTCTCTGTTCTCGAACCTCAATGGTGGGACCAGCTTCTCTTGGTGGCTATGGTAGCAGATTCTCTGCCTATCTACAAAAAACACCTGAAAACACATCTTTTCACAGAGTACTTAAAATAGGTCACTGCCACCACCCCTGTTTTACTAAATGCAGTTTCACAGTTACAATAATAACTGGTATGGCAACCAGGGAGGGTCTTCTTTTCCAACTTTTACAGCATTGCTCAGGGGCTTTTTTGCATGTTCAGGGGCTTTCATGCATGCACTGCCTGCTTCAAGTCCCTCCTGAGCATGATATCTGGGCTTTTACTCTGCCATTACATTTCCCTCTATTTCTTATTTTTGAGAAATTATTTTGTAGCTTAGCTTTGTGTGTTTTAGATAATTGTCCTGTTGCAAGATCCGGATCAGCTTCAGCTTTTTGACAGTGGCCTAAAATTCTCAAGAATTCTCTGGCACAATAAAGAATTCCGGGTTGACTAAATTATAACAAGTTGGCTAGGTATTGAGGTATCAAAGCAGCCCCAAACCATAATGCCACAGTCTCCATGCTTTATGATTGGTATGAGGTTATTTTGTTCAAAGGCATTGTTTCAATTTCCATCTGGCATTGCAGCCAAACAATTCTACCTTTGACTCATCTGTCCAGAGCGTTTTGGGATATATTCCGACTGCAAATAGTTTTTACATACAAAGTATGAAAATGTAGGCCCTCAATATTATATATAATTCTATAAGATAAAAACATATTGACAGTAAATGTAGTGCTGATTTAGGATCATGTGATGAATTAATAAGGAATAATTGATCCTAGATCTCACATTTCAACATTTGAATGCTTTGTGCACAAATGTATGCATGCATCAATTTGAAGTTACCATCTCCCTGAGACACCCTCAGAAAGGTCAGAGCTAGTGGAGTTTATAAACAACCTGGGGATAATTTTGGCAAACCTATGGTTAAAACAAAAACTGGCATAATTTAAGTTATAAATATGAATTAAAGGTTTACATAATAACTGAAATGGAAATGTAGTCCTCCCACTTTTTATATTTCCCAAATTTCAGCAACTAATGAATACAGCGACCTCTGTTGGCTCAATGAGGGATACTGAATTTACTACCATACTACATTACCCAGGTGTCCCAAAAATCAAAGTACCAACCTAGCCATACTCATTTGCAAAACGTTCTCTCCAGATAGAATAGAAATTCCATGAATAGAGAGACTCCTTGTTAGGAACCTCTGAGATACGTTTCTGAACAGTATATTTATCTGAACCTTCCAAAAATGTTGCGTACGCGATCTGTCAGTTGTTGAAAGTTGTCGTTGGCCATATGTAATATAATGTTAATAATGTCATGTACAGTATTGAACAGGGAAACTGAAAGACGAGATTTCCACTTCAACTTACGTTGCCTCGCGGCTGTACTTGAATAAGGTAATGTCACTTCATGGTTGTTGTTGTTGTTAGCAAGCTATTCTATGCACAAGCGTTAGTGTGTTTCGGCGCTAGGTACTGTAACTGGCTAATTTCTAGAATGCAGTCCAGCTAGTTAGCTACATTGGTTAGTGGTCGTTTTTATCTCAATAGCTGTGCTTTTGTAGCTTTACAGGAATTATTGTAATCATTTCAATATGTAAGCTGTTGACAATAATCCTGGTTGTTGCAAATGTCATCACATACTGTAGCTAGTTTGCAGACGTTAGCTAGCTTGGTAGTTGCTATCCAGCTAGTAGAGTGCTGTTGTTAGCTGCAATTAGCTAAGTTCGCTAACTAACCGTTGCTAGAAACTTAATACGGTACATTTAATTGTCTTGAGTTATTTTTTCTAATGAATGTTTCGAACTAAATTATATAGTCAATGTGAAACCAAACTGCGTCTTCTTTTTAGTTGTTATTGATTCACCTTAACATTAGTTATAGTCAAAATAGTTATAAGGTAATTTGTGTTTTTAATTATGTAACCCTGCATTTCCCTGTCACCCAGACACTGCCACACGCGTGTCTCTGCTCCTGTGACAAATCTGGTCAACATGTCCATGTTCAGCACGGGCATTCTGGTTCTCACATCTCCCCTCCACACCCTCCCCCTGCGCATTGCCCCGGTGCTCAGCTCAGCAGCCCAGGTGGTGGAGCGCACCCTCTACGTCCATTTCCACCCAGGTCTGAACTTAGGCACCAGCGTGGGTCAGCCCAGGCCTGTCTTCATCCCGCCAGTGGTGGACCTATCCAGCCTTATCACTGGGCTCTACAGCAATGCTGCTAATGTGTGCGCCCACCTGGATGTACGGGTGCTCCTCACCAACGTACGCGCCCAGCCCAACAACACCACAAGTCCAGGGACAGGTGTGTCCGGGGGAGCGGGTAACCCCTTCCCCTCTCCACAGCCCCTCTCCCACTCCCCTGAGGTTGTTCTGACAGACTTCGCCCTGCAAGACCCGGGGCAGTCTCCGCTGGTAGCCCAGTGTCTGCAGAAATATGCTGGCAAATGTTATGTCTGCAAGCCTGGCTTGGTCTCCGTGCTGCTACACCCACAGCTGGAGAAGGTGGACAAGGTGGAGGAAGTCAGGGGCAGTGAATTAGAGCCCATGAAGACTTATAGTGAGGTGGTGGTAGGGGGAACGTTTGACCGTCTCCACGGAGCACACAAGACGCTGCTAAATATATCTTGCCTCTTGGCGAACAAGCGGTTCCTTATCGGTGTGTGTGACCAAGACCTGCTGAAAAGTAAGTGACATTCCTAGTAATAACAGTGGGTACGTGTCTTTGGGCATTATTTCAGTATACATCTACATATTTGGCATTCAGCAGACACTCCAAAGAGACTTACAGTTGTATCCAGTCTAATCAGGAATAAGTGCCTCGCTTAAGTGCAAAAGAATAGTGCAGAGACTCCTTGTTAGTGCAGAGATTTGACTTTCAGGTTACTCACTCAACTCTATAAGAACTAGGTTGCCCAATACACATAAATGGCCCTATGGATACACAACAAGTTATTCTTTACCTCATTTCGGCATCATCTTTATTATCAGATATTATTTTAGATGACTCTACTGTAACTCAAAGTATAATGTAACAGATTTTCACAAACCTTTACTTGGCCTTCTTCCCCCCGCCTGTCTCCAGAGAAGGTGCTGAAGGAGCTGATCGAGCCCTATGCCCTACGGGTGCAGCACCTCAGAGAGTTCCTGCAGGACGTCAAGCCTTCGCTGCAGTATGAGATTGTGCCCCTGTCGGACCCCTTTGGACCCTCCATCATCGACGCTCAGCTGGAGTGCATTGTGGTCAGTGAGGAGACCCGCAAAGGGGGCGAGGCTGTGAACAAGAAGCGCCTAGAAAACGTAAGTGCGCCTTTGGTCTTACCAGCTTTACTCTTTGCTGAGTCTGGGTATGTCGTTGTTTTATATCTGGCTGCCTGTTTGTGTTTACACTTGATTATGCATTGTTCACGTCCGGTTTTGTATAGTTTATGTTGACACCTGGTTACGAATTGTTTGTGTCTGGCTGTTTGTTTTTTGTGTTTGCACCTGATTACGCATTGTTTACATCTGGCTTTGTGTTGTTTGTGTTGACACTTGGTTACGAATTGTTTACAGCTGGCTATTTGTTGTTTACGTCTGGCTATTTGTTGTTTGTGTTTACACCTGGTTATTCATTGTTTATATCTGGCTGTGAATTGTGTTGTCAGGCCAAATGGCCCATGTTCCCTTTATGTCTGGCTTGGTGTCTAATGTCTTCAACTGTCTATGCTATTAGGGTCTGCCAGGGCTGGTGCTACATGAAATCCAGTTACTGAAGGATGCCCACCACACTGAGATAGAGGAGGAGAAGATCAGCTCCTCCAGCCTCCGCTCGCGCCTCCTTGGCACCCTCCTCGCAGAACCAAAAGTACATCCCCTTCTAGCCTCTTCTGGGGAGTCATGCACACATTTCTATTTGGTATTTCTAGGTGGAGATCTTTTTTTTTTTTTGTCACTGACCGTAGTTTTGTGTGCCCTCACTGAGCCTCTGAGGGAATTCTCAACAATGCACAAATGTAAAACACTGATTTTGTATGTTTTTCTGCGTTTCTCTGGGACTTGAGTTGTGTGAAAATGTACAGATTTAGACCTGTTTACTTTGAAACTTCATTTATGTGAAAACTGCATTGCATTCTATGACACAGGCAAAACATAAGGCTACTTTTAGCAATTTCAAAGGTGGGGTCTGTGTCCAGGTTGGCACCAGTACTCCCTGTAAAGTGCACTACATTTGACTGGGCACCTTGTCCAAAGTAGTCCAGCGTACAGGGGATAAGGATCCATTCAGGATGCGACCCGGGCTATTGGAGTAGAACTATTTGTTACCACTGCGAGGTTACTAGGGTAGAGAACAAACATGCTGAATCTATCCAGCTGAATTCAGCAGGATAGATAACCATTCACTTTAATTGGCAGGACATTGTTGGAATGCATTATTTATCACAAGGTATTTTTGCTGGACCTTGTAAGCAGAGCTGGCCAAGAAGAATGAATGTCTCTTACTGAGTGAGTGAGTGAGTGAGTGAGTGAGTGAGTGAGTGAGTGAGTGACTGACTACCCATTGTTAAATAGTGTAGTGGTTAGAGACCCGGACTGCCACATAGGCGACCGTGTTCGATCCTCGTCACAGACAAAACAAATTACGCTGGCTACAAGCTTTAGTGGCTACATTATAGTAAGCCTAAAGTAAAACTGTTCATGGTTATTTTGCGATAGATGAACTGCACCAACAATGAACATATTGCTACAGATTTCAATTTACATAGCATAGTTCACATAGCATAGTGAACGGTCATTGTTTTCATTATAGGTACTGTATAGCTATTAACTAGCCATCTACAGTAATCTTTTTCAAATTTAACATGTTGAATGTAGTGTAGTGACTATGTTATACCTGTTGTTGGTTTGAATGTCAGCTAATAATGTAAGGAACTAGATTTGCTTGTTTATTCCCTGCCCCTTCACCCCTGCTGCCTATCCCCTGTCTCCTCTGATGCAGGACATGCCCCATCTCCCCCTGGTACCCTATATAATTGGCCTGACTGGAGGGAGTGGCAGCGGGAAGAGCTCCATTGCCCGGCAGCTGGAGGCTCTAGGCGCAGCCCGCATCGACAGCGACCAGCTGGGACATGAGACGTACCGGCCAGGGGAGGTAGTCTACAACAGGGTGTTGGAGGAGTTCGGACAAGGTGTGGGTGGCCCCATTCTGTATGAGAGAGAATGGATTCTACGGTTAAACAGTCATGTTTTGACCCAAAGCATCTCTTAACTCCTCCTCCAGATCTCATAAATGAGGACACAACTATCAACAGACGTGCACTGGGCCTGAAAGTCTTTGGAAACAAGGTGTTTGTGTATGGCATGTCTGTCAAACAGTACTCATATTACTACATTAATACTAACATGTCTGTCAAACAGTACTCATATTACTACATTAATACTAACATGTGTGTCAAACAGTACTCATATTACTACATTAATACTAACATGTCTGTCAAACAGTACTCATATTACTACATTAATACTAATATTTTATGCAGAGATGCTCTATGACTTAAAAATAATTATTGAAAGTTAATGTATATGTATTTAGCATTTTAATTTCTACTGTCAATAACATGGACAATGTTGGTACATATATTTGTGATCAGTGTGTTTTTGTTTTTCAAATTTACTCTGTAATGTGAGATCATGGCATCAAATCTGTAAATAATTTAGTTTACTGATATTCTATTGCTGTTGTTGCAGGAGCGGTTAAAAGCCCTCACCGACATTGTGTGGCCGGAGATAGCTTTACGGCTCAAGCAGAGGATCCAACAGGCACGAGAGGAAGGTATGTTGCTGTGTGTGTGTGGCACACATCAGCCTTTGTATGTTTGCGTAAGTCTATGCGCAGTTCCTCCCAGGGTTAAGGGTCAAGACAGTCTGAACTTTGACCCCACCAGGTAAACAGGTGTGTGTAGTGGACGCGGCTGTGCTACTGGAGGCCGGCTGGACGGACATCGTGCACGAGGTGTGGGTCGCTGTCATTCCAGAGGAAGAGGTGAGCAATCCATTCCTGAACTGTGAACATCCAAGTAAAATCCATGCCCGTCAAAGTAACAGACATTTTAGATTTTTTCTGTACTCTCTACCTCATTTTTGGAACCGTGGGACACCTTGATGAGGAAACAAATTCTGCCGCACACCTGTGATCTATTTTTATTTATTTAGATCAAATAAACCCAAGTTGATGTAAATAAATGAAAAATATTTTTATAGTGTACATTACTCCTTTTGGTGATGTGTTTGTGTGTACCACTATAGAGATATTTCCAGTTCTGGGCTCTTAACAAATACGCACCTGGAACTTAATTGAGCATTTGACAAATTACAAGACTTAAGTTCTCGGTTAATCATAATAATTTATTAAGCAGATGTGCTTCTCAGTCAAAAAGTTCAACCAAGTTTACAGGATTAGGGGTGCCCCGGTATCACAGTCCCTCTAACTATGCATTTGTTTTGGTACGCACCCCCAGGCAGTGTCTCGGATTATGGCAAGGGACGGCATTAGCCAGGAGGACGCTGTGCGGCGGCTGCAGAGCCAGTGGTGCAACGCACGGCAAGTGGAGCAGGCCAACGTGGTGCTCTGCACTCTGTGGGAGCCAGAGATCACCCAGAGACAAGTGAGAAGTCAGAGGAACCGTAATCAACACACCTCAATTTCTCCAATTATTATTATTATAATGCCTGGATCGTCACACCCCTATATTCCAACATGGAAAGTGGGAACATGGGAAGTGCACTCTTTGGGAAAATATTCGGCAGCCATCTCACACACTGTTTCACAGCCAAGTATTTCCATCAAAAGGCTTTCAGAGAGGATTATATATCAGCTAGTTTTTACTCAACTTTTTTCCGCTTTTTTCCCTGTTTTGACCTTTGCTAAATAAGCATCAGTTGATGATAAAATTGACTGGCACCAGCATTAGCATTGAGCCATTTAAAATTGCTTAATGTAATTGTCAGAGGAGCATTTTGTTACAAGAACATCACATGCTCTGCATATTACATGGTCATTTGGCAATTGTAGTTTGTATCTTTTTCTTTTTTTTCTTTTCTTTTTTTTTTCTTGAAAAAAGAAACATTGTTAAAGGACCACTCTGCATAAATAAGATCAAGAATTCACTGGACATTTCACAAATCTGTCGTTTTCATTAGAAATGTCACAATGTTAGAATTGTTTTTACATTATATAAATCAACCCTCACAAAGTCTTCTTTTATATTTCAATTCAAGGTATGGAAGGCATGGGAACTCCTTCAGAAAAGGATCCAACAGAGACTGGAAAGAGCCAAGCCCTCATCCTGAGCCAGAACTGGACACATACACTACCACCCATTTGTGGTTTCACACCACCTGAACAGTACAGACAGACTATAACCCCAAGGGACAAGGGTAGCTCTGAAATGCCCAGTGAAGTAGTCATGTAAAGGACTTCTGCGATAACAAACGTGATGTCATCATTGATTTTTCACACACTTGTTTTTAATAACCGTTCATTCACAATGCTGTTGACGAGTGGGCATTTAGCAAGAGATGAAACAAGGCCAGACAATGACAGCTGGATTGTATCCTGACCGCAAAATTGCTGTGGTAATTTCCAATTAAGTTCATTCCTTCCGATCATTCTGAGAGGAAATGCTGTATTCTTCGTATTCTCTTAAAAAACGGATTTAATCGAGTCCTTAATGTTAAAACATAGCGATTAAGTGCTCTGTCAGTTAAAGATTTGGTGTTTAGATTTTAACTTTTGGTTTTTAATTAATGACGTGTTAAAGCTTAAATCAGACCATCCTTGTTGTCTAATTGAATGATGTAGTATAAATTCAAAGCTGTACTGTAAATGCTCATATTTCAGACAATTGCTTAGATGGGTCTGTATTTCTTTTCAAAGGCTTTGGGGCCATCAAGTATTTGTTAATATAGCTTTAAGTGTTGGGAGAAGAATGTATAGAAAAATAATATTTTGGATGTTTATAAGGAATTGTGGGATAACATTTTGTCATTTCTAGAATGAAAGCAAAATAAAACTTACTATCAGAAGATTTAACAAAATGACTATTGCCAATGACTGAGAAGGATGCTGTTCAAACAGATGTAGGAGCCGTTTGGGAGTTGGGCAAAGCTTTTTGGTGTTACGTGTGATGGTAATTCCATGTATCGACACTCGGAGTAAGGAACACAGAGACAAAGTGCTCTTGGCACATTATTTAATTAATTATTATGCACAGAGACTATTATGAGAGACGCGTCAACCGCTTACACACACATAATCATCCGAGGAGTCTCTTACTCAATATAGCTCATTCAACCGTATATATCACATAGGAAAAAGGGGTGTGGTAAGATGCTGCCATCTGTCTCATGTCAATCAAACACCTTTCCCTTTGTTCTATCACACAAGTCAAATGCTATCTTCCCCCACCTTATCCTTCCTGCCATAATGTTTACTGTAGTGTTTACCCAAAGGGGCCAACTGGCCTTACTGCCCCCTGTTGTATCTTCTCCTAAGAATACATTGTATAAAGAAATTTCCACAACATACGCTACCCAAGCCAAAGACTGAAGACAGTGAGATGTGCCACTCCATTTCAGGGTGGGTGCTCTGTTTTGCTTATTAGCCAGCCTGAGGTCAGGATATCCCATAGGCATTGGGCACATTCCTCTGGATGCATGGATTGTTATAGGAAACTGTCAGTCTTTGGCATAGTCTGATGTGACATGAAAACTTTTAGGCAGGGGAACATGACAAAGACAGACATCTCATGAGAAACACAACAGCCACTTATACAAGAACCAAGTTTGATAGTAAATAGCCTGCATGAAAGCTTGTTTTCTTAAGTCTTTATATAGAAAAGGTTAGAGGATGCATTCCTAAAGATGACCTGTTATGGTGTTATTGAACAAATGCATCATCAAGAAGGATTAGTCCATGTCCCGTTTAGTTGACTAGGTAATCCACG
This sequence comes from Esox lucius, assembly GCF_011004845.1. NCBI lineage: Eukaryota > Metazoa > Chordata > Actinopteri > Esociformes > Esocidae > Esox > Esox lucius. Next base: position 29,724,846 of record NC_047573.1, on the reverse strand, counting down.
TGACTGCATTAAAAATGTGAATGCCTTCAATGCTAAAATGACTTATTGGCCACTAAAGCCCTCTAACCTGCCCTATGTCTCTGTAAAATAGGGCCTTGCTAGAGTAATATTGATCTGTATTTTGTGAGCTGTATATACAGGTGCTGGTCATAAAATTAGAATATCATCAAAAAGTTGATTTATTTCAGTAATTCCATTCAAAAGGTGAAACTTGTATAATGTATACATTCATTCCACACAGACTGATATATTTCGAGTGTTTATTTCTTTTAATTGTGATGATTATAACTGACAACTAATGAAAATCCCAAATTCAGTATCTCCGAAAATTTGAATATTACTTAAGACCAATACAAAAAAAAAATTTTTTGAAATATTGTCCAACTGAAAAATATGAACATGAAAAGTATGAGCATGTACAGCACTCAATACTTAGTTGGGCTGAATTACTGCAGCAATGCGGCGTGGCATGGAGTCGATCAGTCTGTGGCACTGCTCAGGTGTTATGAGAGCCCAGGTTGCTCTTATAGTGGCCTTCAGGTCTTCTGCATTGTTGGGTCTGGGATATCGCATCTTCCTCTTCACAATACCCCATAGCTTTTCTATATGGTTAAGGTCAGGCGTGTTTGCTGGCCAATTAAGAACAGGGATACCATGGTCCTTAAACCAGGTATTGGTAGCTTTGGCACTGTGTGCATGTGCCAAGTCCTGTTGGAAAATGAAATCTGCATCTCCATAAAGTTGGTCAGCAGCAGGAAGCATGAAGTGCTCTAAAACTTCCTGGTAGACGGCTGCGTTGACCTTGGACCTCAGAAAACACAGTGGGCCAACACCAGCAGATGACATGGCACCTCAAACTATCACTGACTATGGAAACTTTACACTGGATTTCAAGCAACATGGATTCTGTGCCTCTCCTCTCTTCCTCCAGACTCTGGGACCTTGATTTCCAAAGGAAATGCAAAATGTATTTTCATCAGAGAACATAACTCAGCAGCAGTCCAGTCCTTTTTGTCTTTAGCCCAGATGAGACGCTTTTTTCTACCACATCTTTTCCTTCCCTTCGCCTATCTATTAATGTGCTTGGACACAGAGCTCTATGAACAGCCAGCTTCTTTAGCAATGACCTTTTGTGTCTTGCCCTCCTTGTGCAAGGTGTCAATGGTCGTCTTTTGGACAGCTGTCAAGTCAGCAGTCTTCCCCATGATTGTGTAGCCTACAGAACTAGACTGAGAGACCATTTAAAGGCCTTTGCAGGTGTTTTGAGTTAATTAGCTCATTAGAGTGTGGCACCAGGTGTCTTCAAGAATTTTCTGAGATACTGAATTTGGGGTTTTCATTAGTTGTCAGTTATAATCATCAAAATGAAAAGAAATAAACACTTGAAATATATCAGTCTATGTGAAATGAATATATACATTATACAAATTTCACTTTTTGAATGGAATAACGTAAATAAATTAACTTTTTGATGATATTCAAATTTTATGACCAGCACCTGGAAATGAATGTAAAAAGACTGAAGACGGTGAGAGTTGAGTTTCATGATGGGGTATTCCAATGACTACTTCACACTGAAATGTTTGATTACATGGAACAAGGTGGAAAGTACTAAGCACTTTTTTCTATAGACATAAGGGTATACAATTAAGAAATAATCAAAAAACAATTAACTTCATTGGCTGAATCCCAAAGCTAACCGGGTCATCAGGAGATCAGACAACTGCACCAAAACATAGCTGAAACAAGCTGAGATTGCAGAGAAGACCTCTTACAATCTCTATGAGCGGAAAAAATAGGCCACCACAGAGAACAATAACATCAAACTAGCCAAATTATCCCATAGCTGCTTGCATCCAGATGGGAACAATGCAGAGGGTGAACATTCAGATAAACATTGTATAGTGAAAAGATTATACATCACATTTATAAACAAGATCAAATTTATCTTATCAGCAAGCATGTCTCCGGTAGTATAAAATGTAATTCGTGTTGTATTTCTATCACATTATTGTATTGAAAGAGACCCAAAAAGACCCTGCACTTACAATAGGTTTGGAATGTGGCTGCCCCCCTATCAAATGACAAGACCCTAGCTCACGCTCGCACATGCGCACACAGCCTTATGGTGCTTGATCATGAAAGAATGTTATAATGGACTTACCTGGTCAAATAAAGCTAGCAAGCGCCACTTCCCACTCCTGTTGAGCTCCAGAATAAAAATACAAAATGTTGGACCTGTGTAATCCAACGTTTGGATTAAAAGGCAGTTGCCTTACCCACTGCCCCACACTAGATATGGAGATTTAGGATGAGTAACAGCTATAGCAAGGTCGCTAGAATATGTTATAAAAGCATCTTATAGTCAACATTATGTTGACGTTAGGGATCAAAGCAATGGGGTTAGGGTTAACCCTCTGCTCCACAGGTTCCTCAGTGGAGCAGTGGGTAGCACGCCTGTGTAAGATGCAGAAGTTCATTTGTTCAAGCCACGGTTACTGCTTTTTCTTTCATTCCGACATTATTTTACTGCACGTAATATATCTTACAAAATCCCCTGCCTAAAATGTACGTAAAATAGTCTACGTCATCATTCTGAGACCAGGTTGCAACCACTGTACTCCTGAACTAGACCTTAAGATGGACCGTCGTGTTCTTTAAGCAGAGGTCTCGGATTTGAGTAAAGTATGCGCCGAATTGGACGCAATACACGCCAAGCAAGTCTGACACCCATTACACATGATCCTCATTGTCTTTGTGATCGCCAAAAAAAAAACATAATATTAAAATCAAATGGAAGAGAAAAACAGAACCAGCTTCTCAGCATGTGCCAAAATGTGAATAGACCACAAATATTCATCAGACAGGAGCAATACTATTGGAACACCGTTGCAATAAAATCATAGTGTTGAATCGTAATCTATACTGAGCATTTAGAATTGCAATACATATTGTAATGGCACATGTGTTGTGATCAGGCATTGAGGTCCCTGGGAATTCGATCCTAGCCCAAATAACTGAAATTAAAGGCAGGTGTATGGGGTTGCAAGTTAAGTGTTATTGAATATAAAAATAAACCAAAATCCCAGACATAGGGATGCAGTCTTTATTTTGCAATTTAAATAGATACTTACTGTAAATGTAATTTCCTAAAATCACTTGCAATACATTTTCATAGTCTAAAAATGTGCATAAAAAACACTTTCAGAATAGGATAAAAAGCTAACAGTATTCACAGCCATTAAATGTACCAAGTTTGCCAGGGTTAGGAATTGATTTGAGGCTTACCACTGGAGCAGACATTGGTGGCATTAAAACAAAAATCTAAAATGTTTTTTTTAATAAAAAATGCAAATTCAACATTCTTCCCAACAGCTCTGTCCCAACAACTCAGTCTGAAAATAGTGCATTAGGACTGTGTTTTTACCAAAGAAAAGTGAACATTGACTAAAAAACAAAACATTTAAGTGCATAGACACATTGCTGGTGGTAATCATGTAATCAAATTTTGTAAATCAGTGGTTTGAACTTGCTAAATCCGCCTATCTGCAAGCTCCTCTTTGTGCTTCCTGCCATGAGAAACACCAGTGAGTAACAGTTTATAATATAAAAAAAACAAAAAAAACATAAGATCATGCCATAGTGAATATACCCATTGCTGTGTGCTTACCCTTGATTGCATTTGTTTATTTTATCCACTGTTTAATCCATTTAAGTCTCCCACAAAATCCATTGACAGTTTAACATTTAAATTAAGTTTAATTAAGAAGCTCTCACCTTTCCTACATCATACGCCAATCCAAAAACGTAAAGGTGAAAGCAACATGACAGACAGTGGACACAGTTAAAAGACTTTAAAAAAAATTCTGTTGCAAAGGCTCTGAGGGGTGTTCGAAAGAACACTACAATACTCTAGAAACAGACTTGACCAGTCCAGTTGTTCCAATTGATAACACTAAAAACTTTCATAGACATGGCCTGCGTTGTAGTCTGCATCAAGAGTCTCATTATGGAAATTCCTGGAGTTCAAAGTCCTACATTAAGTTTGGCAGAGCACATGGCCTCACCCAGGCTGTTGGTGGCTCTGCACTTGTAAATGCCAGAGTCGGAGGGTCCCAGGTCATTCAGGACCAGTGTGCACATGCCGTCATCCTCGTATTCGATGGTGACCTTCAACGATTCCTTAACAGGCTCCTCATCCAGAAGCCACAACACCTTAGCCTCCGGGTAAGCTGTTACAGGGAAAATGCCAAGTGAAAGAGGCACAGAAGGGATAAAGTGACAAGGAACAGGGAAACTAAAATGAAAACAGCAAGGGACAATGATACCAGAGTACCTCTGAGCAAGCTGTTGTGAAGACTACTTAGAAGTCAACACAGAGTATAGTCATTGGTTGTGCTGGTACCAAATAGGTTTGAGCTGCATTTAAGTCAAATTGAAGTCACTCAGTTCAGGGACTCATTTAAATTAAATGGAAATAACTAAATACATCCCCCCCCCCCATACATTGAGGGAAACCACTGGAAATATTCAATGTCAGTGCATTTCCTGAATAATGGCCCCTAAACTGCTGATCTTGACAGGGTTTACAACCAACCGTACCCTGGACATGGCAGGTCAGGCGGGCAGATGATCCCCGGGGAAGTCTAGTGTCGCTCAAGACTTGCTTGAAGCTGGGTTCCCCCCGTAGCTCCTTCTCCAGGGATTTGATAGCCCGCTCCGCCTCGGGTTTCCAGTTAGCTTCTGGGTTGGGGGTGAAATAACATGGTCAACATCCAACAAAGATGCATCTTAAGAGGTATGAACCGGAATCCATGGCGGAAAGCGTGCGTCCATTTTCAAACCATTGTTTTGGAAAGTTGACGTATGCATGCGCAAGTCTTACCATCTCCAGAGCTGCCAGGACAAAGTCTGTTGGTGAGGTTCGCAATTCTCTGTAACGCCAGGATAGCCTGGCCTGTTTTCTATGGTTAGAAAAATTGGAACATCAAATCCGAGAATGAGGCATTAATTTGAATCAATAATGCGAAACCATCTCCCTGGATGGTCCATTCACAGATGAATATCAACAACATACAACGTTTGAAAACTTGGCTTTAAGGCACTGCCGTATTGGCCAGGGACCTAGTATGAAATGTTTTAAATAAATTGCAACAGATTTCTTTTTTAAATGAGTTTCTAACACTTGGTGCCAAATGAACGTGGCCAAGGCTAATAGAATCGGATCTGTGAGTCATTGTAGGATAATTGCAATGTAACATGGACATACCATCCATTTGTGCTTGGCCAAGTAGCGCCTCATCTTGTCCTTCTTGAGGGACTTGGCCTGGTGGACTAAACTGGTAAAGGAGACCATCCATGGGTGGGCAAGGGCTCCATCACACAACAGCCTGCACCTGAAGGGAAAACAGCACAGTTATACCCTTTCATTGGAGGAAGAGACACTCACTAAGCAGGGTGACATCCATTCCAAATGCTGTAACTCTAAGCAACGTCCAATAACTTAAGGCACACAGACCCATTTGTAATCCTGTCCCAAGAGCATCAGCCAACACCAACACCAGCTCGGTGTCCTCCATGCAATCAACATCCTGACACCATGAGACAAACCTCATGTCCTTCTTGAGCAGGGCGCTGATGAAGTCTTTGGCCAGATCCGAGATGTCCTCAAAGCTCTCCTCGTCAAACTTGTAGCTTGCGGCCGTCACCGAGCCCAGGGTTTCAGCGACAGTGTTCCCTTGGAAAGGCGATTCGCCACTCAGCCTTGAAGGCAGCGGAGAAACATGGTCACACACAGTGGATAACACTGCTACGCACGTTCTCTGAACCACTCCACACTTTCTATGGGCCACCATTTGCAACATCCTATATATAGTTACGCCATAATACTAAACCTACAGTCTCCACCTTATTGAACATTTAGACCAAGGCTACAAGTCTCAATTGTTAACATGAACATATGCCTTTAGATGGCAGCAAAGGGCAGATTCAAATAGCATTGACATTGAAACACATGGGGGGGGGGGGGGTTAATATTCATTGTCCATCCACAATGTTCAGCATGTTGCGCGGCCCTGAACTAAAACGGCATCGGTTTTTAGTATGGCCTACAGACAACAGATTGCTGTACTTGAATGGTAGCAAGCTGCTGGTTCTTTTCACAACTTACAAGATGAAGCAGATTACTCCGACGCTCCACATATCCGTGGCAAGCCCTACCGGCTCATAGCTAATCACCTCCGGGGAAACAAACTCAGGCGTCCCATGCATCACTCTGTGTGTAACACCTGGCTCTGTGTTGGATGAGAAAACATGTTGGTCAAGAACATTGCATTGACACCAGGTCAGTTCCAGGTTCTCTTTATTGTAGCCTCAGGAGACTGCAATCATGTTTGTCTGAGATATTTAAGTGTTATGAGACAATTCCTTCTATTCACTCATTCTGGATCGGAGTAGCTGCAAAATTTGTAGAATGATTTCAACTTTATAACTGGCCACAAAAACTGATGGGTTCAGGCTTGATTGGTCCCAGTTGCCAATGGTTTTGGGCAGAGCCAGACCACATTAACACTACAGTTCAAAAGTTTGAAATCACTTAGAAATGTCCTTTTTTTTAAAAGCAGATTTGTAGACAAAAATAACATCACATTCATCAAAATACACTGTAGACATTGTTAATGTTGTAAATGACAATTGTATCTGAAAACTGCAGATTGTTAACAGATTATCTACATAGGCGTACAGCGGCCCATTATTAGCAACCATAAATCCTGTGTTCAAATGACACGTTGTGTCTGCTAATCCAAGTTTAGCATTTTAAAAGGCTTGCTCATCATTAGAAAACCCTGTTGCAATTATGTTAGTGCCACTGAACTGTTGTGCTGATAAAAGCAGCAATAAAACTGTCTTTTAGACTAGTTCAGTATCTTCAGCATCAGCATTTCTGCGTTAGATTACTAGCTCAAAATGGCCAGAAACAAAGAACTTTATTCAGTCTATTCTTGTTCTGAGAAATGAAATCTATACCAATCTAGAAATGTCCAAGAAACTGAAGATCTCATAGAATGATTTGTAGTACTCTCTTCACATAACAGCACAAACCTGCTACAATAGAATAGAAGGACAGAGGCCCCAGTACACAATTGAGCAATAGGACAAATACTTTAGTGTCTAGTTTGAGAAACGGGGGCTTCACAGGTCCTCAACTGGCAACTTCATTAAACAGTACCCGCAAAACACCAGTCTCAACGTCAAGTGAAAAGGCGACTCCCTGATGCTGGCCTTCTAGGCGGAGTTCTTCCTCTGTCCAGGGTCTGTGTTCATTTGCCCATCCCTGGAGAAGGCCAGCATCCCAGAGTCACCTCTTTACTGTTCACATTGAGATTGTTGTTTTGCAGGTACTATTTAATGAAGCTGCCAGTAGTCAGACGTTGAGGGAAGCCGTGTAAATGCCATGTCGACTCAGCACAGACATTGCCAACAGAACATTAGGTTTGAGTAGATTTAGGCTACCCTGGTCTCTTCATGTAAAGCTGCCGCTGGGATTACATGGGTACAAAACCCTCAACCTGTCCCAATTAATATTAAAAAGAATGTTTTAATATGTTCACCTTGTTTCTTCACTTGATTTCTATTCAATGCATTTTAATGTAATCGATAGTATGCGGTCTTAAAACTTTTCTATTAACCCAGGTCTTTGAAGGGCAATGCTCTCACCCAATGAGCTACACGTGTCCCTTATGCCCTAAGGACACCATAAAGAGCTGAGCCAAGTCCTACAGTGCAAAATAAATATCCGAGCCAACAAAGTAGTGACGAACAAACATGATTGCAGGTTGCTACAGTGGTATGAAAATGGCTACTCACCCAGTTTGGCTGCCAGGCCGAAGTCAATGATCTTTATGCGGGTGCCAATGCTGTCCACACAAACAATATTCTCTGGCTTGAGGTCTAGATGGACGATGTTCTGCTGATGTACGAATTGCAAGCCTTCCAGGAGCTGCTGGATGTAGCGTGCGCTGTTTGGCTCCGTGTGCTCGAAGTTGTCGTCCACAATGCGGGTGAACAGTTCCCCGCCAGCGATGCTACAAATATACAGGAAGTATTAGCCACATTTGCCTGTGCCTACACAGCAGCTGTTCTACCTCAGCTCTGATCAAATTTTAAAAGATACAGCACATTATTTTGTATTGGTCAGGTATCAATCTATGACAGCAATTAAAACATGACACACCACAATGTGTTTTATTAGATGGGTAACTCAATCGAACAGGAGTTGTGTCAGGGTTTGGTCGGTTGCATGATCTACCCTACAGATTGGTTTCAACGATGCATGTTTGATTAACCTAGGTTACAGGCCAAAGTATTTTTGTTGCTGCACTCACTACTCCATCAGCATAACGATCTCGGAACGGTTGTCATAGGCACCCAGGCACTCCACCAGCTTGGGGTGTCGGAGGCATTTCATCAGCTTGATCTCCTGGCGTGCCACAGCCTTCTCCCCGGAGCTGCGGGCGCGGTAGAATTTACCGGCACACACCTGGCCGCTCTCCTTGTGACTCAGCCTGAACACACTGCCGAACTTTCCCCTGTTGTGGATCCATAAGTGAAATGACAGAGGGTTGTCATCATTCAGTTCAAAGCAGCTGAACACAAATGCTTTACCATTTTTTTAAATTATTTTTTTACACAGGAGCAGTGATGAATATCGTGTGAACATAAAACTTACACTCCCAGCTTCTCATGCACATTGTAATGGTCCTTGATTTGGTTTGTGGTGTTAATGGTGACAGGTAAATACAATTTGGGCTCCTCTTCTGGCTCTCCTTCAAAGGCACACAGTAAAGAATAATCAGTCTGCAATAACTACTGTTGAATCCAACAGAATGTAGACAATTTTACAACACCTGTTTGTAGAAATGTTCTTTCCTCCCACTGTTGACCCCACTAATAAATAAATATATATCACACACACACACACACGTTTGGACACCTTCTCATTCAATGCATTTCCTTTATTTTCATGACTATTTACATTGTAGATTCTCACTGAAGGCATCAAAACTATGAATGAACACATGGAATTATGTACTTAACAAAAATGTGTGAAATAACTGAAAACATGTTTTATATTCTAGTTTCTTCAAAGTAGCCACCCTTTGCTCTGATTACTGCTTTGCACACTCTTGGCATTCTCTTGATGAGCTTCAAGAGGTAGTCACCTGAAATGGTTTTCCAACAGTCTTGAAGAAGTTCCCAGAGATGCTTAGCACTTGTTGGCCCTTTTGCCTTCACTCTGCGGTCCAGCTCACCCCAAACCATCTCGATTGGGTTCAGGCCGGGTGACTGTGGAGGCCAGGTCATCTGGCGCAGCACTCCATCACTCTCCTTCTTGGTCAAATAGCCCTTACACAGCCTGGAGGTGTGTTTGGGGTCATTGTCCTGTTGAAAAAGAAATGGTCCAACTAAACGCAAACCGGATGGGATGGCATGTCGCTGCAGGATGCTGTGGTAGCCATGCTGGTTCAGTATGCCTTCAATTTTGAATAAATCCCCAACAGTGTCACCAGCAAAGCACCATCACACCTCCTCCTCCATGCTTCACAGTGGGAACCAGGCATGTAGAATCCATCCGTACACCTTTTCTGCGTCACACAAAGACACGGTGGTTGGAACCAAAGATCTCAAATTTGGACTCATCAGACCAAAGCACAGATTTCCACTGGTCTAATGTCCATTCCTTGTGTTTCTTGGCCCAAACAAATCTCTTCTGCTTGTTGCCTCTCCTTAGCAGTGGTTTCCTAGCAGCTACTTGACCATGAAGGGCTGATTCACGCAGTCTCCTCTTAACAGTCGTTCTAGAGATGGGTCTGCTGCTAGAACTCTGTGGCATTCAGCTGGTCTCTAATCTGAGCTGCTGTTAACCTGAGATTTCTGAGGCTGGTGACTCAGATGAACTTATCCTCAGCAGCAGAGGTGACTCTTGGTCTTCCTTTCCTGGGGCGGTCCTCATGTGAGACAGTTTCGTTGTAGCGCTTCATGGTTTTTGCGACAGCACTTGGGGACACATTCAAGTTTTCGCAATTTTCCGGACTGACTGACCTTCAGATGAACGATGGCCACTCCTTTCTCTTTACTTAGCTGATTGGTTCTTGCCATATGAATTCTAACAGTTGTCCAATAGGGCTGTCGGCTGTGTATCAACCTGACTTCTACACAAGACAACTGATGGTCCCAACCCCTTGAATAAGGGCAAAAATTCCACTAATTAACCCTGACAAGGCACACTTGTGAAGTGAAAACCATTTCAGGTGACTACCTCATGAAGCTCATTGAGAGAACACCAAGGGTTTGCAGCGCTATCAAAAAAGCAAAGGGTGGCTACTTAGAGGAATCTAAAATACAAGACATGTTTTCAGTTATTTCACACTTTTTTGTTAAGTACATAATTCCATGTGTTCATTCATAGTTTTGATGCCTTCAGTGAGAATCTACAATGTGAATAGTCATGTAAATAAAGAAAACACATTGAATGAGAAGGTGTCCAAACTTTTGGCCTGTACTGTGTGTGTGTGATACAGATATATATAAAAAAATATAAGAATTCCAGAAATGTTTACTATATGACCTGCAAACCGACATTTCATTTCTGTATTTGTCCATAAACAGGTTAAGGTCAGGGTCTGGTTAAAGCAAGACTCAGCTGTAGATTTTGGTTACTTTTTTACTGGTTTTACATGTCAGAAGTGTCCAACAACCAAGAATAAGCAGACACCAAAGGGTTACACGAGCATCAATATGCCACAAACCAAGGATTCTAACACCTGGCCCCAACAAGTAATCCAGAAAACCCAGGCACACTCAAATCACCTTTTTTAATTACCTAATATAAAATAAAACGAGGCACATAAGTAGTGAATATAAACTGCTGGTAATATTTGGTAGTACAAATCACTCTTTTTCGAGGCACAGACCTACCTATTGGGTCCAATTTGACAGAGTCAGATGGTGCACTTGGCTCACTGACACCCACAGAGTTGTAGGCCCGGACACGGAAGTGGTACACCCCGTGGGGATCCAGGCCAGAGCTGACCCGATATGAGGTGTTCTTGCAGCGGGTCACCACTGCTCGCCAGTCCCCAGGCTTTCCTGGGCCTTGTTCTCTCATCTCCACCACGTACCCTGTGACCGCGCTGCCTCCGTCATAGCTGGATCCCGACCAGGCCAGCACCAGGGATTGGGAGGAGAGCTTGGAGACCACAGGGCAGGATGCCGGAGGGTGGGGCCGGTCTAAGGTGAGGGGGAGACAAAGGAAGTGTCAGGATACATCAAAAATGTATTCCTCAGATGTCCCTCTGGCGACCACTGGTCAGACATGATTGGGGTTTCCCAGGGTGGAAGGCCATTTAGGAATTTACCACATCTCTACCCAATTTTGCTTTGTCAATTTGCGATTATCACCTTGATTCTTCTGAGAGTTCAGATAGACTGTCAGTTTCAATAAATGTTGCATCTCTCCTTTCTTGGGGCTTGGTAAGTACAACTGCTGTATGGGTTTAATGAATGTAATGGTTAAAAGTTCAATAATCAGAAACAGGCACCGGGATACTCACCAATGACACGGAGGTTGATGGTGTGATGAGCAGAGCCCCTGGGATTCCTCACTATTAATGTGTAAGCTCCTGCGTCTTCTGGAGAAACCTGCGAGATCTCCACACTGCTGGCCGTGTCATTTCTCTTAACACGAGTCCCCGGCCTGTCCACAACCACCTGTGTAGAGGAAGGTTTATTCAACCGATTGGTTTAACTTGAATGTACACATATCAAATACATAACATGACACTTGTGAAACTATGGGGGATGGTTTCCATGATTCCTTTAAACTGGTCTATAATTATAACCAATCTGGGATGTTTTTTTGTTTTTTTTACCAAAGCCTTTAACATCATCTGTGAAAAGTTGTACATGTGTAAGTGTCAATGATGTAAATTAGTCATACAGCCTTATTTCTAACCCCAAGACAATTCGATTTGCACCTGTTCTCTGTTATAGATCCAACATGATGCCACAGGAAAACTGCAACTCCTAAAGGAACATTCGAGTGTGGCCTGCGTTCCAACCTGCACCTCCAAGTGGTCCTGGGCGTCCAAAAACTCCACTAGTGTACCTGAAAGAGACAGTCGCAACCAGTGATAAACATAACTAAACGCCATTCTCTTCTGAAAGCTGGCTTGCAGCTGCTCATGTACCACTCTGGGGCTTTTAGAAATGTATATCATATCCTGTTTTTCTCCCATCACAATCATTTGTGATGGCCAATTCGAAATAATGGCCTTGCCTCACTGCAACAACTCCTCAGCAGGTTCAGGGGAGTTTGGACTGATATCTGATTGCACTTGTCCCTAGTCCGTTTCTGCATCTAACCACACTGCTCGCTTTACCAGCACATTTCATGCCGGCATATGCTAGAGCCCTGTTCCCCCCCCATTGCATTTGTTTCACAGATTTAATTGGTCAAAAGAAAAATTACAGATGGATATAAAAATCAGAATAGGGTCAACTGTGTAAACACTGCCAAAGTTAAAGGGAAATTAAGTGAATCGTACCTTCACTCTTCTCCTTGTTGGGGCGTGAATGTCGAGGAGTGGAGAAGGCTTCTGTGCTTCTACACTTCACCTCAAAGGGTTGCCTGAAGAACTTCTTGTCACTGGTTTCTTTCTCTGTTCCATGCACATTTTGTAAAAATAATAGAGGTAGACAAATGCTTTATCCAACAGTCATATACTTTCATTGAAGAAGGCAACTCTAGACGTAAAAAAAAAAGTTTACCAATCATTCACCCAAAGTGTACGTAAGAAGAACTCCTGAATTTGCAATCAGTTAAGTCAATACACCGTCCAAAGTTTTGAATTCAAATGCACACTTCAGGAAATATGCATGAGAATTTCCTGTTTATAACCTGCACCGTGTATAAACTGCACCAATCATTTTATAGCTTTGTGTGTATACAAAGTATTCAGAGTATTAACCAAACCCATATATAAACCACCCAGAGAAAGACGACTTGTACATACACTGTACATTAATATTAGGGCGCTACCAAAAATAATTTGTTGAAGAATAAAATATGTTTTTGAAAACCCTCTAATGCCAATGTATCATATTTTCTACATGAGTTTGAGACCATGTCGTCAAGCAATCATCTGTGAAAATGTTGGCCGGTGGAAACATTTTCAAAATCTGTGCATAAGTTTATAAACACTAAATAACGGTAATATCAGAAAAAAGAAAGAAATGTCACCAGGAACTTTCCCCTCACCTTTTTGTAACAGGGAAATTCGGAGAGGCTGACTTCCTGTTACACCACCTTGAAGTAAGATGGCATTCCTTTCCTCCAATGTGCAGTGCTGCAGAGGCTCTGTGACACGAGTGTCATCCCGTAGACAACTGAGGTTCAGAGAATTTTCTGGAACACAAGCCCAGCAACAGACTAAGTAATTGTACAGTGCCATAGAAAAGCACGAGTCTCCTTTTTGATTCTCTATTTTTGTCTCCGAATGTTCTGCTCATCAGCAGAATCCTGTTATTAAAGAGCCTTAGTGAACAAATAAACCAAGTTTTGCATACTTACAGTATGTTTACACCGGAATTAGTGAACAAGATTACGCAACACCCAATGCCCTGAGGTGAAAAACATGATTTTCCCGTTACACCTAATCACTGGTTGTGCACCATGACTACTGTACAACCAAATGCTTCCTGTAGTTCACTCATGTTGCTTTGGAATGATTTTTACCCACTTTTCCTGCAGTGTTGTTTTTACTCAGCCATTTGAATGTTTTTAAACTCCTGATTTTAGTTCCTGCCACAACATCAGTTAGGTTTTGGTCTTGCCATTGACTATGCCTTCCCAAAACTGTACATGTTTTTTGAAAGGACATTATACAGTATGTTGGAAATCTTTGCTTCATAATGCTAGGCAGATGCTGTGATTGTGTCCATGAGTTTGGGCTTGTTTACATTACAAGAGAGAATAAGAGCTTGTTTAAAACTACTCTTTATTTTCCAGGACATATTGAAGACTTGAGATGCTATATGATGCCAAAGAAATAATTATGCAAACCAAGATGAGTATGTAGTTTTATTCTCTCTTTTGTAATGAAAACAAGCCAAATTATGCTTACCTTCAGTTTGCATAATCACATCCATGGTGTTTCAATTTACACTGGCATCTTTGAGGTAATACAAAGAATTGTGGCTGTCATTCATGGTGAAATACAGCGATATGTGCACACACCCCACAGATCTGAAATTCACTACAACGCTGACATAACTGCAAAATGATTACTACCAGTACTTCAAATGGTTTTGGTCCCATTATTCACAAGATCTGATTAAAACTGTAACCCTAAATTCCATTAATAAAACGAAAACTGAGTCCTTACCTGTTGAAGTTTCTTGCTTTCTGGTACCCCGCCAAGCAGGGCCCCTGTGATCCAGTCCATCGTCAATACCCTTCCCCACTAGCTTCGGGGTGGCATGCTTAAAATCCATCTGAAAAGTGGACACAAAAGTCTTCTGAGGTGCTGCCCTGCCCTTATCCATTTTCTTCATGGAAGATCTGCCAAATCAGAAAAGGAAATTATACAACATAAAGCCCCCATTACAAGCTTCCCAATTAACCTTGTCAGCCGTACACCCCTCAAGACACAAACACACACTACAAACCACTTCATGAAACTTATGAAAACCCTATGATAGTTGACGTTCACATTTCACAAGTACAAATCAACTGGCTGCTCTAGGCATTGCTTTCACATCATTGGCTAGCCCAAAACCACATCCAAGGAAATCACTAGGTTAATCTGATCCAATTATATAGCCCGCCTCCCCGTCTCAGAATACAGCAAGAGAGTGTGAAAGACATACGTAAACAGAGACCGACAGAAATAGAGAGTTGGGAGAGAACAGAGTGCACCTACTTTGTTATGTCCACCGTGCCGGTAACAGAATGCCTCTGCCAGGCACACCTAGACTGTCACAATAAAACAAAATGACTTACAAACACAATGCACCACAGAAACCAAATCCGACCTCATCATGCTCTCCTGTGATTTGCCAATCTTTTAGCCACTAACGACATCACTGTAATCTAGGAGAGCAAGTAGAACAGCTTTTCAGTGTGTCTACCTGGTGTTTCAAAACACACTGCAGATAAGTACTAAATCCCTCTAGCTGATAGCTTTGTACAATCAGGGTTTTCCTAAAAGAGAAAAATGTTGGGCTACAATGACAGAAGGTGGGTTGCTACAGTAGTTGGATTTGTAGGAGCCGAGGGGTATCCTTAGTTGTAGTTAGGGGGACAAGGAATTTTAGTTACATGTATGATATAACTCAATTTCTTGGGGCTTGGCATTCCGTATTTAGGCATACCTATATCTGTTCCTCCGTTTCCACGGAGAAAGATAAGGTGCAAAACTGACCATCCTGGGGCGTTACTTTTTAACACTACCTACCCCAAGGTCAACTGTTCAATGGTGGGAATCAGCAGAGAGAATCACTGGCAAGAGCTGTGACTGTAACATCTGGAGACGTACTAAGCCTGCTGAATAAACATCAAAGAAGCCTCTAGCCCTAATTCATTTGTTCACAGATACACATCTGCATGAACAACTATTAGAACTACTTGTTTTTAACCGTTAGGCAAACAGGTTCAAGGTCTAGTTCCTGACATTGTGTTCAATTAGTGGTTTTAGAGCAGTGTTTCCAAATTAGCAAGTTTGCAAGTTTCTCAAACAACTGTGCAAGTTTGAGTTTATGGAATTTTGCTGTAAGAAATTCTGGAGCCATTGCTTGTGATTGCATAAGTATTAGCGCCACCACATATTTTAAAGTGAGACTGGAATTGCACATTTATATATAGTATTTAGTAATTTCAAAGTGAACAATAAAAAAATGTATACTTTCAAAAAATAAAAATAAAATTTAAAAAAAAAAGAGTATTCAACCCCTTTGAGTCAACGTTAGAATAATATCTTGAAATGATTAAATCTTCTTGGGTAAGACAAAACACTTTGCAACTTGGGTAGTGCAATATATTTTACCATTATTCTTTCCAAAACATATTTAACCTCTGTCAAGGTGTTGACTGAAGTTTAAAAACAATATATAAAACATGTGCAACTCAACTACTTGGATACACAGTAACAGTCAGAAGTTCTGACACCACATGAAACTGGTTGAAAGAATGCAAAGAGTATGTAGAGCTGTCATTTAGGAGTGGCTACTACCACTAATCGAAAATTAGTGTCACCCCTCTGAGCCTGGGTCCTCTCTAGGTTTCTTCCTAAAATTCGACCTTCTTAGGGAGTTTTTCCTAGCCACTGAAATTCAACACTACTGTTGTTTGCTCCTTGGGGTTTAAGGCCGGGTGTCTCTGTAAAGCACTTTGTGACAACTGCTGTTGTAAAAGGGGCTTTATAAATACATTTGATTGATTGATAGGAAATATGAAAATAATTTTGATCTGTTCAACACTTAATCGGTTCCTACATGATTCCATAGACGTTGGTCAGAAACTAGCATCAATTTATGTTTGTGTGTATGGTTATTGCTCTGCTGAAATGTGAAATCATCTTCCAGTGTCTGACTGAAGGAGGTTTTCCCTCTTTTACTTGTCCTAATCGGTCTCCTGTTTCTTTTATCTGAAACAGTTGAGACTGTGACGATGTCAAGCGTTAACGATAACACGATGCAGTCCCCATCAAGATATAAAGTAAGGAGCGAGTTAATCAGTGAATGTTTTGATTGAGAGACTTCGCTCTTCCTGTACTGCATACGCACAATTCAGAAATATATTTTTCAAAAGCACCATTATTAACGAAGAAATATGTCAAACCTATTCTCCAAGTGTAGGCTGGGTGAGATAATTAGGAACAAGTTTGTATTCAAACCAGCTCGCTTCACTAACACCAATTTCCCACACAATCATTAGCGGTTAACATCTTCGAACATATATAAAAATAAGGAAATGGGATATTTCAGAGTTCAGTCATTATGATAGCACAACGATAGTTTTTTTTAACATGAAGAAATTAAGATTTTGGGATTGCGCTTGCCCCATTCTGCCAGTTCATACGATGTGGTAAAAGCAATATCCACGCCTCAGCTGACACCAATGGAAAACTGTGCGCTTTTCCAATTGACTTCTACAAAAGCGGTTCCAAACAAGCTTCGATTATAACTAAAGGACGATATCAGCTATTCTTTACTTTTGGAACTCTACATAGACGTACAGAAAAGTGAATTAAATCTAAAATCATT
This sequence comes from Esox lucius, assembly GCF_011004845.1. Lineage (NCBI taxonomy): Eukaryota > Metazoa > Chordata > Actinopteri > Esociformes > Esocidae > Esox > Esox lucius. The sequence continues at coordinate 29,707,524 of NC_047573.1, read as the reverse complement.
AAGGCTCGTCAACAAACTTTCGATTAAGTTGGTAAAAAAAAATCTGTTTTCCCCGTTAGTGCGAAAAAATAAACATCCATCTTTTTATGAATATACAATTGTTGGATGTAATTTTCACGTCCGAATATAGTGTTGCTCAATGACAAGAAATAATTAAATCAGTGTTAATCGCAACGTGTGATCAGCAACATGTCCAGTCTAATGGATCCACGGTCCCAGTACATATGCAACCTACTGCATTCAAGCAGACAAAGGATAGTCCAACTCGTCACCTACACGTATTCTTTATTCTGAATTTAATGATTGCATGCGTGGTGAGATTATGTCAGTATTTATTTCATATTATCGTATGTTATCCTTTTCTAATTGTCCAGCAATATTTTGTGTAGCTTACTTAGCTTGAATTTTATGTTTGTCGGGGAAATGTTTGGTCGTGCCACATTTAGCACTTTTTAGTTTATTATATGCCAAAGTAGTACTAGGATAATTTACCCGTAGGCTATATGTATCAATTTGGCTACACGCACGGCGAGGTGCACATAAGCGCCAGTTGCATTGAAGTAAAATAATCTTGTTTTCTTTATATAATACCGTAATTTTACCTGTATTGCGTACGTCTCCATTTAGTGCTTGTTTCAGGGGTAACAAATATCGAGTTGCCACGTGGATGCGAAAGGTTTAAGTCAACTTTCAAGACTTTTGCCCATGATACAAGCCTCAAATTGACGCAAGACGCCTCGGCCACTTGATTCCCCTTAAATGCCATTTGCCTCATTCAATTCTTCCGGTACAAATGATCACTGGCCGAATGTTCGGTTGTGTTTTAAGTCTTGAACGTAGCACGTTCATATTAGATTTGATTGGATTCAACGTTATTGTCATTGAACAGTACAAGTACAGTACAACGAAATGCTGTTAGCATCTAACCAGAAGTGCAAATATAGGGCAGAAAATGAACAAGTAGTAAATGTATTACAATGTACAAGATGGGCAAATGCAGTGCAAATGGCAATACTAAATGTGCAATTAAGGCAAATAAAGGAGGGCAGAAAGTTTACAAGTATTAGGTATAGTGTATGGGATAATAGTTATTCGGGTTCAAATGGTAATTTCTAAATAGCTTTCTAGATGTGCAACGAGCCAGATAAAGGAGTAATGTCGTAGGGTAGCATGAGCAACCGGGATGCAGAGATAACACAAAGGTCCCCGAGGTAGACGTGTGAAACAACTGTAAAAAAAAGAATACAAATGCAAGCACCGTGGCAGTTCTAAACGTGCAAAGAGGCAAATTGAACGTACAAGCTGCATGTGAACGGAAGGTTAATAAAAAGATGATTTATAGCTATCCAATGGAACAATGCATTTTCATATAGGAGCAGGTGCGGTTTGAAATACATAGGCAACGTCCTTCACATAGCACCTGCCCCCTCAGATCCGTCCTGTTCATTTATGCTTTTGGGAAACCTGGCATTCTTATGATGTGGTATTACAACATTTAGGATCTAGAATCTTTATAGCTGGATTACTCAAAGTGTCATTTAATCTCGTTATGCACTTGGTGTACAACCACGAGCTAGCAATTAGTGATCGCAATACGAGGTTTCGTTACCGTTCTTCTAGCAGCAGGATATTATGGTAGCAGCGTTAACTTTGGTTTTATTTTTCAAAGTAAAAGCCTCCATTGAAATATATAAGCAATATAGTTAGCAATCTAGTCTCTATATTTTATGTTTAATGTCCGTTCTAATATTGTTCGTGTCGGTTCTTTTGTACACACTATATTGTTAACTATATTGCCATATACATTTCAATTATGGATTTTATTGTGATAATGAAAATCTGAGTGCTGCCAGCATAATATCCTGCTGCTAAAATAAGGCTAACGAAGCTTTGTTTGGTCATCATATTAGCAATACTGCAGCCAGACAGTTCCCTGAGGCTATGTAGCCCAAATATGCCGTTTTGTTTACCATTTTGCTTTCAACTAATCTGTTCAGCTTGAAGATCTGATGTGAAAAGATTGATGTGATTACACAGCCGGCCTTAACCTTTTTGGGGGCCCTAGGCCACACTTGGTTGCCGTGGTCAAGTTCAGAAGCATTCGATGTGGTCAACATGGCTGTTTACACAGGCAGACATTCTGCTCAGGTTATAACATGTTAAGTCAGAGTTCACACTTCACAGACATTTTAAGAATTATCTAAAAAGTATACAATCAGCATTCATGGCACAACCCCTTTCCAGTTCAACACAGAAATTATTTGAAACAAAAGCAAATCGCTCAGTTTGGACTGATTCCAAGGAATGTTAAACAGGAAGTTTACCAAGAAGAGAGGACAATGTTTTTCTCTGTCTGATTCGGTATTTACAAACAAGTTAATGGTTGTGAATTCTGTTCCCATGTCATGAAAAGTAAGACTGAAACCGTAAAAATATTTAAAACATTTAAGGGACTTTCCGAAATCAGGCAGGTTTTGGAAGGTCAAACATCAAGATGTGTCCTTAGAAGCAATGACTTTAACACTAATGGGATCAGAATATATTAGTGTTTTAGTTTTCAATAATTAAATTACATGTTAAAAGTGTTATTCCATTTTGACACCAGAATACTATAATCCAAATAAAATGTTTTTTTTAACAATAAAATGCAAGATAAAAGCAAGGTGTTGAAAATATGTAAAAGGCACTTTATTAAGAATACAATGAAGTAAAAAGTTGTCATATTTCCAGTTTTTAATCGGAAAAGCCCTAATGGATGACTGACTGACAATCTTACAAACAACCTACTCCATGATATTAGTGGGACAGGAGGGTCGGGTTGCGTCTCTACTTTCGTAGGTTGAGGGGTGCAGCAAGTTGCGGCATGCACTCCAGCTCCAAGTATAAGTGGAGAAGGTGTCAGCCATGGCACTGCATTCCAGCGGGCTGTGGTAGCACTGCAGCAAGCCCCAAGACACCCAGGCATCCCGCTGCTTATACAGGCTCAGCATCTCCAGGTAGGAGCTCAGGCCCTCTTTAGACTTGAAGATTAGAATGGGGTTAAAAGAGTCATTAATTTGAATCAAGTTGTGCTCACGTTTTCACATATCAAAGAGCACATTGTTAAACAAATGTCAAGGGAACATAGGAAGTTCTTATAACTTTTACATTGTATAATTCATTTATAGTATTTTATTTACCTCAACTGGTATTTCTGGGAAAAACTAACGTTAAGTAAGTGTTTGTTCGTCAACAACTGTTTTTAACAAAGCATTTCACGGATACAGGGTTATCAGGGTTGGATGGAATAGAGGAAGACAGGGAGAAGGGTAGCATGACAGCTTCAGTTGGAGCACCTTGCGGCGTATCTGGTTGATCGTGTCATAGGTGAGACGCTCCATGTCCTTCACTTGCAGGTCCACATTGACCTTGACCGGAGTGATCATGTCCTTGGTCTCCTTTCCTGGATACTTGATTGACAGCTGTGGGAAGGAAGGATGGAGAGGAAAAGAGAAGGAGGATATGTAGGAGAGTGAGAAAAAGTGAAAGAAGAGAGAGATGAGCACTATATCTCTCAATCGTACTAAATGTCCCTCTTATTTTTCTAAGTATCGTCAGTTACAGTAGTTATTCTGCATTCTGAAAATGTTGTTACCTCCTCATCAACTCATGCTGTTCAACTGAATATTCAACAATATACATTATTCAAGATACTATAACAATTACTCAATAAAGAATCACTAGTTCTGTGTAACTTTTTGGTCAGTTTAAGATGACAAGGCAACAGTTTTATGCTGCTATTTTATTGTGCTGGGGGAGTAGGGTCAGTTCTTCTCCACTATAAATCCATGCAGATCTAAGGAATGCATTTTATAAATTTTTGTCTCCTGCCACATGAGGTCTTGGCCCACACCTGAGGAGTACCATGCTTGAAAGACCCGTTGCTGTCCCTGTCCAAAGTCCTCCTGGTTGTGTTGCAGATCAAGACGATACCTGACGATTTCAGCTGACACTGTGCTGACACCTCCCCCCTCCCCTGTGTTCTCCCTGTCCTTGTCCATCTGGTCATGCTTCCGACCTGGACTAAATTTAAATAGACTCTGGGCTCAGCCCACATGCATTTATTAATTATTACAATTTGTACTCTTAATATGTTCACCCGGCACAGCCATAAGGGGACTGGCCACCTCTCTGAGCCTTGGTCCTCTCTAGGTTTCTTCCTAAATTTCGGCCTTCTAAGGGAGTTTTTCCTAGCCACTGAAATTCAACACTACTGTTATTTGCCTCTTGGGGTTTAAGGCCGGGTGTTTTTGTAAAAGCACTTTGTGACAACTGCTGATGTAAAAAGGGCTTTATAAATACATTTGATTGATTGATTGAACAGTGAGGAAGAGGTAGTCGCTATGCGGTTCTTCTCATTTGCTCCTACCTGTCTTATTTGCTGCTCAGTCTCCACGGTCTTCCAGCTCTTCGCCAAATCCTTGCTAGTCAAGGGAGGCCGCTTGGTGACACACCTGCCTAGTTTGATCTTTGATTGAATGCTCAAGCTGGGACGCTTGGAGTATGGACTGACACTGGGAGCTAAGGGAAACACACACACACACACAGACAATGAAGTGTCACATTTAAGTTCACTTAATAACCTTACAGTTCATCTTGAGAATTCCAATGTTCATCAGCAAATGTTTGACAAATAGTCATACATCCAATAACCAATCAGCTCGCTCTCTGTGGAACAGCAACCTCTACCTTAGTGTAGTATTCCTGGTGTGTGTTTTGTAACAGTTGGTCTTATCTACATAAGTTAAGAGCAAAAGGACCTCTGTGTTTAGATTCTCTCTTTTTAAGTCACACTCTGCCAACCTCAGGAATGTGCCATGTTTATATTGTCCAGTTAGCTTGGGGGGGTAGAATGTGGGAGAGTGGCTTGTGGGCCATAGAATTTAAATGCATCGTTCTAGGTAGACAAGCCAACCATTTATATTTTGGTGAGAATGACCATTTGATTGCGAGATGATACTGGAACACAACTTGGACAATATTGCTGCAATTTTTTATAAATAATTGAACTTATTGCTCCCTTGATTTGATCGGGTACGCTGTTATTATTTGAACCACTGCACGAAACAGCTACGTTCTTACATGAGGATATGGTTGTAGATAGGTTTACGGTGGGGTAAGGATAAAGGTTATGTCAGTGGTTACTAGACAGCAGTAATGTTCATGACAGTTGGGTAAGGATAAAGGTTATGTCAGTGGTTACTAGACAGCAGTAATGTTCATGACAGTTGGGTAAGGATAAAGGTCATGTTAATGGTTACTAGACAGCAGTAATGTTCATGACAGTTGGGTAAGGATAAAGGTTATGTCAGTGGTTACTAGACAGCAGTAATGTTCATGACAGTTGGGTAAGGATAAAGGTCATGTTAATGGTTACTAGACAGCAGTAATGTTCATGACATTTGGGTAAGGATAAAGGTCATGTTAATTGTTACTAGACAGCAGTAATGTTCATGACAGTCTAAAGAATGTTTGGGGCCAGGTGCAGTGGGTTAGTTTGAATACAGAGAATACCCTGATTATTAAACCAAACAAATGTTTTTCTTTATGAGGTACTCAATGCAAGTAAGTCACCATTTTGTCCATTTCAAACCTTTTATGATTGATCAAGACAGGTTGGTGTCCACCAATGTTAACTAAAAAATGCACATACCTTTATTTACTTAAATCTCATTCAGGTTTTATTTTTGTTCAAGTTGAGGGTGGGTCGTAATTTGTATTAGGTCTTTTTTGGGCGGCACTTAAAATGCTTAGGGTGTTCAAGGGAATAATTAAAAATGGTAACAGGAGCAGGAGGTGTAGCTAAATTAGGGATATCTCCCCTTTACCAATGTATAGCACCTACATGAATGCTTTACATCCAGTGTTAAAATCTACACTAGGTAAACAAGTGATGCACACAAAATAAATCCATTTTCAAATGCTTTTCAGAGGTTTACCAGATGTTGCTTACCACAAGATTCAATGTACTTCATCAGCTGCTTGGGCTGGAGACCAACAAGGTGAGCCCCTTTGGCGTAATAGGTGATCACATGACCCCCGCTCCTATCTTGCTGTGGCACTGTGCGGAAGACGTGACACAGTGACTTCTTCTGGTAATAGCTAAATGGACAGAGAGGGACTTTCATTGTTGACCTTTTTCCGGCATGTTGGACTGCCCAGATAATTCATGCAAAAATCCCCTCACCTAACATTTAATCTCACAGCAAACCTTACAGTTCTTGCTCATATTGAGCTTATAGCTTGATTGGAATTGACATTAGAGAAGGATTGTTTGTATTTTACAGAACTATCTCCTCAGCGGCACTGCTGGAAATTAGACCGTCATCCAGTATCTGAACAAAGGCCTTGTAGAAGACAGAGTCTGAGTCATCCATGCACTGTGATTGGTCAGGTGACTCTGCTACTTGTGAAGCAAGGCAGAGTGAAAAGAAAGAATGGAGAGAGAAAAGAAGGGATTGGAGGAGAGAAAACGAGAAGGGGACGGAGGATTAAAATAAGCTAATAATTATGATATTTTTGTTCTTTTGAGCATGTGTAAGCTATCTTTCCCTTAAACAGAAAAATAGCTTCTTTTTTTCTTTTTCTTTTTTTTACCTGTGATACACCTGGCAAACTTCTGACAGTCAGTTAGCACACACAGAAAGTCTTGAAAACCCACCTCACCATCTCCTGAAAACAATAGTTCCTCACATTTCAGTTATCCTCCTTTGTACTAATGTTACAGTAATCATTCCATTAGGGACAGACATTAAAAGCAATGTCTGTTTTTGAGTATTGTCATGTAAAGGCACTCCATGATGAATTTGAATGTCCCGCATTTGACTCCTGTAGCAGTCAACACACATGATGCCTGAGGTTCAGGACAGACAAAAACTTTGCTGGCTACAACTTTACGTAGCTATGTAATAGGAAGCCTAAAATGAAACAGTTCTGGTGGATATTAGGATTTGTTCAGGATAGAGAAACACTTCACTGGCTTCACGATTCTCTTGTCTTTTCACTTGACGAAAGAGTCAGTTATCGTCACCTATATTGATACAGTACTTATGGTATCAATGTCATTCACGAATGGCTAATTAGCTGTTAAAACGGCCAGTGGCAAAAGCCTTAAAGTTCACAGATGCTATTTGTGGAGGAGATAAACTTAATAGGAAACACTAAAACACAATATAATGGCTTCTAGCAACATATTACTTGCCAATAAGCTTTTAAAACAGCCAGTGGCAAAAGTCATACAGTTCATGGATACTATTTGTGCTGGAGGTAAACTTAATAAGAAATGTTAATGCTAGTTAATGGTGTCTAACAAAATATTGAAACTTGATGTGATGTAAATGAGTGAAAATAATATAATGTCAAGATGCTATACTAAAGCTCAGCATGAGTCCAGTTCAGTGGCAAAGTGGTTAACAACAATGCCTTTCACATGGGGGACCTGGGTTCAAATCTTGAGAGGGCAGCAACGATTTACACACTTTATTGCGGGCCGGCTGAACTAGGCTTGCCTGGTTTCTTGTTTTATCCAATACATCATATCAAGTAATTACACAATACAAAAATATGTAAGAAGAGCTAATTGATTTTTATGTCATTATGAGTGACATTTCCGAGAGTGTAATTTCTTCCTCCAGGACACATTGTGGGTCTATGTCCTTGTGAATTATCTCACCGTTACAGTCGGCACTCTGCAGGGCAGCCTCCATCTGCTCAGGGCTCAGGCTCATGTTCACTGTGTCCAGTAGGGAGGAGAGACCCACAGCATCAATGCAACTCGGGTTGTAGCTGGCAAACATCTCAAAGACATCCTGGAACGCTATTGGATTGTTCCGAATAGGAAAGGGTTAACTTCCCTGTCTCCGAGGAGTAAACTAAAAGTTAAAAACTGCTTTTGGAAGAGGGAAAAATATATATATTGGTTTAATTTGGTTGGTTTGTACTTTCTAGTGAAGGTCCTGTATCAAAACTTAAGCCTGAGATATATGCAATGTTTTTATTGATTGAATTTGGTTGGTTTGTACTTTCTAGTGAAGGTCCTGTATCAAAACACAAGTCTGAGATCTAATCAATGTTTTTATTGGTTTAATTTGGTTGGTTTGTACTTTCTAGTGAAGGTCCTGTATCAAAACACAAGTCTGAGATCTATACAATGTTTTTATTGGTTTAATTTGGTTGGTTTGTACTTTCTAGTGAAGGTCCTGTATCAAAACACAAGCCTGTGGAGAATGCAGGAACACCAATGTAATGTCTTGATGTTCCCAAATGTTATAATTTCCCTCTATGTGTTACAAGAATAAATTATAGAATAGTATCGTCCTGCCTTTAATGTTTACAAGTCAGAATTTTATAAAAAATTACACAGCTTGTTTCCTTTTACTTCACTGAATGAGACTAGAATAATATTTGCTAGTCCACACTGAAAAGTAGAGGATTTGAGGGGATAGTACGGCTAGCATCTAAGTCAACTATGAGGAAACTACAAGTCAATGCAAACTGATAGATTGACTGGCTAAAACATTTCAGTGGGGAATATCTAAGGCACTTGGAATGATTTTGACTAAAACATATTTGAAACAATAAAATTTAATAATTCCCAGTCAGTGTCTTCTGGTCATTGATGCAATTAGTCCAGTACACATTTTACAGACGGACCCATAAACCTTCTTTTGATTGTATATGTGTCAACTGTAACAAAGTAATGCCATTTCACCTTTAACTTGTGCATCAGACAGTGGGTCCTCTGCTCCCATGGTGGTCAGGTCTTCCAACGGATCAATACACCTGTTGGTTGGTGTCCGTGGTAAGACCGTTAAAAGGAATAGCCATCAAACAGGCGCATTTCAGCATTTCTAAAAACCTTTTTCTCATATGGGGGAGGACCTTGGACCTTTTTCTCCAATAGCCATGTCCTCCAATATGATTGACAAGGAACCGTTTAAATTAGATGTGAGTTATCACAGAAAAGATAAACTGAGATAAGAGATGGCTAGTTTCAAAATCTTGGAATGATGAAATATATTATGTAGGCTACAGTTGTGTACCAGGCAGTACCAAGGCCTGATGATTCACTCATTTATTTTATTTACAATGTCTGGATATGTAAAAAGTATACTCACAGAGAATCCAGAACCTTTTCCAAGTCAGATGTTGTTCTGTTAGGGTCCATGTCTCAGCTTCCCTGACACACTGGGTCCCGAGTGCCCTAAAAACACAAAAAAGGAAGAATGGAACATTTTGAGATTAATGGTGAAGTGATGGGATTATTTTTAGGCTTTTTAGGCATCTTGATCCATTCAGTATACATTGTATTGAATAGATCAAGCATACAGAGACCTCCTTTTTACATTTAATTTCCAATACCATCTTACAATGCTGATTTCAAATAATTAAAAGTCGCAGATTTTCCGTACGTTTAGAATTGGTTTTAATAATTAAAACACTGAAATAAATGTCTACTAACCATCAAAATTCGTTATTTTGTGTTCTCACAGTATGTGGCAGTAATCTTCTCGTCTTAAGTTTCCACAGCGCTGTCTCTAAAGCTTAATTTAGGCTATCATGCGTAATGTAGTAGCATAACTATGACGTGCCCAGGTGACGTATAACATTTAATTTACATTGTTACCGAAATGTCTTCCAAAAAACATTTTGCAGGGTACTACGTAAAAAAAACATGGTCTGGCACATCAATGCATGAATTAAATAATGATGATTGTATTGTAATATCAATTGATGCAAATGTCCGACACAATATTCAGATAACACTTTGCAAGAACATTTAGTTTAGCCACACGTTGAAGCCATAACCGAAAATTATATAACTCAATATATCTTGATCTGTGGTACTCTGTTGTTACATTTGGCACACGTTTAGGAAATAATTACATCTAGAGATTTTTTGAAGATAGTCTTTAGTCAGGTTTTCAGAAAATGGGCAGAAGAGTTTTGACAGGGCTTGAACAACCATAGACCTGAGACACTGCAGACAACGGAGTATTTTGCAAGGTGTCTTTTAGGCTCTACATCACGAATATCAGAGGCAGGTTGACTCATAGGCAGAGCTAGATTTACTCTAATTGATTGTTGACGGAAGTGGAACGTTTCGGCGGGAGATTTTTGAAAGCAAGTTGTCAGGCACTGTGTGTTGGTGGGAAGAATCTGATTGAGACGTGATAGCTTTACTGCAACAGCGGAAGCGGGAACAGCTGTACCGTGAATGAGGCCGGCATGGCGGGGAGTTCAGACGGGAGAGGAGTGGGCATCGCTGATGTGGATGGGAGACAGGAGGTATGGTCTTATACCGGGGGTGCCAGGAAAAAGATTATGAAGCGAGTTCGGGGGAAGGAGGATGGGGAATCCAACTCAGGTGGGGAGGTAAGTAAGGATGTGAGAGGGGAGGGAGGGGGATGTGTGGAGGGGGGTATAACGTGGTGGTTACAGCATCCATATTAGGAACATTATCATTCGTCCCCAGAAACTCCGTTCTTCCTCCTACTCAGTCATCACCCCTCCATCGGTCAAACGTGACCCCTCCCTTGGTCAAGTATCCGCTGTCGCCTTATCAAACATCACCCCGATTAAGCTTTTATCCTCCCCTTGTCAATCGTCAGTCCTCCCCTTGTCAATCGTCAGTCCTCCCCTTGTCAATCGTCAGTGCTCCCCTTGTCAATCGTCAGTGCTCCCCTTGTCAATCGTCAGTCCTCCCCTTGTCAATCGTCAGCCCTATTCCAGTCAAACATCAGCGATCCCCTTAGTAAAGTATTAGTCAAAAGTGTACGATTTTACCCAGCCAATAAAACGAGCAAAAACACGGAACTATTATCAAATGGACTCAATACAGAAGAGGTGCTAGCTGGTGTAAGGTATGATCAATTCGAAAATTATGTTTTTGCACTTTCATAATCGCAAAATTATTGAAATACTTTTATATATTTGCTTAGCTAGATTCATTTAAGATAATATTATTTAGCAGAACGGCTAAACTGAAAATAATGAATCTAGCTAAGCAAATATATAAAAGTATTTCAATAATCTTGCGATTATGAAAGTAACTTTGACCAAAGCGATTAAGGCGGAGGTTGGGCGGGTGATAGATGAAAGGTGTTTACGTTTTGGTAAGGTTCTTATTGTTGTGGCTGACGAAGCGCAAAGGGATGGATTGTTGAGTATGGATGTGTTAAATGGTGGACGAGTGAAGTGCAGGTGCCGGGAAGTACAGGGAAAAAGAGAGGGGTGATTACGGGAGTGCCTGAAGAACTGACATTGAGCTTCAGAGTGTGATATCAGGAGGTATAGTGGTGGACGCGAGGCGGATGAAGAGAAGAGATGGGGGGGGAGCGAGCAGGTTTGCCCGACGGTGTTGTTGGAATTTGCAGGTGGGGTTCATAAGTTACTATGTAAGGGAATATGTACCCCCGCCGCTGCTGTGTTTCAAGTGTCAGTGTATGGGACATGTAGCAGCTGTGTGTAGAAGGGTTGTAAGGGGTTCAGAATCGGGTCTGGATCTGACGCTGGGGTCCGCAGTTCTGGTGGGAGGTGCATCGGGAGACTACAGTAGGTAGTGATCATTATCCAGTTGTTTGTAAATTAGGGTTTGGGGTATGTATACAAGGTAGAGTGGTGACTCAAAGATGGTGTTTTAGGAAGGCAGATTGGAAAGAGTATAAGCGTGTGTGTGGAGGATTGGGGGACGTTGTGGTAGGGGAGGAGTCTGTGGATGTGTGTGCAGAGAGGGTGACTGCTAGGAAATTGGCTGCATTGCTGGTGATACTGGTGTCCTAAAGTGGTGGTCAAAGGAGGGTGGTGCTGAGGTGGACGGATGAATGCACAGAAGGACTGGTGGAGAGGGATGTTACATTGAGAGTCCTGAAGAAGGGTCTGACTGAAGTTAAGTTAAGGGATTATCAAAGGAAACGAACGGTGAGGTTGTGGAGGATGTTTACGAAGGTGGTGGGGAAGGACATGGGGGGATTCCAGTGTTGGGGGAAGGTGGTGTTCCTGCAGTCACAAATCTGGATAAAGCCAATGTTCTAGGTGGGGCGTTTGAGGGTGTGCATCGGTGTGATCATATCACGGAGGAGGGTATGAGAAGGCAAGCGGATGTACTCAGGGAACATGGGGATGTAATGGTGAGGAAAGAGGAGACCGGTGAGGGGATGGATGTAGAGTTCTCAATGTATGAATTGGAGAAAGCCTTGGAGGGGTGTAGGAAGACGGCCCCGGGAGAAGAACGGATATGTAATGTGATGGTTGAAAAAGCGTTGGATTGTGTGAGACGAGCAGTGTTGGAGCTGTGTAATAAGGTGTGGAGGTCTGGGACTGTTCCGGCTGGGTGGAAAAGAGCAGTGGTGTTACCGCTTTTGAAACCAGGTAAGGACCCTACGAAGGCGGCGAGTAATAGGCCTATAGCATTACCCAACCTGGGTAAACTGATGGAGAAGATGGTGGTGGCTAGGCTGGGTCTTTTTCTGGAGAATAGTTTTTTTTTTGAGTGATGCACAGAGTGGGTTCAGGAGGGGTAGGTCCACTGCAGATGCATTGGTCACGGTTAGCACTGAGATAGCAAAAGCACTGACGTTGAAGGAAGTAATATGTGTGGTGTATATGTGGAGAAGACATATGACACCATGTGGAGAGAGGGGCGGTTGATGTAGGTTGGGTGTAGTATGTAGGCTGTATAACTGGATTTTGAGTTTTTTGTTTGGAAGGTTTGAGGTTGCTAATGGTACGCCGCAGGGGAGTGTGGTCAGCCCAGTGTTGTTTGTGGTGATGATCGATGTCATGTTTGGGGCAGTGTGTCCAGGGATGGGGGTGGCTTTGTATGCAGATGATGGGGCAATGTGGAAAAGAGGAAGGAAGGTGGACTGGGTAATGAAGAAAATACAGGACACAGTTATGGGGTGGAGGTGTGGTCATTGACTTGGGGGTGCAGAATGTCAGTGGCCAAGTCGTGTGTTATGTTGTATTCTTGGAGAAAGGTTGAAGGGATGAGATTGTGTCTATATGGGCAGGAATTGGTGCGGGTGTCAGAATTGAAGTACCTTGGCATATGGTTTGATGAGAAGATGACTTGGAGGACCACGTGCAGTATATTGCTGTGAGATGTTGAAGGGCTATGAACCTTATGCTGGCAGTGGTAGGGTATGGTGTGTATGTATCAGACGCTGATTAGGTCCATTTTAGACTATGGGTGTTTTGTGTATGGGTATGCAGCTAAATCGTATATACGGATGGGTCAAAGGATCGAAGGGTTGGTGTGGGGGTGTATGTGCCGGAATTTAGTGTAGAGACGGCTCAGAGACTGACAGACCAGGTGTCTGTCTTTACGGCAGAGATGGTGGCGATGATTCTTGGGGTTGAGGTGGGTGGAGGAGGTGAGACCCTTGAGAGTGGTGGTGTGTTCCGACTCAGCGGCGGTGTTAGGCAGCTTACAGACTGGAAGATCAGACCTGTTGGTGGAGATGATGGTGTTGTTGTTGGGACTGGAGAGGATGGGTGTGGTGGTTCGGTTCTGCTGGGTGCCGGCTCATGTTGGTGTGGAGGGTAACGAACGGGCTGATAGATTGGCTAGGAAGGCGTGTAGGAAGGAGAGAGTGTGTGTACAGGTACCATTAGGACGGGGGGAAATTAATAAAGGGGGTAGGTGTTGACTGTTGGCAGAGGAAGTGGAATGATAGCAAGAAGGGGAGATGGTATTATGGGGTGCAGTGGACAGTGGGGGTCAAGGTGAGGAATATGGGGTGTAGGAGAGAAAAAGTGATGTGGTGTCGACTACGGTTAGGACATACAGGACTGAACGCGTCATTGAAGGTCATAGGTAAGCATGAAACAGGGCTATGTGCTGGTGTTGAGTGGAGGATACGGTTGAACGTGTTGATGTAATGTGAACAGTATGATGTTGAGAGGGAAAGGTTGTATGAGAAGGTTAGAGGGGAGGGTAGGAAGTGGGATGTAGAGGGGTTGCTGGGGGGCGGGATGGTAACTGAGGCTGTATGTCGATTTCTCTGGGCTACAGGTCTGAGCGGGAGGATGTAGGAAAGGCAGGCAGTGAGCGGCCTCACACTCCGGTACGGTAGGTGGCGGTATATGCACCTTCCATGGATACGATCAGCCATTAAGTTAAGAGAAGAAAAGTCCGTCTAAAATGTTTGTCCGACCCTGGTTGAAGCATGGAAACGTGAATATCATTTTTTGCGAAAGTTATTTACGTTCACCCCAAAAATCTCACTTTTTGAAGCTACATGTCAAAGAAAGGTAAAATAATATTGTTGAGTCATTTAATCAGATCCAGGTAAAAACTATTAGATGTGTTGCCTCGTTGCCCAGTTCTTAACATTGATTCTAGCTTGAAGCTAACTTCATGTAGCTAGTTGTATTAGACAATCTTTCAAGAGATACAGCACCGTACTGTACCGTTTCCAGATTTTAATCGCTGAGTACAAACAATTTAACCTAGCTAATTCTGTTTTTAATATAAAGTCGTGTAGTCAGGTGACTAACATCATTTTTATATTCCAACACAATTCAGGGGTTTGCCATTCGAAAAGACTTCCCAACCATCAACAGTTGTTCTTACACCTGTCTTGCCGTTTGAAAAGCAGCATGTCTGAGGAATTACTACAGAGAGTGAGAGACCTGGAAGGAGAGGTGGACAGACTAAAAGCACAGCTTCAGGATAAGGTCAAGGAAGGTGCTGAGGACGTGAATATTGACATTGATGACATGAAGGGTAACAGCCAGACTAATGCTGGTGTCAAGAAAAAGGGAAAACGAGGTAGTCAGGAACGACCGTTTGATTTCTCGGCCCATCCTCGGCGCCATGTTGCACTCCGCTTGGCTTACCTTGGCTGGGCCTACCAGGGTTTTGCTGTCCAGGAGAACACGGAAAACACTGTGGAAGCCAGACTGTTTGAGGCACTTCTGAAGACTCGACTGATTCAGGATCGCCAGAGTTCAAACTATCACCGCTGTGGACGGACCGACAAAGGAGTCAGTGCCTTTTCCCAGGTAATACAACTTCGTATACTGCACCTCAAACAATAACATGCTAATCATACGAAAATGGTTCAATAGCTGGCAAATTCTCCAAGCCTAACTCAATGACATTAGATAATATGGGAATGGAGATGTCTATTAGGCTTTGTTGGATTTATGGTTTTTACCTGTCCATTTATGACCGTAATCTTGTTGATTGTGAAATCCCAACTCTTATGTCTTTTGTTGTTGTTTTTTTTTTTTTTACCTCTTAACCTTCAGTTTTTCATTTTCCTGACATAGGTCATATCTATAGACTTGCGCTCCACTCAGTTTTGTGGAGGCGTAGGAGTGACACTCCCGGCTAACGTTGATGTCGATGTCAAGAACAAAGTCGACTCGGCGGAGCTCCCTTATGTGAAGATGCTGAACAGAGTCCTGCCCCAGGACATTAGGATTCTCGAATGGTCCCCTGCAGTGGATGGCTTCAGTGCACGCTTCGACTGTCAGTCTAGAACCTACCGCTACTACTTCCCACGCGGGGCTCTTGATGTGGCGTTAATGAAGGAGGCCGCCAAACGGTGGGTGGTGTCAAATTATTTATTACTTTGGAAATAAGTCAAGGATTGTGTATATATATGCAGTGACCCTTACCAAAGTTGCAATACATTCTCCTTTTAAACAACATTGTGGCTATTGATAAAAACAAAATCAGAAGATATTGACCGAAGATGAATGATCAAGCAGCAGAGCTTAAAGCCTTATGATAGGCCCCATATGTTCTCCCATTCTCATTGGTCTTCAGCTATGAGGGCACTCATGACTTCCGCAATCTCTGCAAGATGGACGTGGGCAACGGAGTTCTGCAGTTCCAGAGGACCATCCTGTCTGCCACAGTCCAGCCTGTCCATCAAAATCACCTGCCTACCGATACTGACCCATATGACCTCTTTATGTTTGAGATAAAAGGACTGGCCTTCCTCTATCACCAGGTATGGGATGGTCCTTGACTCCAAGACAGTCAACACACACACACACGCTTTACTTTTGTGTAAGATGGATGAGTTGGTACCTGCCCTTTGCATTTTTTGAAAGGCATGTTGAGAACTAATTGAATACATTTTGCCCTAGTTTTACCTCCATGCTGAGCTCTGTCATTCCCTCCCACAAGGTGCGGTGCATGATGGCTGTGCTACTGCTGATTGGCCAAAAGCTGGAGGCTCCTGAGATAATAGACACACTTCTGGATGTGGAGAAGAATCCCAGAAAACCTCAATATAGGTAAGTTAATCCAGGCATTGCTATCCTGAGACGCTGCCAACCACTCATTTGCAGGGGAAAAAAACTCATCAGTCTGTTTGACAAGACATTTAAAAACGTGTGGGGAGAAACATTTAACAGTAAAACAGTTAGGTTGTATCTGTCGCTTTGTAAACCTGTTGCCTTAGTGACACAGTCTAGTGGGTTAAACTGTCAGTCCAGTAACCAAAACGTTGTTCGATCGAATTCCTGTGCTAACGTGTGAAATAAGACAAATATAAGCACCCACCTAATTATTGTTTGTTGTTTTTATTATTACTGCACAATTTTTCATTCAGCATGGCGGTGGACTTTCCCCTGGTGCTGTTCGACTGCCATTTTGAGGGGTTGAGCTGGCGTAGTGAGACTGAGGAGTCGAACCATGCCCTGGCCACGTTTCAGCAGCACTGGACCCAAGCGGCTGTTAAGACCCAGGTCCTCCATGGCATGATCAGAGGCCTGAAGAACACAGGTCAGTCAAACCTTCATTTTAAATCTTGACTAATCTCACACACAATCTTAACCTTGCCAGCTCTGGGATTTGATCTGGCAACCTTGCCGATGCTCTAACCCAGTGTTTCTCAATGGGGACAGTACCGCCCCCAGGGGGTGTTCAGAGGATGACAGGAGGTGCTGGAAGCAATATTTTGGAAAATGGGGTGTTGAAGTGTCCTTGGGGGGTGTTTGTTTTAAGGCGAGTTTACCCAAAAGATTCCCTACAGTACGAGTTTAAAATGTCAACAACTTGCAAAAAACTCTGGTCTGCAACGTTTATGCTACTGCGACTGGACGAGACGGTATATCGTAACTCTTCTTCTCTTCATTGATTCGGTCAGATTCTTGTGGCGCATCTCCGTGCTGCCTTCACGGGAACAGGATGTCAAAGTATCATCTATAAAATGTCACCCACATGCCGTTTACTGTGTAAACTCTCGGTATTAGCCATGAAATGTCTTTCTCTTAAAAGCGTTAATTTCTCTGGGTGATATACTGTGAACGCCTCGTTATCGCAGTGGTTACACGTTTACAAGAGGGATATTCCACTGTCGGACTTCCCAAGAAAGTACCAGACGCACATTAAAACACTATTCAGTACAAGTGGCTTTGTTGACATGACTGCAATAACTGACTGCATCACAAACTTTGTGCCAGCTTGTTTTCTGTTGGAACAATTCATAAGAATTATTGTTTGGTATTTCTGATTGGTTGTTGTTAAGATTTCAATGTTAAATTGCTAGCTGTTTCTGATTGGCTGCTGTTTGTTTCCCTGGGAAACTAATACATCTGTTGTCATTCAATTATAGTATTTTTTTGATGATATTTGATAACAATAGTAACAACAATAATAATCATAACAATCAGTAATAATAATAATTATTATTCAGGGCAATTAGCCTACATCTTATTTGATGGGGGGCAGTAAGGGACCTGGATAATGGATAGGGATCGCTGGCCTGAAGAAGGTTGACAACCACTGCAAACCACTTTCCCAATCTGTCACACTATGATTAAAGGTTAATGCAGCTCTGGAAAAATTAGAGACCACTGCACCTTTTTCTTTCCTTTCCAAAAAAAGTTGAAAAGGAAGGTTTTGAGTGAGGAACAAAAGGGCTAAAATTGAGACCACTGCAAATTGAACGCTTCTGTTCCTCACTCAACTTTCCTTTTCAACTTTTTTGGAAAGGAAAGAAAAAGTGCAGTGGTCTCTTTAATCTTTTCCTGAGCTGTATATATACTCAGTTGCTTTATGTGGGTGTGTAACAGAAAAACAAAAGCTAAGGTTTTGGGGATATTTACCACCGCCAAGTATCTTTTCTCTATTGACAGGTGGGACCTCCTCTCCCGATTGCTGCCTGATGGAAGGGACCAGACAACGCACCTATCGACCATTGCTGGAACGTCCATGCTGTGAAAGCCTGGAGTCCAGGATAGAACATTTTGTTAAAAGGGGCCGGCTTGAGCGAGAGGAAGGGGAAAATGGTGGTGAAACCGTACACAAGGGCAAAAGGTCAAAGCAGTCTCACAACGCCTCCAGCCTTTCCGTTCTCCCCGATGTGTCAACACCTGTTTGACCCCAGCTGCAATAATGAACCGCAAGATGGAAGCCTGCCAAAGGCATTGGACTAGTTGTATAATTTTGACTGTTTTCGGAATCCAGTTACTTTTTGTCTTAAGGAATGGACAATGAATTGTAGGCTTATTTGTTTCTGGAATAAATAAATTGTGGAGAATTGTCTAGAAGAGTTGAATTTTACTCAAGACAGAAACAAGTTTGGTTATAGACCAATAATAGGATTGCTTTAGTAAGACATTTCTCTAAAGGCATGTCCACTTTGATGGCAGAAACACCAGTAGTTTATTTTTGTCAAGTTACGTCTTAAGTGTTCTATCAAGTAAGCTCGAGTCGAGACAGATCGGGGGGAACCATTTAGAGAATTCTAGTGAATGCCGGAAAGTAATAATAGATGCACTTAGCTAAAGTTAGCGAGCGTTTCTTACCTAGCCAGCAACCAGTCACTGTCAACTTTCATCAAACTAGGCTTATATTGTTGACAACTTTATTCGTAATGACATCGGTGACCAGTGGCTGGGCATACTTATTTGAACGCTTGCCTATGGTGAAAAAGTTCCATCAGACAAGGCTTGTAGCTAAGCACGCTAGCTAACTGCTGACAGCTCTGGTGCAATCTCGTTTCATTTTGACCGAATTGACCTAATCCCGGATCCCGGTTTTTTATTAAGATAAGATAATTCACAGATCAAAAGTAAGTTCACATATGAGATTACTGAAATATTGCAATTTCTTAACTGGACCGCATGAACGGTCATCCGATCAAATTCACTGTGATCAGACAGCAACTAGTCTGACGTTAACTACAGTAGTTCGCTACTACAGTAGTCAGCGTCAAGTAATGCCATTGCCTAGTAATGCTAGTAATTGACAGGTTTTCAACTACACGCATGCAATAAACCACAAACTATTAAGGCATGTACTGATAACATTTTGATTTGTATGTACCGAATTTAACTGTAGATTTAATATTTGTACGGGTTCCTGGTTTTGTTTCAGTAAGCTGCTTCATGTTTCTTATTTGAATGTGTTAACAGTAGGGGGCGTTTTGACCTTTGTTTTGATGCAGGCAAGCAAAGTACTTCAGCAACTTTAAACTCAACTCGCCTGTTTCATGCAGAGACATTAGGTTATGGGAAGAGATACAGCCCATTTAAATCCACGTCATTTTATGAGATTTAAATAATGAGCATGTTACATTTCTAGCACTGAGGCACTTTTGGCGGTGAAGGGGAGATGTATCCCAATAGGTCCCCTCCCCCCCGGCCCTTTTGGGATACCCTATTTGCATTAGAGTCCCGAAATTGAATGAGTCGAAATGATTTAAGGTGTAGGTGCTGATTATAGACCTCATGGCCCCTTCCAGTGTCTGCAGCCGTGCAGACTTCTTGAGCGAAGTGGAACCCAGTAAAGGTGCCATGTTGTTTTTGAGTTTGCGCATTAGGACTCATGCTCTTCCTCCTCAATGGATTTAAAGTAGATTTACACCAGATAATTTAATTACTGTTACAGAATTACCTAATGGCTTTCTGAACTACACAAGTGAATAATTATGCTTATGAATTTCCTTCCTGGGACAACTTGACATTTGCAGTATCCTCTTGCACTGTATAATTCCACCCTGAGGTTATATTTAAATAATGATGAATGTGATTGGTCTGGATCAAATCATAACCAGTTATGGACTTTTGAACCAGTTGTTGAAATCTGATATCTGGACCTTATATAGTCATTTATGCTTAACGAGTTTGGACGTCTGTGTAAAGCGTAGTAGACTACAGCACATTAGGTAGTACAGCTAAGATCAGTAATGTATAGTAGGGTAGATTTACATACATTAAACTGTACTCAAATGTAATATGCTCTGCTGTACTCTATTTAACTGTATTTTTGAACTAAGCTAATAAGAATGTGAGATTGCTGTCTCCTTTGGACATGGAGAGAACAGGTCTTTTAGATTTTTAGGATGTAAAATTAGTGGGCAATTATATAGGCAAAACATTACTTTTAGCTTTGAACTTGCCTGTTTGTACTCGCGGGTACTTTGACGTGGAAGTGCCCAGCTGCTCTGATCCATCCTCATGTTTTGCTAGGATGTTCTTGGTAGGGTTGACTGGAGGAATTGCCTCAGGGAAGAGCACTGTGTCTTCTCTGCTTCGAGAGCTCGGCTGCCCCATCATCGACGCTGATGTGGTGGCTAGACAAGGTAAAGTCTATGGGATGTAAACGGGGACCTCTCTGTCACTGCTTTTCTCACACAGTTTGGGCCATTTTGACATTTCCATCTTGTTGTCCCATTCATTTTAGAACTTTTATACAGTTAACAACGTCCAAACTTTCTTTGAGCCACAACGATTTGTTTTGATAACTGTCGTGCCATCTTGAATCAGTATTCAAGCCAGGGTCATTTTAAAATAATGACCCTTGCTGATGTATTTTGAAGGGGTTCTGTAAGTTTTACTTGTATAATAAATGGCTGTGAGAAAGACACCATGGTCTTATTCATTCTGCACCAATTGGACGACAACACTGCTACAGGGACGGACTAACAGGAGCACATGTCCAATTATATTTTTTTCAAAATGTGTGCACATTCCGTCGCATGACTTAATGCACGGGTCCCATGCCTTTAATCAGTCTCAACTAACCGTGTCCTTTTGTCTTTGCCAGTGGTGGAGCCCCACAGTCCAGCCTACTTCCGGATCGTGAAGCACTTTGGCCCCGAGATCTTGCTGGAGAACGGGGAGATCGACCGGCAGAAGCTGGGTGGGCTCATCTTCGCCAACGGAGAAAAGCGCCGCCTGCTCAACTCAATCACACATCCCGAGATCCACAAGGCCATGCTCAAACAGATCCTCTTTTACTTCATCCGAGGTTAGCTAACTAAAGCCCGTCCCCATCTCATCTGTTGATGCTCTTGTTTCTGAAGGGTCAGAAGAGGTAACTACTAGGTCGTTATGGAGCCCTATAGTTGTCATACTGCATTGAACACAACATAAGATAAGGAGAGAGATATGGCTAGTGGATGTGGTGGCGGAGTTTGGAGATTGGGCTGGTGGTGGTGGAGGTTGGAGATTGGGCTGGTGGTGGTGGAGGTTGGAGATTGGGCTGGTGGTGGTGGAGGTTGGAGATTGGGCTGGTGGTGGTGGAGGTTGGAGATTGGGCTGGTGGTGGTGGAGGTTGGAGATTGGGCTGGTGGTGGTGGAGGTTGGAGATTGGGCTGGTGGTGGTGGAGGTTGGAGATTGGGCTGGTGGTGGTGGAGGTTGGAGATTGGGCTGGTGGAGGTGGTGGTGGAGGTGGGTTTAAAATAATGGTGGGGGGAATAATGGGTTTATGAGTTAGATATTCTTAGCTAATCGTCTATTCCCGTTTGATGAGTTATCACCAAAGTCTGTGCTAGTAGGTGCACAGCATGTTGTGAAGACACTGAGGCATGTCATGATGATCATATTGAATATTCATTTCTCTCTATATTTTTATGTAATGTATCACTGTGATACTAACTGGACTGTCATGTAAGTCTGTCACCTTAGTCTTAGCATTTTTGTTCTGTCAAATCATGAATATTAAGGCGACTTCTGACTTACATCAGCCTTATTGAACTAAAAGTAGCCCAGTGTTTATAACATTAAAAATGGCTGCCAAAATGAACACTAGTCAGAGAGAATAATTAATGGAATCTGTACATTACATGAAACGTTCCATAGTGTGGACTGGTAGGAGTTAGCCTACAGAGTACAGCAGAGAGCGGTCCGTGGCTCCGCTGGGACTGCTCTATTTTAGTGCTGCTCTGTTTCTCCCTTCAGGTTATCGCTACGTGGTGCTAGACGTGCCCCTGCTCTTCGAGACGCGGCGCCTCACTCGTTTCCTCCACCACACCGTTGTAGTCTACTGGTAAGAGCGCCTCAGGCTCTGTTGTTTTCTTAAGGTTTGAACCCACTGCATCCTCAAATATGATTGGCTCTAGCCCGGCGGTTCTCAAACCTCTCCTGGGGAGAGTAGTCGCTCAACATGTTCTGTAGATTCTAGAGTTGGCACAACCGGATCAACTTGTCTACTGAGTATACATAACTACTTTATTCCAGTGAGCTAGTTCAGGTCTGCAACCAAACTGTGAGACATCTAGGGATCCCCAGGAGAGGTTTGAGAACCACGGCTCTAAATAGGAAAACACACATTTGCGGCTACTTGTGAAAATGTTTGCATACTTTTCAACTAAGTTTTTTCCTCAATACATTTTATCTGCCTTATGTTTATGTTTGGTGTGGGATTGGTACCTTTCACTTAAAGAATGTTCTCCTACAGCCCTCTATGCATTTTTCAATAAAATACCAATAGATGTGTCCCATATCCTGCTCTCATTTCTTGCTATTATTAGGCCCATTGAAACTATATTGCCCTCTTACAAAGATGCTTGTTTTTTCTTAAGTTGTTGTCTTAAGTGTGTCAAAGCTACATCTGTTTTGCTGAATAATTTATATTTTAACCGAGCCATATAGCCCACAATAACAACGCAGTTTGGACTTTTGGCAGGTGAAATGTGAAAACGCTTCCATCACTTTTGACAGTGACGTTGTCTTATGCTTTGATGCCTAACTTGCTGTTTGTGGGTATTACAACATAATTAGTTAATAATGTGTGGGCGTAGGCAGATGTTGCATAAATGACAGGCCTATTCAATGGGCTGCATCTGTCTGACGACAACTCAGTAATTGACAAAATTATTACATGAAAACAATTTAAATATTGTGCTCCCGCAACTAGATTGTTGCACTATACCCCTAGGAATCACAAAGAACTAAGTAGCATGCCGTTTTTGATAGCTTAACTTACTACAGATACTACAGATATTGAGTATCAGATGATATTTCTTGCATTATTTGTAATACGTAAAATAGAAATGATATTGAAACTACACCACCGTGCATATTTTTATACTTTCTCCTGTACAAAATATCATCCCGGAGGCAAATTGACTCAATTGAATATATTTCCATTTCCTGCTCCAGCGATCCCGCCACCCAGCTGTCGCGTCTCATGCTCCGGGACGGGCTGACCCAGGAACAGGCGGAGCAGCGCATCGCAGCCCAGATGCCCCTTAACGAGAAGCGGGGCCTCGCCAGCCACGTGGTGGAGAACTCGGGCAGCCGCGAGGACACCCAGCGCCAGGTGCTGAGGCTGCACACCAAGCTGGAGGACTCTGTAGAGTTCCTGCTGGTTAGGGCCATTGCTGTAGCGGCCGCAGCAGGCCTCGGCGGACTACTCCTGTATGCTGCCAAGCTTCTGGTGTCTTAGCAAATGGAGCGAAAGAGCCGAAATACGTCTCACTACGCCAGCCCGCAGTTGAATTGAAATTGATACCCAGGCACTTTCACCGTCGGCCTGGCTCGCGCAGCTAGAGGTTCAACGGTCAGAAATGCGTCACGGTTTAAATGTCTGCAGACAGCTTGAACTAAGAAAGTGCAAACTTTTAATGCAAATTGATTTTCTACATTAACAATGTAATGTGAGATCTGAAGTAGTTTGACATTGCCTGAGAAACAGTATTGTTGAGGTATGAATGTTTTATGCTGATTTCACCTTTGTTTTTACATTTTAAAGAGAGATCACTGATGTCCGATTAACCCTTTAGTTAGTCTATGTGGCAAGGATTCAGCAAACCAAGATTTAGATTTTAGCTTCTTATTGGGGCTGTTTGGAGAAAAGCGGTGGGAGTGATAAGGAATTGAATGACTGAGTTGATCTGTGCCTGCGTTGATCATGTTACGTTATTAGCTCCTTTGCATGCAACAATGCTACGATAATCTGTGAAAAGTTAGATCTCACTAGTGATGGCAATTCGAGTCTTCATGACCGTTTCTTCTAGCAGCAGGATATTATGCTAGCAGCGAAGCCTCGTTTGGCCATCACTGGATCTCAGGTTTTGTTTATCAAATAGGCTAAACGTTTTAAATGAGCTATTAAGGTGTAATATCTTTTTAAGAACGGGAAAACCAATATGGGTTAATTAACCCTTTCTAAGAACGTTTCAAACTGATTTTATGGACTATATGTGAGGTCATTAGAATGAATACATGTTATATATTCGACGGTCCACTTGACACATGAACATGTACACTACAGAGTTCTACGAACGGAATGAAGATAACACAAATGATTCCACTGTCTATTTCTAACACATGAAGCTGTCCTTTATGCAATATCTTTTTTTTAAACATAAGGTAAAAAACTGAGTTTATCTGTTAGCCAAGCAGGTATTTATTTTTGTCATAAAAGAATGGGAATTGTGTTTCTAACTGTAAACCTGTTATTAAAATAAATAGCTTACCTCAACCCCCTTCCTTTTGTATTTGTAAACTTTTGTCATGCATTATTTTATAAAAATTATCATTGTTTTTATGAATTTATTGTATATCTGGCTATACTAATACAATGATCTTATGTTTCAGCAATACAATTAGGAGACAGATATGGTTATGCTTATGTGGCTTAACCACATATTGATGAAAAAGGAAAGATCTCATACTACTCTGCTATGAATTTATATTTTCCCCTTTCAGATTTGTGACATTTTTACAGGCTTTTTATACTTTTTTGGTAATTAAACCAATGCAAATAAATAATTTGGGGAATGAACAGAAACACACAATTTCAATACTAATTTATTTAGTTAAAAAAGGTTGTGCGACACCAATTGGACCCTCAGTCAGAAATGTTATTGCAGTTATTGCAAAAGACCAGTTAATGAGTGTAAGGATGTCCCATTTTCACTTGCAGG
Organism: Esox lucius; assembly: GCF_011004845.1. NCBI lineage: Eukaryota > Metazoa > Chordata > Actinopteri > Esociformes > Esocidae > Esox > Esox lucius. The sequence goes on along the minus strand of NC_047573.1, from coordinate 29,682,363 downwards.
GTAAATGGGAGTTGCCTAACTTAGTTATTTTAATAAATAAGTATACAAATGCAGTTTTATTTTTTAATTATTCTATTCCCCTTTAAATCATATGTTGATTTTCTGAAGGTATTCTGGACAAAAATAAGCACAAATATAGAAACCAGAAAAAAATATATATCTTAATATGCTTTTATTGTTTTTGTAATCCAACTTCAGGTTGTAAACCAGTCCTCGGAAGTCACTTCCTGACCAATGTTCGGATTGTATAGGCCATAATTGTTCCATTTGTGACGCAACAAACATGACTAACACGTCCTAGCCGATGTTTATTGTTGACAGTCCTGAGAGCGGGGGTGCCCTCCATATGCATGATATTTCTGCCTGGCTGGGTCTGTTTGTGTGGGAGTGTGTTGGAAGCAGTCACCCTGGCAGTAGAAGCGAATGACATCACCACCCTTTGTATGTGTGTGTGTCTATACACACGCCAATTGTGTGTATGTGTGCGTGTGTGTGTATGTGTCACTCTGGCACTGTGCTGGGTCTCCCATCGGCCTTCGGGGGACCGAGGGTGGCTTGAGTGTGCTGGCTACTTGGCTCTGTCGGGAAGTTGCTGCTGGTCGATGGTCCTCTTTTCTCAAGAAACATCAGATTAATGTGGAGTGAAGGGGTTAGAGGGCAGGGAGAGCGCCGCGGAGACCCACACACAGACGATCAGGAAACACATCAGAGCCGTCTGGTCCGTCAGCTACAGTCGGGGGGAGGCTCTATTCGTAGGACTCTTCTGCTTGTACAGAAGCCACGTTACATACTGGTGTGGTCATTCAGCTGTTCAGCAGAAGTGTCCCTTTGTCAGTTTTCTTGAGTGCCGGAAAGAGACCTGATGAGTTTGTGTGTATATGGAGCGAAGGTGGCCAGCAGGTAACCAAGCGGTCAGAGCATCCGACCGGCAAATTAAAGGTTGCTAGATTGAATCCTAGAGCTGGATAAGGGGAAAACAATTTGTCCTTCTGTCCCTGAGCGAGGCAGTAAACGTTAACTATTCCCCGGGTGCTCATCTTGACTGCTTCCGGCACCTCTCAAGTTGGAGGAGTCAGGGTTAAATGCAGGTGCCAAAGCTCGGTTTGACCTTGTGTGCAAACTAACAAATATCTCCTTTCCCAAAATGTCTATTGCCAGGGAGATCATGATGGAATTGAGCTCTCACATATTGTACACATTCAGTGAGACTTTACCACTAAGTTGATTTGCCTTCAGAAACTTTGAATGGTGCAAACAGCACCTACACACAATGTGGTCACACACACACACACACACACACACACACACACACACACACACCCACTGGCCTTTCTGTGACAACCATATAGGCTATTCGGGAAGATACAGGATGATTGTGTCTTGGCAGGGGGTAGAGAGTTTATTATCACATTTTCTTTTTGTTTCATTTTGAGATTTGCCTCAGGCTCTGCCTCAGCGTGTCAACATTTTGAAATTTCTTGTCTGAGTGATTTCCTATCACTCTCTGCCACCCACTATTGTCTGTTGAAGTAAGATTGACAAACATGCACGTTGAAAGCAGTATGAGTTTTTCTACAACACACTTTTGGAACTTTGCTTTTTAATTTGCTACAAATGCTACTTGTGGTCTCAAACAGAGATTTAACACTCAAAGAAGAAAAAGTTCTTGGAGGATCCTTTAGGTGTTCTTTACATTTCTAATGATTTTACACTATACACCGCTCCAAAAAATTAAGGGTTACACACTTAAGTCACACAAAGTCACATATCGGGTCTTGATGAACAAAATATATTAAAGGTCGAAATCTTTTCTGTACAATGTGTAATTTGTTGAGAACATAGTGATATAACAACGGTCAGTGGAAACCAAAATCACCATCCAATTGAGGGATTGATTCAAACTCACACCTACATGCTCTGGCCACATGAGGCCGGGCATTGTTCTGCACCAGGAGGAACCCAGGGACCACTGCATCAGCGTCAGGTCTGATGATGGGTCTGCGGATTTCATCCCGGTACCTAACAGCAGTCACGGTACCGTTGGCTGGTACGTGGAGGTCTGTGCGACCCTCCAAGGATATGCTTCCCCAGACCATCACTGACCCACCGCCAAACGTTCATGCTGGATGATGTTGCAGGGACCATAACGGTCATCACGGCATCTCCAGATTCACGTCTGTCACGTGCTCAGTGCGAACCTGCTCTCATCTCTGAAGAGGACTGGGGCACCAGTGGCAGACCTGCCAATTCTGTTCTCTGGCGAATGCCAATCAAGCTGCACGGTACTGGGCTGTGTGCACAGGTCTCACTAGAAGACATCAGAACCTCATGCCACCCTCATGGAGTCTGTTTCTGACAGTTTGGTCAGAAACATGCACACCAGTAGCCCGCTGGAGGTCATTTTGTAGGGCTCTGGCAGTGCTCTTCCTGTTCCTCCTCTCACAAAGGAGCAGATACCGGTCCTACTGCTGGTTTGATGCCTTTCTACAGCTCGGTCCAGCTCTCCTCGTGTGAAGGCCCGTCTCCTGGGATCTCCTCCATGATCTCCTCCACAACTTATGCTTCCTGGACACATTGATATCCTTGAAGTTTAAATGAGTTGGTGTTATACTGTGATGATTACATGTTTTGTGCAGTTGTATTTCTGGGCATGTTATGCCTTATTGACAGAGAGAAAGATAGAGGCGAGGGTGTGCTGAAACAGCAGTAGCCCGGGATGAAACCTATATACAGTGGTAGATACAATGGAGGCAGAGGCTTAAACTGCTGAATCACCCTAGGCCACATTAATGAAACATTATTATTTACCCCTGTTCACCTCAAACCTCTTTTGAAATTCACAGAGATTTCCATTCCCAACGCACGGTCCTGTGTTTTTATCTTAATCCATAATTCTAAAAGAGCTTCTCTTCAACCCAGATATAGTTGGGGGGTATTTCACTGTTCTTACAGTAAATTCACCATGGTAACAAACAAAAGCCCATGCCCGAGGGTGGTGGGTTTGCAGGGGAGAAGGAATATTTCTCAGAAGCCTTTTGTCAGCCTATATACACAACAAATGACGGTTGCGGGGGTGAGGAAACAATCAACATGGCAGCCTGTCCCACCCGATGACTCAACCTGTCCTTGCTCATTAGCCCAGGATGGGACAGGACTGCGGGGAATAGCTTGTTAGGTTTGAATCAGTGACACACCGACGGTCCCTGGACAGATCATGCACGTCGGAGGTATGTCACATTCACCTACTTGAAGACAACGGTAGCGCGTTGATCAGGTGGAAAGTAAGCTCGGGAGGGAGAGGAGAAAAAAAAGAGAGAGAAAGATGAACAGAGTGAGAGAAAGAGGGATGTGTGTGTTTCTGGTTTTTGGGTTTGGGCACGTGTGTGTGTTGCGAGTCTGCACGCTTCTGTCCATGCAAATATGCATGAGCCTAATAGAGGGAAAGTTTGTGATTTAAGAGGAAGAGACAGTCAGAATGTGACTGTTATCTTACTCTCTCGCTCTCCTGTCAGGAATGACAAATGCTTAATGCTGAAGATAACATAAATTAGCCATTAACATTGTGTTGGACCTTTCAGGAGAACAGTACTCACTAAGCCCATACTGGGGAAACGGAGCTCCACACCTCCCGCACACTGTGCTATCCTGATAAGACCAAAGCCTCACCAGTCGGTCCCTGCAAATGTCAGCCATACGCACTTCAATGCACAGGCAACACGATTGAGGGTGCGAAATACGATTTCCATTCGTTTGCATACAATGGGGACTGTTGAGACTTAATCCCTTGAAAATTGACAGAAATAGGTAGACGTTCGGCTAAATGACAAAGGACACTTTCCTTTAGACGCGGTTTTGTGTTGAAAAAGCAGCTTACACCACCTTGCCGACACTTAACCAATCTTTACACAGTGGACCGTGATGATGAAAACACGAATGTTAAATGGGGGTTAAAAGTTCATGGAGCGTTGACAGTTTTTCTGTTGCTTAATCACAAATTGGGCTTAGGTCATTACTGCTGGATAGCTTTAGTTACTGTCAAAATAAAACCTAGCCAAAAGAAAACTGTTTCCCTCTTTGTGAACTCAAATATAATTGAGAGACTTTGGGATGAGAGATTCTCTCTTTTACGAGAGGAGGCGAAGACGCTGCCCGCCAAGGGAAAGTTGTCTGCATTGTCTTGATATGCCTAAAGGAAGAACACTAGATCAGATTTGGAAAGCGGTATCTGTGTTCATGCGTTTCGTGGTAGCGAGTAGCTAGTAGCTTTCTTTTCTAATGCAAACTAGGGCTGGCCGCAACATTACTAATGTAACTGCTGTCTGTCAAATAATGACCCATGGTATGTTCTTTGCGGCAATAATGTCATCCTCATAGCTGCCTCCTTGTCAGCCAAGGTAATGAGTATTTCAAGGCAGGCAGTTCTCTGTTAACAATAACAATTAAACTATGTTTGCTTAAGTAACATCTGCACAACATCACTACATTGAACAAACTTTGATCCACAGGCATTTGTAAGTCAAAAAGAAAACACCTTCTCTTTAGATTTTGACAGTGTTACTTACTAAGCTTAGTCAAATGATGCGGACATCCCACTTCTTTCTAACCACAGCCCGCAGTTCATCGCAATGGAAGTTGTGAAAGCCCCAGGGTGAGTTTAAAAAGTACAGATGTTGCCACTTGCCACTGATGTTCAGTTCAGCTTGTTTGTAGAACAGAAGCTAGTACTCTCAGAAGACAGAGGGGATTTTGCCTTTGACATTGTGACATGGAGTCACTAATTTGACGATGTGCTCATATGCCCCGTGAGCTAAGAATGTACTGTCTATGTAGCTTTTTTTGCTCTCCCTTGCCCGCGGGATAAGTGACCTCTGCCTCGGAAAAGGACTCTCAGTTCTAATTGTGTCCAGAGGATTTCTGCTGTCTCTGAGACTCTTAAGAATAGCTGAAGCTTTGATCCTCGAGGCCTCTTAGCTGAGTGCAAGTAAGTTAGATAGACACCAAGAGAGTTATAGCACCAGTGTAGTATGCTAGTAGTCTACCCACTTTCTAAGAAATAATGTCAAATCTGAATGTATTTCACGACAAACCTTGAATTTATTCAGGACCTTGCAACAGTGGCATTTTTAAACAAATGTGCACAGTCACTTTTTGTGTCTTGTTTAAATACTTGCACTGCCTTTGGTTGAGAAAACTGCAGGCCAAAGCTTCTTGGCCATCAACAAGTTTGCTGCACCTGCTGGCAATTGGCCCTCTCTGCAGCAGCAAACAGCTCTTCCTCTTCAAGTGTTTGAGGGGTTCCCTTGACCAACTGCTGTTTTCAGATCGTGCTATACATTATTTTAGATCTGGATTCTTCCCATGGCAATTCCAGAACAGTCCGGTGTTTCTTCTTTTGCTGCCTCATATTTTTGTCCTGCTGGACGACCCACAACATTTAACAGAGACACCATTTCTCATCACAGCATCGAACGTTACACTCCTGCAGATGTTCATGATGTCTTGTACACGGTCAAGGCCCACAGTACCAGAAGCTACCAAGCAGCACCATAGCTTTATCAGAAATGCTCATGTTTGACTCTAGGGATTGGTGTTCTTTACTTTGAATGGTTTATTTTGGAATCATGAATTGTTTTAGTAACGGAAAAATTTGCCAACCTATTTGTAACAGCTGTATGTTACATAGAATTGTCTTCAAATAAGCCACATCTTATCTCTTGGTTTTGTTACTGCAGAACCTAATGTAATTTACCATTCCAGATATAACACCACCAGGTCTGATCTGAGCCTCACTGGAATGTTCAAACAATATCCGTCCCTCCCTCCTCTTTCTCACTGGCCCTCCCGGCAACTCAGCATATATCCTCCTCATCCATTAGGAAAGGAAAGATGTGTTCCCTTTGATTGGGAGAGGCAATTATATCTTTAGTCGTTTGGCATTTAACACAGCTGTGAGCTCCCTTCATTCTGTCCCTCTTTATCTCCCTTTTGATCAGGTGCTCTCGCTGTGCTGTTTTGATATGACTCAATCTCATCCTTCACCCTCTAGAGTGTGAGAATGTCAACATCCGAGGTCTGCATGGGTCTTTGGAAGTGGGAAGCTTATCGGATGGGACAATTTCTGATAGATAGATGGCAGGATAGCACGAATAAAAGCGCTGACATTAATGGAGGGACGTGGAGAGCAGACAATTTATTACCAAAAAGTCATGAACGATTAAAGCACAAAATAGAAAAGAACGCACACGAATGTCAAAATCCCTTCCACTCCACTCCTGTCAATTTCTATGTCATCGGCAGACATTGTTAGCTCACTTTTGTACCTTGAAAACAAGTAACATTGGTTAGAAAACCAAATACACATGCATTATCAGAAATCAAGGGCTTTTGGTAAATGGATCTGGTGAACATCAAAATACAAAGTACCACTCACTCATGACATTACATTTAATGTCCTAAATGGATATGTCATCTATTAGCCTAGCAATCAGTCGTGTCATCATGCCACCCTTTGTCATGACAAGGAGATTCAAATGGAAAGCGGATTATAGGCCTCTCAGCTTTTAAAGGCAATGTTTGCAGGGATCCCACAGTAAACAGTGCATGGCGAATCAATCAGAAATTGCCTGCATATGCCATTATGCTTTTAACCTTCTTTTAATCTCTAGGCCAAGGCATTGACATGATACCATGAACTGATCTTGGACAAGGCCAGTCATGTAATTATATATAGATTTGACATGTATAATTTATCATTTGATTTATTTACACAGAGGGTTAACGATGCAGAACAGGCACTGTTCTTGTCGGAGTCAATTTGAATTGAAGGCAGTCAATCCAGGAAGTGATTTGAATTTAAAGGAAATGTTACACTTCTTTATAAGGAGATTCTACTTTTTGGTTTATTGAGAAACCAATGAACAATGTATGGACCTAAATTGAATGGGAATTCCAGTTTACTTTCTGAATTGATTGCCTTCAATTCAAATGACCTCAACACCCACTCCAATGGTGTTTGCACATATTTATTTACATAGAAATTCACTGGGTAATTTAACAAGATCTCCTTTTCATCAGACAATATTGGGTTGATAACTCGGTTTCTTTTAATGTTGTGTCTTTCTTCCAAGATCAAAAAAGACACAATTGGACTCTATTTTAACAAAGAGACAAAGACGAAAAGATGTCAAAAGAAGGTTTTGTTGTACCAATCCTTGTCAGTTAGCAGCATTATTAATGGAATAATTGACCCACAATATTAAATGTTTCCTTACCCTGTTAAACATTGTTTATTTGGTTGATTTAGGAAGAAATCGTAAAACAATTGTTAAAAGAAAATGTTAAACATGGTAATTCGGATATTGTTACTTACGAGGTAAACAAAACCAAAGCATACTTTCTTTACTTGTCCAAGATGACTTACAGGGAAGATGAACACTTGTAGTTTTGTTATTTGGATGAATGTACCCTTTAATGTGGGTTTACAATGTAAAAGTAATACAGCAGGATTTAAATAGTATGATTGAGCCGACCTTTTGTACCAATAGCATGTTTAGAATGATTCCATTGTTTCCGCTGCACTACGCCAAGGGAGCTAAGTCAAGCACAGCTAATGAAAAAAAAGTAAAACATTACTGTTTCATGGCCAGTTTAAACGGTACAGATTGTTTATACACTATACAGTCACCTTTTCATTTCAGACTTACATTTGAAATTATGCAGCTCTAGGTAGGCAACAGCGCTGCTTTTCTGCACTGTCAAAATGTCACCAGCATGTCAGCGTCACGACTGACAGACCGACCACTAGTGTATAACTGTCGTTGACAGACATTCCTGCATCTTCACAATGATAAGAGGCACCCCATTTAAAAAATGGAGGCATGTATGGAGAATGAATGGGAGTGAGGTGTGAAAGACAGGAAGTGAATCCCCTGTGACCCCCCCCCATCAGTCAGCGTAGAGGATGAACCCTGAGAAGGTGCTGTATTTGTTGCTGTTACCCCCGTGGGCTTTACCCCCGTCCAGTTTGATGAAGACCTCATCCCCGGCGTCCAAATGAAGGATGACACTGTTGCTGGCGTAATCATAACTCTGATCCTGGTCTTGGGCTATGGCACTGGCCCTGACCTGGCAAAACAGACATCACGGGAGAGAAGGAGGAAGGGAGGGAGAGACAGATAGAATTAAAGAGAGAAGGAAAGAGTGGGAGACAGAGGGAAATAGAGGGTTGAAAAGATGAGGAGAAAACAGAAGACAGAGAGCAAGCATTTTTAATAATGACTAAACATTACATTCAGTTGCACAAAACGAGTTCTTTTATTTTCCAGGAGTGAAAAAAGCGATCTACTGCCAAAAACAAATGACATTCTTATAATTGAAACAAAACATAAACTAAAAGCTGCAAAAGAAATATGAGATTGGTTTTCCCGTGGTGAACATCCAACAAGTCAGCATTTCTCCTCATCCACACCTATTTGCAATTAATGTCCTTACCACAAACTACTAAACAGGGAGAGGCGGACTGAATAAGATCTCAAGTCATTAATATATGTATAAAACTGTCCCCTGTGGCACATCCCTAGTATTTATCTACTGTGAATAAGACCTATGACTCAACTGGAAGAATGCTAGCTGGAGTCAGGCAGCTCAGCAGATGGGAAGCAGTGCCCTCTTTCCTCAACTAATCCCTTACACTTAGAGTCAGACCTCCCACATTTCAAGGTTGAACACAGAAAATGTGTCCAACACGCGAGCAAGAGTGTCAACAGGAGCTTGATTAGTTAAATCACAACTCTGCTAAATCGGGAGGGAAGCGCCTTAGCCGCTTTCACACATCTGGAGTCAACGTCATACAAATTGACACTGTGTGACTTCAAGGCCCTTTTCCAACACCAAAGGACATACAAATAGCTTATTTTTTTTAAGCCAGTCTTTGCTAATAGCAAAGTTGGTGTTGCCAGGTTTAAAACGCTCCAAGATCAACCAGGCTGTAGCTTTGGCTAGCAATCTTTCTGTACTGTTTTGCACTGTCAAATCCAATCAACCCTCCGGGGCGGAGTGTCCTGCTGCCTGTTTCAGAGCAAGGACCAAAGCGAAAGCATGGAGTTGTAATTAGTGCCGGCTGAACGAGGAAGTAAAAAAGCTAAATGTCACGAGCCCCGGAGGCTCCTGGGAGACGGTTTGGTCAAAGCGACAGGATGACGATGATTGATGTCAGTGCCTGGATGATAGGTGACACGACATGGCTGTGTAGCCTTCCCTCCCTTGTCTAGTCAGTAGCCCCTGATGACCCCCCCGCCACACACACTCTGATGATGACTAAGGGCGCTATAGCTGGACATGGCCGAGCGGAGGCAAAGTTGTGACAGAATTTCTTTGCCCCACACATTTGTCATCAAGAACATAAATAGCGCTCACACTGCTTTCCGAGATCCTGGTTTAGGGAGTAGAATGGCTGTCCACCCATTTACCCAGACAACTGGTTCTAAATGTTGAAATATAAAAATAAATATGAAACAAAACAAATATGATAACCTTACTTTTTCCCCGTTTATCAAACTGTTTAATGTGAAAGAACAACAACCTGCAACGGTCTTGAAATATCTATGGGATATATGAGTGTCTGTTTCCTTTCATGACCCATTGAGAGGGTGGAACATGTGAGCCCAATACATTGCACAAAGATCTACTGCAGTACAATACATATGGCATTGGGGCAGTGGTGTATGAGTTTACTTGTGGATTGGGCGGTTCAGGTTTGAGACCTGTGTAGCATTACACTGTTATGTACACTTCGTAGGGAATACTTTGTGTTTCCTATGAAGTATTTGTGTTTTTCACAGTAATCAATGATCATAAGGACACTGGTATAGCAGAAACACATCATTACACAGTAAATTATACATTGTACGTGTATTCAATTTTAATAAATCCTTTAAAGTATATACTGAACTGCATCGTTAAAATTTCCCTTTGTCACATACATTCAGATAATTCCATATTTCATGTCTTTTTTCGAGAAAGGTCTCATAAAGCTTATTTTCCACAGAGGTACACCAGTGTTAGTTATGAGATAATTAAATGTATATTTCAAATACAATGAAACTTATATTTCACCCTGGGACCCTGCGGAGAGTAATTTTTTGTTTCATTTCACAAAGCCACAAAACCCCGCCATCACTGCAAATGCTCAAATTTCTTAGTTTTTTTTTAATCACCGGCAGATAGCTAGGTAGCAAGCTAACTAAATTTATCCTGCACAATAGCTTCTCATCATCAACACTGTTGTTGCTTGCTCTTTGGGGTTTCAGGTTTGGTGTTTGTACGAGCACATTGTGAGAATTGCTAATGTACAAAAGACTTTATAAAATAAATTGTATCGATTGATTGATTGAATACAGACCAAGGTGAAGTGTCTGAAGTTTGCATGTTCTACAGTCATGTTACTATAGTGGGGGATGACTAAAACAGTCAAAGCAACTTCCATAATGTTTCTTTGATGAGTTTTGGTGGGGTGTGGAACAATAAATCTTGTAACCTTCTTTGTAACAACAACTTCAATCAAGGTGTTAAATGGTCTTATTGTCAAGATCGTTTTTTAGCATGACTATATCTGTTATTTAAGTTTTAATATTTCATTTTTAAAAGGGCACTGTGTAGAATCCTGCCTCTTAACAATAACATGACTTGTATACTCCTCGTCAATCCCTTACTGAACAAGACCGCTATAGAAAGTCCAGGGTGGTTTAGGTGGGGACGGTATTACTGCAAATCTATAAAGCAAGTATAAGGAGTTAACAAGTCAATGCAAGTATAAGGAGTTAACAAGTCAATGCAAGTATAAGGAGTTAACAAGTCAATGCAAGTATAAGGAGTTAACAAGTCAATGCAAGTATAAGGAGTTAACAAGTCAAATTCAAGCTGATAGTTTAAATGGAGAATATGTCAATAGCTCAGATTAATTTTGTAGAAACATATTATTTGAAATATTATCTTAAAACATGAACTGCAGATAAGTGGATTATAATACTAAAATACCTTGAATTTGTTTCTAAATATAACTGGTAAGGTTAATTTTGTATATATCTAAACCGAAGAGCAAACAAACATTTTGGAGTGTGGTGACATTTCCCTCTCAATAACATCTGAACTGATTCAGCTAAAAAAGAATTACCATCCATCCTTCAGACTACATCATGACTGACAATTTTAAGATGTTTTTGTATAGTTATGGATCTAAGTTTGTAGGTTTATTTGTTATTGTGCAGGGTACTTCATGCAACTTTAAGTTACTATGCCATCTGCTGATTTTGAAACCCTTCTTTGATCACATGTTCAGTTTCTCTAACCAGACTGTCCATGTACGTCACACACATAGCACTTCTTATTTTAGTTATTACTTGAACATGCCAATATAGTATAAACAAACACATAAAAGAAAGTGATTATATTTTTAATTGTTCCATTCCATGACATATTTTGTAGATTTTTTAATAACTTGTGATTTTGTGTGCAACTGTAACATACAGTTAATGCTTGAATAAAACAGCATGGGTATATTGCGCAATAAAAATAGAATGGAAAAGCATCAAACATCCAGAACTGAATATTCAACATGTAGTAGACTAAACAACAAACAAGTTCATATTCAACACAACAGTTACACATGTGTAACACAACACTTATTATAATCTGTTTTATTATAAACTCGACTATGTCCAGGGGCTGCATTTGTGTTTGTTTGTGTTTTGCTGAGATATCTCTATCCTGTTGACATTCAGGTCCCAGAAAACATAATTTGATGTGGATCATCTTCCTAAAGCTCCGGGGGGTAGTGTTTCTCATGGAAATGTAAAACTGCCCCTAGGACAGGTGTATGAAGCATATGGCCCACAGGCAGGATTTAGTATCTAGGACAGGTGTATGAAGCATATGGCCCACAGGCAGGATTTAGTATCTAGGACAGGTGTATGAAGCATATGGCCCACAGGCAGGATTTAGTATCTAGGACAGGTGTATAAAGCATATGGCCCACAGGCAGGATTTAGTATCTAGGACAGGTGTATGAAGCATATGGCCCACAGGCAGGATTTAGTATCTAGGACAGGTGTATGAAGCATATGGCCCACAGGCAGGATTTAGTATCTAGGACAGGTGTATGAAGCATATGGCCCACAGGCAGGATTTAGTATCTAGGACAGGTGTATGAAGCATATGGCCCACAGGCAGGATTTAGGCCGCAGGAGGGTCCCTGCTCACGGGTGGTTTGAGTAAACAAAAGAAAACATGAACAACTCAATATGTACTTACATTCATTCAGTCCATTGACAGTGTTTACCTTGTTTATTATCAACATCTGGGTAGAGGACTACTTTAGCACATCTTTACAGCAATACAGTTTTAATATCTTGTTGAAGGACAAATTGGCCCCTGGGTAAGAATTTGTTTGACACCCATGAAGGCAGTTTCACTCTATTCCATTCCTATATTCTATTCCTATATGAAGATACACGTGTCTTTCTTGAATTGCAGTGGTATTTGGCCATGACACACTTTTATTGATTTATTTAATATGGATTTAGCAACTGGTTCTTATTAGTTCATTCTAAATGAACTAATATAGCAGCATAATGACCATTACTATTACCATTAATATAACATTTTACACAGATTTTCTATATAGGAGGCTGGAAATACTGAAGTAAAAAGTTATCATTCCTTTTATGATTAATCGTATACAACCCCGTTTCCAAAAAAGTTGGGACGCTGTGTAAAATGTAAATAAAAATGGAATGCAATGATGTGCAAATCATTCAAACCCTATTATCAACAGAAAATAGTACAAAGAAAACGTATCAGATGTTGAAACTTTTTGTTGTTTCATTGTTTCTTGAAAAATACAGCTCCGGAAGAAATTAAGAGACCACTGCACCTTTTTCTTTCCTTTCCAAAAAAGTTGAAAAGGAGGTTTTTGAGTGTGGTCTCTTAATTTTTTCCGGAGCTGTATATACCCACTCTGAATTTGATGCCAGCAACATATTTCAAAAAAGTTGGGACAGAGGCAACAAAAGACTGAAAAATTGTGTAATGCTAAGATTAAATCTGGTGGAATATCACACAACTAATTAGGTCAATTGGCAACAGGTCAGTAATGTGATTGGGTATTAAATGATCATTCCAGAGAGGATGGGTCTGTCAGAAGTCAGGATTGGGAGGGATTCACCACTCTGAAAGACTGCGCAGGCAAATAGTGCGACAATCTAGGAATAACGTTTCTCAACATAAAATTGGAAAGACTTTGGGGATCTCATCATCTGTGGTACATAATATAATTAATAGTTTCAGAGGATCCAGAGAAATCTCTGTATGTAAGGGACAAGGTCAAAAAACCAATATTGGATGCCCGTGATCTTCAGGCCCTCAGGTGGCACTGCATTAAAAACAGACATGATCGTGTGGTTCAAATCACTCCATGGGCTCAGGAAAACTTCTGAAAACCATTGTCTGTGAACACAGTGCATGGCTTGGAAACATTTTGGAAACATTATGAAAGAAAAACTAGTTCCCAAATGCTTACAGAGTATTATTAAAAGAAGAGGTGATGCCAAACAGTGGTGAACATGCCTGTCCCAACATTTTTTAAACATGTTGCTAGCATCAAATTTATGTTATTGGCATCCACATTTTTTGCTGGCGTCTTTGTACTATTTTCAATTAAATATAGGGATAAATGATTTGCACACCATTGGATTCTGTTTTTATTTGCCTTTCACGCAGCGTCCCAACATTTTTGGAAACGAGGTTGTAGCTCACAATGTTCTTTCCCTTAATTTGACACCAGATGATTGACGGAATCTTGAAATTCATGATGTGATTCAAGTTGACAATAATTATATCTAAAATATACTTAATATAGACCCCTTGATTATACAGTAGGAAAAATTCAATGGAACCAGCCGCTTCCAGCATATGATCGCGACAAGCTTAATTCATTACAGTGGGCACAGAATGGGAGCACTTATGACTATATTTCATGTGCTTGTCCACATGCATAAATAACCATTTTAATGGTACTCTATATGGTGCCTACTGTAATCAGTCCCTCAGAGAACAGCAAATATCTGACAGCCTCACACAAGAATCTTCGTATGTTAAGAATATGTTGAAAGTCATTTGTTCTCTAATTAAATTTCAGTGGTAGAAATACTTAAAATATATTCCCCATCATGTTTATTAAGTATCAATTTAACATGGGTGCCCTTTTTATCTTTCACAGATGCCCTGAATGAACTAGTGAAATTACTAATAAAATGTCACTCACCAGGCCGTTCTTTAACAGGTCTGCCCACATACTGGTGCCATCCCCTCCCCTCATCAGCACATTGTAGATGAAGAAGTAGGTGCCAGGGATCTTGCACGTGAACTTGCCAAGCGAACCGTCATAGTTATCCCCCAGGTTGGTGACCACGTCGTCGAACTTAAGCACCTCGTAGCCCTCCTGTGGGTTCCGGAGGCCCGCGTAGAAAGCTACCCGCGGCATTGTGCTGTAGGTAGCCGTGGTGATGGCTCCTTGGCCCCCGAGACCCAGTATCCCAGTTTTCAGAGTGTCTCCTCTGTCCCCCGGGGGTCCCTTGGGCCCTGGAGGACCAGGCTCTCCGGGTGGTCCCGGTGGTCCCGGTTTTCCCGGACGCCCGGGCTTTCCCAGCGGACCATCGCCGCCATAGGTTGGCAAAGGAGGGCCGATGCTGTGGTCGCTCAGCGCCTCTGCCTCCACTTCTGCTTGGAGCCCTGTGGCGGTTGTTGCTGTGCCTGTACCCCCCGAGTCCAGATAAGGGTCGCACACCATTCGGCAGGTTCCTAGCATCTCAAAGTGGCTGGTGTCGTCTGTGCCCACCGTGCTGACCAGCACAGGGATGAGGACCACCAACACCAGGACTAGCATGACCCCCACGGCGGCGGCTACCAGGGTCTTCCTCCCAATGCTGAGCCGTGGAAGGGGCTGCGCTGCCAGCGTGGAGCTCTCTGGGGCGGGAATGGTGGCTGCTGGGTAGTGGGCCGCCGTCCACCTGTGAGACCAAGGAGACCCTTACGATTCCTGAGAGAGACGCAAGAGAGCATGTGAGTGAGTGTGTCCGGAGAGGGAAGAGAGGACGGGCGGAAAGAAAGAAGGAAGGGGAGGATGGAGATGCAAATGAGAGAGGGAGGTTAGAGAAAAAGGAGAGAGGAGAAAAGGATGGATAAAAGGAGACAGCGGGAGACAGCGGTGATAAGAAGAGAAAATCCGAGGAGGAGAAGAGAAACATGCGCTCACACTCACCGCTCACTCAGACACATACAGACTTGAGGGGAAAGAAGAGGTGGAAGCCCATGCCTAGATGACAGAGAGAGAGAGAGAGAGAGAGAGAGAGAGAAAGAATCCTCTTCACCGAGCAGCTCTGGGGGCTTCCCTGAGGTGAGAGGAAGGAAAAATAAAAATACTTATTTCTCAGCCAATTAGAAGGGAGACATTCGTCAGTGCATATCTTGGGGGTCACTGTGATTCTTTGTAATATAGAAGATGATATCACTAAGACGTATGTCATCTCAGGGGCATGTAGCCAACAGTATAAAGTGTATCTATGTAAATACTGAATATTTGCACTTACATAATCATCCAGACCATATGAAGCTAACAGGGACACACTTCTGTACAGTCACCAACAAATTCATTGGCATTCTTGGTGAAAGTGAGCCAAAATATTGTTGAAAATCAACAATGAAGATATTAAGATACAATATGTGTGCCAAAAAAAATCTGACATGTAATTATGTTGTTCTTCTGAATTACTAGAGGAAAAGAAAATCCATATTTTTACGTATTTTATTTGGTCAAAAATATGTACAAATTATTTGCAGTCCTTTCCTCAATATTCCATCACCTTCCCCTTGTGTGGATAAAGACAGTGAACATTTTCTATAATGTTTTGAAATCAGAGAATACATAATGAATAGTTTTTTAGCATTACTCCACACATACAGACCTGTGCTATACTTTGTCTACACTATATTGCCCTCTTAAATTCAAACCATGTATTTGGAATTAAATAACTGGAATGACATGGCTATTGCAAAATGTCGATTTTGGTTACATTAATTAATTTAACTTATGTTGTGGATAGTGATGCTTAATGTGCTCATGGTTACTGTCTAGCTGTATGATTTACTTGCTGAAGTTTCAACTTCCTAGCAGGGGCAACCAGAATTTGGTTGTTTTAACATTTGTTTATGTTAATGATGTTATACCAGCCTTCTTCAAACCTTTTTGTGCCAGTAAATTGAGCTTCTTCATCATCCACCAGGCAGTTTTGTGATTGAAAACGAAATGTTTTGCCTTTAGGGTACTCCCATAATTTTCATAAAAACTAAATATGTAAAAAGGTTTAGATCAATTATTTGTAGTGACTGCCATACATCAGAATGTTATTCAATAAAATGTTCATCACCACTTGTCCTGTTTTTTCAAACTTGGCTGAATAAAGCACTGGCAATAAGATTGGGTCTAAGGCATCACATCTCAGCCCAGCTGCACCATGGCGACCCACGTTCAAAGTCCTGCAAAGGGGGCTGCAAATGTGCTGTGCACTGTGGGTAGGAAGGTTGGATAGGGATGCCTTGCCTCAGCGTGTTCTAGTGCTACACATGGCAGAGCTAATTGTTGTCGTTATCAAGAGAAATGCTGCGTTGTTTTCTTACTTCCTTGTAGGGCAGTGTGAAAACAAGCAGAACTCCACAGGGGGATGGATGTGCTTCAGAGGAACAATGTCGCAATCTTCAATTGCAGGGCATGCTGGGAGCAGCTGCGAGGCCTTAATTACAAATTGGGTATCACAAAATTGTGTATTTACACTTCTTTGAATGTGTAGAATAAAAGGCAACAAAAGGCAACAGCCGGAGTGTTTGCGATGTGGGTCAGAGCAAAGCCAGTGGAAGGTGACTCAGTAGAGTTTTCATAGCCCCTGACAGCAAATGCACCGAGGATTCCTCTTTCCTCTATTGCAATATGAACATTTGAAATGGCTGTAATTTCTTGTATGTGGCAGACTCATCACAGGTAGGTGTGAAATGCTGCAAACGCTTTGCCAAATCGTCCTCCTCACTGTAATACAGAGGGTTACACAAGAGAAAGTACTTCCATTACATGAGTAACTTCTTCAAATGGCCAAAAGAAATGCACTGACTATTAGCTAAGTAAATTGCTATAGAAAGCCTAATTTGCCTAATCAAAGAGACAAGTTGCTTACATTAAAGCAACATTAATTAATTTGCAAGCACACAGAGGAGCAGAGTACAGGGATATCAGTTCTATTGATTTTGTGCCAGAAGTTGCATTTGGACACAGAAGGTATGCCCACAGAAACAGGTACCCCTCAGACTATTAGGGTTCCCATTGTTATTCTTAGATGACAATGTTTCTGAGTCTCGGTCTCCAGGCTTTGCTCTGACTCACATCTCAAACACCTTCCGGCCGCTGACAGTCCTCCAAGAGAATGTTTCTCTTCTTAACATTGGAGGCTGAGTGAGAGACGATACTTTTCCTAGCAGAGCTCCCAGTGTAATGGAAAGGGATCACCAATGGGGATGGCTGAAGAGGACATCTACAAGGCCAACAGTTGTTGTAAAGAGAGGGTCATGGCTTGGAGCCTGACTGATCTCAACAGTGATGTTTTGTATTGCTTCAAAATTGAATTAGCGTGTGCTGTAAATAAGTAAGCAAGTCATGCCAAAGAAATGGCAGATCCATTTGAGGTCAAATAAACTAAAGCACAGATTTGTAACTTTTTCTAATTTGGCACACAGAAATTATAGTCCATATGTAAATTGTTAAAAAATAATCGCACTAATTGTCCTTCAGATGGCACTGTTATAAGCAGTGGTACATAAATAAATATTGCTACCTTTTAACCTAAAGACTTGAAAATGTGAATGTGTGTCTTTCTACATGCCTCAACTTTGCCTCAAGGACCTATGTAGTCTGTCAGGGTAGTTTTTCCTCCGTATTGGACATTTTGGTAAACGTTTGAAAGAGGGGTTCATTCCAATTAACCCCATATGTGGTGCATAGGCCTTTAAAACACCTTTTAGTTAACAAGAAGAAGAGCCAGACAAACCTAGTTCAACCAGCTCATGACTAGAAGGGATGAATATTGTTGCCCTCACTGGATTCAAACCCGGGACTCCCATACGAGAGGCTGTGTCTTGAATAACAGTGGGGAGAACAAGGTTTGCCTACTTACAAAGGATATAAAAGTCTGTAATTTGTATCATAGGTACACTTCTGTATTTTCCAGTACCATTTCATTGTATTTTCTTTTAGGATTAATTGTAACTGAAGTATTTTAATTTGAAGACTGAAGTGCCTTCAAATTAAATGTTTTAAATGTTTTGGTTACAGTCAAGAATGAGACACTAGTGATTCAGAAAGCTGTTATAATACAGACACATGCACAATCATACTCACTATGCCTGCCATGGTCAGTTTTTCTTTAAGTAGCCATTGCTTGGTTATATGTGATACAGTAGAAGTCCATCATTAAGAGGTTGATGGTTGAGAATGCTGCTTATTGCAGTTACAATATTGCTGATATGAGCTCTAAATGTTACCAAGTGAAACAGGCCTCCCCTTTGCACAAGTTTATACAGGATTATAATTTATGTATTTTCCATAGATTCAACATACTACACAAATGAGGTACATTGTGCAGTGGACCTGTGAGCAACAACTTCAGTGTCAGCTAAACTGTTCTGAAGGTCCTTTGCCAAGACCTGTGGGTTCTGCTGTGTAGATCTGACCAGTTTTCATACAAATCATTGCAATGGTTTCTCCTTCCTTTCACTTGCACTGTTCAATTTAACAAAATTGAAAGTTGTAACTGGTAACTGGAAATGTTGAATTTTCTATAGCCTGATGCAGAAAGGCATCATGTAGAGGTCAAGTCAGAGGGGTTGTGGTTGGTGGGTGTCCCTTTGGTTGATGCCTGGCAATGTGGGTGGATTGATTTCCTGCCTGTTGGGCCCTGTCCAGGGCCTCCCCCGGGTAGGGCCACAGCATCGCCGGACCCCCCCCCCGTCTCAGTTCCAAGGTGTTACGCTGCATTTGCTCCTTGGGGTTTAAGGCTGGGTGTCTCTGTAAAGCACTTTGTAACAACTGCTGTTGTAAAAAGGGCTTTATAAATACATTTGATTGATTGATTGAAGTCAAAATCTGTTTACAGATTATAATTTTTTTACGGGAGTGCCTGGAACCAGCACATTTTTTATTCTAGAGTAACAACTTGGTTATGAACTTAAAACATTGTTGGGAGGAATATAAGTGCTACATGTCTTGGAATTGATTATCTGAGGTCTAATTTAACCCTTACCCTAAAAGTAGATTCAATAGCATAAACTACAAGTAGAACAGGTCCAAAAGAGCACAACAGACATAAATTAAAGTCAATTAATGTAGCACAAAAGCAAGAAGTTATGGATTAAACTAAAAATACCAAATTACATGATATGCCAGTTAGACAATTAAACATTTAATCACCCGATCAGATATTCAAAACATTATATTCTAACACTGACAAAACGTAACAGTTTTTTTATGTACTGTGTATTCAGCTTTGCCCAGATTCTGCAGGCTTTGGTTTCATCCTATCATGTTCTATGGCCAGGTGAACACTTCCAAAACACTGTACAGTTTACTCTTGCTAAATAACTGATGTTTCTTGTCTCTTTGTCTCATCAAACTATATTGTGCTTTCTGGATCTTGTCATTTGGTTGTGTGGAAACCAGCATTAGCTGATGGTTTAAATATAGCTAATAGGTATCCTCAACAACAAAAATTATTAACAGAGAAGTTCAAAATGATCACTAAGTCCTTTTTTGTCTATTTCATCCATGAATGTTTCAGTGTCTTCAAAATTATTAAACGAAAACATGAATGGGAGAGAGCTTCTTGTTCTTCCTCTAGAGTTGAGGTCTCTCTGAGCATCTGCACAGCACCCTGTATTTCTTATCATTCAGGGGTGAGGACTTGTACCCAGTCTCAGAAGAGGCCCATGTTGGCATTTACCCAGGCATCAGCATCCCCCAGCTCAACAATGCATCTTGGCAACTAAAATGAAAGATCACAACAATCACATAGAAGTAGAGGTGTACAAAGGCCAAAGTAAAAGTACTCAACTGGGTTCGGCTTTGTTCACCACTTTAGGGAAGTATCTAATTAAGATCTAAGTGACCAGGTAAAAGGAGTTCAAAACTAACCAGTGATCAATAAAATAAAAAGGAAGATTGTAAATGATCAATTAAGGTAATTGGTTAGTTATTAACTATGTTTAGGTAATTTAGCTCATCCTTAGCAACAATTCCTAAAACTGGTGAATACAGCCAAATACTTTTACTTTTTACACTACTGCATAGAAGTTGGCCATGACAAATTATTATTTTGTTCACATTTCTAAATGATGACAACATAGTGTATATGAAGCCAAAAAATAAATGGATCTTGCCTGTTTGCATATAGTGAAAGGTGCATCATCTTCAGCTAGTTATAACGTACCCTAATGGACTGGAGCTGGTTAACAAGTAGCCTAACTCGTCGCTTAGCTAGCAATCTTTAAACGTAGCTATAAGAGTTGTCGTGTTTTCTGTGTTCTGTCACTGGCAAGCTATTCGAATCTCATATTCAAATAATTTAGCGATCTCAGTGAACACGTTAATTATCCATAAATATATAGCTAGAGGTTGTCATATGGAAGCACTTAACGAAATATTCGTCATTGACCCTGTAATTCTTCCTTCATAAACGCATGCACTAAATCAAAAACACCACACCAATAGAAACCGTCAATGGGCGTAACTTAATATTAAGGAACCCCCATATTAACTTATGCCCCCGACTTGCGGTCTGCAAGGAACCAGGTGCAGGCAGGGGTAGTCGGTGTAGAACCTTTAATTTAAGAAACAAACAAACAAACAGCATAACAAAACACCACGAAAGAAAAGGGCTGACTAAAGCAGCAAAACAACAGTACACAAAGCTCTAAAGAAACTTACGTTTAACAACAACACATACAAAAACATCAACTGACGACAACAATGATCCACACTGTGGGGAGTAGAGGGGAAACATTTAAACACATACAAATGAGTAGATAGGGACCTGCTGTGCATGATGATTAACACATGTGACAAAACAAGTCCGAGATGTGTTCGTATGTGTTGGGAACTGAGGTTGTATGGAACGGTGGCGCTGCTGCTCACTTTACCATGACACCGGAATTCTTACTGGTTGGTAGGTGATCAAATACTTATGTCATTGAATAAAATGCTATGCAATGTGATTTTCTGGATTTTTGTTTTAGATCCTGTCTCTCACAGTTGAAGTGTACCTATGATAAAAATTACAGACCTCTATATGCTTTGTAAGTAGGAAAATCAGCAAAATTGGCAGTGTATCAAATACTTGTTCTCCCCACTGTACCATTTAATTGTACATAATTGGTACAAGCAGCACAACAAAGCACATCAGACTAGAGCGATTTTTCAACATGTAGTCAAAGCAAATACACTTTTGTTTTCTATATCAATGTTTGAACCGCTTGAACCCAGTGTTATATCTTGACAAAAGATATTGAATGAAATCACATGGATAAAGTTGTAACATTAGTTAACTCTTCTTCCTCCATTAGCTCACTCAACGCAATGACGTCATACCCATACATAACACCTAGCGTCGAACTGTGTGTCAAACCAGAATGTCCCCAAACTGACCAATGGCGAACAACAGTGGGCATAACTTAATATTCAGGAACCACCATATTAAGTAACGCCCCCGGCTTGCGGTCTGTAGATATACCTTATTGGAGTACCCAGCTGGAGAAGACAAGTGCCTGGGCACCTATGTATACTCATGTACCTTTAGTTCTAAGAGGAAAGCGTCAATGCGATCAGTGGAATGTTTTCATAGGGGAAATGCCACAAACCGCCAGCAAGGACCAGCACCAATCTACAGACCTGGGTTTGTAGAACATGAACCTGTTTTTGTGTCTAATGACAGGAGGTTTTCCAGGCTCAAGCCAAAGTTTTTGGTACTCCGTGATGGAGTTCTCAACCTTGATGGAGCGAGATTTCAGTGGACAGGCCTTCCCCCAGAGGATGAGCAGCTCTGTATTGTTAAGGTTGAGCTTGAAGTGGTAGACTTGTCAGCAGAGATATCTGCTGGACCAACAAGAATATTTTGCCACCTAGGTTTCAGGAAATGTAGAGAAGGAAATTAGTAGTTCAATGTCATTTGCAAAGCAATGATAGTCTAAATCTAGGGAGGACTTTAAAAAGCCAAGTGACTGTTTATAGACAGAAGAGGTTTTAGAACCAAGCCCCGGGGTCCACCATTAGTGAGAACATTTGGAGCAGACAGAGACCTTCTCCAAGGCACCTGGAAGGATACGATCAGTCTGAATGTTTCCTCTGCCAAGAGAGAGACATTGACAAACAGTTTCTGGTTGGGGTTGGAGAGGAGGGGTGAGGAAAGGGAATCGAAGATTCACCTCCATAAATTTTTTAATCTGATGACAGCTCAAAACTTGCCCACAACCCTAAAAAGATGTTTGCCGCAGAAAAGAATTTGACACATTTATAATGACTTGTCATGATGTGCTACGCATGCTGGCTGTTGACCTATGACAGAACAGTGCTGGCGTTATTCTGACTTCACTCTCACTCAGCTGCCTGCTGCGCAAGCACTGCTGCTCCCGACTGCAGCTCTCTCAGAAAACACTTCTCTGACCCTTTCACCCCTTCCTGCAGTTGACTTAGTCCCTCAGAAACATTCTGCATCACTGCCTGATAGTCAGCATCAGTATTTCACAGTGAAATTAATATATCAATATTTTTCACCATGCTGGCCACGATACAATTTAGAATTAGCCCAAAGAACATCCACTCTTAGCCAATATATTTTCATCCACAATGTCATTCTTAAAGTAGCCAATTTCAGCAAAACAAAAATTGTTGTTCACCTGTGTCTGTCTTTATAAAAAATATGCGTCTGTGAGAAGGAATCCTGCTGACTTTGCTGCAGGTTTGGTTGTCCCCAGTTAGAGGCAGCTGTCCAGCATTGCCTCTAATTGGATACCCTATTTAAGTTGCCTTTGTTTGACTTCATTTGTGGATAATTTTTTGCACCAGTTGTGTTTGTGGCCGTTTGTGGTTGGTAATTTGTGTAATTATTTTGTAATTGTTTCAGGTAAGTGATATCAGTAATAATGGAATGTTTCAATTTCGCTCTGCTCCATACTTCCTGCCTCTACAACACTGTGACACATACTTCAGTTAGCCATGAAGTTCCTAGTGTAATAGGTGTTGGTTTTGATGCCATGGAGCACAAATTAGCACATACATTATATGAGATCTTTGATATTTATTTTTTGGCCATCAACAGCCAGAAACACATATGTTTTAAAAGAACCACCAAACACTTATATATAGACAGCGGTATACTTGAATTTGTATAAAACCACCAGATTGCAGAAAGACTTACAAATGGAGCTACCCTTCTAGATGTTGAAGGTCAAAAAATAAATAAATGGCTTTAGTTTGACTTTCAGATGCCTAAGACATGTTTACAGTACTGTATACCTTTATATAATTTCTTTGTTTGAAAGAATAGGAGCCGAAGCAGGGAAACAGAGTAGGTGGAGCAGAAATGCGTATGCCTCATTAGGGGATCAAATTGGATTGGAGCATTTGTTTCAGTTTTAACCGACCCAATATTTAATGTAAATGATTCCTATAGTAGTGTGGGAAAGGATGTTTAGCGATGACTTTCCAAACACCCGTCTGCCTGTTCTGTAAGGTTGAATGTAAATTTGAAATGTATTCATAAAGCAATACTTCAAACACTACCAATTGTAAATTATGTACTTATGATTTGAAATTAAAGTTTTGAAGTTTTTTTTTTTTTTTTTACTCTGGCCTTGGCCAACAAAATGTATGATTCAATTGAAAGAGTAATTAAATAAAAATACAAAGTTTAGATGAAACTGATTGTTTTATGTTTTAAATATGCAATAGAATTAAATTAAAAAGGTGTACAGTTATTTGATAACAGTTCTTCCAGTAATGACCATATTTGATTCCTGCACCAACGACGTAATGACATTTATTACTGGGCACTTGAGCCATGCACTTAACCCGCTCTTGCTATATCACCAACGGTATCAGGGCATTTTTCTTCTGTTGACAGTCTTGCCTTCAGTTATACTGTGGGTAAAGGTTTTGTAGCTGTATCTCATACGAGCATGCTGGGGACATAGATATATTTTCTGTGGCTTAAGGAGCGTTGTGTAATCAACCGGAGGGTGTGGAGACAACAGATCAGGAGACAGCAAAAGCCAAGGGATGGTGAATAATAAAGCGGTCATGGCGTCTCGTCAGTAGGCTATAGCTTAAGGAAGAGGAGGAAATAGAACGGAGGATTCCTCTTTGCCACTGGCAAAGAACAACATGGTCCCTTAGCTAAGGACATTCCCTTATAAGATCTGGTAGCTTAAGATGATGAGCATAAAGTGTATCTTTGTCTATGGGACAGATTTAATTAGATGTTTAATGTTTATTTCCTCTCTTCAAAAGAATTGTAACCGCTGGCTTTTTCTAAGGCGCCGCTAGTTACACATTTATATTTCATCTAAGGATATATAATCATGCAAATACGATGTGTAACCATGTAATCGTGCCTAAGGGTGTGGACTCATTCGGTTTATGAAATAACACACACAAAATATCTTGTCAATCAATGTCAAGTACATATTTCAGCCAATAGTCCTTTTGTAGATAGATCCCACAATGTGATGCCAGTAGAGGTCATTTCAATGTTATTGTATGTGTAATGTGTATATCATATTTCTCAGGCCCATGAAGTTGGCTTTCTATTTCTACATATGGCGGCCCTAAGCCACTGAACCTTCTCCATGGAGGCATAGTCCTAGTACCCAAATACACTTCCCTCAACTTGATAATGATAAAGATTTTGAAAAATATTGTTGTTGTTTATCAGCTTGATCTTACAATCAAAATTCCTCTAATTGAGGAATAATTATTCAAAGGAAAAACAAATTTGTAATAAAGAAAAAAAAAATTCTCACAGATTACTGGCACTTCCATAAATTGTTTTATGTCAAATCTAATGCATATATACTTTATCTAAGACGTCCTGTTTTACAGGGGTGTAAACACGATACGACACAAATGCCAAACTCCTTTATTAATCGATCAAGCAAGATCTGAGCAAGGTCAGACAACACATTAATTAAATGACCTTCACAAATTAAGCAATGGTTATAAAAATTGCTTCATGGCATAAAATAATTATCTTCACTATTAGAGCAATAATTAGTAAGTGAAAATCATCTGAAGCCACTTGAGTCAGCACCTAGACTTTACTAAACCCTTTTCAATATCAATAGTTTGATATTGAATCCAAGACCATGATTGTTTCTACATTCTACAAAAATTGCAGGCGGTCTGGGTTAGAGATTATTTTCCAAACCATTCAAGATGCTTGTCTTTCTGGCAAGTTCTCCCATATCTGCAGAGAAACTCTGAAGCTTGGTTGAAGCGGCCATTGGGTTGTTGACAACCTCCATGACCATGGCCCTTCTTGTCCGGATTCTTTGTTTGATTGTACAGCTAGCTCAAGGAAGAGTCTTTGTGGTTTCAAACTTTTTACATTGCGCAATGATTGAGACCACTGTTCAACTGGACACTTTCAATGATTTAGCCATTTTTATTACCTTCCCCAGATCTGAGACACAAATCTCAAAGGCCGACAGGGAGTTCCTAGGACTTTGTGGCTTGGTTTTTGCTCTGGCATCCACTGTGAAGTGTGGGATCATGTGTGTCTTTTTAAAACATTTTCAATTAATTGGTTGACTCCAGTCCAGTTGAGTCCAAAACAGTTTTAGAGATGTCTCAAGGATTGTCAAAGGACAGTGGATACATCTGAGCTCATTTTGGAATAACAAAGGCTCTAAATTCAAGTTATATGGGTTATCACTTTGTCGTTATGGGGTAATTAATTTAAGTCAAAAATGTAACCAATGATAAATTACATCTGTGAAACAATTGTGGAGAATATATACCTAAACACGACAGGAGATGAACTGACCCCATCACATGCTTAGCTAGTGTATCAAACTATTCACTTATATCTGAAATATATCCTCTTTGTACTCTTCATCCCATCAGTGTTTTCAAGTGTGTCTTGTCGAAAACCTGTTTATTCAGTGTGATGTCTTTCAGTTACAGGTAGGTCACTGTGCTGTATTCTTTAGTCATTTTTATATATCTTATGGTAACTGTTACCTTATATAACCACACATTGGAGTCTGAAAGACGCAGTGGATGAGCAGTGTTTTCATGCTGTGACTGTCTTGTCAAAAAGCCTGTGTAATCATTGTGATATTTTTCTGCTACAGCGACACTAAATCAGTCAACCTCAAATCT
Organism: Esox lucius; assembly: GCF_011004845.1. Taxonomy (NCBI): domain Eukaryota; kingdom Metazoa; phylum Chordata; class Actinopteri; order Esociformes; family Esocidae; genus Esox; species Esox lucius. The sequence goes on along the minus strand of NC_047573.1, from coordinate 29,655,842 downwards.
TGTTTCCCTAGTGATTTTGGGATACTGTAGGAAATGTGAAAATTCATGAAGTCATAAATAGTATCCCTAAATAATTCTCTAATGTTACAGGATTACAAATTTCTCCAGTTTGATATTTTATATTGAAACACTGACACTCAAAATCAATTATTGTGAGGTGACATTTGTTTTATGTTGGAAAATATTACTAAGAAAATAAAACTAAAATATGTTCACATTAAATACACGTTGATGGTATAAAAATAATTGCTGTTTCTACTATCAGTGGTACAATTGTTATGCAAAAAAAGGAAAATATCAACGCTCCCATATCAGGTGGTTTGGATGAAAAATGTATCCACAGAGAGTAAACTTGGTAAATAAATGTCTTCCTAATGCCATGCCACCAAATTGTAATTTAAGAACAACCCATTTGGCAAACTGAATTGCAGTATAGCATGCATATGGATGGGACCAGTGTGAATTAAACCCACAATTCCTAGCTTTTTAAGCAGCAGGCTCTTCCAGCTGAGCAATAGAGTATGACAATAAAAAAATAAAAAATAAACAAGTTGTCTCAGCAGGGCTCAATCACGAAGCAGCAGAATAGGAGAGACAACGTCAAGATCCACATTATCATTTCTCAATGAGTCATCCTTAAGCTGCTTAGCCTGTCTGTGTTCATGAGTGTAAGACCAGAAAACTGTCATTTTACATATTTATATAAAAAGTGGTTGCCTACAATGTCTGATATTTTGCACGATAGGAGTATGGCATATTGTACACTAATGGTGTACATAATGATTGAAAGAGAGATTTAATGTAAGTAAAACGTTTTGTATTCAGACCATTAGGAATGAAGAGACAGAGACAGGAGCACTAAAGAAACACTCAGACACCTAGAGTCACTCCAAAATGATTATGATAAAAAAGGTAAACATGTTCAAATCTCTGTGAAATGAAAATTCAGAACAACGAGAACAGATATGAAAAATAATAATACATACAGTTACTTAAATCAATTGAGTTACTTAAAATGAATTTGGTGAAAAGTCCACTCAATTTGTAAATCTTTTGTTCACTTACAGTTGAAAATATGTAATTCTTTGCAAGGCCTACCTTTTCATTTCCTTTAGGTTAATATACACTTAAAACATTGTTCATGTATATACATATTGTATATATATAAAAATATATATTTCCATGAACCTCCTTTTGCCCTTGAAATGTTCATTCCGATCGTGCGGGTGTAACATACTCAGACTTTATTGGCTGATAGGATGGTCTAGAATCCAGTCTTTCTTACTTAGATGACTTGTCTTTGGACTATTAAAAATCCTCATTCAGAATTATTTGACAAGGCTTCCCCCTAGTGGTTCAAAAGTATGCATAAGTGGTTGCAGTAACTGAGATTTGGATTTGAGATGTTTTTTCATGTGTGGTTCTTAGTTGGATTACAATCCTAAACTATCTGAGGCACTTCAGGGACAAGGTTGTATATCCCTTTCATACTTTCTCTTAAAACCTTGCCTTGAAAAATAGAGCTTCCATTTTGTTTCAGTAAAAGATGTGTTTTTAACAATTGTAATAGCAATTGTATATAAAAAGTATGTTTCTGAATACTTCAACATTAATGTAGATGCTTACCATGGCAATAGATAATACTGAATTAATTGTCAATATTGATGAGTGGGAAAGTTACGCAGGAATAAATATTACACCATCCTAAAATGCTCCCACTGTTATTGATGTTAAGTGGTTAACATGTAGTTTTGTTGTTGATTCTATAACTTTCTACCTCATTATTCATGCTCAATGTATGTTATTTATGGCATTATCAGGATTCATTTGAAGAAAAACACATTACTGAGGCGTCCAACCTGTTTGCATTAGTGCTCGGAACACGCATCCAAGGAAAATGTTGACTAATACAATATAAATGGAGTTTTGTTAAATGGTGGTGTAATTATTATTTATGATGTACTTGGTGTATAAAATACCCTAAAAGAAGAGAAGGCATTTTGTACTGACTACTTCATTATATCAACTGGTCACCACCAAGAGTTCAGTGTGCACCACACAATGAGTTTGTGTGAGTTTGTGTAAATGTATATGCATGGCAGTTACATCTGTGTGTCACCTTGGCTTACAGGATGGTGGACTGTGACATCTTGTGTCATACTCTATACTCTTCAACAACATAATTATGGTCTGAAGCCCCTTCTTGTCAGGAAGGAGGTTTGAGATGTAGTAAACCAGTGTAGCAGAGGCTAGGACTCACATTTTACCTGTCAAAAGGACACACCTACTCATTCAAGGTCATTTCCTCATTGTAGAATAACATTGAAGACATCAAAGGTATGAAATAATACATATGGAATCATGTAGTAACCAAAAAGATGTTTAACAAATCCAAAAACATTAGCATTCTCTCAACCAGCTTCATGAGCTTGTCAGCTGGAATGCTTTCCCAACAGTCTTGAAGGAGTTCCAGCATAAGCCGAGCACTTGTTGGTTGTGTCCCAACACATACCAAACCATCTCAATTGGTTTGAGGTTGGTTGATTGTGGAGGCCAGTTCATCTGATGTAGTATTCCATCATGCACCTTCTTGTTCAAATGCCCTTCACACAGCCTGGAGGTGGGTTTTGGGTCATTGTCCTTGAAAAACAAATAATAGTCCCACTTAGTGCAAACCAGATAGGATGGTGTATTGCAGCAGAATGATGTGATAGCCATCCTGGTGGAATGTGCCTTGATTTCCAACAGTGGTTGGAACCAAAAATCTAATATTTAGACTCATCAGACCAAAGGACAGATTCCCACCAGTCTAATGTCCATTTCTTGTGTTTCTTGGCCCAAGCTATTCCCTTATTATTGGTGTCCTTCAGTACTGGTTTCTTTGCAGCAATTCCACTATGAAGGCCTGATTCACATGGTCTCCAGTAGATGTTGACGTGTTTCTTGAACTCTGTGAAGCATGTATTAACTTATTTGGGCTGCAATCTGAGGTTCAGGTAATTGTCAGTGTATGAGGTTGGTAACTCTAATGAACTTATCCTCTGAAGCAGAGGTCACTCTGGGTCGACCTTACCTGTGGTGGTCCTCATGCACTTGATGTTTTTTGCGATTGCTCTTAAAGAAACTTTCATGAAATGTATTTTGATATGTTATGAAACATTTTAGATTATTCCATGTATGTTATTTCATAGTTCTGATGTCTTCATTATTAGTCTGCAGTATGGAAAATAATCAAAATAAGGAAATACCCTTGAATGAGTAGGTCTGTCCAAACTGTATAACATACATATAGGACTCCTTTTATACTACAGTGAATGTATATTCATAAAAGGTACACATTTCTGTATATATAGAAAACTGTATATTAACACTACTTAAACTTCAATTATAATGTTTGGCCACAAACATCAACTTGATTACACATGACTAAAGTATTTTATTCATCAAATGCACCAAATAACATAGCATCATTCTGGTCAATGAAATTCTTATGACATGGCACACGACTAAGAAGGAATGTAAAAACTGTTATGTCAACATATGCAATAACACCTGATATAATTTTTTAACATCACATAGTAATGGGCCTCTGCACGCCTAGGTAGATATTCCATTGATAATACGCCGTTTCCAGCTACAATAGTCATTTACAACATCAACAATGTCTACACTGTGTTTCTGATCAATTTGATGTTAAATTAATGGACAAAAAAAGGATTTTATTTTGAAAACAAGGACATATTTGAGTGATCCCAAACTTTTGAATGGTAGTGTAGCTAGCAAAACTAAAAGGGTTTGCATAACCCTCTACTCTAAATAACTCAAGCCAAAACAAAAACAAATGTTTAGGTTGTTGGCTAAATGAAATAATCCCAGCAAACACAATGCTCACATGAACATCATTTCTCTTATTGCATCCCAAACAGTGTCAAAAGCAGATTTTTTGAATATACTTGTAAAATTAGTGCTAAATTATAATTGAAAATACACTAAATCTGTATGTACACAGATGATCCTTACCAATACACCCTGTTAAAATACATTATTAGACATGGATATTGTATGTAGGATCATCGTAAACCAGAGCAGTTTTCATAGAAGACATTGATGACAGTGCCAAATCGCTGCTTCAGGTACATCTCTAATGTATCCAGTGGCATGCGCCTCACATCGTATCCCCAGAACTTTTTCTGACTACTCTTGTCAATGGGCACAATCTCCTCTGTGCTGTTACGATCATTTCGTCCAATAGCAGCGTAAGTGGGAAAAAACTCACTGAGATTAAACTTGTTAAGAAGACTTTCATTGTACTTAGGGCAGCAGTAGGCTGACCACAGATACTCAGGCACGGCCACGCGATGACCCTTGATCCAGTGCTTGTCGTCCTGATAGGGGATAACCCCTGTCACCACGTAGGCCTCGCCGAGGCAGTAGGATCCTAGAGAGTGGTTGACCATGTCTTCCAGTATCTCCCAGGGCCCGTTGTTGGAACCGAACTTCTGAGGAACCACATTGGTCAGGGTGAATGTTGACACGCGGTCCTCGTGGGTTCGATGGTGAAGGCTGGGGTTGAGGTGCCCACGCGTGTACGAGGAGTTGATATAGTCCAGCTGGACGGCCTGGCTGTTCACAATGTTCGGATTCAGAACCCCTGGCGGGAAGGGAGCCATGTTGCCGTCTTCTGTGGCATTGGCTAACTGGAAAGAGGAACCATTGTGGGTCAAGGAAGGTTTATGTGGGAGTTTTATAAAAAGCCCTTGTGTTGAAAGTAGGGGCTTTCTGAACAAGAAAACCCACAGGGACACAATCCTCTGCAGATGTTGAGGGTTTATGCAAACCACAAAATGTGTCTCTTTGTAAATTATTTCAATCCTTTAATAATACAGAACACTCTAGTCACAGCTGTACTTGCAAAGAGCATAACATCCTATTTTTTATGACTAAGGTGCAGTCCACTGTAAGTAACGCCTGCAGGTTCTCCTTGTGCATGCTACTGGCTAACAAAAGGAGCTATTAACTGTTTGCATTAAATATGGCGCCAGTTTTCATTTTCATTAATTCCAATTGGCTGTGCGAAGTGTTTTACTCTTAAAGCAACATAAGCAGACTAGGCTATCTGTTGTAACCTGTTATGACTATACAGGGCCGGCTCTAGGCATAAGCAACATAAGCGGTCACTTCATAAGCGGTCGCTTAGGGCCCCTGAACATTAGTGGGCCTATGACTGCTAGGGAGCCCCCTAACGATAGGGGAGAATTTTTGCTTAGGGCCCCCAAAAGGCTTGAGTCGGCACTGTGACTATGTGAAAGTTACTCTCTAAGCTGGTGACCCCACTGCAGTTCCCTCACTTTGGGACACTTGTGCAAATGGTTGTGGCTTATGAACGCACAAAATGAGGGCCAAGGGTGAAGGAGAATGGGTCCATTTGGCATTCACCAAAGGACTATGGGTTTAAAGTACAAACTATCGACAAGTCTCCACCAAAATCACTTTCAAAATTTTCACATTTTGTTGTCTTTCATTTATACACAGTACCCACAACAAAATCTGAAAAAATTTAAACGATAAAGGATAACCAAACCACCTTCCAGATCACTAATCAAGGTAACTGGCTTCCATCTGTGATTAATTATAGTGACTTTGATTAGTTCGGATTAAAAGCAGTTGGTCATAGAAGACTCAACTGCTTAGTAGTGCAATTCAAAGCAAAGAATCCTCTATAAGCAGAAATGTACTGCCACCCTAAGAACCTACAGTAAAGCACAGGATGGCAGCATCCTGTTGTGGGGGTGTTTCTCTTTAGCAGGGACTGGAGCACTTGTCAGAATACAAGGGAAAATACCAAGCGATTCCTGAGGAGAACCTGCAGCCCTCTGCCAGGAAGGTGAAAATGGGAAGATGGTTCACGTTCCAACGTGACAATGAACCAAAGCACAACACCAAAACAACCATTCAGTGGCTGAAGGACAAGGTGAATGTCCTTGACTGGCCTAGTCAGAGCCCCGACCTAAATCCCTTTGAAAATCTGTAGAATTACTTAATGAGTGCAATCCATCTGCAGTCACCATGACATTTGACTGAGCTTGATCAATTCTGCAAGGAAGAATGGGGAAATATTGCACAGTCCAGGTGTGCAAAGTTAGTAAAGACGTATTCAAAGGGCCTCATGGCGGAAATTCAAGCAAATGTGTTTTTCTGTTTTTATTTACTCCCAGTAACCCGCAATATCCAAGTGAATTTATTTAACATGTAAGGAGACACAGCTGTCATTACAGTTTTCCCAGCGAGAGCTACATACTCAGAGTCACTAGATTCTCTTTTAAGGGCTTTAGTCACAAAAAAGCACACTGGGATGGCTGCAAACTAAAGAATTGAACCATTATGGATACAGTGGATTACAGAAAGAAATAAGATATTTTTTTGGCTACAATCTAAGGCTGTCCTCTCACAATTTACTAGAGTTTTACTATAGTTTTATTTATTAAAATAACATTAACATAAAATCTAAATGCATTTTTGATTCACACTATCAAAGACAAACTGTCGCTGTACTGTAAGGCAAAACACATTCGCACACACCTGGAAGGCATAGAAACTCAATGACCATCTTGTTTACCTGGTAACTTACATGATGCTCTCCATCGAACAAGTCCTGTGACTGGTGACAGTAGAATTATTTCGGTGAGTTGTTTTTAGTCACTTCCCTAAAAAAGATTTTTTCGGATTCTGTTTATACGTAGCAGGACCACACGTCATCACTCCGCTTCAATAGTCCCTGAGCGAGCCACTGTGTTTAGGCCTCTTTACCCATGGGGGTATTTATCAGGAAAGTGTACCACATGATGTTGTGTAAGTACCGTGCGACAAATATGATTTTCACCTGTTTGTAAAGAACCCTGTCTTATTCCTGTCCAGGTTTTCCATGTGTTTGCCCCTGTCTGTTCACCTTTCCCCCAGTACACTTTGTGTTTATATGCTGCTCTTAGACAGTGTTTGTGCTATTTGTTCTATCTGCCTGCTGGTTCTCCTTTGTCCTGCCCGCCTGCACGTTCACCTCACCCTGCCTATCAGTACTTCTCCCTGCCTGCCAGAGTTTGGGGATCTTTACTCTCTAGTTTCCTTAATTTAGTTCTTGGTATTTTGTGTGTTTTGTGTTTTTGGACGTTTGTTTGCCAAACTTTTGTTTTATATTGATTGGCTTCCTTGTTTGTGTGCTGCCTGCCTGTTTGCAAAAATATAAGAGAAAAGGAAAATGCTCTGCGTATGGGTCTGCGTATGGGTCTCATTACTGCCGTACTGGTGAATCATGTTTACACCATAAAAAAATCTCAGATGTACTTCTGGCCAAAATGATGTTCATCTAGATAAAATTATGGTAGTGTAATAATGCTCTAATTAGACATTGTTAAGTTTGTATTTTACACATAGTCCAATTTCACTGTAATTTCAAATTTGCCAAAAGATTGTTAAGTAGGTATTTTACAATTTTATAGTCCCTTTTCACTGAAATTTTAAATAATAAATTGACTTTACACTATCTTTACGTTATTTCTTACCTGTGGTTCAAACTTCCATTGTGATGAGGGTCTCTTTCCTTCAGGCTGGCTATATATGTAGGCAGAGAATATCGGCGAGCGTCTCTGGCGTCTGTACAGCGAGGCAAAACGGTATTGGTTCTCATAGCGTTGACAGATAGGTGTCCCTGACAGACCTTTGGGGGGCCATGACCTGTAGAAAAAATTCAGACATGGGAAGAAGTCCCCGACATCGGCCTCAGACAGAGACAACAAGCCTGCCAGAGCAAGGAGGACCAAACCCCCGGCACAAAGATAGGACATTCTGACAAAGAGGCTGGAGAATCTCTTGAAGTTTTCCAGGAATGTAAAAGCAAAATGCCCCAAAAACTAGATAGATTCTTTACATTTCATGTTGTCCCTTATTCAAGGCTGGCGCATTTCAATACAAAATTCTTTCTTACTGCTTTAGAGATAAATGGTCAGGAAAGCTACAGAAAAACAACTTGTGAGCAGCTACTCTCCTTATCAGCTAAAATTCACATTGTTAAAACAGGAAGAATGTCTGGGCTTTTCTGCACTTTCACTTCTCTGTGCCTTACCAGAAGATAAAAAAGCTGAACCAGCAGAGTAAAATGCTTTCTCACACATTAAACTTGCCACAGTAATATCACATGGCCTTTATAAACAGTATCAATCAATCTCATTGAGCTCAACATACAATGGATTGAATAAGTAATCTCCCCTCAAAGGATTTTTAGGATGGTAGTGTTGAAATCTGATTTTAAAATACATTTCATGCAAATTCATTCATTGGGATACACAACAATGTAAAAGTGCAAATATTGTTTTAATGTGAAACAAAAGGAAATAAGACATAAACTACTGACTTGTCTTTGGTTGGAAAAGTATTCATTTGACTCAACCGCCATCACACATTTGAATGATCTTCTCAGGGAAATGAAATGTGAACAAGTCCTTTCCTCATGCAATCTTGATCCAAAATCAAAGTCAACCTGGTTGTCATACATGCCACATAGCATGATGTTAATCGTAAAATTACTTCATGCAGTACACGTCTGTAGGCGCTTTGCACTGCCCAAACTGACTTTCTCTCCCCTGTTCTCATCCTTCTAGATTCCACACTAATAAATCCTCTCATGTCATTCACATGGTGTGTAATGCTGAGCGCTCAGTTAGCTCTCTTGGCTGTTAGTAAAGCCATGGGTGGGGTGTTTGTTAAGCTTGCTGCTAAGTTTGGATTTTAATAAGCAATGCGCATTAACCCATTCTTCTCAGTTATAAATCTCTCCTTTTCTTTCTCCAAACGGTGTATGTTAGATAGTCATGGGCGTTCTGAGTTGGCTCTTGCGGCTTGATTTACCTGCTCATCTCACTCGCAAACGGTTCTTTGTTTAAAATGCTTAAAAATAAATCCAGACAATAAAAAGTGCAAAAATGAACTGTAAACTAAAAAAAGATGACTATAAGTATATTAGAGTGTGAAATGCATGCTCAAATTGGTTACTTCTTATCTGTCCTAGATATTAAATTAGGAATGCAGTTTAATTGACTTTACGCTACTGAAAAAATGTACATGTAACATGCATTCTCCCCACTGTAACATGCATTCTCCCCACTGTAACATGCACTCTTTATTTTTTCTGCAGTGCAGAAAATTATGTTATCCGCAAGTAATTGTTCCTTTCACTTGGCTCCTTTCAACAATGCAGTTCAGTTTCCAACATTCAGTTTCCAACATTGCAAAAAGAGCCAACTGTGGGGCCCAAGCTTACGGCTGGGCAGACGGAGGGGAAGATCCCTGGTGGACAGCCATATCTGGTCTCCTGGGAGGTACTCTGGGGCATTACTCCGTTGCCTGTCTGCCTGCACCTTATGATGTCGGACTGCCTCCTGCAGTTGGACGTGGGCGGCGGAACAGACCTCATCTGACTTCCTGAACCACCCCCCCACAGCCTGGATGTCACTGGAACCCCCCCACCCAGGGGCACAGAGGAGGCTGGAACCTGAGCACCACCTGGAAGGTGGTCAGACCTGTGGAGGAATGGCGCAAGGAGTTTTGAGCATATTCCGCCCAGGGGAGAAAGAGTGTCCACTCACCTGGACGGTCCATGCAATAGGACCGGAGGAACCTTCCTAGTTCTTGATTAATGCGCTCAGCCTGCCGTTGGTCTGTGGGTGATACCTGGATGTGAGGCTGACCGCTACCCCCAGCCTTGACATGAAGGCTTTCCAGACACGGGATGTAAACTGGGGGCCACGGCCCATCACGATGTCCTCCGAAAGTCCATACAGCCAGAGCGCCTTCTGAAACAGCATCTCAGCCACATGTAGAGCAGAGGGGAGACCAGGTAATGGGATGAACCTAAACATCTTTGAGAACCTGTCCACTACCACAGCAATGGTGTTCTTCCCCTCTGCAGGTGACAGGTCCTTAACAAAGTCCACTGAGAGATGTGACCAAGGCCTCCCTATTCCAGACCACCATTGTTTCGCCCTGAGCACCTCCAGGGTCCAATTGATGCCCGAATGCCCTGTAGCTGGTGTGATGTGCACCCAGTTCACCAACCGGCCCCTCACTCTGCGAGTCACGTAAGTCTTTTCCAGGAGGCAGGTTGCTGGTGTGGGTTCCCGTCTCCCTGCCCACTGAATGTCTTCGTCAATGTACCAGGAGACAGGACACACAACAGACAAGTGTGGTAGAATACGGATGTCCTTTGAGAGCTCTGAACACAGTCGTGCACGTGGGAGAGTGCGTCCACCCTGACGTTCTTCGTAACGTGGTAGTACGTCAGGGTGAACTGGAAGTGCTAGAAAAAAAGCATCCATGGAGCCTGGCGGGGGTTAAGGCGCAGTGCTGCCCTGATGTATTCGAGGTTCCGGTGGTCTGTCAGGACTGTAATGGCTCTTGGGTGCCCTCGAGCCAGTGTCTCCACTCCTCCATTGCCAACTTTACTGCCAGTAGCTCCCGGTCACCCACACCGTAGTTGCTCTCAGCAGCAGACAGCTTGAATAGTAGGCACAGGGGTGGAGCCGAGGTGGATTACCGTGCTGATGGGAGAGGACCGCCCCCATCCCGACCTCGAATGCGTCAACCTCAACTGTGAAGGGCTTGAGGGGGTCTGGATGTTTAAGGAGAGGGGATGTGTTGAACCTGCCCATCAGGTCAAGGAAGGCCTTCACCGTGTCTGGGATCCAGTGGAGGTGCTGATGATGGCCTTTCAACAACGACGTGAGCAGCGATGTGATGGTGCTGAAACCTTTGATAATTGCCGGTAAAAATTGGCAAATCCGATGAAGCTCTGTAGCTCCTTGATGGTTTTCAGGACTGACCATGACCACACTGCGTCCACCTTCATCTCCTCCATCTTCACACCCTCTGGAGCGATGTGGTATCCTAGGAAGATGAGGGGTGGAGGTGTGAAATGCTCATTGTTCCCCCTTTGCAAACAGGTGGTGCTGTTGTAAGCACTTTAGAACAGCATGGACGTGGGCTTCATGTTCCGGGTATGTTGTGAAGTAGACAGTGGCGTTTTTATATATAAAAAATTACATACCAGTAAACCTCCAAACTCCCTCTTGCTACTGATGTGTTTATTTAACACATCAACAAACAGCGTGGCCCCACAAAACACTTTTAACGACAGAGCGGCTTGCTTCTACCAGGTGTTGTAGAACACATACTGGAGAGAGAGAAAGAGAGAGAGAGACCTTCTTGTGTAATTGCACTCCTCTCTCACACACATGTTAAATTATCACTGGGTTTTTACCCTCTTCAAGATGGAAAGGTTCCTCTCTGACTAGGATGTTGTCATAGGTGTTGTTATGATAATTTTCAGCAGAGTGACGGTCTCAGTAAAAGCCTCCTCTAGGTTGTTCTCATGGATGGATCTTAACAGAGACAGGGCCGTCTTACCAGTGTGAAGCTCAGTGTGGCGTTACAGAGAAGTCAGCTCAGACTTCAACTTTTCCTTGTTTTCTGGAGGCCATAGTTTCACTGCACAGTCAACCTCAGATGCAGGGAATTACAGGACAATTTGTGGGAAGAGCAAGCTGTCAACCAACTTGGCAGTGATCAGGTGGTCACTTCGTGAAAACCTCTGCTCCACCTGGGAGATGACTGTGTCGCATGCCTCCTTCATCACCGGTGCTGTGTTGGTTATTCGTCGGCCTGGCTTGTCTGTTCCATTGTGAATGGCACACAATGGAACAGACAATGCTTCCACATATTCTGGACATTCTCCTTGAAACAGCTAATCCCAGATGCATCAATGCTCCGTTTTTACATCAACTTCTGGCGTAGGGAAGAAAACATTTACAGCAAATTTACAGCAGCTGCAGAAAGTTTTATTGACAGGCTGTATGTCTCACTTATGGTGGCCTCATCCCATCCTGGTTGTGTGTGTATGTCCTCCATACACAGGAGCAGCGCAGCGTGGTTTTCCCAAATGGCATTGACAGTTCTACTTATGAAGTCACATCGTACAGCGGGTGGCCTTGGAATGTGCCTCTGTGTTGTGTTTACCCTTCCAAGTAAGCCTAATTTCACAGCATTGTCCAGATGACTCCCTCTGCTCTCTTGTTTTCCAATCCTCTCAGAAAGATGTTTCTAATCTTTGTAACCCGTCCTCGACCAAGTACCATCTCCACCAAACACCAAAGCAGACATGGAAAACAGAAGACTGTCTTCTTTTGTATGCTAACCGTTAGCCACTTTTCTTCAAAAACCACTCCACGTTAAACCCGCGGTTACTTTTACCAGCAGTTTGAGTGATGACAATACCCTGTGGCTGATGGGCACCAAGTCACTTTACTTCAAGCTTGTCCTCCAAATCAAGGGCTTTAAACCGGTGCTCGACTATGAAATCCACTTTATTCATTTTCTCAAGTTATCTAAGACAATCTACCCTCCTCGCTCTTCTTGCAGACTAATGTTGGCGCCAGACAGACAGCCAATCAGGTCTCAAACACAAAATGATGCTTTAGTGGGGCTACCGGCTGTCAGCCCCACTTGGCATCAAATTCATGTGATCTACATTGATCACACTAACATTCTGAGCATGCATATTATTATTTTCACACATGCAATGTACATTGCATTGTGAGAGAGGGGTTAGCCCCACATTCACGCTTAGCTACTGCAAACTCGAATCGGCAGAACGATGTCTGATGCAGCAAAGCAGGGACCAATGAACATGACATAAAATCCTAACACAAATGATATGCAATTTAGGAAGATGCTATATTCATAGATAAATAATTATAGTAAGTAATCTTTGAGAAATAAAAATAACATAATTTTTTTGCAGTTCTTTCTATTGACAACAGGTGGGGCCCAGTGGCTCCTGAGTCAATCAGGGCGGTAGAGGGGTGAAAGGGAAAACCACCAGACAATACAATGGGAAAACAGAATGAACTGGCGATGTTGCATAAACCCAAGGCACCTACTGTGCCCGACTGCACTGTCTGGGTACTCACCCCTTTCCTGCTTCCTGTCTGGAAATGCCCTTTCTCCCCCAGAACAGGCACAGACAACTCCTGCATTCTCTCTCCTCTGTGGGGAGCCTGGCGGTTGTGGTCCCGGAGCTGCCCATCAATAGTGATCGCCTGGGCGATGAAGGTTTCCAGCAACATGGAACTGCTTACGCACAGCAGCTCCATTTGAAACCCCATCCACAATCCCTTGCGGAAGGCGGTCCTTAGAGCCGGGCTTATTCCACCAGCTGGATGCAGCCACCGACCGTAACGACAGGGCATACTCTGAGGCCGTGCTGCTGCCCTGCCTCAGGCGCAAAAGCCACTTGCCTCCATCCTGACCCTTTCGCAAGATGGTTTAAAAACTGCTGGGAATTGCGCCATGAATCTGGAAAGTCTATCCTCTAGCTCCGGTGCCCGTCCAGGGGGACCGGACTCTCTGTCATGGCTGCCCTGGCTCATCCTGGGACATGTGGTGAAAAACTCAAATGGAAAAGTAAAAAAGGACGTAAAGAAAAAGTACCTTGATGTGGACGGATTATTCTGTGATTGTGCGAGTGAGACAAGCGTGTCAAGTGAGGCAAAAAGGGAAAGGAAAGGAAACAAAACAAACAATGGTAAGTTTGTCTTTTAAGGGTTTTTTAGTAAACGCACCAACACGGTCAATCGACAGACAAATAATTATCTGTGAGGTGCGGTGGGTGAAGAATAGAATATAAACACAACTAAACAGTGATTGGAAACAGGTTCGTCCTCAGGGTGCGCTGCTGCCACACCACTCCTGCCGGAGGAGCGCCGGAGAGGAAGGGGAGCCGAGGTGCCACGTGGAGCAGACGTTGCACAAACATGGAGTTAAAGCCGCTCCCCTCAATTCCCCAGAAATGCATTCATCTTTCTCTCCCGTCTGAACATAATATGATAAAATAATCCGTAGTTGGTCAGCTACACCTTACTTTGCCATAAAATGGATTGGGTACTTGATGTTGGTTAATGGGCAGAAGAAGCGTGTAGTTGTGAGCAGTGCTTGAATTCTACTATTACTCATCCCAAGGAAGTTTTCAACAGATTATTAGAAGATAAAATGACATATGTAAAAGTATATGCCAGTTGTACAAATGTCTCGGTATAGGCCAGGTGTTAGAAGAGAAACATTTGTCCCAATAAAACGGAAACAGCCAAGGATAGGACAAACATCCCAGATAGAGCACATACATCTCGTCGTCAGCCCATAAAAATACATAGACAAGGTGCATAGCAATCATTAGCATAGCCTACGAAAGAACTGTAATATAGATATACTAGAAACAGACAGATCCTCGGATATAAATTCAGTCCGTGAAACAAAATCTTATTTGACCTCTGGCTTAATCGATAGTCAAAAAGTGAGCTTTGCCAGAAATGGTTTTGTTAGATAATAATAATATGGGCTACTTTGTGGTTAAATTACCTACACCATTTCAATACACACTACAGCTGAGCTAATGGTGTATGACATCTAAGTCAGCATCAGGAATTAGCACTAGTTACCAACAACAACCAATCATCTAACTTGTAACTCCATTCTTAAGTCTGATTGTGGACAAAGACAATCATTTCAATATTGTTTAGTAGACTGACCTGATGAGCAGCTCCTTACAAGCTGAAAAGGCATTTGTCTTTAGTACGTCTTGTGACAAACAAATTATATATATCCAAACATTATTTAAAAGGAAAATCCAGTTTTTGACAACACTGTGCCTTTAAATAAGAATTGTCAACTGATTTAACACAAAGATTTATTAATAGAAAATGATAAGTCAAAATACATGAATTGCGCCGCTGCGGGCCTGTAAATAGTTGTTTTAACCCTTAAGTCTCCACATCTATTCGCCCAGATCTATGTCTCTCTATCGGTTTTATTCCTCTAGCCCCAGGGGCGGTTACTTTTCATTCTCGTGAGTAAAAACCATCCTTATTGGCTCTTCGTTGGCATGGTGACATGTTGGACGAATCACGTTCGTTTCTTCGCTGTCCAGTGAGGAAGGACATGCTCTAAACTCTGCCCCCTTGGGGTCATTTTCGGTTACAGATCAACAGATTCTTGCATACAGATGTGAAATCATTTACAAGGTTACAGGAATTAACATTCTATTATCCTAACCTAGTCTAGAACATTAGGGGATTGGAGACAGACGTTTTCTTCCTGCTGTATAGGAGGTGGTTTCTTTTGCATGTTAAGGGTTGGGGTTTAATCCTATCTCTCTCAATAAGACAGGTGAAAAGTCAGAGTGAGTGAGAGTGAGTGTGAGACAAAAGGCTGTCTTGACCTATTCTTCACAGAGACAAGGTGTGAGAATTACAACAACAGTTTTAAACCTTGATAGTTATTGTATTCAATCATATTTTCCTAACCTGGCTGCAGCATACAATTTAATAAAACAGAAACACAGAAATACATGGTTATTAAATCAGCATTATTTGAACTTTATTTATCTCAACACAAAACAGCATGCCCTCCCACATGCAAGCCTGCGCATACAGACCCAAACCACATAGCTTTTGTGAATAAAGTTTCTGAGTATAAGTGTTGGTTCTGATGTGTGTCTCGGAATTACCGTTAGCTATTATTTCTTTACCCAATGTTAGTTTACTGAGAATTCCTCACTCAGCAGTTTCTCTCAGTCACACCAGGCTTTGTTTCTCCAAAACCCTGTGGGGAAAAAAGTATTTGGAAGGATATTGCGGGGGTGGAGTTGGGAATTTTGTGGGAGTGGGGTGCCGAGAGGTTCATCCTTCCCTTCCCCCTACACCAGCTCTTTTCGTCCTTTCCTCTCTCACACATACACACAAATCTGCTGTCCATTGTAAGGAGCTTATGTTTTTTCCCCTCACTATAACCTCTCCCACATTATACAACACTACTGGAGTTATGCAAAAGTACTTCAGTTTGATATCCACTCAACAGTATTTGCCAGCCCCAGTAGGCCAGAGGTGGCTCAGAGTACACTTCTGTTCAGAATTTGAGAATTAAGGTAGGCTGGAATGTTCTTTTTCTTCTGTAATCTATACAACTCAATATTTTTGCATACAATTGTTTAAGAGCCATCAAAACCCTAGGGACATTTTCAATTGTATTTGTTGACTGTCGGGAATGTCTAGAAACAAATTATAATTCTGTTAACTCTGGTATGTTCCTATGGCAAATATATTTTAATAAAACTTTTCTCTAATGTAACAAATGTGCACATTATAATGGTTTACCTGCCAATATTAGTGTTCATTTACCTCTACTACTGCTAAATATTCCCTGGAGATAAGTAGATGTATTTTTGTAGGGGTTTTGCCTTAGTTTACGGATTCCTCTGGACTTTCAACCTTAATGCATCACATATATTTCCATAGCTCATGTGAAGCTTTCCACAGTTCCAATGTTTTACTGAGCTACATAAGCCATTCAAAGTGCCTTAAAAGTTTTCATCAGTGTTCTCTGCCAGTTACCTATTTTTCCTATTGTGTTTTTCCTGTAGTATTTATTGCAATGTAACATTAGCATAAGCAGTTAAATCACTACTTATGCACCATTACTGTGTATAATCTCATTCTCCCCAGGGCGGAAACAATGAGTAGCCTGCATGGGGTAACCTGGTTCGCCCTTTCGGTATCCTTGGCCTTCCTTATAGGCCCTCCAGGGGCTCTCGGGGGCAACATCCTGGTCTTCCCCTTGGACGGCAGCCACTGGGTCAACATGAACCTCCTAATTGAAGGGCTCCATACCAGGGGGCACCAAATCACAGTGGTGCGTTCATCCAGCAGCTGGTACATCAAGGAGTCGGCTCCCCACTACCACTCTATCTCCATCACTGTGCCTGGAGGCATGGACATCGAAAAACAAGACTTCTTTTCCTCCTTACTTGTCAACATGCTGAAGATCCAGAGGGAAGGAGCATCGCCGTTGGCTTTCATGTCCTACTACTTGCACATGCTGTCGGGTTTGTCGGTCATGCACCGGCAAGCCAGCCAGTTTGTGGTGGAAATGTTTGAGAACAAGGCTTTGATGCAGAGCCTGCGGGATAGCCGGTACGACGTGGTGCTCTTGGACCCGGGGCTGCCCATCGGGGTCCTGGTCGCCCATGAGCTTGGGTTGCCAACTGTGTTCAATGTTCGCTGGATCACCAGCGGAGAAGGGCATTTTGTGGTGGCCCCCTCGCCGGTGTCCTATGTTCCCACTTCTGGCTGCATCACCTCAGACCAAATGATCTTCAGCCAGAGAGTTGGGAACATGTTCATGTACCTCCTCAATAGGTTCATGGCCATCGATAGGTTTGTGGTCAGCCCGCACTACGATCGTCTAGTGGATAGGTACTTTGAGCCAGGCATTAAGTTTTACCACCTGCTGCAGGGGGCAGACTTCTGGCTCATGCGAGTGGACTTTGTGTTCGAGTTCCCCCGACCCACCATGCCCAACATCGCTTACATCGGAGGCTTTCAGTGTAAGCCCTCTGAACCCCTACCGACCGACCTTGAGGAGTTTGTCCAGAGCTCAGGGGAACACGGGTTCATCCTGATGTCACTGGGAACTCTGGTGAAAAACTTACCTGTGGAGATCACATCGGCGATCGCCGCCGCCTTTGCCAAACTTCCCCAGAAGGTAATCTGGAAGCACCTCGGCAAGCGACCCAATGGCCTGGGCAACAACACACTGCTGGTCAAGTGGATGCCCCAGAACGACCTCCTGGGCCACGCCAAGGTTAGGGCTTTTGTGGCCCATGGTGGCACCAATGGCCTGTATGAAGCCATGTACCACGGGGTGCCAGTGGTGGGATTACCACTGCTCTTTGACCAGTTTGAGAATTTTTTACGACTGGAGGAGCGTGGGGCAGCCAAGGTGCTAGATGTCACCAAGATCTCCAGCCAGAGCTTCCTGGAGGCCATACAGGAAGTCCTCCATGAGCCCTCTTACAAGAGCAATATGGAGCGTCTCTCCAGGCTCCACCGAGACAAGCCCATGCATCCTCTGGACACTGCGTTTTTCTGGACTGAATTTGTCATGAGGCATAAAGGAGCCGCACACCTGCGAACAGAGTCTTACAGGATGCCCTGGTACTCCTATCATTCCCTAGATGTGATTGGATTCCTATTGACTGTTTTGTTTATGGTCGTAGCCATAACTCTGTGTTCAATACGCTTTCTGTGCCTCAGACTATGCAGGAACTATAAAAACAAACAAGAGTAACATTGGGCTCTTTAATGTGGAAATGTGTACATGTGGCATTATATTCTTTCTTGTGCTAATAGTTGATCTCAAAAAATGTTTTATATTTTATTTTGCTACAGAAAACAATCACTTGCCAATGATTAGAAAGCATTGTTAAAAAAAAGTGTCTAAAAAGCATGTTGAAAAGGTTCCAAACCAAATCATATTACATGATAAACCCAATCTGAATTCTGAATTAAAAGAAATGTGTTGTTGTAAACCGCATTATTTCAAAATGAACTCATAGCACAGTGGGAACGATATGAGGTTCTTTGGTGGATTTTTACCAGATAAGTTGACAGGAAACACATTTGAATTTATATCAACAATCTGAGCCCAGTTAGGGTTAAGTGCTTTGCTCAGGGACATAATTATATATTTTACACCTTGCAGTTCTGGGATTCAATTTAACTACCTTTATATTTATAGTGTTCAGATGCTCTAACTACTACATTTCCAGCTACCAAATACAGGTGCTGGTCATAAAATTTTAATATCATCAAAAAGTTGATTTATTTCAGTAATTCCATTCAAAAAGTGAAACTTAATGTATAATGTATACATTCATTCCACACAGACTGATATATTTCAAGTGTTATATTTCAAGTGTTAACTGACAACTAAAGAAAACCCCAAATTCAGTATCTCAGAAAATTTGAATATTCTGAAAAGGTTCAATATTGAAGACACCTGGTGCCACACTCAAATCAGCTAATTAACCCAAAACACCTGCAAACGCCTTTAAATGGTCTCTCAGTCTAGTTCTGTAGGCAACAATCATGGGGAAGACTGCTGACTTGACAGCTGTCCAAAAGATGACCATTGACACCTTGCACAAGGAGGGCAAGACACAAAAGATCATAGCTAAAGAGGCTGGCTGTTCACAGAGCTCTGTGTCCAAGCACATTAATAGAGAGGTGAAGGGAAGGAAATATGTTGTAGAAAAAAGTGTACAAGCAATAGGGAAAACCCTGGAGAGGACAGTGAAACAAAACCCATTCAAAAATGTGGGGGAGATTCACAAAGAGTCCTGCAGCTGGAGTCAGTGCTTCAAGAACCACCACGCACAGACATATGCAAGACATGGGTTTCAGCTGTCCCATTCTTTGTGTCAAGCCACTCTTGAACAAGACCCAACGTCAGAAGCGTCTCGCCTGGGCTAAAGACAAAAAGGACTGGACTGCTGCTGAGTTATGTTCTCTGATGAAAGTACATTTTGCATTTCCTTTGGAGAGGAGAGGCCCAGAATCCACGTTGCTTAAAGTCCAGTGTAAAGTATCCACAGTCAGTGATGGTTTGGCGTGCCATGTCATTTGCTGGTGTTGGTCCACTGTGTTTTCTGAGGTCCAAGGTCAACGCAGCCTTCTACCAGGAAGTTTTAGAGCACTTAATGCTTCCTGCTGCTGACCAACTTTATGGAGAAGCAGATTTCATTTTCCAACAGGACTTGGCACCTGCACACAGTGCCAAAGCTACCAGTACCTAGTTTAAGGACCATTGTATCCCTGTTCTTAATTGGCCAGCAAACACGCCTGACCTTAAATCTATGGGGTATAGTGAAGAGGAAGATGTGATACGCCAGACCCAACAATACAGAAGAGCTGAAGGCCACTATCAGAGCAACCTGGGCTCTCATAACACCTGAGCAGTGCCACAGACTGATCGACTCCATGCCACGCCACATTGCTGCAGTATTTCAGTCAAGCAGTAACTCAGCTTAATGTAACAACCATTTTTGTCTGTATATATGTTTTTTAAGTGTGAAGCACAGAAGATTGAAAGTAAGGCACAATGTTATGGCGTAACATCAATCTCTAAACTCAATTGGAGAAGAAAAAATGCAGTCGAGAGAGCAGAATGTGAAGTTGAGAGAGCAGAAACACAAGCCGCGTGAGCGAAGGACCAGGCGCGCGAGAGTATAAACATTGTGAGGGCACAGATATTGTTGCGTGGAATTTCTCCCCGACTTTAAATTCACCTGCGCCTTTTCGAATCTCCCGTGCTCTCACTTGACACGTGTTTGCCCTCACGAAACAGTACCTGGTACCTCAAACATGATTGGTAGACTTATTGCTTAATCAAGTCTTCTTTTTGTTACAATGCCGTTGACTGGTTAATTTAAAAAAGATTTAAGCCAGGGTTCTAAACAACGTGACCGAGCTATCATTGGCCATTAGTGCAATATAGTGATCGGAATTTCAAGTCTATTTAGTCATCCGGCTCACTTGTACCAGTTCATTTAAAAGAGATGGTTCATTTTGGCTCTCAAAACGGCTCCTCGTTCAGTATTTTGTTTTAAATCACCCTTTATTGCAAATACGATTATGCAAATGTTTCTAATCAACCCAAATTCTCTAATGGCCATAATAAAATGTGCTTCCCTTAGTAAAGCTGTGGAAAGTAACACTTTTATTTGTTAATTTATCTTTCATGGAAATTATGCATTTTAATCCAAGCAGGTTCCATGCATTTAAAAAATAAGTGCAAAATGTTGTTAACAATGCAATTACTCTTCATTGTGTCGGAAAAAATGTAATAGTGAAAGAACAGTAGAACAGATCACAATAGAACACAATAACAAAACATTGCAGCACACACTAACCAATAATGTAAATGGTTAAAGGAAAAAAATACTATTATTATTACCAGTTCAATGTGGGATTTGTTCTAATCGTTGGCCAAACTATAAACATGTTTCAAGATTCAACAGATGAGGAACTATTGTGTTAGATAGGGTTGTCCTGCTTGGAAGAACATAAGCTGGATTTAGAACATGACAGTAGTTTCTGAATCCCTTGTGCTCAACAATGATGTGGTTGGAAATATCTGGCACCCATCATCTTCTTTGATGAGGTAATGGCCTTTGGCATGTACTGGCCTATGGAGGTCTGGGAGGCAGGTTTGGTAGAGGCATTCGCTTGCATCAGGTAACACACTAACAGCCACTTTCAGCTGTGGCAGGTTAGATGTTTCGTTTTGACTTGCCTGTGGAGATCGTTGGTGGAGCCAGAACAAATGGAAAGTTTTCATTTGCAAATACTGCATACTGCATTTTGCTAGTTTTTTTGTTTTTGTAAAAATGTCACTCATGTTGGTATTCTAGCTACTGAGTCTTTTCGTGGGTGCTACGCAGTTTTTTTTACAGTTAAAGTTGGTTTTATATTCAGAGATTCAACAGAGATTCAACAGAGATTCAACAGAGATTCAACAGAGATTCAACAGAGATTCAACAGAGATTCAACAGAGATTCAACAGAGAATCAACATTCAACAGAGATTCAACAGACATTTGAAGTAAACATTTAAACGTTAAAAACTACTTGCATTCTTCACTGATAACTGACTTATCAAAATATTCTATATTAGGTTGGACAACTTTTACAAGCCTTTATTTGATCAAACAATAAATCCTAGATTTTACACACATTCTCTAACATTGATAAACACTATTATATCACAATAACCTTTTAAAATATTACCCTAGAAACTTCATTCCAAGTTCAAAATGTTCTACAGTAGGCTGCACAACAACCTATAATGTGATGAAAAAGTACACTTAGATTTTATACACATTTTCAAACTTCGAAAAATACAGATTAATTGCAATAACCGTTTAAGATTTCATTATAAAAACTTAGGGTAGACATCTTTTACAACAAGAAATCACAACTAGAATCTTCAAAATTCTGCAAACTTTGAAAAACACTGTTGTATTGTAATAGCTTTTTCAAAAATGTTCATAGAAACTTCGTTCCAAGTTCAAAATATTCTCCAGTAAGCTTGGAGAACAACTTGGGGATGAAGTTTCTATGATGTTATGTTAAAAAGTTATTGCGATAAAACTGTATTTTTAAGTTTGAATATGTGTATTAAATTAAAGTGTACTATTTCGATCAATTTAAAGGTTCTAAAGGTTGTCCAACTTACTGGAGACTATTTTGAACTGAAAAATATATTGCAATGAACTGCGTTTTTCAAAGTTAGAGAATGTGCAAGAAATCTATGTTTGATTGTTTGATCAAATAAAGGCTTGGGAAAGTTATCCAACCTAATATAGAATATTTTGATAAGTCAGTCCTAGTTATCAGTGAGGAATGCAATCAGTTTTAATGTTTAAATGTTTGCTTCGAATATCTGTTGAATCTCTGTTGAATGTCTGGTGAATGTCTGTTGAATCTCTGTTGAATCTCTGTTGAATCCCTGAATATAAAACCAACTTTACCACTGTTTTTTTTTTTATAGGCTATATATTAAAAATAAAGGCTATATATAAAAAAATCGATCATTGAATTCACAGATAGTGTATATTACAAGATGGTAATACGAATTAACATTTTACAAAAGTGTTTTACAAGGTTTTGAGTTTTTTTTTATTATTAAAGTTTATATGTACATTTATGAATATCCTATCGGCCAATACAACATCAGTCAAGGGTTACGTCTTAATGGGTTCACGGTTCAGGCTATTCCTTTGGAATTATATTTTTACTCAACGTTATTAATTAACAGTGGGCAACATTTTGTACAACGAGTATATTTTTATAATTGTGGTTTACGGCACATGGCTTTTGTAAATGTCTTCGTTTAACACCACTTGCCTCAAACATATTTAAGAGTCAAATGAACGGCTCTTTTACGTTCCATTACTGGATAGCAGGGGGTTTCGAGAGGGCGCAGGTGAATTCCAAGCCACGATATCTGTGCCCTCCCAATGTTTATACTCGCGCGCGATTGGTTCTCCGCTCACGCGGCTTGTGTTTCTGCTCTCTCAACGTCACATTCTGTTCTCTCGACTGAATTTCTTCTTCTCGAAGTGGCACGGGCGTGCCCGCGAGTTTGGTCCGCTGCACGCGCAGCTTGTGTTTCAGCTCCCTCTATCTTCTGTGGCGTGACGCCATACAATGTGAGAATGGGTGACAAGTGGAAGTAACTTTTTACCATCCTGCAAATGTGAACAAATACGCGTCTTTAGTAAGCCTTTAATCAAGATGGGCGTATCAAACTGACATCTTACTGCAATTGGTCTTCAATTAAATGCACAAGTGCCAGGTACTTTCAGTTTTGGAAGACTCACAGTGAGACTGTCACTGTGAAAACAACAGGAAACCTCTGATCAACAAACACAGCAATTTATAAGAAACGAAACAACTGAGTGACAAACATGCAACCCATCAATAGGGCACAGCACTCAAGGCCAACTGAATTTTAATTTCAAACAATAAAATATACATAAATGCCTTCAATGTTCCTAAAACAACCAATCTGTGTTATGATCACTGTAAAACAATTCCAAATATAAGCTTATATAAGTTATAAGCTTAATACAAATTGGGAAAATGTATTACAGATTAACATGTAATAAAGAGAGCCCTAAAACATTTGCATGATTCTTTTTTATTAAGAGTATGTTTTAGCATTGTTACTACAGTAGTGCTTAAGATGAATATGAGCAAGACAAGCTGATTATTTAGGATGAAATGAGCTGAGTACAGCTAACCACATCTGCGATTTCAAGACATTGATTTATTGACAATCAAATTGGTTATCACGAAATTAGATTGAAAAAACAGGTAGAAGTAAAATACAACTGCAACACAACCAGGATGACTTTGGGGTCAGTGTGAGCGAGGATTCCACAGGTTAGGTCCAAGGACTCGGGTCCTCCTTAGAATCCACAGGAAGCATCCCTTAGATCAGAAAGGATTCCTTAGCATAGAATCGTGACTGACCCTAGTCCCCCAGCACATACAGTCCTGCAGCATAAAAACTAGTGATGGGTAACGAATGTTTTCTGTAGCTTGAAGGCTTTCGTCAAGCTGTGCCGTAAAACAGAACATTACGCGATGCTTCAAACACAGTAATTTCTTGTGACATCTGCTGGTTAGAAAAAAAAGTGATAATGTTTGATGTTAATATAGACTGTTTCGCAAGGCATTTCTCAAAGCTTTGAGGCGTAATGGTTATGTGGTGAGCATGGTAAATTGACATTCAGTTCCAATTTGGGGTTTGTATCCCAACCCCTTACATATTTGGTCTTAAGTTTCAAATAAAAATTCAAAAACTATGCATATGTGATATTTTTTGGGATGCAGAAGACAAAACATTACTTTGGGTTTCACTAAATAGAAACAATCTGAGGACTTTACAGCATACGCTCATCAAAACTAATTTCCAAGTTAGAAATACAATGTAGCCATTGGTTATAAATGTACCACCCATTAAACGGATTACGTAGAGATTTAAACATGACTAACTTTCAGATGCTCCATATGCAATGCCACCTGTAAGTTGTAAAAATAATAAAGAATATCTAGAATAAATCTAAGTGTCCTGCAGAGGTTGGAATCCTTGGTTTGAATGTATAGAGGTTTGTTTTGGGTCATAATCTTGCTGTAGGAATAAGCCCTGACAAACTACATACACCAGAGGGTATTGCAAGGCTCTACAGAATTATATGGTACTGAAGGTGCCACTCACTCTGAGTGAGGCACTGACTCTGGTTCCAGCAAAAGAGCCCCAGACCATCCTGCTTCCTCCTCCATATTTGACAGTTGGTGAGGAACCATCCGTTCACCTTTGACTCTTGGGGGGTCCACTAAAATATGTTGATAAAAAATTCTGAAGACTGTATTTTGCTTTCTTATCTGTATCTTTTCCACTTTTGAGTGTTTGGAATTTTAACAATAATTCAAAATAGTCTCCCGGATATTCTCTCCTAAAAATTATATAAAGCTCTACTGACGTGTTTCATATGAAAAACACAAATTTTGAAATGTTGCTAGCAAGTGGCCACAGTTAGGACCTTTCTGTTCTCCCCATTTAGAGACCGCTGCGTCTCATTGTCTCTAATTGGGGATCCTATTTAAGTTGCCCTATGTGTTCCTGTTTGTAGTTAGCGTCTGTGTGGTACTCTTCAGTTTACGATTTACTCCCCTTTTGTTGTTTTCTTTGTAGCCAAGAAACATTAAAGGACGCCTTCCCAGTATCCTGCCCCTGTGTCCTGCCTCCTGTACCGTGATAATGTATCTGTCCAGTATTCCTTAATCCTACAACATATGACAAAGGAAGTCAAGCCATTCAATTTCATTTAATGTTAACACATGATATTGGGAGTAGCCACTTTGTTCACAATAATGAAATCTAGGAAAAACCTATGAACTGTCTTGCTGTGTCTGTTGTTGATTATGAAAGAAATGATAATGTATTTGAAAACACTGTTGAAACACCCTAAGACCTTAACTAAAGATAACCTACTAATAACCCAATGTTTCACATTCATCTTCTTTGCTGGTCAGGCAAATCTTTTTTTGTTTTGTTTGGCTCAGCAAGTTCTCAGAAAGAAAAAGAGGTAACACTTTACAATAAGGGTACATTTATTCACATTAGTTAATTATTTAGTAAATAGGAACAAACATGCATTATAGGTCTTATGAAACATGTATTAGTTTTTGTTAATATTAACTAAGGCGTTTATACATGCAAGTACTAAGCTTAGTAAATGTATTAATGAAAATATCTTAACATATACTACATTCATTTAATAAGTGATTGTTCATGTTTAGTTCAATTGAAATAAACATCTATACATTATTTATTGTATTTTACCTAGCTTTTTTTAGACTTTAGCATTTAACTTACAGCATGTCGCTTCCTCTTGAGAAAAGGTTCAGAACAGACGACAAACTTGAATGTTCTCACATTTGAGTAACTCCTATAACTTACAAATGCTTGTGTGCACATACGGTACAATTACAAAATAGTGAGGGAATATTCACTAAATGTACAAACATGACCATTATGGTAAATTAGAAACCAACAGCAATAAATATATTACCAACATTTGTGGGCTATCCATTACCATGACGTAATAGTAGTAAATCATTAATTAAAGGCATTTGTGACCCTTATTGTAAAGTGCAAACCCTGGGAATAGTAATAAATAGATAATGAAAAATTGCAGAGTCTTCATTAGAAGACAGGACTCATATCCTCTTATTCTTCGTAGGATACAAAAAACTGCCACCTTAACGTGGTGGAGGGGTTTGAGTACCCGAGTGACCCTAGGAGCTATGTTGTCTGGGGCTATATGCCCCTGGTAGGGTCTCCCAAGGCAAACAGGTCTTAGGCGACGGGTCAGACTAAGAGCGGTTCAAAACCCCCTTAATGAAGAAAAACATTTTGAGTACCGTGACGTCGCCCGGTATGGCGCAGCCGGGGCCCCACCCTGGAGCCAGGCCCGGGGTTGGGGCTCGTATGCGAGCGCCTGGTGGCCGGGCCTTCCCCCATGGGGCCCGGCCGGGCTCAGCCCGAACGGGCGACGTGGGGCCGCCCTCCCGTGGGCTCACCACCCACAGGAGGGACCATAAGGGGCCGGTGCGAAGAGGATCGGGCGGCAGTCGAAGGCAGGGGCCTAGACAACCCGATCTCTGGACACGGAAACTGGCTCTAGGGACGTGGAATGTCACCTCGCTGGCGGGGAAGGAGCCTGAGTTGGTGCGTGAGGTTGAGAGGTTCCGATTAGAGGTAATCGGGATCACCTCTACACACGGCTTGGGCTCTGGAACCACACTCCTTGAGAGAGGATGGACTCTTCACCACTCTGGAGTTGCCCATGGTGAGAGGCGGCGGGCTGGTGTGGGTTTGCTCATAGCTCCCCAGCTCTGCCGCCATGTGTTGGAGTTTACCCCGGTGAACGAGAGGGTCGTTTCCCTGCGCCGACGGGTCGGGGATAGGTCTCTCACTGTTGTTTGTGCCTACGGGCCGAACGGCAGTGCAGAGTACCCGACCTTCTTGGAGTCTCTGGGAGGGGTGCTGGAAAGTGCTCCGACTGGGGACTCTATTGTTCTACTGGGGGACTTCAACGCCCACGTGGGCAACGACAGTGACACCTGGAGGGGCGTGATTGGGAGGAACGGCCCCCCGGATCTGAACCCGAGTGGTGTTCAATTATTGGACTTCTGTGCTAGTCACAGTTTGTCCATAACGAACACCATGTTCAAGCATAAGGGTGTCCATCAGTGCACGTGGCACCAGGACACCCTAGGCCGCAGGTCGATGATCGACTTTGTTGTCGTCTCATCTGACCTGCGGCCGTATGTCTTGGACACTCGGGTGAAGAGAGGGGCGGAGCTGTCAACTGATCACCACCTGGTGGTGAGTTGGATCCGATGGCGGGGGAGGAAGCTGGACAGACTCGGCAGGCCCAAGCGTACTGTAAGGGTCTGCTGGGAACGTCTGGCCGAGTCTCCTGTCAGAGAGATCTTTAACTCCCACCTCCGGCAGAGTTTCGACTGGATCCCGAGGGAGGTTGGAGATATTGAGTCCGAGTGGACCATGTTCTCCACCGCCATTGTCGAAGCGGCCGCTCCGAGCTGTGGCCGTAAGGTCTCCGGCGCCTGTCGAGGCGGCAATCCCCGAACCCGGTGGTGGACACCGGAAGTAAGGGATGCCGTCAAGCTGAAGAAGGAGTCCTATCAGGCCTGGTTGGCTTGTGGGACTCCTGAGGCAGCTGACGGGTACCGACAGGCCAAGCGGGCTGCAGCCCGGGTGGTTGTGGAGGCAAAAACTCGGGCCTGGGAGGAGTTCGGTGAGGCCATGGAGAAGGACTATCGGCTGGCCTCGAAGAGATTCTGGCAAACCATCCGGCGCCTCAGGAGAGGGAAACAGTGCCCTACCAACGCTGTTTACAGTAGAGGTGGGCAGCTGTTGACCTCAACTGAGGATGTCGTCGGGCGGTGGAAGGAGTACTTCGAGGATCTCCTCAATCCCGCTGACACGTCTTCCATTGAGGAAGCAGAGGATGAGGGCTCAGAGGTGGACTCGTCCATCACCCGGGCTGAAGTCACTGAGGTGGTCAAGAAACTCCTCGGTGGCAAGGCACCGGGGGTGGATGAGATCCGCCCTGAGTACCTCAAGTCTCTGGATGTTGTGGGGCTGTCTTGGTTGACACGCCTGTGCAACATCGCGTGGCGGTCGGGGACAGTGCCTCTGGGATGGCAGACCGGGGTGGTGGTCCCTCTTTTTAAGAAGGGGGACCGGAGGGTGTGTTCCAACTATAGGGGGATCACACTTCTCAGCCTCCCCGGGAAAGTCTATGCCAGGGTTCTGGAGAGGAGAATACGGCCGATAGTAGAACCTCGGATTCAGGAGGAACAGTGTGGTTTTCGTCCGGGCCGTGGAACACTGGACCAGCTCTATACCCTCTACGGGGTGTTGGAGGGTTCATGGGAGTTTGCCCAACCAATCCACATGTGTTTTGTGGATTTGGAGAAAGCATTCGACTGTGTCCCTCGCGGCATCTTGTGGAGGGTGCTTGGGGAATATGGGGTCCTGGGTCCTTTGCTAAGGGCTGTCAGGTCCCTGTACAACCGAAGCAGGAGCTTGGTCCGCATTGCCGGCAGTAAGTCAGACTTGTTCCCAGTGCATGTTGGACTCCGGCAGGGCTGCCCTTTGTCACCGGTTCTGTTCGTAATTTTTATGGACAGAATTTCTAGGCGCAGCCAGGGGCCGGAGGGTGTCAGGTTTGGGGACCACACAATTTCGTCTCTGCTCTTTGCAGATGATGTTGTCGTGTTGGCCCCTTCTAACCAGGACCTTCAGCATGCACTGGGACGGTTTGCAGCCGAGTGTGAAGCGGTGGGGATGAAAATCAGTACCTCCAAATCTGAGGCCATGGTCCTCAGTCGGAAAAGGGTGGCTTGCCCACTTCAGGTTGGTGGAGAGTGCCTGCCTCAAGTGGAGGAGTTTAAGTATCTAGGGGTCTTGTTCACGAGTGAGGGAAGGATGGAACGGGAGATTGACAGACGGATCGGTGCAGCTTCTGCAGTAATGCAGTCGATGTATCGGTCTGTCGTGGTGAAGAAAGAGCTGAGCCGCAAGGCGAAGCTCTCGATTTACCAGTCAATCTACGTTCCTACTCTCACCTATGGTCATGAGCTTTGGGTCATGACCGAAAGGACAAGATCCCGGATACAGGCGGCCGAAATGAGCTTTCTCCGCAGGGTGGCCGGGCGATCCCTTAGAGATAGGGTGAGAAGCTCGGTCACCCGGGAGGAGCTCAGAGTAGAGCCGCTGCTCCTCCACATCGAGAGGGGTCAGCTGAGGTGGCTTGGGCATCTTTTTCGGATGCCTCCGGAACGCCTTCCTGGGAAGGTGTTCCGGTCCCGTCCCACCGGGAAGAGACCCCGGGGAAGACCTAGGACACGCTGGAGGGACTATGTCTCCCGGCTGGCCTGGGAACGCCTCGGTGTCCCCCCGGAAGAGCTAGAGGAAGTGTCTGGGGAGAGGGAAGTCTGGGCATCCCTGCTTAGACTGCTGCCCCCGCGACCCGGCCCCGGATAAAGCGGGAGAAGATGGATGGATGGATGGATACAAAAAACCCAGGAGGAAAACAAAACTTGCCAATTACAACGTGACGTCTGCAAGGAATGCTGGACTTTTACTACAGACACTGCACCCCCTTCCTGTCGCGGTCCCTGCCCCGTGATTGTGTGTGTATGGATGCATGTTCCCCTTTCTGTCTGTGCCTCTGTTTTGGTCGTCCTGGCAACCTATTAGGGGGTGTGGCATCAACTCCGGGGTGATGCCGGTGCCAGCTGTTTCCACTTGATGTTCACGCACCTGTTCCCTATTCCACCACTCACCGGCAGCAGTTAAGCAGTGCTTTGACGTCTCGTCTCCCTGCATCCTGACCCACATTCTCCTTCCTGACTGATTGGACTCCAGGAATCACCTTCACTCCATCTCCCCTGCCTGGACTCTGTCCATACTCTCCACATACCCTTGCTGTTCACTAATAAATCACCCTTCACGGTCTCTACTTGTCCTTGTCTGCTTTTGGGTTCCGCCCTGGCCCTGACACCTTCCGCTCATTCTACCATTTAAAACTTCTGTCATAATGTCAAGAGACCCTTGACAAAAATTTAACACATTACTCCTGTCCTAGAGTCCTTACACTGGCTGCCTGTTAGGGTTAGGGCTGATTTTTTTTTACTGTTAACCTATAAATCAATACATGGACTTAATCCTACTTACCTCACTGAAATGATCCAGCCATAAATACCTACACGTGACCTACGATCACAAAATGCAGGCCTTTTAATTGTACCTAGAATTTCTAAACAAGCAGCCGGAGGCAGGGCCTTTTCTCATAGAGCTCCACTACTGTGGAATGATCTGCCTATTAAGGTTAGAAATGCAAACTCAGTGCAAACTTTCAAGTGTCTACTAAAAACTCATCTCCACAGCACAGTTTATAATCAGGTGTAGCCTGGCCCGGGGGCGGGAAGGTGACCAGTAGGCTTGATACTCTCCACCCTTGCTGTCTTGCCAGGTGGGCTCTCGTCACCACTGGGATGCCCTCCCTCCAATGCCTTTCGGGGGAAGAGTCACTGGCTTGTTGTTGAGTCTCTGTTGCGCACTTGTGCAATTGGGCTGTACTCTGCTGGCAATACTCTGCCCTCATTCAGGGTGGTTGCTTTGTGGCAGGGTGCATTATCCTGCTGAAAGAGACCAATGCCATCAGTGAATATCATTGCCATGAAAGGGTGTACATGGTCTGCAACAATGCTTAGGTAGGTGGTACGTGTCAAAGCAACATCCACATGAATGGCAGGACCCAAGGTGTCCCAGCAGAACATTGCCCAAGACATCAAATTGCCTCCGCCGGCCTGCCTCCTTCGCATAGTGCATCCTGGTGTCATGTGTTCTCCAGGTAAGCGATGCACATGCACCCGGCCATCCACGTGATGTAAAAGAGAATGTGATTCATCAGACCAGGCCACCTTCTTCCATTGCTCAGTGGTCCAGTTCTGATGCTCATTGTAGGTGCTTTCGGGAGTGGACAGGGGTCAACATGGGCACCCTGATATGCACCCCATACACAACAAATTGCGATGCACTGTGTGTTCTGACACCTTTCTATCAGTACCAGCATTAACTTTTTCAGCAAATTCAGCTACAGTAGCTTTTTTGTTGGATCGGACCACACAGGCCAGCCTTCGCGCCCCACGTGCATCAATGAGGCTTGGCCACCCATGACCCTGTCGCTGGTTCACCTCTTTTCCTTCCTTGGACCACTTTTGATATGTACTGTCCACTGCAGACCGGGAACACCCCACAAGGGCTGGAGTTTTGGAGAAGCTCTGACCCAGTCGTCTGGCCATCAGAATTTGGCCCTTGTCAAAGTCGCTCAGATCTTTATGCTTGCCCATTTTTCCTGCTTCTAACACATCAACTTTGAGGACAGAATGTTCACTTGCTGCCTAATATATCCCACCCACTGACAGGTACCATGATAACAAGATTATCAGTGTTATTCACTTCACCTGTCAGTGGTCATAATGTTATGGCTGATCGGTGTATCAGTGTTATTCACTTCACCTGTCAGTGGTCATAATGTTATGGCTGATCGGTGTATCAGTGTTATTCACTATACCTGTCAGTGGTCATAATGTTATGGCTGATCGGTGTATCAGTGTTATTCACTATACCTGTCAGTGGTCATAATGTTATGGCTGATCGGTGTATCAGTGTTATTCACTTCACCTGTCAGTGGTCATAATGTTATGGCTGATCAGTGTATCAGTGTTATTCACTTCACCTGTCAGTGGTCATAATGTTATGGCTGATCGGTGTATCAGTTTTATTCACTATACCTGTCAGTGGTCATAATGTTATGGCTGATCGGTGTATCAGTGTTATTCACTTCACCTGTCAGTGGTCATAATGTTATGGCTGATCGGTGTATATGTTTCATTGAATGTTAGATATGCCTAGATTATGAGAACAACAGATTCTCCCTCAACCTCAGGAATGTGTAATATTTACACTGGCTATTTGGCATGGGGGTTCTTGCAGAGATGTGATCTGTAATAGGACACACCCTTCAAAGTGTAATCCGCTAGCAACCATCTTTACAGTGAGATAACTTTGGAATGTTAATTTAGTAGGACAACTCTGTTACATTATTCCAATAAATAATGAATCTTTTGTCTCCCTTGATTTGTGCGAGTTCTCTTTTATTTAATCACTATACAGTACATAACGGCTAAATTCTAACAGTATGTGTTAAAATTTTGAATAAAGACAAAAGAAACAAGTTGGAAAACCTATAAATTAATTTTACTTAAGTAGTTTAGAAAACAAAGGCATATGGCAAAGTAGCTAACAACAAGCAACATGTGATCACACAACTGGAAGCAAACAGGAAGTCACTTGTAAAACATAACATAGTGGGATAGTTCTTGGAAATTTGGTATTCAGATATCTTTCCTTAACTAAAAAGCAGTTGATTGACTGATCCTGTCCTCTCAATGGTAGATTCTATGCCTAAACCATATAGCTTATGTGGGCCCAAAGAAAAGGGCCTGCTGCTTTTGGCAGTTGCTAATGGGGAGCTGCATTTCCTGTTTTGCGGTTTTCATCACTGATTAAGTACCAAGATTGGGCAAAAGTTTTTTAAACTGACTGCTTTACACTTAGGAATTGGCATAAAGGGAGAGCAGGGCTTTGGCTGAAAGCTTCCTTTTACAAAGGAGGCTTCCTTTTACAACTACCTCACACAGTACTTGTAATGTTTGCCAAACTATGCAAGATTTTAGTTCTGGGTGAACCGAGATAAGAATGCTTCAAAATGTTACTGCAATCTACACTGCGGTTTGGGAAGGTTAGCTTTTGTTAACATTTTCTAGCTAAATATTTTATTTTAATTACTGTTGTGTAATCATTCTACTACAGCCGTGTGACTATTTTGTAATTACTTGTTTTAAACATCCTCTGTCTTGTGTTTTTACTGTCCATCCATGTGTTTTAGTGGCCATTTTGAGATCAAGTACTGCTGCAATGTCTAAAAATGGCATGTCCATATTTTACAAGAAATTACATTGGGCACTCAAAACATTAATTAAGAATTTATAAAGTTAACATAACGCACAGTTTAGGCACACACAAACAACACTGGAACTATTGGTGAATATTTTCTAAGGACTTTAAACATTTCATAAATGGTCCTATTTATCATTATTAAATACTTTAAAGGAGCAATAGTATATATTTATTACTGACCTGCTAGCATAAAAACAAGCAAAAATGACCAGTAAACATATATATTAATAAACAATGAAGTAACATATTTTATTGCTTTATTGTGTATAGTTATTATCATCCCTTGTACTTTATTTGTCTTACTTGTTTAAAACAGTAGAGTATTGCTGTTTACTTTTAATACATCTATAAACATATTTACAAAAAATTGTTGTTAACATTTTACATTAAAGTTACCATAAATTGTTCTCAACTTCAAATGTATTAACCATTGACAACCAAGCCAAGCATTTTACAGATTGGTATCCACTATTACTATTTTATAGGGGAGAAAACAAGAATTATCTGCATTCCCAGCAGCAGTGCTGGTCACATTGCATTACCTACCGGGCCTCCCACCTTATTGTCAGTTAGGTGTACAGTTCATTTCGTAATTTAGACTGTGGAGTGCTTTAGACTACAAGGGTTCAGTAACCCACTTTTTGAACACGTTGTTGCAATCCACATAACTACCAACCAAAATCTGTTCGTTGCAAAATATGCAAAGCAGAACTCGTATGGTACAGGGGCAAAACAGTAATGCGTGAGCATTCAAAGAGAAAACGAGCGGTAGCCTTGACAACTGAATATGAATAGTGCACAGCAAGGCAAATTAATATAATACAAATTTGTCATTAACTATTATTTGTATTCACAGAGTTAGGTTTTTAATTTAGAAATAGTTCATATTGATTGCATGGCAGAGTTAACGTCAGGTTTTTCCCCAACAACCTGATGAACTACTCATTGAGTTTGTGTATAGTTGAGAAGTTCCAGCTAGCTAACCATTCACAATGTTATTGATGAATTAACCCACTTACTATCAAATTTGGTGAGTTCTATATTTCTCCACAACAGAAACGTTGAGGCATATAAATGCATTACAATTTCCATTAACATTTACAGCATCAGTGATGATACCCTTCATGATACCCTGGAATGCTTCACCAACAGTCTTGAAAACGATATTACGATAACCTTTCAGTTTTTGCATGTTTTTATTGATTTTATAACTACTGCCTACAGTTGTTTTAATGGAATCATTGTAAAAGGATAAGAAAAACACTGAAAATGTATTACAAAAATAATCTCATTTATTTAAAATAAAACATTTAATTCTGGATTTGATATAATGTTTCTATACGATTAATCGATTAATCGAAGTAGTAATCGTCAGATTAATCGATTATCAAAATAATTGTTAGTAGCAGCCCAAAATACTATCTGCTTATATAAACATACGGTAGATCAACAGTGACCAACCCGGCCTCTTTCTGTCCATCATTCCAATCCAAACCCGGCTTGTGATGAATATGAAACTCTGTTGCAGGGAAAGCAAAGACTGAGAAAACTGTTCAAAAATTGAAATATCGAGTCCAGGTCCAAAAATACAATAATCACTTTCAGGGGTCCTTATTTGTGACAAGGCACTGTACTGTATCATATTCAATATATGTCCATAGTTTAGTGCTGGAACACTGTTGTTCTAAAAGTCAGTCAACAGACTATATCAGGGCTTGCTGTTTGATGCTCTGAGGATACAATGCAACACAAAATACCTCTATGAGGATTTCTTTAATCATCATAGTTTTGTAACATAGAATAACAGTTAATATAGCAGTATGAAAAAACTTGAGTGCATGAGATAAATTAAGAATTCATCACAAAAGTCATTCATAAGCATCACACTTAATCAGCCAATAAAAGTACATGTATAAACATTACCTCAAATATTGACTTGTAAATGAAACCAAGTGCTGTGCAGGTCATGAACATCAGGAAGCAGAGTTGCTTGACCGACAACTGTCCTAAGTGGTCTTGCTGTTAGAGCTACCATGGGCGGTTGAAACTACAAGATGACTTGTGAAAGAGATAACAACACTAAGAATTATCAGTAATACTCAGGTGTGATTTCTCCACTGGCTTCTCCACTGCAGCCATTAATGGCGAGGTGCCTCAGGCCGTTTATTTAATCAATTTAGAGTCCCTGGATAAAAAATAAATAAAATAAATATGCTTAATGAAATGACATGACTGACTCCATATTTGGAATTTAAATGAATAATTGGTTGGCACTGTTGCAGAGGGGGTTGGCTAATAGTAGTACATTTTGCAGCTAAATTTGAACCGTCACTGTGTCGGCTCTGCTCTTCTGCCGCTGTGAGCGTGGAGGCATGCTTAGACTAGCTCATTGGGGTAAAATTAATATCTGTGAGCATACATGGCTAGAAAGGGACAGAACTGTGTCACAACAAAAAAGCTGACACCTAAGTACATCAATGCAAACACACCAGAAATAGCATTTCTTACATAAGCTGAATTTAACCTGGGACACCATGCAAGTGTTATGATGAAGGGCAACAGAACCAGCAGGCTCCAGAACTTGTAGGGAAAGAGTTGAATCTCCCTGAATGTAAAAGCCATGCTCTCCTCCATTCCCAATCAGGAAAAGGTCTGTTGAAGTGCTGGTTAAAATAAATCAATGATTACATTGGAACCTTGAGAGTGTAGTGGCTTTAGCTTTCTTTCTTTTATTTACCTACATATACAGTAGGGAGAACAAGTATTTGATACACTGCCAATTTTGCAGGTTTTCCCACTTACAAAGCATGTAGAGGTCTGTAATTTTTATCAAATTTTTACAGAAATCCAGAAAATCACATTGTATGATTTTTAAATAATTAATTTGCATTTTACTGCATGACACAAGTATTTGATCACCTACCAACCAGTAAGAATTCCGGCTCTTACAGACCTGTTAGTTTTTCTTTAAGAAGCCCTCCTGTCCTCCACTCATTACCTGTATTAACTGCACCTGTTTGAACTCGTTACCTGTATAAAAGACACTGTCCACACACTCCATCAAACAGACTCCAACCTCTCCACAATGGCCAAGACCAGAGAGCTGTGTAAGGACATCAGGGATACAATTGTAGACATGCACAAGGCTGGGATGGCCTACAGGACAATAGGCAAGCAGCTTGGTGAGAAGGCAACAACTGTTGGCGCAATTATTAGAAAATGGAAGAAGTATAAGATGACAGTCAATCTCCCTCGGCCTCGTGGGGCATCAATGATCATGAGGAAGGTGAGGGATCAGCCCAGAACTACACAGCAAGACCTGGTCAATGACCTGAAGAGAGCTGGGACCACAGTCTTAAAGGTAACCATTAGTAACACACTACACCGTCATGGATTAAAATCCTGCAGCGCACGCAAGGTCCCCTTGCTCAACCCAGAGCATGTCCAGGGCCGTCTGAAGTATGCCAATGACCATCTGGATGATCCAGAGGAGGAATGGGAGAAGGTGAGACAAAAATAGAGCTTTTTGTTCTAAACTCCACTCGCCGTGTTTGGCGGAAGAAGGAGTATGAGTACAACCCCAAGATCACCATCCCAACCGTGAAGCATGGTGGTGAAAACATAGTTCTTTGGGGATGCTTTTCTGCAAAGGGGACAGGACAACTCCACCGTATTGAGGGGAGGATGGATGGGGCCATGTATCGTGAGATCTTGACCAACAACCTCCTTCCCTCAGTAAAAGCATTGAAGATGGGTCGTGGCTGGGTCTTCCAGCATGACAACGACCCGAAACACACAGCCAGGACAACTAAGGAGTGGCTCTGTAAGAAGCATCTCAAGGTCTTGGAGTTGCCTAGCCAGTCTCCAGACCTGAACCCAATAGAGAATCTTTGGAGGGAGCTGAAAGTCTATATTGCCCAGTGACAGCCCCGAAACCTGAAGGATCTGGAGAAGGTCTGTATGGAGGAGTGGGCCAAAATCCCTGCTGCAGTGTGTGCAAACTGGTCAAGAACTACAGGAAACGTATGATCTCTGTAATTGCCAACAAAGGTTTCTGTACCAAATATTAAGTTCTGCTTTTCTGATGTATCAAATGTGTATGTCATGCAAAACAAATGCACATTAATTACTTAAAACTCATACAATGTGATTTTCTGGATTTTTGTTTTAGATTCCGTCACTCACAGTTGAAGAGTACCTATGATAAAAATGACAGACTTCTACATGCTTTGTAAGTGGGAAAACCTTCAAAATCGGCAGTGTATCAAATACTTATTCTCTCAACTGTACATACCAACACAATTAAACGTCCTCCCAGCTAGCCTAACGGTCTATGAATTATACCATATGTATTTCATACACAATAGCACTAATGTATGCTAGGAGGTTCTGTTAAAGATAGACTCCTGAATATGTCTACAACACAATGTGTCTGGAGGTCTCTTTAAGGGAGACAAACTCCTAAAAATGACTACAACACAACATGTCTGGAGGTCTCTTTAAGAGAGACAAACTCCTAAATATGACTACAACACAACATGTCTGAAGGTCTCTTTAAGGGAGACAAATTTCTAAATATGACTACAACACAACGTGTTGGGA
Organism: Esox lucius; assembly: GCF_011004845.1. Taxonomy (NCBI): domain Eukaryota; kingdom Metazoa; phylum Chordata; class Actinopteri; order Esociformes; family Esocidae; genus Esox; species Esox lucius. The sequence continues at coordinate 29,618,115 of NC_047573.1, read as the reverse complement.
GGTCTCCTTAATAAGGACAAATAAAAAAAAATTTTTGGAGACATGGCTATTTATCCTAAAATCAGTCATATCTAAAACTCTCCCCCAAATAGTCATTAGCATTACACAATGCACATTACACAAACCTTGGCAAACACAATAAACACAAAGGACAGGAACTGTCCCACTTAATCAAAGCTGAATTATTGAATGTACAGGGTGTTGCTGCCAGTTGTTGTCAGACATGCAACAAGGACAATAATTTCTATAATCTTCTTGTGATGTTTGACCCATAACCCGTACAGTACAATAAAGCATATCAGCCTATTCTGCCCTTTGTGGGGAACAGGGAAAATCCAAACACTACAGATAAATGTCCACAACATCATGCATTAAGTTACACTCCAGTTTGTTCAGAGTTTCACACTTCTCCAGGTGAGTTCAGGAAGGTGGGGCTGATGGCCCACACCTGGTTTTCCAGATCTTTGGAGAAGCAAATGTTACCCAGGACAATGATTAACATCACCAAGCGTCTGTTGGAGACTTGTGGGGACAGATGCACCTCTTCGTCGAATACACTTCCACTCTTCCTCAACAGACATTTCTCATTACACTACATTAGCTTCTCTACTCTGGCTGTCTTTTAAGGCTAGGACTGATTTTAAGGTATTATTGTTAATCTACAAAGCTTTACATGAATTTGCTTTTATTTACCTCACTACATTGGTCCAGCCATGCATACCTACATGCATGTAACCTAAGATCGCAAGATGCAGGCCTTCTAATTGTACCTAGAATTTCAAAATAAACAGCCTGAGGCAGGGATTTCTCCTATAGAGCTCCACTAATGTGGAATTATCTGCTGATTAAGGTCAAAGATGCAGACTCTTGTTGAAACCTTTAAGTGTCAACTAAAGACTTCACTTCCGGGAGGTCTATGATAAAGTATAGCCTGGGGGTGTGAAGGTGAATGGTAATGCTTGGATACAATCCACACTTGCTGCCTTTGCCAGATGGGCTCTCATCTCCACTGGGATGTCCTCTCCAATGCAATTTCGTGGCACTGGTTTACTGTTATTCTCCGCTGCTGTCCTTGTCCAATGTGAGTGAACTCCAGGCCATACTCAGCCCTCTTTCAGGGCGGTTGAGGTTGGTTGTTGTCCCTTTGGTTGATGCTTGGCCAAGTGGGTGGAGTGACTTCCTGCCTGTTCGGCCCTGTTGGGGGTTACCCTCAGATAGGGCTTGGGTGTCACTGGACTTACTTGTCTCAGTCCCAAGGTTTTACGCTACTAGATTATTGTGCTGGGGTGGGGGGTAGGTTCAGTTCTCCTACTCGGTTATAAATCCTTTGTAAATCTAAGGAATGCATTCTCTACATTTTCCATGTGACCGTCTCCTTTCAAATTTATGAGGACGTGAGCCCTTGGACCACACCTCAGGACTACCAGGCCCAAATGGGGCACTCTGGACACAGCCCACTCTGGACACAGCCCACATGCATTAATTAATAAGTACAATTATTACAAAGTTTCGGCCCTCATAGGGAGCTTATCCTTACCCCTGTGCGTTAACATTTTGGGGTTTCAGGTTGGGTGTTTTGTAAAACCCTTTTGTGACAACTACTGCATTTTATTGATTTATTGATAACCACTAGTATGTACTTTTAAAGAGGAACAATAAATCTATCTTATGACTATTTTGACATATTTTATGTTATTAAAGATTTTATGTTAGAATTTCCTGGTCTAATGCTGCTCCCATGTAGACAATGTCAATCATGCTTTATGATTAAAAGCAAATTAGCATCGGCTCCTCCCTCTCCTGACCCGGCCTCAGCGGCGCCTTCCTCTCCTGACCCTGCCGCAGCCGCTCCTTCCTCCCCGGTCCCGGCCTCAGTAGCTCCTCCCTCTCCTGACCCTGCCGCAGCAGCGCCTTCCTCTCCTGACCCGGCCGTAGCGGCTCCTTCTTCTGTCCCTGTCGCCCAGGCTCCTGTCCCTCCGCCGGCTCCTGACCCTCCACCGGCTCTCCCGTCTCCTGACCCTCTGCCGGCTCTCCCGTCTCCTGACGGGATTTCAGTGGCTAGGAAAAACTCCCTAAGAAGGCCAAATTTTAGGAAGAAACCTAGAGAGGACCCAGGCCCAGAGGGGTGAAAATAAGCAACTCTAGAGACATATTTTATATGTTCTTCAAAGGAGAGGTCAGGGTCAAGGGTAATGCCAAGGTTTTTTCCAGTTTTTTGGGATACGACCATGCAGCTGTCAAGGTTCACAGTGAGATCTGCTAACAACGCTCTTTGTTTCTTTGGATCTAAAATAAGCATTTCTGTTTTCCTTGAGTTTAAGAGCAAGAAATGATCTGTCATCCACTTTAGGCAGGCATTCAGGAAGGCATTCAGTTGTTGGGAAACAAATTTTTCTAAAATTTTTGAGAGGAACGGGAGGTTCGATATTGGCCTATAATTGTTTAATATGTCGGGATCCAGATTATATTTTTTTAGAAGAGGCTTAATTTCCGCTATTTTTAGTGAGTTTGGTACACATCCGGAGGAAAGGGAGCAATTTGTTATGTTCAGCATTGGCTGACCTAGCACAGGAAATAGCTCCTTAAGTAATTTTGTTGGAATCGGGTCTAGCTGAGAGTTTGTAGGTTTAGAACTCATTACAAATTTAGTAAATGTGTCGAGCGATACGGTATAAAAAAATTCAAGTGTCCCCATTGACACCTGGTCAGGGAGGTTCAGGAAATGTTTAGCACAACTGAGATTTTAAGGACCATAACCATTTAAGGAGGAGTCAGTTATTTGTTTTCTAATGGTGATGATCTTTTCATCAAAGTAGTTCATGTTTTCATTACAACTAAAGTGAAGACCCACATCACTTGCCAAGCTTTGCTTTTTTGTTAACTTTGCAACTGTATCAAAGAGAAATTTTGGATTGTTTTTGTTCACCTCAATCAGGTTGGAGAAATAAGCTGATCGAGCAGACATGAGTGATTTTCGGTATTGTACTGTACTGTCTATCCAGGCTAGTCTAAATACTTCCAACTTGGTGGAGCGCCACTTTCGCTCCAATTTCCCGGAGGCTTACTTTTGTGCCCTAGTATTGTCTGTGTACCAGCTAGGGAGCAAGTTTCTTGTTGCGTATTTCTTTAGTTTTTAATGGTGCCACTGTGTCTAATGTATTTCACAGTGTTGAGTTTAGATCCTCGATTTGATCGTTTACAGATTTATTTACTCTGTCGTTAATGAGCGAACTTGTAAGAATATCAAGGAATCTATTTGTAGTCCCGGAATTTATAGTACGGCTTTTGAAACTCATTGTTTGCGGAGCAAGTGGATTTCATGTTTTAATGGTAAATGTAATAAGACAGTGATCCGATAATCCAGGATTTCGGGGGGACATTATTAGATCTACAATACCTATTTCTCGTGACAGGACTAAATCTAAGGTGTGATTGTGGCAATGTGTTGGACCTGAGACATGTGGGATAAAACCCATTGAGTCAATTATGGCTTCAACGGCTTTTTGAAGAGGATCATTGGACTTTTCCATATGAATATTGAAATCGCCTAAAATTAGAATAGTATCTGCCATGACTACAAGGTGTAGATGTATTGATTGTATAAGTTGGTGAACTGTTGTAAGAAATTAAACAAAATATGAATTGTTTGTAATATGAGCTAAAACGGAAGGTGCAAGTAGGAGAACAGGAAACCCTGTTCAAGCGGTTGCCGGGGAGAGAAAGATTTAGTATGTTTGTCTTTTGAGAAACAGGACACATGTTAGAGACACACACATAGTCTGACAGACAAGACAGAAACCAGAAGTGGGCAAGGGGATACTTGCAGTTATCCTTATAAGGAATAGAACTGAAATTGGGCCAATGGCACACTGGCTTTGCTAACTTAACGCCTCTATCTTTTGGGCGTAGTTGAAGTATAAAATGATCTGTTGACTGTTGATCCTTAGACATTGTGCGGCGACACTTGTCTCCAAAAGCTTTTGTAATAAACGGAATATGCGGTACGGTAATTGACCTGACTCCTGGTGTTTTATTCTCCTTTCCAACAAACCAACTCGGGGAAGTGTTAGACTTCAACAAAGGTTAGACAAGAATTCTGGAAACTCAGTGAGGAACATTGTGTATGGCCCAGGGGGTCCTATAAATAGTAGCTATGTAAAACGATTTATCGGACTGGTTAACTTTCATTAGTAAAACTTCAAAAGAATGAAACTCAGTGATATGTTTGAGAGTAAATTTATATTTACTGTCATAAATATTAGCGACACCCCCTCCTTTAGGAGTCCCATTTTGAGATGCGTGGTGATACAGTCATTTTTATTTTTATTTGTGACCGAGGTGGAGGAAGGCTTTATCTTAATAAGGTTGTTTTTGTAAGCCCTACCTTGTTTAACTTTTCTCAGCTGTTTCTGAGGAATAGTAGCCCATTCCTCATGAGCAATTGCCTCCAGTTATATTCTTGGGTTTGCGTGCTGCAACCGCCTTCTTCAAATTCACCAGAGATTTTCTGTGGGGTCCAAGTCAGGTGACTGTGATGACCACTGTAGAATTTTTCAGGACTTCTTCTGCAACCAAGCCTTGGTGGAATTTGAGGTATGCTTGGGATTATTGTCCCGTTGGAATGTCCAATGACGCCCAGGCTTCAGCTTCCTCACAGACGGCATGACATTTTCTCCTAGGATTTCCTGATACTTTAATGAATCCATTTTGTATTCCAAATGCTGCAGGTTTCCAGCCCCAGAGAATGCAAAGCAGCCCCAGAGCATCACCGAGCCACCACCATGCTTAACTGTGAGAATGTGAAAAAGTACAAAATAAACATAATACAATACAAAATAAACAAGGGCTAGAATTGCAGAAATATACATATGTGTGACCTATCCACAATCAATAGTTATTGAATATTAGAGATACATCAATGCAATAAGCTTATGAATGGTGGCATAGTATAGTATAACTACAGTCAGAATTAAGAACATTCATACACAGCTTTAAATATATTAATAGGATAATGCGATTGTATACATAACACTACATAGCAGAAGTAAAAAAAAAAAAGAGTACTGTAGATGTGATGGTCATTTTATCGATCAGAACTCTTTAAGAAGGAAGTACAGAGACGAAATACTCTCAGCACAATTAACAGTTTATTAATAATTTGCAAATAAGAGAGACACATCAACCGCTTACAAACATAATCGTCCGAGGAGTCTCTGACTCGATACAGGTCATTTAACAATATATAGTACATAGAAAAGGGGTGTGGTAAGTTGCTGCCCATCTGTCTTGTCAATGAAACACATTCCCGCTGTTATATCACATGTCCTAGGTTTCAAACAAGTCACATGTTGTCCTCCCCCATCTGGTTAACTTTCTCAACCCTTGAGGGGGACTTCATCTGGACAACCTACAAATAGGTAGATGATTAACCCTATACTCTACTGTGACCAATCAAGAATGCCCCCTAAGACATATACCAGATCCCCTCTCCCACACTCATCTATTTATCTAAACAAGGGGACTCAGTCCTTTAATCATTAAGAATGCATCAGGTTTCAGAATTTCCACAACATAGATTAGCAGCAATATTGGTTGTGCTGGAGATGTCATTCATATTCATGGCAGGTCCCTGGTACAGCCGTGACGTCTTCTCCCACCTGCACGGTCAACTGCCCCTTTCTGGTACCTGGGGACCTGGTTCTGAACAGCCTCGTCAGTGGCATCCCGGTTGGAAGGATTCTTCCTTATGGATCAGATATTGTACTTAAATTATCTAAAATGATTTTGAGAATTGCATGACATTGAAATGTTTCATGAAGACAAGATGCTAGCATAACTATTGTCTTGTTTTTACCTGATTGTAGAGCCAGCTGTGCCCTCAGCTCGACCTTCTCTTCAGTCAGCCACTTGATCTTCTCCAAATGATCTGAAAGTAAAGAGAGACAGTTAATTATTATCAGTCCTAAATATCGGGTAATTTTACAATCAGAACTCAAACCGCAGTGTCCGCCAAAATGTTCATTCATACCTTCATGTGCAGAGCTAAAACTTCCCCCTACCTCTGCCTTCTTGCCCTTAAAATTAAATTTAAACAGACAAATAAAACTGGAAGCAACATGCTTTAATAACAAGTTAAGCATCTGGGTTAAGTGAATGAACACACTTACCTATGTAGTGCTCCTCTTCATGGCGGCGTGGAGTACCTCCCTGGTGCCTTGGAGTACTGTGCTTGCTCCATCCAAAAAATAAACATAAAAGTTGGTGAACAGGTAAATATGGTGAAACCAAGTAAACATTGCAGCAATTACCAGATCAACATGTAATTCACATACTTCCAGGGCTGCAATCCACAGGGTGTTGTGGTGTAGATTTGCGTCCTTGGGGTGGGAGGGGCCCACGCTGGAACGATTTTCGCTTCTCTGGCGATATACACGTCCGGTCTCTCACGTGTCTAGGAAAAGTTAAGGTTTTGTAAGCATTTACCCAGCAAAACATATTTTAATTCCAAGTTTCAAATTGTTATTATGTTTTCAAATTCACCTGCATGCTTGATGAGCTCATAAAGGACAGCCTCCCAGGTATCTTTAGGTGGTAAACAAGTTCTGGCAAACTTGTCGTGGCTGAAGGACTTCCGGCTGGTGATGCTGTGTGGTCACCAGTAGCAAACTCCCCCTTTGAGCCACAGGTGTGGAACTATTGCCACACACAGTCATCCTCCTCCGGGAACAAAACTACAGAACACGTCATGACCTGAAAGCAATGTTTAGATAAGAGGTTTATAAAACCAACAGCATAAGACACACACAGGCTATCTAAGAACAACGTGGATACACAAAGACACCTCAGTAACGGATTTGTAACAAGTGCAGGTTTAGCTAGTCTATCTAAATGTTTCTGACAAGAGTAACGTAATCCACATGATGTCGATAATAAAGAAACACGATTTAGCTAACGTTACGTATCAGTTGAAAAAGTTACAAGAAATAAGCACATATATTATAACATTCTAACTTGTTGATACACTAAGAAATACGATTTAGACAAGTTATCCAAGTTATTGGAAAGCTATTGCGAACAGGTAACAAAACACAAAGAGATTAGGAGAAAAGCACCAAAAGCTGGTGGACGGCTGGCTGTAGGACATTATAGCCTCCTGCGGCCCGCCAGCAGCAAAACGTTGGTGGGTTGCCATCAATTGCTCACTGGGGTGTTCTTTTCAGTGTACACATTCTTCTTCCTCCAGACATACTGCTGATCCATTGTGCGGAAAAGTCCCAGTTTTATTTCATCACTCTACAGAGCAGAATCCCAAAACGCCAGTGGCTTATTTATATGATTTTGAGCCTGTTGGAGCCAAGTAGTGGTGTACGTCTTGGAGTTCTGGCATGGAAAACTTTTGCTTTCAGTACGCACTTTACTGTGCTCACTGAAACCTCAGAGCCTGTTGCGACTAAGTCTTGCGGCAAGTCTTTTGCAGTCTCTCAAGGATTTTTCACAACCTGCCTTCTCAGAATTTTATTTGCAGCTGTTGACAGCTTCCCTTTTCTGCCCCGTCCACGTAGTGTAACCACCGTTCCTTTGACTTTGAACATGCAAACTATGCTTCAAATGGTGTCTCTAGGAACATTCAGTGCCTTCGCTATCTTTTTGCATCCTGTTCCTTGATCGCTTATCATCGGGGAAGTCATTATAAGTTGCATTTTCAGTTGAATTTGGGGAAACCACTTGAAGCATTCATTGTGTTGAGCTATTTCAATAGCTTTTGTTTGATTTGTTCTTTGCAAACAGCTGAAAGTCTGTACATTTTGACAATAAACCTGATTTGCAATGGGGGTTGAATAATTTTGATTATAACTGTATGTGCCAAACCTCACTCAAAACTTTCCTTTTCAACTTTTTTGGAAAGGTAAGAAAAAGGTGCAGTGGTCTCCATATTCTTTAGCTGTATACCTGGATCAAACATTATATTCTGTGTCACTACAGTGTGAGAGCTTTCTTGGGGAGCCAGGGGAAGGTAAATGTCAATATTGCTCATTTGTGATCAGTATAAGGTTGACCAGACATCCTGGTTTGCCCAGGATTGTCCCGGGTTTCTAACTAGGTGTCCCGGGTCCCAACAAATATCCCTGCTTTTCACCAAAATAAGAATAAGAATACTGTAATGTTTCCACAGATGAGCCAGAGCCAAACAAACAAAGCAACATAGCAAAGCAACAATTCTAATTAAAAAAGCTCAAGGAGCGGAAAAATACGACAGCCAAAACAGTAACAAACTGGGGCAGCTCCCCTGCTCCACCAACCACAAACATGCACATTGACTAACATGCGTGCATGAGCGCATACATGGGCGCGTGCATGAACGTGCGGTACACTAGGGTCCCGGTTTGGGTGTCTGAAAATGTGGTCACCCTAGATCAGTGGCACTGTTGCTATCGCGATCACCAACATAATCAACATTGGCGTCATTGTAATCAAAATGTGTGATGTTAGAGAAACGACATGATGGAACTGAATCAATGTCTTCTTCATCTCTGTCTGGAGTCAGTCCATGATGGTCCCGGTCAGGGGTGCTTTCTTATGTGACTGTCAAAAGGACATATGCAGTAATAGCCGCTAAGTTATTCCCTTTTATGACACAAGTAGTAGCCGCCAGCCGCTAAGCTACTACTGTTATATATACTCACGCTATTTTCCTCCTTCCTTTTTTCTGCCCCGCTGACATACGGGCGGTTCATATTTTTTAAATGTTGTTCTCCATCTTGTGTGGTGTAGCGGACTCCGGCTGACTGAATGAGTAAGCTACCTAACGTCTTTCGGGCTGCTGCCGTGAGAAACAATATGGCACCGACCATTTGAGTAAGAAATGGGGGTTCGGTCTCAAACGTAAATAATGTATTAGAAGACATGATTTAATTTGAGTATCATTTTGACTAACACAATCAGATCTTAAGACAAACATAAATATACCACCACTGGAGAGGTAGCCACACACTCGGAAATCAAAAAACATGAATCTCTCAGTCGACAGGTCAACTGCATGGACCGTGGTGAGCCACTGTTTGAAATACTTAAATACTTAAAGATGCTCTTGTCTGTACTCAGTCAAGTTCACTCTATACCTACCTTTTCAAAACCACACTAGAGCAGGAAACATCATAGCTGTAAGTATAGGTAGTTGCATTGTATTGCATTGTAGGTAGTTGCATTGTAGTTATTGCAAACATTTATGTAAAGTGTAAAGTTGGGCCCATAGCACCAGGCACATCTCCAACAGAGTTTTTTGGCAGCATACAAAGAGCACTAAAAAGACAACAGGTTAAATTGGCTGAGCATAGTATGCTAGATTATAGACAGACTATATGGAAGCAGGAAGGCATAAGGGGGTGCGGTGCATGGCAGATATACCACAGATAAGAGCTGTTCTTAGGCAAGACGCAGAAGATTATGCGATTAATCGCGATAAATTATTTTAATCGTTTGACAGCACTAATCTCTTCACATTTCCTCATGTGCAAACCACTGTAAGATCACTTCACTGTTAATCACTGCAGTACACCATATCTGTAGCATTCTTTAATATACTAGTATGACAACAGGACCTTGCATTTTCACCGTTTCAACTGGTTGCACTGTTGAATCAGAGAAAGGGGGTGATGTCGCTTCATTTGCAGTTAATATCCCTCTTTCACTGTTATAGTATTGAACTGTTATTTGTTTAAATTAGTTTTGAGTATACATCTATTTGAGGGGGACTCCTTAGGAAAATACCCCTAAAAGGGAAACGTTCAGTATAGTAAAATAGTCTTTAATGTTTGAAGATGCTAAAGGTAAAGATAAATATTGGTACAGACCATTTAAATAAATTGCAGTTACAAATTGCCCTTTTTCTGTATTGCAATATACTGGACATATGGGGTGTTTTCACATACAATGCAATATCAAATCATATTTTCTTCTTTAAAGTGAATAAAATTAGGGATTGTTTGGAAACATTACAAATCAACAAATACTGTAGAAACATGATTAATATACAAAATACAGCTCCGGAAAACTTAACAGTCCACTGTACCTTTTTCTTTCCTTCCCAAAAAAGTTGAAAAGGAAAGAAAAAGGTGTAGTGGTCTCTTATTTATTTTCCAGAGCTGTACATTCCCAGACATAAAAAAAAAGCTTTATAAGAAAATACTTTCCAATAATTATTGTTAGGGTACAGTTACAGGAAGGGAACTAATAGCAAAAAGGTCAAAATCAATCAGCTCATAATTAACATTTCCAAACTAGTCCATGCCCTTATTGTTCCAGACCACTAGGAAAATCAGAATGGGGATGAGGCCAACTGGAATGAGGGTAAGGGTAAGCACAACATCTGAGGGGGCATCCGGGAACATGGCTTCCTTCACCGGACAAGCTTGGAAGTAATGAGAATGGATCTTAATGAAGAAGTCTTGTACCACTTGGTTCGGGTAGTAGCATCCCAAGTAGCCGCTACAAAACTCCATGCACTTAGTCAGCTCACTGTATGGTCTGTTGTGGAGAAATCAAATTAAGCATGACAGTAAATTAAATTTAACTAAGCTAATATATTCAAAATGAAGTAACAATTATTGCTGTTTGAATACTGAACACTGAAGAAAATATATGAATTGGTAATAAACATGAATACCAGCTGTTTATCGTAATATGGCAATTGTAATATTTTGGAGTTGAACAGTTTTTGAAAGACCTGCTTTAAAAAAGTGCGTGTTTGTGAGCCAGTCTGCATACCTATGTGTGTTGCAGTTTATACAGTAGCACTTACTCTCTATTGCCTTTATAATTTCTTTCAAAGCAGCGCTGCAAAGCAACTTGCCAAGCAAATCACTCTGCCAATTGTGTTCCTTCCTCCTACTGACAAATAATGACTCAGCCGACAAAGTGTGATTGATTGCTTTTCCTCTGCTCATTTAGAAGCGTCTATTTCAACTATTCTACGTATTCTAACTCCATCTGCTGTTACTGCTTATACAATGAAAGGAAGTGGTCTAATGCAAGAGGTCCGTGTTGGAAATATTTCTGAGGCAAGAGATTGTCCTATGTAGCTGAATTCTGGATCATCTGGAGTTAAGTTAGGATCCTTACTGGTATTTCTGTCCACTGTGCATTGAAATCAAGTTGAGCTGTGGCCAAAGAGTTGGGATGACAAGTTCCTGGCGATGTTACATAGATGGAAAAATAACTCTATTTTGATATCGCTGATGTGGGCTTCAAATAAGTTTCCTGTGTAGCTGACTTGGTTAAATGGCACTTGGAACGTCAAGGCTGTGTTTTTTTATTCCAATGTGGGACAAGTATGAACATCTCAGTACAGTAAGTCACTCTGAATAGGACCCTGTAGTGAATTAATACAAATAACTGTCAAAAATCATATCATGTTACCAAAGGAAGAGAGAATTGCTTATCTTGATCCATGCTTTCTTAGAGCCTATCAGCACAAGCTGTGTTTTGCTAAAATTCAGTTTGAGGTAGTTTAAATGCATCAGTCTCTTGAAAGCGTCTGAATTAGTATATCAACCTAGATGTTTACAGTCTGTCTCTTTTGTCTCTTTTTCTACTTTCTAGTAGTTGATTTTGATAATAGCTATTTCTGTAGGTATGGGTTACTTTATTAATGGGGTTGTGTGGTTTCCCCACATATCTTTCTTAAGATAAATGTGCATGCTAAATGTATGTTGAATGCAATATTTAGCTTTACCTAATGACTTTGTCCCAATTACACCAGTGCTCCATGTTGATGTATTCCATTTTATGGTGAAAACTCCCCCAGCAAGTGATGTTGCTGTATAGCTCTAGAAGGTTCTCATTGCAGTCGTGAAAGACATGGAAATGTTCCTGATCCTGAAAACGTTCTAGAGGTTCAAGGAGAGAGAACATCAATGTTTTATACCATCATGACCCATTTGAACCAAATTTATAACCAAATCCCCCTCTGTACACATGGATGAAATCGGGTTAAGGAATGCAGTGGTCACTAAATTTCCAACCTGTGCAAGTCCCATACTTGAGTCTGGGCCGAGTAAGAGTCTCTATGCCTAATTGGTGGTTGAGTCTGAGTCCAAGTTCCTTACACCAATGGTTGAGACAGGTTACTATGGCTGAAGTCTGTGTTCTGGTGTTTGAGACATATTCCTAGTTCACTCGGTCCACATTGACTAAAACAAAAAGCCATTTACCCAGTCAAATGTGGTGTAATGGCAAGTGGAATTTAGTGATTTAATAGTTTGCTATCCAGTTTCCCATATTTCTGTGCCACCAAATGTTTACATGAAAATATCTCACAGTAGACTGCAGTTGTTTTGTTAAACTCAACTCATTGCTATTGGTTTTCATTATGTATAAACTTGTTTTTCTTAACTATGCAAAGAGCAGTAAACTGGAAGGTACTGGTTGGCTACGGGAAAGACATTTGTTTGCATGGTATGTATGTGAACTACAGCAGAGCCTGCCAGTCTGTCTGCCCACACGTCCCCGCAGCTCAACAGTTAGCGTGGGCTGTGTGTTGTAGTCAAGGACTATGACACTGGAATGCGGGATTATTGCAATGGTGTGCTGACACTATCTAGACAGGGTTAGAGAACAGAAGCAGGCTAGAAAGAAAGATGCGGTTAAATCATCTGACACATATACCAAAAGATTTCCAGATCAAATCACAAAGCAAGAAAAGGTACTACCGGTAAATGAATCTGAGCAAGAGAGTTAACCCTTATAACTTCTGTAAAATGTTGTATTAGAGTGTCTGCTTAATGACTCAAATGCAACCCCAAAGACACCTTGCACAGATAAATCTTCCTGCCTTAGGGTCATTTTCGTGCTGGTAAGTCCAAGAGCGTCCCATGTACAGCTTTCGTGCAGAAATGCTAATTGTCTGCCAGTATTTTCTAATAACATGCTGCATTCATTTTGCCATACATTTTCACAAGATTCCCTGTGCCTTTAGAGCTCACACACCCCCAAAACATCAGTGAGCTACCACCATGCTTCGCAGTGGGGATGGTATTCTGTTCACTATAGGCCTTGTTGACCCCTCTCCAAACATAGCGCTTATAGTTGTGACCATAAAGCTCTATTTTGGTATCGTCACTCCAAATGACAGTGTGCCAGAAGCTGTGAGGCGTGTCAAGGTATTGTCAGGCATATTGTAACCGGGCTTTTTTGTGGCATTGGTGCAGTAAAGGCTACTTTCTGGCAACTTGACCATGCAGCTCATTTTTGTTCATATTGTTCTCCTTGAAACACTGTCTTTTTCCAGAGCAGCCTGTATTTCTCCTGAGGTTACCTGTGAGTATTTCTATGTATCCCAGACAATTCTTCTGGCAGTTTTGGCTGAAATCTTTCTTGGTCTACCTGATCTTGGCTTGGTATCAAGAGATCCCTGAGTTTTTCACTTCGTAATTAGTGATTGAACAGTACTGACTGGCATTTGCAAGGCTTTCTTTTTATATCCTTTTCCATTTTTGTAAAGTTCAATTACCTTGTTACTCAGGTCTTTTGGCAATTATTTTCTGCTCCCCATGGCTCAGTATCTAGACTGCTCAGTGCATCCACGTTAGAGCTAACAAACTATTTAAACACAGATATTTATTACAAATTAAAAAGCCACAGGGAAATTCACCTACTAACTCATTTCCATTTTCACCTGTGCGTGTTGCCTTGTGTGTCTGTAACAAGGGCAAACATTCAAGGGTATGTAAACCTTTGATCAGGGCCATTTGGATGATTTCTGTTCTCCTTATGATTTAAAAAGGAGACAAACAACTATATGATAATAAATGGCTTCATATGATCACTCTACTTAAATAAATTACATTTATTTTGCATAATCAGTCATATTTTCAAAATCAATTGACAACATTTCACAATTTCTGCCAGGATATGCCAAAATATGAGCACAACTGTATGTATGTTAATGCTTACAGTATATCTTCATTTTTAGTCATTTGAATATATGTCTTATAATATTTTATATCTTCACTGTTTCCCAATCCTGGTCCTTCGGACCCAAAGGGGTGCATGTTTTTGTTTGAATCACACCTGATTCAATTGTTGGCCTACCACTTACACACTTAATTGATGTAATCAACCTATCATCAAGTGTTTCATTTGAATTAGGTGTGTGAGAGCTAAGGCAAAAAAAAAAAATGCACCCCTTTGTGTCCCGAGGATCAGGTTTGGGAAACATGGTTCTAGATCCTTTGAAGACTTACCATCATCTTCTGACGTTACATTGTTTGGTAATCCAATTTCAACTGGAAATAAAGAACATGCGTAATAGGATACATTACTTATTTCAGCTGAACATGGAGGTGTTTCTATTTGTCAAATCTGGAATATGCAGTAACTTTAGGTAACATGTGCCTTGTAATGTGTCTACTATCCTTTGTGGTCCCAAATGCCCTCATGTTTCTGCAAGAGTGCATTTAAGAAATATTCAGACACTTTTCCCGCATTAGGTTTAGTCTTATTCTGAAATGAAAAATAAAATAAAAATCCTCCTCAGTTTATACGCAACACCCCATAATGACGTAATATTTGAAAATGTATTAAAAAAAAAAATATTAAAAACGGAATAATTACATTTACATAAGTATTCAGACCCTTTGGTGTAACACTCAACATGGAACTCAGGTGCCTGACCTTTCCACTGAGTTTACCTGTAATAAAGGCATTTGAGTGGACATGATTTGGAAAGGCACACATCTGACAATACGGTTCCACAGTTGACATTGTATGTCAGATCAAAAACCAAGCCATGAGATCGAAGGAATCGTCTATGCCGAAGGAATACTTGGGCAGAGAAGTATGCGAGAAACTTCCCAAACACAGGTGTGCCAAGCTTATGGCGTCATACCCAAGATGAGGTGAGGCAGTAACCGCCACCAAAGGTGCTTCAACAAAGCAGCCTGCATGTTCATGTAAATTATTTTTGTTTTGCAAATTTTTTCTAAAAGTTTGCTAAAATTACAAATAAAAATGTGCTTGTCATTATCAGGTAGTGTGTGTAAATGGGGGGGGGGGGGGGGGGGGGGATGGGGAGGGGGTTGATTTAATACATTTTAGAATAAGACTAACTTTACAAAACAGTGAAGGGGTCTCAATACTTTCTGAATACACTGTATCTGCCATTAAAATACAATCCCATTTGGCTTAATTCCACTTTGTAAGCTTGCATTTAAGGACTTACCTCCATCTTTAAATGTTATATTGGATGATACACTGTTTTGCAATTCAGTTTGACCTGGAAAAAAACAAGATATGTTGAATGATGCATTGCTTATGTCAGCTGACTGTTAAGTGTTTAACATTGTTCAATCTAGAATGGGCACTGTTAAAGTGAGGTCAAAATGCCTTCACATATGTTTGCAATCTCCCACTACAATAGAAGATTATTTGACCTAATTCTAATTAACTTAAATTGTTTTGCATGTTCTAGCTCATTTGAAGACTTACCATTATTTTCAAATGTTGTGGAGTTAGTCATTGAATGGTTTGCTATCCATGATGATGAACTGTTTTGTAATTCAATATCACCTTGAAATGAATAAGATACATTGGATGACCCATTGCTTTGTACATTCTTTTCAACTTAAAAGTATAAGGTATTTAACATTGTTCACTTTGGGGAATGTGCATTTTCATTTGTAATAAAATATGCCAATAAATATGTCATATGTTATTATTCATTGCTTTCCAATGTCTGCTTACTCCAACTAAAATACTACATTTGGCTTCAGTCCACCTTTGTCAGTTAAAGAAAATGGTCAAATATTCCACCATGACAAGGTAGCAACAACATGAAGAAGCAACAAGCAACAAGAAACATTTAACAGCATTACATAAAATGTTGTCACTCACACTTTGCACATACAACAGAGACAGGGCAACATCGAACAGGTTAAAAGCATTATAAAACATGAATACTGTACTGTGCGACTTCTCATAAGCATGCATGCATACAATTGTAAAGTCCCAATCTTTTCTGATTAGACGTCAACTAAACAGCTCCTCTATGGTATATAAAAAGCACAACACATAATCCTTATAATAAGACATTATAAGGACTCGTACATTCTTATAACAAGCAAATATAGAATTTTTCCTGCTTTCTTTTAGAAACGTGTTACAATAGGATACATACCTAACACCAGAACAGGGAAAAGCAGTAAGATGATCATGGTGGAGCAAGAACAATGAAAAGCCTCAGCCAAATGAAATACCACCACCAGTTAGTGGCATCCAATAGTATCAATACGTCTTCAAAAAGTAGAGGGTTAAGAAACGTGCCCTAAGCCCACCCCAGGTTTTCCTGTCACTGCCAGGCAAGTACTGACAAGACATCCCAAATCCTTTACAGAGATAGGCCTATATTCACTCAAACCATCCATAGAGAAATGCGCTGTTTAGTAATTAACCATTTGTATACACTTCAGCATGTTAACATAGCAATTCCCTATGTTGTTATACCTATGTATTAGTTCCCAAAACATAGGAGTCACTGTTCAAAGTAAGAAAATACAAAATAGCAGATTTAGGGATGTGCTTTCAAACAGAAAAAAAACATGTACATATTTGTGGTAATGCAAGTTAGATAATAGGATGTAACAGAATATCCCTGAATAGGCACTTATTTTGTGTTGGGTTTGTGTTTATCCATGACTTTCTTTCTGAGTGCGCTGGTGAGTTTGTGTGCATGTGTGTTCCTGGGAGTGTGTGACTAGAGTCAATTTAAGGTGGGGTTCACTTGGAATAGTTTCCTGTCATCTGATGGCCTGTGAGCTGGCTCTTAAGGGATTTCCCTTCTAGCCTGTTGCTCAGTAGACAACTGGCCCCATGGTGACGGGCCCAGCTTTGGAAACAGGACGTTGGATTGACATGAAAGATTACCCAGCCTGCAAAACAAACTTAAAGTGCATTCAGTAAGTACACTCTCAGACACACGTGAATGCGCTGCCAATTGTTCATGTATGACACCCAACACACAGACTCACACACACATACACACACACACACAACAGATGTGCACACAACTTCGTCCAAGTACACAGAATGCATTTACTGTAGATAATGAACTAAAAATACAATTGTTTAAATGTTTCAGTACATTATGCAGTGTCACTCTGATGTCAACAGTAAAATACTTTCAAATCATTTGATGCTATATATTTGGAGTATCCAAATAAAGGGATATGCATGCAAATGTATTTTTCTGGATCTTCAAAATGGTTTGAAGTGTGCCTTGCAAGGGGCTATTTGGTTTCACCTGTCAGTGTCTGTAGTTTCAAACTCAATGGTTAAAGGGGATTTCACTCCTTTTTATATGTGGCCTCATTCTCAGTTTTACAGTTTTTTTGTTAACAAGCATCGGTCAATACTGAAGTCACCTTGTCAAAACTATTCACAAACTAAGTGAAACAGAAGTGCATGTGGACCAAACTGAATCATTTTTCATTGCCTTCACACAAAATGCATTTAATAAACACATTCACCGAAATCCTCTTTTCTCATTCATACCCACTACCTGCAAAACAACATATTTGCAGCACATGTTTTCTTATAATGCTTACACACTGTTCCCAGAACTGTTAAAAACAAATTCAAAACAGAATGATGGCAACTGTTGTGCACTACCCATTGAAAGAAACAGTGAACGTGTGAAACAACTCTGGCATTAATACGTTACCAAAACAGGGTATATACATTATCAAACAGGGTATATACATTGCCAAAACATGGTATATACATTACCAAACAGGGTATATACATTACCAAATGGTATATACAGTGGGGCAAAAAAGTATTTAGTCAGCCACCAATTGTGCAAGTTCTCCCACTCAAAAAGATGAGAGAGGCCTGTAACTTTCATCATAGATACACTTCAACTATGAGAGACAAAATGAGAAACAAAATTCCAGAAAATCCCATTGTAGGATTTTTTATGAATTTATTGGTAAATTATGGTAGAAAATAAGTATTTGGTCAATAACAAAAGTTAATCTCAATACTTTGTTATATACCCTTTGTTGGCAATGACAGAGGTCAAATGTTTTCTGTAAGTCTTCACAAGGTTTTCACACACTGTTGCTGGTATTTTGGCCCATTCCTCCATGCAGATCTCCTCTAGAGCAGTGATGTTTTGGGGCTGTTGCTGGGCAACACAGGCTTTCAACTCCCTCCAAAGATTTTCTGTGGGGTTGAGATCTGGTGACTGACTAGGCCACTCCAGGACCTTGAAATGCTTCTTACGAAGCCACTTCTTCGTTGCCCGGGCGGTGTGTTTGGGATCATTGTCATGCTGAAAGACCCAGCCACGTTTCATCTTCAATGCCCTTGCTGATGGAAGGAGGTTTTCACTCAAAATCTCACGATACACGGCCCCATTCATTCTTTCCTTTACACGGATCAGTCGTCCTGGTCCCTTTGCAGAAAAACTGCCCCAAAGCATGATGTTTCCACCCCCATGCTTCACGGTAGATATAGTGTTCTTTGGATGCAACTCAGCATTCTTTCTCCTCCAAACACGACAAGTTGAGTTTTTATCAAATGTTATATTTTGGTTTCATCTGACCATATGACATTCTCCCAATCCTCTTCTGGACCATCCAAATGCTCTCTTGCAAACCTCAGACGGGCCTGGACATGTACTGGCTTAAGCAGGGGGACACGTCTGGCACTGCAGGATTTGAGTCCCTGGCGGCGGTGTGTGTTACTGATGGTAGCCTTTGTTACTTTGGTCCCAGCTCTCTGCAGGTCATTCACTAGGTCCCCCTGTGTGGTTTTGCTCACCATTCTTGTGATCATTTTGACCCCACTGGGTGAGATCTTGCGTGGAGCCCCGGATCGAGGGAGATTATCAGTGGTCTTGTATGTCTTCCATTTTCTTATAATTGATCCCACAGTTGATTTCTTCACACCATGCTGCTTACCTATTACAGATTCAGTCTTCCCAGCCTGGTGCAGGTCTGGTGTCCTTTGACAGCTCTTTGGTCTTGGCCATAGTGGAGTTTGGAGTGTGACTGTTTGAAGTTGTGGACAGGTGTCTTTTATACTGATAACAAGTTCAAACAGGTGCCATTAATACAGGTAACGAGTGGAGGACAGAGGAGCCTCTTAAAGAAGAAGTTAAAGGTCTGTGAGAGCCAGAAATCTTTCTTGTTTTAGGTGACCCAATACTTATTTTAACAAGGAATTTACCAATAAATTCATAGAAAATCCTACAATGTGATTTTCTGGATTTTCCCCCCCTAATTTTGTCTCTCATAGTTGAAGTGTACCTATAATGAAAGTTACAGATCTCTCTCATCTTTTTAAGTGGGAGAACTTGCACAATTGGTGGCTGACTAAATACTTTTTTACCACACTGTACATTACCAAACAGGGTATATACACATTTACGCATAATGTAAAGTATTGTTAAACTGTATATTTGCTGTTATTTTTAGAGGGTAATTGAGATGGAAGCTAGGCAAACTGCACACAGTTTCACCTTTATGGATGAAGCTGGATTCAACGTGGCAAAATTGGTCAGAAATCCACCATGGATGTCCCTGGCCAGAAAGGAGCTAACATCAAAATATGTTCAGCACAGTCCAATAATGGTTTGCTGTTACACAAACCACTCATTGGCCCCTACAATACAGAGAGGCTAGTGATTATAAATACATGTTGATGCTTGTTTGTTATTATTGCAGCCCTGGAATTTCAGGGATTTGTTTTTTGTTTGAACTTTTAATTTGCTTAAATGCAAAAATGTAGAGAAAATAAAGGATATCCTTCAAATTGCTGCTTTTATGACTAATTATTGTTCCGTGTACTTTAGTATAGTCAATAACGTGAGGTGTTATTCTGTAATCAAATACTGATTTATGTGAAAAATCATTTGAAAAAAGAGATTAAAGATTAAAGTTAATCATTTATGTAATGCTCCCTGTTGTTAGTGTTTTTTAGGTCAGCAAGTTATGAGTGATAATGTGTTTCTGAGTGAGAATTGTGGCCAGTGTTATGGATGAACAAGCTAATTTTGAGACATGTATGAAGTGTTTTGGTGGTTTTAGTGAGTTTTGGAGGTGAGATTAACTGTTTGTTAGAAACCCAGACTGTGTGAAGAGTTTTGCATAAGTGGTTTCAGTATTAACCAATGTTTGTTAGCAATCGGGGAAAACTGTAACTGTCTTCATACTCGGTCTGGAAAACCATCTCTAATAATGTTATTACAGTATTTCTCAATCGTTTTGGCTAATTTTTCAAATGATTTGCAAATTAAGTTCAAATCTCTGAACAAATAGTTTTTTGCTCAAACCAGATTAGAATTTCTTATTCATTCAAGCAAATTGCACGTTTTGGCATGTGTGCAGAAGAGTAAGTACAATTGTCTACAATTTGAACAATACCTACACGCACATGGCTTGCTGATCGAAATTGATGACTAGATTCTCATTGAAATTGTCCAACTCTTCACAACTTCTAAACTTTCATCATGTGAGACATCACATGCAAAATGAAACATTCAATTATAGAAATCTGTCAGACCTGCTCGTACATGTATACTCCATAAATATCCATGACATGAAACGTTTGTGAAATATACTATATTTGGAAATTACCTGCCAGATGACATGGTAATGAAATAAGAATCGGCAGGAGAATTTTCCCCACGTTGCATTTAAAGGGAAACATTAGATGAAATGTTGACCAAAATCTCTTGCCAGACCAACAAGAGATACAGGATGTCCACCAATAAGATGTGACTTTGTAGTGTTATGAACCATTAGGAGGTGAAATTCATTGTTTTTTACAGAACTACTGCAGTATTTTTCATTGTTGCAGTATTTTTGTTTTCTTGGATGTAATTTTGGTGGTGAATTTTCATCTCATTAAATATTACTTTATATGTTTTCTCTGTTGCTTTGGTGCATTACTTAGATACTACTTGTACAAATTCCAAATAATCTAGTCACTTGTGCACATCATTAAGGCAATTTCTTATTCCTTGGAACAAATTGCAATTGCCTTTGTACATATTGCAATTGATAATGATAAAGTGTCAGCTTTTTTCCACATTTTCAATTGCTCATGTTGATCAAAATATAGTAGATGGTTCTCTGTTGAATAGTCTTACCCCTCAAAACCTCTAGGCATTAGTTCCTTGCATAAGCCATTACATGCAAAATTGGTGAACTATTTGACATAAACTGTCAAGCATAGTTTTACACATTTCTATTAGACCTTTTGCTACGGTACCAGTATGTCCAGGTAAAACATACACTCACCTAAAGGATTATTAGGAACACCATACTAATACTGTGTTTGACCCCCTTTCGCCTTCAGAACTGCCTTAATTCTACGTGGCATTGATTCAACAAGGTGCTGAAAGCATTCTTTAGAAATGTTGGCCCATATTGATAGGATAGCATCTTGCAGTTGATGGAGATTTGTGGGATGCACATCCAGGGCACGTAACTCCCGTTCCACCACATCCCAAAGATGCTCTTTTGGGTTGAGATCTGGTGACTGTGGGGGCCATTTCAGTACAGTAAACTTATTGTCATGTTCAAGAAACCAATTTGAAATGATTCGAGCTTCGTGACATAGTGCATTATCCTGCTGGAAGTAGCCATCAGAGGATGGGTACATGGTGGTCATAAAGGGATGGACATGGTCAGAAACAATGCTCAGGTAGGCTGTGGCATTTAAACGATGCCCAATTGGCACTAAGGGGCCTAAAGTGTGCCAAGAAAACATCCCCCACACCATTACACCACCACCATCAGCCTGCACAGTGGTAACAAGGCATGATGGATCCATGTTCTCATTCTGTTTACGCCAAATTCTGACTCTACCATCTGAATGTCTCAACAGAAATCGAGACTCATCAGACAAGGCAACATTCTTCCAGTCTTCAACTGTCCAATTTTGGTGAGCTTGTGCAAATTGTAGCCTCTTTTTCCTATTTGTAGTGGAGATGAGTGGTACCCGGTGGGGTCTTCTGCTGTTGTAGCCCATCCGCCCCAAGGTTGTGCGTGTTGTGGCTTCACAATTGCTTTGCTGCATACCTTGGTTGTAACGAGTGGTTATTTCAGTCAAAGTTGCTCTTCTATCAGCTTGAATCAGTCGGCCCATTCTCCTCTGACCTCTAGCATCAACAAGGCATTTTCGCCCACAGGACTGCCGCATACTGGATGTTTTTCCCTTTTCACACCATTCTTTGTAAACCCTAGAAATGGATGTGCGTGAAAATCCTAGTAACTGAGCAGATTGTGAAATACTCAGACCGGCCCGTCTGGCACCAACAACCATGCCACGCTCAAAATTGCTTAAATCACAATTCTTTCCCATTCTGACATTCAGTTTGGAGTTCAGGAGATTGTCTTGATCAGGACCACACCCCTAAATGCATTGAAGCAACTGCCATGTGATTGGTTGATTAGATAATTGCATTAATTAGAAATGTACCAGGTGTTCCTAATAATCCTTTAGGTGAGTGTATATCTATGTAACTACTTTACAGCAACATTTTATAGTGATACATAGTACAGTAAGCATAAACTGCACACATTTCCATTGCTGTGGAAGTAACGTGCAATATTTGTACATTTTATGTCACTCTTCCTTACCAAAACAAATTCAACTGTGTGTTCTGGGATTTAGCGTATAATGGAGTTGGAATCAAGTGAACCCTCTCACACTTTGTATAGGTGGATGAGGCTGGCTTCAACCTGACCAAATGCAGAAGGCGGGGTCGGAATATCATTGGTCACAGAGCGACTGTGGATTTGCCAGACCAACAGGGAGGAAATACCACCATGTGTGCTGCTATTTCAGAGCATGGTGTCCTAACCCATATCACCCTTATAGGGCCATACAACAACCAGCATCTACTCAACTTTTTTGAGACTCTACAGGGCTCTCCTCCATGATGATGAGAGGGGTCTGTTTAGAGAGGATTTGCCAAAGTATGTGGTCATTTGTGATAATGAGTTTCCATCGATCAAACATCATAATGCTATGGTTTGTGACCCACCTGAGGATGCTCATAGAATTCCTCCCACCTTATTCACCATTCCTTAACCCAATTGAAGAGTTATTTTCAGCATGGAGTGTACGATCGTCAGCCACACATACAGATGACCCTGCTGGCTGCAATGGATGCAGCATGTGAGGACATCACAGTAGACCCCTGCATAGGATGGATGAGGCATTCCAAAAGATTCTTTCCACGTTGCATTGCAAGGGAAAATATCCGGTGTGATGTGGATGAGAATATGTGGGCCGGCAGACAAGAACGTCTGGATGTGTAGAGACAGCACTAGAACAGTGCTGCCGGCAAAGTTGTGCCTCAGGGGTGTTTCCTGTGTTTCTTTAAAAAAAAAAAAAAAATCCTTTGCGCCCCTTGTCTTTTTCTTACTGTACTTTCTTTTCTTTTTTTTTTCCATAAAGTAGCAATAGTAAAAGCTGTGAATCCTGTCCAGTGTCTTTCAATCAATAACCCACATACAGTAATATGTAAATAGTACTGTTGAAATTGATATATGCCATAGAAGTGCAGCCTTGTGCATTTTCAATATAATAACTGTCATCCAAACTGTAGCCTAATTTTACATCAGGTAATACTGTCAAAGTACACAGTTACATTGACAACATTCCTAAACATTTTGACAACCTTGTTCGTGAACAATAACTCAATGACTGATCATTCTGATGACACTGACATTATCATTGGCATGAATATTTACTTTTGAGAAATGTACTAAGGATCTTTTGTGACTGACTAGCTTTAGAAACATATCTATTGTATATTGCAGTTTTTCTGAGAAATGCACTTTTTTTGCACAGGGATGATGTGAAAAACGCACCAAGGCGACTGAGAAAAACTGTAAATTCATTTTTTACATACAGACCCATATCCTTCTTCTGTGTACTACAGGATTGTACAGTATTCACTTTTCCCACTATTGAAACTGGTTTCTAAAAAGCTCTGTGTGATAAACACCAGCATTCAGCTAGACAGAAAAGTAGAACAAAGCAGACATTTATATATAACAAACATTTCCAGGGTTGAATGCCATGGTGAAAAAACTTCTAAACATTTTGACCAGTACAGCTCACACAATGAGAAAATAACTTTTCATTTTGGAGGCACTGGCCAATTTGCTGACACAATAACTAGGTTTTGAAGCATGAATTAAATGTTTTGGGTAAGTTACTACACATGCCATAAATTGGTGATGTCCCATGAAACAGTTGTGACGATTGTACTTACAGTTCAGAAAATGTTAAAACTGTTTCATAAAATTAGCCAAAGCGATTGAGAAAAACTATAAATGCTCCTAAACATTCCAAACAAACTCATATTGCATTAGAATTGTACAATGTCTTTGAAAAATAATGTTCTTCTAAACAGTTTAAGGATTGGGATTGTGTTTTAAAAATAACAACAAAATCTAAAACATGTAGCCTAAGCTATTGACAACAATGGTTGAGAAATCCAACTCTGAGGCTCCTGGTTTTGAGTCTTTATTTTTTGGTTGAACACAAAATAGGTCAGTATTCACCGTATGGGGGACAAGGTCTAAATGTAATGATCTCACTTATGTGTCAGTGGTGCCCCATGTCAATAGCTGCAAATTAGAGTAATAATACTAGCAGATTAGTAACATGCTAAACTGTAGGCTTGTAGAAAAAAGCAACTAGTCACTGTCCTAGTCGTAGCCACTGCTTTAATTTCGGTTTGCAGAAACCCCAAAGCACTCTGTCACTCAAGTGCGAGACATGTCAATTAACAGTGAAAGTCATTGTTACGAAAACACTTGCCAGAATGGACTGCAAGTCTATGGCGTCCTTTTGTCTACATCCTGGCTAGGAGAACTTGTAGAAATGTGATGACTGATGTGGTTAGTTAATCTACATTAGGGTAGTAAAAACAGAACAACATGTATTGGGGTAGAAATAAAAAATAATTGTGGTTACATACACAAAAGTTTAAGGATACAAGTGCAAAAGAATATTTAACAAGGCTACAGTAAACATGCCATAACCCAGGAATAGTCCCAGAGTCGATCAGTGCCAAATGTTATCACTTTGAGAAAAACAGATCAAGACTTTAGCACCACCGTGTGGTCTAAATGAACACTCATGCATGTACTGAGTCATTGCATTCTTCTTCGTTCTTTTCTTCTACATATTAAATTCCAATATTCTTCCTTATCAATTTCATGATGTTAAATTATTGCCTTTAGCCTTAATCAGAATAACTTGGAATAACTCAATAGTGTTGCATAGTTGCAGATCGATAACGTTTCCTCCACGGACATCTTGCCAAACCGTTTTGATTCTTATCACACTGCTCAGTCAACTAAGTATTTGCTTGTACACATGCACTTGAGGGAAAAACATTCCCCAGCCTCTTTATAGTGATTGCAAATGTGTTCCAAATGTTGATAATGTACAAATAAAAACTAACAGGGGTAATAAAACAATTCTGAATGGTGGAAAATCATGATCCATTGCCACAATGTTTTTGCAATGATTTTTGCAGATGACTTTATCCAGTGCAATCCATGAATGAATGGCTGCATTGACAAGCACAACTGGTGCTGCATAACGAATTTAGCACAATTAGGCATACGAAGCCATAATAACACAAACATACAATCAACATGATTTGGAGAGGCACTCACCTGACTGTAAGGTCCCACAGTTGACATGGGATGTCAGAGCAAAAACCAAGCCTTTGGGGCGAAATAATTGTCCATAGAGCTCAGAGACAGGATTGTGTTGAGGCACAGACCTGGGGTTAGCAAGAAATATCTGCAACATTATTAGTCCCCAAGAACACAGTGGCCTCCATCATAATTTGAAAACATTTGGAACCACCAACACTCTTCCTACAGCTGGCTGCCAGGCCAAACTGAGTATTCGGGGGGAGAAGGGCAGATGGTCTCTCTGACTGAGCTCCAGAGATCCTCTGAGGAGATGGTAGTACCTTCCATGGACAATGTTCTCTGCTGCCCTCCGTCAATCAGAGCTTATGGTAGAGTGGCCAGACGGAAGCCAAACCTCCGTAAAAGGCCCAAGACAACCTGTTAAGAACAGGACAGATGCATATTGGATACATGTATGGTACAACGATATTACAGTTCTGTTTAACATTGAGATATTTTTGCTGGAGAGCCTTGGGTGGGTATGGTGGACGAGTGTAAACGCTACTGATTCAGACCTGAACTCCTCTCTCGATTTGCAGCAGATGTGCAAAAAATTATAATTCTAACCTTAATCCTAACCTTACCCCTAACCTTAATCCTAACCTTAATCCTAACCTTACCCCTAACCTTAATCCTAACCTTACCCCTAACCTTAATCCTAACCTTAATCCTAACCTTAATCCTAACCTTAATCCTAACCTTACCCCTAACCTTAATCCTAACCTTAATCCTAACCTTAATCCTAACCGTAGCAACACTGAAGTATTAGCTAACCTTAAACCTTTGGTTGTGTTTGTAGTACAGTGCTTCCCTCTGCATACATTCGTATTTGGAAATTGACATCACCAAACCAGTGGTGTGTAGGTACAGTATCTCACAAAATTGAGTACTCTCCACACATTTTTGCAAATATTTGATTATATCTTTTCATGTGACAACAATGAAGAAATGACTGTACAGCTTGTATAACAGTGTACATTTGATGTCCCCTAAAAATAACACAACACACAGGCATTAATGTATAAACCGCTGGCAAAAAAAGTGAGTACACCCCTAAGTGAAAATGTCCAAATTGGGCCCAATTAGCCATTTTCCCTTCCTCTGTCTCATGGCTATAAGCAGATTGCCAAGACCCTGACATTGAGCTGCAGCACGGTGGCCAAGACCATACAGCGGTTTAACAGGACAGGTTCCACTCAGAACAGGCCTCGCCATTGGTCGACCAAAGAAGTTGAGTGCACTGGCTCAGCATCATATCCAGAGGTTGTCTTTGGGAAATGGACGTATGAGTGCTGCCAGCATTGCTGCAGAGGTTGAAGGGGTAGAGGATCAGCCTATCAATGCCCAGACCATACGCCGCACACTGCATCAAATTGGTCTTCAGGCTGTCGTCCCAGAAGGAAGCCTCTTCCTTCTCTTGATGCACAAGAAAGCCCGCAAACAATTTGCTGAAGACAAGCAGACTAAGGACATGGATTACTGGAACCATGTCATGTGGTCTAATGAGACCAAGATAAACTTATTTGGTTCAGATGGTGTCAAGCATGTGTGGCTTCAACCAGGTGTGGAGTACAAAGACAAGTGTGTCTTGCCTACAGTCAAGCATGGTGGTGGGAGTGTCATGGTCTGGGGCTGCATGAGTGCTGCTGGCACTGGGGAGCTACAGTTCATTGAGAGAACCATGAATGCCAACATGTACAGTGACATACTGAAGCAGAGCTTGATCCCCTCCCTTCAGAGACTGGGCCGCAGGGCAGTATTCCAACATGATAATGACCCCAAACACACCTCCAAGACAACCACTGCCTTGCTAAAGAAGCTGAGGGTGAAGGTGATGGACTGGCCAAGCATGTCTCCAGACCTAAACCCTATTGAGCATCTGTGGGGCATCCTCAAATGGAAGGTGGAGGACAGCAAGGTCTCTAACATCCACCAGCTCTGTGGTGTAGTCATTGAGGAGTGGAAGAGGACTCCAGTGGCAACCTGTGAAGCTCTAGTTAACTTCATGCCCAAGAGGCTTAAGGCAATGCTAGAAAATAATTTGGGCCCAATTTGGACATTTTCACTTAGGGGTGTACTCACTTTTGTTGCCAGCAGTTTAGACATTAATGCCTGTGTGTTGTGTTATTTTGAGGGACAGCAAATGTACACTGCTATACAAACTGTACACTCACTACTTTACATTGTAGCAAAGTGTCAAATGTGAAGGGTGTACTCACTTTTGTGAGATACTGTACATATTCATATTCAGGAGACTGTGTTGGCACCTAAAGGACTGTCAGACCATGAGTAACAAGATTCTCCCATCTGATGAAACCAGGATTTCACTCTTTGGTCAAAACACTAAGTGCCAGGTCAAGGCACCGCTCATCACCTAGCCAATACCATCCCTACAGTGCCACAGGGGAAGGGACTGGGTGACTTGTCAGAGTGACGGGAAAATGTGCAGTTTACTGTCAATAAAATCTGGCAACCTTGCATACAGGACCACACCAGTCCTGACATTGCGGAGATGAGTAATGTTGGAAAAACAAATGGATCCTAGTTTTCTTTTACACTGAAGCATGTCAAAATATTTCTATAAAACTTAATAACCCTTATAGTACAAGTTTACTGATAAAAAAAAAAGAGAGTTCACAAGACATGACTGGTGAAAAGACGATCAGATTAAGGTATTACTGCCACCAAAAACATTATATATGCAACATACAGTGTAAAAATATGCAATTAACATACTTATGTCATTAACAATATAAATGTATAAATGTGAAGACGCTGGATCAGCGCAAGCAGCAGAGCCAAGTATAGCTGAAGGGAGCCAAGAGAGGAACTCCAATGTAACCTAAAGGCAAAGATGGAGAAGAAAACAACGCAACAAGGCTGTAATATATAGCTCTGGTTTGTTTTTTATTAACCAGAACATTGCATAACAATGAAAATAGACAACGATAATATTGACAGTGATAAATTTGAAAGCTGATTAGTGATTGAATATTTGTTTTAAATGTTAATATGTTAAGAATACATGTATTGTTTGTATTTTGGTTGCTATTAGGGAGGACACTGTAGCGTACATTTGCTTCTCAGGTGGACAACAGGGCAGATTTAACACTATAATAGTTGTCTTTTTCAAGCCAAATACCATGTGAGGTTTATCAGAGGGGTGTCTGGTAGAGCAATGGGGAGCAAGTTTTAGGGTACATTATTTGACTAATTTTTGATTCTGAGCCAGGAAAATCCCTGTTAGAGGATCTGCAGAAAATAATGGAAGATTTACAAAATAAGCACAGGTTACCGTCCCATCTTGACCACAATGTCTACCATTGTAGAGCACATTTTGCAGACTAATGCAAAATGTGCTCTACAGGATGCAAAACAAATGGGGCATAGAAAGTTTATTGTGCTGTTCGAACACTTGCCGTCTGGGCTTTTATTTCTGCAGGTTATCAAAAATGCACTTGACTGATCAACAGTGAATACAGAAAATGTTCAGGTCTCTTGACTTCACACAACATTTTGTTACATTGAAGCCTTTTCCTAAATTTTACTAAATGTACTTTTTGTCCTTATCAATCAACTCACAAAAACTAAAAAGTAAAGGGGTATGAAAACTTCACAAATGCACTGTATGTGGTTTCATTTACATTTCCTCAAAGTAAATTCCCACAGGTTAAACATGTAAACTGCATTACATCAAAATGCTGAAAAATGTCAAAGCATACAGCATATTGTTGTCATATATTACTTTACTATGTATTTATATCATTGGAATGTGTGGTTTTGGGTGGATCACCCCTTTAAGTAATTAAGTGCCGTAATGAATTTGGTACACATCTACTGCTAGAAATGTGGGGGTCCAAAACCTTCTTCAGTGTTTTCCCATAGAGCTGCCTTCTGTAGATACACAGAAACTATGCAAGTGGTTGTAAGAGCATTACCCTTTAGGGTGTTAACCTCCTATGTGGGTCAGGCATCCATATGAAAGGTTTTGAACTGTCAATGATCACAACAGTGATGCCAGGAAACACCTATGTCTTTAAATCTCCCATGCACTCTCAACCCCAGGGCACCAAGTTCAACATGACCACAAATCCAACCGCCACCTAAAATGCATAATAACTCATACTGATATAGGCACTTCTAAGAAAATAATTACAAATGAAATGTTCCATTATCATTTCAATTATACATTGAGTGGAATCTGTGAATGAATGGCTTTACAGCAATTTGGGAATGACACATACACACAATAAAAAGTTTTAAAAAGATACTGTAATTCACATTTGTTGGGTGGTTCCAAAGTTATCATTCCTAGAGTATAGGCTACAATATTATTAGGCTACAGTATTTATTTATTGGGACTTAAGTGAGCCTGACAATCTTCAGAAAAACCATGTCTATCAACTGGTTTGTAAACATCTGAGCATGGTTAACACTGAAAACGTATAGAACCACACAACATTTTACATCTGTTCTGTGCCACCACACTCAAGTAGTCAGGGTTGTTTAGATTCTCAGCGCTGTGGTGAATATAGGGCACAGCTACGTGGGAAACTTGGAGGTGCTAAACCATGTTCAGAATTTGCTCACTGGTATATTTCTGTCTTTGAGATTTGACCTGAGGGTTTTAACTGCACGTATGGGCCAGGCAACCCTGTGAGAAGTTTTGGTTAGGATCATTATATTGATGCCAGGCAACTCCCATGTCTTTTAAACCACCCATGCACTCTCAACCCCAGTGCATTAAGTTCAACATGACCACAGTCCTAACCACCACCTTAAATGCAGTATAACACTTATTGATATAAGCACTTAAAGGAACAATTTATGCATCGTTAAACAATTTTATTAAGCACACTTTCATGTTGCAGCTGGATTTATATATGATGAAAATAATATTGAGCATCTGAATTTAGTTAAGTTCGACTATTTAATGAAATTGTATCTCAAATAGATCATAAAATGTATTTTTTATGTTATTTTCTGCATTACACTATGTGGTTATGAAATGTAGAAACTGTTTACTTCTCATGACATGCTGTTCAATCAGTTCAGGAAACAACAATGTGAAGAAACTTTTGACCCCAGAACAGAGATTCTTTTTACAGATGGTGTGCGTCTTCGGTGTCATGAAAGGTTTGATGGACATCGAACGGCATATTCTTTGTTGTGATGAAGACGATTTAAGGTAACGGTCTGTGTCTTAGCTCTTCTAGTGTGGTTGCTCTTTTAGTCGCAGAAACAGCAGACAAAAGTAAGTAAAACCAGATTTCTTGCAGAATATTTAAAATAATGGAAATAAATACATTATCACATTCTTTAAGCAGTTAATATGTTAATGTATCAAATAGGCCTTTTTGCTAAAGAGTATGCCGACGGGACTTGTTATTTCTTGATTTTTGTATATTTACAGGTAATGCAGTCAGTATATGTATCGTACTGCAGAAATAGGAAAGCACCTTCCGTGAGATGCAGAATCAGAATTTTCATGTACAAAATAAAGCCTATCTTCACGTTATTCTTATCATCATCAATATACATGTAGCCTATGTATTTACAATATTTTCTGTTTGTGTGGCACATGCAAAGGCAACCCATGGTCACATATACATATTTTAGATACCAAATTAACTCTGGTCCCAACGTATACGCTGTAAATTGTGACTGTGCAATTACTTTTTTAAATACTAATGCCGTTTTTAAATTGGAACTTGACACCGATTTTAAGTGAAGTACATTTTAGCATTATTTTTGATACTTTATATATATTATATTTTCCTTTAAAGGGGCCGTATGCATTTTTACTGTTGGGTACTATTAGCTAAACTCAATCATAAACGACCAGAATTACATCTGCAGTTAATGTTTTACGGTAATGTTTCACATTTTATTTTACTCAAAATCAGAGTGCCTGAGATTTTTCCTATTAATACCTCGTTTAAAGTCCGTCTCATACTGGATTTAAAGAGACTCGCATAACCTATAAAATGCGCTCACCCTGAACTACAGACTAGCTAAATACTATCCGCTGTCGTTTGTGAAGGGGAGGAGGAAGCAGGTCGTTAGAGGAAATATTATGCACAATACATCTTGACGTTCAACATTAATTTCTTTTTCACATCATATACAAAACCAGAGTGGCCAGAACTAGTCTCTACTGATGTGACTCCCCAACAGCCTAACAAATGCGTAAATGCGCAACACTGTTAAATATGCATCTCCCCACTTGGCGCTAGATGGTCGGCTGATTGAGGGAAACACGATTGAGTGGTCTCAATATCTTCTCTCGAAAGCAACGGCGTAAGTTTGCACTGTTTATTGTTGGGTCAGGGTCACTGGATCCCACGATTTTCACTCTTTCCCAGGAGGGGTCACATTGACATGTCTCTTATTTCTAATTCTACAAACGACATAGGTTTTCACCTTTATCAGTAGGCTGCATTAAAATAAAATAAAACATATGATTTTGTTTCACTCCGAGACATGGTTCTACAAAGATCCAGCAGAAAACAATAACTGTATATTTTTTGTATATTTCAGGTAAAGAATATATATTTCAGGTAAAGAATACAAAAAAAAAAAAAACGGGGCCTGGTAAAAAACAACAACGTGGGAAAGCTTTTTTTATCTGGCTGGGGGGGGGGGTTTACAGTAGAGATGAGCGCGAGAATTTTCTAAAACGCAACGACTGGGAAACACCTCGCACAACACTGTGTATCATTTAAAATAATATTCGTATACATTTTGGGGTGATATAGGCTATTATCTGGGTAGTCGTTAAATTCCGTTCAGTTTTTACCAATGACTTTCATTTTTTTGTTAAATCACGTTTAGTTTTTCCCAATGAAACAGCTCTGAGACATAAGTTTATACAATGAATTAATTAATGAATATACGGCGAATTTAATACAGCCCAGGGGCTTTTAACCGACTGTTGTACAGCCAATCATGTGAATTTGGAAGCCTTTGTAAATACAGCTAATTTCGCAAAAGACTATTCACAAATCAAACAATGCTTCAACAACAAACCAGACCTTTTAGTGTATGTTGCTGTTTCCTCTTACCTTCATAGCCTGTCTTGATTTCTTTCTATTGGATGCCAAAAGTAATACATACAATAAATAAGCTAATAGATCTAATTCAGTTACCGGTATCTGTGTCGTTGATCTGAAATGAAATGAAAGATGTCGCTGGCAGAAACCAATTTAGAAGACTACTGGCACGCGACAGTGACTGATTTCTAGACATTTTAGTCAACCAACGATTTCCCTCTTACCAACGAATGAAGTTTTTTTCCACGCTACCCATTCTCTTATGACTTTCTCAAACCGCAGAACATTAACAGGGTATTTGTGACAACTTTGTAAATAATATTTACCTTATATGAACTTTTACCAGATTTTACCAGCATTTTTGGAGCAATGAAAGTATATGAATATTTCCCTATACCCTATGAAGAAGTGTGTCACATTTGGGTGTGAAAGGTGAATAGACATTTACGTTTAGATACTAAGTGCACTTATCTGCCCAGGTAATTGGTATTGTGAAAATTCAAATAGACTTAATGATTTAATTTATTTTATTCATGAAATATATTTAGCATCTACCAAAACATCCTATAACAATGGGTTTTCACATTTAATTCACCATTTCAAATCACAGTATACAGTCACCTTCCAAATTCTAGGCACTCTATGAAGATGACAAAAATAGACTGTGTCAAATAAATCGTACAAAAACAGAGCTGTATTACATGATATTGCAGACAGGGCCTGCATATTGGAAGTTAACTGTGCCCCTCACAACTGGAGGCCAAAAGTCATCAAGGCAATAATAAAATAATGACCTACTGTCCAGCAACAGAGATCATAAGTTAACTGGTATCTGGTGCATGAAAGATCGCATAGTGTCAGAAACCAACTTTGAAGACTTTGACACGCGACTGTGACTGATTTCTAGACATCTTATTCAACCCACAGCTTCCCTCTTACCAACGAACTCCAGCTGATGACACGCAATGTATTCTGTTATGACTAAAATAAAGCGCTACATACACAAAACTGGGTGATAAGTGACAACGTGGGGGTATTGAGCTGGGAATGTAGGTGCTGGTTCTGAAACAAAACAAATTTATTGGCCATATCCTTAATATGCAAACAATTATTCTGTGTCTCTGGCCTTGTGTTGCTATGGCTCACACTAAGTGAATAATGGCACAGACGGAACAAATTAGCGCTCAACTATTCACTAAATATGATTATATGACTACTGCTAAGGATCAAACAGTATAGCCTTTTTTTTCACATAGTCCTGTCAATTACGTATATTTTGTCATTATCTTACCAACGTGTGTTCAAATAATCAAACTAAACAAATTACTAAAATAAAATAACATATTTATATATCATCACTCACAAGCCACATGTTTCAATTATCCTACAATTATCAATAAAAGTTAGCTGCTTATGAATTATTGAACTCTCTCAGTGCTTATCTGACTGTTGTTTCATGATGTTATCCAGGTATGGAATTCACAACATTTTTCCCCACGTTCGACGATTACACCTTTGACTTCAATTACAACATTTCTACCACCGATAATGAGCTCCCTGAGCTTTGTGAGGCCAACGAGCAACAGCTCACCATCAAGATGTTCCAGACCTCAATTTTCCTACTGGTTCTCCTCTTGGGTGTGCTCGGCAACTGCTTGGTGATCACCACCTTCGTTCTCTACCGACGCCTGCGTCTTCGCTCCATGACAGACATCTTCCTCTTCCAGCTGGCCTTGGCCGACCTCCTCCTCCTCCTCACCCTGCCTCTGCAGGCGGGCGATGTCCTCCTTGGCCGCTGGGCCTTCGGCGACGCCCTGTGCAAGCTGACGCGCGCCAGCTACGCCGTCAACACCTACAGCGGGCTGCTGCTGCTGGCCTGCATTAGCGTCGACCGCTATGTGGTGGTGGCATGGGCCCAGGCCATGCTGAGGCTACGCAGCCGCATGCTAACGGGCGCCAAGCTGGCCTCGATGTGCGTGTGGCTGGCCGCGCTGCTCCTCAGCCTGCCCGAGGTCCTGTTCTCTGGGGTGGATAAAGGGGGGGCAGCCGAGGAGGGGGAGGCACACTGTGGCATGAAAGTGTGGCTGGTCGAGAGCTGGCGGGTGAAGATGGCCGCCAGCGGGGCCCAAATCGCCGGCTTCTGCCTGCCCTTCCTGGTCATGGTGTCGTGCTACTCCCTGATAGGCCGCGTGCTTTGGGAGAAGCGGGGCACGGGGGCCAGCCGGCGCCAGCGTACGCTGAGGCTGATGGTGACGCTCGTGGCTGTCTTCCTGCTCTTTCAGCTGCCCTACGCCGTGGTGCTCACGCTCAAGTTGGCCGGGCCAGGGGCTGAAGGGCAAACCTGCGCCCAGAGGGATGAAACACTGCTGATGGAGTACGTGACATGCACCCTGGCGTATACCCGCTGCTGCCTGAACCCGCTCCTCTACGCCCTGGTGGGCGTCCGCTTCCGGAGCGATGTGCGCAAGCTGCTCCACAAAGCGGGCGTCCAGTTCAGAGTGGGAACCGGGTCTCACACGGAAAGCTGTAGCTCGGGGTCACCCACCTCCCCCGGCCTGACCACCTTATCCCCACTGCCTCCCACATCCCCTCTGCCTCGGCCTCCCACATCCCCTCCGCCTCTGCCGCCCCACACCCTGGCTCACAGCATCAGCTATCAGCCCACGACAGCAAGACCCCATGAGCATACCTACTTTTTTTCTCATCCTTAGTACCTGGATGGTTGGCTTCAGTCTACTAGCTCAAAAAGCAAAGCCTGTAGGTTTCTCATCAGGCAAAAAAAGTATTCTTTAATTGCTCAGCAGTAGGGCAGTCCTACTATTTTTGTATTTTTCTATTTTTTGTCCTGGGCTGTGAGGAATGTTTAAAGGAGAGGGAGGAGGGTGTTCCAGAATAGCAGTGAGATGGATTCGAAGTGACACTGGTAGAAGTGCTCTGGAGGCCGACCACTAGGCCACACCAGGCCACTCACTTCCATCATTAATATTTAGATAATGTTCTTTCACTGATAAGTCACTGTCTTGTTCTTTTTGTTCATTTGATGATTTGTCTTATCTGCATTCCTAATTTTTTACTGGAATCAAACAGCGCTTGAGAAACTGTGACTTTGTGTTCCGACTTGAGGCGGCTCCATCTGTATTAATGCTACAAAGGAAATAAAAATCTGAAATATTCTTCAGGTGGCCCAAATGTTCTATTTTTAAGCATGAGCAAATAAGGTAATAGCTTGTCTTTCTAACAGAAATATATTATGTTTAGATAACTACTTACACTACTACAAATAATTTAGGACAACAGCTTTAACAAGACAAGACCTATTATTATGCCAAGATGTTGTCCAGTGGTTGATGAAAAATATCAGTCATAATAATAATATCAAGATATTCAATCAAGGGCAATATACGATTATTCACAGAGTATTGAACGGCCTTGATTCTTATGGGCTGAAAGCAATTGCACATCAGACAGCACACCACAGATGACAAAACACATTTTCACTGTTTTAATACATTTTGCGACCAGTTTACAGCTCTGGAAAAAATTAAGAAACCACTGCACCTTTTTCTTTCCTTTCCAAAAAAGTTGAAAAGAAGGTTTTGAGGAAGGAACAAAAGGGTTAAAATTAAGAGACCAATGCAATTTGAACGCTTCTGTTCCTCACTCAATACTTTCCTTTTCAACTTTATAGCAGTATGATACATCTGAGGTTAGTGATGTATGCACAATATAGGACAGATAATCTGTTTTTAGAGACTGCACGATGCATAACAAAAACCCTAGTTGTGGTATTTTGAGCCCTCCCAATCCTCATTTCTTGTGTATTGTATGTCATGCCTGTATTTGTGACTTAATATGTTTTATTTATTTCATTATTTTGAATGTAATGTTCAAAGTGATAGGGCCTATAATAAAAGTATATAATTAAGCAATAAATAACAAGGTGGGTTGGGATATGACCAATATATCACAGCTGATGGCTGTTCTTATGCATCAAAACTGCCTGGACGAAGCCCATAGCTGTAGCATATTGTTTACATACTACAAACCCAAAAGGTTAGAACAGTAAATATTGTTTTTGTCATACCTATGGTCTCATACCACATCTTTCAGCCGATCAGCTTTTAACCAATAACACACTACCATGTGTGTGGGACAGCAATTACAGTCTTTCCCAATTGCTAACAAACTACTGAAGTGACATTATCAAAACTCTTCAAACAGTCAGCGAAACAGAAGTGCATGTGAATCATTTTTTATTGCCTTCACACAAAATGCATTCAATAAACAAATTCTTCAAAATCCATTTGTAATCCACAAACCTGCAAAACAATATATTCACAGCACGTTTTTTCACATGCTTCTACACTGTTCCCAAAACTGTTAAAACACATTCAAAATAGGATGATGGCAACTGTTGCGCATTTCTGCAGTAACAAGATTGAAATATATAGAAAACGTTAGCAGATAATGTAACCATTCCAAACACAATTGATTGCAGGTTCAAAACCTTTCCAAGTGTTGTACACTGTAACCTTTGAGAGAAACAGTGAACGTGTGAAAGAACTCCAGTATCAATATATTCAGGTAAGATATCTGTTGAATAACCAAACAGGGTATATTTACATCTATGCATAATGTAAAGTACTGTAAAACTCAGGATTTACTGTTTTCTTTACAGAGTAATAGAGATGGAAGCCAGTCAAACTGCACATAAATTCATCTTTGAGGATGAAGCTGAATTCAACCTGGCAAAAACACGCCACAGGGGAAGATATGTGATTGGCCAGAGAAACTCTGTGGATTTCCCTGGCCAGAGAGGAGCTAACATCACAATGGCCCTCATTTATCATTCTTGCGTAGAAACGGGCGTATATGTTGGCGTAAGATTTTGCTTACACTCCTCTCATCGCCTGATTCATGAAACTGTGCGTACCTTTAAAATCCAGGTGTACGCAATACCTTCCCTTGATAAATGCCACGGCTGAAAACGATCGTCATTAGAATAACACGCCCCTATATATTCAAGTCTCCGCTTCCCCCACGCCCTCATTTTACGTCATGGACACATGGAAGATGGCAAAAAATAGAAACTTCTCTGACGTGGAGATTGAGACGATCACCAGGGAGGTAGAAATAAATAAAATTGTTTCATTTTGCAGTTTAAAAAGCGGAATAAAAGATGATGATGTGATGTGGAGTACCATTCATTCACATTAATAATTGCATGACAATTTGTAATATTCGTCTTATTATTTCATGATATTTATTATTAATGACGTTTATTGTTATTTAGAAGAAGAATGTCGTTATTATTATTATTTCCATTATTATTTAAAAGAAGAAGAATGTCATTTTTATTATTTTGTCAGTCTGAATTATATTTTGGTAATTCAAAGCCTTTTATTACTGAACCCAGTCCATGCGCAACTGCCGGGCCTAACCCTGAAACGTCATGTGAAGCGCACAGACTCGCATCTGAAGGAATACATATAAGTCAAATGCTTTGGTAAAGTCACACAAATGAAACCTTGAAGTCCATGTTGCACAAAAATAAACACTGAAGTTTGTAATTATGTTGTTGTTGTTTTTTACAGTAGGTCATAATATATCACATCTTTTAGTTTGTCAGTGCGTTAGGATTTTCTTTTCTGCGCTGTTAAGGTTTCATTTCTCTCCGCCATGTCCATGTGCAATATTTTGTTGTCATCCATCCACCAAAGATCACTCCAAATATAACTATTAATACTGTTTTATTTTCAGTTTACATCTCTGCACTGGCATAACATCAGTGCACGAGGGAACTGCAGCGGGGGCTGAGTATACGGCTACACATTTTTTACCTGAGACAGGTCAAAATATAAGTCCCGTCTCTTCACACATGCGCACAATTAACTCTTGCACAATTTTGGGTATACAACAGTCAGTATCATAATTAAACAACATAATATAACATAAATGATGAGAACATATAACTCAACATGCGCATTTCCGCACTAACTCAAAACGTGCGTACACCACCTCCTGAGCTGGCGTAGGATTTGAGAGTGCCGTACGCCAACGTCCATATTGATAAATCTCAAAGTCACCGTGGTTTTGGGTGTACGCCAGGTGTACGCTGGAAATTTGGTGTACGCACTTTTGATAAATGAGGGCCAATGTGTGTTTCTTAATGAGAATTGTTGCCAGTGTTATGGCTGAACATCCTTATTTTCAGACTCATTAAGTGTTTTGGTGGTTTTAGTGAGCTTTGGAGGTGAGATTAACTGTTTGGCCAAGATTAATGTTAGAAATGCAGAATGTGTGAAGAGTTTTGCAATTGTGGTTTCAGTATTGACCGATGCTTGTTAGTAATCGGAAAAAACTGTAACAGAAATAATATGAGAAATAAGCAGGCCAGCCAAGCACCATCACATAGCACCATCTAGTGTATGAAAATGAGCAATCTTCTGGAACTGGGGAATCATTAGTGTACTTCCTTAATTCCTCTGTCAGTCAATCAAAGAATCTAAAGTGTTTATAAAGCCCTTTTTACATCAGCAGTTGTCACAAAGTGCTTTTTCAAAACACCCAGCCTGAAACTAAGAGGGGCCGAAATCTAGGAAGAAACCTAGAAAGGAACCAGGCTCAGAGAGGCGACCAGTTTTCTGGCTGTGCCGACTGAACATTTTAAAATACATGTTGTAAAAATGTGTAAATTAGTACATTTGGGCTGTGTCCAGAGTCTATAAAACTTAATCCAGGTCAGAAGTTGGCTAACTGCATGAATCATTCTCCCATTTCCACTAAAATAAATTATAATAGCGGAATCAACAATTTATGCTGTGCATAAATAAATTACAGATCTCTCCTGTTTAATGTTTGTGGATAAACATCTTTAGCTACCTTACCTCCCTTTGATATAATTTTTGGGTATCATGGATGCTGCGTCCTCGCAGCATCCATGATGTGGAGAGGGACCATCCGGCTTGTTATCAGCAGACAGTTCAAAATCCAGCATCCGAGATGGTATTAGGGGTGAATTAGTGCACATGGCACAGGTGACTTGCATATCTGTGAAGGCACCATTAATGTTGAACAACATATATATTTTTTGGAGCAACATATGCTGCCATCCAAACAACACATTTTTCAGGGAAGCCCTTGGTTGTTTCAGCAAGACAATGCTAAACCAAATTCTGCACGTATTACAACAGCATTGCTCTGTTGTAAAAAAAGTCCGGGTGCAAAACTGGCCTGCCTGCACTCCAGACCTGTCACCCTTTGAAAACATTTGGTGCATGAAATGAAAAATACGACAAAGGAGACCCTAAACTACTGAGCAGCTGAAATCCAATATCAAGCAAGAATGGGAAACGCTTCACTTTCAAAACAACAGCAACTGGTCTCCTCAGTTCCCTAATGCTTACAGAGTGTTGTTAAAAGAAAAGGTGATGCAACACAACAGTAAACATCCCTCTGTCCCAAAGTTTTTGAAACGTGTTGCTGGCATTACATTCAAAGTGGATACATTTTTTTCGTAAAACAATAACATCTCTCAGTTTCGACATTTTATGTGTTGTTTTTGTACTATTTTCAGTTAAATACAGGTATAAAGGATATGCACATCATTGCATTCTGTTTTTATTTGCATTATACGCAGCATCCCAACCTTTTGGAAACGGAGTTGTACATGGGGCTACAAACAGTTTCTGCCAGTCATTGTGGTCATTTGAGGGGAGACATTTAAGGCCATGACACTCTGTTCTAATGGATCAACTTGGAAATTAGACAGCTCCTGTACTCATTTAATTTCTAATCAAGCACTGTCCATAGTTTACAACAAAACCTAATGTCTTTAACATAACGCACTGCTTTTTAAACAGAAAAGTATTGTTTATACAAATTTAAACACATTCAAAAATCATGGTTAATCAACAAACGCTAACACAATATAACAGAAGATCCATGCCATTTATTTGAGGCCGGTGCCTCAGGGATCATTTCACCTCTTGCTGCATGCAAGTGTCAGGTGATCAGATGTTTATATTACAGCATGATTGCTGATTTATGATAAGATCTTCCCTGTGTGAAAGGAATCTAAAGTCTGAACCCTTTAAGGCAAGTAAGGTAGAGATCAAAATAACTTAACACAAATACAGTTTATTAATACAGTATTTACAAATAGAGACAGAAAGACACTAACTCAAGATCAGTGACAGTCTGTCTGTCGTACAGTTCAGAAATACCTCCTTTTGTATGAACAACCACACGACTATGGTTTTAATCACCCTAGTCTTGTTCCTTTGATTAGTTTAGCTCTGTATCAACACATCTTGCATTTTCCTCCTATACAATAGTATAATCAACCAATTGATCAGCTCAGTAAATTTCCACAACACCTGTCCATTCATCAAATCAATAAGACATAACTCAGTCAAAATCTAAGACATTTTATGAACAATGGCCCAGATAGACTTTGAGATGCAGTGATTGACAGGTCAGGTGAGTGCCAAGCTCAGCCTCCCAGCTGCTCATTCCTGCTTCCAAGCTGCAGCAGCCTCTGCAGGCCCATGTTGGGCATACACTGAGATGTCCTCATGGAAATCACCACAGTGCCTTATCTCCAGGCCCAGTGTGCATCAAAGAAATGTTCATATTCCACCAGCTGTGAGGAAAATAAACATTTCCTGTTTGTCACAGAGAGCTGAAGCTTCACTGCTGGGTCACGGCCCATATTTTTGTGGCCAGAGGCTTGCAGATGGTTGTAGGGAAGCAGCTGCAGAAAGTGGAAGTTTGTACGAATGGTATGCTGGTCCCCGCACCTGTACTTTCCCCCTCTTTTCTTCTTTAGTTTTCTTTAAATTCATCCACTTAATTTTTTATAATAGCCATCCAGTATTGATGGGAAATAAAGGATTTTGGAAGGTAGTGATTGGAAATCTAGGCTTTTAAAGCTTTAAAGTTTCTTTCAAATAGGGCCGAAAACTGTACACTGTGTCGTGGCTTTTGAACTCACTGCACAATGAGGACACCTGCTGGTCAGGAATTAATATCACATGTTTAATGTTTATATACAGATATTGAAGTACCGGACAAGACCTTGTGGCAATGGTTATGTGTGCGTATTGCAAAGGGGAATTAGAATGTGGAGCTTTTATTCCACATTCCTCTTGCCTGTCCAGTTAGCTTTTTTAAAAAGCACATCCGCAATAATATTTTG
Organism: Esox lucius; assembly: GCF_011004845.1. Classification (NCBI taxonomy): domain Eukaryota; kingdom Metazoa; phylum Chordata; class Actinopteri; order Esociformes; family Esocidae; genus Esox; species Esox lucius. Next base: position 29,576,134 of record NC_047573.1, on the reverse strand, counting down.
GATTATAAAGGCAACAACAATAAACGGTATAGTTTGAACTGAAATAGTTTACTAAACTCTATCAGGCACCGCCGCTGGCAAGAAAATATTAAATTGATCTTACTTATATTACAAAATGAGGTGTTTAGGAGAGCCGGGTGTTTGATTGAACTACTGTGGAAGCCTACATTTTACAAGAAGCTTTGGAAAAAGTATGTGATCAAGTTCTCCTTGGGATCACGTGGTATTTTAAGGAAATGTTTCAAAGTGGAAAATATAATAGAACACAATACAACAGAATGAATTATATGTGATTTCATCTTAAAATTGTAGCGGGGTGAGACACAGAATGGGCACAGTGCTAGATTTTGGAGCCCTGGAGGGCAGGGATGTGAAATTTCAACCCAGTCTGGCTAACGAAGCGAAAGGGCGGAAAGGGCTTGTATTGGAGTTAAGCGCAGTCCTTATGTAGGTTATTACTGGAATCGTACAGTGGCTGTGGGACAGTGACAATGTCCCCACTTGTGACAGCTCTACTTGAATTTTCACTACTAAAGAAAATCTGAATACACTTCAGCCAAGCACAAGATGTTTAATTCCTCTATGTGTAATCAAATGTTTTACGTCTTACTAACAAACATTTATAATTTTGAAATTTCTACAAATACGACACATCATAACACAATGGTTTATGTAATCACGGGTCTAACGCCAATGGCTATGAAATTGTTTCAACAGGACTACATTTTTGTGCCAGATTAAATCATCATTGCTGTCACTCCTTGTGAATAATGTAGCTAGTTAGTGACCTCTGTAGGGAGTTAGCTAACTTAAATCATCATGCTCCTTTGCTAGGTCTAGTGCACTTGCAATTAAACTTAAGTGAAATTTAAAATACAATTTGTCTCTGCTCTTTGCAGATGATGTTGTCGTGTTGGCCCCTTCTAACCAGGACCTTCAGCATGCACTGGGACGGTTTGCAGCCGAGTGTGAAGCGGTGGGGATGAAAATCAGTACCTCCAAATCCGGGGCCATGGTCCTCAGTTGGAAAAGGGTGGCATGCCCACTTCAGGTTGGTGGAGAGTGCCTGCCTCAAGTGGAGGTGTTTAAGTATCTAGGGGTCTTGTTCACGAGTGAGGGAAGGATGTAACGGGAGATTGACAGACGGATCGGTGCAGCTTCTGCAGTAATGCAGTCGATGTATCGGTCTGTCGTGGTGAAGAAAGAGCTGAGCCGCAAGGCGAAGCTCTCGATTTACCAGTCAATCTACGTTCCTACTCTCACCTATGGTCATGAGCTTTGGGTCATGACCGAAAGGACAAGATCCCGGATACAGGCGGCCGAAATGAGCTTTCTCCGCAGGGTGGCCGGGCGATCCCTTAGAGATAGGGTGAGAAGCTCGGTCACCCGGGAGGAGCTCAGAGTAGAGCCGCTGCTGAGGTGGCTTGGGCATCTGTTTCGGATGCCTCCGGAACGCCTACCTGGGAAGGTGTTCCGGTCCCATCCCACCGGGAGGAGACCCCGGGGAAGACCTAGGACACGCTGGAGGGACTATGTCTCCCGGCTGGCCTGGGAACGCCTCGGGTGTCCCCCCAGAAGAGCTAGAGGAAGTGTCTGGGGAGAGGGAAGTCTGGGCATCCCTGCTTAGACTGCTGCCCCCGCGACCCGGCCCCCGGATAAGCGGAAGAAGATGGATGGATGGAGATGGATGGATGGAATTCAAGGGCTGAGAGTGTAGAATTAAGAGGTTGTCAAACTGTGTTTGGAGTCCAGCCTGCATGTGCCAGTGTGAATTAAAGTCATGTGATCAGTGATGTAAAAGGTCAAATGGACCGAGTGGAGCTGGACCATGGAGCAACTCTGAGAAAAGGAGCTGGTCTCTGAAGAGGAGTACCTCCGTGGTCTAGTCCTGGATCCAGCCCGGGGGCCAGAGCACCACGTCTGTGTCCCAGCGAACAAGGAGGGTGGGTGGGTCTACAGGTGCCGGAGGGGCGAGAAGTGGATGCTCCTGGGGGCAGGAGCATCTGGAGGACAACGACTCGTGGGGGCCCTTTGAGGAGCCCCTGCAGAACACGTACCAGGGTAAGGAGGAGGAAGGAGGTACACTTTGGCCACCAACCCCCAAGGATCGACGGCTACCAGAGGGCTTCTCTGACCGGCCTCTGGAGAAGGCCGGTCAGAGAAGCCAGGGAGCCACTGCGGCGGAGGAGGAGGACAAAGAGGCCAAGGAGCGTCGGGAAATGTGGAGGGGAACGCACCAGAGTCCCCAGTGTCGGTCCCCCTCACCAGAGCCCCCAGTGTTGTTCACCAGAGCCCCCAGTGTCATTCACCAGAGCCCCCAGTGTCGTTCACCAGAGCCCCCAGTGTCGTTCACCAGAGCCCCCAGTGTCGTTCACCAGAGTCCCCAGTGTCGGTCCCCCGCACCAGAGCCCCCAGTGTTGTTCACCAGAGCCCCCAGTGTCGTTCACCAGAGCCCCCAGTGTCGTTCACCAGAGTCCCCAGTGTCGGTCCCCCGCACCAGAGCCCCCAGTGTTGTTCACCAGAGCCCCCAGTGTCGTTCACCAGAGCCCCCAGTGTCGTTCACCAGAGTCCCCAGTGTCGGTCCCCCGCACCAGAGCCCCCAGTGTTGTTCACCAGAGCCCCCAGTGTCGTTCACCAGAGCCCCCAGTGTCGTTCACCAGAGTCCCCAGTGTCGGTCCCCCGCACCAGAGCCCCCAGTGTCATTCACCAGAGCCCCCAGTGTTGTTCACCAGAGTCCCCAGTGTCGGTCCCCCGCACCAGAGCCCCCAGTGTTGTTCACCAGAGCCCCCAGTGTTGGTCAACTGAGCCCCCAGTGTCGTTCACCAGAGTCCCCAGTGTCGGTCCCCCGCACCAGAGCCCCCAGTGTTGGTCAACAGTAAAAGTTGTTATAACTAATGATTACATTTGAGAGTTTTTGTACTGTATGCTACACATAAAAGTTGTTTCGAAAATATTTTTGCAGACTAAGGGATGTTCGAATGTCGCATTTTCAATGCGTTTATATCATACAACTGTAAATTAGTCCATCAATTGCGCCCTATAATTGACTCAGCTTACCTTGTTTAACAAAAAAAACGTATATCTAGGTTTTACTAGATCATTATTGCCAATGTAATTATCAGCTTGATTTAACATCCTGTGTGAAATGGAGAGAAAAAATCCCTAGTTCACATTACAGCACACCTACAAGGCATTCATATTTCATTCACATTGTTTGAGCTTTTGTTTTACAACCGCTTGTCTTGAAAGTGAAATAGGCGCTGTTTTCTATTCAGTTGGACAAACTATGAAAGTCATACAGGTAAGATGGTATACCTATGCAATACAAACAAGACATCTAAAATAGCTACATCTATATTGTATTGCAATTTACATTTGTTACATTATTTTCAAAGATGTATAATGCTTCAAAGTCGTCGCTAATTTGTTTGTTTCTATCCCTGTGCAATGGTTTTTCGATGGGCTGTAGATGGATTGATGAACGCCAATTCATAATGCACAGTGCGTCCTCGCTGGGCTTTCTCGATATTATGGTGAGTCCATTATTCTATTTTATTCTAATTCAAACCGTTGTTATAATTGAACAGTATGTGTGGGTGTCCTATAGCTGTTTCATCTGCTGCTTCTGAATCACACAAATTTCCCACATCTGCAGCATGAATTACAATTCGGCCTACAGGTTTTTGCATAAACTAGTCTATCTACCCACTATCCTGTCAAATAAGTTATGTTGAAAAAACAATGTCTGTAAACAATGTCTTAAATAATATTGATTGACTATTGCCTCCAGGAATTCAAGTTTTATAGAGATTTCTCAAAACTCTGATTAGAGTAATCAGTACTTTCTTGCATTGTAGTGAGAATAATGACCCAGAGCATGTTTTCAACATGTCATGTCCTCTATCTGCCTGTTCAAAGGGAATTTGATGTAATCAAATTACTTCAATTAGCACAGGCAATTCCAGAAATATATCTAGGTTGTGTTGTTGAATACTAGTAGGTTAGCTTTCAAGCTATATTGCTGTGCTAGCTGGCGCAATAACTAGCTAGAGTGACCATTATGCTTGTTCCTATCCACAAAAGCCACCTTGTCTTCTAACTGGTGTAATGAATAGAATGCAAGGGAAACATTATTCTGTCCTTCAACCAGCATGTTACATGCTGTTCCTTTAGATGTGGCTTTTGTCCAGCCACTCTACAGTATAAGCCTGATTGGGATGCTGCAAAGATTGTTGTCCTTCTGGTAGGTTCTCCCATCTCTGTAGAGAAAATCTGAAGCTCTGTTAGTGTTCATTAAGTTCTTGGTCTCCACCCTGACTAAGGCCCTTTTTGCCAGGTTATGAATACTTAGCAAAGGCACTGTATACTATACAGTGTACACACACCTAAGTTCCACAATACATTCATACTTATACATTCATTAATATGTACCAAATTTGTTCATTACACGTAATGTCATGTGATCAAATCCATAGGATGTCATTGGTGCAGCCTTCGCCATAGCAAGCAATTGCTTTACATTAAAGTGCTGGGTGTCAGACCCAATGCCCAGAGCTGCCGCTAGTAGATAATTAGTTAATGAAATCTATACATTTGTTTTAACAATAACATGTACACACATTGACCCCACTCTTATGACAATGTTTATGACACCACCCACAATGACAAAATGGGTGGGCTGCCACTGCAATCAAAGTAGAGGTGTTTCTAGGATTTAGCCCAAACCCAGTACTGAAAGTGGTCATCCACTGTAAATTATACTGTTTCCCATCAGTTACCAAAGGCCACTGATGCTATTAATGCTCTGACCTGCTCCTCGTATTTATCCTCATCCTGGCTCATCTGCAAAGGGATGCAGTATGTCATTAGCTATATATACAGATTAAACTACTGGTTCTGGACTTTTTAAAATTAATGTTTGCTTACGCTATTTACAAATGATTTAGAAATTATGGGAGTATGGAAAAATTTTGTAGGTCAAAATAAAACAAAGCAACATTTTCTGATTTGTATTTGATATTTGGAACACAGCTATTAAATAACAAATGACAGACTGTAATATTTTAAGGAATATCTTGACCAAATTCTACTAATTATATTTTGTAGCTCAGGCCGCTATTCTATGCAAGGCTATTGTGTGTCCATGTCATTTTCACACACAAGCACAGTATTCTAATTAGCACAGTATTCTTTTATTTTGAACATAAAATCAGGAGCACTGGGCTAGCAGTCCAACGTATTGTTGCTAGCTTTACAGTTTCGAAGGGCAACGTTCATCTCTGCGGGTGCCAGAATTCTGACAAAAGATTGTACGTAGAAACACGAGTCGTTAACAAATAAATTAATACGTGAAGGGTGAAAGGGTGTTTGTACATTCACAGGTATAATTTCTCGCCTACGTTTCATGTTTTAAGTATAACCTTTTTACGATACCAATTTACGGATGTATTGTCATACTGTCCTAAATACGTACGCTGAACATTTTGGCAGATATCTGACTCCAAAATAACGACGCAACTGACACAAAGAGCAAGACTGCTAACCTCTATTTAACACATTTTCTTTTGAATTATATGGCAACAGTCAGACTCCCGTTGATGTAATATGAAGGCATTAAAATAATATTACATTTATAAAACGAAATGAAGAGTGGTGATTGAAAAGTGCGGTGGCACCCAGAGGCAGACGTGTGCTCCTTTTCGCCTTGACGCTTCGAGGTTTCGGTTTCTTTTCATTCGGACTGTTTATTTCGTCATCTGGGCTTTAATCATATGATGTAGCCTGTAATCCTTCGAAAATCCCAAATCGGCAAACATATTTTCGACACAACTTTCATGTAAGAATACAGTAAAATTTGTTATAACTAATGATTACATTTGAGAGTTTTCGTACTGTATACTACACATGAAAGTTGTTTCGAAAATATTTTTGCCGACTTTGGGATGTTCGAATGTCGCATTTTCAATGCGTTTATATCATACAACTGTAAATTAGTCCATCAATTGCGCCCTATAATTGACTCAGCTTACCTTGTTTAACAAAAAAAACGTATGTCTAGGTTTCACTAGATCATTATTGCCAATGTAATTATCAGCTTGATTTAACATCCTGTGTGAAATGGAGAGAAAAAATCCCTAGTTCACATTACAGCACACCTTCAAGGCATTCATATTTCATTCACATTGTTCGAGCTTTTGTTTTACAACCGCTTGTCTTGAAAGTGAAATAGGCGCTGTTTTCTATTCAGTTGGACAAACTATAAAAGTCATACAGGTAAGATGGTATACCTATGCAATACAAACAAGACATCTAAAATAGCTACGTCTATATTGTATTGCAATTTAAATTTGTTACATTATTTTCAAAGATGTATAATGCTTCAAAGTCGTCGCTAATTTGTTTGTTTCTATCCCTGTGCAATGGTTTTTCGATGGGCTGTAGATGGATTGATGAACGCCAATTCATAATGCACAGTGCGTCCTCGCTGGGCTTTCTCGATATTATGGTGAGTCCATTATTCTATTTTATTCTAATTCAAACCGTTGTTATAATTGAACAGTATGTGTGGGTGTCCTATAGCTGTTTCTTATATCTGCTGCTTCTGAATCACACAAATTTCCCACATCTGCAGCATGAATTACAATTCGGCCTACAGGTTTTTGCATAAACTAGTCTATCTACCCACTATCCTGTCAAATAAGTTATGTTGAAAAAACAATGTCTGTAAACAATGTCTTAAATAATATTGATTGACTATTGCCTCCAGGAATTCAAGTTTTATTTAAAATATATTTTGTCTTTCTAAAACTTAGGGTGAGGATATTCCAAAAGACAGCGTGAAAATATTCTTCCCAGAGGACCTGTACAAGCAAGCTGACTGTTCACCAGTAAGTCAGACACTCCTCTAATATTGTAAATTAGTTCTTAGTCTTCAGCACTGCATTTAGTGGTTCAAAAAGTATGTAGCCGATAGGCTGTTATTACATTTAACTGTTGTTTTTACAAGGACAGTCATTTGAGAACCTTTTCTTATTTTCAATGATACCCTGAACTCAGGCATTCAACTGGAAGACAATACAGTACATAGAACAACATAAATACTGTAGAAAATGAATAACAAAAATGAATAAGTAAACACTATACAAAATCAACAAATCAACGTTAAGTAAACATTACAGTTACACAAAATACAGCTGCACTCATATACTCATACTGAAGGTAGCCTATGGATGATCCAGCAGGTGAAATTCAATGATATATATTCAAGTAGTGAGCTGAGATGAAAGTGTCAAGCATAGGGTCTTTTGTATTTTGAGAGAAGGAACACCTCTCAAACAATTCTCGGCAAAAACAGAATCTGAATTAACTTAGTAAGGATGCTATTTATGGAATGTCCCTTATTTTATTTTTTTACAGGCTGATGATCAAATTTGGTTCATCCTCCAAACCCTTGATGAAATCACTAAACTATTCAGTGACAAATGCTACTCTGTCTGGGGTGAGAAAACTGTGGATAACTTTCTTGGAGTTCTCAGCAGCCAAGTTGATGGCCTTCAGTCATGTGTAAGTAGAACATATTATATTTCAGAGCAAAAGTTGAGTGTGAGACAATGAATTGCTAAAGTCCATGAGCTAAATTCCAACCACACTCATTATCCATCACATAATATGTCTAAAATTACATCAGGTGCACCAAAACAGGCGCAAATTATTAGACAAAACTGCAGATAGTGGCTTGAGAGGATCCAGCATTCCATAAAGACCACATTCCATAAAGACCCCACATGGGTGCGAGGTAACACATAATGCCAAGATCAAAGGACCCACCCAAGGCCCTCAGAATATTATTAATGCCTATTTGGGAGAGGATAAAAAGAAATTTCAAAGCAATTCAAAGTACATCATTACACTGTCCAATATAGCCTATAAAAATGAAGAATTCCAGACCGATGGCATCTACAATAGACAGGTGGTTCCATCAAATGCAGCCCAAGAGCTGACCAAAAGATACTCAAAGAAGTCTCTAAGAACTTCAGGGCAACATCAAGGAATATACTGTCTTATTTGCCACAATCAGTGTTGAAAGCCCATGAATATGACACAGTTGAAAAAACTGTAAAGAAGAGTAGACACAAATGCCTCTCGCAGTTGACATAAGAGACTGATAGACAGTTACAAGAAATTACTACTTTAAGTTATTTCAGCAAAAGGGGGCAACACCAACTATTTAAGCTAGGGTAATACTTATTTTTTCTTCAATATGAAATTGCATTTCTATTAATTTAATGGTTTCAATGTAAAACATTTTCTGTGTGTTTGGTTAAAAGGGTTTAAACTTTGTCAATTAAAACTTTTCAGGGGTGTTAGTTACTTTTTCCTAACACTGTATTTGTGTTTACCTGTAGCTTTCAATTCATATGAAATGCAGGCTGGTTTATTTGCTTATAACACAAAGATTAGACATTTTTATATGATCACTACGTAATTTGAATGCACATCTCAGGCAGTAAGTGATGTGCTATATTTCAGATAGTGAACACAATGTTTGTTCCATTAACAGACTTTTACCCATATGCAAATGCAACACATAATAATGTGCAAACTATTAATAGAATCTATTCACGATGGATTGGAATTATAGAATCTAAACACTCTTTCATGCTTTCACCATCAGATTACAAGCCAGAAGAAAAGGAGTAAGAATCTGCATAAGTACTTTAAGAGGCTAAATAACGACATCCTTAAAAGCATGGTGAGTTTTTATGTAAATTTGTTGTTTATTGGTTGTAATATGTACATAAAAATATACTGACACTGAAATGCTAGCTATTAGACTGGCAAGTTTGGTGTAAGTACATTGCATATGTGTATAGCATACAGTAAATGAAATGTGCAAAATTTTGTCTAAACCTCGACTCATTCAGTAATAGTAAATCATGCATGGAGCAATGTTTTGCAAAGTGTATCTAATCCGTAAAATTGCCTAAAATTTTGACAAATTGCCTAATGTAAATCTACATTTAACTTTTTGATATTCTGACACATTAATCTGCAGGAATACAGTCCTCATGCCTGGGAGATGGTCAGGAAAGAAGTCAGGACACATCTTAAAAGGCTAACCCTTTTGGGTTCAGCTCCAGACCGCTTGTGTAATAAACTAGAAGTAATGCAACAATGAACTACATTTTTGTAGTTACATATTATCAACCTAATTTATTTCCACTTTTATTTTTTTTATAATGTTTATTTATGGTTTCCATATCAATATATGGTTTGTCATCAGGTTTAAATATATTAATTTATGTGGGTATTTATTCATTTATATTTATGATATAGTAAATGGAATTATTTGTATGTAGCATATCATATGCATAAAATTATTGTTGTATGTGTTTTTCTACTTAATTAAATGCATTTTAGACTACGAAACTGGCACTCACAATTTTTCTAATTTGATAAAATTGTTAGAAAAAGTTGGAGCAATTGCTTGTAAATCAGGTTTACTTAAATCATAAAATGGGCACTTCACCCTGGGGGACCATAGTCGGTGTGCATCAGATCTGTGAGATTTCTAGATTAGGGTGATTTGTTTCACACATAACTGGCCAGGAGGAGCAATGTTTATTTTTTGCCCCCCAAAAAGCAAACAGTATTATGTCACTGTGTGCTGAAGGGTGAGCAAGATCAGAAAAATGTATGTAGTCATGTTTTGCTTTATTTCGATAGAACTCCATGTTGTACCGACTGCGCTTAAAATACATTTAATCTGTAGAGGTGGTTGTCTTTAATTGATAGAGCAATCGGATGTCTTTCAGCAATGTTCCTATAGATATTTTTGTAAAATGTGACAAAAGTTTTCCTCTTTCTAAAAGACTATAACTCTAAAGCTGATACTTCCTGCTCTGCCATAGTCCCTCACCTTTGTCTCTGCATGGCTGGTTCTTTAAATCCGCAGTAGAATGGAAGCAAAATGGCTTGTTGTCATGATTTGAAAGAATCATTTTTGAAAGCAATCTTACATTGTGATGTTGAACCATACATGTTTGAACCAGAGTAGTCTACTGTACAGCAGTATTGAAAGGCAGTGGGTGCTGGATATTATGGGATTTCGTTCCTATGTGGTGAAACTTTAAGAATGCATTTACTAATTTAATTTGGACTACAGCATTTTAACAAGATCAACATGGCAAATAAGTAACTTAATTCTGTTTATTTGTGCCTCGCTCCCAACTAAACAAAGGGAATTTACTGCTTATTTTGGGTAGATTAATAAGATAACTAGATCCACAGCTGGAAATCTACTGGAAAACTATCCATACTTGTTTTACATATGGATAGCTCCTGTTGTTATAACTACATTATTTGAGCCTTACATATTATGAAACTAGACTGTGGAATTAACTATTGAGAATCGCAGCCAGCATTATTCTTTGTAATGTATTAACTAACGCAAATTCAGTTACGTTTTGTCTGTAAAGTTAGTACAAAAAACAGTGGCATCCAGTGGTGTCAGACCGGGGTAAAATAGTTACTAAGTATATAGGGCCCTAAAGTATGTAGGGGCCCTCAAATTTTTTTTTAATCTTGAATAAAGAGGGGAAGGGCCCTCTGAGACCGCTTGTGTACAAGGCCCAGAATTTCATGGTACGCCCCTGGTGGCATCCTTCACAGAAAACCAGATTTTGCGGAAAGTTCAGAGAGCAGGAGGTCTTAGCTATTTACTGATAAATGTGTTAAGATTAGTGTTTTTGCCAACTGTAGCTAGATATAAGGCGTGGGTATGGAGGTTCTTACTTGTCTCCCTAAGACAGGCAGGCTTCGCTTTGTCCAACTATGAGATATAGTAAGGTTTCCATATTCGTCATTATTCCCTTTAAGTCTAAAACAAGTATACAAATAATTTAATTTGAAAAAGACAATAAAACGAAATTAATTTACATCAGTGACATACAATTGGAACATGCAAACGGTAAAAAAGTAAAAGGATTTTAACAGTGGAAATGTTTAAAATGGCAAAGGTATTATTATTTCATACTTTTATTGGCTTCTAAAAATTCTGATAAGTTGAAGATCTCAGACATTAAAAAAAACAATTACAGATGAAAGTCAATGCCATAGCTTTTTACATTAATCTGAATATTGCTATCTTGTAGAACCACAGCAAAGCCTGCAGTCAGCCTAAGAACGTAACTTTGTTGCAATCAACCCATCATAATCAAAACAATAGCACCAACTCAACTCAAACTCCTTTACAGAAACACCACCTAAATCACAACTGAAAGTGACACACATTGGAGAATAAAATGATAAAATGTAAAATATATATACATATATCTGTAAACTCCGGCTTCCGTGTACATTATGCGGCTCCCCAGGAGAGAACAGTGTTAAACACCCATCTCAACACTTCACCACCATGTCCCCTCTTTATGATAATAAAATAATTGAAAAGAAAAATACGAGAGTGATTTTGTTTAAAGATAAAATATATAGATATGGAACATTGATCAGAAATGTCCCCTTACCTGCACCCTTTGAATTATTACGTATTTTAAAGTGTGGATGGATAAGATAGCTTTAGGCCTGGCGCCATACCTAACGGCCACATCATGTCTAGCCTATCCTTGGTGTCAGTGAAATGTCTAAAGCCTAGTCTAACACACTCAATGCTGGATTTTGCATAGCAGTTGAGCAGGTTCCTAATCAATAAACAGAATACAATGCATACAGAAGCTTGTTGGTGATCATAATGCAATTAATACAAAAATCACAATTAAGATAATCCAAGTAATTCCTGGGTACTGTACCTATTTTCCTACATAAAAAATCTGTCCCCAACAAAAGCAGTAAGGCTTCAGAGGGTGTGGTATATGGCCAATATACCACAGCCAAGACATTCCTTGACACAGCGCTTAGCCATGTTATATCAGCAATGTATCACACACTCCTGTCTTATTGCTCTTATAAACCGGTTACCAACATAATTACATCTGTAAAAATGTATGTGAGGTCATACCTGTGGTATACGGTCAGTCAGAGAGCATTCAGGGTTAAAACCACCCGGTTTATAAGGATATATAACAAACAATTATTAGTCATCAGAACAAATAACTGTGTACACAGAAATACATTTTCCTATGAGTCTGTATGTTTTTGTAAAACATCTCAGAGGATGTCCATTCATCAAATCTATGAGACAAGTATTTGATACACTGCCGATTTTGCAGGTTTTCCCACTTACAAAGCATGTAGAAGTCTGTAATTTTTATCATATGTATTCTTCAACTGTGAGTGACGGAATCTAAAACAAAAATCCAGAAAATCACATTGTATGATTTTTAAGTAATTAATTTGCATTTTATTGCATGACATAAGTATTTGATACATCAGAAAAGCAGAACATAATATTTGGAACAGAAACCTTTGTTTGCAATTACAGAGCCCATACATTTCCTGTAGTTCTTGAGCAGGTTTGCACACACTGCAGCAGGGATTTTGGTTTCGGGATCCTTCAGGTTTCAGGGCTGTCGCTAGGCAATACAGACTTTCAGCTCCCTCCAAAGATTTTCTATTGGGTTCAGGTCTGGAGACAGGCTAGGCCACTCCAGGACCTTGAGATGCTTCTAACGGAGCCACTCCTTAGTTGCCCTGGCTGGGTGTTTTGAGTTGTTGTCATGCTGGAAGACCCAGCCACGACCCATCTTCAATGCTCTTACTGAGGGAAGGAGGTTGTTGGCCAAGATCTCGCGATACATAGCCCCATCCATCCTCCCCTGAATAGGTTTAGACCAAAAAGCTATATTTTTGTCTCATCAGACCACATGACCTTCTCCCATTCCTCCTCTGGATCATCCAGATGGTCATTGGCAAACTTCAGACGGGCCTGGACATGCGCTGGCTTGAGCAGGGGGACCTTGCGTGCGCTGCAGGATTTTAGTCCATGACGGCGTAGTGTGTTACTAATGGTTTTCTGTGAGATTGTGGTCCCAGCTCTCTTCAAGTCTTTGACCAGGTCCTGCCATTTAGTTCTGGGCTGATCCCTCACCTTCCTCATGATCATTGATGCCCCACGAGGCGAGATCTTGCATGGAGCCCCAGACCGAGGGAGATTGACCGTCATCTTGAACTTCTTCCATTTTCTAATAATTGCGCCAACAGTTGTTGCAATGGTTAGATGGAAGGAAGGGTGCTCGGTAATCTTGGGTCGTCAGGGCGAAAGATAATTCTGTATACTGTGTGTTTTACCCCCCAATAGATTGTCTAAACGATAGGCTGTCACAAGGGACCAGCAAGCCACCATATTAATTTAAATAGCTAAATGTCTACTCGATGATTAAGGTGTTTATATACCACATGTATTTTGCTAGCTTGCTCATTAGCATAGTGAGTAGCTAATACTAAACCGTTAAACTAGTAGGTGTTTGCTATTTTGTTTTATATCGAGCGTTGACTATACCCACGTGGGATGCAAATAACCAGATAGCGCTCTGAGCTAGACCCGGATGCTCCGCTGGATCCGGATAGGAATCAAAGACGTCATCCTTCGTTTTCTATGGCCAGAAACCAGAGAACCAATTGAGTGTTTATTGTTAGAGTGGGTTGAAATGTGTCATATTTTAACGTGAATAATCATCTAAAAGGTAAATATCTTAACCTTTCGTAGGTTGTTATTACTTTTTAAGGATTTAAAGTGTTAGTTTAGTCTATAGAGACAAATAAGAACGTAGTTAATGCCTAAAATTTGGTTAGGGTTACTTGGAATAATAAATAGATTAATTAAAAGAACTCAGGGCCCACCCATATGGCATAAACGTAGGATAGGGGCGTTGGCCAAGATCTTGCATCCATCCTCATCCATCCTCCCCTCAATACGGTGCAGTCGTCCTGTCCCCTTTGCAGAAAAGCATCCCCAAAGAACGATGTTTCCACCTCCAAGCTTCACGGTTGGGATGGTGTTCTTGGGGTGGTACGCATCCTTCTTCTTCCTCCAAACATGGCGAGTGGAGTTTAGACCAAAAAGCTAAATGTTTGTCTCATCAGACCACATGACCTTCTCCCATTCCTCCTCTGGATCATCCAGATGGTCATTGGCAAACTTCAGACGGGCCTGGCTTGAGCAGGGGGACCTTGCGTGTGCTGCAGGATTTTAGTCCATGACGGCATGGTGTGTTACTAATGGTTTTCTTTGAGACTGTGGTCCCAGCTCTCTTCAGGTCATTGACCAGGTCCTGCCATGTAGTTCTGGGCGTCATCTTGAACTTCTTCCCTTTTCTAATAATTGCGACAACAGTTGATGCCTTCTCAACAAGCTGCTTGCCTATTGTCCTGTAGCCCATCCCAGCCTTGTGCAGGTCTACAATTTTATCCCTGATATCCTTACACAGCTCTCTGGTCTTGGCCATTGTTGAGAGGTTGGAGTCTGTTTGATTGAGTGTGTTGACAGGAGTCTTTTATACAGGTAACGAGTTCAAACAGGTGCAGTTAATACAGGTAATGAGTGGAGAACAGGAGGGCTTCTTAAAGAAAAACTAACAGTTCTGTGAGAGCCGGAATTCTTCCTGGTTGGTAGGTGATCAAATACTTGCAAATTAATTATTTAAAAATCATACAATGTGATTTTCTGGATTTTTGTTTAAGATTCCGTCTCCCACTGTTGAAGTGTAACTATGATAAAAATTACAGACCTCTACATGCTTTGTAAGTAAGAAAACCTGCAAAATCGCCAGTGTATCAAATACTTGTTCTCCCCACTGTAACTGATTCTGTATACAGTCAGAATCTAAGACCTTTTATGAACACGGGCCCAGATAGACTTTGAGATGCAGTAATTGACAGGTCAGATGAGTGCCAAGCTCAGCCTCCCAGCTGCTCATTCCTGCTTCCAAGCTGCAGCAGCCTCTGCAGGCCCATGTTGGGCATACACTGAGATGTCCTCATAGAAATCACCACAGTGCTCTATCGCCAGACCCTGTGTGCATCAAAGAAAGAATAATAATAACAATTACATTTGTTAAGTGCTTTTCATTACGCAGTTATATTCTCAGTGCATAGAAAAAAGGAAAGTAAATTATAGTATATTGGTACTGTCGTGAAAAAGCATTCACTGTCGTGAAAAAGCATTCTTGATTTCCACTATAATTGCATTTTAGTCATACAGAATTGTGTCGGATCTTCATACAAATTGTTATATAATATGAAGAGAAACCAAAGTAAACATAAAATTCAGTTTTGAAATGATATATACAGTGGATATAAAAAGTCTACACACCCCTAAATGCCAGGTTCTTGTCATGTAAAAGAATGAGACAATGATAAATCATGTCTGAACTTTTTCCACCTTTAATGTGACCTATAACGCGAACATTTCAATTGAAAAACAAACAAAAATCTTTGAGGAGGAAACATTTAAAATAAAAAACTCACAATAACCTGGTTGCATAAGTGTGCACACCCTTAAACAAATCTTATTGCAGCACTCAATCTTTTTGGGTAGAAGTCTATTAGCATGGCACATCTTGACATGGCAATATTTGCCCACTCTTCTTTGTTAAAGCGCTCCATATCTTTCAGATTGCAAGGACATCTCCTACGCACTCCTATGGACATCTCCCTCTTCAGATCACCCCACATATGTTCAATTGGATTCAGGACTGGGCTCTGGCTGGGCTATTCCAAAATGCTAATCTTCTTCTGGTGAAGCCATGCTTTTGTGGATTTGGAACTGTGCTTTGGAACGTTGTCGTGCTGAATGGTGAACTTTATCTTCAGCCTTCTAACAGATGCCTGAAGGTTTTGTGCCAAAATTGCCTGGTATTTGGAACTGTTCATAATTCCTTCCACCCTGACTAAGGCCCTGGTTCCAGCTGAAGAAAAACAGCCCCAAAGCATGATGCTGCTACCACCATGCTTCACTGTGGGTATGGTGTTCCTTGGATGATGTGCAGTGTTGTTTTTGCACCAAACATACCTTTTGGAATTATGGCCAAAAAGTTCAACCTTAGTTTCATCAGACCATATTTTTTTTGTTTTTGCAAACTTCAGCCGGGCTTGGATGTTTTTCTTTGTAATAAAAGGCTTCTGTCTTGCCACCCTACTCAATAGCCCATTCATACGAATACGGGAGATTGTTGTCACATGTAGCACACAGCCAGTACTTGCCAGACATTCATGCAGTTCCTTTAATGTTGCTGTAGACCTCTTGGAAGTCTCCCTGACCAGTTTTGTTCTCAACTTTTCATAAATTCTGGAGGGATGTCCAGTTCTTGGTAATGTCTCTGTTGTGCCATATTTTCTCTACTTGATGATGACTGTCTTCACTGTGTTCCATGGTATATCGAATGCTTTGGAAATTATTTTGTATACTTCTCCTGACTGATATCTTTCAACAATGAGATCCCGCTTTGGAAGCTCTCTGCAGACCATGGCTTTTACTCTGAGATGCAACAAAGAAAATGTCAGGAAAATCCGAACAGCTGAACTTTATTTGTGATTAATCAGAGTCACTTTAAATTATAGCAGGTGTGTAATGACTTCAATTTAACATGAGTTTGAATGTGATTGGTTAATTCTGAACACAGCCACATCCCCAGTTATAAGAGAGTGTGCACACTTACGCAACCTGGTTATTGTAAGGTTTTTATTTTTCATTTTTCCCCCTCAAAGATTTCAGTTTGTTTTTCAATTGAATTGTTCACATTATAGGTCACATTAAAAGTGGAAAAAGTTCTGACACAATTTATCTTTGTCTCATTCTTTTACATGCCCAATCGGTTTGAATCACAGCCCGACCAGACTAATGTCAGTGTAGACTGCTTTGCAAGGCTATCTCAGAATGTCTCAAAAGAAACCAGAGGTCTTGTCAAAGTCCTTACTTGAACACTATCGAGATGATGTGGCAGGACCGTAAATTAGCAAAATGCAAAGAAGAGTGGGCCAAGATTCCTCCACAGTGATGTAAAAGAGTAATCTCCAGTTATAGGAAACCTTTGGTTGCAGTTGTTGCTGCTAAAGGTGCAGCAATCAGTTATTAAGTTCAGAGGGGCAATAATTTTTAAGATAGGGCCAGTTGGTGTTTTCCTTAATAGCATTGCTTAAAAAAAGATGAAGCCCCACCATCAAGGCAATAAATGAATTAGCCAAATGAATGGCAAAGATAAAAGTTGGAAGGACAATACAATATGTTCTATATTGAAAACACATTTAGCCACAAGTTAAAAAAGGAATAACTACCTTTGAAAATTTCGAAATTCAAATTTTGCAAGCCACATAATGACAATTAAAACAAACAAACTGAAATAACAGAGTTGCTGAAGCAGAGACTGCAAGAAAGAAAGAGAGGGGAGGTAGAGAAGTATGCAGCTGTGAGGGAAAAGCGCCATTTCCTGTTTGTCACAGAGAGCTGAAGTTAGGGTCATTTTTTTTTCATTATTTAACTTGGACCTACAGGTTATTTGGAAGTTAAATTTACACATGAATTCAGACTGAGAAAATTTATGCCTGTCCTACGCCCACTTTTTCTAAACACTTCGTTGTTTGTATTCAGACTGAACTTACTATAAGCTTTAATGGTTATTATATGCTATTAATTTTGGGTTGTAAATTAAGATGCATCCTGATTTTCACTATATTCTATAACATTACTGCAGACATAAACAATATTTAAAAACTTTAATTGTTCTTTGGCTGTCTGATATTTTTCCAGATAAAACCTTTTTCAGTTTTGCATAGAACTCTCTTCACAGAAGGTAGTACCAGTTGTCTCAAGGCGTGTTCTCACTGCAGCTTAGCCTAGGGCTAAGAGCCTTCAAAGCCCTGGGCTAAAAAAGTGTTGACATTTGCATATTTTGAAATGGGCAAGCACCACCCTTAGCCTGGGGCTAGCTGGCCCTGCTCCAGAGTGTTCAGGATTACCAAGTGCCTACCAAGTGTTCAGGATTAGCCCCAGAAACACAATGACAAAATAACCAATGTAATGTATGTAAACCCTAATGTATTTTTTACTCAAGTGTTTCTACTAAGTGTAATTCAAAGTTCAAATGTTCCTAATGGCTTAAAATGTTGATGTTATACTGACTTTCACTCCATTTTTTTAAGTTTAAATTTAAAATGCTCCCAGCCTGCTCTGTTCAGGTTGATATTTTTGAACTTTTTCATATGTACATTGACTGATGAATTAATTTTAGCTACACAAACATCAAACACATATAATTATGTAAAGTAATCCAATCAATGTTGTAAAACAAATATTTCGCACCCCCTATTTAAATTATTGTACCAATTACATAAAATATCCAAAAGCTGGATTCCAACAGGAAGCCAGTGCCTTGTGGGTAGCTTTGTACATTTCTGGTGAAGTTCCCATGTTTATGGATGTCTGGGAATTTTCTAAAATGTCTTTCTTTTCATCATGTCTTTCTGGCCACTGTCAGAAATGAGGATTTCAGAAATGAATTGCCTATGAGCTAGGGGGGTTGATTGACTTCCATTAAAATATCTGAACAAATCTCAAAATAAGGATTTATGAGATATGCTCAGTATTCACAATTGAGTATTTTATAACAGTTGTCAAGGAGTTTAAATTACAGAAAACTAATGTGCTCAATAACCACAATATCCCGTCATTAACAAATACAGTCAAGGGTGGAGTTCACTTGAAAGGGCAATGCATGTTGGGAAATTGTAGGTGTGGCTTAGTTTATCACCCAATTCAATACCCAAAGTAAATACAACTCAAATCTGAAACCCTGTTTAAGTTGTATCAAATGAAAATATTTGTGTGTGCTTTCTCAAAAATGTAATTCAATTAAAATATTTATGCTTAAAACTAACACTAAACATATACATTTTGCAATCTTAATTTTATTCGTTCTGGGAACGTAGTCAACATATTATGTATGTAGGCACCTGAAAGTCGAACTAAAGTCATTCATTTGGATAGTAAGTGTTTAATTGTAAAAAAAATATAATTATATACATTATATTCATGTTACATATTTATATGTATATTTACTTTAAACACTTACTTCCCAAATTAATGGCCTTGGTTCAATTTTAAGGTGCGTAAGGCTTTTAAAGAATTAAAGAATAAAGGTTGACTAGTTACATTCCCTGCTTTATGTTCATATTTTAACATCACTGTTTATCTCTTTATTTCCTAGTTTTACTGAAGTTGTCAATGCACATGCTGACTGGGTGGTCATCTTGATCAACCAATGTTGAAAAGAGTAATGTTGATTCTACTAGCAACTACCGAGTGGTAGAGAGGGTTTTTTAGTGAATAATGCACACATCCATTGGTTTGAATAATTGCCAGTGGAAATAGTTTTCTAGGCAGAAACCATATCTTGTGATGAGAAATGATTGCAGGTGATTAGTGATTGCTTTGATAAACCCAGAATTAGTTGTTAAAATGCCTGCAAAGAAATTGGAATACTAGCCAGGAGCCAAATTATTGCACCGTGCTGCCAGTACAGCTCTCAATTGCAAATATAATAGCTTGACCAAAATTATACACTTTAAAATGACTTACGAAATTACAGCTGTTTTGTTCAGCATATTTCAAGGTTAGCTTAACCTTGACGAGACTGAACTGTTCTTCCTGCTCCACTGGGAAGGCCTGTTCACTTCTGAACATGTGTTTGCCTCTCCTGGTGGTTCTGTTGGGGCTTTTGAGTTGAATGGTCATGGAAATCTTGAATACAAACTGGCACTAGCGAACTATTTCCTATAGCTACCATACACAGCTTCTGTTCTTCGGCAGTGATGTTATCATGGGGAGCGTGAACTTTAACCTCAATAAGCTATGTTGCTTCGCCTAGCTGGCCCATTTTTGTTGGTGGACATCAGAATAATATTTGTAACTGTGGAAAATGCTGTGGTCAGGAGTAATACCTCTGATTGCTGTTATAATACACTAAGTACACATTGCCTCCAAATATTCTGGGCAAGGGTTGGGGATTAACAGGATCACCATCGCCCCCCTTTAGCTGCTGTCCAAGCTTCTATTTGGTAAATTCATCATCTGTGTATTATGGTTAGAGTAAGGCTCTATCCCCCAAAAAACCTTCTTCCTGCTCATATTCAGAGTCAGACATAATATATAATGTACAGATGCTGGTCATAAAATTTGAATATCATCAAAAAGTTGATTTATTTCAGTAATTCCATTCAAAAAGTGAAACTTGTATAATGTATACATTCATTCCACACAGACTGATACATTTCAAGTGTTTATTTCTTTTAATTTTGATGATTGTAACTGACAACTAATGAGCTGTCGCATTCCTTGTCAAGCCACTCTTGAACAAGACACTGCGTCAGAATTAAGCGTCTCGCCTGGGCTAAAGACAAAAAGGACTGCTGCTGAGTTATGTTCTCTGATTAAATTACATTTTGCATTTTCTCTGGAAATCAAGGTCTCAGAGTCTGGAGGAAGACAGGAGGGGCACAGAATCCAACGCAGCCGTCTATCAGGAAGTTTTAGAGCACTTCATGCTTCCTGCTGCTGACCAACTTTATGGAGATGCAGATTTCATTTTCCAACAGGACTTGGCACCTGCACACAGTGCCAAAGCTACCAGTACCTGGTTTAAGGACCATGGTATCCCTGTTATTAATTGGCCAGCAAACTCGCCTGACCTTAAGACCAATACATAAAAAAGATTTTTAGTAATGTTGGCCAACTGAAAAGTATGAACATAAAAAGTATGAGCATGTACAGCACTCAATACTTAGTTTGGGCTCCTTTTGCCTGAATTACTGCAGCAATGTGGCGTGGCATGGAGTCGATCAGTCTGTGGCACTGCTCAGGTGTTATGAGAGCCCAGGTTGCTCTAATAGTGGCGTTCAGCTCTTCTGCATTGTTGGGTCTGGCGTATCGCATCTTCCTCTTCACAATACCCCATAGATTTTCTATAGGGTTAAGTAATATTCAAATTTTCTAAGATACTGAATTTGGGATTTTCATTAGTTGTCAGTTATAATCATCCCACTTAAAAGAAATAAACATTTGAAATATATCAGTCTGTGTGTAATGAATTAATATAATATACAAGTTTCACTTTTTGAATGGAATTACTGAAATAAATCAACTTTTTGATGATATTCTAATTTTATGACCAGCACCTGTATGTATTTTCCTTTCTCTCTCAAGCAAAGTTTGACTGTCCGAGGTGAATATCAAAGACGAAATAGGTAACTTGCTTTCTAGCTTCCGAATACTAACTTCCATTTACACATTTTGTAATTTGTATTTGATAGGGTTGATGACAATGGCTTTATATTTTGAATCAAAATGGTATTTTGTAGTTTAAAAATCCTGTAAAATTATTTGTGAGAAGTCTACATGATGACATCATAAAAATGCTACATCTGATTGGTGCCTATTCAGT
This sequence comes from Esox lucius, assembly GCF_011004845.1. Taxonomy (NCBI): domain Eukaryota; kingdom Metazoa; phylum Chordata; class Actinopteri; order Esociformes; family Esocidae; genus Esox; species Esox lucius. Next base: position 29,554,745 of record NC_047573.1, on the reverse strand, counting down.
AATTTGCCCAGACTTGTTGAGATGAAAACAAAAAATGGTCCATACCCGAAGTTCAAGGTGAGAAACGTGTAGGTTTGCCAGCTTTCCATCTGTATTTAGCATAAATTGCTAACATTTTTAACAGTTCTTGTTAAGTTTTGGGGTTTTGTTTACCAATTTATGTAATGTTCTAGCTAACTATTTGACCCGAGAAGCAGCCCTCACAACGAACGTTAGCTTACTACTTTCAGCCTATATATATTATGTTGTGCACAAAAGAAAGAGAAGCATTTCAGTGTTACAACATCACATTATAATACACTGCGTCTCTCACACACACCCACGCAGTCACTCAATCACACGCTTACTCTCTCATCCACACTCATTAGTTTGACTGTTTTTGGTAGAACTTCTGAACTGTTTTGTAATACCTGGTCTCTCAATAGATTCAGTGGTTGGAGTTGGGTTAATTCTCCTTGACAAGTTCTGTTGCTACTTTCTGATTAAATTTCTAGCTACAGTTAAAAAACATATTGATCAAAACATATTGATAGTAATCCTTGACAAAGTGCTAAAATTATTGTTTTCAACTTCCAAATTAGTGTCCAATTACTGATCAATAAATAATTGATTGCTAAATAATTGTACCCTAATTGAAGTAGCTGTTTAATAGGACCTTGATTTTGCATAGCATTACAATGACTGCCTGACATAAATTATTATTATATTTATGATTAACAATGAAATTATTAATTACTTAGAAACTAGTTACTATGAATAAAGGTGCCATCAGTTGTATTCTTTTGAATGACTTGTTTGTCATTGAGTCAGTGTTGCTGATGCGAAGTAGACCCTTCATTACCAAACACCAAGTAAATAAATTAGGATACATTTACGAGTCATTAGCAAACTGTTAGTTACCCTTAAAACTAAAGCACATCTGGGTGATCACTAGGATATGTGAATATTTGATCTGTTGCATATGTCTGATTTATTACAAGACTCGTTAGGCAGAGAAAAGCCGTTGCTATCCAACATTGTCTACTTAGTCAGTGTACTGGTGAAGGGATAAATAGCCAAATAGACCATGAGATGGAAGGTTTACAAAGTTATTTCATGCTCCCTTGTAAAAGTATTTTCAGTATTTTAAAAATACAAAAATACAGTAGTTTATTTTGATACTTGGTTTGGCTGCTGTATTATGTAGTCTATTTTGATTAACTTAAAATTAAGGTATTTGGTATCTCATTTTAAAATACATTTTGATGTCTCTATGTACACACATACTCTTCCCGAAAGAACGCCTGGATTGATATAATTGGGAAGAAAACTGACCGGTAAACACAGTACCCGTTTATTTGAAAAGAGAATTATATCACAAATTTTTTCCTTTTTTTTGAGGAATACAACATTATCATGTTCTTTGAGGTAAACAACACCACTTGTCTTAAATTGAATTGTTTTAAAAATGACTCAATGTGCCTTAAGGAACAACTTGAGGTAAGTGGACTGTCACCGAAATATGATTTTTGGACAAACTATCCCTTTAAGTTGGGAAAACAAGGTAGAAAAAACAGGTAAATAGTCTCTAAATAGTTTTCCATTAGTGAGTTTAGAATTCTGACAACGGAACAATGTAATATAAGCCTACTTTGGAAAAGTCATGGAACGTGGAGGGTGTAGCTTTTAAAATGGCAGTTTTATTTTTAATTACAAACTCAAACACTTATTGGCATCTCTAGTGTTAAATGCCCTAAATATGATCTGTACTGCATATGCTTTGCCCTGTTCATCTTTACCTCGATCTTGCCTACTCTCCTATTTCCTGCCATTGAGAAACGTCCCCACCCATGCTTCACCATAGGGAGTGTGTTGGCTATAGGTGATGTTAGAAATCGGCGGTTTCGTATAGTGGTCAAATAATGTAGAACCCGTATCAAATCGAGGGAGAAGTTCGCTCACGTTCATTGGAAAATTACAGCACAGATGTCATTCGGTGAACGTTCCATTATCTTCTCACTGTAATGTTGGTTGCCAGCATGCCTATACATTTAAGGGCGTTTCTAACTAGCAAAGATCAGGTTTCGAAGATAATAACCCCCATGCCAAATGGCTATCGTAAACATTCCTTTGGTCATTAAAGCACATCCCACAGAGAGATAATCTAAACAGATTTTTCTGTTGTTCTCATTACTAGGCACGTTCACTTCCAATGAAACGTACATTCATATTGTAATTGTTAATGCTCAGATTCCACAGTGATGAGCGGTGCCTGTTTTTCTCCAGATGTGACGCTAGGAGAGAACCAGGCAAATTCCCAGCTGGTTGTCCTGTACTTTTTCCTGAGTGATAGTTTTGGTCTGGTTACTCTAACATTAAGTCCTGATTGGTGGAGTACTGCAGAATCACAAGCTGGATTGGCTTGATGGGCACTTTTTAAATACCATACAGTCAAGCTGCTCCCAACAACAGCGTCATCACATGCAGGCACGCATGTGATGATGCTCCTAGAGATAAAATGTATCTCTAGGAGCAATAGAATAGTTCTACCTGGAACCCAATTAATTTCCTCTTGGAAGAAAAAAGGGTACTTCCTGGAACCACTTTTTTTTTTCTACTACACAGACAGCGGAAGAAGCCATTTTAGAGTGTAAGTGTGACGGGAGAATATATGTAAGGTGTTTTTACTGTATGTACATTTTCATGAAATGAAAAGAATAACTGGCGATTATCCTAATGCTTTACCTCATAGATGTGATCATGTTCAGGTTCCTCATAAATTGCCTCTTCCTTCTTCCCCTGAGAAAGTGTTAGAGACAACCGCAAAGAATTGTGCATGAGATCTAAATTATGTCTTATATTTCATTCAGCATTAAACTGATCCACACTGTATTAAATTCAAGTTGAGTAAAAACAAGGAAATTACCTAAAAAGTGCAATAAAATACATCATCATGTTGTTTTTGCTAAGGTTTTGAGTCATTTAGCTAGATGTGATGGTGCCACGTGGCTTACCAGGGTTCGGCGACGTAGCAGTGGGACAAGAATCATCAACATTAAGAGTGATCCCTGGACAAAGATCAAAACATCTTTAAAATTGCTCCTTCTTTGCGCCGCCTCAAAGTGAATGCGTCCTAGAGAGAGACAGAGAGTCAGAGAGTTTTAACATATTTAAATCACAAGCTGTGAAAAACCTTTATGATCTTCAAAACTCAGGAGGACTACGGTGATGATTTATATATATTATATTATACATACTCCTGAATAAAACAATGACTGTTCCTTCAAATATAACACACAATGCTTTGGAACAAGGTATTTTGGTCAATTATTTTCAGCTGGGTTGACGTGTTGCTCACACTTGGGGTTGGGTCAGATTACCTTCGGGGACCAGTATGAAAAATATGACTATCCATATCTATCACTCATTACAGCCAGTTGCTCTACACCAGAGCATCTGCAAAACAATACAAATGTAATTGTGTTGTGCACAACTCTTTTGGTTTTCCAACACAAAACACCATAAAATTGCCCAAAAGAATAGTACAACAAATTCACCTGTCTTTACTGTGATTTGACTATATGATTTCATCATAATGAAATCAGAGTTCAGTTCATGTAATAGGGTTGACCTTAAAATGAGGGACATATTAATTACTTGCATGAAATAAATAAAAATACTCAGAAATAACTTTGGCATAGCTGCCCCCCAAATTAGGGCCTTTAAATTATGGTGGAACTTGGAGTCACTTGGGGATTAAGTGGGTTCAAATCATTATAGGAAGTGACACAGGGTTGATTTAGGGAACAGTAAGAATGTTGCATATTCATTTAATATAACAGGTTTTTACAATTAAATATAGGTGCATATTTTCCACCAGAAATGGGGGTCTCAAAAGAAATATTTTTACATCAACCACAAATGCAATGAAGTACAATAGCCTACTCACGGGACACTTGTATCTCTGTCCCCGGTCCCCAAGTGTTGTCAATCTGACAAAAGTACACTCCGCTGTCTTCTATTGTTAAAGATGTGATACAGATATTCGTTTGATTAATTATCTTAATGTAATTTGACATCTGCAGTTTGTTCCTGTTATCCGCCTCAGTTTTGTATTTAGGTGCCTTGTACCAGTTCACATTTGCATCCTTGGGATTTTTGGGCGAAACCTTGCAATATATGCACACTTTTCTTCCAGGATTCATCCCAATGAAACGAGGATTCTGGGAGAGCTGAAATGTTCCTTCTGAAACCACAGTAGAAACATGAGGGATTAGAGACACAAGCGTAGGTCAGTAAGAGAGACATCACTGGAGGCATTGAACTTGTTATTATGAAGACTTTACATTTTTAAAGATATTAGGTGTGACTAAATAGATTTTTAACATAAGATTTTATTTGTGATACTGATTAGTAAACTGTATATTGTCATGCCTCAATGTGTAGGCATCTTCTCATTGTATGAAATCATATATGCTTTAAACAGCCAAATATTTATTCAATGCACTGCATTTTACTCTGACAAAAAACTACAAACTAAATGTAAACAAAGTATTAGATATTGCAAATTGTATGATGTATATTTTGATGTTCATTATATGTTTTGAGGTTTGTTTAACTTCCTCTTTTACACAGATGGGCAGGAAACAATGCAGGAGACGTGGTTCACTGCAAAATAGTATGCAAAAAATTTTTTTTTTCAATTAATCTAATGTAATATATATAATATATTGTTAATATCTACAAATAAATAAAAAAGGTCCTTCGAGAGCACTTCAAGTAAAAAGATATGTCATTTAAATAGAGAAGTATTGTATGCCATATTTGCCAGAACACATGCTAATTATAATTTTAGTCAGTGATAGTGTACTAGGGTTCTCTTACCTGACAGGTTACAGAAGATGAGTCCCAGGTATGCAACCAGAAGCCAGTACATGGTGGTAAACATGATAGATAAACGTGGTAGACGTGGTAGATATTAAAAAGCAAATAGACAACCGTCCCCAAAATAATCTATGCAGAATCTTGACAACAGCTTTTGTAGCTGTGAAAGAGACTCCAGCATCAGTGGGTGTTGCCATTTATTTTTTTTGCTCACTACAGGGGCGGTCTGGAACAAGAAATTCAGCCCTGGCACTGTAGCCACATCAGCCCACATTACCAGACCTGCACACCCCACCCATGGACACATGTATTCGATACATACGTTTGTGTACAGATGGTACACCCAGGGCGTCTATACATTCTGTCTGTTGTGTGCTGTCTGTCTATACATTTTGTCTGTTGTGTGCTGTATGTCTTTACATTTTATCTGTTGTGTGCTGTCTGTCTATACTTTTGATCTGTTGTGTGCTGTCTGTCTATACATTTTAACTGTTGTGTGCTGTCTGTCTATACATTTTGTCTGTTGGGGGCTGTCTGTCTATACATTTTAACTGTTGTGTGCTGTCTGTCTATGCATTTTGTCGTTGAGACGTGGAGTCGTTTAGAAACACTGTTTAGTTTAGTATAAATGTGGAAGCACTGACTTGTGCTCACAAACAGTGAGACCATAACACACAAAGACAGGGGAAGCAGAAGAACCATATATACTGGGGGGAATGATTAGTATGAGGACCAGATGCGCTAAACAAGACAACAGGTGAAATTAATAAATGAGGTTGGCGGTGGTGTTAGAAGACCGGTGACGTCGACCGCCGGAGCCTGCCTGCTGCAGGGGGAGGAGAGGCAGCAGAGGGCGCAGTTGTCACAGGAACATATAAATAGACAATAGGAGAGTGCCAAATAATACAGAAAATAAATACTATAAAATATGCTAATTCTAGCCCCTTTTGCCAAACCGTTTACCGTGAGTTTATAATAAACGTTTTGTGTTTGAAGGTAGCTTTGGTTGTCTTGTGTATTTTGTTCTTACCCTTCCTTTTCACTATTATAATTTGCATGATTTGTGTTATGGGTCTCTTTACCATACACCCTAGACTTCTGGAGCCACAGGGTTCGTAACAGTGTGTCTCTTAATGTTGTCTTCCTACCTCCACTTCACTTGACTATGGTGCAGAAGCTGGGCTGTCTATACTGGGCCCAGCACAATTCTAATTGTTAATAGATGAACACACAATTCAGATAAAGGAGAACATAAGTAAGCCAATGACTTACAATACCTTATCTAACAGGCTATACAACAACTATTGCAAATGAGTGCCTTTCATGGAAGACTATGTTCCACCCTACCTTATTAATTACATACTGTACGCATGCATTTATTCAATGTCTTATTTTAATAAATGACCAACTATTTTTGTTCAATGTAAAGTTATGTACAAATGTTTATAGTAGAAGGCGGCTATTGCAACAGGTTAAGTTTTAACATTTTTAAGTTTTAAAAAAATTGCATGGCTTTTCAAAGTAACACTCTCAAATAAAAATAGCTCTAGATACCTTTAAAGTGAGCAGTTATCTAGTTTACAGCCACATCCCCAGTAATAAAAGGGTATGCACACTTATGCAACCAGGTTATTGTGAGTTTTTTATTTATTTTCTTTCCGCCCTTAAAGATTTCAGTTTGTTATTCAATTGAATTGTTCACATTATAGGTCACATTAAAAGCTTTTTGACAATTCAACATATGTATCACACGTTGCCATATTTGCCGGACGCGTAAGCAGAGCCGGCCAAGAAGAATGTCTCTGTATAATCCAGAGTCAAATTCCTCGTAAATGTACACATACCTGGCGAATAAAGCTGATTCTAATTAAGAGGCATTAGAAAACAAATAGGAATTGCCTATAACCAGTTGAACACTCCTTGCCGGATCAGTCAGTGTTAGAGTTTACATAGCTGGCCATAAAAGGAATTTGCATTTTAACTTATGGATTTTGTACAGTGTCTTTGGAAAGGGTTTCTAAACCATTTCTACTTCAATATGATTGGGCTACATCTCTACATCACATGCTAAAGGTCTGTCAAATATTCAGTCGTTCCAATTAATCCAATAACCCTTGATCTTCCAAAATCGGGCTGTTTCTCTGAACATAACTCAAAATTGAAGGATGTGTTAATCTCTTCTGTTAGTTGTTTTATTCATGTTTCTAATTGCATCAAAACCTTGACAAATAAATGGCAATTTCTCTAAAAGGATATTGACATTGTTGTATATATATATCCATATATCTGTAGCTTTTCACGCATACATTAATACAGTAGGGCTGCAACGATTAGTCGACATAATCGACAACGTCGATTATAAACATTCGTCAAACTCAGAATTTCAGTGTCGATGCGTCGTTCCAGGGATTTTCTTAAGGGGAGAGACTGCCATCTTGGCATTTTTCCCCTTAAGAATATTTCTGGTTCTTCATAAATATTGTGATTCATTCCATTTAATGTTTTAAGCCCATGTTACAGCCCATGTTACAGCTATCTAAATACTTGCCTAATCCTCAAAAACTGTCTGAGTTTTTCAGTGCAACTCTTCTTGGCTGTGTTGTTCGGTGCATTTGACAAATAATCCTTGAAACTTGAACTATACAGTAGGGAAAACAAGTATTTGATACACTGCCGATTTTGCAGTTTTTCCCACTTACAAAGCATGTAGAAGTCTGTAATTTTTATCATAGGTGCTCTTCAACTGTGAGTGAAGGAATCTAAAACAAAAATCCAGAAATTACATTGTATGATTTGTAAGTAATTAATTTGCTTTTTATTGCATGACATAAGTATTTGATACATCAGAAAACCAGAACAAGAATTTGGTACAGAAACCTTTGTTTGCAATTACAGAGATCATACGCTTCCTGTAGTTCTTGACCAGGTTTGCACACACTGCAGCAGGGATTTTGGCCCACTCCTCCATACAGACCTTGTCCAGATCCTTCAGGTTTCAGGGCTGTCGCTGGGCAATACAGACTTTCAGCTCCCGTCAAAGATTTTCTATTGGGTTCAGGTCTGGAGACTGGCTAGGCCACTCCAGGACCTTGAGATGCTTCTTACGGAACCACTCCTTAGTTGCCCTGGCTGTGTGTTTCGGGTCGTTGTCATGCTGGAAGACCCAGCCACAACCCATCTTCAATGCTCTTACTGAGGGAAGGAGGTTGTTGGCCAAGATCTCGCGATACATGGCCCCATCCGTCCTCCCCTGAATACGGTGCAGTCGTCCTGTCCACTTTGCAGAAAAGCATCCCCAAATAATGATTTTTCCACCTCCAGGCTTCACGGTTGGGATGGTGTTCTTGGGGTTGTACTCATCCTTCTTCTTCCTCCAAACCGAGTGGAGTTTAGACCAAAAAGCTCTATTTCTGTCTCATCAGACCACATGACCTCCCATTCCTCCTCTGGATCATCCAGATGGTCATTGGCAAACTTCAGTCGGGCCTGGACATGCGCTGGCTTGAGCAGGGGGACCTTGCGTGCGCAGCAGGATTTTAGTCCATGATGGCGTAGTGTGTTACTAATGGTTTTCTGTGAGATTGTGGTCCCAGCTCTCTTCAAGTCATTGACCAGGTCCTGCCGTGTAGTTCTGGGCTGATCCCTCACCTTCCTCATGATCATTGATGCCCCATGAGGCAAGATCTTGCATGGAGCCCCAGACCGAGGGAGATTGACCGTCATCTTGAAATTCTTCCATTTTCTAATAATTGCGCCAACAGTTGTTGCCTTCTCACCATCGCGAGAAAAAATGGTTAGATGAAGGAAGGGTGCTCGGTAATCTTGGGTCGTCAGGGCGAAAGATAATTCTGTATACTGTGTGTTTTACCCCCCAATAGATTGTCTAAACGATAGGCTGTCACAAGGGACCAGCAAGCCACCATATTCATTTAAATAGCTAAATGTCTACTCGATGATTAAGGTGTTTATATACCACATGTATTTTGCTAGCTTGCTCATTAGCATAGTGAGTAGCTAATACTAAACCGTTAAACTAGTAGGTGTTTGCTATTTTGTTTTATATCGAGCGTTGACTATACCCACGTGGGATGCAAATAACCAGATAGCGCTCTGAGCTAGACCCGGATGCTCCGCTGGATCCGGATAGGAATCAAAGACGTCATCCTTCGTTTTCTATGGCCAGAAACCAGAGAACCAATTGAGTGTTTATTGTTAGAGTGGGTTGAAATGTGTCATATTTTAACGTGAATAATCATCTAAAAGGTAAATATCTTAACCTTTCTTAGGTTGTTATTACTTTTTAAGGATTTAAAGTGTTAGTTTAGTCTATAGAGACAAATAAGAATGTAGTTAATGCCTAAAATTTGGTTAGGGATACTTGGAATAATAAATAGATTCATTAAAAGAACTCAGGGCCCACCCATATGGCATAAACGTAGGATAGGGGATATTAAAATAGTTACTAGTAACTTTTTTATTCTTACTAGTAACAATTGCTTTTTTACTTGTCATCTGTAATGACTAGCCTAAATGACTACTTGATAGTTGAATTAAAAAAGATATTAGTAACAATACAACTTTTGATAGTAATAATTGGGAAATATAGTAGTAACTAATGAATAAGTACTAGTATCTATTGAATAGTTACTACTAAAACTGAAATATGTACTAGTGATTATTTTAATAGTTTATAATCAGAAGCAAATAAAAGATATCTGAATGGCAGATCTCCAAAGATTTCAAATGCAAAAACCTGGAATTTGTTACTAGTAACTAGTTGTTATTGGAATAGATACTAGTAACCATTGGAAAAGTTACTAGTAACTAAAGAATAAGTACTAGTCACTTTAAAATAGTTACTAGTAAGTTTGTTGGATTAAATGTTAAAACGGCTTGCCATACACAATCATAAAACAAAACATGGCAAAAAAAAAATAATGAACTGACCCCTGTTTAAAAGTCAGCATACCCTTAGTTCTTAATACTGTGTATTGCTCCCTTTAGCATCAATGACAGCATACAGTCTTTTGTAATAGTTGTCTGTGAGGCCCTGAATTCTTGCAGGTAGTATAGCTGCCAATTTGTCTTGGCAAAATGCCTCCAGGTCATGTAAAGTCTTTGGTAGTCTTGAATGAACCGCAAGTTTGAAAACTCCCCAGAATGTCTCTATGATATTAAGGTCAGGAGATGGTGATGGCCATTCCAGAACCTTCACTGTTTTCTTCTGTAACCACTGGAGGGTCAACTTGACCTTGTGCTTAGGGTTATTGTCATGCTGGAAAGTCCAAGAGCATCCCATGCGCAGCTTTAATGCAGAAGCATGCAAATGGTCTGCCAGTATTTTCTGATAACATGCTGCATTCATCCTGCCATCAATTTTTACAATATTCCCCATGCCTTTAGAGCTCACACACCCTGAAAACATCAGTGAGCTACGACCATGCCTCACAGTGGGGATGATATTCTGTTCACTATAGGCCTTGTTGACACCTCTCCAAACATAGCGCTTATGGTTGTGACCATAAAGCTCTATTTTGATCTTGTCACTCCAAATTAAAGTGTGCCAGAAGCTGTAATGCGTGTGAAGGTGTTATTGGGCATATTGTAACCAAGATTTGTTTGTGGCATTGGCGCAGTAGAGGCATCTTTCTGGAAACTCGACCATGCAGCTCATTTTTGTTCAAGTATCGTTGTATTGTGCTCCTTGAAACAACCACACCGTCTTTTTCCAGAGCAACCTGTATTTCTCCTGAGGTTACCTGTAGTGTTGAATGGATTTCCTGCCTGTTGGGCCCTGTCCGGGGCATCCCCCGGGTAGGGCCACAGTGTCGCCGGACCCCGCCGTCTTAGTTCCAAGGTGTTACGCTGCTATATTATTGTGCTGAGGGATATGAGGAATGCACTTTCTAACTTTTCCACACCTTTTTTTCCACACCTGCGGAGTACCTGGTTTGGGGGGCCCGTTGCTGTCCCAGTCTTTGTCCACCTGGTCATACTTTTGACCTAGTCTAGAATCAAATAGACTCTGGATTTAGCCCGGAGAATTTATTTATTATTCAAATTTGACTCTTAATATCTCACCCGGCACAGCCAGAAGAGGACTGGTCACCCCTCTGAGCCTGGGTCCTCTCTAGGTTTCTTCCAAAAATGCAGCCTTCTTAGGGAGTTTTTCCTAGCCACTGAAATCCAACACTACTGTTGTTTGCTCCTTGGGGTTTAAGGACGGGTGTCTCTGTAAAGCACTTTGTGACAACTGCTGTTGTAAAAAGGGCTTTATAAATACATTTGATTGATTGATGATTGAGTGTTTTCTTTGTATCCCAAACAATTCTTTGGACAGTTTGGCTGAAATCTTTCTTGATCTAACTGACCTTGGTTGGTATCAAGAGATCCCTGAATTTTCCACTTCTTAATAAGTGATTAAACAGTACTAAATGGCATTTGCAAGGCTTTGGATCTATTTATATATTCTTTTCCATCTTTATTAAGTTCCATTACCTTGTTCCGAGGATCTTTTGACAGTTCTTTTCTGTTCCCCATGGCTCAGTGCCTCCATGTGAGAGCTAACAAACCTGTCGACTATTTATACACAGACACTGATTGCAATTTAAAATGCAGCAGGTGTGGGACATTCAACTTTAATTGCCATTTTCACCTGTGTGTGTGTCACCATGTATGTCTGTAACAAGGCAAACATTCAAGGGTATGTAAACTTGATCAGGGCCATTTGGGTGATTTCTGTTATCTTTGATTCATAAAGGAGCCAAACATTAATTCATTCATTCATCTTCTTCCGCTTATCCGGGGCAGGGTCGCGGGGGCAGCAGTCTAAGCAGAGATGCCCAGACTTCCCTCTCCATAGACACTTCCTCTAGCCCTCCCGGGGGGACACCGAGGCGTTCCCAGGCCAGCCGGGAGTCATAGTCCCTCCAGCGTGTCCTAGGTCTTCCCCGGGGTCTCCTCCCGGTGGGACGGGCCCGGAACACCTTCCCGGGAAGGCGTTCAGGAGGCAACCCGGAACAGATGCCCAAGCCACCTCTGCTGACCGTTCTCGATGTGGAGGAGCAGCGGCGCTACTCTGAGCTCCTCCCGGGTGACCGAGCTTCTCACTCTATCTCTAAGGGATCGCCCAGCCACCCTGCGGAGAAAGCTCATTTCGGCCGCCTGTATCGGGGGTCAATCTCCCGTTCCATCCTTCCCTCACTCGTGAACAAGACCCCTAGATACTTAGACTCCTCCACTTGAGGCAAGAACTCTCCACCAACCTGAAGTGGGCAAGCCACCCTTTTCCGACTGAGGACCATGGCCTCGGATTTGGAGGCACTGATTTTCATCCCGAACGCTTCACACTCGGCTGCAATCCGTCCCAGTGCATGCTGAAGGTCCTGGTTTGAAGAGGCCAACACGACAACATCATCCGCAAAGAGCAGAGACGAAATCGTGTGGTCCCCAAACCTGACACCCTCTGGCCCCTGGCTGCACCAAGATATTCTGTCCATAAAAATTACGAACAGAACTGGCGACAAAGGGCAGCCCTGCCGGAGTCCAACATGCACCGGGAACAAGTCTGACTTACTGCCGGCAATGCGAACCAAGCTCCTGCTTCGGTCGTACAGGGACCTGACAGCCCATAGCAAAGGACCCAGGACACCATACACCCGAAGCACCTTCCACAGGATGCTGCGAGGGACACAGTCGAATGCCTTCTCCAAATCCACAAAACACATGTGGATTGATTGGGCAAACTTCCATGAACCCTCCATCACCCTATAGAGGGTATAGAGCTGGTCCAGTGTTCCACAGCCCGGACAAAAACCACACTGTTCCTCCTGAATCTGAGGTTCTACTATCGGCCGTATTCTCCTCTCCAGTACCCTGGCATAAACTTTACCGGGGAGGCTGAGAAGTGTGATCCCCCTGTAGTTGGAACACACCCTCCGGTCCCTTTTCTTAAAAAGAGGGACCACCACCCCGGTCTGCCATTCCAGAGGCACTGTCCCCGACGGCCACGCGATGCTGCAGTGGCGTGTCAACCAAGACAGCCCCACAACATCCAGAGACTTGAAGTACTCAGGGCGGATCTCATCCACCCCCGGTGCCTTGCCACCGAGGAGTTTCTTGACTACCTCATTGACTTCAGCCCAGGTGATGGACGAGTCCACCTCTGAGCCCTCAGCCTCTGCTTCCTCAATTTAAGACGTGACGGTGGGATTGAGGAGATCCTTGAAGTACTCCTTCCACCGCCTGATGACATCCCCAGTTGAGGTCAACAGCTGCCCACCTCCACTGTAAACAGCATTGGTAGGGCACTGTTTCCCTCTCCTGAGGCGCCAGACGGTTTGCCAGAATCTCTTCGAGGCCAGCCGATAGTCCTTCTCCATGGCCTCACCGAACTCCTCCCAGGCCCGAGTTTTTGCCTCCACAACCACCCGGGCTGCAGTCCACTTGGCCTGCCGGTACCCGTCAGCTGCCTCAGGAGTCCCACAAGCCAACAAGGCCTGATAGGACTCCTTCAGCTTGATGGCATCCCTTACTTCCGGTGTCCACCACCGGGTTCGGGGATTGCCGCCTCGACAGGCACTTGAGACCTTACGGCCACAGCTCCGAGCGGCCGCTTCGACAATGGAGGTGGAGAACATGGTCCACTCGGACTCAATATCTCCAGCCTCCCTCGGGATCCTGTCGAAGCTTTGCCGGAGGTGGGAGTTAAAGATCTCTCTGACAGGAGATTCGGCCAGACGTTCCCAGCAGACCCTTAAGGTACGCTTGGGTCTGCCGAGTCTGTCCAGCTTCCTCCCCCGCCATTGTATCCAACTCACCACCAGATGGTGATCAGTTGACAGCTCCGCCCCTCTCTTTACGACAACAAAATCAATCATCGACCTACGGCCTAGGGTGTCCTGGTGCCACGTGCACTGATGGACACCCTTATGTTTGAACATGGTGTTTATTATGGACAAACTGTAACTAGCACAGAAGTCCAATAACTGAACACCACTCACGTTCAGATCAGGGGGGCCGTTCCTCCCAATCACGGCCCTCCAGGTGTCACTGTCGTTGCCCACGTGGGCGTTGAAGTCCCCCAGTAGAACGATGGAGTCCCCAGTCGGAGCACTTTCCAGCACCCCTCCCAGAGACTCCAAGAAGGTCGGATACTCTGCACTGCCGTTCGGCCCGTAGGCACAAACAACAGTGAGAGACCTATCCCTGACCCATAGGCGCAGGGAAACGACCCTCTCGTTCTCCGGGGTAAACTCCAACACATGAGCTGGGGGGCTATAAGCAAACCCACACCAGCCCGCCGCCTCTCACCATGGGCAACTCCAGAGTGGTGAAGAGTCCATCCTCTCTCAAGGAGTGTGGTTCCAGAGCCCAAGCCGTGCGTAGAGGTGATCCCGACTATGTCTAGTCGGAACCTCTCAACCTCACGCACAATCTCAGGCTCCTTCCCCGCCAGCGAGGTGACGTTCCATGTCCCTAGAATTAGTTTCCGTGTCCAGGGATCGGGTTGTTGAGGCCCCTGCCTTCGACCTCCGCCCGATCCTCTACGCACCGACCCCTTATGGTCCCTCCTGCAGGTGGTGAGCCCACGGAAAGGCGGCCCCACGTCGCTCCTTCGGGTTGAGCCCGGCGGGACCCCATGGGGAAAGGCCCGGCCACCAGGCGCTCGCAAACGAGCCCCAAGCCCGGACCTGGCTCCAGGGTGGAGCCCCGGCTGCGCCATACTGGGCGACGTCACGGTCCTCAAAATGTTTTTCATCATTAAAGGGTTTTTGAACTGCTCCTCCATGAATTGCCACCTTAACGTGGTGGAGGGGTTTGAGTACCCAAGTGACCCTAGGAGCTATGTTGTCTGGGGCTATATGCCCCTGGTAGGGTCTCCCAAGGCAAACATGTCCTGGGCGACGGGTCAGACTAAGAGCGGTTCAAAAAGGAGCCAAACAACTACGTGAAAATAAACAGCTTTATATTATCACTATCCTTAAAGAAAATGGTTTTTTTGCAAGGTCATTCATATTTTCAAAATCATTGCCAAAATTTCTCATTTTCTGGCAGGATATGCAAACTTATGAGCATGCTAAACCGCTGCCTCCAAGATACAAATAGCACTGCAACATACGTTTGAATATGACCCACTGCTATTGAAGCACACTTACTGTTTCTTTCCTACTTCGGTCCTATCCAAACATATACAGTGGGTACGGAAAGTATTCAGACCCCTTTACATTTTTCACTCTTTGTTTCATTGCAGCCATTTGCTAAAATTTTATTTGAAATGTAGACATCTTAGCAAATTAATTAAAAAAGAAAAACTGAAATATCACATGGTCATAAATATTGGTGAGGTCGAAGGAACTGCCCAAGGAGCTCAGAGACAGAATTGTGGCAAGGCACAGATCTGGCCAAGGTTACAAAATAATTTCTGCAGCACTCAAGGTTCCTAAGAGCACAGTGGCCTCCATAATCCTTAAATGGAAGAAGTTTGGGACGACCAGAACTCTTCTTAGACCTGGCCGTCCAGCCAATCTACAATTGTGGGAGAAGGGCCTTGGTGAGAGAGGTAAAGAAGAACCCAAAGATCACTGTGGCTGAGCTCCAGAGATGCAGTAGGGAGATGGGTGAAAGTTCACAAAGTCAACTATCATTGCAGCCCTCCAGCAGTCGGGGCTTTATGGCAGAGTGGCCCGACGGAAGCCTCTCCTCAGTGCAAGACATATGAAAGCCTGCATAGAGTTTGCCAAAAAACACAAGAAGGACTCCCAGTCTATGAGAAATAAGATTCTCTGGTCTGATGAGACCAAGATTTAACTTTTTGCCGTTAATTCTAAGCGGTATGTTTCGAGAAAACCAGGCACTGCTCTTCACCTGCCCAATACAATCCCAACAGTGAAACATGGTGGTGGCAGCATCATGCTATGGGGGTGTTTTTTAGCTGCAGGGACAGGACGACTGGTTGCAATTGAAGGAAGGTTCACCTCCCAACAAGACAATGACCCTAAGCACACAGCTAAAATAACAATGGAGTGGCTTTGGAACAAATCTGTGACCGTTCTTGACTGGCCCAGCCAGAGCCCTGATCTAAACCCAATTGAGCATCTCTGGGGAGACCTGAAAATGGCTGTCCACCAATGTTCACCATCCAACCTGATGGAACTGGAGAGGATCTGCAAGGAAGAATGGCAGAGGATCCCCAAATCCAGGTGTGAAAAACTTGTTGCATCCTTCCCAAGAAGATTCATGTACTAGCTCTAAAGGGTGCTTCTACTCAGTACTGAGCAAAGGGTCTGAATACTTATGACTATGTGATATTTCAATGGCTGCAATGAAACAAAGAGTGAAAAATTTAAAGGGATCTGAATACTTTCCGTACCCACTGTATATGTTGAGATTACTACTACACACTACAAGGAAGCACACTTCATATATCCACTGAGGATCCCTGGCATGCAATAAAACAACAGAGTCTTGCCTGCAAAAGCTCTTTAGCCAATGACTGGACTCAATCTCTGTCCAGGAAACCAGCTCCAACAGGATTCATTCTGAAGTCTATCCCCTGCTTCAGAAGTGTGATAAAGAGTGTACAAGCATGATCGGAGCAAAGCCTGGTAGAGACATTAGCACCAACTGGCATAAAGGCTGAAGGTCACTGTATTGCTCCTGACCTTTCATTTGCTTCTTTTAATGTAAGCACATATCCAGAGGAACATTCCCCTTTTACCTGTGGAACTGGCAAGGATGAGAGAGCCCATGTCCAGGATAAAGCTATATTAATAGAGACTGTACAGCATTTTTGTTTCTAAATAGTCATTTCAAATTTCCGTTGGATCACCCCAAACTACCCAAAACAGTAACCCAAATAAATCCAGACCTACTCAAAAGAACAGTAAAGAACACAAAACTAAAGAAAATAACACAAAAGAATGCAACAAGAATGCAAAACATCCAGGAAGTATGCACAAGTTGCATGGGTAACTGTAAATCATGGTTGTATTCTTTAAGCAGCTTTTAACTTTAAGTATAACTACCAGTAGCAAAATCATTAATGGAAGCATGATTTTGTTAGTGGGAGCATGTAAGCATGTTTCATTTTTAGTGGCCAAATAACCTTTAAGTAACAAGACATTCAATACAACTCTAATCCCAACCGATGTCATTGTAACGTGAGATCAGCTTGATAGTTTAATGCGACAATTGGTCTTCCATTGCACAGTTTCAGTCTCAACTGCTGGGTTTAAATGTACTCTCTTAATGTGTACTTGGAAGTTGCTGAAATTATTTGCTTATTTACTTATTAGAAAAAGACATTTTAATTTCCAATTTGTATATTCATGTAAGCTATTTGGGGGACTTTTTTTGACAGAACAACAAAAAAGAAATCTGTAATATATTTTTTATTTGAAAAGGCACTTGTTATTCTAGCCTGGGCAAAAATAGCCATTGCTAAAAAATGACAAGTTTATTCTTCATATTCCTATGTAGACAAACAGTAGAGGGCGTACAGTTATTATTTTGAGAAAGTCTGCATCTGCAACATATTATTCATACAGTGAATGATGAAACTCTTATCCATGAACATTAAATTCCAAACACTGAACAGTACAAAAGAAGACCAATTACATTTCCTCATTTTGAATATTTTATTCCCGTCACATGGTTCAATTTTACATGAATAAAATAGATTTAAAATTGATAATACAAAGAAAAAAAAGAAACCTTTTAAGATTAAGCCAAAAGTATGTACAGGCAACAGTTATTGCAAGCATACTATTACATTATTGCACATGACTCTCTTTACATTACAAATGTAAACAGTGGTATAGAGTATGTCAATAATGCCTATATTTGTAATATGAATAACCTGCATAACTACAGTTTATTCATGAAGTGGAACAACAGCCTTAAGATCAGTGATCTGAAATCTCTCTCTAATAATTGCCACTCTACATAATAATCCTTGGTTGAGAAGACAATATAAGCGTAACAACCAATTTTAGCCCATTGAAAAAGATAGCGGAGTGCATCCCATTCACCCAAATGATCAGTCTTGATGTGTTAGAAAATGGGTAATGTGAGATCAATAACTATGTTTTTGGCTTGTCAAGTGGCTGTTGTATCCCTTCAAGAAAGACACCTTAACCACACGTATTTATGAAATATAGGGTATTTCACACATAAAAAGTGACATATTGGTTTAGGTACCCTGTAAGTCTACAGTATGTATCTATAAATCTAAAGAATGAGCAAGACTGTGAATAGTTAAGATCTATAACCCTTGCAGTTTTCACAGCCATATTTCCAATAAAGAAGTAATGTTATATAAATGTTCCCAAAAAAATTATTATACAAATAAGACATTTTAACATTACAAAATGTTGCTTACATAACTCTCAATTAACTTTGGCAGCCATTAAAGCGGTGAATACTTTTAAATACTATACTATAGACTCCTTAGACAAAAATATGTCCATAATTTTTTCAAGAATTGCTCAACCTAAGTGTATAGTATATGTATATGGTAAATAATTATTGGTGGATAATTATAATTATCAAAATAAGTCATAGAATTTATAGAGAAAAGGCCTGAGGGTCAATTTACACAACAATATAGAACATAAATGAGAGAAAAAAATGATCATTTGGAATCAGTGCCAGCCACTGATAGACTTACAGGGTAATGAAACCAATGTGCCATTTTGTAATTTGGTTTAACTATTCCTTTAAGGACTTTTAGCTGTTACATTTATTTTCAAGAGATTGCTTAAAGGTGATCTGAACATACCCTTAAGTGTTCTACCACATCAGTACTTTTTCTAAAGAGAGAAAATGTTCATATACTAGTTCTTGCATTGTAAATGGTATTACTTTTTAGGCACTGTGATATTAAAAAATAAATGCAGTATATTTTAAATGCCAGGATGTAATATTTATTTTGAATAAATGTCATGGACTGAATTACATTGACAAAAGAGCTGTTTATTTGGTTACCTGATTAGCATTTTCTTGCATATTCCTTATTTTTTGCTAAAAAGAGTGACTATTTGCCGAAGTTAAAAATTATTGGATGAGGGTGAATCTTCTCTTCAGAAACACTAAATAGTAGGGAGACTGTCATTCTGGTCAATGCTCATTTATGCACTTGATTTTGTTTGCAGATTATGTAATAAATTTGGGCAGGTAAAAATGTATTGTAGGGCTTTATATTAAAGATAAAAAACAAAAAATGCTTCTAGGTAAATTTTTATGGGATTTGCGTCTTTCAATAAATGCTCTTAAATGCTCATTGTTACTGCCAGAATATGTGTATAATAATATTCAGAATACTGAACGTAAGGATGAAATCCATATAAAAGTGGGTTTAATTTCCCAAACTAAAACCGGTCAATCTCAGGCCTTTCTTTGGATTGATAGAAACTGCTTGATATTAAAATCCCTCTTTCAATATTTGTTGAGGGGTTTTGACATAATCCACCTGTATTGAAAGGTGAGTGAGATGCTCGCCTTGTAATTATTTAAAAATGTCTGTAGAGGTCTCTCCAATACCATTTTTATGTCCTGAAAGTTGAAGAGATGTCACATGCATCACACTAATATTAGTACACTCTGACAACCTAAGCATTATTAGACAGCTATTAGATCAAATAAGCCTCAAGTATCAAAATATTAATTTATTATTGACTAAATTAGATACAATCTCATACACAAACAACTCTCTTTAACAATGAAGTAACTGCTTAACATTGGCCAGATTACTGAGGGAGTAATCCCCCTTACTTCATCTTCTACTCTATACTGTGGCACACTGTTGAGGAAGACATCGGCTAAAATGTTCAACAGCTGATCAATTAAACAGTAAAAAGTGAATAAATATTTTGAGAGAATGCAATTGCACGATGGTCTAAGTATGGATGATCCTATGTTGCATACATGTTTTACATAACAACAGGTAAAAATAGTATTTTGTCAAATGATTACACATTATGCAGTTTAAGCTTCATGCCATATTGTGCACATGCACTGTTCACAATTTCTTGCACAGAAAACTTGAAAAGTGCTTGTTTCATACAGTTTTACATTTCCAAGTAAGACATTATTTTAATTCAATTAAGACTTACACAACAGTGTTGCTGTATTTATAAAACGTGTAAAGATGTCCTTAATAAATGCGGTCTGAGACTTTTGTGACTTATGTTCTTTATATCTGCATAATCTAATAGTAGAATCCCTTCAGTTAGCCATGACATTCCAAGTTGAAATGGTGGTTTTATGACATGGTGCACAAATTGGCTTATGAGACAAAGTGGACAATTTTCAGGGACCCTCTTTGGCTTGAAAGCGCTGCTTTTGCAACCAGTGGCCAAAAATCACAGACTGTATCTTTGAGGGATATATTTCACTTCAGATATTTGGTTGTGTGTATATTTCCAGGCTAATGTTGGCTTAAATCCATGTCCCATTCTATCAGTGTAAATACAATGTGCCCCAAGGAATATATAGAAAAAATAAGGTATCACTTCAGATGTACCAATAACTATGTAAGTAACACAGTATTAACTGCAGTACAACACAGGAATACCAATTAAACTAAAATAAGTTTAGTTACATAGTTATAAAAACAACAACATTTTACTTAAATAGGTAGCATATAGTTTTCACTGCTTATCTTTTCTATTCATTTGGGTTAGAGGTATATATCAGGATCTATGCTAAACTGGTGGGATGGAACATGGATTTATTTTGAAAATATTATTTGGAATTCTGAAAACATCTGAAAGACACTGATTTTGCTGTCTAATGTCCCTTTATCTAAACTCTCTGATGTCAGTTGCATAAAAGCTCCTAAAGAGACATTTGAGAGTTAATATGGTATTGGCTGATCTAAATTTTCTCAGTGGGTTTTTCAACTGCATCCTCTTGAAGGAGAAATTCCTGCAGTAAAAACTTTTGATACTATCTTAAGGTGCTATGTTAGATTATTTTCTCCATACAAAGTTCTTTGATATATTTACTAAAAAACAGGTTTGACTGTTTGGAAACAATGCTATTTCACATTCCACTTTGTTTTGGTGTGGATGACTCAACAGGAATCACTTTTTTCTTTAAAAATGTGTTACACAGTTTGTGATGTTCTCAAAGTTGATGTAAGTAAAATGGAAGTCAAAGCCAATATTATACCCTGTACAGAGTGTTGTTGGGCATATTTAGTAAGTGTGTATTGAGATGTTTGCTAAATGATCCTTGCTCGTGAGGAAAAGTGGGATATGTTTTGTGGCATATAGCAACATGTTGAAGAGCAGGTAACAGCCTTTTGGATAGTCAAAAATGTATAGCTTATGTATATTTTCAACAAACCCAGTGGACATTTTTAAAATCCCATAATTTCAACCAACTATGCCTAACAAATAGTTCCAAAAAATGAATCCTTGTCTATCTCTAACCACCCCTAACCCCTAAACATTACCCTAACAATAAACCCCTAAACCTAAATATTACCTAAACCCCTAAACCTAAACATTACCCTAACACTAAACCAAACCCACTGAGGTGTAGCGTCTTCAACAGAGTAGAATTTAAAACGTCTGGATGACTATCCAAATTAATTTGGAACAAAAAGCACAACAAATACTATAGTAGTACTAGTAGTACAAGTCATTGCTAAGACCTAGTTCAAAAACTAAGAATATACAACATTCACAAGGAAGGCATATTAATAGTGGGGTAGTATCAAAATAGTGGGGTAGTATGAAACTAGCCTTCACTGAATCATTTTATGCCTGTGTGCGATTCTGATTACATGACTGGTCCTACATAATCAACCCCCGCACCAACATTTATTTCACACATATTGCACAATTGACTGTTCAAAACATTTCATATTTTGAACTCCGTAAGACAAACTGCATGTCATCTCACATGTAACACAACACCTTATTGAGAACTAAATCCATAGCACGGAACCATTTATGTATAATGTCTGGTTTAACTGAGAAATGGATCTACAGATTACCGACATCTAGCAAAAGTACACTGTACCCAAACATTTTTTACAGATCCACTCCCCAGTGAAAACGGACAAAATTCAGATGCTTGGAGATAACTCTTACTGCTGAAGTGACAAAGAATACAAAAATATCCAGAATAATTTGGTAGAACAGTAAGCACAGTTGGAGCAGTTAATCTCCATTTAAATTAGTTAGCAATTTAATTAAGTAATTTGTAATTAACTAACAAGTAAATACCAGGTTATAGGATAAAGGGTCACCAGTTTTGGAAATAAAGTAATGCAATCAGCTCAGTGGCCTAAAAACTAGGGTGCCTCTGGCAGTTGCATGGTCAATTGCTTGACCATGACCTGAAGGGGGATGAGTAGTGCAAAGGAGGAGCAAAGAAAGAGTAATGCTTTGCTTCATCAAGTGACAAGATATTTGACAACATTCTGTGCTTCATATAATGTAGTTCATTATTCATAACAATTGGTGCAAATATGTGGATACACAATTAAATTGTATACACTTTAATGTTGTTCTTTGTTAATGCAATAGGATCTCTCTTATAGGCCATCTTCATTTAGAAATGTACTACTTCAGAAATAATTCTGGAGTAGATACATGAGATTCAGTGATTCTTGTAAAGATTACGGTCATTCAAATATTACCATACAGCTTGGTAGGACTATGAAACGCTGCTCAATGTATCAATTAAGGCATTTATGCAAAACATCTAAAATAATTAGACGTATACTGTAAATGTGATTATGTTTAATGTCCGCCCTCAAATATGCCTGATTGCTAAGGGAAATGCATGGATACTGAAAAGCCAACATTTTAATATTATGGTTGTTTTTTAGTTTTTTAATTGAACTGAGATATCTAAAAGTCTAGCGGTTAAATATTGTATGGATCAAGTCTAAAAATTGCCTTACAAAAATAGAAATAAAAAACAAGAACACCTATTAGCCTTCTAATCAATAAACTTAAATTATTTTATTATACCTAAACTATCTGCTGTGTGCAATTATTTTATAGTAGATGCTTCATGTGGAAGCATCAACAACATTCTGGGCATTCCAGCAACACAAATGGCTTCTTTGATCAGTGAAAAATCCAATAGGAAGACCATGCTGCATTCCCTCAAGTGCTGTTTGTTATACAATTGACTCACGCAGGATGTTTATTGATTGAGGACTACGCGAATAAGGGGAGGAGTGTAACACCACCTCACTGGTGACCTGCACGGGGACCACTGAAATGTTGGGCCCGGACAGCTCTGACCCTGTGGGCTCTCGTCCTGTGCGCTCCGGCCCTGAGGGCTGTGTTTGCTTGCAGAGGTCCAAAGGTGGACCAGGTGTCCCAGGTGCTGAGCATAACACCACCTCACTGGTGACCTCTACAGGGACAACCAAGAGGCGTGGTCCGGCATGCTCCAGCCTGGTGGGCTGTGTTTGCTCAGGGAGGTCTGACACATGATCAGACACAGCAGGGACCGAGCTGGGCTGCACTTGTAACCCAGCCAGTTCCATCTCAGCTGCCAGGTCCAGGTCGCTACCATAGAGTACGTTCATCTTGCGTGCTAGCAGTCCATCCGTCTCCGGGGGCTCCTCATCCTCAACTCGCCTCACCTGCCTTTTGGAACGGCACATGAAGGAAGCATGTCGGATGGAACGCTTAAGCAGACGCTTCCGGAAGGCCCGCTGGATGACCACGGCCGCCGCCTCCTCCTCCTTGCGCCGAAGTGTGGTGGTGATGGGCTCGTATGAGTCCGCCGTGGGGTTGCTCATATTGAACTTGGCCTCAATGCTCACTTTCATGGCTGTCATCTCTACCCCTTCTCCCAGCACCTCCTGGGTGACAGCCAGCAATATATCCAGGCAGTGGATCTTGTCGCCGGTGACCAGCGGCAGGTCCATAGAAATCAGCTTAAGTCGGTTGGGCTTGGCGATGCGTAGAGGTTCCAGCAGGGTGTCACAGAAGTCTGAAAGCTTGGCGTACTCTATGAACTGTGTTGCCTCCGGGTCAAATTTCTCCCAGGTTTCATAAAACATCTCAAAGTCATCCTCGCACAGCAGGTCCCCGCTCTCCTCTTGGGCCGTGTTAAAGTTCTCCAGGATGATGGCAATGTACATGTTGACCACCACCAGGAAGGACATGATGATGTAACTGCAGAAAAACATGATGCCCATTCCCGGATTGCCGCAGTTGCCCCGCACATCAGAGCCTGGGTTCTCAAGGTCTGGGTCGCACTCTGGAGGAACACTGTTTAGAATTGGCAGCAGAAGGCCGTCCCAACCCGCTGAGGTGGTGATCTCAAAAAGGCAGATAATACTGTTGCCGAACGTCTCAAAATTGAAGATGTCATCAATGCCGGCCTCTTTTTTGACATAGGCAAAGTTAGACATGCCAAAGATGGAGAAGATAAACATGATAAGGAAGAGCAAGAGGCCAATGTTGAACAGGGCAGGAAGTGACATCATCAGCGCAAACAATAGCGTCCGAATGCCCTTGGCCCCTTTGATGAGACGCAGGACCCTGCCTATCCTAGCAAGCCTGATGACCCTAAACAAGGTGGGTGACACAAAGTACTTCTCTATGAGGTCAGACAGCATTATACCTGAAAGGAAATAAGATTAACACAGTTTAATGAACAATCACACCTCTCCATGTTCAGTTAAATTAACTAATATTCTCAGATGACAAAACCTATAGTATGTAGTACAGAAGGTGCTAATATAATTTCTCTTGTTTTGCCCCATCAGGTGTTTGTCGCTAACTCCTCAAGTCCACCTCAAACTTGTTTTGAATAACAATAGACTTTATTTCCATATACACACTGACACTATATTTGACAACATATAGAAGCAGACAACATATAGAAATAGAATACAAAAATATATATACAGTTGACAATGTATAGGAAATACTATACATAATTATCGTATTCATTGTTCATTGTTCACTATTTGTCAGGGATTTATTGACCATAAATAGCTTCCAACACCTTCCACCTCCCGGACCTCATTTCTACAGCAACGGCTATAAAGAATGTGCCAATAAGAATATGATAAACATTTGCCCAAAACATTGCTCAAATCTTTTTCAGAAAAAAATCCCATGTGGAACAGAATATCAGGACAATGTTGAATTGGTTTACCTTCTCAGTTGACTTGAATTTAAATTAATAACACCCAGCCCTAATATAACTTAGTATACAATTCATATAGTATAGATCATAAAAATTCCTGAAGTACATACCAGCGACGGACAAAATGACCACAACGAAGTCAAATATGTTCCATCCGATCGTGAAAAAATATTGGCGAAGGGCAAATAGCTTGAGCAGACATTCGCCGGTGAAGACAACGATGAAGGCCAAGTTGATCTTGAAGAGGACGTCTTCCTTCTCCACACTCTGGTCATCCGTCTCCACCATCATGGTGACCATGTTGAGGCAGATGAGGACCATAATGAAGATGTCAAAGAACTGTTGACTGATGAAATCAAACACCACGCCTTGGATCATATTCTGCAAAGCCCAGAGGGACATGGAAGGGAGGGAGAGACAAACAAATTCCGCAGGGTCAGTGGGTCTGTTAACACCGGTGCTGGGAGGAAAAGGTTAATGTAGGTCAACTGTGACGTTGTGACAAAGTCGCATTCCAGTGTCCCAGGGTATGCGTTATACGCCGAGCAAGCCTTGAAGACTGTACTGCAGAAAGTAGTTCAAACACTATGCCTGGTCCCATAACAGAATGACAGTATAAAATTATATTTCAAGATACTTTTTGAAAAGTACAATACACTTTTATCATAACATTTTTTATTTGGTGCTTATATGGAGTGATATTCCAGTCTTAGACTAAAATGAATGAATGAAGTAATGAATCTCTAAATAGTAGCATGAGGTTGTGGCAGAAAGTAGTTCAAACACTATGCCTGGTCCCATAACAGAATGACAGTATAAAATTATATTTCAAGATACTTTTTGAAAAGTACAATACACTTTTATCATAACATTTTTTATTTGGTGCTTATATGGAGTGATATTCCAGTCTTAGACTAAAATGAATGAATGAAGTAATGAATCTCTAAATAGTAGCATGAGGTTGTGGCCATAACTGAATGCCATTAATGCATTGCATACCGTAGGCCTTGGGATAGGCTTCACCGGCTTCTTCGAGCCAAGTTTCTTCATGGCTTCATGATATTTCTTCTGCTCCTCTGTCATGAAGATGTCGTCACCGAAGTGCAGGATCAAAATCAAAACTAAAATTATTCTGGGCATTTCCAATACACAGTTAGATATCTGAATTAATTAAAATTGTACAATCTAGATTCTGAAAATGTTAAAGGGAAAATCTGTAATGTATTGTTAACTTGATTAAATTATTAATTAACATTAAATCTGTTTCACTTGTTAAAGATGGTGCTGTTTCTGTGAAGATAATTCTTTTTAAAGCAGTTGATGTTAGCTGATGCAGTTCATGTTTGTTATATGGTGATATTACCCAAAAGGCAACTACAAACCCGATCCCAAAAACGTTGGGACACTGTACAATTGTGAATAAAAATGACATGGAAGTTTCAAATTTCAATATTTTATTCAGAATACAACATAGTTGACATATCAAATGTTTAAAGTGAGAAAATGTATCACTTTATGGGAAAAATAAGTTGATTTTAAATTTCATGGCATCAAAACATCTCAAAAAAGTTGGGACAAGGCCATGTTTACCACTGTGTGGCATCCCCTCTTCTTTTTATAACAGACTGCAAACGTCTGGGGACTGAGGAGACAAGTTGCTCAAGTTTATGAATAGGAATGTTGTCCCATTCTTGTCTAATACAGGCTTCTAGTTGCTCAACTGTCTTAGGTCTTCTTTGTCGCACCTTCCTCTTTATGATGTGCCAATTGTTTTCTATGGGTGAAAGATCTGGACTGCAGGCTGGCCATTTCAGTACCCGGATCCTTCTTCTATGCAGCCATGACATTGTAATTGATGCAGTATGTGGTCTGGCATTGTCATGTTAGAAAATGCATGGTCTTCCCTGAAAGAGACGACGTCTGGTTGGGAGCATATGTTGTTCTAGAACTTGGATATAACTGTCAGCATTGATGGTGCCTTTCCAGATGTGTAGGCTGCCCATGCCACACGCACTCATGCAACCAGAGATGGAGGCTTCTGAACTGAGCGCTGATAACAACTTGGGTTGTGCTTGTCCTCTTTAGTCCGGATGACATGGCGTCCCAGTTTTCCAAAATGAACTTCAAATTTTTATTAGTCTGACCACAGAACACTTTTCCACTTTGCCACAGTCCATTTTAAATGAACCTTGGCCCAGAGAAAACGCCTGCGCTTCTGGATCCTGTTTAGATACGGCTTCTTTTTTGACCTATAGAGTTTTAGCCGGCAACGGCGAATGGCACGGTGGATTGTGTTCACCGACAATGTTTTCTGGAAGTATTCCTGAGCCCATATTGTGATTTCCATTACAGTATCATTCCTGTATGTGATGCAGTGCCGTCTGAGGGCCCGAAGATCACAGGCATCCAGTATGGTTTTCCGGCCTTGACCCTTACGCACAGAGATTGTTCCAGATTCTCTGAATCTTTGGATGATATTATGCACTGTAGATGATGATAACTTCAAACCCTTTGCAATTTTTCTCTGAGAAACTCCTTTCTGATATTGCTCCACTATTTTTCGCCGCAGCATTGGGGGAATTGATGTTCCTCTGCCCATCTTGAATTCTGAGAGACACTGCCACTCTGAGAGGCTCTTTTTATACCCAATCATGTTGCCAATTGACATAATAAGTTGCAAATTGGTCCTCCAGCTGTTCCTTATCTGTACATTTAACTTTTCCGGCCTCTTATTGCTACCTGTCCCAACTGTTTTGGAATGTGTAGCTCTCCTGAAATCCAAAATGAGCCAATATTTGGCATGACATTACAAAATGTCTCACTTTCAACATTCGATATGTTATCTATATTCTATTGTGAATTAAATATAAGTTGATGACATTTATAAATTATTCCATTCCTTTTTTACTCACAATTTGTACAGTGTCCCAACTTTTTTGGAATCGGGTTTGTAGATTGGACATTCCCAAATGTCCATGGAAATGATGCATCACTGTAGTAATATACACGTATGTAACATGCACTTAACCGTGGTATAGAACGTGAAGAATAAATTGTGCTGCTTCCCCAAAAATGTATTACTCTCTTTCCCCCCCAACTACAACTAATTAAAATAAACAAAAATAATTCTGGTATATTAGTAAGCTCCAGCAACATTGATGTTGTTAGAACTGCAGATTTCCCTTAAATGAAACCCCCTATTAATGGTATCCATTATCCATTTTTAAAAAATATTATTATTTATTATTTATTCCTATTCTTTTTTAAAGAAATACTTATCTTTTTCTTTTGCTGGTTGAAATTGTCAATAATGACACCAATAAAGAGATTGAGTGTAAAGAAAGAGCCAAAGATGATGAAGATGACGAAGTAGATGTACATGTACAGGTTTATCTCGTATGAGGGCTGCTCCTCCACCTAGGGAACCATATAAACATTACCAATCAAAAGTTTGGACACACTTTCACTTGTCATGGGTGTCCAAACCTTTGACTGGTACAGTAGGTTATCAGATATCAGTCAGTAATACTCATTATTAATTCATCTAGAACCAATGTGTCAGGAAACATTTTTTAATTAATTATACAATAACTAATACAATTTAACTAAATGTGTATACCTAGATAAGTCTAGACATTACAATTCATAAGCATATACACATTTCTGAAGCATATCTACAGTGTCTTGCAAAAATATTGAAACCCCTGACCAGTTCTCTTATTTTGGATTTAGAAATGGTGTATTCAAATATTGTTCTGTTTGATATTTTATTTTTAAATTACTGCAACTCAATAATTGTAAGATGTTGTCGGTTTTATGTTGGGAAACATCTTTCTGAAAAAGACATGTTACTTTCATAAATATTCAACCCTGACACATTAATATTTGGTACAGCCACCTGCAGTAACAACTTTAATTAATGGGGTAAGCATGTATCAGCTTTGCAAACAATGTCAGAGTGATTTTGGTCCATTTGCTATAGATTTGTCAGGTTGGTTGGAAGACAATTCTGGATCCCGATATTTTAATTGTGTCACACAATGGAATTGAGATCTGGACTTCGACTGGGCAACTGTAGGATATTCCCCTTTTTGTTCTTGAGCCACTCCAATGTTGCTTCAGCCTTGTATATGGGATGATTGTCCTTATAAATGGTGAATATCCGACCAAGCTTCAGTTTAATTAGCGGATTAAAACAGTATTTCCCTGTATTTTGCTCCATCCATTCCTTATTACATTTTAACAAGATGCCCAGTCCCTGACAATGAGACAAATCCCCACAGCATGATGCTGCCACCACTACACTTCATTCTGTGCTGAGGCTTGGAAAGTGTGCACAGCACATCTAATGCTCATAATTTCTGCCAAACTCCAGATTTGCTTTCACATGGTTCTTTTTCAGCAAAAGCTTTGTTTCTTGCCATCCTCTTATAATGGGCAAAGATACATGAATCTGTTGATATGGTTGACTGATTCACTCCCAGACACTGAACTCCGTAGCTCCTTAAAAAATAATTTAGGCCTCTCAGTGGGTTTTCTCTCAGGTCTTCTTGTTTGAGAGCAAATTTTTGAGGAACCTTGTCTTTTCAGTGCCTGTGTGTTGTGATGCAGTCTTCACTTCCTGATTATTGATTTAACTAGGCTCAATGGCAATATTCAATATTCACTGACATTTCAATTTACCATTTGTAATTCAGTAAAATGGGAGTGTTGGTCAGGAGTATTAACACTTTTACCTACCTCTCGAGAGTCCACTGCAGCATACATGATGTCCATCCATCCTTTAAATGTTGCCTGTGGAGAAAGGCACTTCTTTCAGATACTAGAACAAACTTATGAAATCATTTTAATGAGAGCATCAGCTAAATTAGATTAATGCATATATAAGACGTTGAATGGTGGCCAAGTCTCCTCCTTCAGAGCTACTGGGTATGCAATCTTTTGCCCCACACTTGTTCTTACACCCCTGATTCAGTTAACCGAGATCCTGATAAGCTAATTAGTTGAATTGGGTGTACTAGGTGCAGGGGTTCTCAGCCCTTTATTTTACATAATATACATTTGGGCACATCCAAAAATGGTCAAATGGAAAATCTGCACCATCCAATAACAAACATGGGCAGGCAAAATCGCTCTGTCATTTTCTGGTTGCTGACGCTGAGTTCACAAAATTTCTGTTTAAGTTGAAAAAGCAACAAGAAAAACAAGCAACTAATAGTGTAAGTAATCATTGTGCCATCAAAATAGCTTTTTTATGTTTTTAAAACATCTGAAAGTATCTTTTGGTTTTAGAATAGTTTCTAAAGCTTTAGAAAATTTGGTTAACCATAAGCAAATAAATATATATTTATAAATACCCCCTCAATTCAGGCCCAGGGCTCCCCAAATATTTTGGGGCATGCCAATTGGGTTGGTATTCCATGTGCTAGGGTAGCTCTCCAGGAGAAGCATTGGGCCACAGTCTGAAAAATCTCCCTCACCACTTGCAGAAGAGAAAGGTATCCTAGGCCCACGTTGTCAAAGTTGATCTTGGCGTTGACCCAGCGTGCTTCCTGGGTAGCAAGTTGGAGAGCTAAGCAGTCGCTCTTGTTGTTAACCTCTGTCATGGGGAAAATGACATCTGTGGTGGTGTTAATGCAGCGGTAGAACTTTCCGGCAAACAGGTTGACTCCCATTATGCTGAAGATGAGCCAGAAGATAAGGCACACCAACAACACATTGAAGATGGAGGGGATGGCGCCGATGAGTGCGTTCACCACCACCTAGCCCCCACCCCATAGACAGGACACACAGCAGTCATGACTTCCATCACCATCGTCAGTCAAGACCAGTAAGGTCCCAATAGTCAGTTATGACCAATAATGTCACCTCCATCACAATACAGTAATAACTACTAATGTCACTCCCATCATAATGGACATTCATGGCCACTAATGTCTCCTCATTCAGAATAGGGTCTATCTGTGTATGTATGGATATTTCATTGTAAATGTTTAGACATATTTAAAACAGTTACTCACCCTCATCCCTTCAAATCGTGACAGGGCTCGAAGTGGCCTTAGAGCTCTGAGTGTCCTAAGAGATTTGATTGGTCCAAGGTCAGAGTAGCCCATCCAATTAGCTCCTAGAGTGACTAAGGAAACCTGAGGCAGGATTATAATTTAGTTGTTGCCAACCAAACAACTCATTAAATATATGAAGAAATTTCTTGACCTTATATTTGCTGACAGGTAAGAAACATGTAGTATGCATATCTAGTAAAGTGTATGGTCACCATCATTTCAATGTTGTACATTATTTATTTATCATTGAGCTATGTGCTGTTAGTGAAATGTTTTAATTTCCATCTATATAGCTCTTCACAAAACACCTAAATGGAAACTTACATCCACAATGAGGAAGTCCAACCAACACCAAGCATTGGTGAAGTACGTCTTGAAGCCATACGCTACCCATTTTAAGAGCATCTCAATGATAAACACATAGGTGAAGATTTTATCTGCATACTCCAGGATAATTTTAATCGTTCTTCTCCTCTCAATGTAAATATCCTCAAAAGCCTGTAGAATTAAGACAAAGTAAATGGATCTCATAATAAATAATAACTAATGGCTTTCCTATAGATAATGATGGAAACAGAAATACATTATTCAGTATAAACGTATATACTACTCTTCAAAAGTTTGGGATCACTTAGAAATGTCCTTATTTCAAAAGAAAAGCAATTTTTGTATCCATTAAAACAAAATTTAATTGATCAGAAATACACTGTAGTCATTGTTAATGTTATTGTATTGTAATGTATTGTAGCTGGAAACGGATGATTTTTAGAGGGGATTTCTACATAGCCATACAGAGGCTAATTATTAGAAACCATCAGTCCTGTGTTCCAAAGGCACAGTGTTTTTGCCAATCCAAGTTAATCATTTTAAAACTGATCATTAGAAAATGTTTGCAATTTTGGTTTCACAGCTGAAAACTGCTGTGCTGATTAAAGAAGCAATAAAACTGGCATCTTTAGACTAGTTGAGTATCTAGAGCACCAACAATTGTGGATTTGATTTTGCAGGCTCAAAATGCCCTGAAACTCATCAGTCTTTTCTTGTTCTGAGAAATGAAGGCTATTCCATGCAAACATTTCCAAGAAACTGAAGATCTTGTACCATGCTGCATACTGGACTACATATAGACGGCGTTTGATTGGACCAAATGTCCTCCTATAAAAGCACAATGACCAAAAGCACAGCTCCCAACTATGCAAGAACTATTTAGAGAAGAAACAGTCAGCTGATATTCTGTCTATAATGGAGTGGCCAGCACAGTCACTGGATCTCAACCCTTTTGAGCTGTTGTTGGAGCAGCTTGACCGTATGGTATGTAAGAAGTGCCCATCAATCCAATCCAACTTTTGGGAGATGCTTCAGGAAGCATGGGGTGATTACCTTAACAAATCAGATTACCTCAACAAATTGACAACTAAAATGTCAAAGGTCTGTAAGGCAGTAATTGCTGCAAATGGAGGATTATTTGACAAAAGCAAAGTTTTAAGGACACAATCATTATTTCAATAAAAATCAATATTTTGAACCTTGGCAATTACTTTATTTCCTATTCAAACTCATTTATGTTTTAATGGAAAACAAGGACATTTCTAAATTACCCCAAACTTTGTCCACAAGGCACTGACTCACCAGAGCGCCACTGCTCAGGAGAATCATGAAGACAATGAAGGTCTCAAAGTAGTCATTTTCTACGATGGTAAAACAGGCCCTGCGGAGATTCCACCACTTCTTGCCTCTGCCTTGAGAGACGTCAAACGTCAGGCACGGCCATCTCGCGATGCATTCTGAAGAGAGAGAGAGAGAAATGCCAGCGTGTCTAGGCATGTTTCCCTTGCACCCAATTCACAACCTTAATGCCGCCAATTTGACTGCCATGAACTATATGCAATCTTTATTATGTAAGAAAGGTACGCAAACAGTTTCAAGGCAACAAATTAAATGTATTTATTTTCAGCAAGCATAACTAACCACAACACGAAATCGTGTAATAATACTTCTTTAATTCATGTCCAAAATATATTATTAGTCAAGTGTTTGATTTGCATTAGAACAGTAGAACTAGGGAATAAACAGTAGAACGTTTGGCAAACTAATCCAAAGAGGCTCTAAGAGAAACATTAAGGTTCTGTATTTGCAAAAGCCAAACAGTCTTCTTCACACTTGCAATGCATTCCTCCTTTCTTCCATTAACTACACGTAATGTGCACCAACTTTAAATCTTGACTCTCCTCCCAACAACAACTAAAAGCCACTGGGACTCCAGATATTACACCCGTAACTGGTACTTTGCACCTAAAATCATATCTCATCACTTCTAGAAATAACACGTCGGTATTTTGCTTTACTGACATACAAGCCACTCCTGGTCATTACCCAGGGGTGTCAGTATCACGATATTTGCCGGCATAACAACATTAGTGTCAGAATGACGACAATAGTCTGTATCATGTGAGGTTATATATGAAAAGCATAATAAATATGAAAAGCATAATAAGTAGCTTAATATTGTGTGACCTATATGATATGTTGC
The DNA here is from genome assembly GCF_011004845.1 of Esox lucius. Classification (NCBI taxonomy): domain Eukaryota; kingdom Metazoa; phylum Chordata; class Actinopteri; order Esociformes; family Esocidae; genus Esox; species Esox lucius. Next base: position 29,521,154 of record NC_047573.1, on the reverse strand, counting down.
CAAGAAAACAGTGAGACTCCACAGTGAGATATTACTGAGTGTTTGGTCATGTGACTAAGGAAGACGTGTTTCAACATTTATGCAATGGGACAACATATATCTATATACATAGCCTACATTTGAATGGGCATTATCTAATTAGGAAATATGGTTGGAAATGACAAAATTTTACGTACAATATTACACAATATTTTACACACGCACAAGTTTTTTTTGGGTCGATCAGAGTTGTCACAACAAATAAGTGGCTGAAATGTGTTTGTCTATTAAATAATAATGTTACTAAATACATTACAAGGAATTGCAAAACAATTCTAAACTAGGTTTAAACATACTGAAATTAAGAAACAAACGAGTTTCAGTTAATTATCTGAGCCTATAACTTTCCACAGAACATGTCAAACGCGCTTCTGCCTGCACGGCTAGACATCCTATGCAAACATAGACATAATTTGTGTGATATTTGTTGAGACATTTCTAACACTGGCTTAAAATCCCTTACTCAGATTGGATTCAAAATATTGTGCAAGATGATCATTGTCTATAAAAAGAATTGCGATCTGGCTCAAATAATTGTGATCAGGTAGTTATGTAATAACTGCGATAGCCCTAGTTGTAGCCTAGGCTATACGCTCAGTTCGCAAAGATTGTGAAGACCCCATTCGGCTAAAAAACAGTTATTGGATCATAGTGTTTTTGTTTTATTTCTGTTCAAATATAGGTTATTACGCTATGGCTATTTAAAATATATGTTTGGTAACTGTTCTATATGGCCGGGAATTTTGGAATTTTAACGGCCATAATTGGCTGTCCAAAAAAAAAGTATAGCGTAAACTCAGCTCCTACCATCCTAGACGCTTTAGTCGCATTTCCCAAATAAACATAATTATTTACAAATGGCACTTCTACAAGCTATTCCTGTTTTGACAACCACTTTTATTTTCATTCCATTCCCTTTCGATTTGTCAGTTACTACCACCACTTCCAATTCCGCCATTATGCCCTTCTTTGGTCACCAGCTGCTATGTCCCTGAATGGATGTTAGTAAAGGCACCTCTCAGATTAGTCGTCTACCACAATGTCTAAAACGTAACAGTGTATAAAATGTGCTTGTGGCAAACATTGGTATTAAAATGTATTTGTATAAATGGTGACTGTATAAACAATACTGAATAATCTTTTGAAGCAATAACGCAACAATCCACTTGAGGCAATAGGCTACCTATCTGAAGGTTGTTTTACATTGTTGGCTGTCTATCTACAAAATATTGACTATTTTATTGTTTATTCACTAGTACTTAATCACATTAGCATTTGTTATTTCATGCTTTAGCATGCTTTAGACTTTTTAATATTTTTCCAGGAGACCTCTGGAGGTTACCGCTGACATGTGTTGATCAATAAAGTACATCAGATCTTGTTAATAGTTAAGTCGGCCACATTAACCTAGACTGTTGTTTTACCTATGGCAATAATGAAGCTTTCCCTTTTTCTTCTATGTCTTTACAGTACTCACTGAAGTTCAATCCTAAAAAAAGAATTTAGTGACAGCTTTTTTTTTGCTGAAATGTGTATAAACACCAGGCTAATAACAGACATTTAACTTAAGAGAAACACCCTATTTGGATAGTAAATCTGTAGCTGATTTACAAGCTACCTGTAGACTATAAATAGCATTTCAATTAACTTTCTAATAACACTTACCCAAAGCTTAAAACAATATCATATCCCTAACCTTAACCATTACTCTAAGCCTAACCTTAACCTTATCAATCATGTACTTTTGTATGTATGTTTTGATCGTATATTGATATTATGAACTGTAGAGCAAATTTGTGTGATATGGGATGAATATATGTGTTATAAGGGTCAAGGCTTATGATGTATTATCAACTAAAGTAGACTCTTTTAGTAGTCTTTTATCTCAGGCGCATCATATTACAGTTGTGCTTTGTCAGATATTCATCAATAATGAATTTCCAGTATCCCAAAGTGTTCAAATCCCTTAATTTCCTTCACATTATGTTGTTTAATATCTTAATTTCTAATTGGTTAAATATATATTTCTATCCACCCTATAATGACAAAGCAAAAACCCATTCAAGTATTTAGACCTTTTGCTGCGACACTAAGTTGAGTTCAGTTGCATCCTATATCCTTTGATCATCTTGACATGTCACTAGAACATGATGGAGTCCAACTGTGGCAAATTCAATTGATTGGACATTGATGGATTTAGAAAAGTACAAAACTGTCAATTTAAGGTCCCACACTTCACAGTGCTTGTCATTGCAACTAAGACATAAAGTTCAGGAGATTCTCTGTAGACATCTGAGATATCCAGAAGCAGAATGGGGGCCATCACTGTGAAATGCAGATGTTTAGAAACACTAAGATGCCAGAAGGATGACCATTTCTGTAGCACTTCATCAATCAGGCCTTTATAGACATATAACATGCAGCATGAAGGACTCTGAGATCATGAGGAAAAGGAATCTCTGGTCTGATGAGACCAAAATCAATTAGGCCAGAATGCCAAGTGCTACATCAGCAAAAACAAGGTGCCGCTCATTACCTGGCTAATACCATCCCTATGGTGGCAGGAGCAGATTATGCCCATCAGACTTCGGCAGAGGTTCATCTGTCAGCACAAAAATTACGCAAATCACAAAGCAAAGACAGAGCTTAAGAGCTTTTGTGGATGTCCTTGAGTGGCCCACCCAAAGCTTAAATATTAACATATTTTCGTGACAGACCTCTTATCCAGAGTGTTCCTTTAGGTCATTTTTTAAAACAATCCATTATTCAGCTCTGTCTCATTAGGTAATTATCGTTATTAGCATTGTACAAATTAATGAATGGAAATGATATGTACCGCTATCGCGAAGCTGCATTGCAAGTGGAAAACCACTTGAAAACACTCCAAAGTAAGACAAGTGGTGTTGTTTACCTCAAAGCATGTGGTGATGTAGTATTCCTTGAAATAAAGTTTAAATTTTTGCAATATAATTCTCATTTCAAAAAACAAGTATCAATCAAATGTATTTATGAAGCCCTTTTTTATATCAGCAGTTGTAACAAAGAGCTTTTACAAAACACCCAGCCTGAAACCCCAAGGAGCAAACAAAAACAGTGATGAATTTCTGTGGCTAGGAAAAACTCCCTAAGAAAGCTGAACTTTTTGAAGAAACCTAGAGAGGAACCAGGCTCTGAGGGGTTTACCAGTCCTCTTCGGGTGAACATTTTAAGAGTACAAGTTGTAATAATTAAAAATTAATGTGGGCTGAGTCTAGAGTCTATTAAACCTAGTCCAGTACCAGGTTTACTGGTCTGTTTTGGTCACAATTGTATCAATCCCCAATTTGATATTGACCCCAGACAGTCAAACTTTATTTGCTTGAGAGAGAAAAGAAAATACACACACATGCATACATACATACATATACACATACACACACACATATATATATACAGAGCTCTGGAAAAAAATTAAGGGACCACTGCACCTTTTTCTTTCCTTTCCAAAAAAGTTGAAAAGGAAGGTTTTGAGTGAGGAACAGAAGGGTAAAATTAAAGACCACTGCAAATTTAACACTTCTTTTCCTCACTCAAAACATTCATTTTTGACTTTTTTGGAACGGAAAGAAAAAGTCCCTTAATTCTTTCCAGAGCTGTATATACAGGTGCTGGTCATATAATTAGAATATCATCAAAAAGTTGATTTATTTCAGTAATTCCATTCAAAAAGTGAAACTTGTATAATGTATACATTCATTCAAGTGTTTTTTTTATATATTTTGATTATTATAACTGACAACTAATGAAAACCCCAAATTCAGTATCTCAGACAATCAGAATATTGTGAAAAGGTTCAATATTAAAGACACCTGATATAGGGATAACCGCACCCTGGAGAGGATTGTGAAACAAAACCCATTAAAAAATGTGGGGGAGATTCACAAAGAGTGGACTGCAGCTGGAGTCAGTACTTCAAGAACCACCACGCACAGACGTATGCAAGACATGGGTTTCAGCTGTCGCATTCCTTGTGTCAAGCCACTCTTGAACAAGACACAGCGTCGGAAGCGTCTCGCCTGGGCTAATGACAAAAAGGACTGGACTGCTGCTGAGTTATGTTCTCTGATGAAAGTATATATAGCTTTTCCTTTGGAAATCAAGGTCCCAGAGTCTGGAGGAAGAGAGGAGAGGCACAGAATCCACCAGTCCAGTGTAAAGTTTCCACAGTCAGTGATGGTTTGGGGTGCCATGTCATCTGCTGGTGTTGGTCCACTGTGTTTTCTGAGGTCCAAGGTCAACGCAGCCGTCTACCAGGAAGTTTTAGAGCACTTCATGCTTCCTGCTGCTGACCAACTTTATGGAGAAGCAGATTTCATTTTCCAACAGGACTTGGCACCTGCACACAGTACCAAAGCTACAAGTACCAGGTTTAAGGACCATGGTATCCATGTTCTTAATTGGCCAGCAAACTCACCTGACCTTAACCCTATAGAAAATCTATGGGGTATTGTGAAGAGGAAGATGTGATACACCGGACACAACAATGCAGAAGAGCTGAAGGCCACTATCAGAGCAACCTGGCCTCTCATAACACCTGAGCAGTGCCACAGACTGATCGACTCCATGCCACGCCGCATTGCTGCAGTAATTCAGGCAAAAGGAGCCCCAACTAAGTATTGAGTGCTGTACATGCTCATACTTTTCATGTTCATACTTTTCAGTTGGCCAACATTTCTAAAAGTCCTTTTTTTGGTCTTAAGTAATATTCACATTTTCAGAGATACTGAATTATAATCATCACAAAAAGAAATAAACATTAGAAATACACTCACCTAAAGGATTATTAGGAACACCTGTTCAATTTCTCATTAATGCAATTATCTAATCAACCAATCACATGGCAGTTGCTTCAATGCATTTAGGGGTGTGGTCCTGGTCAAGACAATCTCCTGAACTCCAAACTAAATGTCAGAATGGGAAAGAAAGTTGATTTAAGCAATTTTGAGCGTGGCATGGTTGTTGGTGCCAGACGGGCCGGTCTGAGTATTTCTGAGTATCTGCTCAGTTACTGGGATTTTCACGCACAACTATTTCTAGGGTTTACAAAGAATGGTGTGAAAAGGGAAAAACATCCAGTATGCGGCAGTCCTGTGGGCGAAAATGCCTTGTTGATGCTAAAGGTCAGAGGAGAATGTGCCGACTGATTCAAGCTGATAGAAGAGCAACTTTGACTGAAAGAACCACTCGTTACAACCGAGGTATGCAGCAAAGCATTTGTGAAGCCACAAAACGCACAACCTTGAGGTGGATGGGCTACAACAGCAGAAGACCCCACCGGGTACCACTCATCTCCACTACAAATAGGAAAAAGAGTCTATAATTTGCACAAACACACCAAAATTGGACAGTTGAAGACTGGAAGAATGTTGCCTGGTCTGATGAGTCTCGATTTCTGTTGAGACATTCAGATGGTAGAGTCAGAATTTGGCGTAAACAGAATGAGAACATGGATCCATCATGCCTTGTTACCACTGTGCAGGCTGGTGGTGGTGGTGTAATGGTGTGGGGGATGTTTTCTTGGCACACTTTAGGCCCCTTAGTGCCAATTGGGCATCGTTTAAATGCCACAGCCTACCGGAGCATTGTTTCTGACCATGTCCATCCCTTTATGACCACCGTGTACCCATCCTCTGAAGGCTACTTCCAGCAGGATAATGCACCATGTCACAAAGCTGGAATCATTTCAAATTGGTTTCTTGAACATGACAATGAGTTCACTGTACTGAAATGGCCCCCACAGTCACCAGAGCTCAACCCAATAGAGCATCTTTGGGATGTGGTGGAACGGGAGCTTCATGCCCTGGATGTGCATCCCACAAATCTCCATCAACTGCAAGATGCTATCCTATCAATATGGGCCAACATTTCTAAAGAATGCTTTCAGCACCTTGTTGAATCAATGCCATGTAGAATTAAGGCAGTTCTCAAGGCGAAAGGGTGTCAAACACAGTATTAGTATGGTGTTCCTTATAATCATTTAGGTGAGTGTATATCAGTCTGTGTGTAATGAATGAATATAATTTACAAGTTTCACTTTTTGAATGGAATTACTGACATAAATTACACAGATGATGAATAGAGCCTTACTTGTTCTAATTAAATTACACAGATGATGAATTGACCAAATAGAAGCTTGGACAGCAGCGATAGGGGGGCGATGGTAAACACGTTAATCCCCACCCCTTTCCCAGAATATCTGGAGGATGGAATTGGAATTTGCCTTTAATCCTTTGAGTGAACATCAGTCACAATCCTCTGTAAAAAGTTTCTCGCAAACTTTGTATGTCTCGTTGGTGAAGTTGCTCCATTGTTTCTCCAACAATAAGACTCCGGAAAGGCAGAGGTATTGTCACAATTGCAGAGCGTGTATCCTTTAATTTCAAACCAAAAACCCCAGGAGTAGAAAATGTGGTCAAGATGTGGAAAGGCATAAGTTGATCCAAAAAACAGAAATCCAGAAGTTCAAAGAATATTTATCAAATGCACCAAAAAACACACTGACAGAAATGCATACATTTGGCTCAGTACGCCATCACAATGGATTTGAAATGAAACAACCGAGATGCAGTTGAAGTGTAGAGATTCAGGGAGATTCAAGGAGTTGAACAAGGCTTTACTGCAGCTGTCTTCAGTTGTTGTTTCTTCGTGGGTCTTTCTGCAAGTGAAATGCATGCTCGATTGGGTTGAGATCAGGTGATTGACTTGGCCACAGAATATTCCATGTGTTTGCCTTAAAAATCTCCTGGATTGCTTTTGCAACACATTTTGGGTCATCGTCTGTAAAGTGAAGCGCCATACAATCAACTTTGCTTAATTTGGCTGAATCTGAGCAGACAATATATCCCTATACACTTAAGAATTCATCCAGCTGCTTCTGTCTTCTGTCACATCATCAATAAAAACTAGTGACCCAGTGTCATTGGAAGCCATGCATGGCCATGACATTGCACTGCCTCCATGTTTTACAGATGATGTGGAATGCCTTGGATAATGATGCGTTCCAAGCCTTGTCCATGCTTTTTTCTTCCCATCATTCTGGTACAGGTTGATCTTTGTTTCCTCTGTCCAAAGAATGCTGTTCCTGAACTGGGCTGGCTTTTTTAGATGTTTTTTGGGAAGTCTAATCTGGCCAACACCTGGAATCAACCTCAATTACATCACTGTCAAAGAACATACACAGAGGACATCAGAATAATATTTGTAATTGTGGAAAATGCCCAGGTCATAAGAAAGGTACAAAGGACGTGGGAGAGGAGACTTGAGTTTTCACTCGTTGCCATATCTGTAAGGTCTGTTCACAGTTCCATTTCTCAAACACATCACCAAGACGACATATGGTGGCTATAGGAAATAGTTTGTTAGTGCCAGTTTCAATTCAACCAATTCTGCTGGCTGTTTCGCCAATGTACAGTTTAAAAAAAAATCAATGCTACTGCGAAGTGTTTTGATGGTAGTTTTCTGCTTACGATACAGCTTTGCAATAGTGGTACGAACTGTTTCCATTCATGAATTTGGACGATGCAAATAACAGACTGGGACAGAGCTGAATAATGGGTTGTTAGATAAAATGACTGTGTGCCTTCAGGAATATCTCTTGGTATGTGGACTTCGAGAAATATATGAATTTTGGACGAACTATCCCTTTAAAGCTGTGCCTTCTGCCTAAGGTACTTCTAAGTTCTGAATAAGGTTTCTGAACAGTTATGTACAATACCATGCAAATGTTTTGTGTCTCTAGTTTTCGAAAGAAACATTTATTTTTGTCCATTCAAATGTACACATTTATCAGAAATAAAGTGTAGACATTGTTAATGTTGCAAATAATTATTGTAACTAGAAACACCAGATTTCTTTATGGAATATCAACCAAGGCACTCAGTGGCAAATTATCAGCAACCATCACTCCTGTGTTCCAATGGCACGTTGTGTTCGCTAATCCAAGTATATCATTTTAAAAGGCATATTGATCATTAGAAAACCCATTTGCGATTATGTTAGCACAGCTGAATACTGTTGTGCTGACTAAAGAAGTAAAAAAAACTGGTCTCCTTTAGACTAATTAAGTATCTGGAACATCAGCAATTGTGGGTTTGATTACAGTCTCAAAAAACATTGAAACTTGTCAGTCTATTTTTGTTCAGAGAAATGAAAGCAATTCCATGCGAGAAATTGCCAAAAAACTGAAGATCTCATACAACGCTGTGTAGTACTCCCTTCAGCAAACAGCGCAAACTGTCTCTAACCAGAATAGAAGGAGTAGGAGGCCCCAGTGCACAACTGAGCAAGAGGACAGATTAGAGTGTCTAGTTTAAGAAAGAGACTTCACAGGTCCTCAACTGGCAGCTTAATTTAATAGTACCTGCAAAACACTAGTGAAGGAACCGAAAAATTTCAATTCTATGTTTATTTAAATATTCAATGATTCTTCATTATTTAGTATTTAGTATGTATACTTATATAATACATTTCTGTCAAAGTAGGTAATCGTTGGAATGTTAATGGTTTAGAGATGTTTCTGTTAGCAGTGAATGCAGGGACAAAAAGGTTTGCTTGTTATTGCCTAGCTTGCTTGCTTCTTGAGATAACGCCACTCTTATCTGAACTGATCGGAATGTGTCCCTAATTGATAAGGGGTCTAATCTCCAGGACTAGTTTGCTATCCTTTGGTCAGTAAACCAAACCCCATGCTTTTAATGTTGGGATATAAACCAGAGAGGGGTTCAGGGAAGCTCTCTCTTGCATTTTCCACCCTTCTACCTGCATCTTTGCTCTTGCAAACATCTTGAATCTCCGGTGAAGTTTTTATCTTGGATACTTGTACTGTAATTGTAGTACTCTCTTTATATATTAAATTAATTTGTTATATTAATTAATTGACTGGAATTAATCTAAAATGAGTCAAAATCCAGTTCCTTCACTAGTCTCAACATCTATAGTGAAAAGGTGGGTTACTGGCTTTCTAGGCAGAGTTGCAAAGAAAAAGCCATACCTTGACTGGCCAATAAAAAGAAAAGAAAGGCAAAAGTACACTGACATTGACACAGAGGATGATTGGAAAAAAGGGAAAAATGGACAAACAAATCAAAATTTGAGGTTCGTCAAAGAACAAAGAAGAACATTTGTGAGATGCAGACCAAATAAAAAGATGCTGAAGGAGTGCTTGACACCCTCCGTCAAGCATGGTGGAGGCAATGTGGTGGTTTGTATGTGCTTTGGTGGTGGTAAATTGGGAGATTTGTACAGGGTAAAAGGGATACTGAAGAAGGAAGGCTATTACTCCATTTTGCAATGCCATGCCATGATTGGGGCGAATTTTGTCATACAACAGAACAATCACACAAAGCACAGCTCCAAACTATGCATGAACTAGAAAAGGAAAAAGCAGTCAGCTGGTTTTCTGTCTATTGTGACCAGCACAGTCACCAGATCTTAACCCTATTGAGCTGTTGTGGGGGTAGCTTGACCGTATGGTAGGTAAGAAGTGCCCATCAAGCCAATCCAACTTGTGGGAGGTGCTTCTGGAAGCAAATTGATTCTAGAATGCTAAAGGTCCGCAAGGCTGTAATTGATGCAAATTTAAGATTATTTGACAAAAGTAGTTTGAGGGACAATCTTTAAATTAAAAATCACAATTTCTAACCTTGTCTACGAAAATATTTCCTATTAATTTTGCTATATTTACTATTCAAAGTAATTTAATCTATGTTTTCATGGAAAAGTGACCGCTAACTTTTGAATGGTAGTATATGAGACATTTCTATTTTTATGTTCAATAACCTGGGAAACATTATAAAAAATATATTTTTGCTTTGTCTTCATGGGGTTTGTTTCTAGAATGCAATTATTTTTATTAATTAGAAATGTATTCCACAACACAACAAATTGTGGAGAAAGCGAAGGTGTCTAAATACTTCCCTATGGCACTGTAGGTATTAAAGCAGGGGAAAGTATTTCTGCATACCATCAGTAAAGCATTCTTCTGGTTCCTCTGGTTCTGGCTCATCTGCTTCTTCCTCTAGTCCTGGCTCTGGTTCGGGTACATAGTCCACAGTGCTGCACACAGAGGACTCGTCACCCAATAGCTAAGGACATGGAGGAAAGAAACTAAGTGTCTGAAACTACAAAATGTAAATCACATTATTAGCATAGGAGAGAACAAATCAAACTTCTGTAATTTAACTCTCTTTCTTTTTTCTTAGGCTTTTAAATATCCAGGTAGCACTATGAAATTAATTAATTAATTAACTTGATTAATTAATGTTTTCATCTTTAGGTTACATTTGTGCTCAAAAGTTTGCATACCCTTGGAGTATTGGTAATATATGTACCATTTGTAAAGAAAACACGAGTGAGCAGGCAAAACATGTATTTAATTTCTCATAGGATCCACATTCAACTGTATGTCATAACAGGATGGCATAATCATAAAACAAAACATGATGAACTGACCCCTGTTCAAAAGTCTGCATACCCTTAGTTATTGATACTGTGTATTGCCCCCTTTAGCATCAATGACAGCGTGCAATCTAATGTAATAGTTGTCTATGAGGCCCTGAATTCTTGCAGGTGGTATGGCTGTCCATTCGTCTTGGCAAAATGCATGAACCGCACGTGTGAGATCTCCCCAGAGTGGCTTGATGATATTAAGGTCAGGAGACTGTGATGGCCACTCCAGAACCTTCACCTTTTTCCGCTGTAACCACTGGAGGGTCAACTTGACCTTGTGCTTGGGGTCATTGTCATGCTGGAAAGTCCAAGATCGTCCCATGTGCAGTTTTCATGGAGAACAATGCAAATTGTCTGCCAGTATTTTCTGATAACATGCTGCATTCATTTTGCCATACATTTTCACATGATTCCCCATGCCTTTAGAGCTCACACACCCCAAATCATCAGTGAGCCAGTGGGGATGATGTTCTGTTCACTATAAACCTCTCCAAACATAGCGCTTATGGTTGCGACCATAAAGCTCCATTTTGGTCTCGTCACTCCAAATTACAATGTCCCAGAAGCTGTGAGGCGTGTCAAGGTGTTGTCAGGCATATTGTAACAAGGCTTTTTTGTGGCATTGGCGCAGTAAAGGCTTCTTTCTGGCAACTTGATCATGCAGCTCATTTTTGTTCAAGAATTGTCGTATTGTGCTCCTTGAAACAACCACACCCTCTTTTTCTAGAGCAGCCAGTAGTTCTCCTGAGGTTACCTGTGGGGTTTTCTTTGTATCCCAAACAATTCTTCTGGCAGTACTGGGTGAAATCTTCCTTGGTCTACCTGACCTTGGCTTGCTATCAATAGATCCCCGAATGTTCTACTTCTTCATAAGTGATTGAACAGTACTGACTGTTTTTTACATTTGCAAGGCTTTAGACATTTTTTTTTATGTCCTTTTCCATCTTTATAAAGTTCCATTACCTTGTTATGCAGGTCTTTTGACTGTTCTTTTTGGCTCCCCTTAGCTCAGTATCTAGCCCGCTCAGTGCATCCACGTGAGAGCTAACAAACTCATTCACAATTTACAGTATTCACAGACAATAACTGCAATTTCAAAAGCCTCAGGTATGTGAAATTCTCCTTTAAGTGCCATTTTCACCTGTGCGTGTTGCCTTGTGTGTCTGCAACAAAGCCAAACATTCAAGGGTATGTAAACCTTTGATCAGGGCCATTTCTGGGTGATGTCTGTTATCATTATTATTTAAAAAGGAGCCAAATAACTTTGTGATTATAAATGGCTTCATATGATCATTATCCTTAAAAAAAGACAGTTTTTGTGTCATATTTTCAAAATCAATGCTAAAATGTCAAACATTTTGCCGGGGTATGTAAACTTATATGCACAACCGTATATCAAAAATATTAATTACATCATAGTTTAAGCAGAGTAACTTTACCTTCTTTATTTTGCCATTGATCGGTACATTTATGTGTTCAGCTTGTTCCTTTTCTTCTTCTGTTCTTAATGACCCACTGTCATCATCATCATTCTCAAAGTCTGACTCCACCTGGGCTATGGGAACTGTGAGGCTCACATCACCGTCAGCCTGAAGTCCCTCAACACAATTGCTCATCTTGTTGAGCGTCTTGCAATCCTGGCCCGTGTCCAAATGGTTTAGTGCAACAGCCTCTTTTTCAGGAGTTCCTTCAACCCCCTCAACTCCTTCCTCATCTCCAGGGGATTTTTTGCCAAGTAGCTGAAGGACCTTGCGCCGGATAAAAGCTTTCACCCAGTCAATGCCCCAGTTGATCCTGCCGATGGCAATCTGGAGATTGTTCATCTCACCATCATCATCACTGGACAGGTTGTCTCCACTGAACGAGCTGAGCAGCAAGGCAAGGAACAGGTTCAACACCTACAGGGATACAAGGTGGCAGTGAACTTAAAGGGATTTTTCCTAGGTTCATATTTGGGTGAAATAACACTTACCTTGAGTTGTTCTTGAAGGCCCATGGAGTCATCCTTCACAAAAAGCCATTAATCAGCCTTGTTTAAGCCTGGAATTTGCATTTTTAACATTATCTGAATTAATGAATTTAAACTGTGCGTCCCAAGCTACAAAAGCTGCAATGGAAGTAGTAAACCTACCAAAAAAAACTTCCAAATAAGACTAGAGGTCTTGTTTACCTCAAAGAAAATGTCAACATTGTATTCCTCAAAATAATGTTGTCATTGTCACTGTATAAATCAAATTTTCAACTGAACCAGTCTCTTTTGTTCACAATTACGCATCAACCATTAACAAAAACCAGAAATTCCTAGCTACCGATGACATCATTGCCAAAAAAATTAAGCTAGTATGACTGATTACTAAATTTAATTTGAAGAGTTTTTTGAGTTTGTTTCCGCTTGTAGTGCAGCTTTTGTTGCTCTGGAATTCTTGAACTTAGATAACACTATTAATTCTAATTCCAGGCTGGGACAGAGGTGAGTAATGACTTCCACGGGTCTTCAAGAACAACTAAAGGTAAGTGTTATTTCACCCAAATATGAAACTCGGATGAACTATCCCCTTAAAGGTTAGACAGAAGAGGATATGATGTGGCTTTGACAGATTGGCGGGATCTTGTGATACACATTTCAGGATTGGTTTTTGAAGCGTTTCTACTGCCTCCAATTTATGCATTGGCCATGTAACCATGGAGTAAGTCAATGACATTTCTATATTGTATTATACAGCTTTTGCAATGCTACCCACAGCGTCTTAAGCAATTTTATCATTGTGGTGTCCTGGAAAATAAAAATACAACCAAAAGACCAAATTTAGTTTCAATATACAGCTCTGGAAAAAATTAAGAGACCACTGCACCTTTTTCTTTCCTCTTCCAAAAAAGAATGAGGAACAGAAGGGTTAAAATTAAGCATCCCTCACAGTTAAATTTACCTTTGTACTTACAGCCTAGGTCAAGATTTTGTTGGTTGTGCAAAAAACTATAATAATGTGTTTCATTACATTATAATACCACGTTATGGTGTAACTTGTTAAATGCACACTGTGTGCCTTATTGTCATTAACACTCAATCACACGCTTACTCTCTCACCCACACTCACACATAAGAACATAAGACTGTTTTTAGTAGAACTTTTAAACTGTTTTGGAATACCTGGTCTGTATTATTCTCTATTGGTGTATTCTCTATTAGAGTTTAAATGTTCTTACTACACTATTATTGTGTTTGAGTCTTCTATTACTATATTCTGAGGCTCTCAACAGATTCAGTGGTTGGAGTTGGGTTAATACTCCTTGACAAGTTCTGTTGTTACTTTCTGATTACATTTCTTGCTACATTTAAAATCAAAACATAATGATCATTTAATAATTGTTAAAAAAGTGCTAAAATGTTTGTATTCAACTTCCAAATAGGTGTCCATTGAATAATAAATAAATAATTGATTGCTAAATTATTATATCCTAATTGCAGTCCCAGTTCCACGAGGGGGGCAAGTGGGGGCATGGCCCCCTCAGGTAGAAAGCCGTGCCCCCTCAGTTTAGATTCCCCATATACACAGCCGATCGTATATGAATTCGACCTGGTCTGATCGTCAAAGTCAACACGTTTCAATCATCACAGATCAACGTCTATCGATAGACTTTATATGCGCATATATGTCAGTTTCTAAATTGTCCTTCTTGGGGGGAGTGGTTGCACAGTGATTAAACGTGGCCCCACATTTATACAAAATGCACCCTCAATCATGTCATCCTTGTCCCTGTCTAATTGAAGTAGTTGTTTAGTAGGATCATGAATTTACACACCATTGCATGAATGACTGCCTGACACACTTTATTATACACTGCTCAAAAGATTAAGGGAACACATAATCATCACAGTATAACACCAAGTTAATTAAACTTCATGGGACATCATTTTGTCCATAGGAACATAACCGATTGTGAATCAATGTCACCTGTTTTGTTGCAAATGAAAGTGATAACAGGTGCACTGGAGAGGCAACAGCAAGACAACCATCAAAAAGGGAATGGTTTTGCAGGGGGTGGCTACAGACAATTGCTCTCTCTTCTTCCTTCCTGACTGATTCTTCTCTAGTTTTGCATTTTGCTAGTGTCCTTGTCACTACAAGTAGCATGAGGCGGTACCTGCAGCCCATTGAGGTTGCACAGGTAGTCCAGCACATATGTGCCATCGCAAGAAGGTTTGCTGTGTCTCCCAGTACAGTCTCAAGAGCATGGAGGAGATACCAGGAGATGAGCCGTTACACGAAGAGTGCTGGGCAGGGCTGTAGAAGGGCATTAACCCAACAGCAGGACTGGTATCTGCTTCTTTGTGTGAGGAGGAACAGGAGGACCACTACCAGAGTCCTACAAAATTACCTGCAGCAGGGTACTGGTGTGCATGTTTCTGACCAAACTGTCAGAAACCGACTCCATGAGGGTGGCATGAGGTCTAGTGGGACCTGTACTCACAGCCCAACACCATGCAGCTCGATTGGCATTCGCCAGAGAACGCCATAATTGTCAGGTCCACCACTGGCACCCCGTTCTCTTCGTTATGTATCGATGCATCCGATGCCCCCAAGTAGTGCCACAAACTGTCCAGGAGCTCACTGATGCCTTGATCCAGGTCTGGGAGGAGATCCCCCAGGACACCACCTGCCATCTCATCAGGAGCATGCCCAGATGTTGTTGGGAGTGAATACAGGCACATGGGGGCCATACACACTACTGAGTCACATTATGAGTTGCCATGATGAAATTCATGCAAGTTGGAACAGCCTGTGATTTCAACTGTTTACTTAGAATTTCGGTGTGAGTTTGAATCCAGTCCTCAATTGGTTGGTGATTTTGTTTCCATTGACCGTCGTTATGTTAAGGTCAAGTTCAAGTTCAGTTCACTTTGTTCTCAACAAATTACACAATATCCAGTAAAGATTTTGATATTTAATAAATGTCCTTCATCGAGACTCAATGTGTGATTTAAGTGTTCACTTAATTTTTTAGAGCAGTGTATTTATGATTAACAATCAAATAATTAATTTATTAGAAACTAGTTGATATTAATAAATGTGCATTCAGTTGTCTTCTTATGAATGACTCGTTTGATATTGAGTCAGTGTTGCTGATGCAAAGTTGGCCCTTCATTACTAAACACCAAGTAACTAAATTAGGATGCAATTACGAGTCATTAGCTAACTGTTAGTTAAACATTAAACTGTTGGTTACTTTAAAACTAACCTGCATCTGGGTGATCACAGGGTTATGTGAATATTCAATCTGTTAACTGGTTGCGTATGTCAGATTTATCACATGACTCATTAGGCAGTGAAAAGCTGTTGCTATCAGATGTTGTCTACTTAATCAACTGAGTCAGTTTACTGTTGAAGGGATCGATTAAATAGGATAGATGGAAGGTTTGTGAAGTGATTTCATGCTCCCTTGTAAAAGTATTTTAGTATTTTTTAAATACAAAAATACAGTTTGTTTGTTTTGATACATGGTGTGGCTGCTGTATTTTGTAGTTTATTTTGATACATTTAAAATTAAGGTATTTGTTATTTAATTTTAAAATACGTTTTGATGTATCTTTGCCCATCTCTGATAATGAGAAATATTAAGAAGAAGCAACCTACAGTGCTTTCATGTACCTCCTAAACAGGAATGTTTAATGAGCCCAGCTGCGCCACCAAAAACTAAAGTTAATCCATTTAATAGTAAACCTGGGCGTCTCATATACATAACACATATCAAGTTGACTTAGCTATGTGGTGACGATGGTGACGGTGCATCAAGAAATATTAGGCTGTCGGCCGGCACTTCTGTAGGGGGCTATCTTTAGTGTCAAAACCCTGTTATTCCATATCTGGGTTCCTATTTCCCAGATGTAGATACAGATCATGGTTAGGCATTAGCATGGGGAAGGCTGATCTCTCTCATTCCTCTGTGGGAAGCTGTGAATCAGCTGGAGTCTCAGCAAAAGGGCTGAGAAGTGCAGAAACAAAAGGTCCCAGTCCAGGTGTAGGGAACTACATTCAGGTGGGAGGTCACAGACGCTATAACAATTATAAAATAATTTGATCCACTGCAAATTGACCACAACTAAAACGCTTTTATGACAAAAAAGGTCATACCTTGATAACATTGACCCAGAATCACATAACATCTCCTCCTTAACTCATGACAATACATGGGAACAGATATCTTACATTTAAGTATGACCTTATTTAATAAAAAAATTTTTTTTTTCTAAACTGGAAAAGGTAGAAGAAAGGTAGAAGCATGATTTAAAAGGTAGATGTAGGGGCGAAGAAACAGGGGTTTAAGGAGAGGAGACAATACATTTAGACCTATACTTAAAATGCTTGTAAGTTCTAACCATACTCAACCGAACCTCACCGTGTTTCACGTAACGCATGCAGACATACGATGGTACATTCGATTGCCTCCCCTATCAATTAGTGATACGCATTCTGACGATGTTGGATCAGATCCCAGAGCCACTCAGCTGTCCATGTTTGTTTCGTCCGTGCCAGGGGGCTCACTTGAGCTGGGTCTTAGCATATACCCAAGGTCAAAACCACTGTTTGCTGGCTCAAGTCATTTGACTTAAATAGATATAAGCCCATCCCCCACACGCTGAATAAATACTGTCTCTTGGTTTTAATGCCGTTTGTCTCAAAGATTTTGGGATGTGAGGGCAGTGTGGGTGGTTGGGGTGTAAAAAAAGGCCATAGTGTTGGCTCCATGCTTTTGTTAGCTTGTCAAGATGAGAATAGCCATTTCCGTTTGATTCTATGAATAACCACCATGGAGAGGAAATGCATATGGCTGAGCTCCCATCACAAATATTGAGCCTGTGTGATCAGCTGCTAACAGCTCATCTGCATGTCCCTATTCTGGAACACAAGGAGTCATATCAGAGACTGGGCCACACGCTCTGAACCCCTTCATGGGAGTCTTACCCCTGACTACAGTCATGGCAAAATGCCTGATATAAAACGTAATATTTTCCCTTTTTTATGAACACCCCCATGCATTTTATATTTAATTTATACTGCACAAAAAAATTAAGGGAACACCTAAATCGCACATCTGGTCTCGATGAATGAAATACATGAATATTAAATGTTTACTGTACATTGTGTAATTCTTTGAGAACAAAATAACGTAATAATGGTTAACGGAAACCAAAATCACCACCTGATTGAGGCCAAGATTCAAACTTGGCCTCAATCTGGCTGTTCCAACTTGTGTGAATTTCATCACGGCAACTCATAATGTCACTCAGTAGTGTGTCTGGCCCCCACGTGCCTGTATGCATTCACCACAACATCTGGGCATGCTCCTGATGAGATGACAGATGGTGTCCTAGGGAATCTCCTCCCAGACCTGGATCAGGACATCAGTGAGTTCCTGGACAGTCTATGGCGCTACTTGGCGGTGTCAAAGACATCGATACATAACGTCCCAAAGGTTCTCAATTGGATTCAGGTCTGGGGAACGTGAGGGCCAGTCAATGGCATCAATACCTTTGTCATCCAGGAACTGCCCACACACTCTGGCCACATCAGACCCATCCTGCACCAGGAGGAACTAGTTCACCAGGAGGAAGTTCTGATGATGGGTCTGAAGATTTCATCCCATTATCTAACAACAGTCAGGGGACCGTTGGCTAGCATGTGGAGGTCTGTGCAACCTTCCAAGGTTATGCCTTCCCAGACCATCAATGACCCACTGCCAAACTGGTCATGCTGGATGATGTTGCAGGCTGCATAATAATCACCACGGCGTCTACAGACTCTTTCACGTCTGTCATATGTGCTCAGTGTGAACCTGCACTCATCTGTGAAGAGAACAGGGCGCTAATGGCGGATCTGCCAATTCTGGTGTTCTCTGGTGAATGCCATTCGAGACGCTTGCTGCTGGGCAGAGAGCACCGGTCCCACTAAAGGACGTCGGGCAGAGGACGTTAGAGGACAGTTTGGTCAGAAACATGCACACCATTAGCCCGAGGGATGTCATTTTGTAGGGCTCTGGCAGTGCTCCTCCTGTTCCTCCTCGCACAAAGGAGCAGATACCAGTCCAGCTGCTGGGTTGATTACTTTCTAAGGCCCTGTCCAGCTCACTTTGTGTAACGGCCCATCTCCTGGTATCTCCTCCATGCTATTGAGACTGTACTAGGAGACACATTAAGCCATCTTGCGAGGAGCTGGACTATCTGTACAACTTGAATGGGCTGCAAGTACCGCCTTGTGCTACCAGTAGCATCAAGGACACTAGCATAACACAAAACCAGAGAAGAATCAGTCAGGAAGGATGAGGAGAGAGCACCTGTCTATGGCCACCACCTGCAACACCATTGCCTTTTTGTCTTGCTGTTACCTCTCCAGTGCACCTGTTATCACTTTAATTTGCAGCAACAGATGACATTAATTATGCTTCCTAACTGGACAGGATTGATATCCCTGAAGTTTAACTGACTTGCTGTGATGATTACGTCTTCCCTTAGTTTCTTTTGAACAGTATATGTGTGTGTGTATATATACACACATAAATACATACATACATATATACATACACTCACCTAAAGGATTATTAAGAACACCATACTAATACTGTGTTTGACTCCCTTTCACCTTCAGAACTGCCTTAATTCTACATGGCATTGATTCAACAAGGTGCTGAAAGCATTCTTTAGAAATGTTGGCCCATATTGATAGGATAGCATCTTGCAGTTGATGGAGATTTGTGGGATGCACATCCAGGGCACGAAGCTCCCGTCCCACCACGTCCCAAAGATGCTCTATTGGGTTGAGATCTGGTGACTCTGGGGGCCATTTCAGTACAGTGAACTCATTGTCATGTTCAAGAAACCAATTTGAAATGATTCAAGCTATGTGACATGGTGCATTATCCTGCTGGAAGTAGCCTTCAGAGGATGGGTACATGGTGGTCATAAAGGGATGGACATGGTCAGAAACAATGCTCAGGTAGGCTGTGGCATTTAAACAATGCCCAATTGTGTGCCAAGAAAACATCCCCCACACCATTACACCACCACCACCAGCCTGCACAGTGGTAACACGGCATTATGGATCCATGTTCTCATTCTGTTTACGCCAAATTCTGACTCTACCATCTGAATGTCTCAACAGAAATCGAGACTCATCAGACCAGGCAACATTCTTCCAGTCTTCAACTGTCCAATTTTGGTGAGCTTGTGCAAATTGTAGCCTCTTTTTCCTACTTGTAGTGGAGATGAGTGGTCCCCGGTGGGGTCTTCTGCTGTTGTAGCCCATCCGCCTCAAGGTTGTGCGTGTTGTGGCTTCACAAATGCTTTGCTGCATACCTCGGTTGTAACGAGTGGTTCTTTCAGTCAAAGTTGCTCTTCTATCAGCTTGAATCAGTCGGCACATTCTCCTCTGACCTCTAGCATCAACAAGGCATTTTCGCCCACAGGACTGCCGCATACTGGATGTTTTTCCCTTTTCACACCATTCTTTATAAACCCTAGAAATGGTTGTGCGTGAAAATCCCAGTAACTGAGCAGATTGTGAAATACTCAGACCGGCCCGTCTGGCACCAACAACCATGCCACGCTCAAAATTGCTTAAATCACCTTTCTTTCCCATTCTGACATTCAGTTTGGAGTTCAGGAGATTGTCTTGACCAGGACCACACCCCTAAATGCATTGAAGCAACTGCCATGTGATTGGTTGATTAGATAATTGCATTAATGAGAAATTGAACAGGTGTTCCTAATAATCCTTTAGGTGAGTGTACATACACTAATGTTCAAAAGTTTGGGGTCACTTAGAAAAGTCCTAGTTTTTGAAAGAAAAGCATTTTTGTCCCTTAAAACATTAAATCACATAAGTAACCAAGGTCTGAGAGATGACCTCGGACCCAATGGCCATTCTAACAGAGCTTAAAGAGAGAAACTACCAGAAGTACAACCATCACTGCAGCACTCCATCAATCCAGCATCATTGGTAGAGTGACTAGACAGAACCAGTCTTGAGTAAAAGTCATGATATGCCACCTGAAGGAATCTGAGAGGATGAGTGAAGAACTTCTATGGTCTAATCAGAACAAAATGTAACTGGCCTGAAAAACAACCCTCAAAACCTGGCTAATACCATCCCTACCATGAAGCATGGTGATGGTGTCACGGCTTTGGTTGAAGGAGCAAGGAGGAACAGGAGAAGGCGTGGCGGAAGGAGATTTAATATAGTTCAACCGAACAATAAACAGAAATGAGCGTTTACAAAGCGTTACACAGCTCTGACATAAAGCAGAGAACAATCACACACAAAGACAGGGGGAGCAGAGGGAACATATATACCGGGGGAAACAGCGATGATGATGAACAGGTGCACTAAACGAGACACAGGTGAAATGTATGATGAGGCGGTGGTGTCAGAAAGCCGGTGACGTCGACCGCCGGGGCCCGCCCGCTGCAGGGGGAGGTGAACCAGCAGAGGTCGCAGTTGTCACAGTACCCCCCCCGACGCGCGGCCCCAGCCGCGCGACGACACCAGCCTCGGGGCCGACCCGGTGGGCGCGGAGCAGGACGATCCGGCCGACGCTGGTGGAAGTCGCGGACAAGGACGGGAGCCAGGACGTCCTTCACCGGAACCCAGCTCCGCTCCTCCGGGCCGTACCCCTCCCACTCCACGAGGTACTGGAGGCCCCCCGCCCGGCGCCTCCAGTCGATGATGGAGCGGACCGAGTACGCCGGGGCCCCCTCGATGTCCAGAGGGGGAGGGGGAACCTCCCGCACCTCACACCCCTGAAGGGGACCAGCCACCACCGGCCTGAGGAGAGACACATGGAACGAGGGGTTAATACGGTAGTCGGGGGGAAGGCGTAACCGATATGTTACCTCGTTGACTCTCCTCAGGACTTTAAAGGGCCCCACAAACCGCGGGGCCAGCTTCCGGCAGGGCAGGCGGAGGGGCAGGTCCCTGGACGAGAGCCAGACCCGGTCGCCCGGCCTATACACCGGGGCCTCCCCGCGGTGGCGGTCTGCAGAGGCTTTTTGACGGCGGACAGCGAGCCGGAGGCGGGCTTGTACTGCCTCCCATGTGCCCGCCGCCCGCCGGAACCAGTCGTCCACCGCAGGGGTACCGGTCTGGCTCGGCGTCCAGGGCGCCAGGACCGGCTGGTAACCCAGAACGCACTGGAATGGCGACACGCCCGTGGAGGAGTGGTGCAGAGAATTCAGGGCATATTCCGCCCACGGCAGAAACTCTGCCCACTCCCCCGGCCGGTCCTGGCAGTAGGACCGGAGGAACCTACCCACTTCTTGGTTCACCCGCTCCACCTGCCCGTTAGACTGGGGATGGTAGCCCGAGGTCAGGCTGACCGAGATCCCCAGGTGCTGCATGAAGGCCTTCCACACCCTGGATGTGAATTGGGGACCCCGGTCAGACACGATGTCCTCGGGCACCCCATAGTGCCGGAAGACGTGTGTAAACAGGGCCTCCGCGGTCTGTAGGGCAGTAGGAAGGCCGGGCAGGGGCAAGAGGCGGCAGGACTTCGAGAACCGATCCACAACGACCAGGATGGTGGTATGGCCCTGGGAAGGGGGGAGATCAGTCAAGAAATCAACAGATAGGTGGGACCATGGCCGTTGTGGAATGGGCAAGGGGTGCAACTTGCCCACGGGTAGGTGCCGGGGTGCCTTACTCTGGGCGCACACCGAGCAGGAAGAGACATATACCCTCACGTCCTTAGCTAAAGTGGGCCACCAGTACTTACCGGCCAGGGCGCGCACTGTTGGCCCGATGCCAGGATGACCGGAGGAGGGAGATGTATGCGCCCAGTAGATGAGGCGGTCGCGGACAGACGCCGGCACATACGTACGGCCCTCAGGGCATGCGGGCGGAGAGGGCTCGTCGCGCTGCGCTCTAGCGATGTCCGCGTCCAGCTCCCATACCACTGGTGCCACGATGCATGACTCCGGGAGCACGGGAGCATCATCCACCAGGCTCTCCTCCGTGTCATGCTGGCGGGACAGCGCGTCAACCCCGACGTTCTTACTCCCCGGCCTGTAGGTAAGAGTAAACACAAACCGGGTGAAAAACATAGCCCACCTTGCCTGGCGAGGGTTCAGCCTCCTCGCTGCCCGCATGTACTCCAGGTTCCGGTGGTCAGTCCAGACGAGGAAAGGGTGTTTAGCCCCCTCTAACCAGTGCCTCCACGCCGACAGAGCTCGAACCACGGCCAGCAGCTCACGATCACCTATGTCGTAGTTCCGCTCCGCCGCACTGAGCTTCTGGGAGAAGAAGGCACAGGGACGGAGCGTGTTACGACACCCCGTCCGTTGGGAGAGGATGGCACCGAGCCCACAATCGGACGCGTCCACCTCCACGATGAACTGGAGCGACGGGTCGGGATGGGCCAGGACCGGAGCGGTGGTGAAACGGTGTTTCAGTTCCACAAACGCCCGCTCCGCCTCCACGGTCCACCGCAACCGGGTCGCCCCCCCCCTTCAGAAGGGAGGTGATCGGAGCCGCGACCTGGCTAAAGCCCCGGATAAACCTCCTGTAGTAATTAGAGAAGCCTAAGAAACGTTGCACGTCCTTAACCGTGGTTGGGGTCGGCCAATTACGCACGGCGTCAATGTGAGGCTCCTCCATAGCCACACCTGTGCTGGAAAAGCGATATCCCAGGAAGGACACAGACGACTGGAAAAACAGACACTTCTCGGCTTTCACGTACAGGTCATGCTCCAGCAGTCGAGCCAGCACTCTGCGCACTAACGAAACATGTTTGGCGCGGGTGGCAGTGAATATCAAGATGTCATCAATATACACTACCACGCCTTCGCACAACAAGTCCCGGAATACGTCGTTGACGAAGGACTGAAAGACTGAAGGAGCATTCATCAACCCGTACGGCATCACTAAATACTCGTAATGGCCGGACGTGGTACTAAAGGCAGTTTTCCACTCGTCTCCTTCCCGGATACGCAGGTTATAGGCACTCCTGAGGTCTAATTTAGTGAAAAAGCGGGCCCCGTGCATCCTCTCCACCTCTGCAGAGATCAAAGGGAGAGGGTAGCGGAACGGAATGGTGATCTTGTTCAGCGCCCGGTAATCGATGCACGGGCGCAAACCACCGTCCTTTTTTTTTCACAAAAAAGAAACTCGAGGAGACCTGTGACTTGGAGGGCCTAATGTAGCCCTGTTCCAACGGTTCCGTAACGTAGGCGTTCATAGTCTCCGTTTCGGTGCGGGACAGTGGATACATGTGACCCTTCGGGAGTGCGGCTCCGTCAACGAGGTCTATCGCACAATCCCCCAGCCGGTGTGGTGGCAACACAGCAGCTTTGGCCTTGGAGAAAACCGTAAACAAGTCCCTGTATTCGGGGGGAATGGGCACGGCGGGCGCACTGTCTGGACTCTCCACCGAGGTCGAGCCAACGGAAACACCCAAACACCTACCCTGGCACTTCCGCGACCACCCCGACAGACGTCGACTAGACCAAGAGATGACGGGGTCATGTAGGGACAACCAGGGGAAACCTAAAACGAATGGGAACGTGGGTGAGTCGATCACGTGAAATGAAATGGTTTCACTGTGTCGGTTGTCGGTAACCAGGAGGAGGGGAACAGTGCAACTTGTGACCAGACCTGACCCTAGTGGCCGGCTGTCTAGAGCTCTCACGGGCAGGGGGGTGTCGAGGGCCTGGAGGGGTATGCGTGACCGCAGGGCAAAGGATCTATCCATGAAATTCCCGGCTGTGCCTGAGTCTACCAGCGCCTTACACCGGGAAAGCAGCGGAAAGCCGGGGAACCTAACAGGGACAGTGCACATAGAGAGGGAAGAGGTTAGTGGCGAATGTGCATGTGCTACCTGGGGTGATGCGGAAGTGCCCTGCCTGTCACCTTTCGACTCGGGGAGGGAGGTGCGGTGCGGCACGGTTGTACGGCCTCGTTTCCTCTTGGAGGCACTCCGCACCTCTCCTCCCCTACACCTGCCCGACAGCGCAGCCGCCCCCAGGTCCATGGGGACGGCGGCGTCTGGTTGGCAGGGTGGAACGGGCGGGCCTCTTCCGGGACGTCCTCGGGCAGCTAGCAGGTTGTCGAGACGGATGGACATGTTCGCCAGTTGGTCAAAGGAGAGGGACACGTCTCGACAAGCCAGCTCCCTCCGGACGTCCTCGCGAAGGCTACACCGGTAGTGGTCGATCTGAGCCCGCTCGTTCCACCCCGATCCCGCTGCCAGGGTCCGGAACTCCAGAGCAAACTCCTGCGCCGATCTCGTCTCCTGCCGTAAGTGAAACAGTCGTTCACCCGCCTCTCTCCCTTCGTGAGGATGGTCAAACACGACTCGGAAGCGGCGGGTGAACTCGGCGTAGCTGCCCTGGGTGGGCTGCTCGATATTCCAAACGGCGGTGGCCCACTCCAGGGCTTTCCCGGACAGGCAGGAAACGAGTGAAGAGATCTTCTGGGCTTCGGTCGGCGCAGGATGCATCGCCTGGAGCGCGATGTCCAGTTGCAAGAGGAATCCCTGGCAGCGGTCCGCCGCCCCGTCGTAATCCCTAGGCAAGGGTAGATGCAGCGGCCCCATGGCTGGCAGCGAGGCTGGGGCAGGCGGAGAGACGGCCGGTGTTGCGGGGTGCTGCTGACACAGCTCTAGGCGCTGCACCGCCTTTAGAACGTTGTCCATCGCGGCGCCTATGCTGGCCAGCATTGTGGAATGTACCTGGACCGCCTCCGCAACACCGACCTCGCCTGTGGCTCCTTCGGGCTCCATATCCTTGCTGTATTATTTTTAGGTGTGTGATTCTGTCACGGCTTTGGTTGAAGGAGCAAGGAGGAACAGGAGAAGGCGTGGCGGAAGGAGATTTAATATAGTTCAACCGAACAATAAACAAAAATGAGCGTTTACAAAGCGTTACACAGCTCTGACATAAAGCAGAGAACAATCACACACAAAGACAGGGGGAGCAGAGGGAACATATATACCGGGGGAAACAGCGATGATGATGAACAGGTGCACTAAACGAGACACAGGTGAAATGTATGATGAGACGGTGGTGTCAGAAAGCCGGTGACGTCGACCGCCGGGGCCCGCCCGCTGCAGGGGGAGGTGAACCAGCAGAGGTCGCAGTTGTCACAGATGGGAGCATCATGCTATGGGGATGCATTTCTGCATCAGGATCATTGGTCAGGATTGAGGGAAGGATTGGGGGAAGATTGAGGGAAGATTGGTCAGGATTGAGGGAAGGATAAAACTACAGAGAGATCCCTGAGAAAACTGATCCAAAGTGCACAAGACCTCAGAACTGAGATGAAGATTCATCTTTCAGTCCAACAACACCCCAAAGGCTTTGGGACAAGTAAGTGAATATCACTGAGTGGCCCAACCAAAGACCAGTCATGAGCTCCATTGAATGGAGAAACTGCCCAAATCCAGCAAAGCTAGTAGAGGCATAATCAAGAAGAATTTAAGCTTTTAATAGCTGCTAAAGGCTTCGACAAAGTATTGAATAAACAGTCTGAATACATACGTAGATTAAAGATATCAGTTTTTATTTTCATTGGCACAAATATCAGTGTGTAGATCGAGGGTAAAAAAATAAGTCAGTCTACTCAACAACATTTTGAGAAAATGAAGGGCTCAGAATACATTCTATAATCACTGTGTGTATTCCTATGCTTAATTTGACAGAGAGACATAGTAGAAATAGCAGTGGGACAAAATGGAACCCATTTTGCAGCGGTGTATGTCACCAGAGGCAGCGGTTTAGACTGCTAAACATCTCTGGGCCACAATCATAGTAATCTGTTCAATGGGTTCACATACCAGATTTCTTGGTCCCTCAACAATGGCTCTCCTTTTGTTTAAATGTGCAATGGTATATGGAATTAACATCCACAAGGCCCCTCAGTGTAAAATATGTGTTACTAAGCAGTCTGTTTGTTTTTGATGTTTCTCGGGATCCAACAACAGACTCCTTATCAGCTGTGCGCTCAAGATCACCAGGATTGACGGAGCATTATAACACTAAAACCGCTAGATATTTTGAATAATATTTACAGAGATTTACAAGTTAACAGCATTGACAGATGTTCACAGCAGGGTACTGCATGTGTTATTGTGAGGCTTTACCTAGAATGTCTGGAATGATCACCATACTTCAAAGATTTATTGTGCCCTTGCATTGAACATCTATTTATAAATTCATACCACCCAAATTAAAGGGCTACTTACCAGCAGACTGGAAACCTACACAGACACTGGGATCCATGAGCTCTGGTGGGTTCTGCATCTGTGTTGTTTTAATACTGTATAAGTAATTCAGAAAGTGTTTTTGTCATCCAATCATCTACATGGGTGAGAAAGATAGACAGTCTGGATCTTTTTTCTCGTACTGTCTCCTAACTTTGCTTTGAATCGAAGAAGATGTTAGCTGATTTACTTTAATATCTAAATCCTTTGAATGGACAAAGTCAATGTTTGCTAGCAAGCAAAAACCACCTGATAGAATAAAGGTGCACTACTCTCACTTGATCATCCATCTTGAAATCTCTTTGCATCTGGAAATTCCCACCTTCATTAGTTCAGAAGACAAAATAAGAGTGACACTGTAGGCAAGTTATACAGAGGGAGCAGTGCATCCCCCTCCCCAAACCACCTGCTGCACACCAGAACTGGATTCTGATCTAGATTGTGATTGGTTTAAGACAGGGTTAGGTTGGATAAGTTGCAATACCTTTTTTTAAAACAGTTTTTATTTTTGGAGGACATCTGCCATTTCAATGGGGTTGATCGTGTGACTGATGGGCACCATAAAAATATTTTTAAGTCGTATTTCCAAGGATACCTTGGCACAAGCTCAGAAAGGGAGACCTCCAACACTTTTACATGTAAGTACCATTCATGTACAAGTCACTTAGCATAACCTCTTATTCAGAGCGAGTTACAGAGGAATGCATACATTTGAATAACTGTTCATACTTAGGTAGCATAAGGAAAACAGATTTGAGAAATTGACCTGCTTAGGGAATCAATTTAGAATACAGACTGAGCAGAGTTTAGCGGTGTCATTCGGTCAGATTACATGAAATATGCAGCCATCGATAACGATCGTTTGTGTGCCTTGGCTACATTTGTATTTATGACTATTTTTTTTACTAAATGAATGTTACTTTATTTACGCTTGTTGGAAATGTGTTTATAGACTACTAGTCTGTCATGGCCTACTGGAGGTTGGCATTTCTCTAAATGATTACATGGGTAGAATTAGATTCACATGAGTCTTTTAGCTGACGCTCTGATTCTGAGCGACTTTCATAAATCAGTGATTTCGTTACATTTTATTTACCTGTATACTTTACTAACGGGGTGAGCATAGCAGTGAGAAAATGTTTTAATCAGGGGGTGCTGGCAAGAAGCGGACAGAAGACGAGTGCCCATCTGCCGTCGTACAGTGTGCCAGGCTGAAGCACAACCTTCGGCTGTGGTGACACGGTCTACATTCATGGGAGTGCTGAGGCTACTACAGGGGGAGCTGCAGCACAGCTAAATGTGACTCACAGTCTGGTCAGGGGGTGGCTGTACCTATGAGGGTAAGGAGGGGGTATAATGAGCCAACTGGTGCTAGGGATGATTGGTTGGCAATGATGTTACTGAAAACCACCTAGTGATATGATCATTTCCATGGGATCTTACGTGACCACAAAAAAATGACCCAGACATTTATCATCCCATCTGAAAGACTGCACCC
Organism: Esox lucius; assembly: GCF_011004845.1. Lineage (NCBI taxonomy): Eukaryota > Metazoa > Chordata > Actinopteri > Esociformes > Esocidae > Esox > Esox lucius. The sequence continues at coordinate 29,492,887 of NC_047573.1, read as the reverse complement.
TATGGAGGGCAATGTCCCTTTCACTGACCTGGGGCAGTGGAATTAGATTTTTAGACGAGAAGGAAGAGTGCCCCTACTGGCAACAAAACGTCCGGCAGAATCTGGTCTTCTAGTGACCGACCAAGACAGATCATGATTAGCTTTAGAGGCAAGCCAGCCGTAAGATGCAGGGTGTTGCGCTGCTAGTGATCCATGAAGGTTTAGGTTTTTCCTGACACATCTTAGCATGTCGCTGAAAGCATTAGTGGCATATTCAAAGCAAGCTTATGCTTTTTTATTTAGTGAGACAGCTTGGCATGGCTGCATATCACTGAAGTAGGATGTAAGCCGTTTTGCTCATTTGGATCTCCATTCTCTCTTTGTTTACTGCTTTTGTAGATTGTGTCTTGTATTTATTGAACTGATATTCTTTTATATGTTTCATAGCCTACTTAGCAGACCGACACTGTTTTATGTTTGAATTCCTTTGTCATTCACTGTTGTATCCATATACTATTCTGAACAACCAAGACAGTATTTTTGTTTGCATGAAATACTGTTCTTGGAATGTATTGCATTCTTCTCAGTCGGTTATTTGTAATAGGCATCTAGTGTACTGTCCATGGTGTTGATGATAGGCCAAACAGGGTGGCGGAGATTTTGCGCCAGGATGTCACTTTAAAACCAGTGGGGAGAGGAGTCTAAACTCAGAACATGTGGAACCTTTGGGGCCTGTTTGTACCTAAGCAGTTTTTTTGGTTTAACTAGACACAAAAGACAACAAGAGTGTGCAATTGTGACATAATACACAATTTCCAGTAACTTCTTTTGACTATTTTGTGCTGCTTTCAGAACTACTGGATAAAAACTAAGAAAATCTTCCGAAGTCTCTAATAGATTAAATCTCCACTTGTCTCCCACTCGTCCTAGCAATTCATGACTTCCTATAAATCAAATAGAACTTTACCTTTTTAAAAAGCAAACTATCCCTTCAAGGATGAGTGTTAAGAATATGGATTAGGGATATAATTTTGTTTCTGATCCACTCACCACCAGGTTTCCAATGACCATGACCATCATGAAGACCACGAGGCACATCCCGGCTCCGGCCACTTCCATGCAGTCCCACATTGTCTCGATCCACTCCCCGCACAGGATGCGAAAAACGATGAGGAATGAGTGGAAGAAGTCGTGCATGTGCCAGCGCGGCAACTTGCAGTCGATGGCGATCTTACACACACACTCCTTGTAGCTCTTGCCAAACAGCTGCATGCCCACCACAGCAAAGATGAAGACAATGATGGCCAGCACCAGGGTCAGGTTGCCCAGGGCGCCTACCGAATTGCCAATAATCTTGATCAGCATGTTGAGCGTGGGCCAAGACTTGGCAAGTTTAAAGACACGCAGCTGCCTCAAAAACACAGTACAATGAAAGACAGGCAAACAGAAAGAAAAATTGAATTGTTAATGGCCTGATGTTGATGCAATCAATATAGCCTGTGTCTGTAAACAAAATGTGTACAATTAAGTGGATGTAGGAAAACTTAAAAATGACATTGGAAGTCTGCTGTCTTACCAAACGGAAGGACCTGAGGACGGACAGGCCTTGGACATTGGCTAGACCTAACTCCACCAGACTGAACGTGACGATAATGCTGTCAAAAACATTCCAGCCAACCTGGAAGTAGTAGTAGGGATCCATGGCACAAAGCTTAAAGACCATCTCTGCAGTGAAGATCCCAGTGAAAACCTAATGGGAGATTTGTATCATAAATATCCCTCTCAGAAGTCACATCTACAATTCGCCACCAGATACCAGGGTTTAGTCCCTGCGTCCTCCCTTCCTATTGTTCCAGTTGTGCCCGTCTTTCCTTCTGTTTCAAACTGTCTAAATGAAGAGGAAAGGCTCCTCTTAAAATACAAGAGTTTTCATTTCTAAACGTTGTGTCAAAACCATAACCCAGATATAGGAAGTGTTCAAATGGAAAACTATGAACCAAAGTACTTAGGAACAGCATGACATCTTGAACAATATGTCACGCACAGTTATCATTAGAGAAACTATGCAAGCTATAGAAGTTAGAATGAACAATACAGCTAGCTTGGCACAAGTATGAATTAACCCTTTAAATTTTCTTACCAGGTTCCCCACAGAGAGCATGTGGTCAAACTCTGGGCTCATTGGGAAATGCTCCATTGCCATGAAGAGGGTGTTGAGAACGATGCAGATGGTAATGCCTAGGTCCACAAAGGGGTCCATCACAATAAAGAGCAACCACTTCTTCAACCACACCCAGGGAACGCAACAGTCCCACTTCAGAAACATGTCTGCAAACTTGTACCAGCCAGGTGGACAAGGCTTCTGGGCATCCTCCATCTCTATTAGAAAGAAAGGAGAGGTTTAGGTGGCCAGTTTAGATGATTTGACAGGCTGGTGATACAGTAGCTGAAAATTCTTCCTCTTACCATTATTGTGAAGCGAAGGAAAAAATAGTACTTCAAATAGACTACAAAGAAACAACACTACAAAGAATATTTTTCTGGAGTTAGGACAAAATGGCCTGCTCTGAAAAGAGATAGGAGGGCAAGTGCGGATGAATAATTGACCGCATTTATGGGGAATTTATGTGTCATTCTTTGCTCAAGTTAATAATTTTTCAAACTCCCTCATGTTGACTTCAGCCATTCCAAGTGTTAGATTTATTCCATGGCTAGCAGACTATATTCAACTTGTCTAATAATTATCAGTCCCTTAACAAGCTCACTCAGGTGAGCTTGTTCAGGGCTACACAAAAATTGTGAGAAATCTGGGGGTCCAGAGGAATGGTTTGAGAACTACTGTTTTAGTTGAACATTCTTAATGTGGTGTAATGTGTACAACTATAGAAAGCTTTCTGGGCTTTCTGTGCAAGAAAACATTCAATGGTGGGCCATCATTATTATTGGCCATCATATTGCCGCCTTGGACGGCCGAAATAGCTCAAGCTTAGCACCAAGAAGGCATGCAACTGTATTAGAACAGGGCTCTATTCACCCTAAGACAAACAGAATGTGATTGACTGATCTGTGTGTGACAGACTTCAGACAATGCTACTGTAACAAGCAGGGTTTGGGGGTGAGTCAGCAGGCCATGTCTTTGACCACATGATAAGCTAGGCAATTACACTTCACATTAGAGCAAAGACTGTCCCACTCTCAACTAATCCTGGTGTATTTCTAAACTTGTCTGAGGGACTTAACATATCTACTACTGTGTTTGTCTCCCAGGCACAAAATAGACCACTGATATATACACTACATGTAATGTTAACAGTTGAGCTAAAAAAATGTATATGAATACAATATTACAGGATTGATAGGGAAATTATTTCATAACATTGTAAACTGGGGTACATTTAAGCTTTACTCAAATTCTGAATACAAATACATTTGTCAATGATGATAAAACCACCAATGCAATACTCTACAAATGGAAATCCTCACTATTGTAATCAGCATTTTAAGATTTTGAGGATTATTATGGTCACTATAATATGATTCATAATAAATACCTAGTTACATGTCCCTTTCTTACCCTCTATGACAGCGCTGAGGACACTAATAGCACTGGCCGATCTGTTCTTCAGGCCCGGCTGCTCCACATGAAGCATGCTATCCACTTTACTTCCTTCCTCTGTAACTGCCTGAGGAAGGGACAGGGTTAAGTGCCATCATCACTGGCCCCAAACATCTTAGTTGACATCAACTCTTACCAACACCTTTCATGCTAGCTTTTTATAAGTAAATCAAAGGGATGTGTATACAAAACTACAAGGACCGCTTTCCAAAACAATCTGGACTTACAAATTCATCATCAGAAGAAGCAGACAAAACAACCTGCATTTGCAACACAGTGGATTGATTCTGACCTTATGACCTTAAACTAAACAAGACAAACATAAGTAAGGAGAGGTCACCTTGACCTCTGACTCAGAAGACACTGGTATGATAGCCAGCCTGGGCACAATTCTCCCATTACAGTCCTTGATGATGTCTTCTCCGACGCTTTGTTCGTCATCCGCAGACCCGCCGTGTGACCCTGAATGGAGACTAAGCTCTTTCCGACTCGTAAGCGTTGCCTGACTTCCAGCAGCAGCAGCAGCAAGCTCCTGTTATGCACCAATGACAAATCAACCAACAACAGAGTAAAAGTGTATAAGCAATAGTAATGTACTTTTAGTGGGGCTGCATCACGAACACTAACAACAAGTCAAGGCCAAGAAGTGCAATTCGGTTTCCACTCAGCATACCGTTAGTATATTGTTCCAAACTAGTTATATGTACATTATTCCATACAGTGCAGACCACAAGCATTTCAACAGTGACAGATGTGTTCCAGTTTTGGCTTCTTACTCCAACATATTGGATTTGAAAGGTGAAGTGTCGTCCAATGAGTTTTGAGGCATTTGATTGGAACTGAGCAGTGATTGGATTCAGTCATTACAGTCCTTAGCTGTATCATTTCAAATCCATTGTGCCGGAGTATAGAGCCAAAATAACAACACATCTTTCACTATCCAAGTATTTATGGGTGGCACTGTATATGTTGGGACGCATTCAGAAATGATGTTTCATTTATATTTCTCATTGACTTTTCAAATGATAATGTAGTATTTGTCAACTCACCTGATCTTGGATTCTGTATTGTTCCAGCAGCCTCTGAAACTCCTCCTCCCTGTCCTGGGCCTCTTTTAGAGTGGCCACATTCTGCTCATCGTAGGCCATTGCAACCACAGCAAGGATAAGGTTGATGAGGTAGAAGGAACCCAGGAAGATGACTAGCACAAAAAATATCATGTAGGTCTTCCCTGCTGCTCGAAGGGTCTGCAGATTCAGACGCATGCAAACGCAGTTAGGGGGTACAACACACACAGAGCACATTAAGAGGGTACAACACAGGTCAGGTCAAGCCAACATGCAGTTTGAAGTAAGTCTCATTAAATAATTTAGAGCACAGGTCTGGAATCGAATTTACAGGGTAAGTTAAAAAAGTACATATTATACACTATATACCAACCAGTTGGAACAGGTTCTCCCAGTAGTCCTGTGTCATTAGTCGGAAGAGGGATAAGAAGGCCCAGCCAAAAGAGTCGTAGCTGGTATAGCCGTAGTTGGGGTTTCTCCCAGCCTTTATGCATGTGTATCCTTCTGGGCACTTTCTATCAACAAAATCGTGGTCGTGGTGAAGAATGAGTTCTCTCACAGATGGTCACCCACTTGTCCCCAGATTCCTCAACATCTTGAATGCTTCTTAACAGAGAGACGCTCAACACATCTCAAATGTGTTTGTGTGTATGGCTATGTAAGGTTTGGTTACTTTTCCAATAGCGTTTTGTTTGCTACAGCGGTGTGCATTAATCCAATCCACCTCGTGATATCACGTTAGTAATAAAAAGAAAATACATTCCGTGACTTACAATTGTATCATTGTGCAGTTTGTTATAACAAAATAACATACCCAGCATCAGAGCTGTTTCCACAAAGAAGGGCATCCAGACTGCCTTCCAGAAAGTAGTGATTCTCTATAGCCACATGACAGAGGAAATAAAACCCAGAAGTAAAAGTTCTGGTGAACTTCATCATCTTGTAACAGATTATTAGAGTAGCAGATTAAGAGAAACAGATTATTAGAGTCAGTGATGGAGACGCACCTTCATTGTTGATGTACTCCTGGAAATCAAAAGGGATAGTGGAATTCATCGTTTCGCTGAAACCCATGGTGTCATTGAAAAACAAGGTGGAGTTGTAATCAAACACAGTTGAGTTGAGGAGGGGCCATCGAATACACTTGTTGCGAAGGTTTCCCATGAAGAGTTGGAGGCCGATGAGAGCAAAGACGGCCAGGGCAAACACAGTGAGAATCATCACGTCCCCCATTTTCTTCACAGACTGTACCAGGGCACCCACAATGGTTTTTAAACCTGGCCAAACGGATGTATGTCAGTTGAACGTTATCAGGCCAACAGAAATCTGATATGATTCTGACGGCTTCTGGTTTCAGCATGGTGCTGACAGAACTAAGCTTTGACTCCTGTATGGACCTCACATGACAGGCTCTTTAACTGTGTTAAAGGAGAATTTTACATTTTTAAGATAATGTAAAATGGTTCTTTACCCAGAAACTAGTAATCTGGCATCATAGTCAATAATTCACAAAGCTTTAAGACAAATTGTAGCAATTTATGTAAAAAGAAAGGTAATGTTGAAATCATTCTGGCTTTCAAACGCAGATGAAAAATTACCAGGAATCACAGTGATTGTTTTAAGGGCTCGAAGTACACGGAACGTCCTGAGGGCTGACACATTGCCTAAATCAACAAACTCAGTGACATACCTGTGGAGACACACACATTACAAAGCATTTTAATAAGTCTGTCACTTCTTTCAGTTGTTCAATGTTGGACTGACTGACAGTGGTGGATCTGTGTATAAATAATTGGTGGATATGTGTGCCTGTTTCGAAAGACAATCAGCTCCTCAGATACTCACGCCATGCTGATCACCATGAAATCCAGCCAATTCCATGGATCTCGAAGGAATGTAAAAGGTCCGACCACAAAGCCTCTTGACAGCACTTTGCATGAGGCCTCAAAGGTATAAATACCAGTAAAAACATACCTGCAAGGAAAAAAACTGTTAAGGTCTTTCCATTCCACTATTCCTTTCCTCTCCTGCAATTCTCTGTCTCTGATGTTTTAAGTAAAATTAGTGTAATTAGAACAGTGTAATTAGGAGACAATTAACTTTTGGCTTTTAAAACAATTATGCATTAGATACAGTATATGTATAGCACAATGACCATTACAATAGTCCTTTAAGGAATCACCACAGGTTTGAATACCTACTCCACAGTTTTACTCCATGACGGTGGGTCGCTCATCGTCATAAAAAAGCAATTTGACAGTATAGTAATCATGATGAACATGCTAAATAACTTAATATAGAGTTAAGGTAAACCAATGGGCACATATTATATCATTAGATAAATTAGTAGCATCAATGATCGCTGAACAGATTAAAATATAGCACACCAAATCTCTCCCAGGGGGTCATAGTCGCTACAAATAGAAGGATATGAATGTATGAGAATTTTGATGGCTCCTCTTCTAAGAAGATTGAAGGGGCTTAGAATGTAGCAAGATGGCTCAGCATTGAACCTGAAGATTGTGTTTCCTTTGGTGATCACGATAAAGGTCTGAAAAAAACAACAGAAAATGTTTAATTTATGCACTGCAAATTGATGTAATAAGTGTTGTAAATACTAAAGGCTAAACTCTACACTAGTATGGTGTTAATGCAGTCGTATGCATGTCATATGGGATTTTCCATGCACTTAAGACTACTCATAGAATAACTAGATAAGTGATTAAGCCAGTCAAAAGTGACATTTCAGCAAGCTACTCCAAACTTGAAGCAACCCCTCTTTTCACAGATTTATCATACACAAAGGAAAACCTCAATGTGTTTCCACGCTTAATGTTGAACCGCATTTAACAGACACCTTCAGTTTGGTGTCACCAAAAACAATGTCCCAAAACTAAACAGCTATACAGTCGTGCTCATAACTTTGCACACCCTGGGAGAAATTGTGAAATTCTGGCATTGATTTTGAAAATAGAACTGCTTGTGCAAATAAATCTGTATTTTCTTGAAGGATAGAGATCATATGAAGCCATTTATCATCACATAGTAGTTTGGCATCTTTTTAAATCATAATGATAACAGAAATCACCCAAATGGCCCTGATCAAAAGTTTACATACCCTTGAATGTTTGGACTTGTTACAGACACACAAGGTGACACACACAGGTGAAAATGGCAATTAAAGGTTAATTTCCCACATCTGTGGCTTTTTAAATTGCAATTAGTGTCTATATGAATAGTCAATGAGTTTGTTAGCTCTCCTATGGATGCACTGAGCAGGCTAGATACTGAGCCATGGGGAGCAGAAAATAATTGTCAAAAGACCTGTGTAACAAGGTAATGGAACTTTCTAAAGATGGAAAAGGATATAAAAAGATGTCCAAAGCCAGTCAGTACTGTTCAATCATTCATTAAGAAGTGGAAAATTCAGCGATCTCTTGAAACGAAGACAAGGTCAGGTAGACCAAGAAAGATTTCAGGCAGAACTTCCAGAAGAATTGTTCGGGAAACAAAGCAAAACCCACAGGTAACCTCAGGAGAAATACAGGCTGCTCTGGAAAAAGACGGTGTGGCTGTTTCAAGGAGCACAATGTGAGAGATACTTGAACAAAAATGAGCTGCATGGTCGAGTTGCCAGAAAGTAGCCTTTACTGCACCAATGCCACAAAAAAGACTGGTTACAATAAGCCCGACAACACATTGACACGCCTCACAGCTTCTGGCACACTGTAATTTGGGGTGATGAGACCAAAATAGGGCTTTATGGTCACAACCGTAACTGCTATGTTTGGAGAGAGGTCAACAGGGTCTATAGTGAACAGAATACCATCCCCACTGTGAAGCATGGTGGTGGCTCACTGATGTTTTCGGTGTGTGTGAAGTCTAAAGGCAAGGGGAATCTTGTGAATATTTATGGCAAGATGAATGCAGCATTTTATCAGAAAATACTGGCAGACAATTAGCATTCTTCTGCAAAAAAGCTGCACATGGGATGATATTGGACTTTCCAGCATGACAATGACCCTAAGCACAAGGCCAGGTTGACCCTCCAGTGGTTACAGCAGAAAAAGGTGAAGGTTCTGGAGTGGCCATCACAGCATCCTGACCTTAATATCATTGAGCCACTCTGGGGAGATCTCAAGCATGCAGTTCATTCAAGGTGACCAAAGGCTTTGCATGATCTGGAGGCATTTTGCCAAGATGAATGGGCAGCTATAACACCTGCAAGAATTTGGGGCCTCATAGACAACTATTACAAAAGACTGTACGCTGTCATTGATACTAAAGGGTGCAATACACAGTATTAAGAACTAAAGGTATGGAGACTTTTGAACAGGGGTCAGTTAATTTTTTTCTTTGTTGCCATGTTTTGTTTTAAGATTGTGCCATTCTGTTATGACCTACAGTTGAATGTGAATCCCATAAGAAATAAAATATGTGTTTTGCCTGCTCACTCATGTTTTCAAATGCTACATGTATAACCAATTCTCCAAGGGTATGCAAACTTTTGAGCACAACTGTAGATATACACTCACCTAAAGGATAATTAGGAACACCATACTAACACTATGTTTGACCCCCTTTCGCCTTCAGAACTGCCTTAATTCTACATGGCATTGATTCAACAAGGTGCTGAAAGCATTCTTTAGAAATGTTGGCCCATATTGATAGGATAGCATCTTCCAGTTGATGGAGATTTGTGGGATGCACATCCAGGCCACGAAGCTCCCGTCCCACCACATCCCAAAGATGCTCTATTGGGTTGAGATCTGGTGACTGTGGGGGCCATTTCAGTACAGTGAACTCATTGTCATGTTCAAGAAACCAATTTGAAATGATTCGAGCTTTGTGACATGGTGCATTATCCTGCTGGAAGTAGCCATCAGAGGATGGGTACATGGTGGTCAAAAAGGGATGGTCAGAAACAATGCTCAGGTAGGCCGTGGCATTCAAACGATGCCCAATTGGCACTAAGGGGCCTAAAGTGTGCCAAGAAAACATCCCCCACACCATTACACCACCACCACCAGCCTGCACAGTGGTAACAAGGCATGATGGATCCATGTTCTCATTCTGTTTACGCCAAATTCTGACTCTACCATCTGAATGTCTCAACAGAAATCGAGACTCATCAGACCAGGCAACATTCTTCCAGTCTTCAACTGTCCAATTTTGGTGAGTTTGTGCAAATTGTAGCCTCTTTTTCCTATTTGTAGTGGAGATGAGTGGTACCCGGTGGGGTCTTCTGCTGTTGTAGCCCATCCGCCTCAAGGTTGTGCGTGTTGCTTTGCTGCATACCTCGGTTGTAACGAGTGATTATTTCAATCGAAGTTGCTCTTCTATCAGCTTGAATCAGTCGGCCCATTCTCCTCTGACCTCTAGCATCAACAAGGCACTTTTGCCCACAGGCCTGCCGCATACTGGATGTTTTTCCCTTTTCACAACATTCTTTGTAAACCCTAGAAATGGTTGTGTGTGAAAATCCCAGTAACTGACCAGATTGTGAAATACTCAGACCGGCCCGTCTGGCACCAACAACCATGCCACGCTCAAAATTACTTAAATCACCTTTCTTTCCCATTCTGACATTCAGTTTGGAGTTCAGGAGATTGTCTTGACCAGGACCACACCCCTAAATGCATTGAAGCAACTGCCATGTGATTGGTTGATTAGATAATTGCATTAATGAGAAATTGAACAGGTGTTTCTAATAATCCTTTAGGTGAGTGCACAGTACAATAGTATCTTTAGGATGAGTCTACTTTTCTTGAGTTACCATGTTACATTTTTTTTAAGGAACTAAAACTAAAAATGAAACTGCTTGATGTGCATTAGACGGCCTGAACTGACCTTCTTTGCTTTATAGAAGGGGTCTATATCCTCCAGCGGTGTGTTGAGCATCTCCGTTGGAGCGTCTCCAAAGATCATGGGCAGACTTTTACCAGCCTCTAGGTCTTTGCTAGGTTCTGACGGGCCAGGGTCTACGTACCCCTCTACTTGCATGGCTCGTTTCTTCTCCTCCATGAGCCTCTCGATCTCCGCCAGTGATTCCGGGGTGAAGCGGCGGAACGCGTCGGCGCCTGTGGGAGGGAGCAGGTCTGCCATCTTTGCATTGCGAAGAGATATCACCAAACCAGAGTTGATCTAGTCTAGAAAGAGCTACAGAACAAGAAAAAGACAAGGAGAGAGAGTCATTCATATAATTTTATTATACGTGTCAATGGAGTGCCATAGCTCTTCATGGCACTGTTTTTCAATCCTAGTCCTACTATTTATGTAGGTCTTTATAACAGATTTTATTTCCGCTTAATTATTCCGCTAGTGATTTTCCGTTTTGTTAGGTGTACACTACCGTTCAAAAGTTTGAAATGTTCTTGTTATTTTATACATTAAAATTAGGGATGCACCGATATCAGTACCGGGTATCGGGACGTTACTGGGCTCATGTACGTGTACTCAAAAGAATGCCGGTGACGAAGAATTCAGTGACCGTGCGAATTCAATGTGCATGCCGAAGGTGCGCATGCGCTACTATATTTCTTTCTGTCAACGGGAGCGAGTTATGATATCTCGTGCACTTGTTGCTTCTCGCTCCCGACATTGTCTTCCTTGTAAAATAGCGTCTGGTAACCTAAGCGTGTTGGCGCTGCAATATTAACCTTGTGATCTTTGCGATTCTGCATCCATAGATACGTTTTTTTTTTTTAAACAGAAGCAGAAAGCAAGTATATTGTGTTGGTTAACATGTGTACTGTATTGTTGCAATGACAAATGCCATGTTAGCGTTAGCTAGCACCGCCAGTCAAAGTAACTGTGATCTTATAGTTTGTCAATTTATTTTGTTGGACTTCTCTCAATATTAACAAGCTACCCATACGTAAAATATATGTATTTTAAATATATTATTTCTATACATATGATAAATGCATGTCAAAGTGTTGTAATTGGATTCCTTAAATATATTTCAAAAAAACGTATTACTATAAATGCATGGCTGTAACACGCAACTTTTCGCTCTCCTATCTGGCGCTCTACAGACTGCTCCAAACAAGGATAAGCTAGTAGTGGTTTTACCAAGGTCGTAGTACATAAGAATATCTTGCTGACTGTAGGATGAAACGCATTTTGTAAATGTATTGCTAACATGTATTTAAACAGCTAAAATGTTATCAATATGTCAGTAATTTACATTTTGAAAGTGTGGTTGTATATTCAGGTCAGCTGTGAAGTGATATCAAGCATAACAAGCCTTACATTAGTAACATATGCTGCCATCCAGATCAAGTCTTTTTCAGGGAAGGCCTTGCTTATTTCAGCAAGAAAATGCCAAACCACACTCTGCACGTATTACAACAGCATGGCTCTGTAGTAAAAGAGTCCGGGTGCTAAACTGTCCTGACTGCAGTCCTGACCTGTCACCTATTGAAAACATTTGGCGCTTGATGAAATGAAAAATATGACAAAGGAGACCCCAAACTGTTAAGCAGCTGAAAACCTATATCAAGCAAGAATGGTAAAACATATCACCTTCATCATTGGTGTCCTCAGTTCCAAACGCTTACAGAGTATTGTTAAAAGAAGTGGTGATGTAACACAGGTGATGTAACACAGCCTCACAGTGTTTTTGGAGAAAGATAAAATATATATTTATCTTGCTTGTTGGTAGCTGAATAATGTTAAATGAACAATAAATATTCACTGGAGGACTCCCCCCATCATCAATCCACCAGGATTGTCCAAAATATATCTCACCAACATTGAATAACTAACTTTTTTTCAGTCTCCTCCAGTTTTAAATTTTAGGAGGAGATGAGGTCCTGGTCCACACCTGCGGATTACCTTGTTTGGGGGGCCCGTTGCTGTCCCTGTCCTTGTCCACTTGGTCATACTTTTGACCTAGTCTAAAATCAAATAGACTCTGGATTTAGCCCAGAGAAATGTATTTATTATTCCAATTGGACTCACCCGGCACAGCCAGAAGAGGACTGGTCACCCCTCTGAGCCTGGGTCCTCTCTAGGTTTCTTCCTAAAATTCGACCTTCCTAGGGAGTTTTTCCTAGCCACTGAAATTCAACACTACTGTTGTTTGCTCTTTGGGGTTTAAGGCCGGGTGTCTCTGTAAAGCACTTTGTGACAACTGCTGTTGTAAAAAGGGCTTTATAAATACATTTGATTGAATAGGTTTTTCATTCAGGAGCATATTTTCATTCATTAAAAGAGAGGGGCACCATTTCCGCAAGGCACCGGCAAAACCTGTGCCTCTCTTTCAATTAAAATAGAAAGTACCTAAATTGAACAGATATATAGACATATTGATCCTCACCAACACATTGAATGGGTTTAATTCAATGGGGATAACGTCTTCATTCATTAAAGAGGGGGATACCATTTCTGCCAGGCACCAGCGAAAACTGTCCCCCCCCCGTCAATCAAATTACATTGAACCTAAATTGACAAAAGTCAGAGAGTTAATTATCTTCTCCCTCACCATCCTTTGTAGTAGATTAATTCAATGTGGATAATATCTTCATTATTCATTAAAGAGGGCGACACAATTTCTGCCAGGCAAAATGGTGCAGAAACATACAAACTAATATTCAGTAATGCTAATTTTGTTCAAATGTATTATGTTCAAATGTCAAATGGGAAGGGGGTCTGGGCTAAGCCCCGAATGTATTGTGATCCTAATGACGCCTCTGCTGAATACTGTGACAAACAAAAGAACAGGTAAGTGACGACAGGTGCTTAGTATTCAGGTGATTGTGAGGCGGGAAGAGTGCAGCGTTCAGGTGATTGTGAGGCGGGAAGAGTGCAGCATTCAGGTGATTGTGAGGCGGGAAGAGTGCAGCGTTCAGGTGATTCGTAAAGGTTGCGATTCAAGGAGTGAGTACAATCCGGATTACAGGTGGCATGCACAAGGATGTGAACTGGGCATAGACCTCACAGGAATAGTACATACACTGCATTGTACAATTTCTCACATGGAATAGCCTTCATTTCTCAGAATAAGAATAGACTGACGAGATTCAGAAGAAAGTTGTATGTTTTTGGCCATTTTGAGCCTGTAATGTATCCCGCTGATGCTGACGATACTGAACTAGTCTAAAGATTGCCTGTTGTATTGCTTCTCTAATCAGCACAACAGTTTTCAGCTGTGCAAAAGGAAATCACAAAAGGGCTTTATAATGATCAGTTAGCCTTTTAAAATGATAAACTTGGATTAGCAAACACCATCTGCCATTGGAACACAGGAGAGATGGATGCTGATAATGGGCCTCTATGCCTATGTAGATATTCCATAGAAAATCTGCCACTTCCAGCTACAGTAGTCATTTACAACATTAACAATGTCTACACTCTATTTCTGATAAAAGGTATGTTATTTTAATGGACCAAAAATTGCTTTTCTGTTAAAAACAAAGACATTCCTAAGTGACCCCAAACCTTTGAATGATAGTGTAAGTACTGTGTTCAAACTTGTACTGGGCTTGAACAAAACTGAGGTTTGCCAGGAGTAAAAAACACTACCCTGGTAGAAGCAAATCATAAAAAGGAGAAAGGACTTAGACAAAAAGGGTCTCTTTAGAGAAGGACAAACAGTGTAAAGAGATACTTCCACACCAGGGCTTTTACTGAGCCAGGGAGCGGGAAATTGTAAACAAGATACCCCACAAGATACCCCACTACACTAGTGGTATGCTGTGTTTCTAGTTAGACCATGAGTTCAAATACTTTTTGAAATCATTCAGATATGTGCAGAGCCTGTGGTCTAGTGGTAAAGCTCCTAGCTTAGACACATACTACACTCACCCCACTGGAGACTGTGGTTCAGCTCCCCACTAATCAGTATCCATTTTGTCAGTTCAAAATTCCCTTAATAAATAGTTTGATTACTCAAAAGTATGTATGTAAAAAAGTATTGACATTTTTGTGAGTATTTGGTTAAACCTGCCAGGAGGTGTTGGTGGGAGGAGACTTGGTTTGGAACTTGTGCGAGTCTTCCAAACGCTCCTTTGGTTTCACTGCCATACAAACGCTTAGTTAAGCAGCGGGGAATTATCAGAAATTATTTTAAGTAGGCCTATTATTTGATCCCAGCTCAGTTTTTAGTGCACAATAAATATGCCACACGTAATGTGTGTGTGTACTGTATGTGCAAGGAGGTCTGTCTATAAATGTCCTGTGTAGGCTGGCCAATTAGCGTATGTTCATGTATATGACATGTTGGTGACCATCGCAAGCTTTGATCAACATACAGTCTCCATGTCCCCATCCCCCGGACCCGCCCCCCAGGAGGGCTATACCAGTTGACCCACATTCAAGTGTCAAGGTACTGACAAAGTGACGAGACGCACTCAACACCGGCGCTGGAGCTTCAGCGGGATACTTTCCCACAGTACCAATGAAACTCTGACATTACTCATGTACATCATGTTACTTATTAGCTTAGCAGACGGTCCGAATCAAAGCCAACTAGCCTTGCTAACGTTGTCTACGTGTTTTGAGGCCAGTTGAGACTGTTCGTTTTTCTCTCAAGCAGCTAAAGATTAAGAACCTGTTTGCAATAGTAATAGCTTAATTTGTTTCTCAAGTTGTCTTTTACCTTGAGAGTAAGCTTCATGTTTCCTAATAAAGAGCAGGGCGATATCTAACCAACAATGTATTCAACAGCGTCGGTAGGAGTCTTTATTACCCTGTGATAGCACCTGTGGTGATCTGCCATGAAGCTGGAGTTCCCCTTTCACCTCTCTAGACGCCTGGGCTTTCTGACTCTTTTCATCTAGCGGCAGGATAGGTAACAGACTTGCTGTTAACAAGTTCTCTGTGTGTCAAAAGCCAAGCCAGGCAGATGCAACAACATTCACCTTAGCTGGGAAACGGGGGACCAAATGCTTCCATGTGTATAGGATATTCACACAGATTAGGTGACTGAGTGCATTCAGTGTGTTTCTGAGGCAAGGCACAGAAGGCAGGTTGGGCAGCAATGCTCACATGACGAAAAGCCAAATGCATGCATACAATACACTCTGGTTAATTAAAGATAGAAATCTATTTACAACTTTACTTAAGAAGAGTAAAAACATGACACTAAATTAAATTAAAAATGGATAAACAGATCTATGATGTATGCTCAAAAACCTTGTTTAATCATAGATACTTAGCGATGTGTAATTATAGACACCCCTGTCTTCAATATTGTTCCATTCTCTAATGGGAATAACAAACACATTGTGGAAAGAAACTTATGTCCACAAAGAAAAGACCAATGGCCATCTCTTCATTGTAACCATGTGGTTTGAATTTATGAGGGTAGCAGGACGAAAGGTCTAAGATCCCTATGTATTCCTTTAATCTTGTAACAGGTGCAAATTAAAGGTGCCAATAATTAAAATCGCTATCTTTTAAAATGTCTATTTCTTATTAAATCTCTTTCTCAAAATATATCTTATTGGTATGAAATAATATAAAAATGTTTGGCCATACAATACAACTCAGTACTTATTTTATATAATTTTGTACTAGTTTTTATCCAGGGTGCCAATCATTTTTGACCTGACTGTATGTACAGTACATTGACTCACAAACACAATTGTAGATAATCATACATTCGCACACATACAAATTACACACACAAGCTCGCACACAGATACGGTGGCGACCCAGCTGCCGCCAGCAATCACTGCAGAGCGTCGTGTTACAGCAGCCCGATGACTCTGCTCATTCCTCTCCCTTTGAACCCTTACTCGCTCCCTCACATCCCTCCGATAAACAGGCCAACATACCAACCTAACTTACCGGACTAACTCCCCTCTCTGCCACCTTCTATTTTACACAAGGCCCAAATCCACTGGGCTTACAACCCCCACCCCCACCCTGGCTTCTTTCAAACATACACAACAACCAGGGTGATCACTCTATGTTCCCACTACTCAAACATCTATATTGCCCACTTAATATTGCAACCACCAAAAATGCTTCCTGCCACCAAACCCTCCATGATAACCCACAACTCAACTTTAGGGTTGAGTAAAGTACTTAACTGTCATATGCTTATTATTTATGTTAGTGACCAAAAATTACTGGGAATAAAATTTGGAGGTGGTCAAATTTTTTTATTTAAGTACAGGGCCAAGTGTTTAGAGACCCTGAAACATTACCTTCAAGAAAGGACATCATCCAAGTGTTTTATGGTAGTTTGAATACATATGCCAGATAGAGTGTTTGGTCAAAGAAATCTCATTCATTTGATATCACAAAATAAAATTTCTACATTCAGGACAGGAAAAGTAAATTGTTTTTATTTTATTTGCCTTTTTCTCAACTGACCTCTTTGGCTTTCTAGCATGTTAAATTCCATTGATCAAGTTCTGACCGGCTCTCTCCACTGAAGCCATGACCCGAGCCTCTCATTAAAGGATACAACATTAAGAGAGTTTGACTCTATTGTTTCACCTATCATTACTGTATGGCTTGTTAGAAAATCACTGAAAACACTAAAGAAGTGAATAAATTATTATTATAATTATTAAGTAATTGGTTGTTAGCTAGCCAGCTAGATTAGTAGACATGAATTGTGCAACTTCATTAGGGCTTACATATTCAGTCCTCCCTTTCCAATATTCAGGAAGGTAAACAATAATTATTTCACACACATTTTTACATTGTATATACAGTAAAACAATAATGAATGGAATTGGTTATAAACAGCAAAGAGAATGTTCAGGATTTTTTGGTTAGCATACAGTTGGGTCAAGTAGCAACATCTGTGGCCAAATCACATAAAACTATGAATTTAGGCACCGAAAGAATAGCTTTTTATCGGATGCTTCAATTAATAGTAAAAGCAAAGAAAAACAAATGTGACCTCAGTCTGCCCACACTAATCATTATGTGACTCCATTCTGTGGGTTGAGTAAACTTGGCCAGGAAATGTTAAAGAAAAGTTTCGAATTCACAATATTTCATGCAACCCTAATAAAAAACGACTCAAGTGGTACTTCAAAGTATTTTATCTAACTTAACACCACTGATCTCCACAGTCACCCACCCCCCACCCCCACCTCATTCATTTCATGATCTGATTCTAAGAGACAGGAGGCCCTTCTATCCCTGAGAAGATGGCCGACCTTAAAATACACATCCTGTGGACGGATTTATTTCTCTGGGGCTTATTAGAAACATTTCCTGATCGCATTATGTCACATCATTCACACTGGGGCCAGCTCACCCATCCAGTCCATCCTTTGGAAATTCAAAGGTTTTCTCTTTGGAGAGCCAACCAGTGTGGAACAGAGCAATATAGGCAAGAGTGAGTGGTCGACAGACAAGAGCAAAGATCTTATATCACCAGGTAAATTATTTTCAGCAACATTCTGAGAGCCATTGGAGTGAACTGCCTTGCTTAGGGACAGATTGACTAACTGCTTCACTAGGAAAGCTGATCATATTTAACAATTTAAAGATGATTTACATGAATAAACAAAACAAACAAAATAATGTACCCATTTTGGAAAAGGGATTACATAATTTTAACATTTTAACTGTATCAAATCCAAAGTTATTGTTAAGCAGTTCAGTGGTTCCCAAACTTCAATCTGTGGATTTGAATGGCAGACCTCCTGATTCAAATCAGGACCCTAGTTTATGTCTACAGTCACAATGCAAAAAAAAAAATTCTCTCTGTCTCTTGGGCACATTAATTGTCTGTGGTCCAGGGACTTTGTTGCTGGTAAGCCCCTTCATTAATCCTGCCCTGTATATGAGGATGAGCTCATATACCATTACTCTTCTAGACTTCAGTACTTGTGCCAAAAACCCCAAAGCTGTGTAAGTTGGTTTCCGGAGAGATATATCGTAGCTCACATTCTAACCATCTAGTGTAACACACAAGGTCTATATTACTCCCTCTCCATCCCCAATAGAAATGTCACGTGTCTGAGTGGATGGGTGGCCTTCATTGACATGTATAGCAGTGACATGTAAAAGGATGTGTGGGATGGACAAATAAATCTAGTTAGAATCAGAAAAGTCTGGTAGACTTTGAAAGAAAGTCTTGATGCAAAGGCATTTATGTGTGTAGGTGTTCATCTGAAGTCAACATTAAAAAAAAAACTGTAAACTAGCCAACTTCGCTTCGATTAAGAACAGATTTGGACAATCAAAGAGCAAGGCTACCTTCAACATTGTTATTTATCTAAGAGCTAGCTATAGCTACAATAGCTTGTTGTTTTTGCTTGCACATTTAGGATTCAAAGCCATACCATGCAATAATGTAATTTACTAAGATCAAATAATGGCTATTCACTTTCAGTATATTAACAACCTCAAAGGCCAAACGAATAATTTGTGTTCCAGGTTCAAAACCCAGGGGCTTGATTAGATCTGACAATGGAATAATATGGTATTTAGGGTCCTGTACTGCCAAAATCAAAAATAAATAAATAAATGACTCAATTATTATTATTTTTACATAAACATATTGAAAAATTTGATGATAATTGTATTAAGCAATATATACAGCTCTGGAAAATATTAAGAGACCACTGCAACTTTTTCCTTCCTTTCCAAACAAGTTGAAAAGGAATGTTTTAAGTGAGGAACAGAAGCGTTCAATTTGCAATGTTTCCTTAATTTTTTCCAGAGCTGTATATGCAACTCAATGTACATGTACATTAAAAAACATAAATATTAGTGACATTTGTAAAATTATTTATTCTTTTCAGTATTTATTTACCTATTAATATATCTATTTCCTTAATCTTTATTTCTATATATATTTAGTTATGTATTTCTTTGTCCTTAAACTAATGAGGGGGCAGGACATTAACAAGTCAGCCTTTGCAATCAAGCCTAGAGAGTTAGATAGAACTGTGAAGATGGTGAGTGCTATTTTAGATCCTTGGCGCATCCCCATGTTGCGCATGTGTTGGATATCGCCCAATCACTAATCAGGAGAGGTCTCCAGTCGGGCAAGCCTGCTAAAACAAAGACTGACAGGAAATGTAACAAAGCATTACTGGTAGCAAAGCTATGGATATTAGCATTTAAATTTAAAATATCACCCTTATTTGCAAAGCGTGTCAATTAAAAAATATATAATTTGATGGAACTCATTCAATAGATTGTTCCATTCACTGTGATCCTTGGTTTGTCCCCTTTTCAAAAAGGATATTTTAAATAATACAAATATATATAAGTAATAAGTGACGGCGCAGGATGTTTTTTTTTTTATTGCCTCACAGGCAGCTGGAGTGTCGGGGGGAGAGCAGCTGGACTGTGGGAAGATAGTGGCACGTAATCGTTAAGAGCTTGGCTGCCGCTTGGTAAAAGTGTCTGCCACCGGCACGCTGTCAAAACGATATGCAATCACCCTAGGTCTTGGTCCACAATGCCCATGGAGAGCTGCTGCTCAACCAATTACTCATTGCTATCTGGGATTGTTTTTATTTAATCATTGAATTCAAAATGCTATATAATATCTATGCATCAGTCTAGTATGACATTAAATCTGCATTTATCTCGAGACAATAGTAATAATAAGATTTCAGACACCTAAGTTTTAAATCATAACTGTTACTATGTCAGTTTATAGAGAAATGCCTTTTTCTGTACATGATAAGACATCCAGTTACAAATCTCAGTGAAACGAGTGGGTGATATCTTTTTAAAAAGATAGCTATCTGTTAGCTTTTGCAAACATAATAGCTTTTCATTAGGTCTTAGCCTGAGATGACCTTGCCAAACTAAAATATTGCAAAGCAGACGTTTTACACTAATTATGCTATTACTTTCGACACCAGCTTGAACGTCAGACTAAATGTGATCCAACATAACTAAGCCATGGAAGTATAGACTACTTAATAAACATTTGAAATCACTGTCAGAAGTTGGTTAAGTCCAATGAGGTTATATACACTTTATTTTGAGAGCTCAATTTTGATGTGTAGATGTTAATAATAATAATAATATTATCAACTAATTTCCAACAAACTTTAAACAAACTATTTGTTGATAAACAACTGCTTGCTAAGGTTAAGGTTTAGGGTTAAGTTTATAATAAAATGTAGGGTAAGGGTTAGGTTTAGGGATAAAATACAGGTTAGGGTTAGGATACAGGCAAGGGTTAGGGTTAGTAGATAGTTAAAATGTTACAGATACTCAGTAGACAATTTGTAGAGCATCTACAGGCAAAATCTCAAAATAGTGTTACCAAGCGGTCTAACTGCTTCACGTCATCTGAAATGTGGGTCAAAAAATTAAGGTGATGACCCTTCCTCCAAATTGCTGAACACTACATGGTCAACCTCTGTGTCAGCATCTAAATAGAACAGATTGACAGTCAGAGCCTCAATGCCATACCATACCATACCATCTTCTTCCGCTTAACCGGGGCCGGGTCGCGGGGGCAGCAGTCTAAGCAGGGATGCCCAGACTTCCCTCTCCCCAGACACTTCCTCCAGCTCTTCCGGGGGGACACCGAGGCGTTCCCAGGCCAGCCGGGAGACATAGTCCCTCCAGCGTGTCCTAGGTCTTCCCCGGGGTCTCCCAGGAAGGCGTTCCGGAGGCATCCGAAAAAGATGCCCAAGCCACCTCAGCTGACCCCTCTCGATGTGGAGGAGCAGTGGCTCTACTCTGAGCTCCTCCCGGGTGACCGAGCTTCTCACCCTATCTCTAAGGGATCGCCCGGCCACCCTGCGGAGAAAGCTCATTTCGGCCGCCTGTATCCGGGATCTTGTCCTTTCGGTCATGACCCAAAGCTCATGACCATAGGTGAGAGTAGGAACGTAGATTGACTGGTAAATCGAGAGCTTCGCCTTGCGGCTCAGCTCTTTCTTCACCACGACAGGCCGATACATCGACTGCTTTACTGCAGAAGCTGCACCGATCCGTCTGTCAATCTCCCGTTCCATCCTTCCCTCACTCGTGAACAAGACCCCTAGATACTTAAACTCCTCCACTTGAGGCAGGCACTCTCCACCAACCTGAAGTGGGCAAGCCACCCTTTTCCGACTGAGGACCATGGCCTCGGATTTGGAGGTACTGATTTTCATCCCCACCGCTTCACACTCGGCTGCAAACCGTCCCAGCGCATGCTGAAGGTCCTGGTTAGAAGGGGCCAACACGACAACATCATCTGCATAGAGCAGAGACGAAATTGTGTGGTCCGCAAACCTGACACCCTCCGGCCCCTGGCTGCGCCTAGAAATTCTGTCCATAAAAATTACGAACAGAACCGGTGACAAAGGGCAGCCCTGCCGGAGTCCAACATGCACTGGGAACAAGTCTGACCAAGCTCCTGCTTCGGTTGTACAGGGACCTGACAGCCCTTAGCAAAGGACCCAGGACCCCATATTCCCCAAGCACCCTCCACAAGATGCCGCGAGGGACACAGTCGAATGCCTTCTCCAAATCCACAAAACACATGTGGATTGGTTGGGCAAACTCCCATGAACCCTCCAACACCCCGTAGAGGGTATAGAGCTGGTCCAGTGTTCCACGGCCCGGACGAAAACCACACTGTTCCTCCTGAATCCGAGGTTCTACTATCGGCCGTATTCTCCTCTCCAGAACCCTGGCATAGACTTTCCCGGGGAGGTTGAGAAGTGTGATCCTCCTATAGTTGGAACACACCCTCCGGTCCCCCTTCTTAAAAAGAGGGACCACCACCCCGGTCTGCCATCCCAGAGGCACTGTCCCCGACCGCCACGCGATGTTTCACAGGCGTGTCAACCAAGACAGCCCCACAACATCCAAAGACTTGAGGTACTCAGGGCGGATCTCATCCACCCCCGGTGCCTTGCCACCGAGGAGTTTCTTGACCACCTCAGTGACTTCAGCCCGGGTAATGGACGAGTCCACCTCTGAGCCCTCATCCTCTGCTTCCTCAATGGAAGAAGTGACAGCGGGATTGAGGAGATCCTCGAAGTATTCCTTCCACCGCCCGACGACATCCTCAGTTGAGGTCAACAGCTGCCCACCTCTACTGTAAACAGCGTTGGTAGGGCACTGTTTCCCTCTCCTGAGGCGCCGGATGGTTTGCCAGAATCTCTTCGAGGCCAGCCGATAGTCCTTCTCCATGGCCTCACCGAACTCCTCCCAGGCCTGAGTTTTTGCCTCCACAACCACCCGGGCTGCAGCCCGCTTGGCCTGTCGGTACCCGTCAGCTGCCTCAGGAGTCCCACAAGCCAACCAGGCCTGATAGGACTCCTTCTTCAGCTTGACGGCATCCCTTACTTCCGGTGTCCACCACCGGGTTCGGGGATTGCCGCCTCGACAGGCACCGGAGACCTTACGGCCACAGCTCCGAGCGGCCGCTTCGACAATGGCGGTGGAGAACATGGTCCACTCGGACTCAATATCTCCAACCTCCCTCGGCATCCAGTCGAAGCTCTGCCGGAGGTGGGAGTTAAAGATCTCTCTGACAGGAGACTCGGCCAGACGTTCCCAGCAGACACTTACAGTACGCTTGGGCCTGCCGAGTCTGTCCAGCTTTCTCCCCCGCCATCGGATCCAACTCACCACCAGGTGGTGATCAGTTGACAGCTCCGCCCCTCTCTTCACCCGAGTGTCCAAGACATACGACCGCAGGTCAGATGGGACGACAACAAAGTCGATCATCGACCTGCGGCCTAGGGTGTCCTGGTGCCACATGCACTGATGGACACCCTTATGCTTGAACATGGTGTTCGTTATGGACAAATTGTGACTAGCACAGAAGTCCAATAACTGAACACCACTCACGTTCAGATCAGGGGGGCCGTTCCTCCCAATCACGCCCCTCCAGGTGTCACTGTCGTTGCCCACGTGGGCGTTGAAGTCCCCCAGTAGAACAATAGAGTCCCCAGTCTGAGCACTTTCCAGCACCCCTCCCAGAGACTCCAAGAAGGTCGGGTACTCTGCACTGCCGTTCGGCCCGTAGGCACAAACAACAGTGAGAGACCTATTCCCGACCCGTAGGCGCAGGGAAACGACCCTCTCGTTCACCGGGGTAAACTCCAACACATGGCGGCAGAGCTGGGGAGCTATAAGCAAACCCACACCAGCCCGCCGCCTCTCACCATGGGCAACTCCACAGTGGTGAAGAGTCCATCCTCTCTCAAGGAGTGTGGTTCCAGAGCCCAAGCCGTGCGTAGAGGTGATCCCGACTACCTCTAATCGGAACCTCTCAACCTCACGCACTAACTCAGGCTCCTTCCCCGCCAGCGAGGTGACATTCCACGTCCCTAGAGCTAGTTTACGTGTCCAGAGATCGGGTTGTCTAGGCCCCTGCCTTCGACTGCCGCCCGATCCTCTTCGCACCGGCCCCTTATGGTCCCTCCTGTGGGTGGTGAGCCCATGGGAGGGCGGCCCCACGTCGCCCGTTCGGGCTGAGCCCGGCCGGGCCCCATGGGGGAAGGCCCGGCCACCAGGCGCTCGCATACGAGCCCCAACCCCAGGCCTGGCTCCAGGGTGGGGCCCCGGCTGCGCCATACCGGGCGACGTCACGGTACTCATAATTTTCATCATTAAGGGGGGTTTGAACCGCTCTTAGTCTGACCCGTCGCCTCAATGCGAAAAAGTTAATAATCAGCCCTAGCATTTTCAGCTAGGTCTCAAATCAACTAGGTCTCAAAACATAGTCTCAAATCTATTTGCTGTATGTAGCCATTTGTGTAATAACGTAAACAAAGCAACCAAAGCATGTTAAGTTGATATTTGCACTCTGATACTGATCAACCAATTGGAGTAAGGTGACACTGTGACATACTTTCATTGACAACCCCTCATTAGCTATATAAATATAGCTAATATATAAATAAATACTGAAATAAATAAATACAGAATTAGTCAGAACAAATTAATTAAAGAAAATATAGAAAAGAATGATCAAGGGAATAAATAGGGAAATTATATTGATTAATACATTTGACATTACATTATTTTTATCGTTTTATATATAAATATATTTATCGATACATTTATTTATTTATTTAATGGGGATTTTGGCAATTCTGGTCCTCTATAGCATTTTGGGCCCTGCATTTTAGTGTCACACCACCTGGATTGTAATCTTATCGTTTTCGACAAACTTTTCCATTTTCCATTTATTTCATATGATCCAGAATCCTTCAATGAATTGCTTTTTCTTTGTGGTTTCATTCCGATTTTTGGAAAATAACTAAAATAATTGTTAATTTCCAGGTCAGGTGATGATTTTGATCAATATGAACACAATGCCCTATATGATATAGGACAGAAGCTCCCAAATGCTCCATGCCAACCGACATTTGCGAAGTAGCAGGACTTTTTGTGTGAGGAAATCCATTTAACTTCTAGACAACTGCCAGCCTTAAGATGCAGTAGCATGGAGTTATTTAAAGATGCAGTCCGCCACTGGTTGTTGGAACAAACAGGGTCCCCAGAAACTTTGTACTGTAATGTTAACAATGTGCCAATTTGTGAAACTTAAAATGTCATGGCTAAATGTGGTATGACAGTGATATTATTTATAGATATTGCAGATTACACATCCAGATTACCAATCCAGCTAAAAATGGGATTTACCCAATATAACAGTCATAACTGCAAAAGTCCCAGACTGCATTGTTAAGTGGACAGCTTTACTCTCATACTTCAAAGGCCACCAAAATAATGGTACATTTCCATTACTCTGATATAATGTACACCATGGTATGAAAAGATGCACCTGGTGGTTATTTTTAAAAATAAAACAGGTTCTATAATATCTTAGAAATTAGGTTTGAAGCCTTGCTGGAATCTGCACAAGTCAGAGGTAGGCTAATCACTCAGTGAAGTAGAATGTGATGTAAAAGTATCAATATGCCAACTCCAAGCATCCTAATCAAAACAAAAAATATGTTGGACAATTTGTGTCACCTCAAATCCTGGTACTAATACGCATTTTCAAATAAGGTTAACTTAAATACATTATCGCCTAACAAATTAATTGACAAGTGAAGTTGATAACTGGATAAATGTGAGACTAGCTTGGTAGCTTGCTCTACAGACAAGAGAATTGCCCTCATTATCTTGCTACATAAGTTGCCCCTTATTAGTCCTTTATTTATTATGTAAAGTCTGCATCCCAAAATGTGGCAAGTATTGTCTGCATGAGCATCATCGGCTACCATTAGCAATACATGTAACAACAAATGGCTTCTTCATAGAAATACTGTGTATAACTATTTCATATATATATATATATATATATATATATATATATATATATATATATATATATATATATATATATATATATATAGTATATATATGTGTGTTGTCTGCTCAGATAAAATGAAATGCCTGTATATACACATATTGTTTGTTTGGATCAAACTAAATGCCTCTAAACTCCCTGTACAGTGCCTCATCATGCAGAAGGACAATGCCTGCAAACACACTGTCATAGCTACCAAGAAACATTTCAGGGCCAAGAAGTGAAAATCTCTTGACAGGCCAAATCAATCTGAATCTAATTGAGCATGCCTTTTACATGCTGGCAAGACTGAAAGCAAAAAGGACAACAAACAAACAGGAACTGAAGATGGCTTCAGTACAGGCCTGGAAAAGGATCACCAGGGAAGACACTAAGCATTTGGTAATGTCTATGGGTCAAGGATTCATGGAATGTCTTGCTAATTAACCTTATGCTAAAAACCTATAAGGCATTTGAAATCTTTCATAAATTACCTTTTTATTGTTCACTGCTCATAGCTTTTCTTAATGTGTGTATGTTATATACGTGTATTTGTATGTTATTTTACTGCTGTAATAAAGGGCTCACCTGTGAAAGAGCCCCAGCCCACCTTGTAAATAAAGGTTAATACATAATACAAAAACAGGTTCCTGGTAATTAATAAGTAGTAAATATGACTGTCTGAGTGTACACAATTTTAAAATTAAAAAATTTAAAATATATATATATATTGATCCAATGAAAGAAATTACATACGTTTGGCACTCAAAATAGAGTTCTGATGTTTAGCAAAATAAATTCCAATAATATCTTTCACATTGGCTTTATATTACATTTAAATGAAATGTTGAGCACATCCAACAAAATTGAATGGGTCAACAACCCTCAAACGCTTATACATCTCAATCCAATTGCCATACCGTAGGCCTACAACATAATGCTATGCTTGGAATGTCATAAGCTGTAAACAAAAGATTTACAAAGCCAACAAGGGCTTTCATCCACATGGCCCTTGTTGACACTCGTCCTGTCACTGTTCCTCCATTCCATCACAGGGTCAAGTCGCAGAGTGCACCCTCTCTCCCAGCTCACTTCAACACTCTGGCAGCCACTAGTTAACCTTGTACTTCCAACTCCATAGGGGGCCATGCTGAGCGTCATCCTGTGTGTTTATGTCTGTGCCCCACTTGAAGTCTAACAGTTTACCAGCTCAAATGCATATCTGAAACATGTTAAAGTCACCTAATACAGTTATAGTTAGCTAAACCTGAAAATAGTCAAACCAATTCAATGGGGTAATGTACTGGTTGGGGTCTTAAGTGACTTTTAATAGTTTAACTGCCGTGATAATAGTTTAAAGGAAGTGGGGATTACGTATAGTAGGCTGCAGTGATGCAGGCACAGCAACCGTGCTTGGTATTCCCATATGCAGTAAGTGGGTGGTATGGGTATAGCGTTAGATATGTGTGGTATGCTTCAGTCACTACATTCCTAGGGGCTGTGAAGACTTTGAATAAACTGGGGTTGTCTTTGAAACAACTCAAGTAATTGTATTGATCATTACGGAATCTCTGATGTCATACATGAGGTAGCTGCTTCAAACATTACCCCAACCCATGACACTTAACCATTTGTACTTATTTCCCAAACATATTTCCCAACACCAGGTATGCATTGTAATTACTCCACCTTGCTATTCTGAAATTTGTAAGCAACTTTTAAAGTATTTAAGGAAATTTTTATTTATATATAGAAAGTATATTAACGGAACAGGTGTGTTAAAATGTGGTTTTATTTTTCTCCACACAATATTAACATCATGAAATTGTGAGTTTTTTTTTTGTAATACCTGATTGGAAATAAAAAGCATGGAACTTGATGCTTTTTAGATGGTGTAAAGGAACTGTTCGCCCACATTATGACTTTACAATGTGATCTAATTATAATAGACAAATTACCAAGTTTACAGTATGTAAATATCCTAAAAGTTTCTAAATGCCCAAATGATCAGAGGGAGAAAGTAGGCTTGTCAAATAAATGCAAAAAATATGTATTCTCTACAGTTAAAAAAAAACACCTTGTTTTAATCTCTTCCTCAGTTTTGATCTTATCCAATTTTACTCATGGCATTGGCTTATTGCAACAACTCCCAGCAAATGTGTGAGAGTTGAAGACTGCCCCAGATTTTCCTCATAGGCTTCTTCTTTAAGCCCTTCTTTTTTTCCTCACACTGCACCTCCATGCAGGAAGTCACATTGATATATACATGCGAGGGCACACTCACACTTCATCTCAGTTTGCTTTGCAGGAGTCCAGAGAACGATACAAGATCCGGATATCCCTGCGGAAGATTCATCCCCCTCTCTGGTGCTACATTATGGAAGCCAATTTGTATCACGCATGGAGCTACAGGTACCCAACCACTTATCAGCTGGAGGTACTGTCAACACTCCAACCTAGACTGTGGTGGTCAACTTGGTGCTATGCCATAGAGTCCTACATTAGCTATTTTCACTAACCACACACACTGATTTAATACACTTACAGTAATTATTTAAAATATGTACAATCTTGTATTTAGGTTATGGGTTACGGTACATGTCCATATGCATAAAAAATCTGAAGTTCAAAATTATTAGGAAAAAAGTTACACATAGTTTTATGAGCCAAAGCAATCCAGCATAAGGAAAATGACTGGAAACCTTCAGGAACAGTCATTGCACTAGCAAGTTATTAAATGAGCAAACAGTAGCTAACAAATTCCTAAAAGCTGCACACAAACTCATAAACATTTTATCCACAAGTTCATCTGATTATTGTGATGCCTTGTTGGCAAAATACTGAGACACATCTTTAAGGAGCATCAGGTACTGCAGGAATGTCTAACAATGGCAGGACCAATGGGATGTGATGAATTCCACTGGTCTTTCAACATGGTTATCAAGAATTTTTGAAGTTTTTATAGCCCACTCATTCATTTAGTGGTCAATTGAAGTGGAAGTCCAAGGTTACCAAACCCATACAAATTGGAGTAGTGCAGGGATCTGCCACTTTGAGCACCTTGGGAGCAATTACAGTTAACTGTCTTTAGCCCACACCACTGGCATAGCTATCTGGGGTGTAGGGTGTGTGGCTGCCCCAGGGTCCATGGTGGGTGGGGGGCCTGTGCTTGGCCTCTATGATAAATATTTTTTTGCATTTATATTTTATGTTGTGTTGTTCTACAGTGGGGAGAGCAAGCATTTGATACACTGCCGATTTTGCAGATTTTCCTACTTACAAAGCATGTAGAAGTCTGTAATTTGTATCATAGGTTCTCTTCGACTGTGAGTGAAGTAATCTAAAACAAAAATCCTGAAAATCATATTGTATTCATATTTGCCTTTTATTGCATGACATAAGTATTTGATACATCAGAAAAGCAGAACATAATATTTGGTACAGAAACCTTTGTTTGCAATTACAGAGATCATATGTTTCCTGTAGTTCTTGACCAGGTTTGCACACACTGCAGCAGGGATTTTGGCCCACTCCTCCATACAGACATTCTCCAGATCCTGCAGGTTTCAGGGCTGTCGTTGGGCAATACAGACTTTCAGCTCCCTCCAAAGATTTTCTATTGGGTTCAGGTCTGGAGACTGGCTAGGCCACTCCAGGAACTTGAGATGCTTTTTACGGAGCCACTCCTTAGTTGCCCTGGCTGTGTGTTTGGGGTCGTTGTCATGCTGGAAGACCCAGCCACGACCCATCTTCAATGCTCTTACTGAGGGAAGGAGGTTGTTGGCCAAGATCTCGCAATACATGGCCCCATCCATCCTCCCCTCAATACGGTGCCGTCATCCTGTCCCCTTTGCAGAAAAGCACCCCCAAAGAATGATGTTTCCACCTCCATGCTTCACGGTTGGGATGGTGTTCTTGGGGTTGTACTCATCCATCTTCCTCCAAACATGGTGAGTGGAGTTTAGACCATTGTCTTGGCCATTGTGGAGAGGTTGGAGTCTGTTTGATTAAGTGTGTGGACAGGTCTTTTTCATATTGAAAAATAAGGTTATAATAACGTAAAATGAATAAAAATCCAATATATTATTGCTACAACCCTGTTGGAATGCTGGGTAAAATGTGAAGAAAAACAGAATGCAACGATGTGGAAATAATTTAAACCCTATATTCAACAGAAAATAGTACAAAGACAACATATCAAATGTTGAAACTGAGACTTTTTATGGTTTCCTGAAAAATTGTATGCCCAATTTTCATTTGATGCTGGCAACACGTTTCCAAAAAGTTGGGACAGAGGCAAAAAAAGACTGGAAAAGTTGTGTAGTGCAAAAAAACCTGGTGGAATATCACCCATCTAATTAGGTCCATTGGCAACAGGTCAGTAACATGATTGGGTATTAAAAGATTATTCCAGAGTGGATGGATCTGTCAGAAGTGAGGATGGGGAGGGGTTCACCACTCCCCAGAATGATGTTTATCAATGTAAAATTGCAAAGAGTTTAGGAATTTCATCATAACCTATGATACATAACGTAATTAAAAGATTCAAAGAATCCGGATACATTTCTGCATGTAATGGTCAAGGCCGAAAACCAATATTAAATGGCTGTGATCTCTGGGCCCTCAGGCGGCATTGCATTAAAAACAGAAAAGATTCTGTAGTGGAAATCACTTCATGGGCTCAGGAACACTTCCAAAAACCATTGTCTGTGAACACAGTACGTTGCTGCATCCACAAATGCAAGTGAAAACTCTACCATGCAAAGAAGAAAACATATAGAGTGGATATAAAGTCTACACACCCCGGCAACTTCTTATCAGCGCACAGTTCAAAAGCCAGTATCTGTGATGGTATGGGGGTGCATTAGTGCACATGGCATGGTTGACTTTCAAATCTGTGAAAGCACCAAAAATGATGATCAATAAATCCAGGTTTTGGAGCAACGTAGTCATCCAGACTACTTCTTTTTCAGGGAAGGCCTTGCCTACTTCAGCAAGACAATGCCAAACCACACTCTGCACGTATTAAAACAGCATGGTGCCTAGTAAAAGAGTCTGGGTGCTAAACTTGTCTGCCTGCAGTCAAGACCTATTGAAAACATTTGGCACATTATGAAACAAAAAATACAGCAAAGGAGACCCAGAATTGTTCAGCAGCTGAAATCCAATATCATGCAAGAATGGGAATCCGTTTGAAAATGGGCATGTATTTTCTAAATTTGATATCTAGTTTTTGTACTATTTTCAATCAAATATACGGATAAATTATTTGCACATCATTCCATTGACAATCAAACACTATTCAAATTAGCAATATAGCAATACAGTGTATTGCCTTTGTTTGTGAACAACTTTATATGATGGATATAACTAAATTAAAGAAAATAAATAGGAAGGAGCCACTGGCAAAACTATCGAGACATAGATACATCACCTTAAAATTGTTATATTAGGTTCTGTTGGCGGCTGATAAATCAAGATGATTTAAGGGAGGAGATTAATTGACTGTGAATTTGGAAACCCCAAAATGTTGATTATTTACTTTGCTTTGACCTCATTTCACCCTTTGCCTACTATGGAAAAATAAGAGAGGTGTTGCAAAGCAATCACATGCCCTCCCTTGGTGAAAGAAACCCAAAACCAACACCTTCTGTGTCCAAGAGCATGTGATGCTCGGTGCAGCAACGCAAACACACACACACACACACACATTTTAAGGTTTAATACAGGGATCCCAAACCTTATAATTCCAAATAGTATTTTCCCAAACCCAAAAACCCAACCCTTAACCGAACCTCTAAAACTAACTTTAACCATAACCCCAAATTATTGTCACTTTTACCTAACCCCTAAGCCAACTACTGCCTCATCAGAAACGGCAAACGTCCCTACAAGGATAACCTAACATTGTTTTACTTTCCTCGAAGGAATCTTTGGTCTATACCAGGACAGTAAAACATGCATAAAAACTCAGAGCAGAATGGTGTACAAATATCTGAGAACACTGTTACACAAAGACAAATATATGATTCTACAGATATTCTCTGCCTATTATGTGACCAAAACATAGCTAAAAACCTGACAGAATGCATCATTTCCCAAAATACCTGTTGTTGATATCACTATATGACTTACTGAAAATGTGTCATTACAGGGAATACATTCATATTGACTATAGTCTTTCTAACAATGTCTCTAACTGGTTAAGAAACAGACCACCTTTATAATTGGACAAATGCTATAACAACTGTATAAAAGTGGATATAAAAAAGGTACAAACTGCTTCAAAACGCCATACACCAACAAACGACACTTGTAGTCTAGTCCCCATCCTCAATGGGATCCACTGTAGCCAGGCACATTGCATAAGAGCTGGTGTACTGCTGACAGGTACTAAAACAAATGGGCTGCTACCACCTGATCTCCAAGTCTGCCCGGGTATCCAGGGAAAAGCAATGCCGGGTGGCATGGAGGGGCTGGGGCCCATCTCCATCTCCCAACACCACTGATTTGGGCAACATGGATTAGCGTCAGAGGAATGGAGGGTTACAACTGAACATCCACAGAATAACACTACTTTTCCTGCTTTCCATGAAGACACAAGCTAAATATAAATTGCCCCCTGGGAAGGAGGGAGAAAGGGTTAGGTGGAGGAAGAAAATGGTCAAACTGGACAAAGGGACGAGGTGCCTGGCCTGATGTGAGCATGGGATGAGTCAGGCTGCCCACACTTGCCAGGTAACAAAGAGAGGATATTACTATCCTACACTGGAATCACTCCTCTGAGTTGTGCTACTGTTTTGCAACAGTGTAGTAGTGTGTTGCGTAATTACATACACACACAAACCCATACAGATTTACAAAATGATAGACAGCGAAACAGACAGCAAGTAGACAGACAAATACAGACAGTGTAAAGCTGGTTTAGTAAAATGAAAAAAAAGCAAAACATCACTCCTACATACTTTTAGTCATACAATAAAAATGCTTGACGTCAGGTAGGCTAATCACTCAATCACACTAAATATGTCCTGGAGCAGTTTTTAGTCCTTCACTTTCCAGCATGAGGGGGAAAAAACAACATACTGCATTACAATTACCTAAATCATTGTTAACTATGACCAATCAGTTGCAGAAACTATACATCACGGAACAGTGCTGCTCGCTCTTATCATTTGTGTAAAAGACACATTTAGGAGATTTTGGATTATCAACACCACTTTAACGAAATGTATAAATATATGCAAAGAGAAACAGATGGAACATCTGAAATACATTTTAAAATGAGTAGAAATGGTAAACGATTTGGTATAACCAGGCCTACATAATCTTGTCTACATATTCTTCAAGAACCGTTCAACCCGTGGACATTACCTAGTTCTGAAGTCCATGTAAACGGCAATATGCATAACCTTCGGGACCCGCACGCCGGAGAACAGCAGGCGGTGAAGTTTTACCTTGCACAGTAAAATAAATATTTCCACAGAAGTCAAGAAACTCCACAGAAATTCGTCTTCTGTCCAGCCTTTTACTGAATACTTAATTCTCCCCTTTTGGAAGCCAGTGCAGGCTTCATGACAGCTGTTGCTGACGCGGTGGTGTCTTGAACGAAACCTGAGAGTTGCTTCAGGTAGGATCATCACGTCAGAACTTTTTGACACATCGACTTCAGCAAAGGAGTTCCCACACTTAGTCCAGTCGGTCCTTGGTGCATCTCAGTCGGCTTAAACCGTCAGCATTAAGACAGGTTTCTTAAAGGAAGGTAATTTTCCGCGTGACAGGTAGCCTGTTCCTTGAAATATGTTGACCAGAATGTGAAGAGCCGTGCAGTGTTTCGAGCTGATTCGTTCTGGTTTTGTACATAGACTATAAGCTAACGTTTGTGTGATACGTTTTATTGGCTAGGCTAAAAACCTTTTTAGGTTTAATGGACCTGTTAAGGCCTACACTGGATTTTTGTCATGCATAATTATTGTGTGTTCTGTTCAAAGTAAAGGCTACCCTATTTTTATCTTCGAATTTACGTGTAGTGGCCTCAAATGCGCAAATTGTATGCCAATGACATTTGAGTAGATACAAGGTTCGTTACTGATTAACTTGACAGACCAGACGTTATTACGGATGTGTGGACAAGGAAAACCAGTGAATGGATTTGTCTTGGGCGTAAAGACAGGCGCACGGTGACCAAAGCAAGCGGAGTGTCTTGCGCGCGTCTCATCTGAGAGCCCACAATTCGATTGAGTGAGAGGAATCCTATCCATGTAAAAGCTAAATTTGGCTCTAAGGTGCGTAATATGATTATACAAGGAAAATGATATAGGTGATTACAAACGTTTAACTTGTGTCATAGTCTGCTTCTTGGAACTTGTAGGCTAGTGCCTCCCACATTTCCCACGTCCCTATCAATATAAATGCAACATCTTCAGGACATTAGCTGAAAAAAATTAAACGTAAGATTTTAATCTAACTACCCCTATATAAAATACACTATTATGTTATTTTAAGTAGAGTGCTTTACCAATTGTGTTACTCAGTCGGTCGAGTATGGTGCTTGCAACACCAGTGGTTCTGGGTTCGATTTCCACGGAGGACTAGGTCAGAAATGTGTGCACTCACATCTGTAGATTGCTATGGATAAGGGCGTCAGCAAATGACTAAAATATAATGTAAGATGTTCATCCAATTTTACTCCAATGAACTATAACACATCGTTATAGCAATTTCTATACCTAGTTTTAAAATAATGTAGCCTATATTTAAAAAGGAATAGGCAAATAAAAATAAACAAATGTGGTTTTGATAAGTTGCATCAATGGAATGTCTGTCACTCACAGACCCAGAACGTTTGTGTTTTTGCAAACTTTCCACTGGCCCCATCACTCTCTCTTCGCGCTTGCTCACCTCGATGTTAATCGCTAAACATCAATGTAATCCCGAGTCCGTTCATTCTCTCTGATGTTGCCACACTGCCACAGTATGACAGCGCACTTGGAAGGATGAACTGCCAAGCGCCCAACCAAAAACACAAATGTCTACATTTAGCCTATTATCAGAGAAGAAATGACACACATGAACATTGTCAACCACAAATTCTCATTGTGTGTGCAAGAATTTATGCTACGACGATGTTTACAATGATTTAATTAGGAAACAAGTGACCGCAAAATTCACACCAAATTGCATTAATCCATTCATCTGTCATCCTACAATATTTTGTGTAGGCCAATATAGAGTGCCATCCTGTGGTAGGCAATAAACAGGATGATGTTGAAACTATACCTATCTAATACTTGAATACCTACACAATGGGCACACCAGTAGACCATATACATTTTCAGATTTGTGTTAGATAATATGAATTTGATCAATGACCTGAAGAATTTCTGTAGGATATAAAATATAAATAAAAGGGCAAACAATCAAATGTAATTTATAAAACCCATTACATCAACATTTGTCACAAAGTGCTTATACACACTTCCAGCATAAAAGCCCAAAGAGCAAGAAACTGAAATTGATGCTCACTGGCTAGGAAAACCTACTTAGTAGGGTCAGAATCTAAAAAGAAACCTAGAGAGGAACCAGATTCTGCGGAGTGGGCAGTCCTCTTCTGTGCTGGGTGATTAGATTATAAGTGCACATTACCTTTTAAGGCCATGTAGATATTTTTACTTGTTCATATGACCAGTAGGTCAGTAAATACAGGTGGGCTGTGTCCAGAGGCTTTAGGCAGAATCTACAACAGCTG
This sequence comes from Esox lucius, assembly GCF_011004845.1. Classification (NCBI taxonomy): domain Eukaryota; kingdom Metazoa; phylum Chordata; class Actinopteri; order Esociformes; family Esocidae; genus Esox; species Esox lucius. The sequence continues at coordinate 29,457,281 of NC_047573.1, read as the reverse complement.
CACGACCAGGTGGACAATGCCGCATCATGTAATTCAGATTGTCCCTTGATACATAATCTAATACAATGTAAAAAATAAACAGAAAAAGAAAGCTCATCACTGACAGTGAACAATACTGATAACACATACAAATCCCAGTTATAATAAACAGAGGGTAATTGCCAATATGAATCTATGCTTCACAGTCCTGGGATGTATACTATCCTATGTCATCATTTAGGATTGTTTTTGGAACCTGTGTGAAAGTAGTTATGTTGAATTAAATACTTCCCAATATTTACACAGTTTACAGAATATCATATCTTACCTTACTTTCAATTAATTATAAATTCCAAGAATGAAATACTGCTGAATGTTCTTCATTATTTTCACATTCATCTGTTTACTGTAAGTAGTTGGTACAATATCAATTTGTGACAACTTTCAATAAACCTTTGCCATTGCGGTAATTATGAGTTTAATTAATCTAAATGATTATTAATTTCGAAATCAGATACATTGAATATTGAAAACCTTTCAGGTCCTAGATGTTGGCCTAAAAGATCTGTACCTGGAAAGAGCCCAGGACCAGCTCCAGTTAGAGCCTGGACCCTATGCCCACATACTCAGAAGAGGGCAAAGGTCATGGTGCATTCTAAACAGGAGTAACGAGCTTGGGGGACCTTGCCAATCTCCTTTAGTGGGAACCAGAGCAGAGAGACAGCGACAGGGAGGAATTGGGAGAGAGATTTTTTTATGGCTCAAATACAAGTACGCATACATGTATACAAACATTCAAGGACAAACATTCAAGGGGGTACAACAAATGAGAAGAGTGAGGGGGACATGAAGTCTACTGTCTGAAATGATATAAAAGCTCTGAAATATCTCTGTAATGAGTGTTGGTTGGTCTTACAAAAAAGGAAAGTAGGATGAGAGTTTTGATGATCTACAACTAGCGACCATGAAGCTGTCCCAGCACCTGTTTGGGTAGAGACCTCATACTGTTCATTAAGTTACAGCTCAATCAGATTTTTGAGCCTACGAATTTGCCTTTTTAATATACTTCTATGAATTCATACAGATGTACACTGCGATTCAAACGCTGGGGTCACTTAAAAGTCCTTGTTTTCCCTGAAAACATAAATGAAATGGGTTTGAATAGCATTATAACAAAATGATTAGGAAAGGACAAAAATAATTAGAAATAGTCATTGAAAAGGTTAGAAATAATAATTTTTAATAGAAGTAATAATTGTGTCCTAACTTTGCTTTTGTCAAAGAATCCTCCATTTGCATCAATTACAGACTTGCAGACATTTGTTCTAGTTGTCAATTTGTTGAGATAATCTGAAGAGATTTCACCCCATGCTCCCTCAAGCACCTCCCAAAAGTTGGATTGGCTTGGTGGGCACTTCTTATGTACCATACGGTCAAGCTGCTCCCACAACAGCTCAATAGGGTTGAGATCTGGTGACTGTGCTGGCCACTATAGACAGAATACCAGCTGACTGCTTCTTCCCTAAATAATTCTGGAGCTGTGCTTTGGGTCATTGTCCTGTTGTAAGAAGATATTGGCTCCAATCAAAAGCCGTCCACAGGGTATGGCATGGCATTGCAATATGGAGTGAGAGCCTTCCTTCTATACAAATCTCCCACTTTACCACCACCAAAGCAACCCCAGGCCATCACATTGCCTCCACCATGTTTGACAGATACCATTAAGCATAGCATCATAGCATAGCATAGCATCATCTTCCGCTTATCCGGGGCCGGGTCGCAGGGGCAGCAGTCTAAGCAGGGATGCCCAGACTTCCCTCTCCCCAGACACTTCCTCCAGCTCTTCCGGGGGGGGACCGAGGCGTTCCCAGGCCAGCCGGGAGACATAGTCCCTCCAGCGTGTCCTAGGTCTTCCCCGGGGTCTCTTCCCGGTGGGACTGGACCGGAACACCTTCCCAGGAAGGCGTTCCGGAGGCATCCGAAACAGATGCCCAAGCCACCTCAGCTGACCCCTCTCGATGTGGAGGAGCAGCGGCTCTACTCTGAGCTCCTCCCGGGTGACCGAGCTTCTCACCCTATCTCTAAGGGATCGCCCAGCCACCCTGCGGAGAAAGCTCATTTCGGCCGCCTTATCCGGGATCTTGTCCTTTCGGTCATGACCCAAAGCTCATGACCATAGGTGAGAGTAGGAACGTAGATTGACTGGTAAATCGAGAGCTTCGCCTTGCGGCTCAGCTCTTTCTTCACCACGACAGACCGATACATCGACCGCATTACTGCAGAAGCTGCACCGATCCGTCTGTCAATCTCCCGTTCCATCCTTCCCTCACTCGTGAACAGGACCCCTAGATACTTAAACTCCTCCACTTGAGGCAGGCACTCTCCACCAACCTGAAGTGGGCAAGCCACCCTTTTCCGACTGAGGACCATGGCCTCGGATTTGGAGGTACTGATTTTCATCCCCACCGCTTCACACTCGGCTGCAAACCGTCCAAGTGCATGCTGAAGGTCCTGGCTTGAAGGGGCCAACACGACAACATCATCCGCAAAGAGCAGAGACGAAATCGTGTGGTCCCCAAACCTGACACCCTCTCCGGCCCCTGGCTGCGCCTAGAAATTCTGTCCATAAAAATTACGAACAGAACCGGTGACAAAGGGCAGCCCTGCCGGAGTCCAACATGCACAGGGAACAAGTCTGACTTACTGCCGGCAATGCGGACCAAGCTCCTGCTTCAGTCGTACAGGGACCTGACAGCCCTTAGCAAAGGACCCAGGACCCCATATTCCCCAAGCACTCTCCACAGGATGCCGCGAGGGACACAGTCGAATGCCTTCTCCAAATCCACAAAACACATGTGGACTGGTTGGGCAAACTCCCATGAACCCTCCATCACCCTGTAGAGGGTATAGAGCTGGTCCAGTGTTCCACGGCCTGGACGAAAACCACACTGTTCCTCCTGAATCCGAGGTTCTAGTATCGGCCGTATTCTCCTCTCCAGAACCCTGGCATAGACTTTCCCGGGGAGGCTGAGAAGTGTGATCCCCCTATAGTTGGAACACACCCTCCGGTCCCCCTTCTTAAAAAGAGGGACCACCACCCCGGTCTGCCATCCCAGAGGCACTGTCCCCGACTGCCACGCGATGTTGCACAGGCGTGTCAACCAAGACAGCCCCACAACATCCAGAGACTTGAGGTACTCAGGGCGGATCTCATCCACCCCGGTGCCTTGCCACCGAGGAGTTTCTTAACCACCTCGGTGACTTCAGCCCGGGTGACGGACGAGTCCACCTCTGAGCCCTCATCCTCTGCTTCCTCAATGGAAGACGTGACGGCGGGATTGAGGAGATCCTCGAAGTACTCCTTCCACCGCCCGACGACATCCCCAGTTGAGGTCAACAGCTGCCCACCTCTACTGTAAACAGCGTTGGTAGGGCACTGTTTCCCTCTCCTGAGGCGCCGGATGGTTTGCCAGAATCTCTTCGAGGCCAGCCGATAGTCCTTCTCCATGGCCTCACCGAACTCCTCCCAGGCCCGAGTTTTTGCCTCCACAACCACGCGGGCTGCACTCCGCTTGGCCTGTCGGTACCCGTCAGCTGCGTCAGGAGTCCCACAAGCCAACCAGGCCTGATAGGACTCCTTCTTCAGCTTGACAGCATCCCTTACTTCCGGTGTCCACCACCATCGGCCCGTAGGCACAAACAACAGTGAGAGACCTATCCCCGACCCGTAGGCGCAGGGAAACGACCCTCTCGTTCACCGGGGTAAACTCCAACACATGGCGGCAGAGCTGGGGAGCTATAAGCAAACCCACACCAGCCCGCCGCCTCTCACCCTGGGCAACTCCAGAGTGGTGAAGAGTCCATCCTCTCTCAAGGAGTGTGGTTCCAGAGCCCAAGCCGTGCATAGAGGTGATCCCGACTACCTCTAATCGGAACCTCTCAACCTCACGCACTAACTCAGGCTCCTTCCCCGCCAGCGAGGTGACATTCCACGTCCCTAGAGCTAGTTTCTGTGTCCGGGGATCGGGTTGTCTAGGCCCCCGCCTTCGACTGCCGCCCGATCCTCTCTGCACCGGCCCCTTATGGTCCCTCCTGTGGGTGGTGAGCCCACGGGAGGGCGGCCCCATGTCGCTCGTTCGGGCTGGGCCCGGCCGGGCCCCATGGGGAAAGGCCCGGCCGCCAGGCGCTCGCGAACGAGCCCCAACCCCGGGCCTGGCTCCAGGGTGGGGCCCCGGCTGCGCCATGCCGGGCGACGTCACAGAACACACAATTTTTTTCTTCATTAAGGGGTTTTTGAACCGCTCTTAGTCTGACCCGTCGCCTAGGACCTGTTTGCCTTTGGAGACCCTACCAGGGGCATATAGCCCCAGACAACATAGCTCCTAGGGTCACTCGGGTACTCAAACCCCTCCACCACGTTAAGGTGGCAGTTCAAGGAGAGGATACCATTAAGCATTCCACCAAATTTTGCATACAGTACATTACAGTAGATTTTGCATACTGTAAATTAAAATGTACAACCTATACAAACACGGCCTGGGTGAAGGTCCTTCTGATGCACAGTAGCTTCCTGTACACCAGACCCAACTGGGTCGAACAAACTGGGTAATACTTTGTTAGAAGAATACATTCTGAAGGTCTACGAAGACGTATAACCCATAAACTCATTCATGGAAACCTTCAAGCCCAACTAAGTAACATTTGACATTGTTTGGTTGTTTTTATTTTTCTGCACAAACATTTTGGTTGCAAGCCTTTCTCAGAGTGCATATAAGACAAATGCAAAGCAACAGGCCACACACAGATGGGCTTGTCTACAGCATCTGTTTTCAGTATTGGCACAAACAAGAATCTCCAGCAGAGGGAGCTGAGGGGGCAACATGAAAAATAATAGGACCAATTACAATAGAAAATGTAATTTGTATGTACAGTACTGTGCACAAATCTTAAGCACCTGAAAGTTGAACTAAGGCCATTCATTTGGGTAGTGTTTTAATTTAAAAAAAAACATATACATACAAACATCAAAGAATCAGTGGCTCTCAAAATAATTCACCCCCTTGGACTTTACCACTGTTTGTGTTACAACATGAAATCAAAATATATTAGGGGTTTGTGCTACTGATCAACTAAAATAGATTCCATGAGGTCAAGGTGAAAAATAATTCTGCAAATTATTTACAAATACAAAATAACTAAATGAGCTCTGGTGAAGTCATGTAATTATTTGGTGTCTACTTGTGTGCATATAAGGAGTATCACATTTGATCAGATTGTGTCTCTGTGAGGACACGGTTGGTTAGTACAATTCCAAACATGAACTATGAAGAAACATTCCGAGCAAATCCGGAATAAGGTTTTACAAAAGCACCAATCTGGGTAGGATAGAACATCTCCAAGGCATTGAATATCCCTGGGTTAAGACATGGAGAGGATACGGCACAACTGAATCTTTCTAAAACAGTCCGTCCTCAAAACGTGATAGGGGTGTTAGTCAGGGAGGCCAACAAGAGGCCTATGGCAACCCTAAAGTTGTTACAGTCTTGGGAGATACGGGGAGATACTGCATACCGCAACAATAGCCAAGTGCTTCACAAAAGTGTCATTCATCAAAGAGGGGCAAAGATTTGTTACATCCTCTGTACTTTTCTATATGTTTCTATTTGTTTGTCCTTCTGTGTCTAACTGTCATTAACTATTCAGGTGATGTTCTGTGGTCTTGATCGTCCCTTGTGATTGGTTCCTTCCCCTCTCTGTTGCCATCACTCCAGATGCAACGGTCCATTCAGTGGCCACTCCCTCAAATTGCTTCCACCTTGTTCCTGTCATCAATGGCCCATCACACAAAACATAATTTAGTTTAAAATGCAACTGTTTCCCTTTGTTGGGAGCACTCAAGCTACTTGTTGACTTGACATTGCTTTAGAACCTTAGAAGAAAGCAATTGTCCTGTGTGTTGTGTGAGCATGTAACACAGGTTGTATGCTGTTTACTATTGTCCCCTTGTGTTGGTATTTGTTGTTTCATCTGTAATCAGTGTCTTGTAGTTGTCCTATGGAAGTTTTCCTTGTTTATCCCTGGGGAAAGGGAATGCACTTATAGTCAGGGCTTATAGGATGCCCAGGGGCTTACATTCTACCCTTAGAACTGACGTGTCCATATACACTAGGCATGATTTGGGGTGAACTACCATTACTACTATTTTCTGTGTGTCATCATTCTCAGTTCTGTCTCCTCACCCCCATTCCGATGTGTACACATGTGGCAGCATGTTGCGATTCCTGTAACCTCGGGGTACATTACACATGGTTGAAACAACACAAATCTAAGCTACCGTTTGCCAGGAGGCAGGTCAGAGACTCGAATACCAAGTGGAAGAAAATGTATGGTCTGAGGCCATTAAATAAAAACATGACTGCAGGAGTCATTAGCCACTCTCTCAGTCCGCCTTTCTCCTCTCTCGACATCTTGTCTGTAGTCAAGGGAGTTGGTGTACGGGCGGACAGAGGGGACATGCCACCCCAATGTTAGAAGCAGGGAAATTGGGCCTCCCCACCAATTATATAAACCATTTGTAAAAAATATAAAATGTGTAGCCCACAATATCAAACTCACTCCTACAGCTTTGTCTGTAAATGTGTAAATGTATATGTAATGCGATATTAGTTAAGTGTGGCTTTTTTAGTTATGTGCGGCTTTTATAAATGTAGACATTTTACTATAGAGTACCACAAATACATCAGTGTATGTGCTCATTTTGGTGGTAACAAAGAAAAAAGATAAACCTTTTTACATTCATTACCTGTAATGAATGGGACCAATTTAGAGCGATAATGGGTATTCCCAGTAAAACCGTGAATTATTATTATTTTTAGAACAGATTAAACAGTATTGGAAAGACAAGGAAGAGACAAAGCGCTATAGGATGGATTCAAACCTATACAGACTGTTAACTGTTGGAGGGACGGATTTAAACCTATACACACTGTAAACTGTTGGAGGGACAACCAAACAAAAATACTGAGACAGGACAATGGGTAAAATTCTAAAAAGCCAACTACTAAGAATGAATTATTAATGTATTTTTCTTTATGTAAAGATTGGTTATTTCTTACAGTGTGTTCAATAATGGTCCAAAAGCACAAAAATATACTTTCTAATCTGGATACAAAAGGAAAAGAGACTTTAATCAGGTAAACAGAGGTAGCGCTAAGGGCAGGCTTAAAGGTATTGTTTGACCTAAATTAATATTTGGGTGAAATTCTGCATACCCTGAGTTGTTCTTGAAGGCTGATGGACATTATTATTTTTTTTTTACAACAAGCCATTCACCTCTTTCTCAGCCTGGAATTAACATTTGTGCATTGACCGAATTCATGAATTTAAACTGTGGGCCCAAGTCACAAAAGCTGCATTTCAAGTAGAAACAGGCAAAATAAAAAAACAAAAAAACTATATACTTCGGATAAAACAAAGGCATGCTTACATATAAGGGGTTCTGGGAAGCACTGCTACAAGTGGTCAATGTATCCAGCGTGGATAACGTAGGTAATCTAGACACTTGGAGCTGTCCAAAACAAACATGACGAAAGGACTATATCGGTGAGGTTGGCGTTTTCTCTTCTCCACTCTGCAGATTTCTTCAGTACCCCTTTGTAGCATGACAGGTTGTGGCGCTATGCCTATGTTAGCACCCTGTAGCGTACCCCCCAAATCCCTGGCCTTTTCAAGCTTTTCAAGGAATTTACGATATCAGGTGTGTGCCATTGTTCTATGCCCGTACTCACCAGCCAGTGTTCTATGCCCGTACTCACCAGCCAGTGTTCTATGCCCGTACTCACCAGCCAGTGTTCTATGCCCGTACTCACCAGCCAGTGTTCTATGCCCGTACTCACCAGCCAGTGTTCTATGCCCGTACTCACCAGCCAGTGTTCTATGCCCGTACTCACCAGCCAGGCAGAGGTTATACGCGGCGTCCTACAGTCGACAGGCAGCTAATATGGTTACAATACTAATTTGTGCGACTGCTGTACCACACAGGTCAGCTAACTAAATGATTTCACTAGCTAGCATATTTGAATAAAGATAATAAAATTATGTACAGTTGACTGATCATGCAAATAAAATTAATTTTATTTAAGGATAGTGATCATAAGAAGCCATTTAGTACTACATAGTTGTTTGGCTCCTTTTTAAATCATAATGATAACAGAATTGGTAATATATGTACCATTTGTAAAGAAACCATGAGTGAGCAGGCAAAACACATTGCTTTTATTTCTTATGGGATTCACATTCAACTGTAGGCCATAACAGAATGGCACAATCATAAAACAAATCATGGCAACAAAGAAAAAAATTAACCGACCCCTGTTCAAAAGTCTGCATAACCTTAATTCTGTGTATTGCCCCCTTTAGCATCAATGACAGCGTGCAGTCTTTTGTAATAGTTGTCTATGAGGCCCCGAATTCTTGCAGGTGATACAGCTGCCCAATTGTCTTGGCAAAATGCCTCTAGGTCATGCAAAGTCTTTGGTCGTCTTGCTTGAACCGCACATTTGAGATCTCCCCAGAGTGGCTTGATGATATTAAGGTCAAGAGACTGTGATGGCCACTCCAGAACCCTCACCTTTTTCTGCTGTAACCACTGGAGGGTCAACCTGGCCTTGTGCTTGGGGTCATTGTCATGCTGGAAAGTCCAAGATCGTCCCATGTGCAGCTTTCGTGCAGAATAGTTCAAATTGTCTGCCAGTATTTTCTGATAACATTCTGCATTCATCTTTCCATAAATATTCATAAGATTCCCCGTGCCTTTAGAGCTCACACACCCCCAAAACATCAATGAGCCACCACCATTTTTCACAGTGAGGATGGTATTCTGTTCACTATAGGCCTTGTTGACCCCTCTCCAAACAATTTATGGTTGTGACCATAAAGCTCTATTTTGGTCTCGTCACTCCAAATTACAATGTCCCAGAAGCTGTGAGGCGTGTCAATGTGTTGTCAGGCATATTGTAACCAGGCTTTTTTGTGGCATTGGTGCAGTAAAGGCTTCTTTCTGGCAACTCAACCATGCAGCTCATTTTTGTTCAATATCTTTGTATTCTGCTCCTTCAAACAACCATACTGTCTTTTTCCAGTGCAGCCTGTATGTCTCCCTGAGTTACCTGTGTTTTCTTCTTTGTATCCCAAACAATTTCTCTGGCAGTTTTGGCTGAAACCTTTCTTGGTCTACCTGACCTTGGCTTGGTATCAAGAGATCCCTAAATGTTCCACTTCTTAATAAGTTAATTGAACAGTACTGACTGGTATATGCAAGGCTTTGGATATCTTTTTATACAGTGGGGAGAACAGACTCCAACCTCTCCACAATGGCCAAGACCAGAGAGCTGTGTAAGGACATCAGGGATAAAATTGTAGACCTGCATAAGGCTGGGATGGGCTACAGGACAATAGGCAAGCAGCTTATTGAGAAGGCAAAAACTGTTGCCGCAATTATTAGAAAATGGAAGAAGTTCAAGATGATGGTCAATCTCCCTCGGTCTGGGGATCCATGCAAGGTATTACCTCGTGGGGCATCAATGATCATGAGGAAGGTGAGGGATCAGCCCAGAACTACACGGCAGGACCTGGTCAATGACCTGAAGAGAGCTAGGATCCCAGTCTCGAAGAAAACCATTAGTAACATACTATGCCGTCATGGATTAAAATCCTGCAGCGCACGCAAGGCTCCCCTGCTCAAGCCAAGCGCATGTCCAAGCCCGTCTGAAGTTTGCCAATGACCATCTGGATGATGAGACAAAAATTTAGCTTTTTGGGTTTAAACTCCACTCACCATGTTTGGAGGAAGAAGAAGGATGAGTACAACCCCAAGAACACCATCCCAATCGTGAAGCATGGAGGTGGAAACATCATTCTTTGGGGATGCTTTTCTGCAAAGGGAACAGGATGAGTGCACCGTATTGAGGGGAGGATGGATGGGGCCATGTACTACGAGATCTTGGCCAACAACCTCCTTCCCTCAGTAAGAGCATTGAAGATGGCCAACGGCTGGGTTTTCAAGCATGACAACAACCCGAAACACACAGCCAGGGCAACTAAGGAGTGGCTCCGTAAAAAGCATCTCAAGGTCCTGGAGTGGCCTAGCCAGTATTCAGACCTGAACCCAATAGAAAATCATTGGAGGGAGCTGAAAGTCTGTATTGCCCAGTGACAGCCCCGAAACCTGAAGGATCTGGAGAAGGTCTGTATGGAGAAGTGGGCCAAAATGCTGCAGTGTGTGCAAACCTGGTCAAGAACTACAGGAAGCGTATGATCTCTGTAATTGCAAACAAAGGTTTCTGTACCAAGTTCTGCTTTTCTGATCTATCAAATATTTATGTCATGCAATAAAATGCGATAAATTGCAAATGAATTACTTAAAAATGATACAATGTGATCATGATACAGATACATGCTTTGTAAGTGGGAAAATCTGCAAAATTGGCAGTGTACCAAATTCTTGTTTTCCCCATGTATGAAAATACAGCTCCAGAAAAATTTAAGAGACCATTGCACCTTTTTCTTTCCTTTCCAAAAAAGTTGAAAAGGAAGGTTTTGAGTGGGGAACAGAAGGGTTAAAATTAGGAGACCACAGCAAATTGAACACTCCTGTTTAAAAAAAATATAGGCACATATTAAAAATCTATGTTTTCTAAATATATTTCAATATATAATACTTCCGTGTGGGTAGCTACACATTCTGAAATACAGATTAAACGGTGAAGTACTACAAAAATAACCACACCCGGTACATCCATAAGGGATCATGTTATTCTATCACTCATGTTAAGTAATCAATAAAGAGGAGGCAAAATTACAGAATGGAATCTATTGTTTCTGTTCGTTTCAAAACATACAGTGATCAGCCATAACATTATTACCACCTGTCTAATATTGTGTAGGTCGCACTTTTGCCGCCAAAACAGCCCTGACCCATCGAGGCATGGACTCCACTGGACCGCTGAAGGTGTGCTGTGGTATCTGGCACCAAGACGTTAGCAGCAGATCCTTTAGTTCCTGTAAGTTGTGAGGTGGCGCCTCCGTGGATCGGACATGTTTGTCCAGCACATCCCACAGAAGCTGGATTGGATTGAGATCTGGGGAATTTGGAGGCCAGGTCAACACCTTGAACTCATTGTTGTGTTCCTCAAACCGTTTCTCAACCATTTTGGCTTTGTGGGAGGGCACATTATCCTACTAAAAGAGGCCAATACTTCCGTGTGGGTAGCTACACATTCTGAAATACAGATTAAACAGTGAAGTACTAGAAAAATAACCGGGCTCTTTTCATTTTGGATGTGTAGGTGTCTACATGGGATTAGGAGTGCGTCGATTTATTAATTAGTTCTGTAACTAAGGGAAAGCCGTAAGTTAACAGTTTGAGTGATGCACATTTATGATCGTAATAGTGGAAATAGCTAAGTGTTTTTGCATTGACATGCTTTCATGGACCTCAATGATAAGACATGATTGTTTAATTTAAAGTGGGGACGTTTTGAAGCTTTCATTTTGCTGTGTCAAGTGACTGCAGTATGGCCCGTGCATGCAACTACAAGGCCAAAAAATTCTCAGAAAAAGAACTGACTGGATGATGATTCAACACTACAAGCGAAAAATTAGGACATATGTGGTAAAATCCAAAATGTGAAAATGCATTGTAGTCTATATGTTCTATAACTGAATAAGTTAGCAGGACTTAAGGCAATAACGCACTCGTTGTGCCATTGTGTCAACAGCTGAGTAATGGTGCTGACAAAAAATAACAACTTAGTTGTTCTGAATTAATTGAATTGTAATCTAGACTGCTACCATTTTGATGTGAACCACATTTTCCATACATGTTTGCACATGGAGAAGTGATCAAAATGTAGGTAGTCACTGATAGATCCCTGTCTTGATTGAGGATGACAGTTAAATAATGGAATTTTTAAATAGGTCTTTATTGTAAAGCTTTCTTTTCATCCATATGTAGGGCCTTAATAAATTGTGTTTACCATTTTTATCTTATTACTCCAATATTTATAATCTCTTTGCTAATAATGAGATGTCTTTTTGTACTAATCTAAAGTGAATGCTATTTATATTTTTGTAATATTTTAAATGACCAATCTTCCAAAGTCACTGTAAAACTAATTCCACACAGGGCCTGTTTTCTGCTGGTTATTTAGATTTTAAATTACCTGGATCCAACCATGACCAAGAACAACTAGATGAGGATAGTTTCTAACTAATCATTCTAACCAATCAATCATAACGTAGGACCAAAAACCTACTCGGCCTTGGAATGAGATATCTTTGCTGTAAAGCATGGGTGCCACCTATTGGTAGACTCCAATATTGTACCATTGCCTCTGGATACACTGAAAGACAAGGATATTAAAGAACTAGCCATTCTATGACCAAACCTGCTATGATGGTCAGATCAGTCTGTAGTAAGGCAAATGGTGTGAAACATATTATATATAACAACATAAATTACCCTAAGACTGGAAGGTTTACACAAATCAAAAATGATTGTGAATAGTGAATAGAGTTAAAAATATAGATTGATAAGTATTAAGTGTCCAATAATGCATCTTATAAAACAATGTACTGAATAAGAATTAGTCTATATAAAATGTTAAGAAACCCAGTAAAACAATATTTCTTATAGTTCTATTGTAAAGCATTAATAAGCCCTTGCTGGAAGACTAAATGCCATTTGGCTGAAAGCCAGGGTATGTCAGACCATATAATGTCATGAATTTGTTTCACTTTTACTGTCAATTACAATAAGTTGGTTGTTAAATTATAGTATACTTTGAATTTAATGCCAAAATGGAAATGGCCCACTCCAATGTGAAGTATCTGCAAAGATGCAGATCTAGGTTCAGATTTCTCATCCCCTATCTATTTTGGCTGTACACTCAATACACATAGGAAAATACAATAACAAGATGATAAATAGAATATAAATAAAATATAAAACATGATTATCTTTTGTACTAACTTGCTTAATCCGAAGTAACAGCTACTTCTTGCATTGTCCTGACCTACCAGTCACTAGTTTAATTAAACTAAACCAATTCAAACCAGATGGTACACTTTATTTTTTGGGGAAGAACTGGTAGCAATGTTGACCTGGGCTATTTTAAACTATTCATATTGGGTTTGTTATCAGGCTATTAAGCCTGGGCTATCGTCTTTCACACACCCGGTACATCCATAAGGGATCATGTTATTCTATCACTGATGTTAAGTAATCAATAAAGAGAAGGCAAAATTACAGAATGTAATATATTATTTCTGTTCGTTTCAAAACATACACCGATCAGCCATAATATTATTACCACCTGTCTAATATTGTGTAGGTCGCACTTTTGCCGCCACAACAGTCCTGACCCATCGAGACATGGACTCCACTAGACCTCTGAAGGTGTGCTGTGGTATCTGGCACCAAGACGTTAGCAGCAGATCCTTTAATTCCTGTAAGTTGTGAGGTGGGGCCTCCATGGATCGGACTTGTTTGTTCAGCACATCCCACAGATGCTGGATTGGATTGAGATCTGGGGAATTTGGAGGCCAAGTCAACACCTTGAACTCATTGTTGTTTTACCTCAAACCATTCCTCAACTGTTTTTGCTTTGTGGCAGGACACATTATCTTACTAAAAGAGGCCAATGCCATCGGGGAATACCGTTGTCATGAAAGGGTACACATGGTCTGCAACAATGCTTAGGAAGGTTATACATGTCAAAGTAACATCCACATGAATGACAGGACCCAAGCTTTCCCAGCAGAACATTGCCCAAAGCATCACGCTGCCTCCGCCAGCTTACTTTCATCCCATAATGCATCTTGGTGCCATGTGTTCTCCGGGTAATCGACGCATGCGCACCCGGCCATCCACGAGATGTAAAAGAAAACGGGATTCATCAGACTAGGCCACCTTCTTTCATTGCTCTGTGGTCCAGTTCTGATGGTCACATGCCCATTGTAGGCGCTTTCGGCAGTGGACAGGGGGCAGCATGGGCACCCTAACTGGTCTGCAGCTACACAGCCCCATACATAACAAACTGTAATGCATTGTGTGTTCTGACACATTTTTATCAGTACCAGCATTAACCTCTTTAACAATCTGAGCTACAGTAGTTAGTCTGTTGGATCGGACCCCACGGGCCAGCCTTCACTCCCTATGTGCATTAATGAGCCTTGGCCGCCCTTGACCCTGTCGCTGGTTCACTGCTTTTTCATCCTTGGACCCCTTGATAGGTACTGACCACAGCAGACCGGGAACACCCCACAAGGGCTGCCGTTTTAGAGATGCTCTGCCCCAGTTGTCTAGCATCCCAATTTAGCCCTCTGCCCCAAAGTCGCTCAGATCCTGACACTTGCCCATTTTTCCTGCTTCTAACACATCAACTTTGAGGACAGAATGTTCACTTGCTACCTAATACATCCCACCCACTGACAGATGCCATGATAACAGGATTATCAGTGTTATTCACTTCACCTGTCAGTGGTCATAATGTTATGGCTGATCGTGTATGTTTCACCAACAAAGAATAAAAACCCATTTTATGTGAGCATAGGTTTTGGGACATTTGGGTCCCAGTTGTTTTGTAATTGGCAGAATCAATTTATAAGTGTACAGAAGAATCTTGGCTACCAATGCTGAAGAACATGCCATTGGACTCGTTGGGCTGCTTCACAATGCATCAGGACAATGAACAAAAACACACTGCCAACACAACCAAAGAGTTCGTTAGGGGGAAAAAGTGGAAAATGTTTGACTGGTCAAGGCACTCTCCTGATACAAATCGTATTGCAACGCAGCATCACAGGGATTACATACATATGTAACTATTTTGGAAAATGCAATTATGTTCAGTATGAACATATCAGCAGTGCTATTACGTTCAGTGTCAACGTATGCGAAGTGCCATTGAATTGCCATTTGAAACCGACCGCCAGGGGCAGTTATGAAAATATTAACAGTTAAATAAAGTGAAATGGAGTGGCTTTTTGCTAGAGTCTTGTAGTGATGGTGTTGAGATGGTGGGCAGGTGGTTCAACAACAGACTTTCAGTCCGATAGTTGCGTGTTTGATTCCAGCAAGTTGCTAGGCATTTTTCTGTTTGGAAATTGTGTTGTTTAGACAGGTGTTTTCTGTTTTTGTAACGTTACCCTTAACCTTCACCCTAACACTGATCTCAGTACTGTGATGCCTAACCTTAACCGTACCCTAACATTATTCTGAACACAAATACCAGTACTTTCATGCCTAATCTTAACCCTAAGTTAACCTTAACCATTATCTGTTAATGTTATTTCGTAACATGTTGTTTTTCATTTTGAATCGATTACGTTAGGGACCAACATAATAGTAAAACATTAAGGAGCAACATAATAGCAAGTCATTAAGGACCAGTAGCACTGGGGATATGTAGATAGCAAACATAATTGCACCGATATATGTTCATGCTAAATGCAATCGCGCTTTACAAAATAGTTGCAAATGAAAGTATTTCCTGAGAAGCAGGGTTGTCCGATTGACTATGCATTTCACTTGCTGAAGACGAGAAGTCAGGAACAAAGGACTTGGCAAAGCATGTTAAAAGATGATAGCAAGAGTTTGGTCATGTCATTGCAGACTCACTGCTGTTACTGCATACAAGGGATTTTCAACTGACTACTTGCTTTTACACTCACCTAAAGGATTATTAGGAACACCTGTTCAATTTCTCATTAATGCAATTATCTAATCAACCAATCACATGGCAGTTGCTTCAATGCATTTAGGGGTGTGGTCCTGGTCAAGACAATCTCCTGAACTCCAAACTGAATGTCAGAATGGGAAAGAAAGGTGATTTAAGCAATTTTGAGCGTGGCATGGTTGTTGGTGCCAGACGGGCCGGTCTGAGTATTTCACAATCTGCTCAGTTACTGGGATTTTCACGCACAACCATTTCTAGGGTTTACAAAGAATGGTGTGAAAAGGGAAAAACATCCAGTATGCAGCAGTCCTGTGGGCGAAAATGCCTTGTTGATGCTAGAGGTCAGAGGCGAATGGGCCGACTGATTCAAGCTGTTAGAAGAGCAACTTTGACTGAAATAACCACTCGTTACAACCGAGGTATGCAGCAAAGCATTTGTGAAGCCACAACACGCATAACCTTGAGGCGGATGGGCTACTACAGCAGAAGACCCCACCGGGTACCACTCATCTCCACTACAAATAGGAAAAAGAGTCTATAATTTGCACAAACTCACCATAATTGGACAGTTGAAGACTGGAAGAATGTTGCCTGTTCTGATGAGTCTCGATTTCTGTTGAGACATTCAGATGGTAGAGTCAGAATTTGGCGTAAAAAGAATGAGAACATGGATCCATCATGCCTTGTAACCACTGTGCAAGCTGGTGGTGGTGGTGTAATGGTGTGGGGGATGTTTTCTTGGCACACTTTAGGCCCCCTAGTGCCAATTGGGCATTGTTTAAATGCCACGGCCTACCTGAGCATTGTTTCTGACCATGTCCATCCCTTTATGACAACCATGTACCCATCCTCTGATGGCTACTTCCAGCAGCATAATGCACCATGTCACAAAGCTTGAATCATTTCAAATTGGTTTATTGAACATGACAATGAGTTCACTGTACTGAAATGGCCCCCACAGTCACCAGAGCTCAACCCAATAGAGCATCTTTGGGATGTGGTGGAACGGGAGCTTCATGCCCTGGATGTGCATCCCACAAATCTCCATCAACTGCAAGATGCTATCCTATCAATATGGGCCAACATTTCTAAAGAATGCTTTCAGCACCTTGTTGAATCAATGCCATGTAGAATTAAGGCAGTTCTGAAGGCGAAAGGGGGTCAAACACAGTATTAGTATGGTGTTCCTAATAATCCTTTAGGTGAGTGTATACTTCTTTTATTTGCTGTAAGTAGATTTTTCCCAATACCTATTCTTGCATAAATTGGGAGGATGGAACTATAAAAATGCTTTTATTCTTTGTTGGTAAAACTTAAATGTGTTGAAACAGACATATTTGAAAGGTGACATTCTGTACATTCACCAATTCATCTTTTCAGTTTTCACTGTATACTGATTGAGGACACTGTATATAAGCACACTGATCTGTTCTGCAAATCAACAAAAATAAGGTGGGAAAAAACCCCTTTGGCTAAATAGTTTTCCCTCCACTGATCTAGCAGTAACTTCATTCTGGTAGTGCCATATTGTTTTCAGGTACTATGGTTCCTGGAGACAGAGCTAGACTGACCCAGTCAGACTTTAGAATAACAGTTATTAGGGCTAGCCTGATTAAACGTTACAGAAGGAGCTTGGCAGACACAATAAAGTCATACCCATAGAAACGTATTTATCTATAAAAGTACTGGGTGATGTTGTTCGAGGAGAATAATAGAGATAGACTGAATAGAGAAATGTTGGTAGAGAGGGAAAACATTGAGGGACAGGGGAAACATTGAGAGACGGGGAAACATTGAGGGACGGGGAAACATTGAGAGACGGGGAAACATTGAGAGACGGGGAAACATTGAGGGACGGGGAAACATTGGGGGACAGGGGAAACATTGAGGGACGGGGAAACATTGGGGGACAGGGGAAACATTGAGGGACGGGGAAACATTGGGGGACAGGGGAAACATTGAGGGACGGGGAAACATTGAGGGACGGGGAAACATTGAGGGACAGGGGAAACATTGGGGGACAGGGGAAACATTGATAGACGGGGAAACATTGAGGGACGGGGAAACATTGAGGGACGGGGAAACATTGAGGGACAGGGGAAACATTGAGGGACGGGGAAACATTGAGAGACGGGGAAACATTGAGGGACAGGGGAAACATTGAGGGACAGGGAAACATTGGGGGACAGGGGAAACATTGAGGGACGGGGAAACATTGAGGGACGGGGAAACATTGAGGGACAGGGGAAACATTGGGGGACAGGGGAAACATTGAGGGACAGGGGAAACATTGATAGACGGGGAAACATTGAGGGACGGGGAAACATTGAGGGACGGGGAAACATTGAGGGACGGGGAAACATTGAAGGACGGGGAAACATTGAGGGACAGGGGAAACATTTAGGGACAGGGGAAACATTGAGGGGAAACATTGAGGGACGGGGAAACATTGGGGGACAGGGGACACATTGGGGGACGGGGAAACATTGAGGGACAGGGGAAACATTGAGGGACAGGGGAAACATTGAGGGACGGGGAAACATTGAGGGACAGGGGAAACATTGAGGGACAGGGGAAACATTGAGGGACGGGGAAACATTGGGGGACAGGGGAAACATTGAGGGACAGGGGAAACATTGGGGGACAGGGGAAACATTGAGGGACTGGGGAAACATTGAGGGACAGGGGAAACATTGAGGGACAGGGGGAACATTGAAGGACAGGGGAAGAAAGATAGTGAAAAGTGCACAAACAAAAAGGAGAGATCAAAAGATAGAGGAGGAGTGAGAGAAGGAAAGACCGGTGGAG
This sequence comes from Esox lucius, assembly GCF_011004845.1. Taxonomy (NCBI): domain Eukaryota; kingdom Metazoa; phylum Chordata; class Actinopteri; order Esociformes; family Esocidae; genus Esox; species Esox lucius. The sequence continues at coordinate 29,438,757 of NC_047573.1, read as the reverse complement.
GGTGGCTAATGTTTTTATATTAGCCAAGATATATTGCTTCAGCATTCAAATGAGGTTTCAGACTTTCTGTAAATCCCCTGCTTGTTTTTTTTTTTTTAAATGCTGACTGATTTCTCGAGTCTGTGTTAAAGTTGGCACTGGGTGTGACAGTAAATGCCACAGTGAGGGAAGAGAGTTCCATTTGTGTTCAATGGGGCTATTATATACTTTCAATAAAAGGCCTGACAACATGTAATGCTAGTAATTATGGTTACTATAGGCCATGGAATGTATTTGGTAAATATTATTTTATGTAATGGAGTAATTCAGATATTTGGACAGTTATTGCCGGACAGGCAATCCGGCAGGCAGAAAGACACGTCACAAATCTGATGCTCTCTGGCGACCCCCTCCCGTTATGGCATCTCATAGTACTGCAATTCAGAACTGTGCGCTCTATGAGCGACTTGTACAGCTGTAGAGACAACAACACTGTTTACGCACAGGTAGGTAAACCTAGAAAATCATATGATTTTCAAATCATATGATTTTCCACTGTAATTACATCGTTTGATTTGGTACTATAAAGCTTACACAATTGCAATGCGCGTTAAAATGAACGTGTATGCAACACCGTCGTTATTTTCAATCGGTATTTGTCTTGTAGTTTATATTTTTCAAGGGGGTGGAAGAGGTTGGGCCCTGGTAGAATGTATACAAATTGTGTGTATTGTAAGGAACAGTAATTTTGTAACATTGTAAATATTGTAAAATGTCCTGTTTGCATAGCCTATGCAAATGTATAGAAATGCGTATTAATGACAGGCCTATATTTGTCTCATCATGCAATAATTCAAAAACATGTTTTTAGATGCATTTATTTTTAGTTGCCAAATTGAAGAAATTAACATAATTGGCTATTCTTATATCACCAATTGCAGTGTCGTCCGTTGCATGGATGAATCATTTCGCGTCGACATACGGATGAATTTCTATCGGGGTACCTTTTTAACAAGGATTGTCTATCAAATATGTATAATCTCATTATTATGTGATTACAGTTGTTCGACATTGTCTGATGGAATTCCGGCTACACCTCGTTTTGACCATCAGATTAACGTATTTTCTGGTTTCTGGTTTGTAGCGAGTATTTAAAAATCATGGAAGCGTGGGTTATAGCCGATTTGTAGGCAAACAGCGAGTTTGTGCGCGGCATTCCTCCGTTATTCTGGATCTTTCCAGCATTACTTACATTCGACCGGACACGATATTGCATCGTTGTAAGTAAACAACGGCAACGTGTCCCTTTTTAAAAAAAATATATTATAAAAAGGTTTATTCGGATAAGGTAGTTATCCGAATAAGGTAGGTTTAAAACCTACAATTCGTTTTATTTATTTTTATTTAGCCTCATTATTTTAAATGAGCGACTGAACAGAAGTGGTGTGAATACAGCTTGCACTCAATACAAAAGCCAAGCCCATTTCTGTTATTATTGCAGGCTAATGGCATTCAATGTCGTCCCTCCCTATACGTTAGCCGACCAGTTAAACCTGGAGGAGAGTGAGACATGCAGCCATTGCACGGGTGCACTGTTTTTCATCTTTCTTTTTCTTTTTTAACGCAGCCCAATAATCCGATTCAAAGGTCTAATCTATTAAAATTAGCCGCGCACAAAATCCTTGATCGCATTATATTCGCCTTGACTCAGGTCTAGACAATGGTAAGCCTTAGCCTATGTCAGCCACCCTCTGGAAGCAAAATAATTAAGGCAATTGATGACAAGTTTAATACATTTGTTTGTGGGTTTATTCAGAGGCTTGGTTTGGAAATTGAAATAAGTGGAATAGCCCACAGTATACCTATTCCAGTCTCCATTTCAGCCAATGGACACACCTTTCCTCTGCTATCCTGTAAGAAGGAACGTCAGCAGTGCAATCACGGAACAAGCCGAAAAAGAAAAATAACCTATTTAAAAAAAAACAAATAATTGATATATAACGTTTATATTGAACCGGGTCGTTGAAATTCGTCACGTGGTCAGTAGGCTCAAAGAAAGCCATTGCAATATCTATGAAATGCTACAGTATACGCCCCATTCAATAAAAATGTCTCTTTAATGGGCGAGCTTAAATATTTTCGGGAGTGTTTTGAGATTTTCGAATATGCTTGCTGCAAGTTTCTACAGCAGTATGAAATGCACCAAAACAAATTGAAAGCAGCCGACTGGCTGTTCCAATGATGGGCTTTTATGTTTCTGGTGAAACCTGTTACAATGATGACAAAGTTAACAGACGTTGATACAGTGATATTATTTGAATCAATTGGAAACCATTTACAATACAACAGTCATACCGACATTGGGAGAGGCAAGTCACAAAGAATTGCACCCTGCAGAATCAGACATCCAAACGTTTGCTGAAGATGTATGTACTAACAATTTATTAAATTATGTTAATAAATATGGTTAAAAATCTTCAATATAAGACTTCTTCAAGCTTAGAAATTTGATATTCAACTCTTACAGTTACTTTTTCATGTGTTACATTTAATTAACCTGACCCCTAGATCAGAATCCATTTAAGTGTTTCAGATGACAACATTCAAATAATCTAAACAATAAAGCCAGCTTGTTTTTTTTAGCCATTTGAGGTCAAAAGGCAATCATTGAACAAAACTTTTGTTGCAACATATCTTCAACTGAGGCATTGTATCGCATTCCTTAATCAGTTAACAGCTTAGCTGGGGGTGTGCTTCTTGTGTCTGTGTGTATGGGGGGTGGGGCCATATGGTCCATGTGGTTGGCAGAGCAAGGCACTTGAAACATTAGGGTTGGGGGTTTGATGCCCATAGGGGACAAGTACAGATTGTATGAATGTCTACGTGCTCCTTGCTGACATTGCTCTGGATACGTCCATCCATCCATCCATCTTCTTCCGCTTATCCGGAATGCTCCGTATGCTCTGGATACATGTGTCTGCTAAATGACAAAAGGGTTAAATTACCGTAGACAATTTTAGCATTTGAGGACTTTCTTTAAAACAATTGCATTGCCTTGTTAAAGGGAGGCGAATTATGGATTTGTCAAAATGTGAATTTGTCTTATTCTTCATATTTCCAAGGGGTGAAAAGGATAATGCACTTTTTGTGTAAGAACTGTTTCAAACAAATGCCTGGAATTTCAGCCTGTTTGGGTGGGATGGTAGGTTTAGCCCACTGAATGATGTCACAAGGCTGGTTTGATTATGATTGACCAATGACTGTTTCTCATTCAAGGGGGTGGGCTCTAGACCATCTGATCAGTCAGTTCATGCCTGTGTATGTATACATCTTAACATTTGTCCCTAACAACCACACAATCAAACAGAACATGTCCGTGGCCCAAAGAGGCACAGGGCAAACATAAATATAATGTAACTTATTTAATCAGCAACATTCCTTAAAGAAAAAGTGATTATTTTGAAATACAATTAAAAATACAGCATGGGGACTTGAACGACATTGTTTTACAATCGTAATTTGGCACCATGCTGATGGAAGACGTCGGCTCATTGCACCACTAGTTTTCCTTAAAGTGGCAGACAGTGGGGGGTGTGGTGGATCATCATTTAGCAGCAGGCCCTGAGTACATATTGAAACACACAGCATCTGCAAAGGCCATTATAATTCTGGCTGTGCAAAAACAGTATCAGGGTGCGCTATATATTGAATTTGTCCAGGTAAGAAAGATTGTAAGCTTTAATAAAATTACTGACAAATGAAAATGTTAATACTTCTTATAAATGTAAATTAATGGATGCTATTACCTATAGCATCTAGTAGACTCAGTTTAGCATTTTGTTTTTGCAATTTTGTTTAGCCCCTCTGCTCACATGTCCTTATGAATGGGCATACAAGGAATTTGATCATGGCAGGTGTTAACAAAAAGCATAAAAAATATATTCAAATAAATAAACTTCCAACTCCAGAATTTAATAGGGAGGATATACAGTACCATTCAAAGGTTTGAACGCTCTCATTCAAATGAGTATTGGGTAGGTGAATGAATGAGTAAGTTGGTCCGAACTTTTGACTGGTGATGTTAACCTGAATTATTTTTATTCATTTAAAAATGTATTTCTATAACCTTATTTTACTTTGTATGACTGAGAATACTTTCATTTACATCAAGGCCATGGGATCCATTACAGTTAAATAAAAGAAAACAGATTTCTCACCTTGCCGGGAGGGGGATTCAAACTAGAAACCTTTGGATAATTGGTCAGATGCTGTAAACCACTAGACTAACATTCCTGCCCCCCCAGTCTGAAGGCCAAAACCTTAAAACTAAATCTGACCACTGTGAAAAGAAGACAGCATGTGTTTGTGAATGATGACGTGCTGCCATCCGACGCCGAATGAGCCATACTAATTACTCAGGCAGGGCTTCAAGCTGTTTCGGAAGCTTCCGGCAGAATGACTCAAAAAATGCAACTTCAGTGGTTAGCCACTTGGTAGGTTTAGGCCTGCATTAAAGATGCAGTTTGGTGTTGTTTCTATGGTACTACTTCCTGCCTGAGGATGGAGACTAGGAATTTAAAAAAGTAGGTCAGAGATAGAGGCAGTCAAGCGTGAGGGCAACATCCTTGGCTCACAGCTGAACTGGCTACAGCTAGCTCACACGGCACCATGGCATCAGATCCCTGTGGATACAAACCTTTTGTTTTTTAGTCTAGCAATCCATTGAGCTGGCTAGTTAGAAGGCCAGTGCCCTGTCTCTAAGCATGTACAGTGCAGCTTTGTATCATTTGGTACTGTTTGTTTCTTATTCTCTGCCAAATGTGGCATTGAAAAGGCATGATTAACATGATGTACTCATTCAGTACAACTGCTGCTGTGATAAGCACAATTATTTTCTCTGGCATAAACAGTTTTAAGATACATTTTCATTGTGGATAATCCTTAGCTTGATAAAGTAAACACTCTCCGCAAATAGTCCATTTAACCATAACCTTGGCGTTTAAAGCAATGATTCTCAACTTCAGGCCTTAGGACCACAATTCCTGCTGGCTTTCATTCTAGCCCTCTACTCAGGCAGAGATTTAGACCTGGGACACCAGATGAATGCAATTAACTAGTAGATAGAATTGGATACTATCAGTAGATTTCAGAGTGCCTGATTTAGCGTCAGGCTCATTAAATAATTTGTTTCATACTGGGTCAAGAAGGCTTGGTTGATTTAAAGTAATATTGTAAGTCACATCTCTGTGCACATCTTGGTTCTGTCAGAGCTATGTCAGTATCTTTGTTGATTATACTCTTTTGTCACCATCTATACTAGGTTTGCTTTAGAAACAGAGTCAGTGCCAAAATCTAATTTTCACACGGTCCACATGGGACCAACTGCAAGTTAGAGCCAATTGTTCTGTGCTTTAATGAAAGTCCAACACAAACGTAGCTCCTTGTTCTATTTAGTCAGCAACGATTTAATTCCATAAAAACTATGATTATGCCGATAGAAACACCTAGTTTTCCGAATTGTCTAGAATTATTAGGACATTTCAACACCTTAGAAAGTCAGCAGTGTATGTCTTTGCTCTTTGGTGCAAGTTACAGTGACTTCCTACAAACAGAACATTTTCTTAATCAGATTACACGTTTAGAGTAATGAGACAACCAGGAGAATAAGCCTTTCTATGATGATCAGGAAATTGTCAGCCTTCTGGTATGCCGACCTGATTGGCATCAACTGTATTAGAAAACCTTGCTGAAGTGGGGAAGTTGATGTCCACGTCCATATACAGTGTTGCTAGAGTTTGTGCTGCTGTTTGTGTTCGTAATCATTATCTGTGGGTTTATTATGAGGTTTTAAAAAAAGTGTATATTTTGTAATGTAAATTATTAGGAGTGTCTTCTGTTGAGAAGCAGTAATGAGTGAATTATTAAGCAGGATTATATTGCATTTACACTTTCCTGTTTGCACTATTTCTGACAGATAAGGAACATGGGAAAAAGTTTGTGTTGCCAATCAGATGACTGAAGTATAGAAGCATAACATAAAATAGATAAGCTGCCTATCAGGGATCTAGTTGTTTCGACCTTCAGTTTGCCTTTGTAAGTTTTCCTAATCCTCAAAGCTCCCGGACATGGAGCGCCAACTTTCTCAAGAGAGTTTGTTTTCTTTGGCTGACATGCAGCCATCTGCTTGTTTGACTTCTGTAAATCTATAATGGGAGTGTTGTCAGAAGGTTGTGTCTTGAGAATACTATAACTTCATTAGTGAATGTTTATATCCTAGTTGTAGAGAATGTGGCAGGCACAGAAAATGACAGCATCACAGACATTTTAATATGATAAAAATTATTACTATTTTGTTATACATTATTTTTGATTATCTGCCATGCTCTAGAGAACTTGCTTCTCTAATTTCATGGGTACTATGACCTGCTTTGGTACGACTTCTTATTTGTCTATGAGGACCAATTTAAAAAGTGAAGGACAGACATTAGGCACCCATCAGAGGGCTGTTGTTCATTCCAAGTAGCCCAAAGACAGTAGATTGGTACAGAAGAGTAGCTCATCTTGGCATTTGCTTTGGTGAATATGTCCTCACTACTAATACTTCAAACTAAAGATTTAAACACTTAGGCGGATAATGTGGGTGTTTCTTAGACACAGTGTCCAAATGCTTATTATTCAGAGAATAAATGTTTTTTAACCTTTATTTATCCAGGTAGTCTCTTTTAAAGAAATTCTACCGCACTGGGGGTAATAGTTTTACAGACACATTTTGACGTCACAATACACAATTGCATTGAAGAGCATTCAAGTATGTGCCATTAAATAAGACACACATTTGAAAGACCATTACATAACATTTACACACCATGAAATGAAACAACAAAATCACAGACATACCAAAAGTATGTTCAGTTGTTTTTAAAAGTTTGCATACCCTTGGAGTATTGGTAATATATGTACCATTTCTAAAGAAAATGTTTGAGCAGGAAAAACACATCTTTTATTTCTTATGGGATTCACATTCAACTGTAGGTCATAACAGAATGGCACAATCATAAAACATAACATGGCAACAAAGAAAAAAATGGTCTGGATACCCTTAGTTCTTAATACTGTGTATTGGTCCCTTTAGCATCAATGACAGCGTGCAGTCTTTTGTAATAGTTGTCTATACCACCTTCTTGCAGATGGTATAGGTGCCCATTCGTCTTGGCAAAATGCCTCCAGGTCATGCAAAGTCTTTGTTCGTCTTACATGAACTCAATGATATTAAGGTCAGGAGACTGTGATGGCCACTCCAGAACCTTCACCTTTTTCTGCTGTAACCAACTTGGCCTTGTGCTTAGGGTCATTGTCGTGCTGGAAAGTCCAAGAGCATCCCATGTGCCGCTTTTGTGTGGAATGCAAAGAATGCAAATTGTGTGTAAGTATTTTCTGAAAACAAGCTGCATTCATCTTGCAATAAATTTTCACAAGATTCTGCGTGTCTTTAGAGCTCACCCCCCCCCAAAACATCAGTCAGCCACCACAATGTTTCACAGTGAGGATGGTATTCTGTTCACTATAGGCCTTGTTGACCCCTCTCCAAACATAGCGCTTATAGTTGTGACCATAAAGCTCTATTTTGATCTTGTCACAAATGACAGTGTGCCAGAAGCTGTGAGGCGTGTCAAGGTGTTGTCAGGCATATTGTAACCAGGCTTTTTTGTGGCATTGGTGCAGTAAAGGCTTCTTTCTGACAGCTTGACCATGCAGCTAATTTTAGTTTGAGTATCGTCGTATTGCACTGAAAAACCACACTGTCTTTTCCAGAGCAGCCTGTATTTCTCCTGAGGTTACCTGTGGGTTTTTTTTTGTATCCTGAACAATTCTTATGGCAGTTTTGGCTGAAATCTTTCTTGGTCTACCTGACCATGGCTTGGTCTCAAGAGATCCCTGAATTTTCCACTTCGTAATAAGTGATTGAACAGTACAGACTGGCATTTGCAAGGTTTTGGATATCTTTTTATGTCCTTTTCCATCTTATGACAGTTATTTTCTGCTCCCCATGGCTCAGTATCTAGCCTGCTCAGTGCATCCATGTGAGAGCTAACAAACTCATTGACTATTTATACACAGACAGAGGTGTGGACAAGTCACCTTTAATTGCCATTTTCACCTGTGTGTCACCTTGTGCATCTGTAACAAGGCCAAACATTCAAGGGTTTATAAACTTTTGATCAGGGCCATTTGGGTGATTTCTGTTATCGTTATGATTTAAAAAGGAGCCAAATAACTATTGATAATAAATCATATGATCACTATCCTTAAATAAAAGGATCAGTAATTTTTTCAACATAAATTCCAAAATGTCACAATTTCTGGCAGGGTATGCAAACTTATTAGCACAAACGTATATAATCAATCATATCTACTTCTGCATTGTATTCTAATTTTAGTCACATACAGTACTGTGTGTGAGTAATATGTTAGTAAATCACCCTTTTAAACTGCTCCAGATAAACAACATCTTGGGGTTCTAATGTGGTCTGGAGAAAATTCCCGAAACCACAGAAATGCAAAAAACAAATGTTTTGCTACAGTCACATTATTTATGTTACTATAAAAAACGACAGAAAGCACAGACATTACTGACTTAACTTGACTCATTGTGTCAGTGAAGGACAGAGATATCGTTTTCCCAGTGTATACAAATGAAAGAATTTGACTTTGATTTTCAATTACCATAATTGTAACCCCAGTTATTTTGTTCACGCACATTTTTGGTAGCGTTAGGTAATGAAATGATGATAACTTGTGGTTTGTGTTATGTGTTTTTTTTTAACCGCAATATTGAACAGACAAGAATGGTCATTAGAGATCGCAGGCTGGCAAATGTGTGTTTTGTCGGTGAAAGGGGGTGTCAGGGTATCAAGACGGTGTTTGACAGAGACCGAAACTAAATATAATTTCAGGTATATAGATAAAACACTGACCTAACCATATGATTTAATCTCAGACAGTACACAATCCTATTTTGATGAGATTTGAAGCCTTTCACAGGTATTTGGTTGAGAGAGCATACTTTCATACATTTGGATTCTACCTCCTTGGTACTTTACAGATATCTTAAGATGTAAGATGTTGCTGATATACACACTGTATCTGCATTCCCAGTCATGACATCCATCGATTAGGGCCAAATGTATTTATTTCAATCGACTGATTTCCTTGAATAAACTGTAACTCAGTGAAATCTTTCAAATTGTTGCATGTTGCATTTCTATTTTTTGTACTGTATGTCTTGGTCTAAACCTCAATTTTATCAGTTGAGTTGCTTTTCACTTTTGCGGTCACTTTTGATGTTCATTGAGAGCTTCAGGGAGCCTCAATGGGGAAATTACAGGGGTGGTCTCAGGTTGTTTAGGAAGTGCAAGTTGTCGCAGTTAGGACACAACGCACGTGGGCACATGGGACTATTTTCAACCCAGGGCCTGTAACCCCACACCAGGAGCCCACATTAGGAATATAAATAAGCTATGTTTTCAGCGGCACAGTGTCTGTTTATGTTGACCTGCTGCTGACTGACTGGCTTATGTCAGACGGAAGAGACTCTTCCACATTAAAGGTTATTCATTGAATGACTTGGCAAGGTCTCAGAACCTGGTACTGGCTGGTTTTTCTGCGTTGACTATCACTGTCTCGTTCGGATGCTCTCGTAAGAATAGGCTGTGCAGTGCAACCCAAATGAGCTTTATCCGCCTTGTGGATGTGTCAGGGGACTTTTGTGGTGTATTTTCTGTTCAGCACTTCCATATGCTCTCCTTTCGTATAGCTTGAACCGGACTCGTTATGGATCAACACCAGGACTACATGAACAACGCTCCTAACGCCTACAGCTACAACGCCGGGGACCCCATGAGTGCTTCCTTAGCCGGTATGACCATCAACGACCTGCATTACCAGGAGAACGGGGTCCAGCTGGGGCACAGGAGCCCAGGGGATGGTCCCATGAAAGGTCAGCCATTGTATCTATCTACCCTATCAGCTTGTAAGAAAACGCTGCAAAACTAGCACAGCCAAACAAAGAACATCCTTGCTCAATTAACCTCCAGATAGGAACAGAGGGATGTTTTATTGAGGCTACCGCAAGGCCCAAAATAGCCTTAGAGGATGGGCAGCTTGATGGCTAAATACAGAGGTACTTCGTCATTTAAACTGCATGAGTCAGAGAACTGTATCTAAGGGTACTAATTGTTGTCAGGAAGCACACAATAAATGACCTCATTTGCACAGTTTCACAGAAGCAAATGTTTTGGATCTGTGTCAGGATGGCAGGTGTACAGGAGCACGGTAGCCCACATCCAGCCCAAAACGAAAACGTTTCTAAGACTGATGAATCTAGATGGATGTATATATGAATAGATCAATGTGAATGCATTGACTAATTAGCATTTTTTGGAAGGGGAAAAATCACCTGCCATTTCCTAGTCTGTAAGTGTGGCAGTGGGCAGAGGCTTTGGATTGTGCTTTGTTTCAATCCCTTTACATAAAGCAAACAAGACATGCTTGACTGGGCCTGGAGTCCCCCCGACCACAGCTGCGCTCTCCCGCTCTGCAATACAGAGATCTGGGTCAGGGCCTTAGAACGCTGCCTCTCCCCTCCGTCCACCGGCCACTGTTACCAATTCAGCCTTTTAAACAATCAAGCATTAAGATTATTTTTTTTTAAAAGGCACATTAATTATGTCAAAGTGGGTATTCAGTAGAAGTAGAGGCTTAGTCTAGAAACGGAGTAAGGAGATAGAGTTGGGAAAGCCTTGGCTTCAAGGAGGTTTACATCGATGACGTTTAATTCAGTAGCAGTACTGGGATACTACACCCACCGCTGTCCATCTTTCACAATGGGCTTGCTGTTGTGTCCCAACGGATGGAACAAAAACTATAATAACCTTCTCTTTTCATCCCTGCTTTGCCCCTAAATGGCTTTTTACGGCCTATTAGTCCGTAGCCTAGCTTTCCCCAGTTTACAGCCCTCACTAGTACATTCGTTCTCCCCCTTCGCTCTCTCTCTAACCCCTCAGACAAGCAGGAAGCTACACCACTCTGTATCATGTTCTTCAACAGAGGTTAACGTCATATGCTCCAATTGTATGTCAAATAGTAAGTACCCTTTACTAACTACGGTAGTTGTTATGGGAGATCCTGTGTATCTTTACTAGTTTTCTAGCGTAGACACACTATTGACTTTACAAAGGTGTGTTTTGTGTAAATTAGAACATGTAATTTGTAATTCTTCATGGTCACATATTTTTTTTTCCCTTTCTTTGCCGAATTGATTATTGCTTAGGGAATGACATTCCCTTCTTTTTTGCACTGAAATAGGTTGGCAAGTACTGTAGACCTGCACATGTTTGATTTTCAACACATACGTTTATTTTTCCTGTCAAACCGCTTCCTATGGTGTTGTCCTACTGAAATCTAAAGCTTGCCTTTTCTCCCAGTGGAGCCTGAGGAAACCATGTCTGAGCACATGGCGGCTGAACCGGGGTCTGAGTTCTATGAACTAGAGAGCGCCCCCTGTGTCATGGAGGTGCATCTTAGTGCCTCTGGTGAGAAAGATGTGCAGCCCGGTATGCCCCCCCACCATGAGCATTCAGCTTCAATCCCAAAGCTTTTCCTAAAACTTTTGGAGTTATTTTATCCCTGAGCTTATTCATATTTACACTATCTGTTTCAGTGCAAGATGTCTAACTTTTAAATATCACTTGCTTTTTCGAAGCCATCACCCCAAGCATTTTTTTGGTTTGTTTGCAGACTATATTTCTCTATGACTGATTTGGTGTGTGTTGGATTTTGCCTTCTAACCTTCAAGCAGTTTGTTGTTTATTAATCAACAATGGGTTTTTACTGGGCCATGTTCAGACAATCAAAACATTGTGAAAATAAATTCTGTGAAAAAAACAGAAAGTACTTTACTGACAGAGACTAGAATGACTGATCAGTTGCATTTATGACATTTCTATCTGCAGTGTCCCACAATGTTTGTCTTCTGAACAGGGCTCTACTGAAGTCACTGGTTAAGAATAACTCCTGGATTTGCCCTGGTCAGAGCCAAGCTTTGCCTTGGTTTAGAATAGCAGACACAACAGCCTGGGCTAAATTTGATGAGAGGGAAATACTGCACTAATCTGTTCAACAGACCCTGAACTGTTGGATGGGAGAATTGTCTCAGGACTATAAAATAAAACTAAACCACCAGCAGACGCTCCTTCGGGTTAGGGGTGGTGTTGGGAACTAGAAAGCCATGACCCGTCTGAAGAGTGCCAGTCCCTGCATCTTATATTCAGTCATTGTCTGTGCGCCTGTGCAGAATATTGCTTCGCAGTACAATCTGAATCGAGATTCTATCTTTCACAGTAATATAGTGACGCTAATACAGCGTTAACCTGGCGATAATATACTGCCATTCCATTTAACCTGTTTAGCTGTTAGTACATGGTACAAGCTCCCTGTACTGTGCTTATACAGTACCTTAAGTATGTCTGTTGCACATGCAGGCACTTTGGCAAAGTGTATGCTATAATGTACACCATAAAGCACCCATGACAAGCCCAACCAGATTTCTGACCTAAGGTTTGCCTTTCTGTCCCAGTGGAGCCTGAGGAAGCCACAACCGAGGACAGGGTGGCTGAACCACAGTCTGAGTTCTATGATCTAGCGAGTGCCATCTGTATCAAGGAAGTGCAACTTAGTGCCTCAACTTAGCGCCTCCCCACCACCACCACCACAAGACCCACCATCACGGTCTTCTGAATTCTACTTTTCTAACATTGTCATTGTATTAATTGCAGGTTCTGCCCCACATTTTTATGTAACAGAAGTATAGCATTTACTTTGTATCAGGTTAATAATGTTTTTACTAATGTTTCATGGCAATAACCTGAAGAGAGTTGGTTTTATCAGTGCTTACTACTGTTATTGATGAACTATTACTCTTAACCTATTTACTCTTATTAATGTTTCGCAGTGCATTGGTGTTTGTGCAAGCTCAAGTTTGTAGCAGACATATCACGAACAAATCGCTATTGCCACAGTATGTCAACCAGAATTACTGAAAAGATACTGGTGTCAGCAGTGGGACCCAAATGCCCACTTTGGGCGTTATGGTTATTGTAGTACACTGCACGCCATCTTAGCCCAAAACAAGAAGAAATCAACAGGTTAAAGGACCTACTGGGTGTGTCACAGGATGTGTCCAGGGTCCTGGTGGTTTGGGAGGAATGACCGTTGGCGGTCGCAGCTGCTACAGCATCCACCATCTTCTTCCTAGGTCTCGTAGGCTTCTCTTGTCCATTTTCCTTCTCTTTGCAAGTGGCCTCGGCCCTGAGTTGCTCTCTGGTAGCCGTCAAACACCTCCCCAGACGAGGTCCCAACAGGAGGCCCATGTGCAGAGCCGGGACTGGCCTAGCCGGTAGCTTTTGCAGATGCTGTTGGGGTCATTGGTGGGATGCTGATTTGTGGGGTGTGGGCGCGTTCACGCCACACTATATCCACACACACAAGTGTAGCCTGCGTTTAGATGTGGATTTTTGTTTTATCTAATGATTTCATTTGGATGTATATAAAAATGTGTCAGTAAAAGTGTCAGTATGATTATAACCAGAGTCTGGTTTGTGGTGTTAAGATCTAGTGAAAAGCTGCTTTATTTTCGTTGCGGTTGCACAGTTCTTCTGAATGTTGCGTGTGATGTGTTTGACATGGCCTAATATGTGTGTTTTCTGTTGTCTTTTCTCTGCATTGCCTCACTGTGTTTGAACAGCGACTGGAGGAGCAGCCTCAGCAGGTACATCCACTCCATCACACCGTGGCCAATGTTTGTTTAACCCTATGGGTACATCTTAAATAAATATCCAGACTAGCTTGTAACATTTGCCAAAGCCACTGCAAATATTGGTGCCGAAGTGCCAAATATGTTACAGTACAATAAACTGCTATGATTAAACATTTTATGCATTATAAGGAATGTTCAAAATAACACATTATTTTGGAATCAAATATGCACTATTCTGTGTGTATGACAGCACAGCATCATAGCCGATCTCACTGTTATTTTCATATTTGTCTTGTAGTCATCCATTATCAGTGTTTTCCTTTGATCTATTTGAAAGCCTTTTGTCAATCTTCACTTTGTTCATTTTAATGTGAATTACAGTATGAGTATTTTTTATAAAGCCATTCTATCCGTTCCTCACTTTTCATAGCCAATGGACAGGTATAGATAGATTCATGTGACTGCTTTCACAGCACCATTACAAACACTAAGCATGTTTTTATTTACCTTTCTGTGGTCTCTGCGATTCATTACTTTGTAATCTACTTCTCCTCTGATAACATTATGGAGACCTAAACTGTGGGGTTAATTCATCCTTAAGTCTGCCTTTAAAAACAAACTAGAGAAACCTGGCACGCAAAGTGGATTTGTGTTGCCTCTGCCTGGCGTACCGGAGGCAGCTGAAGACACAGAGATTGCTGCTGGACTTGATTTGGAGAACTTGGGAGCTTGCTATTCTCTTGACTCCAAATCCACTGACTCAGGAGGGGCCCGTGATATTGGGGACCGGGGAAAGAGTTTAAGTAACTCTTTATGGACTTCTGGAGACCAGACCCAGGGGACAGGGGACCTCTCATCCACCAGGGGGCTAAGCCTAGACTCTCAGAGAGCGGCCAGTTTTGATGGACCTGAGTGCTCCCCGGGGTTCAGTGATCCTCTGGCAACCTCCCTAGTCCGAAGCACGGCCTTGGAGGACCTCACCTCCGTTGAAGAGTATGCATCATGGGTAGATGAAGACGGTATAAGGACTTCAAACGAAGCCATGAAACACTGTCATACCAAAGCTTTCCCACAGGCTCCTGCTGCTTCTAGGTCTGATCAGTTTGTGCCAGGAAGTCCCTATTTCTTCCCAGTTCACAGTCCATCCTCTCACCTCTTAGTCCTGGAGAACTCTGAGCAGGTAGACAGATGCCGCAGACATTGCTCAGAAGTTCTTCATGAGTTACCTGAAGCCATCTCATCAGACGTTGACCGTTGCGATGTGCACCCCCACGGTGACAGACCAGCCGAGCCACGCCTCAACATAAACATGGGGTCTTCTGAGTGTGACAAACATTTGGCAAGGGTACTACCTGTAGAAACAGCCAGCCACACGTGCTTACCTGATATCGCCGAAGACCCAGAGACTACAGATCTACAGAAAACTCTCCACACTTCTCCTGCAAGAAAGTCATTGGTCCCGGTTGCTATATTCAAAGGTCTGTTTGCAGTTCTATTCACCAAATCCCAAATGTATTCCACTTTATTTGACAAAACAGTTATCGAATGCTTTGCAGCACTGGCTCCCTTGGCAATGCGCTATGGAACGTCACATTTGGCTGAGGGAGAGGTTGTTAGTATACGCTTCCCGTTTTAGTTTTTTTCTCTCTTGACTGTTTTGTTCTTTCTGCTGGCCTTGCAGCCCTCCACCAAAGTGCTTTGAGTATCTACCGTCCACAAGGCCTGGGTGGCACTGTTTGTCCCTATGCATGTCTGTGAGACCTTCACGTCACCTGTTTTTGTCACATTCTTTCATTTTGTCTCTCCACATCCCAATGCACGCACGCACACACACATAAACACACACACACACACTCTCATACAAAAGAAATGAGCCCATGTTCTTTGAATGTTCTTTTAATGTAAAAAAAAAGAGGTTCCCCGGATTTTTGTCTGAAGAATACTTAGGTCTTATATTTGTAATGGTCTGATTTTCATTTTTCCTCAACAGCTCAAGCAAAGATTGAAAACGATAATGCTGACAAGAAGGTAGGCAACTTAACACCTAGCAGATAGTCATGGAGAATGCCACACTTGATCTCTTCATTTCATTTCATATTTGTTTTATCTACAAGGACCTTCAGCCCATGCTGTCTATTTGTATGACTGTGTGCCTGTTTCATGACATTCTTTTTCATTTACTTTCAAGGAATTCAAAGTATTGTTTTATATTAATATCTTCCTATCCTACAAAGACACCCAAAACTGCCACCAAAGCTAGACCCACCATTGCCCTTAAAAGACCCTCCCCAGTCAACAGAACCAGAAATGGGTCCACCTCAATACCCACTAGAGCCAACATTGTAGTGGCCAGACAGGCCTGTGTAAGTATGGCACAAGCCTGCACAGAGTTGTGAGTGATAAAATCCCTGCACCCCTGCACATGGCTGACAGTGGTACAGGCCTCAATAAGCCCCAGTCTTAACAATTACGGTTGCTTCCAGGACAACTTTTAGGAGTGCTTATTTTGTAATGTACAATAAAATGTGTTTTATTGCTATTTGCTTATTATGTCTGCATAATTCATTACTAATAATTTTTGAAAGTGTGTATTTGATGTGCTTTTGTGCATGCGTTTGTGTGTGTGTGTGGGGGAGCTTGCCATACTCAATGTGGCCAGTACCTCTCGTCGTCACCTCTGTCCCTGGAACAGTAGCTCTCACTAAAGAGTAGATAGACAAACCTCCCTTTTCCTATCTTCTTAGGGTTTTTGTTTCACTTTTCATTATATCGGAATCATTGTTAGCTTTATCTGTTTTCCTTTCAGAGTAGGCCTTATTCTCTCTCTTGGGCTTGGTTTTATACTCATATAAGGAAGATGCATCACTGGAACATAGCCCGATTGTAATTTTGAACTGATCAACTGCCTTTTCTACATTTCTTGCAGTTCACTGCAGCCTTTTACAATACAAAATTCTTTGAACTAATGGTGTGAATTCAGAACAGAAATGCTGTGATTCTGCGCTGCAGGTATCAGAAGACACACTCTTGGATTCTGCGAAATGCTCATTCTTAAGCTTGTAGCAGTATTGAAGGCCCCAAAGACACTATAATTGAGAGAAGAGGTCCTCATAGCTGAGCTTTATACTGCAGGGATTGTCCTCTGCAGTCCTCTGCAGTACCTCGAGATTGCAATCTCGAGGTTTATCGATTTTTCAAGAAATCATGTCTAATCCAGAGCGAAGAATCTCCCTGTCACAGAAAGGTGCTCTTGACTCTCATCTGCATCAGTAGGGCAACACTTGGGCTCTCCAGACTGTGAGTGTATGATGTCCACTTACTGATCCCTATTTGTGGCTCCATAATCCACGGCACAGTGGAACTCCCAGCACTTCCCAGCAAAGTAAGAGAGACGGATGTTGAGATTGACACTGGAGGCTAGAGGAAACAGGTCTGCAATCCAGAGAAACTGTGGTTCGCTGAACTCATTGAAATAGTTAGTGTTTCCTGTACAAGTGGCCTACCACTAATAGGGCTGGAAGTAAGATCCTCCAGCTCATCGATCGTTGTCTGACGGCAGATTAGAGATCACAGTTGTATAGTTGTCATTGACAGTTTCTCTGTTGAATATCTGTGGGTCAGTTAAGATGCAGGGCGAGAACAGTGTTTATTCATTGAGGGTGTCCAATGAATGAATGTGTTGTACTCACAAAGAGTTTTGCAAATAAAACTGTTCCATCTTGACTTGCCTGTGAGTAACCCAACCTCCAGCCATGGACTTGGATGATTCGTTCAAGTGGGATTGTTATTAAAGGAGGGGTCTATGTTATATCAAATTATTAACTAAACACATCCATTTTAGTATGTCATATTTAAAAATGTAGTTGATAATTTGGTGGGTCTTTAGATAGAAGTCCCTAGGTGTTAGTAAGTTAAATTAATGGAGGGAAATATAGTATAAATAAGTCATACTACCTTAATAAAAGATTTGTATGAAGATTTTACCAAAAAAGTCCAATTTGTGTTAGCATAATGATATCACAGTAATAATCATTAAGATACCATTAAAATGGTATACTAGAAAGTATCCACATATATTTGAATGCAATCTCAAAACATGAAGTCCCCTTTTTCCAAATTGTTTGCACAAATGCAATGTAATTTAAGAGTGACTTGTGTTCAGCATGCAGTCAAGGCAAATGGCCAGTGGAGTAGCATGCTTTTAAATTGCTATCAGATTGAGGTTACCTGTGGATTATATTTATCATATGGAAAACTCATCTAATTTACACTTGGAGAAAACATTACCTGGATATGTAGCTATAACAAACATCAGCTGCACTGTTAATTTGCTAAATTAGATATTAAGCTAGCTAAATATCTAGTGAGCAAAGCATCAAAATACTCTACTTGAGACTGGTAAATCAGTCAACTCTGAGAATGTTTCTTGGTAATTTGTTCTTTAAATCACTTTAAACCCTTTGTTTCTTTTATCTGGTGTAAAGACTTCGAGTGCCAGACCTCAAGCTCCCGGAACAAAGATTCCCGCCAAATCCCCAGCTCCAGGTATATAACTAGTTAGTCTGGAATGTTCAACACAAAAAGTATTGACCAACCTCTGATTATGCCTAATTTGTGCTGCTTGTTTTTTATATAGCAAATGGCAAGAATAAAGGTAAACAATATATATATTTCTTTATAAAATATTTTACTAAAATGAAAGGTCTTTCTAGATATAATGTTTCACTTTACCATTTCAACCATATCTTTAGACAGTACCAGTGGACACAGCAGCCCTGGTACTCCCAAATCTCCCTCCAGCAAGAAGCCTTTGGCTGTGGCCGCTACCAACCAGGTGAAGAAGGTTGCCGTGGTGCGCACCCCACCAAAGTCCCCTGGCTCTCTGAAGACCCGTGCCCCTGCGCCCCTCACCACTGCCGTCCCCCTGCCAGACCTGAAGAACGTCAAGTCCAAGATCGGCTCCACTGACAATATCAAGCATCAACCCGGAGGAGGAAGGGTAAGTTCAAGCTACAGTTGCTCTTCCCACATGACATTAAACCACAGATTCAATACTCCATTCTTCTCTGTCATTCTTCTCTGTCCATTCTTCACTGTCTCCTCATCTGTTTTAGTGTTTTACACAGGGATGGACGATCTCCACTCTACTGGTGATCTGTGGTGTGGTAGCCATTTTCTAAAGATGACATTTTTTTTAGTAAATAGGTCTAAGACAGGTCATGTGAATCAGTGTAGAAGTCTTCTGATTCAAAACCCTTAAAGGATAACAGCCTCTTACCCCACTTCTGCACTTTTCCAGGTACAAATAATTGAAAAGAAGATCGACTTAAGCAATGTGCAGTCTAAGTGCGGCTCCAAAGACAATATCAAACATGTACCCGGAGGTGGGAATGTGAGTAACTAAGGGATGAACTCAACACCAATGTCTTGAGTATCTCTACAGTTATGATGATCCAAGCAACCCTTGTCAAAATTCGAAATGTCCAACTTTATTGGATCCACTGTCATTGAACAAGGATCATTAAATGAACTAACTATTTGTGGTACTCCTTTAAAGATGCAATCTGAGATTTCTGGCCAGTAGTTGTAAAAGTTGTGCTGTCAAGTCTCAACAGGTCCCCAAAAAAGGTGCACGTTGTGGTTTCACCTGAAGTCAGAAATGAATGGGATTGTTTTGGTCAATGGGGAGGGTGGAACTCGCATTTTAATCAGGCTGAATCCTCTAAGTTGCCATTTGACCCAGGTTTGTGCTTGTCCCTGCTCTAAACCTGAACCCTACACTTTACTTAACCTTCATCCCTATTCGTACGCTAAGCATTTTAGAATTCAACTTAAATTGAGCCATTTCAGAGTTGGAACTTATGCTCTGCCTTATCCATTGACTTAACCAATCCTATTCATTTTTGTCTTCAGTGCAGATCTGACTTCAGAACATGTTTGAGTCATTTCCCCAAAATGCCCCAAAATTTGCGCTTTGTAATGTATGTGCAGATATGTGCCCCATGTCATTAAAACCACTAGCTTTCAAACTATATTGTACACCGATGAGCCAAAACATTACGACCACTCACAGGTGAAGCAAATAACATTGATCATCTCCTAACAAGGGCACATGTCAAGGTCTGGGTAGATTAGATGGTAAGCAAACAATCAGTTCTCGTAGTCAATGTGTTGGATGCAGGAGAAAAGGCCAGGAGAAAAGACCTGAGGGACTTTGGCAAGTGCCCGATTGTTATGGCCAGACGACTGGGTCAGAGCCTCTCTGAAAGGGCATGGCTTGTGGGGTGCTCCGGGTCAGCTGTGGTGAGTACCTACCAACAGTGGTCTGAGGAGGGACAAACCGGTGACAGGGTGTCGGGCTCATCAATGTGCGATGGTTACGAAGGCGACCCTGTCTGGTTCGAACCGACATGTTTACTGTGACACAAGTCATTTTTATAATGGTTATGAAAGGAATGTGTCGCAACACACAGTGTTTTGGGCTGCGTAGCCGCAGACCAGTCAGAGTGCCCATGGTGACCTCTGTGACCGCCGTTGAAAGCACCTACAATGGGCACACGAGCATCGGAACTAGACCTTGGAGCAGTGGAGAAGGTCACCTGGTCAGATGAGCCCCTTTTCCTTCTACATCACGTGGACTCTCGTTTACGTGTGCACCGCTTACCTGGAGAAGGGATGGGACCAGGATGCACTGTGGGAAGACGACAAGCTAGGGGAGGAGGTGGGATTCTCTGGGCAATGTTCTGCTGGGAAACCCTGGGTCTGGGCATTTATGTGGATGTCAATTTGACACCTACCACCTACCTAAACATCATTGCAGATCAGGTACACCCCTTCATGCCAATGGTATCTCCTGATGGCAGGATAATGTGCCCTGCCACACTGCACACATTGTTCAAGAATAGTTTGGAACATGGTGAAGGGTTTAGGTTGTTGCCCTGACCTCCAAATTCCCCAGATCTCAATACGAGTGAGATTCTGTGGGATGTGCTGGACCAACAAGTCTGATCCATGACGGCTCCACCTCACAACTTACAGGATCTGTTGTTAATGTATTGGTGCCAGATACCACAGCACACCTTCAGGGGTCTTGTAGAGTCTGAGACTGTTTTGGCAACACGCCGAGAACCAACTGCATATTAGGCAGGTGGTCATAAGATTTTGGATCATCAGTGTATATAATTAGTCATTCCACTTACATATTATTCACATATTAACAACCTACAGTATTACATATCCAGCTCAAAATGGTAGGTTCCAAAAAATATCTTTATTATTCCCAAAGTCCCAGACTGCATCATTAATGGGTTAAGAGGGTAAAAATAATCAGCTTTCTCCTCATTCCTACATGAATTACTTTTTGTTACATTTCTTTTGGCTCGGTCCTCATCTGCAGCCTTGCTGCTTTTGACAACTCATGGCTAATACTCCTTTTCCCATACTTATTTTTTCAGGTCCAAATCCTTGAGAAGAAGTTGGATGTAAGCAACGTCCAGGCTCGTTGTGGATCCAAAGCCAACCTTAATCACACTCCTGGAGGAGGCAGGGTGGGTGACTCGTTGTGCTCCGTCACTACCCTTCTGTCCATGTGGGAATCATATACTCAATGATACAAATTGTGACACACAAGCGAGCAAAGGTCTTCCGATAACAAGCAATCCTAGGTGGTACAATTAGCAGGCAGCCGCTACTTAGACACCTATATTTACAACTCACTCTTAAGTGGCGTCATGGGAAATTCAAATTATGTAAACCATTTTTAAAGTTATGTAAATATGTTGACAGGTACTATCACCCAGTTGTGTATCTTGATTATGTAATATTCTTAATGATTTAATCAGTGGTTGTAAATAGGTTCTGGTTACATTTAGTTTTTATCAGGATTCAACCAACCGTTGCAATGAACAGGTCTTTGTTTTAATGATGAAATCAAGAGCACCTGGGAAAGCCACCTTGTTGTTTAGTAACAGATTTCTTTCACTACATAAATCATTTACATGAACACATTTCCCTACCTCAGTCAGTCTTCATCCTCCTCATCTGCAGCCTTGCTGCATTGGATTTAAAATAAAAAATAACAGTCTCTCCATACACTTTTGTGCTTTTCCAGGTAAAAATAATTGATCAGAAGCTCAACTTTAATCAAGTCCAGTCTAAGTGCGGCTCCAAAGACAATATCAAACATGTACCCGGAGGTGGGAATGTGAGTAACTAAGGGATGAACTCAACACCAATGTCTTGAGTATCTCTACAGTTATGATCATCGAAGCAACTGTTGGTAAAAGACCTGGAAAGGCTATCTTGCTTTTCTACTGGTCTCTTGTCATTACTCACAACCAGGCTAATGACCAGGTTAAGTCTTCTTTAAACGGTGTTCACATTCTTACCAGAGTTCTGGTTTCTCCTCTTTTACCATGGTCCTCATAAGCAGCCTCGCTGCTGTCTGATTACACAGGGATAACAGTATTTTCCCCTACATCTGCACTTTTCCAGGTACAAATACTTGAAAAGAAGGTGGACGTAAGCAATGTCCAGTCTCGCTGTGGCTCCAAAGATAATATCAAACATACACCTGGAGGTGGCAATGTGAGTAAATACACCTGGAGATGGCAGAGGGATAAACCCAAGGCTCCTTGCAGAGATTCCAGCGTTTTGCCAATGGCCTTCCTTTTTCCAATGGGAGAATTTGCCTCTGCACTAAGGAACTAATCAAACACCTTTGCACGGAAATCCCTGTCTTGATTGTATTTAATCTGTCCCAATATGTGGCATTACAACTTTCCTGCTCCTACTACCTTCAAATATTAATGTTGGGTTAACAAACAGTCATAAAGCCTCTATTAGCTGTCATCAGCATGTCATATGCTGTACATACAGTATAACAACAATGTTGGCAAAATGATCCAACATTTTTCTGTTGCATGCAGTGCTACACACATGAATTCAATACTTTCCAGCCAACCTAAATTCCTGTATGTGTCAGAGCCCCGTTACATCATATGACATCAGCTGCAACGACCAAGAAAATATTATATAATATCATGACAACCGAATGTAGGCTTAATGATGTTTTTCCCTACCTCCCCCTCTGGAGAACTTGTTTACCTGTCTGTTTTTCTGTGTTTGGCGATGAAGTGAAAGTCCATGAACCTGAATGTAAAATATCATGCATGGACTACTTTGCTGGGTACACAAATAGATAACTGATCAGCAAAGGTTTCTATCAAAGGTTTCTATCTTGAATACAATTCTTACCCATCTTTAATGCCCATTAACAGAAGTGTGTCTGTCCTGTGCTTCTGCCTGAAGTTGCCAGCTTCTGTAGTGAACAGCAGAAAAAGTGACCTCACTCAAGAGAGTAAAAGAGGGCTTTGTTGCGAGACACCAGCCGGGCCCTTCACTCCGGGGGCTGGGCTGCCTGCCATGAGGTCATCACACCCTTACATCCAGGGTGTGGACTGGGATGTTCTCCGCGGTTCTCCAAAGTATTAACCCCCTTTGGAGTTTTCTTCGTGTTATTGTGTTACAACATGAAATCAAATTTGATTTGCCACTGATCATCCTTATGTCTGGTGAAAAAATAACATTTACATTTATTTTTGAATGTTTAGTGCAATTGTTAATATAAAGTACATTATGAGGATGAAGGAAAATAAAAAGCAAATCTGGAAAAAGGTTCTTCAAAAGCACTAATCCAAGGGGTTGGATATAAGAACATTTCCAAGGCAATGAATATCACCCCGAGAAAAATAATATCCATTATTAAGAAATGGAAAGAATATGGCACAACTGTTAATCTATATAGAACATGACATCTTCAAAATTGGAGTATTCGGGGAAGAGTACTGGTCAGCGGATGCCTCCAAGAGGCCTATGGCAACTCTAAAGGACTCACAGTCTTTCCTGGCTGAGCTGGGAGACGCGGCATACTGCAACAATGGCTGGGTGCTTCACAAAAGTGACCTTTATGGGAGAATGGCAAAAAGGAAGCCATTATTCAAAATAACACATCAAATCATGGCTAGAGTTGCCCTTAAGGCATGTGGGAGACCAACTGGTAGAAGATTATATGGTCTAAACATAATATTGTTTTTTGGACTCACCACTAAGCATAATGTTTGGCACAAGCCTATCACCACACATCAGGCTAAGAACACCATCTCCATTGTGAAGCATGGTGGTGACAACATGCTATGGGAATTCTCTGTGTCAGAGCTTGGATAGCATTTGAAGATAGAGGGCACATTGGATGCAGCAGTAGTACAGAGAAATCCTGGAAGAAAATTTATTAATTTAGGAAAAATCTTTTTGACATTATGGACTTTTATGTGTTGTGTAGTTAAGACTCCTAATTTAATGTACTTTGATTTTATGTTGTAACAGTAAAATGTGGGAAAATCCAAATGGGTTGAATACTTTCAAGAGCCTCTGTAGCTGTCTTATCTAACAGCAACTAACCAATTGTGATCAAACTCAACCAATTTATAAGCACATTTATTGTTGTAATTTGAGATGAATTGTTTACATTGTAAATTACTTAAAGATGATACTTTTTTGAATACTACAAAATGAAAATACTGAATAACCTATAGAAAAGGGCTGCTCGATCCTGTTCTTGGAGAGCTACTTTACTGGATGTTTTCTCTCTAACCCTAATCTAGCACACCTGATTCTTATAATTAGCTGGATGAAATGCTAAATCAGGTTAGTCATCACTGGTGTTGCAGAGAAAATCTCTAGGACGGTAGCTTTTCAGGAATAGGGTTGAGCAGCGCTGCTGTATATCAACAACAATATCACTGACTTTTAGATGATACAATTAAATCAGCAAGTTGATCTTGACTTGAAGTCTGTGTGTATCGTGTAAACAGCTTTTTAGTTTCCCCCATGACTCATGGGGGATAGTTCGACCTAGATTAATATTTGGGCGAAATAACACTTACCTTAAATTGTTCTTTAAGGCCCATGGAGTCATTTTTCACAACAAGCTATTATTCAACCCAGCCTGGAATTTGCATTATTAGCATTGTCCAAATTCATGAATTGAAAGAAGATGTGTCAGGATGTGTTTGGCATTATCCAAACGGAATAGTTTACATAGTGCCAGTTTGAAGTCATCAGATTCCACCAGCTGTTTCATCAATACGCGGTCAGAAAATCTATGCAAGTGCGACAGATTACTGAATTTAGAAGTTTTATTTTTTTGTTAGTTTCCACTTGCAATGCAGCTTTTGTAGCTTAGGAACAGTTTCAATTCATGAATTTGGGCGATGCAAAAAATGTTAATTCCAGGCTGGGACAGAGGTCATGAAAAATTCAAGAACAACTCAAGGTAAGTGTTATTTCACCCAAATATTATTCTAGGCTGGACTATCCCTTTAAAATAAATTGCAGAGGGCAATGTCCTGTGTGGTTGCATCCATTGCAAGTCATCAATACAACAGATTTTTATTAAAAGCATATTTTTCTATCCCTCTGCACAGGTTCAAATAGTCCACAAAAAGATTGACCTAAGCAATGTTAAAGCAAAGTGTGGTTCTACAGCCAACATCCACCACAAGCCTGGTAAGCCTTAAACTGAAACTGACATGACTGCACTACAAAGTTTGACAGAAAGAAAAATATAAGCATAAGACAATGGCAGTTAAAAAATATTTAACTGTCATTGTCTTATGCATTATACAACCACAAGATGCACTATAAAAAAACAGAAATGTGGCAAAAATCACCTGTCCCAAGAAGTAGCATTATCATTACCTGTTGGCTAGGTTAATGCTTCTACAAACATTACACAGTAAGCAAGGATACTGATGCAACCAAACATTTAGCCTAAGGAACTAAGTCACAGAAATGGCCTTGAATAGTATCCAAAATTGGCTATTTACATGTTTTATTGACACACACAGTACCTTAGCTAGCTATTCATCCACATAAAACAACATTGTATAGCTAGTTATGCTTCCAGACTGTCTTTTTCAAATTAGCCATCAACAAGCAGGAGGAGCACATGTTAACTGGAGGATGCACAGAAGCAACAATTGACAATGTCAGTTTTAGCACTAGCTGTAAAGACCTTTAAATAATTGTACAATGTTTTCATGTCTGTCATAAGGTGGTGGAAATGTTGAGATCAAATCAGAGAAATTGGATTTCAAGGTCCAATCGAAGATCGGTTCTCTGGACAACATTGGGCACGTTGCAGGAGGTGGACAGAGGAGGGTAAGACAAAATAACATTATTGTTGAAGATCCCTATAAGGTGGCCATTATGGGTAAAGTACAGTACCTTTAGAATGTATTCAGACCCCAAAACTTTTATCCACATTTTGTTGTGCTATAGACTTCATAATTGATTAAAAAATATCCAATAATAACAAAGTGAAAACACGTTTTTAGAAAATTGGGCCAATTTATTTGCACTGAAAATCCGAAATATCTCATTTACGAAGGTATTCAGTCCCTTTGCCATGACACTCCAAATTGAGTTCAGTTAGATCCTTTTTCATTTGATCATTCTTGAATTGTCTCTAGAACTTGATTGGAGTCCACCTGTGGCATATTCAACTGATTTGGACCTTATTTAGAATGGCACACATGTCTATGTAAGGTCCCACACCTTACAGTTCATGTTAGAGTAAAAATCAAGCCAAGTCCAATTAACTCTGTAGACCTCAGAGATAGAATTGTGTTTAAGCGTAGATTAGGAGAAAGTTATTTTAAAAAATGGTGAAGCAATCCAGGAGCACAATGGGCTCCATCATTATGAAATTAAAGAAATTTAAAATAATCAAAACTCTTCCTAAATCCGCTTTTACAGCCAAACTACATAACCGGGCAAGAAGGGCCTTGGTCAGTGAGGTGACCAAGGACCCCATGGCCACTCTAACTGTACATCAGAGTTTGCCTGCAGCAATGGGAGAACCTACCAGAAGAACAACCATCTCTGGAGCACTCCATCAATCAGGTATTTGTGGTAGAGTTGCTAGACTGAAGCCACTTCTGAGTAAATAGGCATCTTAAATGCCTCCTGGAGGACTCTGAGAGCATGAGGAAAAAGATTCTCTGCTCTGATGAGACCAAAGTGAAACCATTAGGCCATTAGGTCTAAAACCTACACCTGGAAAAACAAGATACTGCTCATCACCAGGCTAAAACCAGCCCTACTCTAAAGCATGGTGGTTGGAGGATCATGCTATGGGGATGCTTCTTGGAGGCAGGGACTGGGAGACAGGTCAAAATACAGGTCAAATTGAAAGAAGCAAAATACAGAGGTCATTGAAAAAACCTTATACAGAACACACAACCTCAGTCTGGGGTGAAGATGTACCTTTAATTATGAAAACGACCCAAAGCACATAGCTAAAACAACACTGGATTGGACAAGTCTGTGAATGTCCTTGTGTGGCCTGACTTGAACCTCTGTAGGGTGACTTGATCGCAGTTCAGTTACACTCCCCATTCAATCAGAAGATCTTGAGAGGATCTACAGGGAAGAATGGGAGAAACTGCCCAAACCCAGGTGTACAAAGCTCGTAGAGACATACCTAAGAAGACTCCAAGCTGTGGTCACTGACAGGTGCTTCCACAAAGTACTGAATAAAGGGTCTGAATACCTATGTACATGAGATATTTCATTTTTTATAAATTGACAAAAATGTCTAAAAACTCTATCATTATGGAATATTGTGTGTAGATTGATAGCAAAAACAAGTCTGTAACACAACAAAATGTGGAGAATGTTAAAAGGTCTGAATACTTCCCGAAGGCATTGTAGATACATTTTATAATAAATAAAAAGCCCATTCTGTCCTCTAGAACTTTTCTAATGCCTGTTCTGAGCTTTTATGTTATAAACTCTGATTAGAACACCTTGCTTGTCAACCCATTCAGTGATTAGAACACCTTGCTTGGCAACCTATTGAGTGATTAGAACACCTTGCTTGGCAAACCATTCAGTGATTAGAACACCTTGCTTGGGAACCCATTCAGTGATTAGAACACCTTGCTTGGCAACCCATTCAGTGATTAGAACACCTAGCTTGGGAACCCATTCAGTGATTAGAACACCTAGCTTGGCAACCCATTCAGTGATTAGAACACCTTGCTTGGCAACCCATTCAGTGATTAGAACACCTAGCTTGGGAACCCATTCAGTGATTAGAACACCTAGCTTGGCAACCCATTCAGTGAAAATCAATATTGATGAAGGCAAATGGAACAGGTCAAGGAGGACGTCAGGTTGGTGGGCAGAATTATGACACCAAATTATATTTATTCTATTGCATTTAATTATCAGAAAATAGTGTAACATTACCAGGAATTCACCTAACAAATGTGTTGGATTTTGGAAATCTGATCCAAAGTATTCCTACAAATAATATAAAAAACATTCTGTGATTGTGTCTCAATGAAATAGTATAAAATATTGTTATTTTCAAACACAAACTCTATTTAGACTTCAGTTTGCAGTGTAGAACAATTGGTTCTGTCAAAAATGGTCCCCTGGCTAAATCTAGATACCTACCACACAAATAATTATATGATTTAGATTACTCTGATACACCCTAGAGCTCTACTTTATAATCATATGCAACAACATACACTGCCTGCACAATTATTAGGCATGTGAGTATTCTGATCGTATTATTATGTCTATGTAAATTTTCCAACTCCAAACCATATAAACTTGAATGCTCATTGGATTGAATCATTTTCAGATGATATGTATTTGTCCAATGAAGGCAACATTGATTAACACCTTATATCAAGATGTGCATAATTATTAGGCAGCTGCATGACCTCAGGTACAATGGGCCAAAAAAGAGATTTAACTGACACTGAAAAGTCATACATTTTCATACATTTCAGACGGATGCAACACTTATATAGCTAAACAACTGACCACAGGACACTCCAATGTTTTGTTTTGCGAATAGTCAACTGGGGTGCAGAAAATGCATGGAGAAGGAAAGACTCATATTAACTGCAAAAGACTTGAGAATAATTAAATGTGAAGTTACCAGGAACCCATTATCCTCCAGTGCCACCATATTCCAGAACTGCAACCTACCTGGGGTGTCCAGAAGCACAAGGTGTCAAGTGCTCAGAGACATGGCTGAAAGAAGACCACCACTGAATAAGATTCACAAGTTGAAGCTTAAAGATTGTGCAAAGAAATACCCGAAGATAGATTTTATGGACAGATGAAATTAGAGTGACTCTTGAAAAAATTGCGCATAGAATTGCGCATAAAATTGCGCATAAACAAATGAGTTGGAGAAATTATTTTTATAATTTAGTTGCCTAATAATTCTGCACACTAATTGTTCCCTAATAATTGTGCCCACTTATGTATTCCCCTGAGAAAGATCAAAACTCAAAGATCAAAACTCAGGTTTGAGGTTCAATAATATTTTGGATTGACTGAGAGCATTGTCTTTGTTCAATAAAATAAATCTTGAGGAATACGATTTGCTTAATAATTGTGCACGCAGTGTAGAATCATTGGGGTCCCATGACTAAACTGATATGTGACGGAGTTTGTTTCTCTTGACACTCACCTACAAGCATTGTTGTTACAGTAGCTTGTTCTTTTAGCCTAAACTGTGCACAATAGGTGTGTTATAGGTGCCTTCATTTTACCTGGGTGACTGTAGCTGCCTAATCGTGGGATCCATTTCTGCGTCCCCTTATCTGCTAGCCCTCACTGTGTTTTGTTTCCCTGCTTTTTCTGAATAACCCCTATCTTTAACCCTGGTTTTCTGCACTCAATCCCAACTCAACCTATAAAACCATTTGCCCTATGCACTTGTACAAACAATAGCAGTCTATAAGAAGGCAAAATTGAGCTATTCATTGCATCAGACAAATAATCTTCTTGGGCCTCTACAAGTACACTGAGTCCAGGGGTCCTACTGCATTTGGGATTGAGTATTGCTTGTCTAACTGGGTTCACACCTCTGACCCATAAGAAGCTCTACAGGTGTAGAGAGTTTCCTGTTCTTTTCACATGCCATCTTTTATTTCCTTGCCTTCTGTAAACCATTTTTGTTGACTACTGGAATAATTATTCAATATTTTATCACATCATCCGGTTTATTTATGAGCGCTGTTATTGTTTATTCATTACATTTCTCACACACTTCTATTTCTGTTTTGACTTGTTTTTCCATGTCATGTTTTTTTTCACACTTTGTTGGTCTTCACCTTCACCCCCGTTGCTGGGTGTCCTCTTTAGAAAGAGAAAGGGAAGGAAGCAGGAGGCAGCCCCAAAGAGAGCCCCTCAAACGGGGGTATATACGGCCCTTCCCCTGCCGACACCCCCCCACAGTCACCCCAGCCCTGTCCCCCAGAACCCATCACACCTATGCTGATGAACCCACTCATAAAGATTGAGGAGTCCTGTAAGTACAACACATCCACCAGAGCCGAACAGGTCGGGAAGCCACACGGCAAGTGGGTGGAATGTTGTGTGTACACAGCAGTATATCTGAGTCTGATTGGAAATCATTTCCTAAATCCAGACACCTGAAGAAGCAGTTTGTTTGTGATGTTTCAATGAATCTCTTTCACCTATTTAACACCAGAGGGTGCCGTTATAGTATTTAAATGGTCAGAAAACATCCTGAAATATACTGTACTATATTTACTATGGAAGGTCTTAACCTTTCTGGTTAAAACCTAAAGCAAGTAATTGATTTGCTATGTATTTTGTGCAGTGAATGTAATTTAGCCAGTAAGTACTTTATTTTGAGAGATCATAATCAGGTGTTGCCATTGGTATTTATAGAACAGTGAGGTAATAATGTAATTTCTGATATTATTATTTCTTATAATGTATAGCTAACATTTGATGTACTGTACCATGACCTTAAGTCCAGCCATTACTTCACTGTGTACTGTAATTCTCTACATTGGGCAGATTGAGAGCCACAAGCTGACATTTCGTGAGACAGCCAAGGCACGCACTGACCACGGCGCCGAGATCATCTCCCTGGAAGACGACCCCCTGTCCCACCAGCTGAGTACCGTGTCTTCCTCCGGCTCCATCAACATGGCTGACCCCCCGCAGCTCTCCACGCTTGCCGATCAAGTGTCCGCATCACTCGCCAGCCAAGGCTTGTGATTGGCCGACGACTCATGACGGTCGTCCGGAAGTCTCCCGATGACCCTGTAATTTGACCACCCAAGTTAGGGGATTCATGACGCCTGTCGTCTTCTGACTACTTTTCACAGGACATTTTTAGATATACCCGTTACTTTTCCTCATCTATCACTGACGTTTCTTCTTGATGCATTATCATTAGAACGGAGGTCGTAAAAAAGAGATTCAAATAGATTATGTTTAATTTCTCAGATGATCTGTTTGGGTTGCCGTTATTTGTACCTTTTGAAAAAGTATCTGGAAAAAAGGCAAAAAAAAAAAAAAAAAGATTCCTGCAAGTGTTTCTGGACATTATTTGAACGTTTCTACTTTTAACACCCATGTTTTAATTTACTTTAACTTAATAAGTAATTTTACTGTCACAAAGACTGCAATTCGATGCCGTTAAATTACAAATTACATTTTTGATGTGTAAAAAGATTTGTGATGGGTACCAAAGGTTTTTTTGGATGCATGGGAAATGAGAGGCTTGTGAGACATAGGACTTAGGCCAGAACGTAAGAAAACACATCTTCCAATGACAGGGCAATATGAGGATTGCGCCTAAATACATGCATTAATAATATTACAAGGCAAAGAAGTGGTGAGTAAAAGTCAGCTAATGTAGCAAAAGCTATCATTCAGACAGTAAAATGCTTTTAGACCTCACCAGCCTGCTGTCTTTGCTTTGGGTGCCTCTTGTTTATAAACTAGCCTACATGCCAAGGTAGTATGTTTGAGAGGGTAACAATTCCTGTATGGACTAATGAAGAAAATACAGATTAGCGTAGAAACCTTGGTTTTGGTTAAGCACACACTTTTCTAATTGTATTCTGTGGATATGACTTGTATTTGATATGGAAACATTTGTATCGTGCCTGCTACTGTTTGTGTTAATTTTTCAATTTGATTCAGTAATAGCTCTATTATATATGCGATTCAGCTTTTGTCTTATTCGGTGTGGCAGTTTATATGTAATATATGTAGGCTACTAGTGAGAAATTCCACAAACAAAATAGTTGTTAATATTTTTAAAAGAAGACATATTGGGGGAAGACTGTATTACTAAATGTAAGTAACAGCCTTGGCTACTCCAGGCAAATTGTCCAATCAATTGTGGGTTCGGTGCCATTTAAGATTCAAAATCTGTCACTAATTTGGATTAAATCACAGTAACTATGTAGTTTTTGTGTGGAGCTTTGTTATCTGAATACCTTTGTTTCATTTTCATGGCTGGGAAAATTGATAAATGAACTGCGTCATCGTCAGTTGAGCTTTCAAAAACCGGAAGTCAGTACAAACTATTGATTAAACAGTGAGTCAAAGGAAAGTCAAAGCGCTGATGTCTATCTAGAGTAACACTGAAAGTGTACAGTGTAATTAATGTCGATCATAGCTCATCTAGACTCAGGAATATGACATCATTATTCTAAGTAGTGCAACTGCTTACACACTGTGTAATGATGTAATATTGCTCACTCTTACGTTATGTTGACATTTCTTAACCCTAAGATGTTTAACCATCTGCCACAGTACCTTTTGGATATATTTAGATTGACCTACAACTTGCTTGTGCACGAGCATGCTCGTCACACATCCCTCATCTTGTCTCACATATTATGAAGCTGGGATCCTTCCCCTGAAACGTGTACCATGCTACTCATACAATGGAAATGTATGTCTCAGTATGTTCAAATGCATAAGAAGCAGTTTATCTTACTGTCCCCACGGTGGTTCACCAATCACCTCTGTATTATTCACATCACTGATTGCTGTCTGATCTCCGTGAATACATACGATCCTGAAACGCCTTGCATGTGTTTCATGTAAGAGTAAACGGTCTGCCTCTCTTTCTACACAGTGCTTTCATTGTATATCCTTTAATATCTGCCTTGTCTATATTACGATACATGTAGGTATTAGTGTGAAGGAATACAGGCCGAGAGGCAACCCTTACCATTATGTGGAGATTAAGGTGCATTCATAACTTTAGGAGGTTTGCCAGTGTAAGTTGGACTTGTGTAATGAAGTGAGGACTGACATCCCGCCAGGGTATTGGAGAAAAAGTGTGCTTGCAACACAATAATCTGCATGCTAAACTGTTGGTTGCTATTTATCACTAATGGACGACATTCATGTAAGTTTGTAAGATGGGTATGTGCATGGTGTTTCATGTGGATTACTGGAACTGATATGTTGGAGAGCACTGTTAAGTTGTGGTACTGACATAACCAGTCAGTACTCAAGGGAAGGAGAAATGTTTCGGGTGGTCCTCTCCACTAACCTCTGTTCTGTGGTCTATGGAAAGGGTTTGTGTAAGACATTTCAACATCACTCATTTCTTTTTGCCGCTGTACAGTTGTGTGGAAAATGTGATCGTTGATATTGTTCCTGTGCATTCTATCTATAACTGGTTTATGATGAATCTTGTTGCTATAAATGTGAATTTGAAAATAAACTGTTAAACCACACTTTTGCTTTACTCCTTCAATTCGTTAAAGCTTTGTTTCCTGTGCCAGTGAAAACATCTGACAGTTGTCTGTGGTCCCCTACCCCTATGAATATCACTATATCCAATACTAAAGCGTCAGTCAAACTGGAAGCCAATGTTCATAACCATGTGGCTAAATGTTATTTACCACATACAATAGGATTGGGCAGCACTCCACACCCCTCCAACTAAGAATTACTTAAAGCTAACACAGCCTTTAGACTTACACAACAGCATATTCAGCAGTTTGATTGCTATTACAAAATATTATTAATAAAAAGCTATCTGTTAATAAAAAAGTAGTGCTGTCAAATAATGAGAATAATTAATTGCAATAAATCGCTTAAACTTCTGTAGTTAATTGCGACGAATAAAAGCTTTAGAATTTCTTCATATTACACACGTTGCCGTTTAGAAAGTAGTGCATTATGTTAAAGACATACTGTGTTTTATTGTAAACTATGGAGTGCTTGACCTGGAATTAAATGCAAGTTGTCACAGCCCTTAAATGTTGGTGTGCAGGCATTTGATCCAACACTGAATCACACCTATGCTTTTCCATTGAAGTATTGTCCATTGATGTTTAGGCTGACATTTTATTAGAATAGGGATGTGATCAGGTGTGGGCCAGTAAAGAGTAACTACCCTGATGAACCAAATACTTGTGTCTTTATTAAATTATTCCCAAATTCAACCAAATTCATAAGGTAGGCTACTTGGCAATGACATAAGGTAGTCAAGATGGCCAGAGATGTTTAACTACAAAGATTAATCATGGGATATCTGTAATTTAGGCAGATCATGGAAGTTGTTTGTTAATTACACTATTAGAATATGTTTTTGTGGAAACGCGGCTGGCGACTACATTAACGCTTAGCTAAAATGACCAAAAACATTAAACAACCAATGCAACAAGCAAGGTGTTAGCAGACAGATTCACACAACATGGCATGCTGTTAAGCCGGATTTTTTAACTAGAACCGAGTAAACATGATTCACAACATGAATGCCTACTCTCCTATGCTACAGTGAAAGAAAATACCTGTGAATCACCAATAAAGTCACTGGTAAAGAATAAGTGCTGGGTACCACGATCTGACACCTCCCACTAAAGTCAAGTGCTAACTATGGATGGCTCATACCATGACTCATAGCCTTTGTTAAAGGAGACAAAATAAATTAGAGCAATAAGTATTTTAAATTAATCACCCGGTTAAAGTGTTAACTTTGAAAGCCCAAATAGAAAGCTGTATTTTTAAAACTATTTTAAATCAAATAATTTGTTTGTGACCATGATAGCTATGTCTGTAATTCATAGTTGACAGTATTCTTGCCATTAGCAAAGTATTTCCCACCCAATTACATTTAATACAGTGGACTGTAGGTGAATGATGACTCAGCAAAATGGTTTGGGGTATCAGCTGCAAGCAGACAACTAAAAAAGTGGTCCAGAGTACACAAGTTATTATATCCATACAGTGACCTCCATAAGTATTTGGACAGTTCAGTCTAAATTGCTGTTTTTGCTGTAAACTCAAAACATGAAAATATGACTAAAAGATGAGTATGACGGGTAAAGCAGAATGTCAAATATTATTTCTGTCCATTTAAACACTAATTTGTTTTACCAACAAAAAAATAACAGCTCTGTCAGTACTCATCCCTCTTGATGTGTGGATGAGTACTGGGACCTTTGGCTTACGTTTGTTTCAAATGGATCTTTTTTTTTTTCTATTTGCATTAATTGTTTGCACAAAAGAAATGTGAACGTGTAGTCCAATTTCTATTCTTTGCTTTTGCCTTTGGAGTCTGCATTTAGTGTCAGTAGGTATAATTCAACAAGCGATTAGGATGCTACAAGAAAAGAGGAACTTAATTTGAATCATAGCTCCAAAGCTGGGCATAGCCTATTCAACAATTTAGAAAAAAAACACTTGTGCCTTCAGTAATCTTCAATGACCAGATGAGCCAAGGAAACCAGGTGCCCTCATGTTTGAAAAAAACACAGCAAAAGTGCCCTATTGGATGCCCCAAGGTGAATAAAACATGAAAATGTGCCCTCTGTGGCTGGTGTGCAAGAAAACATGATAAATTGCCCTCTAGGGTGCCCCAATGTGTAAGAAAACGTGATGCAGTGCCCTCATGGGTGCCCCTATGTGTGAGTAAATGTGATTAAGTGTCCTAGTGGGGTCCCTTCGAATGGAGATAATGTGATGCAGTGTCATGTAGGCTGCCCTACATGCTAGACAATGTGTTGGCCTCTATGTGCTCCTACATGCAAGACAATGTGCCCTCATGGGATGCCTCTATGGTGGAAAAGGCCCTCCTGGTGTCTGTTTTTCTTTTTTTATATATCCTTTTAAAAACTGTGTAGTGACCGCATGATTCTACGTCAATTTAATTTCTGTTTGGAGCCAGATAACTCATCCAGATATTTTTTTAGAATCATACCATGTCGAATGTAGAATTAGCATGTAGAAGTTGAAAGGTTAGCATGGAGAATTTACATGCATCTTTAGAAATATATATTTTTTAAACTGTCTGGATGAGCCCATTGGTTCCAAAACAGAATGGAAATGAGGTAGAATCATCTCTTGGGTGAAGTACCCCTTTATTTCTGGTACAACCCCCACACACACACACTCAGCCACACCCCCTTTAGAATGGTCAGGTGTCAGTGGGCAGACTGAACTGTAACCTTCACATCCCACTATAGTGTGCGAGGTTGGTTACACAGCAATATGGGTTACATTGAAACCAGTGAAAGATTGCATCTTACTAATGATGCATTACTAATGTGTATAAACAGAATTATCTGGTTTGTTCCCTACCCTGACTATCTCCCCACCCTGACTATCTCCCCACCATGACTATCTCCCTACCCTGACTATCTCCCTACCCTGACTATCTCACCACCCTGACTATCTCTCCACCATGACTATCTCCCTACCCTGACTATCTCCCCACCCTGACTATCTCCCTACCCTGACTATCTCCCTACCCTGACTATCTCCCTACCCTGACTATCTCCCCACCCTGACTATCTCCCCACCCTGACTATCTCCCTACCCTGACTATCTCTCCACCATGACTATCTCCCTACCCTGACTATCTCCCCACCCTGACTATCTCCCTACCCTGACTATCTCCCCACCCTGACTATCTCCCCACCCTGACTATCTCCCCACCCTGACTATCTCCCTACCCTGACTATCTCCCCACCCTGACTATCTCCCCACCCTGATTAAGCTCCTTAACATAAAGTTCCTTCTCAGTGACATCACTTGTGTGTGTGTGAAATAAATGGTTAAATAGTTAATAGTTCCGTGTGTGTTTTTATTACAGACTAAAATCTCAGTCACACAATGAAACAATTTTAATCTTAAACCAGGTTTTGGAACTGTTTCACCATTAATGCATCACAAATCTCTCCTCGCTGATGCTCCACCACATGCAGCTGGTGCCATTTTAATTGTTTTCGCCCCCTCTCCTCAGACAGCCTGAGTCCACCACTGCTCCAGAATGATGGGGTGAAAATGTCACAACCTACTGTTCTCAGAGGACTTCGGAAGAATTACAAAGATTACTCTGCAAGACGAAAACCTCTGATCGGTACAAATTCCAAGGTCAGATTGGAATTTGCTAAGAAGTGCAGAGATCACCCAGTACTGTTTTGGAACAGAGTTTTATGGACAGATCAGAATAAGGTGAATCTACATCAAAGTGAAGGGAAGGAAAAAGTGTGGAGAAACAGGGCTGATGATTCAAAGCATACCACCTCACCTGTGAAGCATGGTGGAGGAAGTTTCAAAGTCAATATCCTGATTGAAATCTGAAGAGTAGATTCCCCAAAGAAGAAGGAAACTGCCCAAAACAAGCAACGGCTAAACAAAGAATCTCAAAGGATGATACCAAGAGTTTGGTCATGTCAATGGGTCGCAGATTCACTGCTGTTTTCGCTTGCAAGGGATTTGCAACTAAATACTAGCTTCTATACTTACGATTTCTTTACGTGGCATTAAAAATGGTAAGCATAAGTATTGAAAATGTAATGGCTATAGAAATGGCTGTCATTCTTAGTATAGAAAGATGTTTTGGGTTTTCACGAGACATCATTTTGGCTCATCTGACCACAGCACCTTTCTCAAACTAGACTTGATGTTGCCTTTTTTGAGGAGTGTATTTTTCCTTGCCATCCTTCCGTCCAGGCCATAGATTTGGTGTGCTGGTGATATTGTGGTCACATGCACACATTGACCAGTCTTCTCCATACAGGCCTGAAGCTCCTCCTTGCCCGGTGATCCAGTTTGGCGTGACGGCCTGATCCATGCAGGGTCTGGGTGGTGCAGTATGCCTTCCACTTCTTCACAATTGTTCTAACTGTACTCCAAGGAATGGACAAAGCCTTTGAAATCTCTTTATATCCACCCACTGACTAGTGCCTTTCCATACAACTTTATCTCAAAGATCTTTTGAAATTACCTTCCCGCCTATAGTGAATTCTGCGTTTTGAATTGCAATACTAAGTGGAGTCCTCTATGAACGACTGCTTTTATTCAGAACTAATCGAGGTTCCTACAACTGATCACAGATGGAAGTCAATTTCCTTGATTTGTGATTTGGAATGTGGTTGGTTATCCATCAGAAAGATTGCAATTGTTATTTTCTATTTTAATCGGGGTGTTCACTAACACAAATAAGATATTTTACTTATTTTAAATAAAAGGTGACATTCTGTATTTTGCTTCATTTTCATTTCCTATGCCTTGAGTGCACAGCAAAAATAGAAATTTTGACTTTACAGCCCCAATACATATGGTGGAAGGCACAGTTATTTCACACATTTAATATGTAGAATGTAGAATTAGCATGTAGAAGTTGAAAGGTTAGCATGGAGAATTTACATGCATCTTTAGAAATATATATTTTTTAAACTGTCTGGATGAGCCCATTGGTTCCAAAACAGAATGGAAATGAGGTAGAATCATCTCTTGGGTGAAGTACCCCTTTATTTCTGGTACAACCCCCACACACACACTCAGCCACACCCCCTTTAGAATGGTCAGGTGTCAGTGGGCAGACTGAACTGTAACCTTCACATCCCACTATAGTGTGTGAGGTTGGTTACACAGCAATATGGGTTACATTGAAACCAATGGAAAGATTGCAGCTTACTAATGATGCATTACTAATGTGTATAAACAGAATTATCTGGTTTGTTTAGTTTTTTAAGCTGAATACCATGTTATACAATATACTATTGTAGGGTGCTTTGCTAGGTAGCTTGCTTAGTCAATTTCTATGCTACCTAGTGGACTAAATCAAACTGAATTCAAACACAAAGTGTATTAATATCTTTAACTTTTATCTACTCTGATTCCCCATCAGAAAGATTGCAATTGTTATTTTCTATTTTAATCGGGGTGTTCACTTACACAAATAAGATATTTTTCTTATTTTAAATAAAAGGTGACATTCTGTATTTTGCTTCATTTTCATTTCTTATGCATTGAGTGCACAGCAAAAATAGATATTTTGACTTTACAGCCCCAATACATATGGTGGAAGGCACAGTTATTTCACAAATTTAATATGAATTTATACCTCATATTGTTTTTTAAAACTTTATTCCAAAACAATTATATTTTGATTGAAACAATATCAACAAACTAATTTACATTGACATTTTAGTCATTTAGAAGACGCTCTTATTTTCAAATGTTTTCTTAAACACATCGAGTGTGTTTTCCTGTATAACATGGACTCTATATACTGGCAAAGAATCTGCCACATCACCTTGGTTAAGAATGCCTGGACCCATTTAAAAAATACACTTAAACCTTTCATCTCTCCTTAAATAAATCTCAGATACTTTCTAATCACTGCATCTGCTGAGCACCTTATCCATTGGAATTTAAGTATGTATATAGACCTGTTTAAAGGCTAACTAGTGTTTCGGCACATTGCAGTCTTGCCTCTTTAGTTTGCCTAGTGAAGTCGTCTGCGTTTGGTTATGGTTGACACGTCTAAATAAGATGGATAATAAGCTATTAAAAACAACCTTGTATAACAATAAATGTATAACTTGATAATATGACACACGGAAATGCTCATTTGTGTACTCCTTTACAGGAAGGTCAGTGACCAATGTCAAATTGGTTCTAGAGGTAAATGTCAACCAGATGGGAAACTATAAAAAAAATTATAAATAACATGCCCATGTGAATAAAGCAACAGCAGCGGTAAAATAACCTTGAACGTTTTTGCCAAGTACCTATGATCAACATAAACAGCTCTGGCAGTGAGGCTACAACCAGTCTGGATGTCACCCCAGCCCCCTTTATATGGGTCCATGTGTTGGGGGGGCTCCACAACCCTGGAGGGATAACATCTCTCTAACACAAACCCTTTGACAGGTGATCGCCCCACTTCCAGCGCTATTGTTTCCTGGTTGGTTTGTGAATGGTCCACTGCTAGTCTTATGGTAGGTCTGTGTACACGCATGACATCTGAGGGGGAGGCAGTGCTGTCCTTTCATTTCCTGTCATTACTGGGCAGCAAACTGTCTCCACTTTGCAGGAGAGAGGTCCTGTCCACTGTGTCACCACTGCTTCTATCCACCACTTCCCTTTTTTGGTAATCTCTTGCGAGAACTGCTTGTCCCACCCGGCTCAAACCGTAAATCCGCGCATCCCGCCTCTCGATGGCGGACTTGGGCCCGCTGATTGTTCTGAACCGCTATTTTGAATGAGCGTCCAAAACAATAAGTTAAATTCTGCCCTCGCAAGAGCCCGAAAAATCAACATGTAAAGGCTGCCATGGATGGATGGCTTCACTCTCAAGGGGGACGAGGCCCTTTGCCTGTGTGACAACTGCGCCCTCTGCTGCTTCACCTCCCCCTGCAGCAGACAAGCTCCAGCGGTCGACGTCACCGGCCTTCTGACACCACCGTCCATCTCGTCATGCATTTCACCTGTGTCTTGTTTAGCACACCTGGTTCTCATCCTCATCATTCCCCCCAGTACATATGTTCCCTCTGCTCCCCCTGTCTTTGTGTGTTATTGTCTCTATATCACAAAGAGCTGTGTTACGCTTCGCTCATAGACATTTATCACTCTATAATTAAAAGATACTACCACTACGCCGTTCTACGCCTGCTCCTCCTTGTTCCGCCCCCAAAGGCGTGACAGAATAACACACCCTAAAGAGAAGGATATGGAGCAACAAGGAGCCACAGGCGAGGCCAGTGTTGCGGAGGCAGTCAAGGTACAGTCTACTATGCTGGCCAGCCTAGGCGTCGCAATGGACACTGTGTTGAAAGCGGTACAGCGCCTAGAGCTGAGCCAGCAGAACCCTGCAGCACCGGCCGTCTCTCCGCCTCCCCAGGTTGCGCCGCCCAACATGGGGGCGATGCACATTCCGCTGCCCAGGGACTACGACGGGACGGCGGACAGCTGCCAGGGTTTCCTGCTGCAATTGGACATTGCGCTCCAGGCGATGCATCCTGCGCCGACCGAAGCCCAGAAGATCTCCTCACTCATCTCCTGCCTGTCTGAGAAAGCCCTGGAGTGGGCCACCGCCGTTTGGAACATCGAGCAGCCCACCCAGGGCAGCTACACCGACTTCACCCGCCGCTTCCAAGCCGTGTTCGACCATCCTCACGAAGGGAGAGAGGCGGGTGAACGGCTGTTCCACCTACGGCAGGGGACGAGATCGGCGCTGGAGTTCGCACTGGAGTTCCGGGCTCTAATCGACCACTATCGGTGTAGCCTACACAAGGATGTCCGGAGGGAGCTAGCTTGTCGAGACGTGTCCCTCTCCTTCGACCAACTGGTAGACATGTCCATCCGTCTCGACAAACTGCTGGCTGCCCGAGGACGTCCCGGAAGAGGCCCGCCCTTCCACCCTACCAACCAGACTCCGCTGTCCCCATGGACCTGGGGGCGGCTGCGCTGTCGGGCAGATGTCGGGGAGGACAGGTGCGGAGTGCCTCCAAGAGGAGACGAGGCCGTACAACCGCACCACACCGCACCTCCCTCCCCGAGTCGAGAGGCGACAGGCATGGCACTTCCGCGTCACCCCAGGTAGCACATGCCCATTCACCACTTACCTCTTCCCTCTCTATGTGCACTGTCCCGGTTACATTCCCCGGCTTTCCGTTGCTTTCCCAGTGTAAGGCGCTGGTAGACTCAGGCGCAGCTGGGAATTTCTTGGATAGGTCCTTTGCTCTGCGTTCACGCATACCCCTTCAGGTCCTCACTACCCCCCTACCCGTGAGAGCTTTGGACAGCCGGCCACTAGGGTCGGGTTTGGTCACACGATGCACTGCCCCCCTCCTTATGGTTACCGGCGACCGACACAGAGAAACCCTTTCATTCCATGTCATCGACTCACCCACGTTCCCAGTTGTTTTGGGTTTCCCCTGGTTGTCCCTACATGACCCTGTCATCTCCTGGTCTAGTCAGAGTCTTTCGGGGTGGTCGCGGAAGTGTCAAGGTAGGTGTTTGGGTGTTTCCGTTGGCTCGACCTCGGTGGAAAGTCCAGACAGTGCTCCCGCCGTGCCAATTCCCCCCGAATACAGGGACTTGGCTGCGGTTTTTTCCAAGGCTAAGGCCACTGTGTTGCCACCACACCGGCCGGGGGATTGTGCGATAGACCTCATTGACGGAGCCGCACTCCCGAAGGGTCACGTGTATCCACTGTCCCGCACCGAAACGGAGACTATGGCCGCGTACGTTAAGGAAGCGCTGGAACAGGGTTACATTAGGCCCTCCAAGTCACAGGTCTCCTCGAGTTTCTTTTTTGTGAAAAAGAAGGACGGTGGTTTGCGCCCGTGCATCGATTACCGGGCGCTGAACAAGATCACCATTCCGTTCCGCTACCCTCTCCCTTTGATCTCTGCAGAGGTGGAGAGGATGCACGGGGCCCGTTTTTCACCAAATTAGACCTCAGGAGCGCCTATAACCTGGTACGTATCCGGGAAGGAGACGAGTGGAAAACAGCCTTTAGTACCACGTCCGGCCACTATGAGTATTTAGTAATGCCGTACGGGTTGATGAATGCTCCTTCAGTCTTTCAATCCTTCATCAACGATGTATTCCGGGACATGTTGTGCGAGGGCGTGGTGGTGTATATCGATGACATCTTGATATACACTGCCACCCGCGCCGATCATGTCTCGTTGGTGCGCAGGGTGCTTGTTAGACTGCTGGAGCATGACCTGTACGTGAAAGCCGAGAAGTGTCTGTTTTTCCAGTCGTCTGTGTCCTTCCTGGGGTATCGCTTTTCCAGCACAGGTGTGGCTATGGAGGAGCCTCACATTGACGCTGTGCGTAATTGGCCGACCCAACCACGGTGAAGGACGTGCAACGATTTTTAGGCTTCTCGAATTATTACAGGAGGTTTATCCGGGGCTTTAGCCAGGTCGCGGCTCCGATCACCTCCCTTCTGAAGGGGGGGACGACCCGGTTGCGGTGGACCGTGGATGGCGGAGCGGGCGTTTGTGGAACTGAAACACCGTTTCACCACTGCTCCGGTCCTGGCCCATCCCGACCCGTCGCTCCAGTTCATCGTGGAGGTGGACGCGTCCGATTGTGGGCTCGGTGCCATCCTCTCCCAACGGACGGGGTGTCGTAACACGCTCCGTCCCTGTGCCTTCTTCTCCCAGAAGCTCAGTGCGGCGGAGCGGAACTACGACATAGGTGATCGTGAGCTGCTGGCCATGGTTCGAGCCTTGTCGGCGTGGCGGCACTGGTTAGAGGGGGCTAAACACCCTTTCCTCGTCTGGACTGACCACCGAAACCTGGAGTACATTCGGGCAGCGAGGAGGCTGACCCCTCGCCAGGCAAGGTGGGCTATGTTCTTCACTCGGTTGTTTTTACTCTTACTCACAGGCCGGGAAGTAAGAACGTCGGGGCCGACGCGCTGTCCCGCCAGCATGACACGGAGGAGAGGCCAGTGGATGACGCTCCCGTGCTCCCGGAGTCGTGCATCGTGGTACCGGTGGTATGGGAACTGGACGCGGACATCGCTAGAGCGCAGCGTGACGAGCCCTCTCCGCCCACATGCCCTGAGGGCCGTACGTATGTGCCGGCGTCTGTCCGCGACCGCCTCATCTACTGGGCGCATACATCTCCCTCCTCCGGTCATCCTGGTATCGGGCCAACGGTGCGCGCCCTGGCCGGTAAGTACTGGTGGCCCACTTTAGCCAAGGACGTGAGGGTATACGTCTCTTCCTGCTCTGTGTGCGCCCAGAGTAAGGCACCTGGGCACCTACCTGTGGGCAAGTTGCACCCCTTGCCCATTCCACAACGACCATGGTCCCACCTGTCGGTTGATTTCTTAACTGATCTCCCCCCTTCCCAGGGCCAAACCACCATCCTGGTCGTTGTGGATCGGTTCTCCAAGTCCTGCCGCCTCTTGCCTCTGCCCGGCCTTCCTACTGCCCTACAGACCGCGGAGGCCCTATTTACACACGTCTTCCGGCACTATGGGGTGCCCGAGGACATCGTGTCTGACCGGGGTCCCCAGTTCACGTCCAGAGTATGGAAAGCCTTCATGCAGCACCTGGGGATCTCGGTCAGCCTGACCTCGGGCTACCATCCCCAGTCTAACGGGCAGGTGGAGCGGGTAAACCAGGAAGTGGGTAGGTTCCTCCGGTCCTACTGCCAGGACCGGCCGGGGAAGAGTTTCTGCCTTGGGCTGAATATGCGCTCAACTCTCTGCACCACTCCTCCACGGGCGTATCACCTTTCCAGTGTGTACTGGGTTAGCAGCCGGTCCTGGCACCCTGGAGGCCGAGCCAGACCGGTACCCCTGCGGTGGATGACTGGTTCCGGCGGGCAGCGGGCACGTGGGAGGCTGTGCAGGCTCGCCTCCGGCTCGCTGTCCGCCGCCAAAAGGTCTCTGCGGACCGCCACCGCAGGGAGGCCCCGGTGTATTGTCCGGGCGACCGGGTCTGGCTCTTGTCCAGGGACCTGCCCCTCCGCCTGCCCTGCCGGAAGCTGGCCCCGCGGTTTGTGGGGCCCTTTAAAGTCCTGAGGAGAGTCAACGCGGTGACATATCGCTTACGCCTTCCCCCTGACTACCGTATTAACCCCTCGTTCCATGTGTCTCTCCTC
Organism: Esox lucius; assembly: GCF_011004845.1. NCBI lineage: Eukaryota > Metazoa > Chordata > Actinopteri > Esociformes > Esocidae > Esox > Esox lucius. The sequence continues at coordinate 29,394,212 of NC_047573.1, read as the reverse complement.
AGGCCGGTGGTGGCTGATCCCCTTCAGGGGTGTGAGGTGCGGGAGGTCCCCCCCCCCCTCTGGACATCGAGGGGGCCCCGGCGTACTCCGTCCGCTCCATCATCGACTCGAGGCGCCGGGCGGGGGGCCTCCAGTACCTCGTGGAGTGGGAGGGGTACGGCCCGGAGGAGCGGAGCTGGGTTCCGGTGAAGGACGTCCTGGCTCCCGTCCTCATCCACGAGTTCCATCGGCGTTGTCCGGATCGCCCTGCTCCGCCTCCCTCGGGTCGGCCCCAGGGCCGGTGTCGTCGCCACGGCTCGGGCCGCGCGTCAGAGGGGGGGTACTGTGACAACTGCGCCCTCTGCTGCTTCACCTCCCCCTGCAGCAGACAGGCTCCAGCGTTCGACGTCACCAGCCTTCTGACACCACCTTCCATCTCATCATGCATTTCACCTGTGTCTTGTTTAGCGCACCTGGTCCTCATTCTCATCATTCCCCCCAGTATATATGTTCCCCCTGCTCCCCCTGTCCTTGTGTGTTATTGTTTCTATATCACAAAGAGCTGTGTTACGCTTCGCTCATCGACATTTATCACTCTATAATTAAAAGATACTACCACTACGCCGTTCTCCTGCTCCTCCTTGTTCCGCCCCCGAAGAAGTGACAGCCTGGTGACTTCTGTCCTCACTGGCAGCATGTGCAGGTCTTGGCCTCTTCTTCAACCTCTGCGTCCCAGGCCTGGCCACCTAGACGTAACGATGCCCAAGCATTTTCAACCTGTGCATGTCCTCTGTGTAGCTCCTCCAGTACCTGACCGTGCAGCATGGTTGGCACGATGATTAACCCCTCAAGTTAGGCAGCATTGCTGGATTGTCAACTTGTGCTTTCTGCTTAGGAGAGCTGGGGCTGCGGTGCCGCTGCGATTTTTCTTTCATGACTATTTCCCACACCCATGACAGCACTGAGCACTGTGTCTCCCTTTTTATTTCTTCTTACTGATTGGGAGTGTGTCAATTTGGTTGACATTGAAGACATCAACAGCATCCAATTTCTCATTGTGAGCCGGACAGACCTATACAAGGTGTATTTTCCTAACAGTTCAATTTTTTCGACTAATTCACATAATAATCTAACTAAACATCAAAGATTTGCTCAGGAAATCTTATATTGGCCGATTGTTTTCAGTGGCATTCGGGAAAGGGCATCAGCTTTTCTACAGAGCTCTGCCTTCTGTAATTGTGTTCTGACAGAATCTGGGCCACAGTGGCCAAAGAGGGGTTGTGCTGGTGAAGACCCAGTGTTGTTGTCAATAGGCGGTGGTCAGTAAGAACTTTGAACTGGCGGCCTTATAAATATTTATGGAATTTCTTCATGCCAAATATGATGCCTAAAGCCATCCGCTCGATCTGTGCATACTTTTGCTCTGCCTTGCTCAAGTCCTTGAAGCAAAAGTGATTGGCTTTTCATGCAATTCAGGACCATTTTGGAGAACACAGACTCTCCTCCATAGTGACACGTCACGCCAGTCTAAGTTCCAGGTTTGGGTCGTAGCCTGTCAATATTTCTAGCTGCTCTTTAGCCCTATTGAAGGCCGTCTCTCAGTCTTTAGACTGGTGCCAGCACTTACCCTGGCACAGCAGTGCATTTAGGTGGCCAGGATTGTAGAGAGGTTGGGAATAAATCTACTGTAGTAGTTTAAGAGGGCCAGAAACGAGAACAAGCGACTTGTTTTCTGGCACCAGTGCTCCCACAATGGCAATGTGTGCAGCCTTGCTGCATCAGTGTGGTGACCCAGGTATTCCAATGAGTCAGAGAACTACTAGAACAGCCCCACCCTTTCCCAGGGCAACAGTGCCCTCTTATGGCAGGACGCATACAAACATTATAGATTCAAATCATAATCCAAACCAAAAGGCAACTGAAAGGTTTAAGAGCTTTTCCCGAATTGTGCCAGACTCTTGTCATGACTTCCAGAATAACCTGATTTAACCATTGGGCTAAAAGAACAGAATCATTTTGACTGTGCAGATTGGCTGCCCTCCCGTAAGGCTGGGAAAGCCAATAGTCCAGAAGTGGCAGGACAGAGCTATACAAGGTGTATTTTCCTAACAGTTCTATTTTCTCGACTGACTAATTCACATAATAATCTAACTAAACATCAAAGATTTCCACAGGATATCTAATATTAAGATTGTTTTCTTTTGAAGGGCTTTTTTTCTCTGATTGATAGGAGAGAAAATGGGAAAGACAGAGCGTGGTGAAATATCAGTAGGTCTGAATCAAATTCATGCTGCGTATGTATAGGTTTACAGTAGTTAAATTCACAGCAGAACCTGTGCCCACAAACATCTAAATATGTAATGCAAAAAGATGGTGGTTGAAGGATTTCATACAGCACCAAGGCTAGCCTGTTTTACTTGACCATGGGAGTGTGCTACAGCAATGATTTGATTGAGTCCCAAGTTCTGCATCATTCTTCTTTCCAGTTTCTTCACCTAGATAATTGAGTTTAACAATAAAAAAAATATGTATGGCCACTAACTATGCCCAGAAGATGTAAAATCCTGTTAACATTGAGCAAGACAAATTGAATTCTTTATTCCTGTTATATCAACATTTGATTAAAGATACATACTTCCTTTTAGGTCAAAATCCACGCTTGCATGAGCCTTCTTAGACACGGTACTTCATGAAGGTACATCAGCTTGCAGAATCTAGATCAGGGGTTTTCATACCCACTAGCACACAGATCATGCCCCTGTTCTGGTAAACATCCTACATTTCACACACCCAATTTCCTAATACTAAATAACACTAATTAGAAAAAAGCTGCAGAGCGGGATTTAAATATGAAATAATTATGCCAGAAGATACTTTCCTAAAGGAACAACGAAAAAACATTGTTGATAGTTGTTCATGAACCAATAACAGAAATTGAATGAAATTGTTGGGGCACTTTGTACAACCGTTCGTTTATTGAACTCACTATTTCATATTAATCTGGGTTGACAAATATACACACAATTCCATTTAACCGGTCATGTCTAATGAGTCTGCAATAAGGTTAATGAGAAGACTGACAATAATGCCAAGTTTAACATAAATGTTTTAATGGTACTATTTACAAAAACAATTCTGCTTTTGATTAGATTAACTGCTGCAACAATTGGACAGGTACATTGACATCTTGCTTATAACTACAAAAGAAAGAAAAAAGCGATTGAATGACCATGGCATAAAAACAGGTGTACATTTATACAACCATAGATTTTGCATAGCAATTAGTTACAAGGGGAAATGGTGACGTGGTTATGACATTATGGGTAGGCAACAACACAACGCATTATTCTGCAACAAAGTAGTCTCTTTAGATCAGACTGATCTTCTGTGAAGGGTGTGGGGGGGGCAATGTTCTCAACATCAGAAATTTTCCCTTAAAACTGTAAAACCTGAGGTCTGGGTTGCAAAGAGCTGCTACAAATTAAATGAGGGAACACTGTCGGGTTGAACCAGAAACAACTAAATCATCAGCGAAGTAATAACATCTGCTGAGAATTCACCAGTGGATACCCTCATAGCCATGTTCGAAAATAAAAAAAACACTACTTGAATGCGTGATTTGACCATCTGCAATCAAGTTGACCACACTGACATGATACGCCAATGATGCCATTCTCAAGAGAGAAAGTGAACTAAACTGATACCAGGATCCTCCCCACTCGTCCTCTACCTTCCCCGGTGTGATGAGTCAGTGTAGACGCTGGGGGGATCAACGGCATGAGCACGGTGTAGCATGCGCCGGTGCTCCCTGTAGGGTCAGACAAGAGCTTAGGAGACACCCCGGTTTCCCTGGGCTGCGGTCAATCGTCAAACAAGACAGCAAGAGTTCAGGCGAACCGGATGCTGTATAGATACTTTTTTCTTTTTAGAAAAGGAATGATTATTGTCCATAACACAAAAAGAAAGCGACTTAGATAAACAAACAAAAACAACAAGGGTTGAGAAAGGAATAAAACAAAAATAGGCAAACCAACAAAACTACTTGGCAGTGAAAGAAGTGCTCCATAATTTCTGGTGCCCCCCCAGAGGAAAAAAGGACACACACAACATCCCAAATGTACCTGTTAATTGGGGAGAGTACGGGGACATTTTATTTGTCACTCCACTAGAAAATGTACATGGGAAATACAAGCAAACTAGTCAATAGGAAAGACACCCTTTGGCCATACTTCTTGAGCAGTTGGCAACGTAGTGCGTGACAAATATACACACCACGTATGGAACACCACAAAGCCCCACCCCCATCCATGTACATCATTTTAGCCTACAACAGAAATTATTTTTGTAACATCGTCATTTTCTACTTTTTTTTTTCTCTTCTCGCCAACAAAAACAAAAACAAGACCGTAAGGAAAGGCTTCTATCTTCCGCATAATGTTCACTAAAAACTGTGAAATAGTATTAGACTGGTGTTTGAATATCAAACAACAGGAACCCTTTAAATAGCTTGTTTTTCAGTTTGAGGTTCTGCTTGTTAATGCCAAAGAGGTGGAGGAGATGAGGAGGACCTCGGCTGGTCAGTCATTCATTGGTGGCTGTGGCCTTTTTGTCTGGGGACGTCATCGTCGCAAGGCATGGGGCTGTCTGTGTCGTAGCCTGTCGATGGGCAACCGGAGATGCTACGCTCACGAGCCCGCTTCATCTCCTCGCCTCGCTCCACCTCAGGCTCTGGAGCCGGGTCCTCTGGAAGGGGGAAGTTTCTGTGCTCCCACGGGGCCACCGTCTGTGCAGGGAAACCCTTGGGTCAGGTTCACTTCAAATGTAACAGCCAATCTAATGACACAAACTGATCTAAAACTGGTCCTTAATGGTCAATGCAAATGTAACAGCTAATCTAATGACACAAACTGATCTAAAACTGGTCCTTAATGATCAATGCAAATGTAACAGCTAATCTAATGACACAAACTGATCTAAAACTGGTCCTTAATGATCAATGCAAATGTAACAGCTAACCTAATGACACAAACTGATCTAAAACTGGTCCTTAATGATCAATGCAAATGTAACAGCTAACCTAATGACACAAACTGATCTAAAACTGGTCCTTAATGGTCAATGCAAATGTAACAGCTAATCTAATGACACAAACTGATCTAAAACTGGTCCTTAATGATCAATGCAAACGCTACAACCTGACATAACCAAATATCATGTAATCAAAACAGACTACTAGGCACAGCGAAGCTATAGCACACAAAAACGATTTATCCAACCATTAAAAAGGGGAAGTAGACCAACTTGAACATGAATCTCATGGTGCTTTTGTTACATTTACAGTTTATTCTATTGTTACTGGGAGTGTTTTTCAATGTGTTTTGCTCACCCTCTCCTCAAAGTTGAAGTCAGGTGTGGAACAGCGTGTGTCCTCGCTGGACAGTAGTCGGGAGTGGGAGTCGCGGGAGCACGGCGTATGGGGGTTGGAGGTTGCATCTGGGCTAGCCGGGCTGACGGGCGATGCCACGTGGCTGTAGTCATGCAGTGGGGGGCAGTGTCCTGGGTCAGGGGATGCCGGTTGAGGGGTGGGCGGGTTGGTGCCGCACAGCAATGGCGTGGTCCTGCCGTCCATGGACTTGTACGATCTGAGGGGGGGGGGGGGGGTTCATAGAACACAGGGAATGTGACACAAACAGGACTGAACATAGGACTACTCCTTTATAGGAGTGGTTCTCCAAACCCTTCTTAGGCATCACCCAGACACTCCACATACAGAGCTGGGGAAAACTGATTACATTTGGTCCATCAGGTGAACTAGTTCAGAGCTGTGAGGAAAATAAAGGACCTGGGGTCCCCGAGGAGGGGGGTGGGAGCTGCTATACAGAGCTCCCTGTCCTTATTCATCAAGATAAAGTTTTTGTGGCAAACAAATGACACTTAAGGCCTGTGGAAGTGTAAATACATACTGCGTATTGACAACATGGAGAATGTTTATATCCCAGAATGCAGGGCTTACATTGATCAAATCTTCACAGGCTCTGTCTAAACAGGTAGTCAACGCTGATGTCTCTTCAAGCCATTCCTTAGAGGTTTTCACAGACTTGTTTTCCAAAGCTTATGCAATTGTTTGAAATATCAATCAGTGGAGAGAATGATGACAGCTGGGCTGCCAGTGTAAACGCAGTGACGCGTGTAGCAAGTAGTAAACTGACCAATATGGGAATGAGGGCTCAAATCCCTTAGTCCAAATGAGATCAATTCCCCTTCATTTGCTCAGATGACTACCACACAAGGGAACTCCTGATGAGGTAGTGGGCTTTGTATGAGCCTGTGTACTGACCTGCTGCCCCTCCTTTTGGCGGGGGCCAGGGCCATCCAGGTCCAGCGGGAACGTTCCTGATCCTGGCACGGCTGATGAAGCTGGGAGAAGGCCGCATCTGAGAGGTCCTCCATCTACAAACAATGAAACCTGTTTATCGACAGCTCTTTAAACCATAAAGACTTGAGTTAAAGTCAGGGGTCATGCCAGACAAGAGGCTGTTCTCTGAGCAGGGCTTCAGGGACAAAGCTTCACCTCAGTGTCGTTTTCCTCTTCTGCCATGGGCTGGGAAAAGATGTCTACTTCCCGCCAGCTGGGCGTGAGGATCTCTTTATACTGGAGCTTCTCCACACGTGTAGTGGCCGCCACAGACATGGGGATCACAATGTTGTTGATGTCAAAGGAGCTCTCGCCTCGCCTCCTCCGGATGGGCTGCTAAAGGGAAGATAAAACCGTTTTAGATTTTACAAAGAACAGACAATAGTTCCTATGTATAATCAATTCAAGTCAATTATGTACAGGTATAAATTGAATTCAGTGAGGTGAAACGTTCAGAATGTCATACAGATATTATCAACCGCTTACACAACGCTCAGTTCTACATAAAATGACGTAAAAAAGTACTGGTTAAATCAGCAAGGAAATCCAGGTTTAATATAAAAAGGGGCCCTGCCTGAATGAAATGATACATATTTAAGTGAAGATGTCACAAAATTTGATAACCCATGGTGAAAATACAATACTTATCCTCTTAGACCCAATTACTGGATATCCCATCTTAAGAAGAAAAACTGAAACTTAAGCAGAAAAACTGAAATATGTGACCAGATTTGTTGTGAAAACGACGCAAAAATGTAGAAGATTACTACATCCATAGTAGCCAACAGTCATTAAAAGCTTTGACAATCTTACTGGTGCGTTGGAGAAGTTGAGGTTGTTGAGACCCATGGGCGTGGAGCTCTCCGAGGAGGTGGACAGCTGGCGGGTCAGCGAGGGGCTGTGAAGGGACGAGTGCATGCTGGCCAAGGACGAGCAGGGGCTGCCTGAGTCCAGGAAGAGCTTTTGGGTGGCTGGAGAGGAGGACAGGAAATGAATGTTACGGCCTGTTACACTTCCAACCATTCAGCAATACTACTGCAAATATACAGGTAGGAATTAATGAATTTGGTGCAATTGTCTGAGACCATTTACCTCTAATATGATTCCAGAAAAAGAAAATTGTACATAAATAATATCAATATCACAAATGTTAATCAGGGGGGAAAACCTCTACATTAACAAGGTCATTATATTCAGTATCGGATGTTCTCTTACAGTCGTGGCTCCTGTCCAGCAGGTGCTCGCGGGGCCTCTTGCGGCAGTAGGCCCGATCATAAGGCCCTGCAGAGGGGGAGGGGAGGCTGTGCAGGAGCCGCTCGGCCTTACAGAGGGCCTGGCCCTCCAGCCTGGCAGCACTCAGCACTGCGCCGCTGCCCTCCAGGTGGTGGTGGTGTCGTCGCTGAAGCTTCTCAGCTCGGCTCTTATAGTGAGACAGTCCTGTTGGGGGAGGGATGCTGTTATGGGGAGTTTTAGATTCTACACAGGTGGGGTCCATGTGTGGCTTTGTTTTAGGAGGCATGGGAATTAAGGTTAGATTCAAATATGGCAGCAGACATCCAATAGTGATAGGAAAAAGCACCTCCACATAAACCATTATTAGTGGTGTTTTTTTATATTTACAAAGGGAGCCAACTTTACAACGGGAGGCAATTTTAACCCCATTACTGATCAAAGTAATTATGTTTTTGTAGAAATATGGGTAGCAATGTTTGGAAGATTAAATAGCAATATAATCACAGTATTTAATGACAATTGTAAAAATGCAATTGACATTGTATCTGCACCTAAATACTGGCATAATATTGTACTGATTTCTTTTGCAAGTTCCAGCCCTTCTTTAGACAGTTTTATGTTCTTTGGTTGTGTTCCAATGTGTGACTGTGCTACTGTGTCCACAAGGGGTCATAAGTGTACAGCATAGTGACCAGAACAGTTTTAGCATGGACATCGCCATTGAAGGAATCAGCCATTTTAATGTAGTCAACTGGAAAGGAAGTCCCACATGATACTATCTGCTCATTGGAAAGGGTCTGCCAATGATCAGAGCATTCCCCTCTGAATTATTTTGCCTGGTAGGTAAATGATTAAGCTATATTATCTCTAGTGAAGATAAGGAAGTGATCAAAAGAACTGGCATTGATCAAAAGAAAAAGGACTACAAGCTTACCGTCTCGGTAACAAACAATACATGGGGATGGTTCCCAGCTTAACTCCTGGCCTGGTAGTTGATTGCATATACCAGTGTCACAGGTCTAAATCAGTCCCTGTTTGGACGGCTACAATGAAAGCTGGCAATACTGTGCACCCCCCTACTTTTCTTTGAGGGTGGTGCACCAACACGCCGGCATCAATGACACAAAAGGCTTGATCCGTGAAATGCTAAAACCTCTTCCCTGTACACCAGTCGCACTTGCTTGTCAACTTCATTTGACAATACTTTCCTATCATCATTCCCAAATAACAACCTAAGTACTCACTCAAATAGCCATTCTCTAAAACTGTTCATGAATCGCTTCACAGACCCCTAATGAAAGCAACTAGCTACTAACTAACGAGCCAAACTGCATGCACATTACATTACTGTGTTGCATTGGGGGTAAAGAGGGGGTAGAATACAGTTTTGCTGGATGTAGCACACAATGCCCCATGATAACACAATATTTGTAACTTTACAAAAATTCTCCTGAGTATTTGGTATAATATGCGCACTTTGGCACTGAATAGTTTTTCCGCAAAAAGTATCCCATGTATATTACAGTGTGGGGGCGGGGGTTGGGTGGTTGGATTTATCACACAATCCCTCTCCAATGCTAATGAGCACAAGCAAATTAACAACAACATCAAAATAAGATTTTTTTAAAATATTAGATATGTTCTCTACATTAAATTAAGCTTCAACCATTTCTCAACGCGCTCCACCTTATATTTTTTTACCTTATGTAAAGTAGTATACAAATAGTAATTGTTTCATTTATATTTCTCCCAGTTTTACCTTTGAAAATATACACAACATACACCAGAGTCTTATTTTAAAGGCAAAATACAAAAGCAGTAGGTCTTATTGTTGCTGCCGAATCTCTAATGTTGCCTGCACGACGCTAATCAACTGTAGCCAGTTTTAGCTTGAGTTGTAACAGTTGACTAGCAAGCTAGCTGAAGTCTTACCTTTTGTTGTTGCTCAGGCAATGGCTACCTTCTTTATATCAAGGTGACAGCCACTAACTGACAGTTTAACACAAACACGCGTGTGCACTGACAGCCGGTTACGTTTCTCTGACCTCCCTCGCTAGCTTGATACACGGCATGTCGGGTGCAGGATGTTGTTGCTCTGCTCTGATGCTCGTGTGATAATAAAGAGCGTGCGATGGTGAACTGTGCCCAGCTTGATTAAAAAAGTAACATGGAAAAAGTTTTTGTACCTGGATCTGTTTTTCTATGGTGGTGCATCACAATTTAGCAGCAGCGGGGCGCCACTCCGATTACAATAAGAGGGAAACACTGACTCTGGAGATCTGGAGATGAGACCCACCACTCTGTACACTCAACTGTGTATACTGACAGTTGGAGGAAACCCCCTAATTTTCCAAAATGGGCAAGTGTTTACTCCCTGACCATTTGTGGAAAACACCTCGCTTTCCACAGGCTGAGTGTGTCAATTGGACTTTGTGAGGGTTATTATGCACTGGCTTATACTCACTGTTTGCTGTGAGCGAGTTGGCCGTCTTGCTGTGCTTGTCTTTGGAAGAGAGCTTGTGTTTCAGCGAGAGCTTCTTGGGGGGCTTGCTCCTCTCAGGGGCCTTGCCCTGCCAGTGGCTCTTCATCACCTGCTGCAGCCGAAGGCTCACGCACACGTCTAAGAAGAAACAAGCCAGCGTTGAGCCAGGCCAGGATACGGACAGTGCAGAGGGGGAATGGAAAAGGGCCAAGGACGGTGGAGGAACGGGAATAAGCTTTGAAATAGAACAGGCTGTTTCCCCCAACATCTATGGCACAGATACATTTCTGGAATACGAGCTAAACGCTTTTAGCCTATCAGTCAACCAGAAAGGCAAAATCCCTACATTTCTAAAGTCACTCTTACTTGGAAGTAACATTAAGATCATGTTAAGCAAAAGGAGCCTAAACAGAACGTTAAGGTTCTGAAAGGACTAAAGTAGTAAACACCAAAATCCACAAACCCAGTTTGTCTAAACAAATACTTACTATATTTCAAATATTTATATAAGGGATGGACCAAAATATCAGACAGCAATCAGTATTGGCCAATCGCTTTAAAACGTCCAATTACTTATGACTGATTTAGCCTTTGTCTGTTTCAGTTTGGCTTGAGTCATGCATCCTACTGTTCTATAATGATGTATTCTTTGTCGTAGTTTTGTTGATAAAGTCTAATACTTCTACACTAAATGTTAATCAAGGCAATGAATAATGTACAAATACAGAAAATTATTCATATAATTTAAAATTTCTCATGCTATGTTTCTTTTTTGAGTCTTGATATTACAGCACAAATTACTTCAGTATGACAACATTTAGGGAAATTCGAAACCTCCCAAGAAGCACCATGTTTATTTAATGCCGGGGTCCACAGGTATAAAAACAACAAATCATTGGCATTGACAATCATGTTAAAATCAATGTGCTATTGGTACTACCCAATTTTCCTAACAATGCATCCCTCCTATGTTATAAATGTTTGAGGAATGTCTGGAAATTGTAGTGGAAATCTCTTCTAGAAGCCTGACAGTGGAAAGTAGAAAGGATGGTCCCAGGCTGTGGAGCTTCCAGAAATCAAACCTGTGCTCCAGGCTACTTACCGTCTGGGAGTGAAAGGATAGGGTGGACAGCTGGGTCCAGACGGGAAAGGCGCTCCAGGGAAGGCAGGTCGTACTGGGGTTCTTCTCTGGGGGTGCTGGGCCGACCACCACATGTAACACAGGAGGAAGGGTTGACCCTGCAGAGGCACGTGGCAAGGCTGGTCCTCTGGAAGAGACAATTCAGATCAATCCATTTAAAAATCGGTCAAAATAGCTAATATAAATGTTTCGTTTGATTGTTTACAGACTAAGTTACTTGCACCCAAGTGACGTGTGACTAGAATAATTAGGGGGGTAAATTATCAAAAGGTTCCATAGACCTCGAGCATATATCCACAATTAATATTTTAAACATAATAGCGTTCATATTCAGATGTAAGCCATTATGTTCATAAGAGGTGCAATTACCATCATGGTTCTAAAACTCATCTATAAACAAAAACAAATCCAACGCAGAAACATTTATAAAATGTAACCCTTCACTAAAACTTATTTGGGGAAAATGTATGAACAGTTCTAAGGTCCATTAGATTAATAACTAAATACTGGTTGAAAAGGGGCAATCTGCATTTGCTGAATCCATTTTAGGTGATCACTTGAATGAAAGCCATGCGATTCTTGAAGATATGTCTCCTAAATAGGGATGCGAATCAGTACATTATTGACACTGAAAAACTGTCAGGTTGACAAACTATTCAAGGGTTTCTAAAGCGATGAAGGGATATATAAAGAGCCTAACCGGTGATAAACATTAAAAGGAGCACTGTGTAGAATCCTGCTTCTAAACAACATGACTTGTATCCTAACCCTCCCTTACAGAACAAGACAAGTACTTGGAGATTACAAGTCACTGAAAACTAATAGAAGACCGGCGAGAACGATTCAACGCTGAACACGTCAGTCACTGATTCATTTTGTAGAGAAAGATTTCAAACAGTAACTCAATGTTTTCACATCTATGCAACATGATGAACAGTTCTATAGAAATTACGTTAGAGCAGTTGCATAGGTCCAGTATCACTGAATAACGGCAATAACAATGTTTTTTTTGTTGTTGAAAGTATCGGATATTTCCAAACTTGAGGTAAACAATTACACTAGTAATAAAGCAATTACTGTATTGCAAAGCACAGCTGAGGGAGCATACATTGACATTATTCCCATTTTTCATCAGTCTCAGTGAAGGGAGACAGCAGATGATCCCGCAACCACATCCCATCCTTGAGACTTACCAAAATAAAGAGCTTCCAGCTGACAAGAAACTTAACAGGCACAGCATTGTCTCCCTCAAGCACCAATTCAAGTTGCTACTACTTAACTAGAGAAAATTATTTAAATAACAATGAATACCTAATGATACATTTTGCAACTCATCAAGTTGCAGTGCTCATAGGAAAACGAGGGGAGGAGGGCCATAACAGCTTTAGTGAAAACTAAAATGTATCACATAAAGAAAAGTATAGATAATGCAGTAGTTAATATTTTGACACGTGTTCTAGATATTTATATTATTTACATATTTTGTTTTTCCTGGTATCCGGTCAGGAAGCCATCATTAATGTTAAACCATACTAAAATAGAAAAAGAATAATTGAGGAAGAGTTGTGCCATTGGCTTCTGGACAACAAAATGTTGGTTTGAAATTGAACTGATGGCCTTAGACATACAAAATTGCCTCCATGTTTCTAGAAGCACATTTTGGTTAGTCTACTTTGAAGGAGACAAAAATTTCACATAATATGAAGTAAAACTTCCTTGTATCAAACAATTACCAGGGGTTTCTCTGTCGACAAATTAGGCAAAGGTGGACGCCCCTCCGTGATATATTATGAGAGTTTCCTGGCTACACACTCGGAAAAAAGACAACCGTTATAGTGTTAAAACTGCCCAGTTGTTCATGTCCACATACAACTGCACACTACAATTTCCTCCCAAATAGCAACCAATTCACATGTTTACATATTAACATGTTACATATTTTTTAAACATATGTACCCTCATTTTCTGTTCACCGCTGCCTGTCGGTGACTAGTAGACATTATATGGTTCATGTTTGCCTGTTTTACTAAGGCCCCAATCACACTGGCGCCACAATGCTTCTAGCATACAGAGCATATCATTCCCTCCATTATGTCTTTATGCCACCAGAAAACATTTAGCCATTCAGTGTCAAAACCACTGGCTCTATGTTTACTAGAGTATCCAGGATTCACATGAAAAATATCAAGCTAATGAGTGATTTCATAAGTAATCACAGTCAATATTACATTATTCTGTTTCAATGAATAAAATTTGCACGTCGTTTATCTCCCTCTCGACTACCTTCAGCTGTAATAGGCTCTGCTGCTTGCACTGATCCAGTGTCTTCACATTTTCACATTTATATATTTATATTTTTAGTGACTTAAATATGTTAATTGTATATTTTTACACTATATATTGCATATGTTTTTGGTGACACTACATACCTTAAACTGATTGTCCTTTGAACAGGCACAACAAAAAAAATTCTGTAATTCTAGGCTACTAGAAGTAATCTGAAACAATAGAAACATTTGCACTTGACGTAGTTTATGAGTTATTATGTTTGATTTAAATATCTTAACATGCTTGGGTATAATTTTTTTTTTTAGGATGCACATGTTTTCCACAATGTCAGGACCAGTTTGGTCTTTTGTATGGTCCTTTGCCAGATTGTATTGACAGTAAACTGAAAAATCGACCATGGACGTAAAAATAAATAAATAAAAAGGATCAAACTACATTTTCTATAGCCTACTACCCCCTACCCGTAAATCGACCCGCCCAAGCCCATTTAAAGTAGCCCAATTTGTGGGGAAACCACCACATCTAGCAACAGTGCCAATATGGAAATCTTTTCTTCTATGGTCATATTTGATGCAGTATTTCGCTGGTTTTATGTTTGATCATGTTTAACCATGCCAACACAGCGGCGGTGTGAGATTTTGGGGAGGCGGCCAGCTTTGAATTTTGAATGCAGGAAAAACCCTGATTACATGTTCAAAATGCAGGCTCTATGTTATGAGAGTGTGTATATCAATGTGTGTAGACTGATGAATAACGACTCACTAAAATACAAGCACCTATTTATTCCATGAAATGCTCCTCGCATCTCTGCTGGCAAATCGACTAACGGTTAGCCATTAACATCCCTACTCATGAGCTTAGTTCACCGATGATGGTCCATTGACCACATTGTCTTGAGGGGGGAATATCGTGGCATGTACACATCTATAAATAGTAAGAGAGATGATAGATGTAGTAGAGTTCTGCTCATGGAGCAGTGGTCTGGATTCAAATCCATGCTGCACCGGAGGCGGCGTTTTGGACCACCGGATCACCCCAGGCAACAGAACCCCAAACCAACCCTAACCCCAGAAGGACCAATATACCTATTAGTCCTGCAGGTGTTATTTCTCAAGGATCATAGCCAACTCAAACACCAGAATCAATAACACATTACAATGTCAGGTACAATAAACAAACAATACAAAATAAAAATGAACACCGGGGAAAGGAAGTTAAATGAAAGATGTATATTGGTATATTGGTTTTCAGGGCTGGGCATGGGGGAAGGCAGTCTGTATCTACATGATTCTGCAGAAACACACCTTGCCATTGAGGTTCGGCACTGTGTTGGGGTGCACGAGTCGCCGACGACGACAGTTGAGTAAAGGCCGCGTGCGGGCTGCCACGCAGCTGCTGTCAGTGGAGCTGGGCTGGTGTTTGGTGTTACTCTCTGTGACCCTGGAGAGGAGATAAGAGGTGAACTGTGGAGGACGAATCCTCAAATGGGTAAAAGCTTTATAGGTTCGAAAATAGGAAACATGAGGGGTCCTGAACAGAGTAGGTTAGTCTCTGGTATTTAAGTTGTATTTTACAAGTCAATTCAGAACAAATATTATTTAAAATACCAGCCTGGCACTTGGAAGGTAAACAAAATGTTAATTACATTGGTTTTAGATCTCCACCTCAATACACTTACAAAGCAATGCTGAAAACAAAACTATATCCTAATCAACCATCCATTTTTCCTACAGACTATGGCATAGCGACCTAACCCCTCATCTTCATAGGTTCTACTTCCAAAGTAATGTAATAAAAGAACCCAGATTTAGCAGTGTGTGTACCTGTTGAGGACCCCGTTGACCGGCCTGCCGTTCTGCGTTCGCCAGAGACCAGACTCCGCAACGGTAACATGACAGTCCTGGGAAGAAGCCTCGGCCTTCACTTCTGCCCCACTGACCGCAAACACGCTGGGGGCCGTGCCTCCCAGCTCCACTAAGCCCTGAGGGGTGGTCACATGAGATCCGTGAGTCGATGACAGAACATGGTGTATAGGCCATCGTCTGCAGTGAGACACCAATCCACACCCTTCATATGGATTCATATACCAGAGCCCTATACGAAGTGCCTGGTTTAAAGAGTAACCAACGTAATTGAGGATAGCTGTTACAGCATCTCAGTAGGGCTGGGTGATGTCTGGATTTACACATTGTAAGAACAAACTGTTCAAACATGAGATTGTTTTATATAAAAAATAATAATAGGTGAGAGCCCCCATGCACACAGTTATACATTTGCAAGAATAACAATGCATTATCATACGTTGCTAAATAATTAAATGCCTCTAACTGTACAACTTCCTATGAGGTAGAAATGTTATATGTGTAACTACTTACATAAAACATTCATAAAGAATTATTATTATTATTATATTATTATAAACAGATTTTTTAAATCTACAGTTGCCCGATAGTGATTTCAGTAGCTTAGATAGGGCTATGTATCCTCTTGTAGCCCAGGTTATACATAAAAATACCAGAAATACATTATATCTATTTCCCTTTTAAAAACAGATAGGGCTATTTAGTGTCCTTATCAGGTATTTCATTATTTCATAGGGAAACTATTTGCGTCATTGGTTTTCCTTTTAGGCTATAGTTCCCAACAGTTTCACTCACTGTCATAGATTGCTTTATGCTTAACAATAAAACATTAAAAACAATGGCTGGGTTAGTGACAAAGAATCATTTGCCTATATGAGAGTTTCCTGGATTTAAGCAGAATGATATAGGTGAGGCAGAAGACAAAAGCGAAGCCAGCATCTGAAAACCCAGCATCCTGCGGAGATCGCCACTCTTCGGCGAATGGTGGAAAATAAATTAGGGTCGCTTCTCACTCTTGGCAAACGTCACCAGGAAATACATGCATCTGTGCAACATGCAGTCCGTCTGAACACCCATTCAGTACGGCCGACAATATTGACATGCCACTCCCAAGCATTCTTAAAACAAAGGTGAACATGCTGATTTAACTATTATTAATATGCCTGTTTAGTTCAACTTTCAGCATTAAATAAGAAAATGCATAGGAAACAAGTCATTTATAAAAAAAATATTATTGGGAGAAAATTATTTTAATTTCGGCAGGTTTTACTTGAATTGGTAGGGTATTTAAGAGGTATAAATAAATCATGTAGGAAAATCATGTGCAGGATAATTTTTGTTGACTTTAATTACAAGTATAATTCTAAGCTCTCGTAAATACATTTGTGAGAACAACTTTCTGCTTATTGAAACAGCAGTTGAAGGCAGGATCTATTGAATATAGCGCAATTCACTGAAATGAATCTCTTCAAGATAATGAATACTGGAACTGCATTTACCAAAGTCTACGGATGTTTTTGCTCTGCAAGAAGCGATTTCCAACAGAACAATGCTTTTGGGTGATAATTGGAGATTTGTTTAAACTCCCTATTCAATAAATTGTTTTGCAATTTTCTTTCTCCCTCACATTACCATCACTTTTTGAAATGGAATGACATTTGTAAATCATAAAAGGTAGACAGAAAAATAATGACAAATTTTGAACTGCTTGCTTTAATTAATTTACATTGTTCTCATGTCTTATTCACCACATTTGTTTTCATCATGAAGCCTATGGCATATGGGTAACTAAGGGAATAGGCTTTTTGTCGATTTATGCTGAGTATTGCTCACGGATCTGGAAAATTGCACACAGACTGTGTTAGTCAGGTTCAAACATCATATTTGACATTTTGATGCCATTGCAATCCATGATTTCTG
This sequence comes from Esox lucius, assembly GCF_011004845.1. Lineage (NCBI taxonomy): Eukaryota > Metazoa > Chordata > Actinopteri > Esociformes > Esocidae > Esox > Esox lucius. The sequence continues at coordinate 29,376,891 of NC_047573.1, read as the reverse complement.
CCATTCGTCGATAGATGTTACCATCTAACCAAACGTCTTTCAAGTAATGGAAAGGTTGTTGGTATGAATCCTCTAGTCGCCATGATAAAAAACATGTTGACGTGCCCTAGGGCAAGTGAATAAACCCTCTACAGGACATTTATTACAACGCGGTACGTTAAGCCACAACACTGAGACAATACTGTACCTTGTTGGTGCGGATCTGTCGGTAGACGTCCGTTTGCTGGCGAATGCGGTACTCTAGGTCTGAGATGTGGGCCTGGAGCCAGTTCCAGTGGCTGATGATGGAGGCCCGTTCGGCGGTGTAGCGGCTCTCCGCCCGCTTCCATCTGAAGCAGAAAGACACACAGACACACTGGGGTGAGCCAGCGTTTGACACCCACTGGACTGCTACTGTGCAGTCGGATCGATTGTTTTCTCCAACACCCACACACACAGATGCAGAGGCTGCACACTATTGCACACACATTACACTGCCTGCTTCAACATTGGGCAATCCACAACTCACAAAAAAAGGCCAGTTTCTAGCACTATTCAACTCCAAGGACAAATTATACCACAGGACATCTTATTAAAGAGGAAAATGATTCAAAGGAAGATGGATTGCAACAATTGGAAATCAGGCTGTGTTATCCAACAGCTCCCACAGGGGGTGCTGGTTTATTATAATAAAGCCAAAGCCATTGAGCAATACCTGAAAATAATGACTAGTAAAGACAGCACACAGCAGCCCAATCCTTCTCATCCAGATATTTTCTGTCTCAGACATTAAGAATTAAAAGGAAATGGTCACATGATCACCCCATCCAAATGGCAAAGCTCATGTTCGCAAAACCGCAACGCACATTGTCTCAGACATCACCACCAATTACAATCAAAAGGGGTTCATGTGTGCTGCAGGTTGTTTGGTAAGGAGGAAGTACTGCTATGATTCTATAGGCTAAAACAATAGTCACTCACATCTACCCAACCAATGGCATTTGAAAAGGTGAGTCTTTTCAGATGGACAACCATGTGACTGTTGTCCTTTAAGAGAAAACCGGTGCTCCCTTCCAGGAAGGGCAGGCTACGGAGGTACGGTAAGAGGTCAGAGAAGCAGAGGTCAGTGAGCACTAGCCCAGGGCTCTAGACCACTCAGCACCCTGGAGAGCAAACGGCTGGGTTGGCCAGCACTGCTTCAACATTCATGTGGGAACACACAGCTGATTCCACTTATTCTGCACACTTCTGGATCTGAACCGGGTAGGTGCAATACAGCAGAATTATACAATCTAGCTCAGAGGTATTCAAACCAGACATTTCACAATTTTGTTGTAGCCCTGTACAGGCACACCTGATTCACTAATGAAGGGCTTAATGACTAGCTGACAAGTCTAGATCACGTGCGCCAGCTCTGGAACACATCAAATGGATCGGCTGGGGGTGCCTGAGAGTTGAAGACATCAGTCATGGAAATAATTAGCAGAAAGCTCTTTTGTGGGGCGGCAAAACTTTAGGGGCAGATCAGGAACGAGCAATACAGTTGTTTCATCTCTGAGGTGTCCATCTTCGATTTGAACTGCCAGGGCTGTAAGAACCTGATCAGTGGTATTGGCTAAGAAGGATTAGAAATTGGAGTGCCAGCGAGTCAGAGTTTGGAGAGCAGCAATCTGAAAAAAAAAGTGAATATTACTGGCAGTCAGATAGGAAACTATAGTTGTATTCAGTCCAAGGGCACAACGGCCACAAGGCATGGATTGGGGGGGAGCATTACAGCCAAACAAAGGGCTGTGTTTTCACAGGCAGCTCCCTTCTAATATTTTCTCCCCAGTAACTGATCTTTTGACTAATAACATCAGATCGTTTGACATCCGATACTTTTCAGAGTGAAGACTACTGGTCAAAAGACTTGAAGGGAGGCGGTGACAGAACTGGGCGATCTGTAGAAATACAGCCAACAGGGACACGGGCCTGCCATTACCCTCTCAGCTTTAGAATCAGGAGAGGATTGATGACCCCCCCCCTCCCCCGTGGTATAGGCTAATGTATCTGAATTGTGATCAATACAATCATTACAGGGTGTACACTTCAGTTCTACTTCCAATTAACACCCATTGAAAAGCTGGTGAGCAAAACTGGAAAGACAATATTCCAAAGAATAGTAGTGCCTCACTCAACAGGGCAAAGGGCATTGTAGGCAAAAATGTGAAGTATGGATATTGCCTATTCTAGTCCAAATCTTCAGGAAGATCTGTAAGGTTAGGTTACTTTCTCCTGAATAAGCCTGTATCTAGTCAATACACATGTATCTCATTTACATCTCTAGAAGTGGGTTGAGAAGAAATCTATAAAGATAAATAGTGAAGGGTTATTTTTTTAACTTCATTTTTGGTTCTTAGCATTAGCTAGTGTTTGTTCCCTCGATTGTTATCAAAACCGTGGTCATTTGCATTCTACAGCTAGTCCCCAATCTTTACATTTCAGTCCACCCTGCAGCCATTTTTATGGAAGTCAATTCAGGAAAAATTAGTGTTATGGGGGTTTGCTTAAGGCACAAAAACCAATCCCCCACCTTCTCAGTTCAGGGATTTTAACCAGCCTTACATTTACTGCTATTGCCCGCAATAAGCATATTTCTTTCCAATAATTCCATGAAAGTTGGCCGAGGGTAGACCAGGGGTCTAAGCTTTTGCTCCAGATGCACATAGTGCTGCAACATGGGTTTGAATCCAGCCCCGTGCTCTTTCAACAAAACCTCTTCTGCCACATCCAGGCTATTAAAGCCATTTTTCTTTACATTTAAAAATCCATGACTGATCAAAACTAAGCTTCCCATGGGTCGCGCTTGTCTCAGCTTCAGAGCATATAGAGAAAATGTGTCTGGAGCATCAAATCACGAAATATAACATCAATACATACAGATGGATGACATTGTCATTGCACCGACTTCTCATTGTGTCACTACACTGGAGCAGAGCCCTGGGGCTGTCCCTATGAGGGCTTCACCCCAAAACAGACAGGCCTCAGCAGTATGGATTGCACCAATCATTCAGGGACCGGTGTGCCCTGCACCCTGACTGCTGAACTGCCGTGGAGGACCGGTTGGTCTAAACCCACGAGGTTGGTCCATTCACACCCCATCAATAGGAGGGATGGGGGAAAAGACACAGAGCAAGTGAATCTCAACTGCATTATCCTGACCCACCCTAAGTTCCCTTCCACCAGATCTTTTAAGTCCCCTGTGCTTTGAAGGGAGGAGAAACATGAGGAATAAAGAAATACATTGGAGCATCACTGAGTGTATGCTGCATTTTGAATGCAGTATTGGCCACTGCCACTCAGCAGTAGGCTGAGCTAGCTGGCAAACAAAGTGAGGCCATGTGGCAGAAAGGTCAGAGCAAAGGGGACAGAAGATGGAGGGTAGAGACAGTGAATTTAATTAGTCTAATAAGAGGACAAGCCTAGATCACATTGATTAGGAGCATGTTGGAAGGTTGCAGACTGAAATGTCATGAATACAGCAGATCCTTTTTCAAACTACAATCCAAAACATGGTACCCTGCAGAGTTTGTCAACATTTACGTTTTTCACGAACGCCTCTTATATAGTACTTCTCAAACCACTCCTCTTGACAACCCCAAGCACTCGACAAATCTGATACTAACCATTGGGGCAGCGAAGAACATGACTGTAGAACATTTATGCGGCAAAAACAAAGCTGAATAGGTACGCTAGCACTGGATTAGTTTCAGCAGTTTAAGCGACAGGGGTCCCTGAGGAGGGGTTTGCGATTAAAACCTGCTAGATCCAAATCTATCAAAGCCATATCCTTACCTTGCATTGAAAACTGCTTGCTTGGGGATGAATGACCTCTGTAATCAATAAAAGTCGAGAGGAGGCTGATAACTGACAAGGGAAAATCCTTCCAACACACAAGGAACTTCCAACCAGCTTCAGACCCCAACCGCCCCCAATTCCATTTCGACAGCAGTACTCACCACTAGCTTGTTTTCGCCAGCCAGCACATTCCTCAATGAGGCACTTCCCAGGACACAGCACACCGGTTACACACAGGAACCATCCTTCAGTAACACCTTGGCCTACAATGCCAACACCACCAGACAAAAGACCTCCACCATCGGTAGCATATGGTGGAATCAGACACCAGAGAAACTGTCATTCAAGCATTAGCTACTAGCAGAAAGAACTAGTGCCTCAATCAAAAATAAATGTTTCTTTACCATGTCTATATAAAGTAAGCTTACTTGTTTTCTCTTTCAATTCCACAGATGCTAGCAGTGCAGCTGCTTGTTTTGTTTTAGGGATTAAATAACATTACCCAGACATTTGGGAAAGAAAAACAAAATGTTTCTCTTCAATTCAGCTATCCACCTGTGGTTGACAGTCAGATTGGAAGGACAACTTGCGCCTCACCCATCACCGCTGCAGAAAGGCAGAGAGGACAAAGTGGTTTGGTAAAGTCTGCCAGCTTGTTTACATCTACATGGTCAATTGGTATTGGCATACAATTAAAACCCTAGACCTTTTAGTGCCTGGTGAGATTAATCTGTTGTGAAATATGGGATATGAGCCTTTTTTTAATCAGGTCACATAGTAGTTTGATAAAAATCTCAGGAAAAACTCCTGACCTTGAGAAGGAAGAAAACCCTATCAAAGAGCAGCAATCTGGCACTTGTATATATGAACGGTTTATTGAAGGGATTTCCTATATTCAGACGGGAGTTGGCAATATGGCGAGACAGTAGAACTCAGGGACAAGATTTTTTTAAATCCAGGTTTGCACTGAGAAACACTGCATGTGAATGTAGGCCTAATAAAACAAAAGTAATATTGATTAATTGATTATTGATTAAATCCAATGAATGATTTGGATTGAAGTTGTCTAAGGAGTGGCACAAACGCTGCTTCAGCAGTTTTTCTCATCAAACACTTTACTCTCTACAGATAATTTCAGTTGATCAAAGCTAAATATTGCCTTATTTAGACTGGTAGACTATAATGTTAAAAAAAAGAAGCAAATTACAGTGGCAGACTTCACAATCCCACAAACCCATGTGCTAGAAACACTATCAGTCTGTTGACCCTGAGTCAGACGTACAGGCTGTATAAGTAGGAGTGAACGCTGCTCCAGTTTGCCAGAATACAGCACATTGGATCACTAATACTTAGCTGGAGGTACCGAAAATACGTTTTTGTTCGGGTTGGTTAGTAGTGGTTTGTTTATATCCAAGCAAATGGAGTAAATCGGAAAGCGGCCATTGAGTTTTGAGAATGTTCCTTGGTCTTAGCAACCTGTGATCTCTTGTGAACCTGGTGAAGACATAAGGCCGGCATTCTGATGTGATGGATGAACATGTGATGACAAATCATGAGGTAAATGGGCCTAAAACAACATTTCCCCTCAATGCCTTGCATCTATGCATGTTATTAAACTGAACAATGAGGTGCGGTGCTGCTCCATCTGAATCCATGCTCTGGCAGTCTCCTGCAGATGCATTCGGAAATCACTTTGTCCTTTCATTAGATTAAATGTCATTGTGTCTATGGATGTTATTTTTCGCATTTCTGAGTTATTAATACAAAAAGATAGGTTTTCCCTCGAGGAAGGCACGTGAGCTCAATTGTACATGCAAGTTGCTCTGGATATGAAAAAGAGTACTCTAAAACAAAGAAACAATAAGCACACTGTCAATGCCATACATTAGAATAACTAGGTTCGGGTGCATGTCAATGCTGGCTGCATGACTTCTCACTCATAACGTTGCTGAAAACTTTCTCAATGCCACCAAAATTAAGTCTCAAGTCCAGCGGATACCTAGAGTTTATTTCATACCAGTTTTCATTTCCTGTAAATGCTGCTGTTACAAGAGAACACGGCAACGTATTGGTTTGTGTTCCCCATCATACTGAAAAAAAGTCTAAAAAGCAGAGTACCCTATAATAGAAGTTAAATATTAGTGGCAAAATAAACAATCCACTAGTCAGTAACAATTGCCCCTATATTTTATGTTTCATTTCCCACAATACACAGCTGGGCAGGCCCCGAACTATCACTCCCCCAACCTTATATAGAAGACCTTTAATTTGGTTTCCACTGACTTATGATAGATGCCGCTTTACAGGCATTTGCGTGCTACAAAAAAACCTACATTTTTTCCTGTCCCCTTCGGTCCAGACTAAAATATGATGGTAGTTATAGCACCAGTACATTTCAGATAAAACCTCACCGGTTTGGCCCACCCCGAAAACATGGAAATCTCAACACATAAGCTGCTACAATTTATTATTCATTACATTTTAAAAGGTCAGATTAATGTCAACAATAAGACGAGGGTAAGAGACAAAACATGTAAACATCCCATGGTACGACGTGGACAATACATCAGCATCAATCACCATGAACCATACTGGCTCGATGGAAGTTAAACTGAAGGAACATGACAACAGAACATCTGCTACAGCAAATTTTAGTCAAGTCACAGGTTTTCTAAACACATGGAAATTGGGCTAAGTATTAGAGAATTCAGACATCAAACCCATGCTGGACGTTAAAAGAAACACAGATGACATTTGCAGGTGGTGCTCGCGTGGCGATTTCAGACAAGTCTCCTATCTTTAGAGGAAACGTGAACAGGAGCCGCCGCATGAGGGCTGGATCAGAGGCAGAGGGTGGGGGCATGAAGAGGGTCAAATTCAGCTGGAGAACTGCAGTCATTACATAAAGAGAAGGGGTTATGTAACGCCGGCTGTGGGTTCACGTTGGGGAGGAACTCGGCAGAGCTGAACAAACCCAGATGTGTCGAACAGGACGGAAACCTGTACACAGACAGAGGGGGTCGAATATGGGCCTACACAGTAATGCTGAGCAATAGCACCAGCTCTCAGCCACAGTCTGATTAGCCGAAGAACTCGGTTTGCATTTGCACTCAAGGCCCATGTAGTAAATAGAGCACAGAAACATTCTAATTAAGATCCTGAAGTCAGCTTGAATAAGTGAAGATGAAGACTCAACCTTACAGCAGAACTGCACAATGTTTGGCGTGTTCTATTAACTTACAATGGAACGCGATGAGGCCGATTGCCTAGAGGAAAGATCTGTCCAGTAACCTAAAGGTTGCTAAACCGAATCCACGAGCCAGTTAGGTGAAATAAATAACAGTTGTTTTGTCCCTGAGCATGGCGGTTAAGCCTAACTTCTCCCCAGATTGCTTTTGTAACAATGTTTCCTCAGTCAACCCACCCTTTCATGTGATGAGATTCCTGACTCAAAACCAAGCCAACACACGTTTCTAAATATGGGTAGATATCGACCACGGTACAAGACTACTACAATAAAAGGTGCCATCGCCCAACTGAAGTCAGACCTGCTAGTATTCATATATAACAGTAGTAAGGCTCCATCATAAGCAGGGTAAACAGGTCAACAGTGTCAGGGGTATGTAAACCTGCCTCTACTTTATAGGTCAATGCGATAAGATACACAGTAAACATACTGTTGTGACTAATAAGCTGTCCTGGTCTAGTTAGTGTTCATTACCATTTCAAGAGCTAAGGATATGGGCTGGGCAAATTCAAAACTGCAATCCCACGTTAGATACGCAGCTAGTTTTCCTTCCGGACCTCTAAACCAAGGAATGATTTACACCTGAGATATCGGGTGCAATTCATTCAGGTTGAAGTGATAAACCAAAGCTTAGGAGCTGATACATATGCAAAAACAGCACACATCAAGCTATGAATGACTGTTTGGGTGGACTGGGAATTATTGGATCTTGGCTGTCCCTTATCTAGAAAAACCAAGAACAGCAGTGAACCTTTACCCTGTAGAAAAAGCCCAATCAACTTCCTATTCCACATAGAAAAAGCTAGACTGAGACCACAAAACCTTTCACAAGACAAACCCACTTCCTATGCTTACCAACAGCAAAATATAGTGGTATTTATCATGCAGTCAAGTCTGCACATCACCCACCCATGTCATCTTTATGCTTACGCCAGAATCTCTGGCTTCTCTGTAGGAATACATGCATATACTCAGGTCAAGGGTCCAAAAGGAACAGGAAGGTGCTGATATTCATCTCATTTGTTAATAATCTACCAAATGCCTGTTAGTTAACCAGGTCCATGCCTCTTACCCACCTGGCTGCCTATTTTCACTTAAATACATTATGCAAAATGAGCCACACTGGCTTGTCTCTTACGTCTGGAATTCGTTTGCCGATCCCCTGCTGAGGGAAATCCAAATGAGATGGTAAAGAGTGTGTGGAAACGTGAAAAATACATCTTTACGATGAGATGCAAAAAGAAATGTTACCTCCCTTGGTTGTAAACCTATTCTAAGCCTCTCTCTGTCCGTCATTCTGATGAACAGTACAGGCCATGGCAGTACACCACTGGGAGGGATTTAACAATCAGGGCAACCCTGGTTCTGGTATGCCACAGGCACTTGATGTTTTGGATTTAAGCCGAGCCTTGAAGACCAGCCGTGTTGAATTAAGGCAATCGCTAAACTGATCAATTACCTGCAGCCAACAACGAAAAGGGCTAGACCACATTCATACTCCCCAGCATATATGGTATAACTACCGCAAAACAACATTCCCATTCGACCACGACACTTCACCCCCTGCCCACCCCTGACTCTACCCAAGGAGGACACCTAGCTGTAGAAAGCACCTGCTAACCTAAATAGAAGACAATGCAGATGAACTGGAAGAGCACAGACCGAGGTCTAGGTGACAGCAGGAAAGATGAGGAAGTCTTTTATTGAGTAGAATATTTGGACAAACAAAATGTCACCGCTCTGATTTGCAGCCTTTCCGCCAGTCAGGAAACATCAAGACGATTGCATGATTCAGTTGACAAAAACCTCTTAAGCCATGATGCTGTTTGAGCCCAAGACAAAGAGAGGCACGATAAGTCCCAGCTGTTGAATACACTGCCAGTCACAAGACGTTAACAGGCATTTTCAGTTTGTCGTGACAACCACATGACCTTCAGATTTACCACGGCAACATGATCACCACATGCACACCAACTCCTTGGTGATGGATGTCGGTTGGAGCCTCTCACCTAACTGTGTCCCCCATTGTACTTACATTTTGACATGCCGCTGCTCGACGTCCACCCTGGCCAGCTCGTCCTCCTCCAGGTCCGTGTCCCCTCCCGAGCTGCTCTCCGTCACGTCTGAGTCGAAGGCGCTCTCGGCCGTGTGCAGGTTGGCCGTGCCGCTGAGGTAAAGCCGCTCCAGCTCGGTGGGCACTGAGCCACTCTTCAAAAACCTGCCCAGGCTGCTCCCAGAGACGAAGGAGTGCCGGCCGGGGCCCATTCGCCACGTTGCAGTGGATTCCCCCTTACGGGACGCGGCAGGAGGCAGCATGCTGCGGGCAGAGTCTATAAAGCCGGACAGCTGTTGCTGGACGTGGCGTTCCACCTGCTTGGCCTGCACTACCTGAAGCCTCTTGCGCAGTCTCCGCAGCCTGCCCTCGATCTCCCCCTGACGGCTGTGGTTCAGTAGGGTGCGCTCCTTCACCTGGGTGTCCAGGCTACCGAGAGTGGCGGTAGAGGGGGGCTGGGGGAGGGGGGCCGGGGAACATACTGGGGACCCCTGCTGGCTGCCCCCCGCCCTTTCACCATCAGTTAAGGGCAGCAGCCGATTCGAAGCATCGGGCTGATTGGTGGGTACGTCAGGCACTGCTAAGTGAGCCGGTGGCGGCTGGAGCCCGTTCCCTCCCGTACTTTGAGAAACCCCCGGGGAATGCTTTTGCTTGAAGGTTCCTTTTAAGAGAATGTGCCCCGTTAGGCCGCCCACAAAAGCCTGGGTGTCCGGCGGTGGAGTCAGGGGCTGAGAGTCTGTGCCAGTGGAGGGCTTGCTCCCGTTCACAGCCAGCACAGTGCCGGCCGCGCCAGACATGGCTAGCTTCTTGGCGAGGCCGTTGAGGGCCGCCACGGCCTGGCCACCTCCGTTGCTGCCGCTATTCATGAGGCTCTTGAGCTGGCCTTCGGTGAGCTCAAGGGTCTGCCGCTTCCTCAGCAGGAAGTCTCCCCCTCCGTTGAACAGAGAGCTGGGCAGGATGCCGTGAGTCTTCAGCACGGACTGCTTGATGATGACGCTTTGCAGTTTAACAGATTCCTTGGTGGAGGGGACAGGGGTCACATCTGAGCACAGGTAGGAAGCCACCAGGGGCTGGAACTTGCCCAGGGCAGAGGCCGGGGACTGCTGGGCCGCCTGCTCCTGGTTCCCACCGCAGAAGTCGCGGGAGTTCTCGTCGACGGCGGAGACCTTGCGTTTGCCCGCGCCGCTGCTATGGATGAGGATGTTGCCGGCGTTGCCGTTGTTCTCTGCGCTGCCCGGGGAAAGGCTGGAGGAAGGGGCAGCCAGTTTGAAGCGGATGTGGTGAGCTTCGGCTGGGGCGTCGGTGAGAGCGGGCGCCATCGCAGCCATGCAGTGCAGAGAGACGGGCTCCGCGGCCTGCTCCACACCACCCGCTTACTGCCCCGCCAGAGGACAGCCTGAGTTGACCGGGAGACACAAGAAAGGTCAGACAAGTGCCACAAAATGAGAGACCGGGTGTGTATTCATTGAGCAGTACAAAACATTTGTTGAAAAGCACTTTTGCCAGAATGGAGTTCCTCTGGGACAGTTCCTCTGGGACAGTCTTTCAGGTCCCTCCCTGTTTGGCTATGTGGAATGAATAACACCTAAGGAGACGCACCCAATGCTGGTAGGTAACTAACAAGCTTGCCTCGAGTAATCACAACAGCAGGGCTGACAATCAGTTAAATTCTATGGTGACCAACATTTTACTGTAAATTGAGGACAAGCTTTAGTTGAACAATCCTACTGTATTTACAGAAGAAAACAATACATTTATAATTACAAAAGTGGAGAAAACAGACACTAAGATCAACTTAAAACAAAACACGCAATTAAAATCCTTATTTAAAGAGCAATCTTAAAATCATTAAGGAGTACTGACAAACTACCAGTCAGGTGGATGCCAGAAATGGAGTCACACAAATAAAGGTAACAATTCTATGTGCAATAAAATGTTGATAGTGGGGGCAGACAGTCAAAATTACAAAAATCTAGCCGGCTACACTATACAGGGTTTCATTTAAAAAATCCAGGACAGTTATGAGAGCCCATTTCTTCCCACGCAGGAAATAAATAATACAGCAACCTGTCCTTGGGGTGTGGGTGATAAGTCCTGAATAGGGTTAACAGACAGCAGCAAAGCTAAGCTGCACCTCAGACTAACACTGCTTATGTGAACAAGTAGGCCATTTTCAGACCACTTCCAAGATTCCTCCTAACATGATTATTGATGTTATGCCTACTGAATTCAAGGATGTGAATAAGGTGGCAGACGAAAGCAAGCAAGGCAAATAATGCAGAGCGTAAAAGCCCTACTCAGGCAGATGCAGCAGGCTATGGCGAAAGCAGGTGGATTTAGCTTTAGTGACAGCCAAAAGACCATGATGTCATCCCGACTTCCTGAGTGAAATTCTCAGACCTAAGTATCCACACTTCCCAAATCATATTAAGGCTACTTGATAAGAATAATGTTCACACTGAACAGCTTTGCTATTGGGGGAATCAATGTGCAAGGTGTAATGCAGCTTTTTACCAAGGGAGCAGTTTATCGTTAGATTGGTATATCATTCCGGGAAGCTAAATCTGAGCAAAATTCAATGAGACATTGAATAGATGGAATCCTCAAATATAAAAGGCATTCTGCTTCTCCCTGTATCACCTGTCAGGCGAGATGAATGGGGGGCTCAGTATTCCACCGCAGTTTCTAGTCAGCGCGCACAAACGCCATGTTGGTATTTCCGAGGGAGATTATGCAATGCAATTCATCCACATAAAACCGCCCATTCCGCTCTGGCAAATACACTAAACTTGTTCCTGTCAAAACCGTAACGTTTAAATGTTAAACTAATGATTTTAATCAAAACATTATGCACTGCCTACTGTGTTTGCAATAGTCTAACGTCATGTGTGTGTATATATACACACAGTATATCGCATAATGGTCAATGCCCCTAGAAATGTTTACGTGTGCTTTTGTCTTTACGGCGAGGCTTTGGTTCCTGCCCTTGGTTCTTCAGCCCAAAAAATATATATGTATTTTTATAAATACAGCATTTTACGAGCTAGCACAAGATCCATTTAAAATAACTAACTATGGAATCAGTCATCTACCGTTAGCTTAGCCAGCTACGAGTTTAAAGAACCCCACAGACAAACTAACCAGCTAGTACAGTACAGACCGTGCAAAATAGAATACACAGCTTAAGCTGCGGATGCAAGTAACCACAACGTTGGCATGCTCGACGACGTGCAACGACCAAACCGCATATTTTTTAACCTACACAATCTCGTTAGCTTGCCAGCAGACTAAACGCCGATTAACAGTGAACAGTTATTGATAACACTGTAATGCAGTTTAACAACTGAGCCGGTCAACATTGCTATCAAAGTCATTTAAACGCTGGTCTCTAGTTGTAAGGGCGGTTATTAACGTTGCGTAAACTGTTCAGCTAAATAGCAAATGTTGGCTAAGTTAAAGTTAAATAAATAAGGCCAAAACATATACAGCCTATACTGTACTGCAAACAATATGTACAAATGTCAACATAAGCATTTAAAAAATGAACAGCGAAACGTAATACATTTGGAATAAAAATTAAACAGTATATTTACTAGACATTATTCCGGGGCTGTCATTTGTTGTTAAATACACCACAAAACAAACGTTTTACTAAATGTGTGAGGTCCTTTTATTTATACGTTGGTCTACATGAAATATGTAATATGTAGTTGTGTCAAAAGCTAAACGAGACAAGTTAGTCGGAGTAGAGACAAACCAGTCTTGCTAGCTGGCTAACAAAGAAAAAGGAGGAACCTACCACGTGACGAGGCGCACTATCCGAGAGAATTTCGGCAACAATCCCCCGCAGTTTTTTAAGGAAAATGTATACTGATACCACAAAAAACACGATTTCAATCGATTAATCAGCCATTCCCCTTTCTAAAGGTGCAATCCGTTTTATTCAATCCCCCCTTTTAAGAGCCCCAGATTCGTTCCGGAATCAAGCAACGGGCGAATCAACTAGCTACACCTTCGCTTTCTTGCCAGCTAACGCGCTAGCTGGCTAGCTCGCCTCGCTATAAGCAATAGCGAGTAAGTGCAAAAAATGTCCTTTCTGGTCCAAATTAGGTCTACTGTTAATTATGTTTACAACAGTCCTTTGTCGCAAACTCCGTTCCTCATTGAACAAGGTGTTTGAGAAGGCCAGTTTTTCTAATATTTGAGAAGAGCCTTTTTTCTCGTTTTAGGGAGAGACGCTCAGAAAATGGCGGCTTGCTGCTCTCCCTCGGATTTGAGTCTGACAAACAGCTAGAAGTGGCGGTGGTGGTGTGTGAATTTCTGGTAGGCGGGAGACATTTCTCATGCTCGCCGCTAGAGTGAAGGACACATAAGAGACGAAATGCCCAACAGTCTCACTAGAGGGAGCTTTTTAAGCTGTTTTATATCAAAGTGGGCCATCAATAAAGATTAGAACAAAAGAGCAAATGCCACATATGACATTGAATACAAAATAGACTTGATTTATTTATATAATATCTGCATTGCTAAAGTAATTACATAGAATGAAAGCAACTGTATTACATTTAGATTTAATAATTTGTAACAAGACAATGGACTATATGACCTAGTTCTATGTACAAGTGGTTTTGAACCTGTGGTCCGCAGACACCTGGTGTTCCACTAGGGTACTGCAGGGGGTTCCACACATTGTTTTACAGTATAAAACTCGTCCAAAGATAACATTTGGAGAATTAACAGTAGTATATTTTTACATACATTTATAAATGGCACTTGTTTGTTAATATATAATGCCTCGATCTTAATATCACAAATGCAATTACTCAAAATGTGTATTTTATGATAATATTCTAGAATTCTCAGCAATCTCATGCCATTTGCGTGGCAGAACAGGGAGTAGCTCTCAGAGCATAAGTAATAACAAAAACCTGTGTGTTGCTAATGAGAGGTTTTTAAACTACTTACTGATTATAATATTTCTTTAGGGTAATAGGAATTCTCTACTTATGCAGCTTACAAGTAAAATTGCTCTATGGCTTGCTTTTACTACAGCTTGTGTCAACCATTATCATTGTGGTTAAAAATTACTGCATCCAAAATATGTATTTTACAAAGACGACTACCAAGTATAATCGTAGCAGCAGTAAATCTGTTGATTGTTTTAAAGTAATCCCCTTCACATTCAAATGACCCCTTCCCATTCTCTGCATTTTATGTTACAGACTGACTTCATAATCATGATATTTTTTTTGCCATTATTTGTGCCATAATGACAAGCGAAAACATATTTAGAAATTATTGCCAATTTCAGAGAAAAAACCTCCAGATATCAGAAATGTACATATGTTTTCAGACCCTTTATTTACACCATAGTGCTGTGGTGCGCGAGTCAGCAGTTTTTTGTTTTACCACATAGGCCCATAATTCAAAATAAGATGCACCCATTAGACTATATGGAGTGTGACATTTTGAAACCTGCAGCCTAAATCAGCAAATAAAAAAATACAACCGAAACACAGAGTTTGCATAACGTTGTTTAGATCAAGTGCTTCACAATGTTTGCCCAACAGAGGCACAGGCTGGTATTCTGCAATGAAAATTACTTTGTGAGGCCTAGCAATGTCATTGAACATGCCAGCAACCCACGCGCCCTTTATCGAAAGGATATTTCTTGACCCAAACCCATATGTACGGCAGATCTAAGTCACCAGCACATCACCACTAGGCAGGTAGACTTGTTTCAGTGGTATCTCGGTTTCTGACAGCACGTTCCTGTGCTGGTATTTCGTCAGCATTTTTTTGTATGGAATATCAGCCTCTGCTCACACTGCAATGAAACCATGAACTTAAACAAGCCATTAATGTAGATATGACGGAAGGACGCTTTGACATTTTTCAAAACAGTAATGTTATGCAGGGAGTGACAATTTCCGCAGAGATCCATGTGATATTGCCAGACAACCACGGAGCAATATGCCTGGATCCTGCCTACAGCATCGATCCTCAAACTTTTGTGCATGCACCATCTAGGAACATGTGCGACAGAAGTTACTTTCACCCACTGGTGCTAATTCTGCAAAGCTATTTGCACATGTAACAATAAATACAACTCACGCAAAACACAAAAACACTCTTTAAAGCAATATTGCAAAGCAAGTGCATTATTTCACTACAAATAAAATAACTTCTGGTCTACACACATTAACACTGTAGGTGTGATCGTAGCTATAGGCTAAGAAACAACATTTACTGCAGGCAGAGTTAAATGTTCTTCGAGATTCGCTGCACATTTAGAGTACTATCTATAATTGGTTGATAAGTTATAGATATTACAAGACTACATTAGAAATGTATTTTCTATAAAATATACTTTTCATATACACTCACCTAAAGGATTATTAGGAACACCATACTAATACTATGTTTGACCCCCTTTCGCCTTCAGAACTGCCTTAATTCTACGTGGCATTGATTCAACAAGGTGCTGAAAACATTCTTTAGAAATGTTGGCCCATATTGATAGGATAGCATCTTGCAGTTGATGGAGATTTGTGGGATGCACATCCAGGGCACGAAGCTCCCGTTCCACTTCATCCCAAAGATGCTCTATTGGGTTGAGATCTGGTGACTGTGGGGGCCATTTCAGTACAGTGAACTCATTGTCATGTTCAAGAAACCAATTTGAAATGATTCAAGCTTGGTGACATGGTGCATTATCCTACTGGAAGTAGCCATCAGAGGATGGGTACATGGTGGTCATAAAGGGATGGACATGGTCAGAAACAATGCTCAGGTAGGCCGTGGCACTTAAACAATGCCCAATTGGCACTAAGGGGCCTAAAGTGTGCCAAGAAAACATCCCCCACACCATTACACCACCACCACCACCACCAGCCTGCACAGTGGTTACAAGGCATGATGGATCCATGTTCTCATTCTGTTTACGCCAAATTCTGACTCTACCATCTGAATGTCTCAACAGAAATCGAGACTCATCAGACCAGGCAACATTCTTCCAGTCTTCAACTGTCCAATTTTGGTGAGCTCGTGCAAATTTTAGCCTCTTTATCCTATTTGTTGTGGAGATGAGTGGTACCTGGTGGGGTCTTCTGCTGTTGTAGCCCATCCGCCTCAAGGTTGGGAGTGTTGTGGCTTCACAAATGCTTTGCTGCATACCTCGGTTGTAACGAGTGGTTCTTTCAGTCAAAGTTGCTCTTCTATCAGCTTGAATCAGTCGGTCATTCTCCTCTGACCTCTAGCATCAACAAGGCATTTTCGCCCACAGGACTGCCGCATACTGGATGTTTTTCCCTTTTCACACCATTCTTTGTAAACCCTAGAAATGGTTGTGTGTGAAAATCCCAGTAATTGAGCAGATTGTGAAATACTCAGACCGGCCCATCTGGCACCAACAACCATGCCACGCTCAAAATTGATTCAATCACCTTTCTTTCCCATTCTGACATTCAGTTTGGAGTTCAGGAGATTGTCTTGACCAGGACCACACCCCTAAATGCATTGAAGCAACTGCCATGTGATTGGTTGATTAGATAATTGCATTCATGAGAAATTGAACAGGTGTTCCTAATAATCCTTTAGGTGAGTGTATAATATACATTAAATTTCCATTTTGTCCACAACTGGCACAACACGGAAATTATAGGGCCCTAACTGTGTCCTTTGATCATCCTTGAGATGTTTCTAGAACTTGATTGGAGTCCACCTGTGGTAAATTCAATTGATTGGATGATTTAAAAAGGCATGTTGTCTATGTAAGATTCCATATTTCACAGAGTATGTCAGAGCAAAAAACAAGCCCATTTAGTCTAAGGAACTCTGTAGATCTCCTGGGTAGAACATTGTTGATGCATAAATCTGAGGAAGGTTGTAAAAAAAAAAAATATATATATACACATTTGCATTGAGAGTTCCCAGTGGGCTCCATTATTGTAAAAAGGAAGAAGTTTACAACCACCAAGACCAGGGTTTATCCTGTATTAAAAACTCAAAGGCAACAGCCTTCCCAAATCTCACACTGCCTCTGTTTCAGCATGGTAAAACATGATTTTCCACACATACATAAATTACCAGCGAAATACTGCAGTGAATGTGACAGTAGGAAGAAATGTTCCATATTTGTAGTGTTGCCATATGAGGACCCCACAATTGAGGCATTTTTTTATAATTTTTTAATGGATTTACAAATAGGGTAATATAGATAGTCTGCGGGACATTTGGCTGTTTATCCTCAATAAAATCAGGCAACCTTGCATACAGGACCATACCGGTCCCGACATCGCGGGGATGAGTAACGTCAGAAATACAAGTGGATCCTAGAATTTTTTTAACCCCTAAACTACATCCAATTCGCTAACATTCTTTAATGTTTCAGATGACTTCTAGAAGCCTAGAATTACAGATTTCTTTGAGGGTTCCCAAAACAAACATAGATAAGTGAAAAGATGATCAGATTAGGGGATGTACTGTCACCAAAAACAGTATATGTGCAAGATGCAGTGTAAAAAATATACAATTAACATATTTAAGTCACCAACAATATAAATATATTAACGTGAAGATGCTGGATCAGCACAAGCAGCAAAGCCAAGAACAGCTGAAAGGGAGTCAAGAGAGGCAGATGTGGCGTCAAGGCGAGGATGAAGAAAACAACAATGCGACAAGGCTGTTATATATACAGCTCTATTGCATTTCTTTATGCAAGTCAAATTAAGGAACATATAACAATGAAAATAGACAATAATATTGACTAATTATAAAGCTGATGAGTGATTTCATATTTTTTATGTGATTCCTAGATCCTCTAATAAACATAGAACAAGTGCTTTTGACACTCAATTGCTAAATGTTTTCAGATGGCCCTAACATAATGAAGAGTGAATAATATGCTCTGTATGCTAGAAGCATTGTGGACCCAATGTAATTGTGGGCTTTGTAAAACAGGCAAACAGAATCTATAGGTTGGATGCATTTAAATCTCATATATATAAAATGTCTACTAGTCATCGACAGGCAGTGTAGAACGAAAAAAAACATCAGGGGAAAAAAAACTACATACAGTGGATATAAAAAGTCTACACACCCTTGTTAAAATGCCAGGTTTTTGTGATGTAAAAGAATGAGACAAAGAAAAATCATGTCTGAACTTTTTCCACTTTTAATGTGAACCATTCAATTGAAAAACTAACTGAAACCTTCGAGGGGGAAAAATGAAAAATAAAAACCTTGCAATTTATCTATGTCTCATTCTTTTATTAATATATTCTAGGCATTTAACATTGCTATATGTTAGCTGACTGTCAGTATTGCGTCTGGACATTAGATCATTTTGTCATACATTAACAGAACACCAAGTTTGAATACTGCACTAGATACCAGAAATAGCATCTATGAACTGTATGGCTTTTGCCACTGGCCATTTTAACAGCTTATTAGCCAGTAATAGGCTTACAAGTATCTACTTTTCTAATAGGAATAGTCATAAGAATTGAGAAATTTCTAGCGAAACTGGAGGTGAACTTTACACTGCCAAAGCTATTCCATTTTACGGCACAACAATGTTCGTTTTTCTTTAATTTGTGAATGACACTGATAAAATAACTATCAACATAGGTGACGATAACTGAAAAACCCATCAAGTGAAAAGACGAGAGAATCGTGGAAATCCCTACTCTCTTGTGATCTAGCCTATATTACCCTAAAAAGCATGCAAGGATGCGTACTTTGAAAATCCAGAAATAGTCCCAATATAACTGTAAACAGTTTTATTTTAGGCTTACTATAACATAGCTACTTAAGGTTGTATCCAGCAAAGTTTTTGTCTATCTGGAACAAATCCTAATGCATAGTGTTTTAATTGTGAAGAGATTCGAACACAAGACCTGTTGTTTGGTAGACCGCGTCTCTAACCACTACGCCATTTTACAAGGGGTAGTCACTCACTAAGAGACATTCACTCTGTTTGGCCGGCTCCACTTATGCGGTCTGACAAAAAGGAACATGTTAATATGTAAAGAACAGATATGTAAAGAGAGATAGATAGATATATATCTTGTATTTTGGTTGCTATTAGCAAGGACATTAAGGTATGCTTTAGCTGCACAAGTGAACATGGACACCAGGGCCGATTTAACACTATAATAGTATTTTCTCAAGTGTGTAGCCAGATATTATATAAAGTATATCAGAGGGGTGTCCGATAGAGCACGGGGTGATGTACCTAATTTGCCTAATTTTGAGCGAGGAAAACCCCTGCAGACTCTGTCCATCCATCTAAGCAAACCAGGCAAGATGGGAAAAGTTAGGGGGGTGACCAAGATCCCAATGGCCACTAACAGAGCATCAATTTCTCTGCAGAAATGTGAGAACCTGCCAAAAGGACAACCATCTCTGTAGCACTTCATCAATCAAGCATTTCAGTCTCTATATGTTATTGAGTGCCCCATCCAAAGCCTAGAATTGAACCCAATTGAACATCTGTGGGGGGCCTGAAGATTGCATTTCATAGACACTAGCTATGCAATTTGTCAGAGCTTGAGAGGATTTGGAATGGTAAAGGGGAGAAACTGGCCCAAATTCAAGTGTACAAAGCTAGTAGAGGCATACGCAAGAAAATTCAAACTTGTGATCGCTGCCAAAGGCACTTCTACAAAGTATTGAATATGTATGCATTTGAAATGATGGTGCACACAGTGCTCCTGGAAACTTTCAATGCCATTGCAATTGTTTTATAACCATCCCCAGATCTGATTGGACAAGTCTGAGGTGTATCAAGAGTTCCTTGGACTTCAGGTATGTGCCTTTCTAAATTGTGTGCAATCAATATAATTTGCCAGAGGTGGACTACAATCAAGTTCTAGAGACATCTAAACAAGGATTTAATGAAACATGATGCATTTAAAGCTGAAGGACGTAACTTTCAAAACACGAATTATTTCCGCCTCATGTTCCCAGAAATCTCAGCTGTTGCTGGTGAAAAGTCAGTTCACTCTTAAAGCCCCACTCGTTATCTATGCACTTTATTCAGCTCATCAAAAAATATATATCTTCATCCGACTACGTGAGTTGACATACAAATATTTAAATTCTATTCTAAAATTAATTAAACAAAATGTATCTGATGTAGCATAATTACAGAAACGTGAGAATAACTAGCTACTAGTCTAAAGTTACCTTGGTCATTTATTTTGATTACAGTACTACTAGCTGGGCTAGAAAACTAAGAAAACAGCATGTACATTCGGCAGCTCGCCTCTTTATCCACGGAAACTTAGCTAGTTAACCAAATTGGCCAATCATTTTTGACAGGTAATTAGTTATAGCCAATTACTAAAAACAGTATGAGGTTATTCTAGGCAGTTAACATTGTTCACAAGTTTTGCTGCTACTACTACCAGCTTCTAATAATGTCAGCTTGCCAACAAGGACAATGTCTATTGGATAGATGTACAGTCAGTAACTATAGCCATGTCTGCTCTGTCTGTATAGCTAGCCACATCAAGAAGAATTGCCACATCAGTGTTGAAATGTAATGCATTTTGCTCCATGAGTTCCATCCATCATGGACAGGCAACTGCACCAATGTTCACTCAATGGTGTCTGTCCGCCTCTAGACTTGCATTATTTTGATCTAAACTGTATTTTCTTAGGTACCATAACATTCTAAATTTCTTTCATAAAATTGGTTAGCGTCTCTCGCTGCTTGATCCACAAAGAGAATAGCCACTTCCTTATTTTGTCCAGCCTCAGCTCTGTTTGATATGTCAAACGCATCACTTCCTGTGAGCAGGATAACATTTCCTGCCACTGGGAGAGCCAACCACTTTTTCCTTAGGAGCAGTACACCGTTTACAGAGGTTTTTCAGATGTGGGCCTGGGACCATCTGATATGGTAGGAATTCAACCATAATCCAGATTAATAGAACAGCGATGTGTTAATGCAAAACATTTACATACTGCAGCTTTAAGCTCAAATATCAGTGTTATAGCAATGCAATACTTGAGTACATGAGAATTGTTTTGTTTTTCATTTTCAAAAAAAATTCTCTCACCGAGCCAAATACCACTTTTTGGCATGCACTCAACATCAGACACTATAGCACATAACTCTGAATATCTGGAGAAATAGTTGTCTGGGTTGCGTTGTTGTATTTCATTCTAGAGCATGATACTTTTGTTGTTGTTGAAGCACCAGTGCAACCAGTTACATTTGTAATTCAGATATGTAGTTAATTTTCTAAAGTTAATTAGGATTTATTATGAGTTGCAAGCCTTATCTAAAATTATAACAGAATACATGGCCAACAAATTTTTACTCAAGATTATCACAGCCTTATACACTTTTCAGACGTATGGATTACTGTGTCTGGAATGCACTACTCAGAATATTTGGATAAAATTGTTATGATTGCATCATTGTCTTCTACTAAATATTAGCCTACTTTGGCCATGTTGTCGTTTAGCCCCTGTAAAGTCATTAGCCCCATTCACTTCTGTTCATCAATATAGAAGCGGAATCTGTAGAACATTAGAGACCATGGCCACAACGTGAACGAGTGACAGAGGTGCAACATAAATAGCATATTTGTTAATCTTCCCTTTTCCTTGTTCTGTGAAGAAATTATGGCCTAAAGTGGGACTAATATCACTAAGCAACTAAATGTTTATTAAATATAATATTGTGCTGAAAGGGTCAGATGCTTCTGATGACAGTTATATATAAATTGATATAAATAATTATATATACATATTAATTTTCAACGGACTATATGTCGCTATCAATACATTACTGTTGCAGTGTTTTGTCTGATAAGAAAGCGTAGCCAACCACTCAACAACACCCTGCAGGTGAGATACACTAAGGAAAACGAGCACAGTAAAAGGCAGTGCACACCAAGAATGTTAAATATGACGAAAATTAGTGTAAATTATTGCAACAATTTTATATAACTGTCAACCGATCAAATTATCCCACGTACCCTAACATTTTTTATAAAATGTATTAATACGCTTGGCCCGTTTAATCTAAGTTAATTACCCCATTACATCAATAGTTATACTACTATGTAGTTACCCGTAAACCAATCTCACCTGTAATGTATGATCCATGTCAATAACAGCTTACTTCATCCAAATCTCCAAAATGCACAGCAAGAATCCACCTAACAAGACGTGTGTTCATAAAAAATGGCAAAATAAAGAAAACATTAGCCGTTGTCCAGATTCACGCTTCAACCCCAACTGTGAAAGCTTGATTTCTTATTTAACTTTGGTTTGTGGAATAGCCACTTTTATAAAACATTACACTGGATCTGGACTTTGCAATAGAATACCACATTTAACATTTGAAATGAAACACTTTGTAAAGGTTTATTTTGGAGTACAATGTATCCTTAAAATTGCTAGCACTAGTGATGTTTTCTAGCAACAGTAGCAAAGCAAGCTATGCTAACACGTTCAGCAAACGCATGTCAATGCAATCTTAGGTATGATGTCACAGCAACAGATACCCCTTTAAATGGTTGGGAGTCAAATAAATCTCTTTTAATAAAGGTTTTGATAGCTTTTAGAAGCGGTGTGAAAAAGTATCTGGCAATCTAGCTTCAGTGACTAGCTAGATAAGTATTCGTTAGCTAACGTTTCTAACCAATGAAGGCAATGCCGTTTATTGCATTGTTGGAGAGCAAAACAAAAATACACATATGTCAATAGATACATATGTACTAAATGCGTTTCTGATTATTTCAATTATTCGACTAAACAGATTTTTAGAATTTAAAAAAAATTATGCTCACCTGAGTACTGTATGTGCAGTAGTAACCAACCGCTCAAGCGCAGATAATAGTTGATAACAACCCGCCTACCACCTTATTGATTGGCCAGTGCCTTGAAAATACGTTGCTCTATTGGCTTACCAACATGTCATTTTTTGTTTACAGTCGTACACCGGAAATTGTGAAAGTTAAAAGAAAGAAACTTTCATCTTAACGAACAAAAATGCCTTTTCAAAGCTACGCATAGAATTCGTAAACTATTCAGGTCAATTTGACATGAAATCCATTTCGAGGTGGTGTCAATTGAATTCTATCACTATTTCCTTTTCAATTTATTTGTACTAAAACATAAATTAATACGACAGTACAGCCTCGAATTCTTCTAGCCACACACATCAATGATAACAACTACACAAAGAGAGTGCAGGTCCAAAATTCAACAGTTTCAGTATTGAGGCCTGATCAGAAAGCATGACTGACATAAAGATGGGTGGAACACTAAGACAACAAAAACAATTACTCTGCCTCACAAACTCGGTCTGCAAAATAAGGGAACCTAGCAAATTCAACCAGACCAAATTACAGGTTTTGTCCATGCATTGACATTCCCATGTCAGCTGGCAACTGTCTTCAACTTTGACACATTTTTGTAAATATTTGATAATAACTTTTCATGTGACAACACTGAAGAAATGACACTTTGCTACAATGTTGGAATACTGCACTGCGGCCCAGTCTCCGAAGGGAGGGGTTCATGCTCTGCTTCAGTATGTCACAGTACATGTTGGCATTCATGGTTCCCTCAATGAACTGTAGCTCCCCAGTACCGGCAGCACTCATGCAGCCCCAATTTGATGCAGTGTGCAGGTATGGTCTGAGCACTAACAGGCTGACCCCCCACCCCTTCAACCTCTGCACCAATGCTGGCAGCAGTCATACGTCTATTTCCCAAAGACAACCTCTGGATATGACGCTGAGCACGTGCACTCAACTTCTTTGGTCAACCATGGTGAGGCCATTTCTGAGTGGAACCTGTCCTGTTAAACCACTGTATGGTCTTGGCCACCGTGCTGCAGCTCAGTTTCAGGGTCTTGGCAATCTTCTTATAGCCTAGGCCGTCTTTATGTAGAGCACCAATAATTATTTTCAGATCCTCAGAGAGTTCTTTGCCATGAGGTGCCATGTTGAACTTCCAGTGACCAGTATGAGGGAGTGTGAGAGCGATGACACCAAATGTAACACACCTGCTCCCCATTCACACCTGAGACCTTGTAACACTAACGTGACACATGACACCGGGGAGGGAAAACGGCTAATTGGGCCCAATTTGGACATTTTCACTTAGGGGTGTACTGACTTTTGTTGCCAGCAGTTTAGACATTCATGGCTGTGTGTTGTGTTATTTTGTGGGGACAGCAAATGTACACTGTTATACAAGCTGTACACTCACTACTTTACATTGTAGCAAAGTGTCATTTCTTCAGTGTTGTCACATGAAAAGATATAATCAAATATTTGTCAAAATGTGAGGGGTGTACTCACTTCTGTGAGAGACTGTACACATTTTCCACAAGGAGACGAAGTCCTACCAATCAAGGAGGCGTTTTTCAGACAGCGAGGTGCCTGGAGTAATGTTTTCCCATTCAAATATCAAGCAAGAATGGTAAAACACTTCACTTTCAAAGTTACATCATTGGTCTCCTCAGTTCTCAAACACAGAGTATTGATAAAAGAAGGTGATGCAACACAGTGGTTAACATGCCTCTATCACAACTTTTTTG
Organism: Esox lucius; assembly: GCF_011004845.1. Classification (NCBI taxonomy): domain Eukaryota; kingdom Metazoa; phylum Chordata; class Actinopteri; order Esociformes; family Esocidae; genus Esox; species Esox lucius. Next base: position 29,352,204 of record NC_047573.1, on the reverse strand, counting down.
AAACATTTTGCTAGCATCAAATTCAAAATGGTGTTTTTCCAACAAAACAAAAACATCTCAGTTTGCAACATTGAAATGATATTTTCAATTAAATATAGGGAAAAATGATTTGGACATCATTGCATTCTGTTTTTATTTGCAGCATTGCAACTTTTTTGGAAACAGGGTTGTAGTAAAACAATAACCAGGTTTTTTGTATCACAAACATGTTTGCACACACATCATTTGCTATGTTAGAAAGCCAGAACAAACTCCTTCCTGAACCTCAGGGTGCAAGCAAGCTAGCAGCTACTTACATACTAGCTCCAAGATAATTTCCCCAACATGTCCCAAACTAATTTATCTGGCATGCCTACAACTGCAGACACTTGTTGCCAACACGTTTTTCTTTTTGTTGCCAACACGTTTTTCTTTTTGTTGTCTCCAGCTGTCGGCAGATGTGTCATACAAACAGGGTCTCAACAAGTCTGCAAAATTATTTTTTCCTGCATCACAGTCCGCTGCTTACTGTGAAAGATTATGAAAAAGATAGTAGTGTGGCTATGTAAGAATTTGTTTCCGTGATGCAATGATGCTGTGGGTCTGACCGAGGCGTTAAGTCTTGAAAACATTAGTTCATACGTTTTAATCCAAACATAAGGCCAGTGGTATAATTGCCTTCTCGTACATTTATATGCACCATCATTGCTTTGATAATGTTGTCAGCTGTTTGACAGTTAGCTTTGTGGTTAGCTTGCTTATTTACCTTTGGGTTGCCAATACAACATTTAAAAAAACTGTAAACCAAACTATTTTATATGGTTTTACCAGACTTGGGTTCTGTCAGATAAAGCTTTTACAGTTTAATATTCTGTGTTTGTGATGGTGTCTGTACAGAGACCCAAGAGCGGAATTGAAGCACAGTCACTTTCCAAAATCAGAAAGGAGATATTTTACTTTCCCTTCTTAGAAACAAACAAGATGGCATACAACCATGACATGAAAACTCAAGACTAAGCAGAGATCAGACATTTTAGCTCAAACCCAATGAGGCACAGGTGAATGCAATAACAAAATCACAATCCACCACAGAGTCCACGGGTATCCCAACATTCATTGAGTTGCGTTAGCAACCCCCAGTGGTGGAGACAGACATTTTATTGAAGATCCAGTTGTATGCTATTTGTCTAGTTTTAATAATAACAAAAATAATACACTGAACTTATATAGCACTTTTCTGGGATCCAAAGATGCTTTACATCAGGTACAAAACAAACAACATCTGAGGAGAGCAAATAGACAATACACAGACGAAGATAAAGAAAAGGATTCATTACTTAAAAATCAAACAAATGAATTACTTAAAAATCATACAATGTGATTTTCTGGATTTTTGTTTTAGATTCCATCACTCACAGTTGAAGTGTACCGTGGGGAGAAGAAATATTTGAGAAATGCCGATTTTGCAGGTTTTCCCACTTACAAAGCATGTAGAAGTCTGTAATTTTTATCATAGGTACTCTTCAACTGTGAGTGACGGAATCTAAAACAAAAATCCAGAAAATCACATTGTATGATTTTTAAGTAATTCATTTGCATTTTATTGCATGACATAAGTATCTGATACATCAGAAAAGCAGAACTTAATATTTTGTACAGAAACCTTTGTTTGCAATTACAGAGATCATACGTTTCCTGTAGTTCTTGACCAGGTTTGTTTCGGGTCGTTGTCATGCTGGAAGATCCAGCCACAACCCATCTATAATGCTCTTACTGGGGAAGGAGGTTGTTGGCCAAGATCTCGCGATACATGGCCCCATCCATCCTGCCCTCAATACAGCACAGTCGTCCTGACCCCTTTGCAGAAAAGCATCCCCAAAGAATTATGTTTCCACCTCCATGCTTCACGGTTGGAATACGGTTATATTGTGACTGTTTCTAGCATGGAAAAGTACATCTTCAGTCTCGCTAGCAATTGCTCAATTCTTATGACTATTCCTAGGACGTTAGTAGATACTAGTAAGCCTACTACTGGCAAATAAGCTGTTAAAACGGCCAGTGGCAAAAGCCATACAGTTCATAGATGCTATTTGTGGTGGAAGTAAACTTAGTAAGAAGCATTTGACCGTTAAATACAATGCTTAATGGTGTCTAGCCAGTGGGTAAGTGTGTAGTGCTGCAGTGTAGTGGTTAAAGACTGAGCCTCTTACGAGGGAGACCTAAGTTCGAATTCAGTGAGGATGACGGCATTTATTTATTTTAATTGTGGGCTGGCTGAACTAGGTTTGCCTGGTTCCTTTTCTGGTTTTAACCATAAATGGCAGCTTGTTATAGGCGGAACTGTTATAAGGATATGCCTTTTGAGTATGTTTTTGAGTTGTCATGTTTTTTACAAGTTTGGCGTAGAAATCAGCCTTACAATACATGCAGTATGCCCATGTATCATCTCCACTGAACGATACGTGCTTTCACGTCAGAGTCTCAGAAAGTCTCCAATAACACTAGAAAAAGTCTTTAGATTTGTCGCTAGTCGCTTTTCTGAAAAAGAGTCGCTATAGGGGTCTGAACACTCTCTAAATATAGCGACAAAGTAGCTAAGAGGTAGGCCATGTGATTCTGCTTACTTTGCATCGCATCTCAGAAAATTGCATTCATTGGTTATCATTCACTGCTGACAACACTGACATTAAGCAGGTGTATGATCACAGTTAATTTCTTTCATTCCCGTTTTGAATCCTTCGCTGGTGGCACGAATAATCGCAGGCAACGTTTGTGCGGGTAAAGCGTATTTATGTGCGGATGTTCAAGAGTGTGAACGTGCATTCGCGTGCCTGAGCTTTCTGCAACGTTTTGACAATGTTGGTGGTTGTGGAGCAAAACATCAGACTGCTGCAGATTTAGTAAATGCGTGAAAAGCTATGAATATCTTTGTTTTTTTTATACAATAATGTCAATACACTTTTTGAGAAATTGCCATTTAAATTTCAACAATATTTTGAAGCAATTAAAACACAATAGGCTAACACATCCTTAGATTTTCAGTTATGCTAAAATAAAAATTCAGATTCTGGAAGATCGAGTATTACTGGATTAATTGGAATGACTGAATATCTGACAGACCTTTAGCGTGTAATGTAGAGATGTAACCCAATCATATTGAAGTAGAAAGCAATGGTTTAGAAATCCTTTCCAAAGGCACTGTAACCTACACAACCCATAAGGTAAAATTCTAATTCTGTTTTATGGCCAGCTATGTAAACTCTAACATTGATCCTGCAAAAGGTGTTCAATTAGTTGTAGGCTAATCCTATTTGTTTTCTAATGCCTCTTAACATAAAAGTAATCGGATTACGTTACTGAGTTTGAGTAATCAAAAAGTTACGTAACTGATTACAAATGTGTACAGGTAACTTGTAATTGTAACAGATTACATTTGAAAAGTAACCTACCCAACTCTGTTCCTAGCAGTATCATAGAAGCAAAAAGGATGCACAATATGCTCTATAAACAGCAAAGATCATAATTGTAATGAATGGGGAAAGGGAGAGAGGGAGAGTCTGGTTCCAATTGCGGAGCAGGCGGTTTAATAGGGAGACGAACTCCCAGTAGGGCAAGGCGAAGGACAGTTGTAAGGGCTAGGATCAGAATCACAGGGCTAGAGACAGAGTCGAGGAGCAGAGCAGGCAATGGTCAAAACACGGGAAATCGATACAAATGCAGCACTAGGCGATAGCGAAAGTAGAAGGCTCAGTAATGAATGACGGAGTGACAAACAACACCTCACAAGGGGCAGGGAGAACTGAACCAAACTAAATAGGGGCATAAACCAGACACAAGTGGGGACACAGGTGCTCAGAATGAGGGAGATTGGGATCTGATGACTGGGGTGCGTTCATGAGCCGTGGAGCGAGGGGTGCGTTCAGGAGTGGTGGAGCACGGAGGCGGATTCACACACAATTCACAAACAAAAGCAAAAACCAAACCGAACAAACAGAACCTCACAATGTCCATCCTTAGTAATGCCAAGATGTAAAGTCTTCCATGTCAGGTTCAGTTTCTTTTTCTCAATTTCTGGTCATCAGCTGTCAGATTCTAACAGTATGTAGGCCTGGGACCTCAATCATAGTCCAGGCTTGTAATCAACAGAATGATTTCTTCAATGTGTATCACTGGATATAAAGCTTGCACCCTAAGTTTAAAGGACCAAAGTGTGCATATTTTAATGTATCAAGGGATAGGCATCAAGACAATATTCAGACAGTAGTATGAAACAAAGATTGCCAGATTTTAAGCAAGCAAAAATATATCCCCTCATGATGTACTGACATTTCTACCGTACCCAATGTTGCAAATTCATAACACTATTAGCATTTCTTTCCAAACAAAAACTGCATTTAACAAGTCTATGCCAAGACTTACATAACACAAGTGAAAGATTTTATGTACTGAAGGGTCTCCAACCCTGCTCCAGAGATACTGTCCTTGTCATTGTCATTCCAACCCCATGTATATGCAGCCTCATTCAGTTTCTGACTGTAATTATTTGAATCTAGTGTGCTAAATTAGGGTTGGAGTGAAATCAACCAGGATAGTATCTCTCCAGCAGCAGAGTTGGAGACCCCTGGCTTACGCTATTGTGAAAACAAAGAGAACATAATATTTTGTATGATTTTGAGAAATGTGTATAGGTAATTGTCTTAGTGAAATAGCCAAACTCTTCACTCAAGAAATACAAATGAATTAGGAAATGTGACCTTGTACATGTGTGTGCAAGTAGAATAAACATTTGGTGACAAATAAACCCAATGATCACTTTAAATGTCAATCATCCGACCCAGTGTGCTGTGTTTACGTCACAACCCAACATACAGGGTTATTTTAATCCAACTGTAATAGTGACCCATGAGTGATTAAAGACAGTTCTCCAACTCTATATCAATTATAGCTTTAAAATGCGCACTACTCAATGGCCAAACAAGGCTTCATTAGCATTATTTTAGCAGCAGGATATTATGCTGGCAGCACTCAGATGTTCTTTATCACAATAAAAGCCATCATTGAAATCTATAAGGCAATTTAGTTAACAATCTAGGCTGTAAAAAAAGAACAGACACAAACAATATTGGAACAGACATTATACATAAAATGTACAGACTAGATTGCTAACCATATTGCCTTATATATTTCAATGATCGCTTTTATGTTGAAAAAGAAAATCAGAGTTAGCGCTGCTAGCATAATATCCTGCTGCTAGAACAACGGTAATGAAGCCAGGCATCGCTGTACTTCCCAGTGAACTCATAGGGCCACGTAGGACCCCTGCAGTTGAACAACAGCGCTTGAATACAAAATAAATTGTATTTATAACACATAATAGTCAAATTTACCCAGCATCTACAGTATGTACATCTTCCAATGGCATGTGCAGCAAAAATGTGAAGCCATTGCCAAAACATTCTACATCCTGCTAAATTGTCACTGTCCAAACAAAAACTCAAAACTCAAACTGACTAAATGTTGCAGTGTTGTAGGATGCCAGCTTTGCCACAAGTCAGTTTGTGAAATTTCTGCCATAGTAGATCTGTCTCAGTCAACTCTAAGTACTATAATTGTGAAGTGAAAGCGTCTAGGAGCAACAACAGCCCAGCCTCGAAGTGATAGACCTCGCAAACTCACAGAGTTTATATAAAAATATATCACTCACCACAGAGTTCCAAACTGCCTTTAGAAGAAACATCAGCACAACTGGGTTTCCAAAGCCGAACAGCTGAACACAAGCCTCACATCAACATATGCAATGCCAAGCGTTGGCTGGAGTACTGTAAAAGCATGAACTGGACTCTGGAGCAGTGGAAACTTGTTTTTTGGGGTGATGAATACCACTTCACTATCTGACAGCAACGCTCAACAAGTGAAGTGGGTCTTCACTTTAGCTGTAATGAATACATTAACTTCTTTGGTGAAAAGATCATCACCATTAGAAAACAAATAACTGACTCCTCTAATTACTAAATATTAAATACTTATAGTCCCCAAAATCTCAGTTGTACTGAGAATGTCCTGAACCTCCCTGATCAGGTGTCAATGGGGACACTTACGTTTTTTGATCCCGTATCACTCGACACATTCACTACATTTGTAATGAGTTCTATACCCACAAATTGTCATCTAGACCCGATTCCAACAAAATTACTTAAGGAGTTATTTCCGATGCTAGGTCAGCCGATGTTAAACATAATTATTTGCTCCCTTTCCTTCGGATGTGTAGTAAACTCATTAAGAGTTAAGCCTCTTCTAAAAAAATCTAATCTGGATTCAGACATATTAAACAATTATAGGCCAATATCGAACCTCCCGTTCCTCTCAAAAATCTTAGAAAAATGTGTTTCCCAACAATTGAAAGCTTTTCTGAAGACAAATAACATTTATGAAATGCTCCAGTCCGGTAACTAGACTGCACTCGTGAAGGTAACAAATGACCTTCTAATGGCTTCAGACAAAGGTTCCGCATCCGTCCTGTTACTTCTTGATCTTAGTGCTGCTTTTGACACTATTGATTACTCACTTCTCTTAGAGAGATTGGAAACCCATATTGGGCTACGTGGACATGTCCTAGCCTGGTTTCAATCTTATTTATCTGAAAGACATCAGTTCCTATGTGTGGATGGCATATCCTCTGATATCTTTTCAAAGGTATGTTTTGGTCCATTTATTGTTCCCACTATATATGCTGCCTCTGGGTGATAAATCCGGAATCAAAATGTAAATTTTCACTGTTATGCTGATGACACACAGTTATATATTTCGATGAAGCATGAAGAATACCCAAAATTAGCTACTTTGGAAGCCTGCGTTTCAGATATTAGGAAGTGGATGACAGAGAACTTCTTGCTTTAAAACTCAAGAAAAACAACACTGGCTACACTGGCTGCCTGTTAGGGTTGATTTTAAGGTTTTATTGTTAACCTATAAATCAATACATGGACTTGCTCCTACTTACCTTGCTGAAAAAATCCAGCCATACATACCTACACATAACCTTAAATCTCAAGAAGCAGGCCTTTTAATTGTACCTAGAATTTCTAAACAAACAGCTGGAGGCAGGGCCTTCTCTTATAAAGCTCCACTACTGTGGAATGATTTGCCAATTAAGGTTAGAAATGCAGACTCACTACAGCATGGTCTATGATTAAGTGTAGTCTGGCCCAGGGGTGTGAAGGTGACCAGAAAGGCTTGATACTGTCCACCCTTGCTGTCTTGCCAGGTGGGCTCTCATCGCCACTGGGATGCCCTCCCTCCAATGCGAGTCACTGGCTTGTTGTTGTCTCTCTGTTGCGCACTTGTGCAATTGGGCTGTACTCTGCTGGCAATACTCTGCCCTCATTCAGGGTGGTGGTGGTTGGTGGGTGTCCCTTTGGTTGATGCTTGGCAATGTGGGTGGATTGATTTCCTGCCTGTTGGGCCACAGTGTCACTGGACCCCCCTGTCTCAGCCTCAAGTTCTTACGCTTCTAATTTTTTTGTGCTGGGGGAGTAGGGTCAGTTCTCCTTCTCCACTATGAAACCTTGTAGATCTAAGGAATGCATTTTCTAAATGTTCCCTGTCCCCTGCCCTGTTTTAAACACAGGCTTGAAAGACACGTTGCTGTCCCTGTCCAAAGTCCTCCTGGTTGTGTTGCAGGTCAAGACGATACCTGATGATTTCAGCTGCCACTGTGCTGACCCCCCCTCCCCCCTTATGTTGTCCCTGTCCTTGTCCATCTGGTCATGCTTCTGACCTGGACTAAGTTTAAATAGACTCTGGACTCAGCCCACATGCATTTATTAATTATTACAATTTATACTCTTAATATGTTCACCCGGCACAGCCAGAAGAGGAATGGTCACCCCTATGAGCCTGGGTCCTCTCTAGGTTTCTTCCTAAATTTCAGCCTTCTTGAGAGTTTTTACTAGCCACTGAAATTCAACAATACTGTGGTTTTATCCTTGGGGTTTAAGGTCAGATGTTTTGTAAAAGGTCTTGGTGACAACTGCTGATGTAAAAAGGGCTTTTTAAAAAAAAAAATTGATTGATTTGATTGACTGTAGAGAGACATTAAGATGCAACGATTGCTGCTCAGCAGTACAGATGTCAAATCACTCATAACATGCATTTAGTGATACCCAGGGAAGAATGCTTTACAACAAAACCTGCCCAACAAACAAAAAGATCACCTGCAAACTGACACAGATGATAAAGTGGGTGAAAAATGCTTCACAATGGCCATCAAAAACTCAAGGGTGTGCCTTGGATGTGGAAAGTGCTTCATGATGTCAGCTGAAGTGAGTCATAATTAAGGATTTCACACATGAGAACAATCATATGAGTGGTAAATGCTTTAATCAACAGGAGCACTTGACAGGGAAGATAGAAACCATTCAAATGTTCTTCTTAATGATAAAACATTCAAAAAAAAGTTTTTTCAGTTTTACTGCACAAGAACAACTTTACATTGTGTCCCAGAATTAACATAATTTGATCTGACTTATTATAGACAAATACAGGTACAATCTGGTGAATACCGTAACTGTTTCTTTGTATTATTAAGTGAAGGGCTACAAGTGATTGTTATTGAAAATCCACAAGAACAACAGATTATACAAATAATAGTAAACAAATGTATACTGACCAAAAGGTCTAACTAATTTAGCTAATAACAAATAGTATGTCTGAGATGCAATTCTACCATTACCTATAATCCCCTCAAATAGAAATAATGACTGTTAATAAATCCATTATTTTCAAACGTGCTTACAATGAAAATATAACACATTATATTGACACAATCAAGTAATCCCACTTCCTATTGATAACGTCAGTAATGTCGCCTCCATTAGAATTGCATTGTTCAAGAGACCAGATTAACTCATCCCTTTCACCTGTCAATTAACTCCCTCAACCACTGAAGTGCATGTGTCATTATGTATCGATTTTCATTCAGGAACCAAGGGCTCAGGCTATATCTTATTTTACTCTGATATCTGATATCTGAAACTTAAACTTTAGCCACAGTCAATCATGCATCAGCCTCTTAGTACAGCTAACAATACCCTGATACCGGCAAACTAATGGGTCACTGAGGCGTCAGTATCTTCACAGATCCATTAACATAGAACCCAGGATAGAGTGGCTGAGTGAATGTGGTCTGCACTATGTGGAGGAGGGTCATTGTGTCAGAGACACTGTAGAAGGACAGAGTTCCTGCCCTGTGGTCCAGATACACTCCTACTCTGGAGGAGCAAGGGACAGGGATTACAGTACTGATATTATTGTAATAGAAACAACATCTGGATGTAGAGCAGGAAAACCTCCAAGACTGATTATTAAAACCAAACCGACTCTGATCATTATAACCAAACCAAGACTTATAAACATCTCCTTTCCTGCTGATCTCTTTATATGAGACAGCTACAACAATCTCTTTCCCACTCCACTCTACCTCCCAGTAACAGACTCCAGACAGACCCTCTCTACACAACACCTGGTAGTAAGAGGTAAACCTGTCTGGATGTTCAGGATAGGACTGGAATTTATCACTAGATGTCACTTTTCTGTTCCCCTCAGACAGACACAGGTACTGATTTGCTGTATTGGGATCCAAAGTCAGCTGGCAGGAATCTGAGGAAGATGCAACAAAGTGAGTGTGTGTGTGTTTTTGTGTGGGTGTATATTTGTTTGTGTGTATCTATGCTTGTGCATATGTATGCATGCGTGCATGAAAAGCGTGAATGCATTGGTGCAGTTGCGTGTAGTGTGTGTGATTGTATTTACTCACATGTTTGGAAATCCTCTCTGGTCTTGGGCTCAATAGGTCGTTCAATCTGAACTGTAGTAACTATAGAGACAAAGTAATATCACAGGTCAACATTATTCATTTCCACTAGTAATCTACAGCTCCGGAAAAATTAAGAGACCACTGCACCTTTTTCATTCCTTTCCAAAAAAGTTGAAAAGGAAAGTTTTGAGTGAAGAGAAGAAGTGTGTAATTTGCAGTGGACTTTTATGGAAAGGAATGAAAAAGGTGCAGTGGTCTCTTAATTTTTTTCCTGAGCAGTACATACAAGTAACTAGAGAAGGGGTGGCCTATAGGAAGAGACCATGTAATAACTACTTTGAAATGTTTTATATGAGTCACCTAGCATATTCTGAGAAGGTAACCTCAACATGTTATTCTTTAGTGTCAAACTCATTCCAAGAAGGAACTGCTTTATGTTATTTTCAATCGTTGATCAATTCACCTAAAGAACCAGTATTAACTAATCACAGTTTAACAGTTTCTTTCAGCACCATGACAAAGTTCATTCTTTTAATTTGTGCCTTTCTTCAAGCTAAACAACCAGTAGAATTGATGTGCTGCTTATATGGGTACTGTATATCTAGAAGCTAACATATCTCCTCAAAATGTACTTGTGCTTTTATGGCACAAATGTATAATTGCTAACATTAGTAATGAGTACATTCAGTAGTTGTGCTATGATACCCATTTACCCAACTGTATGCTTTCAAGATATTCTGCAAAAAAAATTGACATTCAATAATAGCATTAACAAAATTGTTAAAATTGTTTGATGTTCTTTAAATAAATTTGGCCAACCTTTCCCAGATATCTTGTCCATTTCCTTTTTGCATAAATCTTGTAGTTGATCTGTCAGTTCAGAGATTGATTTATTCACATGCTCAAAGGAAACGTGATGATTGACAGTGATGCTGGGTAAGGCCTCAGATCCAAGAGAGTCACAAAGAGACTGGAAACTCTACAGAGAGGGGGAAATCAGTAAACGGTTTTGACAAAGACAGTGATTTTAGTTCAAATAATTTCACTGGGAAAGAAGTAAACAGGAAGCCAGTACCGTCATTTCCTTTTTATATAAACAGTGGCTTATACACAGATTTTGAGAATATTTTCAAACAGCTGTAAATACATGGGTGCGACTAATAGTTTACATTTTCCAAGTTTACACTTTTCCAAGTTTCCATCTGCAAACTTTACTCTCATCGGCAAACTTTTTTTTGGATTGCCTGAAATAGAGGACTCATTTAGCAAATATGATAAAATTGGTGTTAGATGGTTGTCAAAAACATATTTTATTCTTCAACAAATTATTTTTGGTAGCACCCTAATATTAATATTAATGTACAGTGTATGTACAAGTCGTCTTTCTCTGGGCGGTTTATATATGGGTTTGGTTAATACTCCGTATACTTTGTATACACACATAGCTATAAAATGATTGGTGCAGTTTATACATGGGGCAGGTTATAAACAGGGAATTACGGTAAATGTGTTGTAAGGTAAGTTAGTGATGTCACCTGGAGGAAATGGATGTGATCCTCTGTGCGTGAGAGCTGATTCAGTTCAACATCTATTCTCCTCAGTTTAGCAACCTCCAACTCTAGTTGCTCCAAGTGTCCTTCAGCAAAACTCACTTGAGTCTTCTCCTGAGCTCTGATCAGGTGGTTCATCTCAGAGTGCATTCTCTTAATGGAGCGGATAAGCTCAGTAAAGACCCTCTCATTGTCCTCCACTGCTGCCTGTGCAGAGTGCTGTTAGGACACAGAGAAATTGAGTCAATATTAACGAGCTTGGACCTCAGAAAGCCTGTACATGTTAATAAATATTTATAAATAACAGCCTCAACTCTTACCTTCAGAGAGTCCACAGCCTGTCTCAACTCCTGAATCTCCTTCTCTCTCTCCTGGATTCTCATTTGGGATTTCTGATGTTTCTCACCCAACTGTTTCTACATAGAAATGCATTTTATGTAATTCATGTACACATTAACACATGATTTTGTAAGTCTTTCAAGTGGTGAAATGGTGCACTATATTAATAACACTTTTTAATGTATTCCTGAAAATGCTAAGTTCGTCCCACCAGTTCTTAATCTACATGTACTCAGACTTTTGTGGGTGTGGACAGTTTTTCTTGCTCTTCCTGTTACACAGAATAAAACACTTCCTCATAGTTATTATGTGGCACCTTAAATCTATGAGGCCAAGGAAAATAATGATGGGAATATGATTAGGATATAAACATTTTACCTGTTTGTCAGTCCTTTCTGTTGTGGCTGAGACTGTTTCATGACCTTTATGTTCAGTTATTGTACAAAGCAGACAAATACACTGCTGATCAGTACGACAGAAAACCTCCAGTAGTTTATCATGATGAGAACAGATCTTCTCCTGTAGTTGTGTGGAGGCTTGGACCAACTTGTGCTTTTTAAAGGCAGGAGATTCATTATGAGGCTGGAGGTGAGTCTCACAGAAAGAGGCCAGACACACCAGACAGGACTTGACAGCTTTGAGTTTTCTTCCAGTGCAGGAATCACACTCCACATCTCCAGGTCCAGCATAACAATGACCAGGAGGAGCAGCTTGGAGTCTTGTCTTCTTTAATTTCTTCACCAATTCAGCCAGGATGGTGTTCCTGTTTAGAACAGGTCTTGACTTGAAGGTCTGTTTGCACTGGGGGCAGCTGTAGATTCCCTTGTCATCTTCCTTATCCAAGCAGGCCTTAATACAACCCAAACAATAGCTGTGTCCACATGGAATAGTAACTGGATCCTTCAGTAGATCTAAACAGATTGAACAATTGATGGCCACAGCCATTTTTGACACACCACCTGCTAACCAACTCTGAAAGAATACACAAGGTAGGTTTCGTTTTCCTTAAGTTATGAAGAGGAGTGACTTGGGTTCTATTTTTGGATTTCTGTTTCTGTGGTGAACTCAGATGTCAGTTATTATGACTGGCCAGCAGAGGCCATGAGTGGTCTATCACAGTCAGAAATGTAACATCGTCTCAGCTCTATTTGAAGAGCTTGAAAAGTGAGCAGAGCCAAAACACACAAAGGCCTTACTAAATGACTGGATTATACTTAGAGTAAGCAATATGATTTAATTGTACTATGGAAAGAACATTTCTACCACAGTGTGACCAAACCATAGTTGAAAATCGTAAAGTGAATAATAGCCTTGCAAATGCATATAGATTGCCTAAAAGATTAAATAACATGTTCACACCATTGTGTATTTTAATGTTTATGCAATGGAACAACATATTTATATCCATACTTTTTAATGGGAATGACAAAATTCAACTTTTATAAATATTGTACACAGGCTTGATTGATTTTAGTCGGAGTAGATGCGACAAATAAGCGACTGAAACATTTGATTTCGGAAATCAAAATATTGTGCAAGAAGATTGTTGTCTATCAAAATAATTGCGATCTGGCTCTAATAATTGCACTGCTATGGCAGTGGCAATGCCTTTTACCAGTTTTACTTGAAACACACCAAAAGACTGCACTGAGTGTGGACAGAGCTATTTTAACTGACGATTAGTTTGCTGATATAGAATTTGAAGCATGTCATTTTGAGAAGTTGATAAGGGTTTGATTGGAATTAAAGATATCATATTTTGAGAATATATTTTACCGTTACCCATAACCTTTATTTCACTTACACATTGGTTTTAGGCCTGTCTTTATATGCACTAATTACATGATTGTGTAAACAAGTTACTTGTAGGCCATCTATATGCAATTGCAAGGCTCTAATTAATCTTACAATTTTCACGGTTGTCCCTAACCTGCCATTCTAGCTGTTTGCCAACCGGTAGCCAATCGTCCAAGTTGACGCAAAATGTGGGGTATAGATCCAACTCGATTAACAAAACCATTGACAAATCTAGGCAGCACAGTCTTTATTATTGGAGACCAATAATTTTGGACTAACAGCCCGCCATGGATCCTTTTTTAGTAACAAAACTTACTGTAAGGAGTAGGCCTCGGCCAGTGTTATAGTGGTGCCCAGAGAAGTGGGTATAATCAGGGGCGTAGAATTAAGGGGGAATATGTTGATATTACAGACAGGTCAATGTGACCCTCCTGGAAAAGAGTGAAAATCCTGGGATTTTGCTAATGACTTATAATTGAATCCTAATTTAGTTACTTGGTGTTTGGTAATGAAGGGCCTACTTTGTATCAGCAACACTGACTCAATGACAAACATGTCATTCATAAGAATACAACAGATGGCACCTTTATACATAGCTACTAGTTTCTAAGAAATGAATCATTTGATTGTTAATCATAAATATAATAATAATTTATGTCAGGCAGTCATTCATGCAATGGTATGCAAAAACATGATCCTATTAAACAGCTACTTCAATTAGGGTACAATCATTTAGCAATAAATTATTTATTTATCAATCATTGGACACCTATTTGGAAGTTGAAAACATTTCAGCACTTTGTCAACAATTATTAAATGATCAATATATTTTGATTTTAAATGTAGTCAGAAAGGTAATCAGAAAGTAGCAACAGAACCTGTCAAGGAGGATTAACCCAATTCCAATCACTGAATCTATTGAGAGATGCAGAATATAGGTATAGAGGACACATACACATTAGTTGTGTAGTAAGAACATTTATTTCAACTCCATTAGAGAATACTACAATAGAGAATACTACAGATCAGGTATTCCAAAACAGTTCAAAGGTTCTACCAAAAACAGTTAAACTTATGTGTGACTGTGGGTGAGAAAGTAAGCATGTGATGGAGTGTGTGTGTGAGAGGGAGTGTATTGAATTATTGAAATATTGAGTCTCTTTAGCTACTGATGCTTTTAAACCCAACAAACTTTTCAAAAGGTGCGGCATTTAGACGTCGTTGATGGGGCCGGTTTATCAGTCCAGCAAAGGTAAATAAACAAAATTTTTGAGCTGAGGTTGACACTAAAGTATTTTGATATAAAATATGAAGCCATTTTCATCAAATACAAATGACAAAAGTCTATTTTGTATTTGAAATATTTAAAATACATACGTTCATAAATACTGCCCATCCATGTCTAACACCATGTAGATATATTGGAAATCAAGTCTTTGAACTACCCTAACCTACTCAGTTTCTTGCATCCTAACCAGAGGTTTTTGGACTTAATAGTAAATCTTTCACTTTACTGTCTATAGGTCTGGGTAATCATTGGTGTCAATGAAGAACAAAAACATGCAGTGCACTCAGTAATTTACAATGAAAGTGCAAAAAAGATGACCAATTTACACCACAAAAATATTGCAGTATTGTATTAAAAAGCAAGCCATGTGCTGTATGATCCACGCTTGGCCATATGAAAGCTGAAAGGTTTTAAATAAGAAATCTAGCTAACTGTCCTGATGTCAGCTTCCCTACCCACATTTTTCAATTGAACTAGCTACCATTTCCAAAACAAAAAAATTGTCAACAGTGAAGTTAGCTAGAAATAGTTAGCGAGCTAACGAGGGAGTACTGACAAATTTATTTAAGGCAATAATACGTAATTTACGGATACACTGTATGGTACAGTCTGTACCAATGACCGAGGTAAAGTTGATTTTATATTCAGAGATTCAACAGACATTCAACAGACATTCAACAAACATTCAACAAACATTCAACAGAGATTCAACAGAGATTCAACAGAGATTCAACAGAGATTCAAAGCAAACATTTAAATGTTAAAAACTACTTGCATTCTTCACTGATAACTATGACTGACTTATAAAAATATGATATGTCATGTTGGATAACATTCACAAGGCTTTATTTGATAAAACAATCAAACATAGCTTTTAGGCACATTCTATAATAATGAAAAACACTATTACAGAAACTTAATTGCAAGTTCAAAACTTTAACAACCTATATCAATATTATGCACATACCTTTTTTTAATTACTTCGAAAAATTACAGTTATAACGCAATCACTTTTTAAAATGTCATCATAAAAACTTCATTTCAAGATCAAAATATTCTACCCTAAGGTGGACTAAATTTAATACACATTTTATTAAATTACCATTATATCGCAATAACATTTTCGAAAAGATTCATAGAAACTCAATTCCAAGTTCACAATATTCTACCCTAGGGTGGACAACTTTTGCAACCTTTGATTTGATCCAAAAATCTCAACTAGAATCTTCAAAATGTTGCTAATTTGGAAAAACAGTTTAAATTGCAATAACTATTTCAAAAAGATTAATAGAAACCCAATTACAAGTTCAAAATATTCTCACATAAGCTGGACACATTTTACAACCTTTAAATTGATAAATATATTCGAACTTATAAAATTACCATTATAACACAATACCTTTTTCAAAAAGTAACATAGAAACTTAATTCCAAATTCTAAATTGTCTACCCTAGGGGGACAACATTTACAACCTTTAAACTGATCAAAATAGTACACTTAAATTTAATACACATTTTCATACTTTGAAAATTACAATTATATTGCAATCACTTATTCAAAAAGATTCATAGAAACTTAATTCCAAGTTCAAAATATTCTCTGGGAAGCTGGACAACTTTTACAACCTTTAATTTGATCGAAATAGTACACTTACATTTAATACACATTTTCAAACATTGCAAATTACCATTATATCGCAAAAGCTTTTTCAAAAGTAGCATAGAAACTTAATTCCAAGTTTTAAATTGTCTACCCTAGGGGGACAACTTTTACAACCTTTGATTTGAACCAAAAATCTATTTGATCTATTGGTTGAAATGTTATTAAATTAACAACAATAACCACCATGTCACAGCCATTTCTTTATTCCAGCAAAAAGGCCACTTCCAATCTTTGACTTTCTTTGCAAAATATTTGTATATAATATATTTATCATTTTAACATTGTAAAAGTTGTCCAGCTTACTGGAGAATATTTTGAACTTGGAATGACGTTTCTATTAAACTTTTTGAAAAGGTTATTGCAATAAAACTGCGTTTTGCAAAGTTTGCGAAATTTAAAAGATTCGAGTTTGGATTTCTGGATCAAATCAAAGGTAGCAAAAGTTGTCCACCTGTAGAATATTTAGAACTTGGAATTAAGTTTCTATGATACTTTTTGAAAAAGTTATTGCGGTATAATGGTAGTTCATAATGTATTTCGGTAGCCTATGGAAAAATATTTGAATATTTACATTTGAATATAAACACTGAGTATTCTGCCAGGCAAACATTTTTTGACTGAAGTGAAGTAACATGCATTTCTAAATAACCAGCCAATCAGAGCTATGTAATACGTCGGTCTCAGGCACATTATTTATTGGTCGTTTTTAGAACGTTGCGTTTGTAATAATGTATGCAAATTTTGCATGCTTTATCACAAAAATTATGTATATTGCATATACGTTCACTGTACTACATTCATACGCATTAGTTAAAAGTCAGTATACGCTATGGCCGCTGACAGAAAAGTGGGTTGAAAGCGTAAACCTGCGTATACCCTCCACTAAACAACTGGTAAGAAGTGAGTATACGCAATGACAGCTGACATAAAAGTGGGTATACGGCGTATACCTGCACATACCCTGCACTACACCACTGGCCTAGGCTATAAAAGATGAATATAGTCTAATGTGCGATTTGTCCGTTCCTGCGCTTTTTTCATCCCAAGTCAAGTGCTACTATATACACACACAATGTAAATCTCTGAACACATAAATAAAATCAATTGACGTGGTGGGGTTTGTAATAATTACAGTAGAATTACCAATGTTTTTATTTTCTTTATTTAAATAATTAATCAGCAAAATGGAGTCGTCACAATCTTTGTGACGACTCCGATGAGCCTACAAGGGCTGTTGCAATTACTACATAACTGCCTGCTCGTAGTTATTTGAGCCAGGTCGCAATAATTTCTATAGACAACGATCTTTTTGCACAATATTTTGATTCCAAAATCATATGTTTGCAATCTGAATAAGGGATTTTAGGCAATAGCCTGCCACGCGAATTATGTCTGAGAATGGTTTTGCAATGCACCGTAATGTAGCCTAATTTCGCAACATTTTTATTGGACAAACTTGTTTCATTCGTTTATTTGTCACATCCCATACGGAAAATAATTGTATTTTATATATATTTTTGAATACATTTGGAAAATTAATTTCCTGACACATTTGTGTGTGTTTTTACATATTCGTATTTACATGCTAATAAACAGTACGTACGCCCGCGTATGGTTATGAGTGTATGTGTGTATGTCTATGGTTGTGTGTATATGTTCAAGTGCAAATAACTAGGTTTGATTGTGTCTGTGTGTGTGATTGTATTTCCTCACATTTTAAGAAATCCTCTCTGGTCTTGTATGGGGTGCCGAATGTAAATGTAGAAATGTAGAAATGTTGGCCCATATTGATAGGATAGCATCTTGCAGTTGATGGAGATTTGTGGGATGCACATCCAGGGCACAAAGCTCCCGTTCCACCACATCCCAAAGATGCTCTATTGGGTTGAGATCTGGTGACTATGGGGACCATTTAGTACAGTGAACTCATTGTCATGTTCAAGGAACCAATTTGAAATGATTCGAGCTTTGTGACATGGTGCATTATCCTGCTGGAAGTAGCCATCAGAGGATGGGTACATGGTGGTCATAAAGGGATGGACATGTTCAGAACCAATGCTCAGGTAGGCCGTGGCATTTAAACAATGCCCAATTGGCACTATGGGGCCTAAAGTGTGCCAAGAAAACATCCCCCACACCATTACACCACCACCACCAGCCTGCACAGTGGTTACAAGGCATGATGGATCCATGTTCTCATTCTGTTTACGCCAAATTCTGATTCTACCGTCTGAATGTCTCAACAGAAATCAAAACTCATCAGACCAGACAACATTCTTCCAGTCTTTAACTGTCCAATTTTGGTGAGCTCGTGCAAATTGTAGCCTCTTTTTTGTAGTGGAGATGAGTGGTACCCGGTGGGGTCTTCTGCTGTTATAGCCCATCTGCCTCAAGGTTGTGCGTTTTGTGGCTTAACAAATGCTTTGCTGCATACCTCGGTTGTAACGAGGGGTTATTTCAGTCAAAGTTGCTCTTCTATCAGCTTGAATCATCTGACCTCTAGCATCAACAAGGCATTTTTGCCCACAGGACTGCGCATACTGGATGTTTTTCTCTTTTCACACCATTCTTTGTAAACCCTAGAAATGGTTGTGCGTGAAAATCCCAGTAACTGAGCAGATTGTGAAATACTCAGACCGGCCCATCTGGCACCAACAACCATGCCACACTCAAAATTGCCTAAATCATCTTTCTTTCCCATTCTGACATTCAGTTTGGAGTTCAGGAGATTTTCTTGACCAGGACCACACCTCTAAATGCATTGAAGCAACTGCCATGTGATTGGTTGATTAGATAATTGCATTAATGAGAAATGTAACAGGTGTTCCTAATAATCCTTTAGGTGAGTGTATAATATACATGAAATTTCCATGTTGTCCACAACTGGGACAACACGGACATTTTAGGGCCCTAACTGTGTCCTTTGATCGTCCTTGAGATGTTTCTAGAACTTGATTGGAGTCCACCTGTGGTAAATTCAATTGATTGGATTATTTAAAAAGGTATATTGACCATATAAGGTTCCATATTTCAGAGTATGTCGTAGCAAAAAACAAGCCCATTTAATCTAAGGAACTCTGTATATCTCCTGGGTAGAACATTGTTGATGCATAAATAAAAGAGGGGACAAGATAGAAAGGAAGAGGGGACAGGATAGAACAGAAGAGGGGACAGGATAGAACAGAAGAGGGGACAGGATAGAACGGAAGAGGGGACAGGATAGAACAGAAGAGGGGACAGGATAGAACGGAAGAGGGGACAGGATAGAACAGAAGAGGGGACAGGATAGAACAGAAGAGGGGACAGGATAGAACGGAAGAGGGGACAGGATAGAACAGAAGAGGGGACAGGATAGAACGGAAGAGGGGACAGGATAGAACAGAAGAGGGGACAGGATAGAACAGAAGAGAGGACAGGATAGAACGGAAGAGGGGACAGGATAGAACAGAAGAGGGGACAGGATAGAACGGAAGAGGGGACAGGATAGAACAGAAGAGGGGACAGGATAGAACAGAAGAGGGGACAGTACACTCTGTACACTCTGCCAAGTATACTCTATCACTTGGCAGAGGAATTGTGGAGTTGGGCTCGAGAGCACCTATGCTTGCTTTAAGACTCTCACATTCCAGGTCACCTTAATGTGGGTGCTGAACCCATGTCACGAGGAGCTGGACATTGTTTGCGTGTTGTGGAGCCGGTTTGGGAAAGCAGAGGTAGACCTGTTTGTGTCTCGAGAGAACACTCAGTGTCCCCTGTGGCTCTCTCTGAGGTAGAAGGATGTTCCACCATTGGGGGGGTGTCTTCGCTCATGCTCTGTGGCCATAGGCTCTCCTTCACGTGTTTCCTCTGGCAAAATGTGTTCTCCCCTTTTTGGCGAGCACTTCACACATTGGAAACCGTATACGGAGCATACATTTCTCTCTGCCACAGATGCATGTAAAACCTCTGAAAGACTAATCATGTAATACTCTGGAACTTTACGTGCAAGTCATGTACAATCAGAGCGTGCCTGACGTAACATCAGATACACATTTCTGAAATAGCCATACAATTTCTCCAACATACATGTGTTTATCGTTATAAGAAAATGTACACTGTTTAATGTACTGCAGTTGCATGCATACCAGGGCCCATTAATATTGATTTCATTGTTGTGCAGTCAGGTGCAGTTAAGTATCAACTGGTGGCCTGGGATTGTCACACAAATGGACACAGACTCATGTACTATATTTATTTATAGCTGATGATTTCTCCATGGTGTAAAATGGCGATTGACTATCTGGATGTATTGTCGGAAAAAGTACGCCACGCCTTTACTACAAGGTCTCGGCCTCCAAGTCTCTGTGTTTCCAGGAGAGGTGGTGTAAGGACAATCCCTGCCTACATTATTTCTCAAGGCGCATTGCCCATGGACGTTCTGTGCTTTATTGATGTAGACCATTCAAAGGCAAGAAGCTACAAATTCCTACAAAGGCTGACTACGCTTTTGTAAGTGTTGGATTCAAGAATGGAGAGAAGGCCATTGAAAACTTAAAAAAGCATGAGCCATAAACATGCAGTGACCACATACATACATGAAACCCAATCAATCACTGCAACATTACATCATGCGCCAAAGAAACTGCAAGAGGCCCGGTAAAACCTTTTGAATATATTTGGTGGTATACTGTATTTGGCAAAGCAAGGCAATGCTTTTAGAGGCCATGAGCAGCATTAAGAAAACGTTAAACAGCTACTGCCGTAATACAACTACTGAAATACAGCAGATTTTCAGCAATCCCAAGGCCCAAATGCAGCAGTTCAGATAATAAGCAAGTATATTGTTAACAAAATTGACCAAGAAATTACATCTTTGCATGTAGTGCATTTGTGATTATTGAAGGAACTCTAGACGTTGCTGGGATAGTGCAAGAGTCCAAAATTATGCATCAGGTATGTACTGTAGATATAGGAGGCCACAATACACAGGCTTTTTTGATGGCTAAGGATTTCATGGCAGATAAACGTTTCTGGAAGTAACTTGTCCAGACTAGAAATTACAGTGCACACTGAACAGTCCACAGGCATGCGCAAAAAGCATGAGGTGTTTGGTGTCACATATTCCAGTGAAATGATTGTGGACATAATGGAGGTCTCACAGATTTATAAAACCGTATGACATATGCAACATTGTAACATTGCTTAGAAAAAATTCTCAATTGCAATTTCACTTAACATTTCGAAGCATCATTGCTACCATTATGCTTATTTATTATTACATGATTTCAGACCGATTTCAGAATCTTGGACAAAGGACCGAATCATAACACATTTGTGATTCAAACTGGATGTTTAAGCATTTTAACAGCATGAAATCTTATAAATATTTTAATGCACACATAGTTGTAACATGATGACTATTATAACATTTTCTGTCAAACAAGTACTTAGATGTGGTTGTTTTATTGGAAAGTCTGGAATCACATAGAGTAAGGCACGTTTGAGAATTCTATAGCAAAATAGATTGTGTAAATGTGTTTGGATAAACAATACATAATGCCTGTCTGACCACAGCTACAATAAATACATGCAAATTCATTTTATTTGCAAAACTACCTGTTAGATGTGGATAATGTTCTGTACCAAGTTAGTAAAGTGATTTCTTTCAAGCTGGTGTAACTAATGACACCAGCATACAACCATGATACAATTTGAATGTGAATGATAATGGATAGCTGTAGCCACCAGAAAATCTATATGGGAAAAGAAAAAAGGTAGTTCCGCTTATTACTGTCTACTGTGATCTTAAAATGTGCAGAAAAATGAATGGATATAGCCAGCAAACAATGTAACAATCTTTTACAACCTTATACTTGTTTTTTTTTTTACTACTGAGCAATATACAGTGGGGAGAACAAGTATTTCATACACTGTCGATTGTGCAGGTTTTCCTACTTACAAATCATGCAGAGGTCTGTAATTTTTATCACAGGTACACTTCAACTGTGAGAGACAGAAAATCACATTGTATGATTTTTAAATAATTAATTAGCATTTTATTGCATGACATAAGTATTTGATCACCTACCAACCAGTAAGAATTCCGGCTCTCACAGACATGTTAGTTTTTCTTTAAGAAGCCCTCCTGTTCTCCACTCATTACCTGTATTAACTGCTCCTGTTTGAACTCTTTACCTGTATAAAAGACACCTGTCCACACGCTCAATCAAACAGACTCCAACCTCTCCAAAATGGCCAAGACCAGAGAGCTGTGTATGGACATCAGGGATAAAATTGTAGACCTGCACAAGGCTGGGATGGGGTACAGGACAATAGGCAAGCATCTTGATGAGAAGGCAGCAACTGTTGGCACAATTATAAAAAAATGGAAGAAGTTCAAGATTACGGTCAATCTCCCTCGATCTGGGGCTCCATGCAAGATCTCACCTCGTGGGGCATCAATGATCATGAGGAAGGTGAGGGATTAGCCCAGAACTACACAGCAGGATCTCGTCAATGACCTGAAGAGAGCTGGGACCACAGTCTCAAAGAAAACCATTACTAACACACTACGCCGTCCTGGATTAAAATCCTGCAGCGCACGCAAGGTCCCCCTGCTCAAGCCAGCGCATGTCCAGGCCCGTCTGAAGTTTGCCAATGACCATCTGGATGATCCAGAGGAGGAATGGGAGAAGGTAATGTGGTCTGATAAGACAAAAATAGAGCTTTTTGGTCTAAACTCCACTCGCTGTGTTTGGAGGAAGAAGAAGGATGAGTACAACCCCAAGAACACCATCCCAACCGTGAAGTATGGAGGTGGAAACATCATTCTTTGGGGATGCTTTTCTGCATAGTGGACAGGACGACTGCACCGTTTTGAGGGGAGGATGGATGGGGCCATGTATTGCAAGATTTTGGCCAACAACCTCCTTCCCTCAGCAAGAGCATTGAAGTTGGGTCGTGGCTGGGTCTTCCAGCAGGACAACGACCCGAAACACACAGCCAGGGCAACTAAGGAGTGGCTCCGTAAAAAGCATCTCAAGTTCCTGGAGTGGCCTAGCCAGTCTCCAGACCTAAACCCAATAGAAAATCATTGGAGGGAGCTGAAAGTCTGTATTGCCCAGCGACAGCCCCGAAACCTGAAGGATCTGGAGAAGGTCTGTATGGAGGAGTGGGCCAAAATCCCTGCTGCAGTGTGTGCAAACCTGGTCAAGAACTACAGGAAACGTATGATCTCTGTAAAAGGTTTTTGTACCAAATATTAAGTTCTTGTTTTCTGATGTATCAAATACTTATGTCATGCAATAAAATGCAAATTAATTACTTAAAAATCATACAATATGATTTTCTGGATTTTTGTTTTAGATTCCGTCTCTCACAGTTGAAGAGTAACTATGATAAAAATTGAAGACTTTTACATGCTTTGTAAGTGGGAAAACCTGCAATATCGGCAGTGTATAAAATAATTGTTCTGCCCACTGTATGTGTTCCCTTTTGAGGAGTGCATAATAATATATTGTGTCAGGCGGTCAGTGCATTTTGTATAAATAAGGGGGCATGTCTAATCATTGCGCAACCCCTCCCACCAAAGAAGAAATATTTAGAAATGTATATGCGCATGTGTATATGGGGAATCTAAACTGAGGGGGCATGACTTTATACCTGAGGGGGCAAGGCCCCCACTTGCCTTCCTGTGGAACAAGGCCTGCTATTAGGATACAATCATTTAGCAATCAATTATTTATTTATTAATAATTGGACACCTATTTGGAAGTTGAATAGAAACATTTCAACACTTTTTCAACAATTATTAAATGATCAATATGTTTTGATTTTAAATGTAGCCAGAAATGTAATCAGAAAGTAACAACAGAACTTGTCAAGGAGTATTAACCCAACTCCATCCACTGAATCTGTTGAGAGCCTCAGAATATAGATATATAATACTCAAACACAATAATAGTGTACTAAGAACATTTAAACTCTAATAGAGAATACACCAATAGAGAATAATACAGACCAGGTATTCCAAAACAGTTTAAAAGTTCTATCAAAAACAGTCTTATGTTCTTATGTGTGAGTGTGGGTGAGAGAGTAAGCGTGTGATTGAGTGTTAATGACAATAAGGCACACGTGTGTGCATTTAACAAGTTACACCATATCGTGGCATTATAATGTAATGTACAACACTGAAACACGTTATTAAGTTTTTTTTGGTGCGCAACAGACAAAACGTAACATAGGCTGTAAGTGGGAAGCTAATTGGGCCAAATAGTTAGCTAGAAATTTACGTAAATTGGTAAAAGATTTATCCTAGGCTACTAAAAGGAACACCAAAACTTAACATGAATTGAAAATAATTTTACAATTCATGCTAAAAATTTATGGGAAGCTGGCAACCTACACTTTTCTCATCTTGACTTTCTTCGGGTATGGATAGATTTTTTGCTCTGATCTCAACAGGTCTGGACAAAAGTATTTTACAGTATTTTTAAACTACAAAATACAAAACACTAATGTATTTTGATACAAAATATGATGGCATTTTCATCAACCCTATCAAATACAAATAAAAAAATACTATTTAATATTTGAAATACATTTTTTAAATACATGTATCATAAATACTGCCCATGCCTGGCCACTAGCATGGTATATGTTTAATAAAGTGAATGTTCACTCGGTTGTAGTTGAACCACGGGCAGGACAGTCTATAAAAATGGGAATTACAAACCACACAGTGTATAACGTTAGTTAGAATGCCACGCCAGCTAGCTGTTATCTACCTTAGGAACTTTCCATGTCTTGCAACATTAACCTAGGACATGTTTTCAAAAGCATTTGCTTGCTCAGTTAGTTTCACCACAGGAAGGATGGCTTTTAAAATGGTATAACATTGGGTAGATTACCAAGCTAGCTAGTCTAGTTATTTGCTAGGGCTAGAGCAGGGCTGGCCAACCCTGTTCCTGGAGAGCCACTGTCCTGTAGATTTTCTCTCCAACTCTTATTCAGCACACCTGATTCTAATTAGTAGTAGGATGAAAAGCAGACTCAGGTTAGTCACAAATGAGGCTGAAGAGAAAACCAACCGGACAGTGGCTCTCCAGGAACAGGGTTGGCCAGCCCTGGGCTAGAGTATATAAAGAAATAGTTTCTGCAATTCCCCTTTTGATCACCTGAGCGCTGGACCAATTTCTTCTTTAAGAAACAAACAGATATGAAATACATTATATATTTTTGTTGCAGTTCTAAAAAAAATTGTGAGGGAAATCCTACAACTACAGCAAAGGTTTTCCTCTCATCTCTTTTTCTGACTGCTCACCCCATCAATTATAATGCATTTTAAGAATTCTATACCATGTAATTACCTTTTGCTTACGTATTAAACATTTTAATAAAAGCTATTAGATTAGCAATAGCATAATGTTTTATTTGACAATAAATGGATTTCACAAATAATAGTCACAAGGTATTCTTGCAAGTATCATCTATTTTGACATTGATGAATTTGTTGCATGATACAAGTATTTTACTATTTTCTGTGCTAAGATCAACATAACTCAAACACACACTTTCAGATATGGTGTAACTACCTCAAAATATATTATTATGAATTACAGCTCCACTGTTCCACTAAACTCAATTATGATTGGTTCTTTTTATATTTCAATCAACTTTCATGTCTCATTATATGTCCATGTTCATTCACAAACCAATGGTTCAGACTCACTCTGTTTGATTGACACCTCTGTACATGCAAATAAGAAACTATATCTTACAGCACTTTATGATATCACAATCTTCACAGATCCTTTATAAACAGTAAACCCAGGATAGAGTGGCTGAGTGAATGTGGTCTGGACTCTGTGGAGGAGGGTCATTGTTTTAGAGACACTGTAGAAAGACAGAGTTCCTGCCCTGTGGTCCAGATACACTCCTACTCTGGAGGAGCAGGGGACAGGGATATCAGTCATTTTCATACTATGGTAAAAACAACATCTGGATCTAGAGCAGTATAGCCTCCAGGACTGATCATTATGGCCAAAAACACACTCATAACCACTTCCTTTCCTGCTGATCCCTTTATACGACATAACTACATTAACCCCTTCCCCATTCCACTCCACCTCCCAGTAACAGACTCCAGACAGACCCTGTTTACACAGCACCTGTTTATAGGAGGTAAATCTGTCTGGATGGTCATAATAGGATTGGGTCTTATAACTCCATGTCACCTTTCTGTTCCCCTCAGACAGACACAAGGACTGATTTACTGTATTGGGATCCAATGTCAGCTGGCAGGAATCTGAGAAAATAAAAAATAAAATCAGTGACATGTGTGTGTGACTGAGATCTATGCATGCATGCATGTCTGGACCTAATGACCCCACAAAGAAAAATAGATATTTTGGCATGACATTCTTGGCTTCTGGGGTTGGCTTAGTTTTAAGGAAAAATTTATAATTGGGCACAAAAAAAGGGTTACTCAAAGATTAGGCTAGGGTTCAGGGATAGGGAACATATATTTCTGGATCAAGGTACATTCAGGTATTACCAGTTAGAGTAAGTTAGGGTAACGGATAGGTTTATGAGCTAAGGAAGAAGGAACACAGATTTCTGCGTTAAGGTTAGAGTTCAGGTCCTGAGAAGTGTGTGTGTGTGTGTGTGTGTGTGTGTCTGTGTGGAATGTATAGGTGCAGTCTTAAATTTTATGCACAACCACACTAGTCTTTCTATCCTTGTGGGGACCTGAAACCCAAACGTCACCCAGAATGCCATGTTCTCTATTCCTTTGTCTCTCACCGTCCATGTGATCCCATTAACTCACATGCTAAGACATTGTATGAACACTTGTATATGCGTGTTTGTGTGTGCATATTATGTGTTCATGTATTCATATATTGTCACAATACTGTTTTGAACATTCCTTTTGGGTCTGATGTATAACTGAATACTCTACTCAATGGTTCCTCAAAGGGAGATGAGAAAGATTTGTGCTAAAGTGGTTAGTAATGCTTGAAAACACTATTTCACCTCTACAAAAGGCAGATCATTAGTAGCTAAACTTTTTATTGTAATGGGGATGTTTTCAAACTGACTGTAGATGCAGAATAATGTTAACTGGGTATGTTATTATGGAGTGTGAGTCAAATTACATTTGAATATTTTATTGTTATTATCCATAGCTAATCTTGACAGAATTAATCCAGCTAATGACAATCAAAAATATCAAAATATGTTTCATAATAATATGATGGCAATGTTGTTTTTGACTAAATATTAACCTGTGTTAGCAATATTGTTGTATTCCCAAGCTCCTCTAGTGAAATTTTAACTAAATTGTAATCAGCCCCATTTAAAGTCATTAAACACGTTCAAATGTTGGTAAATCCGGACATCAATATTTCTCCAGTATCCATAGAATGTTAGTTACTATGGCAGTTATGCGACCATGTGTGTTTGTATTTCCTCACATTTTAAGAAATCCTCTCTGGTCTCGGGCTGAGCAGGTTGATTCATCTCAACTGTAGTCACTATGAGGAAAGACATGACTAATATGACTGGTCAACCACAAACCTTTGTGCTTCTGAACTAGAATGCTAACCATTTGCTTTTAGTGTGTGTGTGTGTGTTTGCCTGCATGTAATTTAATTCTGTACGTTTGAAGATGCTTTCATAATATCCTGCCAAACATACTATTCCTTGCAGTGTAGCTGAGTATTTTGTCCCAGAGGGGAAAAATATCATAGACATTTTTAAAATGAATTTGACCAACCTTTGCCAGATATCATGTCCATTTCCTTTTTGCATACATCCTGCATTTGATCTTTCAGTTTAGTGACTGATTCCTTCACATGCTCAAAGGAGATGTGTGGAAGGAAAGTGGTGCTAGTCAAGGGCTCAGATCCAGGAGGGACACAGAGAGAATGGAAACTCTAAAGAGAGAGGGAAACAAGTATGAGGTTTTTAGAAAGAAAAACTGAGATTTAAGTTCAAGCCATTTTTACTGGGAAAGAAGCTAACATGTAGCCATTATAGTGTTTTAAAGTAAGTTAGTGATGTCACCTGGAGGAAATGGATGTGATCCTCTGAGAGTGAGAGCTGCTTCAGCTCAAAATCTCTCCTCCTCTGTTTAGAAAACTCCTGCTGCAGTTGTTCCAAGAGTCCTTCAGCCCGACTCACTTCAGCCTTCTCCTGAGCTCTGATCAGCTCCTTCAACTCAGAGCGTCTTTTCTCAATGTAGCAGATAAGCTCAGTAAAGATCCTCTCACTGTCCTCCACTGCTGCCTGTGCAGAGTGCTGTCAGGAAACAGAGGGAGAAGGGGGTCCATTTCAACAAACTCTCAGCTCTTACCAGGAGCACAGTCTATAAATGTAAACCTAATACAGTGCTGCTTGAAAATATGTCAACCCCTTGTGCAATTAAAGATTGGTTTAGTGTTCACTATTAAACCTGTATTTAATTAGTACCTGTGTATTTTATCTGACATGTTAGGTTGATAGTTACCAATTCCATAAGCTTTAAATTATGTATGTAGTAGAACTAAATAATAAAGAATTGGTGCAGTTAGAAAAACATGTCAACCCCAAGGTGTATTGCTTCAATCATGTAGGTAAGTAGAATCAGATGGTTAAATAATTGGGTCCCAAGTTAATCAATGAAAGGAGGGACCTTCAGGAATTATTTTGGTTTCAAATCTAATGAATACAGTCAAGAAACCTGGTCAGTTTGGTGTTACCTAAACAGGTGAATACATAACACGCCACACCAACAAGAAAGGAGATCTCAGATAACACCAGGAAGAGTGTAGAGTGAGCACCTCCTTCTGGGAAAAGCTATACAACCATCTCAAAGTGATCAGTCCAAAATGTGAGGCAAATCATTTGCAAATGGAGAGCATTTAACATGACAGCAACTTGGCCTCGAAGTGGATGCCCTTCCAAAATATGCACAAGAAAATGTATCAACCAGGTAAATGGTAACCCACACATAATATCTGGAGAATTGCAGGGCCTCCCTTGTTACATGTCAGGTTGCTTTGCATGCTTCACCAATGAGATAACATTGAATCGTCATCATCATCAAGGGAACCATGAAATCTGAGGTATATCAGGAGATTCTTGATCACAATGTCAGGAAATCAATCAAGGAGCCAAAGGTGGGCCAAAAATACAACAAGACAATGACTCAAAGCAATCAGGCAAATCTACCATAAATGGCTGAGGAGAAAGACGTTTTGTGTTTTGGACTGGTCAAAGTCCTGACCCTAATGCAGTCGAGATTGGTGGAACCGGATTTTGACCTGTTTTATAGATGACTCCAGGGAGATGTGTGCGAATAGAACAGCAGCAACTGATAATATTCAAATGACATCCTGTAAGGCACATACGTTACAGGTCATAGGATACAGTTGTACTCATAATTTGCAAATCCTGGCAGAAAATAAGAAATGTTGGCATTGATTTAGATAATTTGACTAATCCTGCAAAAAAATCTGTCTTTTATTTAAGGATAGTGATCATATGAAGCCATTTATTATTGCATAGATGTTTGGCTCCTTTTTAAATCATAATGATAACAGAAATCACCCAAATGGCCCTCAAGAAAAGATTACATACCCTTGAATGTGTGGTCTTGTTACAGACACACAAGGTGACACACAGGTGAAAATGGCAATTAAAGGTTAATTTCCCACACCTTTGGCTTTTTAAATTGCAATTAGTGTATGTGTATAAATACTCAATGAGTTTGTTAGCTCTCATGTGGATGCAATGAGCAGGCTAGATACTGAGCAATGGGGAGCAGAAAAGGACTGTCAAAAGACCTGCGTATCAAGGTTATGGAACTTTATAAAGATAGAAAAGGATATAAAAAGATATCCAAAGCCTTGCTTTCAATCACTTATTACGAAGTAGAAGATTCAGGGATCTCTTGATACCAAGCCAAGGTAAGGTAGACTGAGAAAGATTTCAGCCAAAACTGCCAGAAATGTTGTTCGGGATACAAAGAAAAACCTCAGGAGAAATACAGACTCTGGAAAAAGACGGTGTGGTGGTTTCAAATAGCACAATATAATGATATTTGATCAAAAACGAGCTGCATGGTCGAGTTGCCAGAAAGAAGTCTTTCCTGCACCAATACCACAAAAAAGCCTCATAACAATATGCCTGACAACAACTTGACACGCCTCACAGACCAAAATAGAGCTTTATGGCCACAACCATAAGCGCTATGTTTGGAGAGGGGTCAACAAGGCCTATAGTGAAAAGAATACCATCCCCACTGTGAAGCATGGTGGTGGCTCACTGATGTTTTTGGGGTGTGTGAGCTTTAAAGGGGAATCTTGTGAAGATTGATGGCACGATGAATGCAGCATGTTATCAGAAAGAAATGGCAGACAATTTGCATTCTTCTGCACGAAAGCTGTACATGGGACGCTCTTGGACTTTCCAGCACGACAATGACCCTAAGCACAAGGCCAAGTTGACCCTCCAGTGGTTAGAGCAGAAAAAGGTGAAGGTTCTGGATGAAACTGTGACTGGCCACCACAGTCTCCTGACCTTAATATCATCGAGCCACTCTGAGGAGATCTCAAACGTGTGGTTCTTGCAAGACGACCAAAGACTTAGCATGACCTGGAGACATTTTACCAAGAGGAATGGGCAGCTATACCACCTGCAATAATTCGGGGCCTCAGACAACTATTACACAAGACTGCACGCTGTCATTGATGCTAAAAGGGACAATAAACAATATTAAGAATTAAGGGTATGCAGACTTATGAACAGGGGTCAGTTCATTTTTTTCTTTGTTTTATGATTGTGCCATTCTGTTATGGCCTACAGTTGAATGTGAATCCCATTAGAAATAAAAGCAATTTTGCGTGCTCACTCAGGTTTTCTTTACACATGGTGCATACCAATTATCCAAGAGTATGCAAACTATCGAGCACAACTGTACAGTTGGTATAGAAAGTCAAATGTTCACCCTTTGTTGCCTTACAGCTTTATTTAAATACAATTTGGTGCTTCCAACTTTGTGGCAACTGTTTGAGAAAGTCCTGTATCCTGTTCCAGCATGACTGTCCCTGTGCACAAAGCGGGGTCCATAGAGACATTGTTTGGCGAGGTGGTTGTGGAGGAACTTGAGTAGACTGCACAGAGCCCTGATTAACCTCACTGAACACCTTTGGGATGAATTGGAATGGAGATTGCAAGCCAGGCATTCTCATCCAACATCAACATCAAATGCTCTTCTGGTCGAATGGGCACAAATTGGAGACACTCCAAAATCATGTGGAAAGCCTTCTTAGAAGATTTGAGCCTGCACGGGGGGGCCAACTCCATATTAATGCCTGTTTTAGAATGGGATGTCCAACAAGCTCATATAGGTATGAGTTTTATTTAAATAAACCACTTTTGTTCAATAGAAAATGAAAATGTATAATGTGTTATTATTATTATTAAGAAATGTGGTCAGGATTTTACTTTTTGAACATCCCTATAGGGTTTATATTCTACTTTCAAGCATAACTATGCATTTATATCAGTCCGATCACTAACCTTCAGAGAGTCCACAGCCTGTCTCAGCTCCTGAATCTCCTTCTCTCTCTCCTGGATTCTCTTCTGGGATTTCTGAAGTTTCTCCCCCAACTGCTTCTGCAGAGAAATGTATGAGATACTTGTCAAAGCCCATCTGATGCTGTTTTAGTTCACATTGATCACTTAACCAGGAAGTCTGCCCAAGCATTGCTCTGGACAGTGGTGTATTTGTTACATTAGCTTGTAGATTTGACCGTTCTTTTGAGGAAGTGGAAAATACGAAGGAAGGGCTGAACTTTGTTTCCTTTCACAAGCATAAGACTGGGGGACTGGGCCAAATTATTGTCCCGTGGTCTGAGAAGCTGCCTCCAATACAGCATGGGTTTGAACCTGTAAACCCTCCTCTATGTTTTCCCAACATCACTATCAATAAAGCAGAACTATCTGGAAAACAAAGAGAAAAAAACATCAGTGTGGTTGGTGGAGCTGAAGTAGCCATGTGTAGTGATTGTCTGGCACAACCATTGGAAAATAATCAGCTCAACACCAAACGTTTCAAATATGGTGATTGGTGACTAAAGTCATTTCAATCCTGATCAACAGGCTAAAGAAATAACCTGTCTGTAGGACCATGTTGACTTGCTCAGAGTGGAGGGCCATTGTTTACTGGTAGTAGGGAGGATATTTCAGAAGGGTTTAGGGTGCAGATACGGCTAGGATGCTAGGTCCGCTACTACTGCATGACTTGCCAGTAAAGACAACTCAACGTTTGTCTTCCTGATGCTATACCAGGGCCTAACAGATCAAACTGGGGTTACCATACTCTGTTGTAACCAAACCATGTTTACCACACCTAGTTTATCGTGTGAGGACAGGCATGCTGTCTGACTAGGCACAGAAACTAGTTTGAACAAGATTAATTTTATCTTGTTCCCACTTCTGTACAAAGTTGTAATAGCCGGGGGAGGAAGTTAAGACAAACATTATTTAATTATTAAGCCGACTAGAAACAACAAATGTAGAATAATGCTGAGCTTATTTCAAATGTCAAAGCTAGAACCAATATAACAATATGACAGTATCTCATTTTGAGAAAGTAATTATAATAGTATGTTAAATATTGATTTGTACTAATTAATTAACTATTACTTTTAACTATATATTAAACTTAACTGCAGGATTTTATTTCCTACCAATTTTCTGTCCGATTAAGGAGTGTTCAAGTTTCTGTCCTGGACTTTTGTGATGACCCAAATATTTTTTTAAACTACTTGTTTTGTGCTAGGTGTGTAATATGTATTTTATATGTTAAAAATCCATGGGCTCATACACTTTATCTAAATAACAGGCTAATCTGGCACATTTACACTTAATTCTAATCTTTTGCTCAACTACTGGCAAAATAGTTGATCTGATGGATCAAAAGACCATATATGAATTGGGCTGTCTGTGTAAAAGTACCAATAATAGTGACTGCTTTTGAATGCCACCAATAGCCCATGCTATAGGTCCTCGACAAAACAGGGGGAAATAGGCTGGTCTAACGAGTATTAACACTGGTGTTTAATGTGAATGTCGGCTTTAGTAATCTGTGTTTCCATTCGAAGATTAGTTAGGGTTAGGGCTGGCACTTGATGATGAGGAGAATCTTTACAAGATATTGGTCAAGCTCAGATTTGGAATAGATTATGGTTGCATAGTATTTGGGACGGCTGTTAGGACATGTCTATGGCAGCTTGACATAACACTATATAGTGTTAAGAATTTACATTGGTGCTTTTAAATTGACTTTTGTAGGGGCCTTGTCAGTGGAGGTGGGGGAGATGCCTTTGGACATACAGTGGAATGAAGTGTTGTTTGCTTGTTGGGTTAGATTAACAGGCTGTGTGGTTGGACACCTTACAGTTACTGTTCTAGATGACTGCTGACTTTTGAACAAAGCATGGGCTGTGGAACTGATATAGCAATGTATGTTTTTACTTAGTTAATCTTTTCTCAGGGAATGAATGAACATACTAGAATGTCTTAGCTAAACAAGGACAGTGTAGGAATGAATAATCACACAATGGTTTATTATTCAAAAACATGGGAAACCCAGGTGGGCAAGACACTCACAAGGCCTGGATTTAGAGGACGGCTATGATACTCTGCTAGTACCAATTGGATTGAGTTAGATTCCGTAAAGCACTTTATACATTGGACAAACAGAAAACCATGGGGATGTCCATTCATGGAGTTCATGAGGGAGTCCATTACCCACAATATTAGACTAAACAACCAGCCAGAGGCGTTGCTAGGATCACAATACATTCAGGGCTTAGCCCACACCACACACCGACTGGGACTAAAAGTACAGGGTTTTGAATGCTTGTGAGGAAAATGTTGATGTACACGCTAGCAGCCATATCATAATGCACGATCGGAATTATAGATGAATAGATCAGGGGCTATTTTTTATGATAAATTTTTTTGGTCAATCTGAGATCCAGGGCTATTTACAAATGATCTGGGGCTACAGCCCCGGCCATCCAGGCATAACGACGCCACTGCAATCAACTGTCATCAGATACCATCCAGTTTCTGACCCCCTCGGCGTTTCAGGTATTGATAAGGTCTAAACTCAGACAATGAAATCCCTGACTGAAAACTGAGTTCTGTCTTCTGAGTTTTTTGATAAATGGATAAATGACTTCCTTTCTTTTACTTACACAATGATGCAAGCTTGACACTATAGACTGTCCTAACTGGGGTGCTGCTCTTCTTTCATCCAGGAACTGACAGGAGAAGCTTCTTGTAATCAATCTAGCCTGAATTATGGGTTAATGGCAAGTCACATATAGAATGGGTGAACTATCCTTGAACTTTTTCTTAACAACAGAGCTTTAAATTCTTCTTGATTGCACTTTAGGGTTTTAGGCAAGATCTGTGTAAGTGCTTTGTGACAATTGTTGATCTAAAAAGTGTTTATGATATAAGTGTGATTCTTCAAAGAAAACATTAATTACATTATTTGCTGGGTTGTAAAAGCACCCTGATAGTTAAAATAACACATATTACCATTCATACAATGTACAATGTGGAGTTCCTCTCTTACCTGTTTGTCAGTCCTTTCTGCTGCAGCTGAGACTGTATCATGTCCTTTATGTTCATCCATTGTACAAAGATAACAGATACACTGCTGATCAGTATAGCAGTAAATATCTAGTAGTTCTCCATGATGAGAGCAAATTTTCTCCTGTAGTTTTGTCGAGGCCTGGACCAATTTGTGCTTTTTAAAGGCAGGAGATTCATAGTGAGGCTGGAGGTGAGACTCACAGAAAGAGGCCAGACACACCAGACAGGACTTGACAGCTTTGAGTTTTCTTCCAGTGCAGGAATCACACTCCACATATCCAGGTCCAGCATAATAATGATCAGGAGGAGCAGCTTGGAGTCTTGTCTTCTTCATTTTCTCCACCACTTCAGAAAACATGGTGTTCCTGTTTAGAACAGGTCTTGGTATGAAGGTCTGTCTGCACTGGGGGCAGCTGTAGATACCCTTGTCATCTTCCTGATCCAAGCAGGCCTTAATACAACTCATACAGTAGCTGTGTCCACAGGGAATAGTTACTGGATCCTTTAGTAGATCTAAACAGATTGAACAACAAAAAGAGTTGATGTCTTCTGCCATTTTAAACAAACACTAATAATAGGGAGGTCTGTCTTATACCTGAAACTGAAATCAATGTTACAATTTAAACTGTCATACACAGAGACAACAGTGATCAAGCAGAGTTACTTTATTGTGGCTCTGCAAGACAAGATTGTTTCCACATAAGCAGTATAGCAATCTTTCAAATATACCTCCCCTGGCACAGGGCTTTGTACTGTGGAGCAAACTCTCCAGAAAATGCTGAGTCATCAATTTCCATCTCCTCTGCCCCTAACAAACTGGGCTAGTGGCCAGTTCAGGAGAGTATCAGTACATCCCAGACAGTGACACCAAGATGGGTGCTGTCTAATCATAATAGCTTCACGTTGAAAACCTACTGTACCAGCATGATTTCTAAACTAATAAGACAAATACAACTGTACAGTCAAATGTAACATGGTCAACTCCTTAGCATCAATATGTATAGAAATGTATAGAATATTGTTTTTCAAACTGAGAAAGTTTATGTTGAGTGTGATGAAATGTAATTGGTAACACATGCAGTATAATGGTCTCATGTTGGTAAGTTGAAGTGGTGGTCAGCCCATTCCGGCGTTGGGGGTTGTGCCAACTTGGGATTGGTAAATAAAAAAAGACTTGGAGATTAGCCCAGGGGTCCCACAGTGGTAGCAGAGTGGCAGCACAGTGGCAGGATTTGGATGGGGTTGGTAAGGATTATCAAGTCTCATTGTTCTCTAGTGACTCCTTGTCCATCTGTGAACTCAGTTGAAAGGTAGATTCCTTCCGGCGTTTAAAGGTTCCAGTAAAGACCTCCTGGTTGAGCAAGCAGTGTGATAGAAACCAGAAATACATTGTGCTGGAATTCTCATCAGAATGGTAAAATGTTGTAGTTTGTGTATGTGGTCCCTACAGGAATTGAACACAAAACCATTTCTTTGCCAGAGCCACACAAGGATACCATTAATGCTCAAAAAAAGGGAACACGTAATCATCACAGTATAACACAAAATCAATTTAAATTCAGGGATATCAATCTGTCCAGTTAGGAAGCATAAGTGGTCGTGAATCAATGTCACCTGTTTTGGTGCAAATGAAAGTGATAACAGGTGCACTGAAAAGGCAACAGCAAGACAACCCCCAAAAAGGGAATGGTTTTGCAGGTGGTGGCCACAGACAATTATTCTCTCCTCACCTTTCTAACTGATTCCTCTCTAGTGTTCTGTTTTGTCTCCTTGTCACTACTGGTAGCATGAGGCGGTACCTGCAGCCCATTCAGTTTGCACAGGCAGTCCAGCTCCTCCAGGATGGCACATCCATATGTGCCGTCACAAGAAGGTTTGCTGTGTCTCCCAGTACAGTCTCAAGAGTATGGAGGAGATACCAGGAGATTACATGAGGAGTGCTGGACAGGGCCGTAGAAGGGCATTAACCCAGCAGCAGGACTGGTATCTGCTCCTTTGTGCGAGGAGGAGCAGGAGGAATAGGAGGAGCACTGCCAGAGGCCTACAAAATGACCTCCAGCAGGTTACTGGTGTGCATGTTTCTAACCAAACTGTCAGAAACAGACCCATGAGGGTGGCAGGAGGGCCCAACGTCCTCTTATGGGGCCTGTGCTCACAATCCAGCCCCATGCAGCTCGACTGGCATTCACCAGAGAACACGGTACCCTGACCGTGTTAGGTACCAGGATGAAATCCTCAGACCCATCATCAGAACTTACGCTGGTGCTGTGGGCCCTGGGTTCCTCCTGGTGCAGGACAATGCCCAGCCTGATGTGACCAGAGTGTGTAGGCAGTTCCTGGATGATGAAGGCACTGATGCCATTGACTGGCCCTCAAGTTCCCCAGGCCTGAATCCAATTGTGAACCTCTGGGACATTATGTATCATGCATCCGACGCCGCCATGTAGTGCCACAGACTGTCCAGAAGCTCACTGATGCCCTGATCCAGGGTCTGGGAGCAGATCCTCCAGGACACCATCCACCGTCTCATCAGGAGCATGCCCAGACGTTGTTGGGAGTACATACAGGCACATGGGGACCAGACACACTACTGAGTCACATTATGAGTTGGAACAGCCTGTGATTTCAATTGTTAACTTTGATTTTCACATCCAGCCCTCAATCGGTTAGTGATTTTTGTTTCCATTGACTGTTGTTATGTTATTTTGTTCATAATGAATTACACAATTTACAGTAAACATTTTGATCTTTATTATATTTCCTTCATCGAGACCCAATGTGTGATTTAAGTGTTCCCTTAATTGTTTTCAGCAGTGTATTAACTGATGGGTATGTGGTCACATGGGACTCACAGTCATACATGGGCACTGTTCAGCATGATCCCAGACCCTGGTCAGGATGACTTGTTGAATGACATATTGGTTATTAATGCATTACAGTGCCTTCAAAAATGATTCCGACCCCTTCACTTTCTCCACACATTGTTTTGGAATAGAAACAATTTATAACATATTGAAAATTACGTTTATAACATATATTCAATACAAAAATGAAATGTATCCAGTAGGTGGCAGTATAGTGGTCTGAGAAAGGACTTCCCATAGAGATGGCTGCATCAGGATGTTATAATTATACTTTCTCACCCTCTGGCATTTATGTAGTAATAAAACTCTAAGTATCCCATTGATGAAAATAGTTGGAAAGATAACTTTTTCAACATCAGCTGAGAACAATGGCACTGAAAACACTGCACACACATTCAGCATTTGAAAAGTAGCTATCCTATATAAACATTGATGAAACAACATCTTCTAACAACAGTCCATCACTGTTTTGGATATTTTACAGATATTTTACAGATATTTTACAGACAACTGATACAGTTTCCAAGCAGTCTATCACCTACATTTATTCATGGTTCTATTTTGTGTTGTGAGGATTATTATCCTGATTTTGTGGAATGTTTTAAACATTTTATCGATTACCTGATTAGCAGAAGCTGACCCTCAAACAAGGCTGAGACCTGAGAGTGAGTTAGAGAGCAGTGGACAGCCCACGGAACTACAGGGCAAAGGTTTTACACCTCTCAAATCTCATAAACCACCAAGATTATCACAAATGACATGATTTCTACTTTGAACTGGAATCTACAGAAACATTTTACAGTCAATACATCTGTTATGCTAAAAACATTAAAAATATTTTATTGTACCACCCTTTATAATGCTTGAAATCTACACAATCTATTCATCCATGAAATTTAAGGTTCTGTTCCTACTTAGTTTTTGTTTCTAGTTTTTTTGGTTGTTTTTATCAACTGTCTAAGTTCAGTATTTCTATTCTTAACCTGGTATTTCATTTGATTTGTTAAGTTTCACCCTATTTATTCAGTTTGTGTTCTAATTTTCATTGTGAGGTATTACAAGTGTTGAGCCTCTATTGGCGTGGAGGCGGGGCTTTATTAACAGAACTCCTTAACGTATATTATAGCCAATTACAACTAATTCGACACTCCCAAGAACTTAAAAGTGAGGGAGTTAACTGACTGGTTATCACTGAGGCCGTAGCCAGTGATAAGATAGGTGTGTGACACAAACCGTTTGGGTCACACATTCCCCATGATCCTGTTGCACTAGGACAGTGGTGGTTGACGAACCCCCATGTGCCAAGACAAGGTCGGTCCAAAAAGAAAAGTAAATTAGACAATTCAATACGATTACCCAAAGACAACATGCTGTGTTTGACCCTCCTGCAGAGGGGCAGGATGTGGGCGAGGGGTTTCTGTGCCTTAGACAGGTAACAAGCACTGACTCAGAGTGGGCACTGTTATTCTGGACGATGGTGACGTCTAGTGGCTGGAATAAGCTACTCTATGGAACCCATTTCACAGGGGACAAGGGACTGGGGACAGGGGACTAGGGTCAGGGGACTAGGGTCAGGGGACTAGGGTCAGGGGACAGGGGTCAGGGGACTGGGGTCCAGACGGAGCTGGTGTATGTAAGCGTTTCCATGTTGCTGGACGTCTACATCACCCGGACCGTTGACTTCGGACTGTGACCGTTTGGCGCGCTGTGCCCATCCTTCCTCCTCTCGGCCGGAGCCGGAACCAGAGCCCAGGGAACTGGGAATTACGAGGCTCATCGCAGAGAGAGAGCGATGGAGTCAACAGGGTCGGCGCCTGTTCTCTGCTGAGAAGGGGCACTTCTGGGAGGGTTGTGCCTTGGCCCAGGAGTGGAGCAGGAAGGGGTGAGTAGCCAGACAGTGCAGGCTGGCACAGTAGGTGTCTTGAGCTCACATAATATAGCAGGCCCTTTCTGTTGCTCGGTGGTGTTGTCTGGGGGATTTCCCTCTCATACATCCACAGCCCTGATTGACTCTGGGGCTGCTGGATTTTTCCCGAATTGAGGAAAGTTCTTAATGGTGTAAACTATACTTATCTGTCATCAGAGAATTCACACTCCTGAGAAACCTTTGGAGTGCAACAGTTTTGGAAAAAGATTTTATTCAACAGGAGCATCTGACTGGACATTAAAGGACTCATACAGAAAAGATAGAGACCATTTAAAGATCCAATCAACATCTTCATAATGATACAACATATTAGGGGGTGTACATACAACCATGTGCATTTGAATCAAAGCAAACACTGTGATACAGGAGCACTCGTCTACTCTCATTTCTCAACACCGTCCCAGATGTGTTAATGTCAGCTAGCAGCACCAGCAGATGTTAAGTTATGCAATCAGAGGGAACCAGATGACATCTTCCAGTTAGGACCACAGAAGACTCAGGTCCTAATTTTTCTAGTTATTAAGATTATATCAGTCTTAGTGCTTCTGTTGTTCAGCAGGACACATGCTACAGAAACTAGTCTCTGAATATACACTCCTCCAGTCTCGTGATTTCACCTTCCGGCTTCATTCCTTGTGTGGAATAAAAGCCAATCCATTACAATATACATATATCACACTGTACTCTATGATATCTGTCATCATTTTAATCTTCAGTCACAGTGAATTAATCATGTATAATCAAGGCCTCCAAGTAAGGCTAACAATACATTGATACCAGCAACATGATAGATGTATCACTGAATAGGTGTCAGTATCTTCACAGACATTCCATAATGAACATAGAACCCAGGATAGAGTGGCTTAGTGAATGTGGTCTGGACTCTGTGGAGGAGGGTCATTGTGTCAGAGACACTGTAGAAAGACAGAGTTCCTGCCTTGTGGTCCAGATACACCCCTACTCTGGAGGAGCGGGGAACAGGGATATCAGTCCTGGTATTATTGTGGATGAAACAACATCTGGATGTAGAGCAGAATAACATCCAGGACTGATCATTATTACCAAACACACACTTATAACCATCTCCTTTCCTGGTGATCTCTTTATATGAGACGGCTACATCAACCCTTCCCCCACTCCACTCTACCTCCCAGTAACAGACTCCAGACAGACCCTCTCTACACAACACCTGTTTATAGGAGGTAAATCTGTCAGGATGATCAGGATAGGACTGGACCTTATCACCCCATTTCACCATTCTGTTCTCCTCAGACAGACACAGGTACTGATTTGTTGTATTGGGATCCAATGTCAGCTGGCAGGAATCTATGAGGATGAAAAACAAAGTAAATGACAGTCTCTCTCTGCCTCTGTGTGTGAGTCTCTGTCTCTATGTGAGAGTGTAAGATTGTACGTGCCAAGAAACAGATTGTACACCCATGTATGGTTACGAGTATATGTGGTAACAACAGTGTAAGAGAGGGTTTGTGCCCAGGCTAAAATAAAAGCCAAACATCTCTCATCTTCATCCGCTTATCCGGTTTGCGGTTTGCGGGGGCAGCAGCTCCAGCAGGGGACCCCAAACTTCCTTTTCCCGAGCCACATTTGTCAGCTCTGACTGGGGGATCCCGAGGCGTTTCCAGGCCAGTGTCGAAATATAATCTCTCCACCTAGTCCTGAGCCTACCCCGAGGTCTCCTCCCAGCTGGACATGCCTGGAACACCTCCCTAGAGAGACGTCCTGGGGGCATCCTTACCAGATGCCCGAACCACCTCAACCGGCTCCTTTCGATGCAAAGGAGCAGCGGCTCTACTCCAAGTTCCTCACGGATGGCTGGGCTTCTCACCCTATCCCTAAGGGAGAAGCCAGCCACCCTTCTGAGAAAACCCATTTCAGCCGGTTGACCCAGGACCCCCTCTGCAGGGGTCAATATTGACTGACCGACCCTTGTTAAATAGCGAAGTGGTCAGAGGTGCGGACTATGACACAAGTCCCATGTTTGACACCCGTCTCAGTCAAAACACATTATGCTTGAGGATTTGTTCAGGACAGACAAACACTTCGCTGGCTACAAGATTCTCTCGTCTTTTCACTTGATGAAAAAGTCAGTTATCGTCACTGTAGTGGAGTGAGAGGATAGGTCTGTGATGGCCGCTATGTTCCAGTTCGCTGGCTCCATCTGCTGGCCAGGAGGGACGTTGTCCCAGGAGTGTAATGTCTAATGACACACAAAAGTGCTTTTAACTATCTGAGAGTAAACCATCAATGCCAGGGGCACGACCTGAGGAGAGCTGCATAACTGCAGTGGGCAGTTCATGCATGGTATTGTTACCCTGCGCCGGGGCGCTGTCTCTGTTAAAGCTTCACCAATAAAAGTCCTGGGAGGAAGTTTCCCCAGGTAACGTTACACTACAGTCACCTATATTGATAGTTCCGCTACAGACACCTATATTGATAGTTATTGATAGTTCCACTACAGACACCTATATTGATAGTTATTGATAGTTCCACTACAGTCACATATATTTATAGTTATTGATAGTTCCGCTACAGTCACCTATATTGATAGTTATTGATAGTTCCACTACAGTCACATATATTTATAGTTATTGATAGTTCCACTACAGTCACCTATATTTATAGTTATTGATAGTTCCGCTACAGTCACCTATATTGATAGTTATTGATAGTTCCACTACAGACACCTATATTGATAGTTATTGATAGTTCCACTACAGACACCTTTATTGATAGTTATTGATAGTTCCACTACAGACACCTATATTGATAGTTATTGATAGTTCCACTACAGACACCTTTATT
Organism: Esox lucius; assembly: GCF_011004845.1. Taxonomy (NCBI): domain Eukaryota; kingdom Metazoa; phylum Chordata; class Actinopteri; order Esociformes; family Esocidae; genus Esox; species Esox lucius. The sequence continues at coordinate 29,309,524 of NC_047573.1, read as the reverse complement.
GATAGTTATTGTATCAATGTCATTCACGAATGGCAAATAAGTTGTTAAAATGGCCAGTGGCAAAAAAGGATTTGTTCAGGATAGACAAAAACTTTGATGGCTACATGATTCTTTTGTCTTTTCACTTGATAAAAAAACCAGTTATCGTAACTAATATTGATAGCGACATATTCAAATGCATCATTGCTTCGTATTATGGGCCGGCTGAACTAGGCTTGCTTGTTATTAATTAAGTGTCTGTTGTATTTTGGGTTCATGGAACCAATACATTTATTTTAAAACTCAAACTCTCTCTGTCTCTCTTTGTGTCTCTCCCTCTCTTGATCTCTCCGTGTGTGTGTGTGTGTGATTTTATTTGTATATGTATGCTAAGAAACCGTATGTACACTTGTGTATGTGTGCATCTCTATGGTTGTGTGTGTGTGATTGTATTTCCTCACATTTTAAGAAATCCTCTCTGGTCTTCAGCTCAGCAGGTGTTTCAATCTGAACTGTAGTCACTATGGAGACAGACAGACTTATATATCACAGGTCCACATTAATCATGTCCACTAGTAATCTACATACATGTAACTAGAGGAGAGGTGGACTATTAAAAGATTCCAAGTAATAACAACTAGTTTAATATCATTAACAACTAGCAACTAGTGTTAAATCAACAATGAATCATGAAATTGAATTCTGGATTCTTCAAATTCTGGATATACAAAATCATGACAAAAATGCAATATTTGTATATAAACATACATGAGTTCCAGTGGTTCAGGCCAGTCTATTATGGCTTTGATATTGATGACTGACTAGAACCAATATGCTATGGTGAGAATGATCATTGACAGATTTTGGAGATCTTTACTTGATAACTAAATTGATTCACTGGAGATATTGAGATATGGAGATTGAGTGGAGATACTGAAGTCATTCATACTCTTTTCATGCTCCTCTCCTTATACTGTCCCCATTTCTGCTCCATCTCCACTTTTTTAATTAGTGTTTAGATGACAATGTCCTGTGCATGGAACATTTCTGTTTTGTCAAAAGGTTTAGATTATAATAATCTATTAATATTGTGTATTTGCTGTCATATATGAATATCCCTTCTTAATCTCCTCCCAAAAATAATATTGGTTGCTGTATAACATTAGATGTAGTACTATGAGGAAAAAAACATTTAACGTTTAATGTTTTTAAAATGTATTTGACCAACCTGCCCCAGATATCTTGTCCATTTCCTTTTTGCATATATCCTGTATTTGATCTTTCAGTTCAGAGACTGATTTCTTGACATGCTCAAAGGAGATTTGTGGATAGACATTGATGCTGGGTAAGACCTCAGATCCAGGAGAGACACAGAGAGACTGGAAACTCTACAGAGAGGGAAACCAACAATAGCATTTGACATAGACAGATAGTGAATTAAGTTCAAGTCCCTTTCACAGTGAAAGGCCTCAGGAGGTAGCCATTACAGAGTATAGTAAGGTAAGTTAGTATTACATAGTATTGTAATGTAAGTTCATATTACAGAGTATAGTAAGGTAAGTTAGTATTACATAGAATTGTAAGGTAAGTTAGTATTACAGAGTATTGTTAGGTAAGTTAGTATTACGTAGTATTTTAAAGTAAGTTAGTGTTACGTAGTGTTGTACGGTAAGTTAGTATTACAGAGTGTTGTACAATAAGTTAGTATTACAGAGTTTTGTAAGGTAAGTTAGTTATGTCACCTGGAGGAAATGGATGTGATCCTCTGTTTGTGAGAGCTGCATCAACTCAACATCTCTCCTCCTCAGCTCAGCAACCTCCTGCTCCAGTTGTTCCAAGAGTCCTTCAGCCCGACTCACTTCAGCCTTCTCTTGAGCTCTAATCAGTTTTATTAACTCAGAGCGTCTTTTCTCAATGTAGCAGATCATCTCAGTAAAGATCCTCTCACTGTCCTCCACTGCTGCCTGTGCAGAATGCTGTTAGGACACAGAGAGAGGAGGGGGTCCAATTTAACATGTTTATTGACGCATCTCTCACTAGGACCAAAAACAGTCTGTGAATGTTAGAAGATACAGCTCCAGGAAGAATTAAGAGACCACTGCACCTTTTTAATTCCTTTCCAAAAAAGTTGAAATGGAAGGTTTTGAGTGAAGAACAGAAGGGTTAAAATTAAGAGACTACTGGAAATTGAAAGCTTCTGTTCCTCACTCAAAACATTCTATTTCAACATATTTGGAAAAGAAAGAAAAAGGTGCAGTGGTCTCTTATTTTTTTCTGGGAGCTGTAGATACACTGGATTCAGAGAGTATTTAGACCCCTTCATTATTTCCACATTTACAGAAGTATTCATAGGCTTTGTTTGGACACTCAAAATTGATCTCAATACATCCTGTTTACATTGATCATCCATGAGATGATTGGAGTCCTACAACTTGATTGGACCTGATTTGGAAAGACACACACCTGTATACATATGGACTCAGTTGACAGTGCATGTCAGAGCAAAAACCAAGTCATGAGGTCCAAGGAGAGAGGAGGGGGTCCATCATAAAAAGTGAATTCACTCAGTTCTCACCAGGACCACAGACACCCTGTAAATGTACATTTAGAAGTATGTATAGGAGCCCCAACACTTACCTTCAGAGTGTCCACAGCCTGTCTCAACTCTTGAATCTTCTTTTCTCTCTCCTGGATTCCTTTCTGGGATTTCTGATGTCTCTCTCCAGACTGTTTCTGCAATGATATTCACGTTAAGAAAGATATACACACAAGAAAAGGGACACAGATCTTGAAATGTTTTACATCTGAAATATTGTGTGGCCCATCAACTTAATGGTATTTAATGTATTCATCAGAGACAAGATAAGTTAGGACCAAATGATAATTAGGGGAACAGGGACTCAACAAGGTTGACAAGTAGTCCAGACAAAAATGTTGAACCATTTATTGGAGAACTTATGTACAGCCATACATTCGGGCTTAGTCCCGAAATTATTGTTTTTGTTCAATAGCCCAGGCCTAATGATGCCCTGGCCTAATGACGCCCAGGCCTAATGACACACAGGCCTAATGAGGCCACTGGCACCCAACATCTACGTAGTAAGAATTAAGCAAAAAATAAAGCGATAATATACATAACACTGTAAACTATAGCCTAACCAAGACAAACAGTGGGGAGAACATGTATTTGATACACTGACGATATTGCAGGTTTTCCCACTTACAAAGCGTGTAGAAGTCTGTAATTTTTATCATAGGTACAAAAATCCAGAAAATCACATTGTATCATTTTTAAGTAATTAATTTGCATTTTATTGCATGACATAAGTATTAGATACATCAGAAATGCAGAACTTAATATTTGGTACAGAAACCTTTGTTTGCAATTACAGAGATCATACGTTTCCTGTAGTTCATGACCAGGTTTCCACACACTTCAGCAGGGATTTTGGCCCACTCCTCCATACAGACCTTCTCCAGATCCTTCAGGTTTCGGGGCTGTCGTTGGGCAATACAGACTTTCAGCTCCCTCCAAAGATTTTCTATTGGGTTCAGGTCTAGAAATAGGCTAGGCCACTCCAGGACCTTGAGATGCTTCTTATGGAGCCACTCCTTAGTTGCCCTGGCTGTGTGTTTTGGGTCATTGTCATGCTGGAAGACCCAGCCACGACCCATCTTCAATGCTCATACTGAGGGAAGGAGGTTGTTGGCCAAGATCTCGCGATACATGGCCCCATCCATCCTCCCCTCAATACGGTGCAGTCGTCCTGTCCCCTTTGCAGAAAAGCATCCCTAAAGAACGATGATTCCAACTCCATGCTTCATGGTTGGGATGGTGTTCTTGGGGTGGTCCTCATCCTTCTTCTTCCTCCAAACACAGCGAGTGGAGTTTCGACCAAAAAGCTCTATTTTTATCTCATCAGCGCTGGCTTGAGCAGGGGGACCTTGCGTGCACTGCAGGATTTTAATCCATGACGGCGCAGTGTGTTACTAATGGTTTTCTTTGAGACTGTGGTACCAGCTCTCTTCAGGTCATTGACCAGGTCCTGCCGTGTAGTTCTGGGCTCAAATCCCTCAAATTCCTCATGATCATTGAAGCCCCACTAGGTGAGATCTTGCATTGTGCCCCAGACTGAGGGAGATTGACCGTCATCTTGAACTTCTTCCATTTTCTAATAATTGCGCCAACAGTTGTTGCCTTCTCACCAAGCTGCTTGCCTATTGTCCTGTAGCCCATCCCAGCCTTGTGCAGGTCTACAATTGTATCCCTGTTGTCCTTACACAGCTCTCTGGTCTTGGCCATTGTGGAGAGGTTGGAGTCTGTTTGATTGTGTGGACACGTGTCTTTTATACAGGTAATGATTTCAAACAGGTGCAGTTAATACAGGTAATGAGTGGAGAACAGGAGGGCTTCTTAAAGAAAAACTAACATGTCTGTGAGAACCAGGTTTCTTACTGGTTGGTAGGTGATCAAATACTTATGTCATGCAATAAAATGCAAATTAATTATTTAAAAATCATTCAATGTGATTTTCTTGATTTTTGTTGTAGATTCCATCTCTCACAGTTGAAGTGTACCTCTGACCTCTACATGGTTTGTATGTAGGAAAACCTGCAAAATCGGCAGTGTACTGATTTATGGAGTACAGAGTAATTATTAGCAAAATAATTATTACAGTTATTTATTGTTTGTTTATCTACTGCACTTTTAAATATTTGGGTTTTGGCTGTTTTTGTTTATCCAGTTATAAACCCTTAGAATAATGTATTTCCTCTTTATTATGACTCATAGGTTTAGTTATGTAATAAATATGCTATGCAATAACTGTGGGGTTCCTCTCTTACCTGTTTCTCAGTCCTTTCTGCTACAGCTGAGACTGTATCATGTCCTTTATGTTCATCCATTTTACATTGATAACAGATACACTGCTGATCAGTACGACAGAAAACCTCTAGTAGTTTGTCATGATGAGAACAGATCTTCTCCTGTAGTTGTTTGGAGGCCTGGACCAACTTGTGCTTTTTAAAGGCAGGAGATTCATAGTGAGGCTGGAGGTGAGTCTCACAGTAAGAGGCCAGACACACCAGACAGGACTTGACAGCTTTGAGTTTTCTTCCAGTGCAGGAATCACACTCCAAATCTCCAGGTCCAGCATAATAATGATCAGGAGGAGCACCTTGAAGTCTTGTCTTCTTCAGATTCTCCACCAATTCAGCCAGGATGGTGTTCCTGTTTAGAACAGGTCTTGGTATGAAGGTCTGTCTGCACTGGGGGCAGCTGTAGATACCCTTGTCATCTTCTTGATCCAAACAGGCCTTAATACAACCCAAACAATAGCTGTGTCCACAGGGAATAGCTACTGGGTCCTTTAGTAGGTCTAAACAGATTGAACAACTTAGCAAGTTCAAGGCCTCTGCCATTTCTTCCACGCACACAACAGAGCAAGAGAAACAGCAATTAGTTTCGTTTTCCTTGAACTGTGTTTTCAGAGGAGTGGCTTGGGCTCTGTGGATTCCTGGCTCTGTGCCAAACTCAAATGTCATGCAATCTTGCAGGAGGTCTGGCCACAAGAGGGCATTTATGGTCTATCACAGCTATAGAATTCTCACATGATCTCACAGGAAGTCCTGGAACTATGTCTTTGAACTGTGTCTTCAGAGGAGTGGTTGGAGCTCTGTGGATTCCTGGCTCTGTGCCAAACTCTAAAGTTAAACAGGAGGTCTGGCCAGAAGAGGGCATGAGTGGTCTATCAAAGCTATAGATTCAAAATTCTCACATGATCTTCATGTCCTGGACATTTTTACTTTTGAACATAATTTACAATGGTTGTACGGACAAAAAACACTTTATTTTTGAAACGTCTGGCATGCTGGTATGGAAAGTAAATGCAATAGACACAATCAGACTGGGATCAACTGTATACATTTACATTCATATAGATTTGACTTGTGCTTCATTTGATTAAATATTAATGAAATCTTATGACATTGCTTAATTCAGTGAACACATCCAAATCATTACAGAGTGGAAATCTGATTGTATTGGACAATCAAAGCAATTATTATAGTCATTACAGGTACGCAATCGCTGTGGGAAAATTGGATTGGTAGTCTTCTAGTCTCCTGGCTAATAAACACTAATAAAATCTATGTACATTCTTTCTTATTGTATTTATTATACATAAAATAAAAAGATTAGGAAAATGAAAGTCTGTAATAACTTTAGCCTGTATTGGGTGTAATAAACTCATTGCCTTGGGATCAATGAAATCAGTAGGAGTGTATGTGAGTCTTGTAAGAAATACAGCCATTTGTACAGTGATGATTGTTGTTAAGCACTCACCTGTCGAGAGGCAAGAGAGACAGCATTTCAATGTGTTTATTGAATAGTATCTCAGTACATGTAGCTTTGTCATTCATCATCTCAGTCTTACACACTCACTCACTACACTGACCTTGATCACTCCACGTCCTGGTTCTCCTACCTGCACACCCCCGGACTCCTTGTCATCATGTGTTTCAGGAACGCTGCACCTTCCTGCCACAATCACCTGGATTCATCTCACCTGTGTCTGTTTGAGTTTCTGCACTATTTAGTCCTCTTGTTTCTTGGTCACTTGTGAGTGTATGTTTTGACTGCATACTGAGCCTTAGTAACATACTGAATACTGAGTTTATCCATGCCGGTTTTGACCTTGTACCTGCATAGTCCCTATGATGTTTTCCTTAAATCTTAAATCTGTTCCTTTCCCTCTGTCCCTTTTTGGATTTCTGGGTCTTGATCCTTAGCTTGTACCTTCGACCACTATTTTTGCCTGCTCCATCTAATAAATAATTCACTCTCTGCGATTGGAAACAAACCACCAAAATAATGATTTTGATGACATTGAAAAAAAGTGACAGACAGTATAATATGTAAGTGTAACAATATATCTGAATACAGTCCTGACCATGTTAATCATGATGGACGCTTAACATGACCAGCACCATATTCAAACAGTAAAACATCAGTGTACATGCAGTATGAAAGCAGTATAATAACAACTGATAATCAAATGAGTTCACCGTTCATCAGTCATCTTCACTGCATTGGCGACCAAGGGAATTGTCTTTGACTAATGGCCTCAGAGCGATGACACATGACTTGCTCTTAGACCTGGTAATAGTTTGGCTAAATGTTTTTCATTGTGCGGTGAGCAGCAGCGCCACCGTGCCATACATTCTGTTTCCCATCACACACTAACGCATGTTTGCTAATTTTTATGTGTTTAAATGTTTCCCCTCTGCTCCCCACAGTGTGTATCATTGTTATTGTCAGTTTGTGTATTGGTGAGTGTTACATGTATGTACTGTTTGAAAGATTATATGTATAAGACACGTTGTCGCACACTTTTATTTCATTCAGTATACAAGTTATAGTTTTCCGGTCGTTGTTCGGTTTTTCGTTGATTGTTGAATAAACCCACAAACGCGATATATGCTTGCGCCTGGTTCCTTGCTCACCAAGCACCACACGAGTGACAGAATGATCCACCCAAACTGGCACCAGCACGCTACTACGGAGGAGGACAACCTGTGGAATCGCCGCCTCCTCGAGTGCATGCTCAGCACGTTTCACCACCGAGACCTGGAGCGGGAAGCTCCCTTTACCGTGGAGCGCGTCGAGCGTGTACTCGGGGAGGCGTGCAGACAACGGGCCATCACTGGGACCAAGGAGCTGCTGGCCCGGTACCCATTCCGTCTGGGGAGGGACATCTTCCCTTTGTCTGGGAGGGCCCAGCCGAAACGGGCAGCACAGCACTTGAGGGCGAGGTGCCCAACACCTGGTCCGCGGCCCTCCACAGAACCGAGTCCTCCCCAGAAATATTTTAGGGGGGGGGCTATGGGGGTGCCCGAGGAGGTTCATGACGGCACCCCCTCTATGTCTGGTGCCTGCGTCACGGCGCCGACTGTTCCCTGCTGCCCGGGAGCCGCAGCCAGCGCCCCCTGCTGACTTGGAGCGGCAGCCCGCGCCTCCTACCTGCCAACAGCGGCAGCCAGCGCCTCCTACCTGCCAGAAGTGGCAGCCAGCGCCTCCTACCTGCCAGAAGCGGCAGCCAGCGCCTCCTACCGGCCAGAAGCGGCAGCCAGCGCCTCCTACCTGCCAGAAGCGGCAGCCAGCGCCTCCTACCTCCCAGAAGCGGCAGCAAGCACCTCCTACCTGCCAGAAGCGGCAGCCAGCGCCTCCCGAGTTTGGGAAAGGTAGATGACCAGAAAATGTGTTCCTTCCGGCGTTTAAAGTTTCCAGTAAAGACCTCTTGGTTGAGCAAGCAGTGTGAAAGAAACCAGAACTGCATTGTGCTGGAATTCTTCTCTTCAGAAGGTTACAAATTTTTAGTTTGTGTATGTGGTCCCTACAGGAATTGAACACAAAACCATTTAATTGCCAGAGGCACACAAGGATACTATTAATGCACACTGCTCAAAAAAACTTAAGGGAACACGTAATCATCACAGTATAACACAAAATCACTTGAATATCAGGGATATCAATCTGTCCAGTTAGGAAGCATAAGCGGTTGTGAATCAATGTCACCTGTTTTGGTGCAAATGAAAGCGATAACAGGTGCACTGGAGAGGCAACAGCAAGATAACCCCCAAAAAGGGAATGGTTTTGCAGGTGGTGGCCACAGACTATTATTCTCTCCTCACCTTTCTGACTGAATCCTCTCTAGTTTTGCGTTTTGTCTCCGTGTCACTACTGGTAGCATGAGGTGGTACCTGCAGCCCATTCAGTTTGCACAGGCAGTCCAGCTCCTCCAGGATGACACATCCATACGTGCCGTCACAAGAAGGTTTGCTGTGTCTCCCAGTACAGTCTCAAGAGTATGGAGGAGATACCAGGAGATTACATGAGGAGTGCTGGACAGGGCCGTAGAAGGGCATTAACCCAGCAGCAGGACCGGTATCTGCTCCTTTGTGCGGGGAGGAGCAGGAGGAATAGGAGGAGCACTGCCAGAGGCCTACAAAATGACCTCCAGCAGGTTACTGGTGTGCATGTTTCTAACCAAACTGTCAGAAACAGACTGTTAGAAACAGACCCATGAGGGTGGCTGGAGGGCCCAACGTCCTCTAATGGGGCCTGTGCTCACAATCCAGCCCCATGCAGCTCCATTGGCATTCTCCAGAGAACACGATACCCTGACCGTGTTAGGTACCAGGATGGAATCCTCAGACCCATCATCAGAACTTACGCTGGTGCTGTGGGCCCTGGGTTCCTCCTGGTGCAGGACAATGCCCAGCCTGATGTGACCAGAGTGTGTAGGCAGTTCCTGAATGATGAAGGCATTGATGCCATTGACTGGCCCTCACAATCCCCAGGCCTGAATCCAATTGTGAACCTCTGGGACATTATGTATCATGCATCCGACGCCGCCATGTAGTGCCACAGACTGTCCAGAAGCTCACTGATGTCCTGATCCAGGGTCTGGGAGCAGATCCCCCAGGACACCATCCACCGTCTCATCAGGAACATGCCAAGATGTTGTTGGGAGTACATACAGGCACGTGGGGGCCAGACACACTACTGAGTCACATTATGAGTTGGAACAGCCTGTGATTTCAATTGTTAACTTTGATTTTCACATCCAGCCCTCAATCGGTTAGTGATTTTTGTTTCCATTGACCATTGTTATGTTATTTTGTTCATAATGAATTACACAATTTACAGTAAACATTTTGATCTTTAATATATTTCCTTCATCGAGACCCAATGTGTGATTTAAGTGTTCCCTTATTTGTTTTCAGCAGTGTATTAACTGATGGGTATGTGGTCACATGGGACTCACAGTCATACATGGGCACTGTTCAGCATGATCCCAGCCCCTGGTCAGGATGACTTGTTGAATGACATATTGGTTATTAATGCATTACAGTGCCTTCAAAAATGATTCCGACCCCTTCACTTTCTCCACACATTGTTTTGGAATAGAAACAATTTATAACATATTGAAAATGACGTTTATAACATATATTCAATACAAAAATGAAATGTATCCAGTAGGTGGCAGTATAGTGGTCTGAGAAAGGACATCCCATAGAGATGGCTGCATCAGGATGTTATAATTATACTTTCTCACCCTCTGGCATTTATGTAGTAATAAAACTCTAAGTATCCCATTGATGAAAATAGTTGGAAAGATAACTTTTTCAACATCAGCTGAGAACAATGGCACTGAAAACACTGCACACACATTCAGCATTTGAAAAGTAGCTATCCTATATAAACATTGATGAAACAAAATCTTCTAACAACAGTCCATCACTGTTTTGGATATTTTACAGATATTTTACAGATATTTTACAGACAATTGATATAGTTTACAAGCAGTCTATCACCTACATTTATTCATGGTCCTATTTTGTGTTGTGAGGGTTATTATCCTGATTTTGTGGAATGTTTTAAAGATTTTATCGATTACCTGATTAGCAGAAGCTGACCCTCAAACAAGGCTGAGACCTGAGAGTGAGTTAGAGAGCAGTGGACAGCCCACGGAACTACAGGGCAAAGGTTTTACACCTCTCAAATCTCATAAACCACCAAGATTATCACAAATGACATGATTTCTACTTTGAACTGGAATCTACAGAAACATTTTACAGTCAATACATCTGTTATGTTAAAAACATTAAAAATATTTTATTGTACCACCCTTTATAATGCTTGAAATCTACACAATCTATTCATCCATGAAATTTAAGGTTCTGTTCCTACTTAGTTTTTGTTTCTTGTTTTTTTGGTTGTTTTTATCAACTGTCTATGTTCAGTATTTCTATTCTTAGCCTGGTATTTCATTTGATTTGTTAAGTTTCACCCTATTTATTCAGTTTGTGTTCTAATTTTCATTGTGAGGTATTACAAGTGTTGAGCCTCTATTGGCGTGGAGGCGGGGCTTTATTAAGAAAACTCCTTAACGTATATTATAGCCAATTACAACTTATTCGACACTCCCAAGAACTTAAAAGTGAGGGAGTTAACTGACTGGTTATCACTGAGGCTGTAGCCAGTGATAAGATAGGTGTGTGACACAAACCGTTTGGGTCGAACATTCCCCTTGATCCTGTTGCACTAGGACAGTGGTGGTTGACGAACCCCCAAGTGCCAAGACGAGGTCAGTCCAAAAAGAAAAGTAAATTAGACAATTCAATACGATTACCCAAAGACAACGTGCTGTGTTTGACCCTTCCACAGAGGGGCAGGATGTGGGCGAGGGGTTTCTGTGCCTTACGCAGGTAACAAGCACTGACTCAGAGTGGGCACTGTCATTCTGGACGATGGTGGCGTCTAGTGGCTGGAATGAGCCAACTCTATGGAACCCTTTTCACAGGGGACAAGGGACTGGGGACAGGGGACTAGGGTCAGGGGACAGGGGTCAGGGGACTGGGGTCAGAGGACAGGGGTCAGGGGACTAGGGTCAGGGGACTGAGGTCAGGGTTCAGAGGACAGGGGTCAGGGGACTGGGGTCCAGACGGAGCTGGTGTATGTAAGCGTTTCCATGTCGCTGGACGTCTACATCACCCGGACCGTTGCCTTCGGGACTGTGACCGTTTGGTGCGCTGTGCCCATCCTTCCTCCTCTCGGCCGGAGCCGGAACCAGAGCCCAGGGAACTGGGAATTACGAGGCTCATCGCAGAGAGAGAGCGATGGAGTCAACAGGGTCGGCGCCTGTTCTCTGCTGAGAAGGGGCACTTCTGGGAGGGTTGTGCCTTGGCCCAGGAGTGGAGCAGGAAGGGGTGAGTAGCCAGACAGTGCAGGCTGGCACAGTAGGTGTCTTGAGCTCACATAATATAGCAGGCCCTTTCTGTTGCTCCGTGGTGTTGTCTGGGGGATTTCCCTCTCATACATCCACAGCCCTGATTGACTCTGGAGCTGCTGGATTTTTCCGGATTGAGGAAAGCTCTTAATGGTGTTAACTATACTTATCTGTCATCAGAGAATTCACACTCCTGAGAAACCTTTGGAGTGCAACAGTTTTGGAAAAAGATTTTATTCAACAGGAGCATCTGACTGGACATTAAAGGACTCATAGAGAAAAGATAGAGACCATTTAAAGATCCAATCAACTTCGTCATAATGATACAACATATTGGGGGGTGTACATACAACCATGTGCATTTGAAACAAAGCAAACACTGTGATACAGGAGCACTCGTCTACTCTCATTTCTCAACACCGTCCCAGATGTGTTAATGTCAGCTAGCAGCACCAGCAGATTTTAAGTTATGCAATCAGAGGGAACCAGATGACATCTTCCAGTTAGGACCACAGAAGACTCAGGTCCTCATATTTCTAGTTATTAAGATTATATCAGTCTTAGTGCTTCTGTTGTTCAGCAGGACACATGCTACAGAAACTAGTCTCTGAATATACACTCCTCCAGTCTCGTGTTTTCACCTTCCAGCTTCATTCCTTGTGTGGAATAAAAGCCAATCCATTACAATATACATATATCACACTGTACTCTATGATAACTGTCATCATTTCAATCTTCAGTCACAGTGAATTAATCATGTATAATCAAGGCCTCCTAGTAAGGCTAACAATACATTGATAACAGCAACATGATAGATGTATCACTGAATAGGTGTTAGTATCTTCACAGACGTTCCATAATTAACATAGAACCCAGGATAGAGTGGCTGAGTGAATGTGGTCTGGACTCTGTGGAGGAGGGTCATTGTGTCAGAGACACTGTAGAAGGACAGAGTTCCTGCCTTGTGGTCCAGATACACTCCTACTCTGGAGGAGCAGGGGACACGGATATCAGACCTGATATTATTGTGGATGAAACAACATCTGGATGTAGAGCAGAATAACCTCCAGGACTGATCATTATTACCAAACACACACTTATAACCATCTCCTTTCCTACTGATCTCTTTATATGAGACGGCTACATCAACCCTTACCCCACTCCACTCTACCTCCCAGTAACAGACTCCAGACAGACCCTCTCTACACAACACCTGGATATAGGAGGTAAATCTGTCAGGATGGTCAGGATAGGACTGGTCCTCATCACTCCATGTCACCTTTCTGATCTCCTCAGACAGACACAGGTACTGATTTGTTGTATTGGGATCCAATGTCAGCTGGCAGGAATCTAAGAGGATGAAAAACAAAGTAAATGACAGTCTCTCTCTGCCTCTGTGTGTGAGTATCTGTCTCTATGTGTGAGTGTAAGATTGTACATGCCAAGAAACAGATTGTGCACCCATGTACAGTTACGAGTATATGTGGTAACAACAGTGTAAGAGAGGGTTTGTGCCCAGGCTAAAATAAAAGCCAAACATCTCTCATCTTCACCCGCTTATCCGGTTTCGGTTTGCGGGGGCAGCAGCTCCAGCAGGGGACCCCAAACTTCCCTTTCCCGAGCCACATTTGCCAGCTCTGACTGGGGGATCCCGAGGCGTTCCCAGGCCAGTGTCGAAATATAATCTCTCCACCTAGTCCTGAGCCTACCCCGAGGTCTCCTCCCAGCTAGACGTGCCTGGAACACCTCCCTAGAGAGATGTCCTGGGGGCATCCTTACCAGATGCCCGAACCACCTCAACTGGCTCCTTTCGATGCAAAAGAGCAGCGGCTCTACTCCGAGTTCCTCACGGATGGCTGAGCTTCTCACCCTATCCCTAAGGGAGAAGCCAGCCACCCTTCTGAGAAAACCCATTTCAGTCGCTTGACCCAGGACCCCCTCTGCAGGGGTCAATATTGACTGACCGACCCTTGTTAAATAGCGAAGTGGTCAGAGGTGCGGACTATGACACAACAAGTCCCATGTTTGACACCCGTTTCAGTCAAAACACATTATGCTTGAAGATTTGTTCAGGACAGACAAACACTTCGCTGGCTACAAGATTCTCTCGTCTTTTCACTTGATGAAAAAGTCAGTTATTGTCACTGTAGTGGAGTAAGAGGATAGGTCTGTGATGGCCGCTATGTTCCAGCTCGCTGGCTCCATCTGCTGGCCAGGAGTGACGTTGTCCCAGGAGGGTGATGTCTAATGACACACACCTGATGCCACTTAAGTGAAGGTCTAAAGCTGTCTGGAGTACATGCCAGGAGGAGGAAGGGAATGGACAGCAACATCTCTGGGACCAAGGGAATAACCCTGTAAGACCCAGCCTGATTTTGAAGCAAAGTCTTCCGTTCCTGGTTTATAGATGGTAAGCGGTTTAGCGGTCCGGTCACAGTGAGGGACTGGAGGAACCGTGCCGTAAGGATCTAGAAAGAGCTAGGCTTTGGTTTTATTGTTACCCGGTGCTGGGGAACTGTCTCTGTTAAAGCTTCACCAATAAAAGTCCTGGGAGGAAGTCTCCCCAGCTAACGTTCCACTACAGTCACCTATATTGATAGTTATTGATAGTTCCGCTACAGTCACCTATATTGATAGTTATTGATAGTTCCACTACAGTCACCTATATTGATAGTTATTGATAGTTCCGCTACAGTCACCTATATTGATAGTTATTGATAGTTCCATTACAGTCACCTATATTGATAGTTATTGATAGTTCCGCTACAGTCACCTATATTGATAGTTATTGATAGTTCCGCTACAGTCACCTATATTGATAGTTATTGATAGTTCCATTACAGTCACCTATATTGATAGTTATTGATAGTTCCGCTACAGTCACCTATATTGATAGTTATTGATAGTTCCATTACAGTCACCTATATTGATAGTTATTGATAGTTCCGCTACAGTCACCTATATTGATAGTTATTGATAGTTCCGCTACAGTCACCTATATTGATAGTTATTGATAGTTCCGCTACAGTCACCTATATTGATAGTTATTGATAGTTCCGCTACAGTCACCTATATTGATAGTTAGTGATAGTTCCGCTACAGTCACCTATATTGATAGTTATTGATATTTCCACTACAGTCACCTATATTGATAGTTATTGATAGTTCCACTACAGACACCTATATTGATAGTTATTGATAGTTCCACTACAGACACCTTTATTGATAGTTATTGATAGTTCCACTACAGACACCTATATTGATAGTTATTGATAGTTCCACTACAGACACCTTTATTGATAGTTATTGTATCAATGTCATTCACGAATGGCAAATAAGTTGTTAAAATGGCCAGTGGCAAAAAAGGATTTGTTCAGGATAGACAAAAACTTTGATGGCTACATGATTCTTTTGTCTTTTCACTTGATAAAAAAATCAGTTATCGTAACTAATATTGATAGCGACATATTCAAATGCATCATTGCTTCGTATTATGGGCCGGCTGAACTAGGCTTGCTTGTATTAGTGTCTGTTGTATGTTGGGTTCATGGAACAAATACATTTATTTTAAAACTCAAACTCTCTCTGTCTCTCTTTGTGTCTCTCCCTCTCTCGATCTCTTTGTGTGTGTGTGTGTGTGATTTTATTTGTATATGTATGCTAAGAAACCGTATGTACACTCGTGTATGTGTACATCTCTATGGTTGTGTGTGTGTGATTGTATTTCCTCACATTTTAAGAAATCCTCTCTGGTCTTGGGCTCAGCTGGTGTTTCAATCTGAACTGTAGTCACTATGGAGACAGACAGACTTATAAATCACAGGTCCACATTACCCCTCCAAGAACTGCCACCTTAACGTGGTGGAGGGGTTTTGAGTACCCGAGTGACCCTAGGAGCTATGTTGTCTGGGGCTATATGCCCCTGGTAGGGTCTCCCAAGGCAAACAGGTCTTAGGCGACGGGTCAGACTAAGAGCGGTTCAAAACCCCTTAATGAAGAATAAAATTTTTAGTACCGTGATGTCGCCCGGTATGGCGCAGCCGGGGCCCCACCCCGGAGCCAGGCCCGGGGTTGGGGCTCGAATGCGAGCGCCTGGTGGCCGGGCCATCCCCCATGGGGCCCGGCCGGGCTCAGCCCGAACGGGTGACGTGGGGCCGCCCTCCCGTGGGCTCACCACCCACAGGAGGGACCATAAGGGGCCGGTGCAAAGAGGATCGGGCGGCAGTCGAAGGCAGGGGCCTAGACAACCCGATCTCTGGACACGGAAACTGGCTCTAGGGACGTGGAATGTCACCTCGCTGGCGGGGAAGGAGCCTGAGTTAGTGCGTGAGGTTGAGAGGTTCCAATTAGAGGTAGTCGGGATCACCTCTACGCACGGCTTGGGCTCTGGGAACCACACTCCTTGAGAGAGGATGGACTCTTCACCACTCTGGAGTTGCCCATGGTGAGAGGCGGCGGGCTGGTGTGGGTTTGCTTATAGCTCCCCAGCTCTGCCGCCATGTGTTTGGAGTTTACCCCGGTTGAACGAGAGGGTCGTTTCCCTGCGCCTACGGGTCGGGGATAGGTCTCTCACTGTTGTTTGTGCCTACGGGCCGAACGGCAGTGCAGAGTACCCGACCTTCTTGGAGTCTCTGGGAGGGGTGCTGGAAAGTGCTCCGACTGGGGACTCTATTGTTCTACTGGGGGACTTCAACGCCCACAGTGGGCAACGACAGTGACACCTGGAGGGGCGTGATTGGGAGGAACGGCCCCCCTGATCTGAACCCGAGTGGTGTTCAGTTATTGGACTTCTGTGCTAGTCACAGTTTGTCCATAACGAACACCATGTTCAAGCATAAGGGTGTCCATCAGTGCACGTGGCACCAGGACACCCTAGGGCCGCAGGTCGATGATTGACTTTGTTGTCGTCTCATCTGACCTGCGGCCGTATGTCTTGGACACTCGGGTGAAGAGAGGGGCGGAGCTGTCAACTGATCACCACCTGGTGGTGAGTTGGATCCGATGGCGGGGGAGGAAGCTGGACAGACTCGGCAGGCCCAAGCGTACTGTAAGGGTCTGCTGGGAACGTCTGGCCGAGTCTCCTGTCAGAGAGATCTTTAACTCCCACCTCCGGCAGAGCTTCGACTGGATCCCGAGGGAGGTTGGAGATATTGAGTCCGAGTGGACCATGTTCTCCACCGCCATTGTCGAAGCGGCCGCTCGGAGCTGTGGCCGTAAGGTCTCCGGTGCCTGTCGAGGCGGCAATCCCCGAACCCGGTGGTGGACACCGGAAGTAAGGGATGCCGTCAAGCTGAAGAAGGAGTCCTATCAGGCCTGGTTGGCTTGTGGGACTCCTGAGGCAGCTGACGGGAACCGACAGGCCAAGCGGGCTGCAGCCCGGGTGGTTGTGGAGGCAAAAACTCGGGCCTGGGAGGAGTTCGGTGAGGCCATGGAGAAGGACTATCGGCTGGCCTCGAAGAGATTCTGGCAAACCATCCGGCGCCTCAGGAGAGGGAAACAGTGCCCTACCAACGCTGTTTACAGTAGAGGTGGGCAGCTGTTGACCTCAACTGAGGATGTCGTTGGGCGGTGGAAGGAGTACTTCGAGGATCTCCTCAATCCCGCTGACATGTCTTCCATTGAGGAAGCAGAGGATGAGGGCTCAGAGGTGGACTCGTCCATCACCCGGGCTGAAGTCACAGAGGTGGTCAAGAAACTCCTCGGTGGCAAGGCACCGGGGGTGGATGAGATCCGCCCTGAGTACCTCAAGTCTCTGGATGTTGTGGGGGCTGTCTTGGTTGACACGCCTGTGCAACATCGCGTGGCGGTCGGGGACAGTGCCTCTGGGATGGCAGACCGGGGTGGTGGTCCCTCTTTTTAAGAAGGGGGGACCGGAGGGTGTGTTCCAACTATAGGGGGATCACACTTCTCAGCCTGCCCGGGAAAGTCTATGCCAGGGTTCTGGAGAGGAGAATACGGCCGATAGTAGAACCTCGGATTCAGGAGGAACAGTGTGGTTTTCGTCCGGGCCGTGGAACACTGGACCAGCTCTATACCCTCTACGGGGTGTTGGAGGGTTCATGGGAGTTTGCCCAACCAATCCACATGTGTTTTGTGGATTTGGAGAAGGCATTCGACTGTGTACCTCGCGGCATCTAGTGGAGGGTGCTTGGGGAATATGGGGTCCTGGGTCCTTTGCTAAGGGCTTGTCAGGTCCCTATACAACCGAAGCAGAGCTTGGTCCGCATTGCCGGCAGTAAGTCAGGACTTGTTCCCAGTGCATGTTGGACTCCGGCAGGGCTGCCCTTTGTCACCGGTTCTGTTTGTAATTTTTATGGACAGAATTTCTAGGCGCAGCCAGGGGCCGGAGGGTGTCAGGTTTGGGGACCACACGATTTCGTCTCTGCTCTTTGCAGATGATGTTGTCGTGTTGGCCCCTTCTAACCAGGACCTTCAGCATGCACTGGGACGGTTTGCAGCCGAGTGTGAAGCGGTGGGGATGAAAATCAGTACCTCCAAATCCGAGGCCATGGTCCTCAGTCGGAAAAGGGTGGCTTGCCCACTTCAGGTTGGTGGAGAGTGCCTGCCTCAAGTGGAGGAGTTTAAGTATCTAGGGGTCTTGTTCACGAGTGAGGGAAGGATGGAACGGGAGATTGACAGACGGATCGGTGCAGCTTCTGCAGTAATGCAGTCGATGTATCGGTCTGTCGTGGTGAAGAAAGAGCTGAGCCGCAAGGCGAAGCTCTCGATTTACCAGTCAATCTACGTTCCTACTCTCACCTATGGTCATGAGCTTTGGGTCATGACCGAAAGGACAAGATCCCGGATACAGGCGGCCGAAATGAGCTTTCTCCGCAGGGTGGCCGGGCGATCCCTTAGAGATAGGGTGAGAAGCTCGGTCACCCGGGAGGAGCTCAGAGTAGAGCCGCTGCTCCTCCACATCGAGAGGGGTCAGCTGAGGTGGCTTGGGCATCTTTTTCGGATGCCTCCGGAACGCCTTCCTGGGAAGGTGTTCCGGTCCCGTCCCACCGGGAGGAGACCCCGGGGAAGACCTAGGACTCGCTGGAGTGACTATGTCTCCCGGCTGGCCTGGGAACGCCTCGGTGTCCCCCCGGAAGAGGAAGTGTCTGGGGAGAGGGAACCACCCACAGGAGGGACCATAAGGGGCCGGTGCAAAGAGGATCGGGCGGCAGTCGAAGGCAGGGGCCTAGACAACCCGATCTCTGGACACGGAAACTGGCTCTAGGGACGTGGAATGTCACCTCGCTGGCGGGGAAGGAGCCTGAGTTAGTGCGTGAGGTTGAGAGGTTCCAATTAGAGGTAGTCGGGATCACCTCTACGCACGGCTTGGGCTCTGGAACCACACTCCTTGAGAGAGGATGGACTCTTCACCACTCTGGAGTTGCCCATGGTGAGAGGCGGCGGGCTGGTGTGGGTTTGCTTATAGCTCCCCAGCTCTGCCGCCATGTGTTGGAGTTTACCCCGGTGAACGAGAGGGTCGTTTCCCTGCGCCTACGGGTCGGGGATAGGTCTCTCACTGTTGTTTGTGCCTACGGGCCGAACGGCAGTGCAGAGTACCCGACCTTCTTGGAGTCTCTGGGAGGGGTGCTGGAAAGTGCTCCGACTGGGGACTCTATTGTTCTACTGGGGGACTTCAACGCCCACGTGGGCAACGACAGTGACACCTGGAGGGGCGTGATTGGGAGGAACGGCCCCCCTGATCTGAACCCGAGTGGTGTTCAGTTATTGGACTTCTGTGCTAGTCACAGTTTGTCCATAACGAACACCATGTTCAAGCATAAGGGTGTCCATCAGTGCACGTGGCACCAGGACACCCTAGGCCGCAGGTCGATGATTGACTTTGTTGTCGTCTCATCTGACCTGCGGCCGTATGTCTTGGACACTCGGGTGAAGAGAGGGGCGGAGCTGTCAACTGATCACCACCTGGTGGTGAGTTGGATCCGATGGCGGGGGAGGAAGCTGGACAGACTCGGCAGGCCCAAGCGTACTGTAAGGGTCTGCTGGGAACGTCTGGCCGAGTCTCCTGTCAGAGAGATCTTTAACTCCCACCTCCGGCAGAGCTTCGACTGGATGCCGAGGGAGGTTGGAGATATTGAGTCCGAGTGGACCATGTTCTCCACCGCCATTGTCGAAGCGGCCGCTCGGAGCTGTGGCCGTAAGGTCTCCGGTGCCTGTCGAGGCGGCAATCCCCGAACCCGGTGGTGGACACCGGAAGTAAGGGATGCCGTCAAGCTGAAGAAGGAGTCCTATCAGGCCTGGTTGGCTTGTGGGACTCCTGAGGCAGCTGACGGGAACCGACAGGCCAAGCGGGCTGCAGCCCGGGTGGTTGTGGAGGCAAAAACTCGGGCCTGGGAGGAGTTCGGTGAGGCCATGGAGAAGGACTATCGGCTGGCCTCGAAGAGATTCTGGCAAACCATCCGGCGCCTCAGGAGAGGGAAACAGTGCCCTACCAACGCTGTTTACAGTAGAGGTGGGCAGCTGTTGACCTCAACTGAGGATGTCGTTGGGCGGTGGAAGGAGTACTTCGAGGATCTCCTCAATCCCGCTGACATGTCTTCCATTGAGGAAGCAGAGGATGAGGGCTCAGAGGTGGATTCGTCCATCACCCGGGCTGAAGTCACAGAGGTGGTCAAGAAACTCCTCGGTGGCAAGGCACCGGGGGTGGATGAGATCCGCCCTGAGTACCTCAAGTCTCTGGATGTTGTGGGGCTGTCTTGGTTGACACGCCTGTGCAACATCGCGTGGCGGTCGGGGACAGTGCCTCTGGGATGGCAGACCGGGGTGGTGGTCCCTCTTTTTAAGAAGGGGGACCGGAGGGTGTGTTCCAACTATAGGGGGATCACACTTCTCAGCCTGCCCGGGAAAGTCTATGCCAGGGTTCTGGAGAGGAGAATACGGCCGATAGTAGAACCTCGGATTCAGGAGGAACAGTGTGGTTTTCGTCCGGGCCGTGGAACACTGGACCAGCTCTATACCCTCTACGGGGTGTTGGAGGGTTCATGGGAGTTTGCCCAACCAATCCACATGTGTTTTGTGGATTTGGAGAAGGCATTCGACTGTGTACCTCGCGGCATCTAGTGGAGGGTGCTTGGGGAATATGGGGTCCTGGGTCCTTTGCTAAGGGCTGTCAGGTCCCTATACAACCGAAGCAGGAGCTTGGTCCGCATTGCCGGCAGTAAGTCAGACTTGTTCCCAGTGCATGTTGGACTCCGGCAGGGCTGCCCTTTGTCACCGGTTCTGTTTGTAATTTTTATGGACAGAATTTCTAGGCGCAGCCAGGGGCCGGAGGGTGTCAGGTTTGGGGACCACACGATTTCGTCTCTGCTCTTTGCAGATGATGTTGTCGTGTTGGCCCCTTCTAACCAGGACCTTCAGCATGCACTGGGACGGTTTGCAGCCGAGTGTGAAGCGGTGGGGATGAAAATCAGTACCTCCAAATCCGAGGCCATGGTCCTCAGTCGGAAAAGGGTGGCTTGCCCACTTCAGGTTGGTGGAGAGTGCCTGCCTCAAGTGGAGGAGTTTAAGTATCTAGGGGTCTTGTTCACGAGTGAGGGAAGGATGGAACGGGAGATTGACAGACGGATCGGTGCAGCTTCTGCAGTAATGCAGTCGATGTATCGGTCTGTCGTGGTGAAGAAAGAGCTGAGCCGCAAGGCGAAGCTCTCGATTTACCAGTCAATCTACGTTCCTACTCTCACCTATGGTCATGAGCTTTGGGTCATGACCGAAAGGACAAGATCCCGGATACAGGCGGCCGAAATGAGTTTTCTCCGCAGGTTGGCTGGGCGATCCCTTAGAGATAGGGTGAGAAGCTCGGTCACCCGGGAGGAGCTCAGAGTAGAGCCTCTGCTCCTCCACATCGAGAGGGGTCAGCTGAGGTGGCTTGGGCATCTTTTTCGGATGCCTCCGGAACGCCTTCCTGGGAAGGTGTTCCGGTCCCGTCCCACCGGGAGGAGACCCCGGGGAAGACCTAGGACACGCTGGAGGGACTATGTCTCCCGGCTGGCCTGGGAACGCCTCGGTGTCCCCCCGGAAGAGCTAGAGGAAGTGTCTGGGGAGAGGGAAGTCTGGGCATCCCTGCTTAGACTGCTGCCCCCGCGACCCGGCCCCGGATAAGCGGAAGAAGATGGATGGATGGATGGAGGTCCACATTAATCATGTCAACTAGTAATCTACATACAGGTAACTAGAGGATAGAGGAACTATTAAAAGATTCCAAGTAATAACAACTAATTTAATATCATTAACAACTAGCAACTAGTGTTAAATCAACAAGGAGATGAATCATGAAATTGAATTCTGGATTCTTCAAATTCTGGATATACAAAATCATGACAAAAACGCAATATTTGTATATAAACATACATGAGTTCAAGTGGTTCAGGCCAGTCTGTTATGGCTTTGATATTGGTGACTGACTAGAACCAACATGCTGTTGTGAGAATGATCATTGACAGATATCGGAGATCTTTACTTGATAACTGCATTGATTCACTGGAGATATTGAGATATGGAGATTGACTGGAGATACTGAAGTCATTCATACTCTTTTCATGCTCCTCTCCTTATACTGTCCCCATGTCTCCACTTTTTTAATTAGTGTTTAGATGACAATGTCCTGTGCATGGAACATTTCTGTTTTGTCAAAAGGTTTAGATTATAATAATCTATTAATATTTTGTATTTGCTGTCATATATGAATATCCCTTCTTAATCTCCTCCCAAAAATAATACTGGTTGCTGTATAACATTAGATGTAATACTATGAGTAAAAAACATTTAACGTTTATTGTTTTTAAAATGTATTTGACCAACCTGCCCCAGATATCTTGTCCATTTCCTTTTTGCATACATCCTGTATTTGATCTTTCAGTTCAGAGACTGATTTCTTGACATGCTCAAAGGAGATTTGTGGATAGACATTGATGCTGGGTAAGAACCTCAGATTCAGGAGAGACACAGAGGAGACTGGGAAACCCTACAGGAGAGGGAACCAACAATAGCATTTGACATAGACAGATAGTGAATAAAGTTCAAGTCCCTTTCACAGTGAAAGGTCTCAGGAGGTAGCCATTACAGAGTATAGTAAGGTAAGTTAGTATTACATAGTATTGTAATGTAAGTTCATATTACAGAGTATAGTAAGGTAAGTTAGTATTACATAGAATTTTAAAGTAAGTTAGTGTTACGTAGTGTTGTACGGTAAGTTAGTATTACAGAGTGTTGTACGGTAAGTTAGTATTACAGAGTATTGTAAGGTAAGTTAGTCATGTCACCTGGAGGAAATGGATGTGATCCTCTGTTTGTGAGAGCTGCATCAACTCAACATCTCTCCTCCTCAGCTCAGCAACCTCCTGCTCCAGTTGTTCCAAGAGTCCTTCAGCCTGACTCACTTCAGCTTTCTCCTGAACTCTGATCAGCTCCTTTAATTCAGAGTGTCTTTTCCTAAATGAGCGGATCAGCTCATTATTTCCACATTTAAAGAAGTATTCATAGGCTTTGTTTGGACACTCAATATTGATCTCAATACATCCTGTTTACATTGATCATCTATGAGATGATTGGAGTCCTACAACTTGATTGGACCTGATTTGGCAAAGACACACACCTGTCTACATATGGACTCAGTTGACAGTGCATGTCAGAGCAAAAAACCAAGTCATGAGGTCCAAGGAGAGAGGAGGGGGTCATCATAAAAAGTGAATTCACTCATTTCTCACCAGGACCACAGACACCCTGTAAATGTACATTTAGAAGTATATATAGGAGCCCCTAAAAATTACCTTCAGAGTGTCCACAGCCTGTCTCAGCTCTTGAATCTTCTTTCTCTCTCCTGGATTCCTTTCTGGGATTTCTGATGTCTCTCTCCAGACTGTTTCTGCAATGATATTCACGTTAGAAAGATATACACACAAGAAAAGGGGACACAGATCTTGAAAATGTTTTACATCTGAAATATTGTGTGGCCCATCAACTTATTGGTATTTAATATATTCCCCAGAGACAAGATAAGTTAGGACCACAGATAATTAGGGGAGCAGGGAACTCAACAAGGTTGGACAAGTAGTCCAGACAAAAATTTTAACCATTTATTGGAGAACTTATGTAAAGCCATACATTCGGGCTTAGTCCCAAAAGTATTGTTTTTGGTCAATAGCCCTGGCTATAGCCCCGGACGCCCACGGCCTAATGACGCCCAGGTCCTAATGACGCCCAGTCCTAATGACGTCACAGGCCTAATGACGCCCAGGCCTAATGACGCCCAGGCCTAATGACGTCACAGGCCTAATGACGCCCACGCCTAATGACGCCCAGGCCTAATGACGCCCAGGCCTAATGACGTCACAGGCCTAATGACGCCCAGGCCTAATGACGCCCAGGCCTAACGACGCCCAGGCCTAACGACGTCACAGGCCTAACGACGTCACAGGCCTAACGACGCCCAGGCCTAACGACGTCACAGGCCTAACGACGCCCAGGCCTAACGACGCCCAGGCCTAACGACGTCACAGGCCTAACGACGCCCAGGCCTAACGACGTCACAGGCCTAACGACGCCCAGGCCTAACGACGCCCAGGCCTAATGACGTCACAGGCCTAATGACGCCCAGGCCTAACGACACCCCGGGCCTAACGACGCCCAGGCCTAACGACGCCACAGGCCTAATGACGCCCAGGCCTAATGACGCCCAGTCCAAATGAGGCCACTGGCACCCAACATCTACGTAGTGAGAATTAAGCAAAAAATAAAGCGATAATATACATAACACTGTAAACTATTGCCTGACCAAGACAAACAGTGGGGAGAACATGTGTTTGATACACTGACGATATTGCAGGTTTTCCCACTTACAAAGCGTGTAGAAGTCTGTAATTTTTATCATAGGTACAAAAATCCAGAAAATCACATTGTATGATTTTTAAGTAATTAATTTGCATTTTATTGCATGACATAAGTATTAGATACATCAGAAATGCAAAACTTATTATTTGGTACAGAAACCTTTGTTTGCAATTACAGAGATCATACGTTTCTTGTAGTTCTTGACCAGGTTTGCACAAACTGCAGCAGGGATTTTGGCCCACTCGTCCAAACAGACCATCTCCAGATCCTTCAGGTTTCGGGGCTATCGTTGGGCAATACAGACTTTCAGCTCCCTCCAAAGATTTTCTATTGGGTTCAGGTCTAGAAATAGGCTAGGCCACTCCAGGACCTTGAGATGCTTCTTACGGAGCCACTCCTTAGTTGCCCTGGCTGTGTGTTTTGGGTCATTGTCATGCTGGAAGACCCAGCCACGAGCCCTCTTCAATGCTCTTACTGAGGGAAGGAGGTTGTTGGCCAAGATCTCGCGATACATGGCCCCATCTATCCTCCACTCAATACGGTGCAGTTGCCCTGTCCTCTTTGCAGAAAAGCATCCCCAAAGAACTATGTTTCCACCTCCATGCTTCATGTTTGGATGGTGTTCTTGGGGTGGTCCTCATCCTTCTTCTTCCTCCAAACACAGCGAGTGGAGATTTGACCAAAAAGCTCTATTTTTGTCTCATCAGCGCTGACTTGAGCAGGGGGACCTTGCGTGCACTGCAGGATTTTAATCCATGACGGCGCAGTGTGTTACTAATGGTTTTCTTTGAGACTGTGGTACCAGCTCTCTTCAGGTCATTGACCAGGTCCTGCCGTGTAGTTCTGGGCTGATCCCTCACCTTCCTCATGATCATTGATGCCCCACGAGGTGAGATCTTGCATGGAGCCCCAGATCGAGGGAGATTGACCGTCATCTTGAACTTCTTCCATTTTCTAATAATTGCGCCAACAGTTGTTGCCTTCTCACCAAGCTGCTTGCCTATTGTCCTGTAGCCCATCCCAGCCTTGTGCAGATCTACAATTGTATCCCTGTTGTCCTTACACAGCTCTCTGGTCTTGGCCATTGTGGAGAGGTTGGAGTCTGTTTGATTGTGTGGACACGTGTCTTTTATACAGGTAATTATTTCAAACAGGTGCAGTTAATATAGGTAATGAGTGGAGAACAGGAGGGCTTATTAAAGAAAAACTAACATTTCTGTGAGAACCTGGTTTCTTACTGGTTGGTAGGTGATCAAATACTTATGTCATGCAATAAAATGCAAATTCATTATTTAAAAATCATTCAATGTGATTTTCTTGATATTTGTTTTAGATTCCATCTCTCACAGTTAAAGTGTACCTCTGACCTCTAAGTAGGAAAACCTGCAAAATCGGCAGTGTATTGTTGTATGGAGTACAGAGTAATTATTAGCAAAATAATTATTACAGTTGGGTCGCGGGGGCAGCAGTCTAAGCAGGGATGCCCAGACTTCCCTCTCCCCAGACACTTCCTCTTCCGGGGGGACACCGAGGCGTTCCCAGGCCAGCCGGGAGACATAGTCACTCCAGCGAGTCCTAGGTCTTCCCCGGGGTCTCCTCCCGGTGGGACGGGACCGGAACACCTTCCCAGGAAGGCGTTCCGGAGGCATCCGAAAAAGATGCCCAAGCCACCTCAGCTGACCCCTCTCGATGTGGAGGAGCAGCGGCTCTACTCTGAGCTCCTCCCGGGTGACCGAGCTTCTCACCCTATCTCTAAGGGATCGCCCGGCCACCCTGCGGAGAAAGCTCATTTCGGCCGCCTGTATCCGGGATCTTGTCCTTTCGGTCATGACCCAAAGCTCATGACCATAGGTGAGAGTAGGAACGTAGATTGACTGGTAAATCGAGAGCTTCGCCTTGCGGCTCAGCTCTTTCTTCACCACGACAGACCGATACATCGACTGCATTACTGCAGAAGCTGCACCGATCCGTCTGTCAATCTCCCGTTCCATCCTTCCCTCACTCGTGAACAAGACCCCTAGATACTTAAACTCCTCCACTTGAGGCAGGCCACTCTCCACCAACCTGAAGCGGGCAAGCCAACCCTTTTCCGACTGAGGACCATGGCCTCGGATTTGGAGGTACTGATTTTCATCCCCACCGCTTCACACTCGGCTGCAAACCGTCCCAGCGCATGCTGAAGGTCCTGGTTAGAAGGGGCCAACACGACAACATCATCTGCAAAAGCAGAGACGAAATTGTGTGGTCCCCAAACCTGACACCCTCCGGCCCCTGGCTGCGCCTAGAAATTCTGTCCATAAAAATTACGAACAGAACCGGTGACAAAGGGCACCCCTGCCGGAGTCCAACATGCACTGGGAACAAGTCTGACTTACTGCCGGCAATGCGGACCAAGCTCCTGCTTCGGTTGTACAGGGACCTGACAGCCCTTAGCAAAGGACCAGGACCCCATATTCCCCAAGCACCCTCCACAAGATGCCGCGAGGGACACAGTCGAATGCCTTCTCCAAATCCACAAAACACATGTGGATTGGTTGGGCAAACTCCCATGAACCCTCCAACACCCCGTAGAGGGTATAGAGCTGGTCCAGTGTTCCACGGCCCGGACGAAAACCACACTGTTCCTCCTGAATCCGAGGTTCTACTATCGGCCGTATTCTCCTCTCCAGTACCCTGGCATAGACTTTCCCGGGCAGGCTGAGAAGTGTGATCCCCCTATAGTTGGAACACACCCTCCGGTCCCCCTTCTTAAAAAGAGGGACCACCACACCGGTCTGCCATCCCAGAGGCACTGTCCCCGACCGCCACGCGATGTTGCACAGGCGTGTCAACCAAGACAGCCCCACAACATCCAGAGACTTGAGGTACTCAGGGCGGATCTCATCCACCCCCGGTGCCTTGCCACCGAGGAGTTTCTTGACCACCTCAGTGACTTCAGCCCGGGTGATGGACGAGTCCACCTCTGAGCCCTCATCCTCTGCTTCCTCAATGGAAGAAGTGACAGCGGGATTGAGGAGATCCTCGAAGTATTCCTTCCACCGCCCGACGACATCCTCAGTTGAGGTCAACAGCTGCCCACCTCTACTGTAAACAGCGGTGGTAGGGCACTGTTTCCCTCTCCTGAGGCGCCGGATGGTTTGCCAGAATCTCTTCGAGGCCAGCCGATAGTCCTTCTCCATGGCCTCACCGAACTCCTCCCAGGCCTGAGTTTTTGCCTCCACAACCACCCGGGCTGCAGCCCGCTTGGCCTGTCGGTACCCGTCAGCTGCCTCAGGAGTCCCACAAGCCAACCAGGCCTGATAGGACTCCTTCTTCAGCTTGACGGCATCCCTTACTTCCGGTGTCCACCACCGGGTTCGGGGATTGCCGCCTCGACAGGCACCGGAGACCTTACGGCCACAGCTCCGAGCGGCCGCTTCGACAATGGCGGTGGAGAACATGGTCCACTCGGACTCAATATCTCCAACCTCCCTCGCGACCCGGCCCCGGATAAGCGGAAGAAGATGACATGACATGATGACATTATTACAGTTATTTATTGTTTGTTTATCTACTGCACTTTTCAATATGGGTTTTGGCTGTTTTTGTTTATCCAGTTATAAACCCTTAGAATAATGTATTTCCTCTTTATTATGACTCATAGGTTTAGTTAATTAATAATTATGCTATGCTATAACTGTGGGTTTCCTCTCTTACCTGTTTCTCAGTCCTTTCTGCTACAGCTGAGACTGTATCATGTCCTTTATGTTTATCCATTATACAGAGCAGACAAATACACTGCTGATCAGTACGACAGTAAACATCCAGTAGTTTGTCATGATGAGAACAGATCTTCTCCTGTAGTTGTTTGGAGGCTTGGACCAACTTGTGCTTTTTAAAGGCAGGAGATTCATAGTGAGGCTGGAGGTGAGTCTCACAGTATGAGGCCAGACACACCAGACAGGACTTGACAGCTTTGAGTTTTCTTCCAGTGCAGAAATCACACTCCAAATCTCCAGGTCCAGCATAATAATGATCAGGAGGAACAGCTTGGAGTCTTGTCTTCTTCAGATTCTCCACCAATTCAGCCAGGATGGTGTTCCTGTTTAGAACAGGTCTTGGTATGAAGGTCTGTCTGCACTGGGGGCAGCTGTAGATACCCTTGTCATCTTCCTGATCCAAGCAGGCCTTAATACAACTCATACAGTAGCTGTGTCCACATGGAATAGCTACTGGATCCTTTAGTAGATCTAAACAGATTGAACAACTGAGCAAGTTCAAGGCCTCTGCCATTTCTTCCACGCACACAACAGAGCAAGAGAAACAGCAATTAGTTTTGTTTTCCTTGAACTGTGTTTTCAGAGGAGTGGCTTGGGCTCTGTGGATTACTGGCTCTGTGCCAAACTCAAATGTCATGTAGTCTTGCAGGAGGTCTGGCCACAAGAGGGCATTTATGGTCTATCCCAGCTATAGAATGAAAATGCTCACATGATTTCACAGGAAGTCCTGGACATTTGTACTTTTGTACATAATTTACAACAGTTGTAAAACATGTAAAAACATGTTGTTACGGAAAAGTATTTTCTTTCTTAAAGAGTTAAAATTTAATTGCCATAAAGTGGACAATAACAAAACCTGCTGCAGAATGGAAAGTACAGGAGGAGGTATGGTTCCTACTTTCATTCGTGAAATTTGGATTTTGGAGGTGAGGGAGCCATATATTTTGGAAGTTGAGGGAGAACATTACACATTTGTCATGGGCAAAATAATAGGATAACTAGGCAATAATAAATAAAATGTAAATTAACCAGATAGTGGGACATTGACAGGCCTTTGGATAGTACATGAGGCTGTGTCAGTGCACCTTGATATGTGTTGTGCAATCAATACATAAAACAGTTACTTTACCTGGCATGCTGGTATGGAATGTAAATGCAATAGACTGTGATGGTAATTCCATGTATCGACACTCGGAGTAAGGAACACAGAGACAAAGTTCTCTTGGCACATTGTAACAGTTTAATTAACTATTATGCAAATATGAGGGACGCGTCAACCACTTACCAACATAATGGCTATGGGAAAATCAAAGTTGCACACATTAGTATAGGTTTTATCCTTTTTTAAATTGTTTTACTTTGTAATGTGTTTATGGATTAGTGTTTGTGAAGTTGAATGTAGTTTTGTGTGAATATTGTATATAGGATTTAGCAAATTTATGAACTGACTGTAGATGTACATTTTATTTTGCAATGTTTTTGTGAGCTGTGTGATCTTAGCTCGTGGGACTACGGATGGAAATTAGCCCTTGGCTATAATCCGGCATTTTTACATGCATGTACTCCATGTTTTGTTCATTAACATGCACTGTCCCAATCAAATAAAAGTAAAAAAATAATAATAATAATCGTCCGAGGAGTCTCTGACTCAATATAGCTCATTCAACCGTATATATCACATAGAAAAAGGGGTGTGGTAAGATGCTGCCATCTGTCCTGTGTCACAAAGGTTTTACCACAAGGGTGGGCTGTCCCCCCACCTTATCCTTCCTGCCATAATGTTTACTGTTGTGTTTACCTAAAGGGGCCAACTGACCTTACTTCCCCCCAAGGACCACATTCCTGAGGAACATTCCTTATCCCTTCTTTGTCTAGGCAGGAGAACATGGCCCAAATACCTGTTAATCCTCTGATATTATACAGACATGTGTGTCACAATCAAAGTAAAGATCTACATATCAGCCAAATGGAAAGACAGACATTTCTCAAATGCACCTTAGTTCAAAATTTTCATAACAAGACGCAGTCAGACTGGGATCAACTGTATACATTTACATTCATATAGATTTGACTTGTGCTTCATTTGATTAACTATTAATGAAATCTTATGACATTGCTTAATTTAGTGAACACATCAAAAACATTACATCTGATTTTATTGGTCAATCAAAGTAGTAATTATAGTCATTACATGTACGCAATCCCAGCAGAGGTGGGGGACTCGAGTCACATGACTTGTCTCGAGTCTGACTCTAGTCACAATTTTCAGGACTTGTGACTTGCTTGATTAAAGTATGAAAATGACTTGACTTGACTTTGACTTGAGAACAAGTTACTTGAGACTTGACTTGACTTGAAGTGGAAGACTCGACAATGACTTGAACTTATAATAAACAAACAGCAATAAAATTATTTTATCAGCACCACTAATCAGCGTATGTCCCTTTAACGCTGCACAATTCAAACCGCGCCAAACATGGCAGACAGTAACGTTAGTCGAGCTCCACAAATAGTATCTTGTGGATACAAGGAACTGGACCGTGTGAATAAAAAAAGATTTGCCAGATGCAAAAAATGCAACATCGTCAAATTTCATTCGTCATTATAAGAACCACAAGGAAAAGTAAGAAAGTAATCTCTTTATATTCAGTTACACTAAGATCTATAACGATTAAGTTACTAATGTAATGAATTAATCTTTTGTTTATCATAATTTGGCCTTGGTAGCATATTATGTTTGTTTTTTTTTCTTGTTAGAAATGTGACCATTATCATTACTGGATACTTCTGGTAAATAGATGTAAGGGAATTTGACTATAACAGTGGCATAGCCTGAATTTTAATGTTGATAGGGATCTTAAAATGGGCATGTATATTATTACACGTAGGCCATAATGTCTGTATTAAATGTGCGCATTTTCAAGTGTTTGTGGACTGCGTGTGAAAACTAAAAAGCATTGTGCTTACACCATAACAGTTAACTTTACTGCATGAAAGGCTAACATGGAGGGGCCGATGTGATTACTAGCACCTAAACATTTCGAAGAGGTTTATTTTTTTACTCATACAGACAAGAATAATTACAGCGTAATTACATATTAGGCAGTTTTTCAGTCACAATAATTAGTTTATAAGGTTGTTATTATTAGCCCTTATTACATGGATTGGCTGAATTCCAGTGCAGAATGCGTGTTATTTCTTGATAACAGACCGCTGCCATGAAAAACAGCGCGTTGCTATGGACGCAGCAGGATTCTAACCAAAAACGGAACGGACTATTTTCTTTAGAGGAAGCAATACAATTGTTTTTATATCAATAAATTCCTTTTTAAATCAATATTTTGTGTCAAATTATAGATTTATTTGGTAGGTAGCCATGTAATAAGCGGGATAAGGTATAGCGAGGCGGTTGTTATAGCGAATACAATCCCTTCAGGCTGATTCAAGATCCCTCCGCTTCGTCCCCCCCAAAAATTGTACCGCGCAGGAGAAAAATATTTGATTTTGAAATCGAGCTTCGCACCGAGCGCACGTCTGAAACAGAGGACAGTGTGTGTGTGTGTTCATCTCTTTAGTACTGTGACTTGACTTGACTTGAAACTTATAAGGACTCGACTTGACTTGCTTAGGGTGAACCCTTGACTTGACTTGCTTGATTTATCTGAACTGTGACTTGAGACTTGACTCGAGACTTGATGGTTTAGACTTGAGACTTGCTTGGACTTGACCATGTGTGACTTGTCCCCATCTCTGGCTTCTTGTGATGTGGCTGTTCATTACAGTTCTGCCATCGTGTCTTTTGTCATCTTTGCCTATTGTCAAAACAAGTTTGTGTCCTGCTGTATAAATTTTTTATATTCTTTGCTGCCAGGGGTGTATTCCAGAAAACTGGATTCATTAGAAGGTAGCATCTCACATCTTGATCCCACTGAGATTTATTGATAACACCAGCTAAATTCATGGCAATGACTTTGCTCACAGCAATAGTAGCGCAATTGCACTTATCCGCTTTTGAAAAACCCCGGGTTGCAATTCTACTGAACTGGTGTTATGATAGAAAAGTTAACATCTTCTAGAAGGCAGTTCTGCAAAAAAACAAAATATCCCAGATCATGTTTTTCTTTTTACAAATGTCTCTCCTGAAAAGTTGTGACATGCAACATGAGCCAAGGTTCCTGAATTATGTCACAAATCTTGTTGATGCAATAACTTTTAATGTCAGTGTACAGAATGTGGTAAATATGTTGTCAAGAAGGCAAGCCTCACGAACTATATTATCATTTACAGAGGGGAGAAATCACTCATGTGTCCAGTATCAGGCTTATTCATGAATGTGAAATTAGCACTGAGAATACATATGAGGGTGCACACAGGGGAGAAGTCACAGAAATACACTTACTCTAAAACAACAAACAATGTGGATAAACCGCACATTTGCCTTTTGTGTGAAAAACACTAAATGACCAGTGATCTTAAATATTAACAGCGGCCACCAAATAGAGAGATTATTTAAATGCCCTGGATGGGGAAAGTAATTCAAGACATCAACTAGATGAGTGTTATTTAATTTAAAGATTATTTAATTTGAAGATTCTATTCAATCAAAATCTTCATAATGATGAAACTTACAACAACACATTTAACCAGTTTTATTACTAGAACACCAGCAACGGTCCCACTTTACAATGTGTCCCACATTTTAATGTCATTATATTGGACAGTAATAACAGACAGATTGAAGTACAATATGGTGAATACAATGACACATGTTTTGTTGTTGATTGTTGAGTGAATGCCTGCATATAATTGACTTGTCTCCAGTACTGAAGTATACTAAACTAACCTCATGTAAAAAAATATTTTGAATAAAACAGCAAAAAACACATTCAGGGCTTTCCCTACAAAAAGGTCAACTGAATTCAACCTATTGCACAGAGAACTTAGAGATAGAAAGAAGAAACAAAGAAGACTCAAAAAAAATACTGAGAAGTCAAAGTAAACTCGTCCCTCCCCAGTTACATATCTCCCCCACCTGTTCCCCCTCCCCAGTTACATATCTCCCCCACCTTCCCCCCTCCCCAGTTACATATCTCCCCCACCTCTTCCCCCCTCCCCAGTTGCATATCTCCCCCACCTCTTCCCCCCTCCCCAGTTACATATCTCCCCCACCTCTTCCCCCTCCCCAGTTACATATCTCCCCCACCTCATCCCCCCTCCCCAGTTACATATCTCCCCCACCTCTTCCCCCCTCCCCAGTTACATATCTCCCCCACCTCTTCCCCCCTCCCCAGTTACATATCTCCCCCACCTCTTCCCCCTCCCCAGTTACATATCTCCCCCACCTCATCCCCCCTCCCCAGTTACATATCTCCCCCACCTCTTCCCCCCTCCCCAGTTACATATCTCCCCCACCTCTTCCCCCTCCCCAGTTACATATCTCCCCCACCTCTTCCCCCCTCCCCAGTTACATATCTCCCCCACCTCTTCCCCCTCCCCAGTTACATATCTCCCCCACCTCTTCCCCCTCCCCAGTTACATATCTCCCCCACCAATGCTAACTATTTTTCACTTGGTTTAATTGACTCTGTACATTCAAATAAACACCTATATCATACTGTACTTTATATTATCTGTAATTGCAAAATCAGTCTTTAGCCACAGTCAATTTCTCAGCATGGCTTCATTCAAGAACATCTAACAATACTTTGATATCAGTAGACTCATCTGAATAGGCTCTCACTGAATAGGTGTCAGTATCTTCACAGATCCATTATAAACATCTAACCCAGCATAGAGTGGCTGAGTGAATGTGGTCTGGACTCTGTGGAGGAGGGTCATTGTGTCAGAGATACTGTAGAAGAACAGAGTTCCTGCCCTGTGGTCCAGATACACTCCTACTCTGGAGGAGCAGGGGACAGGGATATCAGTTTTAATAGTATTGTGCCAGAAACAGCAGCTGGATGAACAGAAAATTAATCCCCAGGACTGATTATTACCACCAAAACAACACTCATGACCATCTCCTTTCCTGTTGATCCCTTCATATGAGACAGCTACACCAACCCTTACCCCACTCCACTCTACCTCCCAGTAACAGACTCCAGACAGACCCTCTCTACACAACACCTGGTTATAGGAGGTAAATCTGTCAGGATGGTCAGGATAGGACTGGACCTTATTATTCCATGTCAGCTTTCTGTTCCCCTCAGACAGACACAGGTTCTGATTTGTTGTGTTTTGATCCAATGTCAGCTGGCAGGAATCTAAAATAAATAAATAATAATAATGTTAGTGACTGTGTGTGCTAGTGGGTTTATACATTGTGTTTGTTTATTTAGTTTGTGAATGATATTTGTATATTTGTGGGCTGTGATATGTGGGTATCTAATTCTGTGTCTGTGATTTTATTTACTCACATGTTACAACATCCTCTCTGGTCTTTGGCTCAGCAGGATATTCAATCTGAACTGTAGTCACTATGGAAACAGACACACACATCACAAGTCCAGATTATTCATGTTCACTAATCTACATCTGGTTAACAATCGTAAACACCTTGTTAATTCAAACACTGTCAGCTGTATTAGACAAATAGTATGTATGCAAATGTGCTTAAAATATAACCTGTATTGTGGCCTTTTTATGGGTTACTAGGCAGTTAAAAATTGATAGGCTACAGTATACATAAAAGAAAAGTTGAATTGAAACATTCACAGCAAGTGGAATTGCATTAATCAGCCTGCAACTTAAAGAAGGTAAGATTATGACATATTTATATATATATATATTTCCTTAAGAAAAGGTGTGCTTGACTCAGCAAACTTCATGCAAGCAAGCAAGTTTATTTATATAGCACAATTCATACAGAGAAGCAATTCAATGGTCTTTACAAAGAAAAAGTGTCACGCCCTGCGCATCCACCTCCTCAGAGTCCGGGCCAGGCTTTCTCTCTCTCCTGTCTGTCCATCTATGTGGGGCTTTCCCCCACTGCCCCTCAAGTCTCCACACCTGCTATTCATCAACCATGCCTATATATACCCTGGTTTCCGTCTTTCCGGCACTAGATCGTTGTTATCACTTCTAGATAATCACTACTAGATAGTAATAGTTTAAGCACCCAGTTTATTTGTTCCTTCCAACTAACCCTGTTTATTCCCTGTTACCAAGATCCACCTACACCTGCCCACCTGTCAGCCACCAGCTCTGCCTACCAGCTGTCCTGTCTGCCTCGCCCTACCTACCCACCTACCTGCCTACCTGCCCAGCCCCAACCCCTCCGGCCTGGCCTCGGTCCTTCCATCCAGCCACCATTAAAACACCCTTTTTGTTTCTCTGATTCTGTCTGGTGTCTTGCACTTGGAGCCACTTGCGGCTCCCCCCGTAACAAAAAGAAAAATATAAAAATACAATAGTATAAAAACAAATACTGAAATGAAAAGAACATCATAATAATAAAACATAGAATAAGAAAATATAAATAGAATAAAAGCATAGGAAGCTATAAAAGCTGTAAGGCTGAAAAGTGTGGCTAAGTTTAAGTGCTCAGTCATAGTCGTGTGAAAATAGTGTTTTTAACCTGGATTTTAAAGAAAATACGTTTGGAACACGTCTAAGATCTTCTGGTAGTTTATTCCAGGTGTGTGCAGCATAACTGCTAAACACGGCTTCCTCATGTTTTGTTTGGACTCTGGGCTCTACTAGCTGACCTGTGTTCATGGGTCTAAGAGCCCTGCTCAGTTTTTTATTCTTCAAACATATCAGGAATGTGTTCGAGGCCTAAACCATTCAGTGATATATGAACTAAAAGCACCACTTTAAAATCTATTCTGTAACTTTACTGGAAGCCAGTGCAAAGATTTAAGAACCGGAGTGGTGTGCTCTGTTTTCTTGGTCCTGGTTAACATTCTAGCAGCAGCATTCCAAAAGAGCTGCAGTTGTTTTACAGTCTTTTTGGGGAGTCCAGTTAAGAGGCCAATACAGTAGTCAACCCTACTAGGTTTAATTGTAGACAATTTTGGTTCATCCAGGTATTTATGTGCTCTATACAGTGACACAGAGAGTCTATTGAGCTGTTGTCATACGGTTTGTGAGCAATATATATTTGAGTATCATCGGCATAGCTATGGTAGTTAATGTCGTTGTTCTGTAGAATTTGGCCAGAGGTAGCATATAGAGTTTGAACAGAAGCGGTCCGAGAACTGATCCCTGGGGAACACCACATATCATAGTCACCCTATCAGATTCATGATTACCAATGGTGACAAAGTAACTCAGGCCATCTAGATAAGATCTGAACCAATTAAGGACTGTCCCTTACATGTCAGTAATTGGACATGCATTTTATTTTAGGTCAATTTGTTACAATCTGTATTTTTATTATACAGTTCAGGTAACACATCAATTAGTAATAATGGTATCTGAAAATGAACTATGCCTGAAACCCAATGGTGCTGTCCAACTCTGGTACCAATGGTAATGTATCGGGTTACTCTGGCAAGGACTCCTAAGTCTTGAATATGTCAATTGGTAGAGCACTGTGCCAATAACGCAAACATTGTTGTTGGGATTCACTTGGGGAAACAGGACAAGGAGAATGACTAAAATCTAGACCATTTCATATTATGTTACCTATGCATGTCCTTTCACACCCATAATGCCAAAAGGCTGCCATGTCATTGCAAGTTCACTTGGAGTTGTAAAATGGTTGTTAATTACATTATACAAATGTTATGTTCAAATGTTATATTATTAAATATTTTGTTTAATTTGGCCAACATTTCATCCCAAAAAGAATGTGTGAATAAACGTTCTGGCGAAACACACACAAAAATATAATATAAAATATATTAACTTGAATTTGTATTTTAAAGAGGAACACATCATATCTGTTTGAATACTGAGGAAGACTCAGACTTAGACACATACAGTTAAGCCCAAAAGTATTCATACCCATGCCAAATTTTGAGCCATAGTGAATTTTATTTGACCAATAGGATTTTTCTGGCTCGAAATGACATAAACAAGTGACAAAACACGGTAAGACATTGTACTGGAGATACAAATGAAGAACTATTTCTGTATTTTTTACGAAAAATGCCATGTCCAACATTATTCATACCCCTTGAAATTGTTGCAAAATTTTGAGAAAATGCAAGTTTCTATACCATTTAAAATGGTCTAATTCTAATCACAGGATTAGTACAGGATTACAGGATTGTCACACAGTTTCTCTCTGGTTAGCCACCAACAATACCAATTACATTATACTCAAATTCAATGAATATGGGAGCAAATGCATAAGCTAGGCTACTTGAAAAATAGGTAAATGCATTAGGAATGCAAGGTGTCTAGAGATGGCGTCTTTGGACCAATGCAGCTTCTGCAGTAATGCAGTCGATGTATCGGTCTGTCATGGTGAAGAAAGAGCTGAGCCGCAAGGCCGTAGCTCTCGATTTACCAGTCAATCTACGTTCCTACTCTCACCTATGGTCATGAGCTTTGGGTCATGACCGAAAGGACAAGATCCCGGATACAGGCGGCCGAAATGAGCTTTCTTCGCAGGGTGGCCGGGCGATCCCTTAGAGATAGGGTGAGAAGCTTGGTCACCCAGGAGGAGCTCAGAGAAGAGCCGCTGCTCCTCCACATCGAGAGGGGTCAGCTGAGGTGGCTTGGGCATCTGTTTCGGATGCCTCCGGAACGCCTTCCTGGGAAGGTGTTCCGGTCCCGTCCCACCAGGAGGAGACCCCGGGGAAGACCTAGGACACGCTGGAGGGACTATGTCTCCCGGCTGGCCTGGGAATGCCTCGGTGTCCCCCCAGAAGAGCTAGAGGAAGTGTCTGGGGAGAGGGAAGTCTGGGCATCCCTGCTTAGACTGCTGCCCCCGCGACCCGGCCCCAGATAAGCGGAAGAAGATGGATGGACGGAAAGGAGACCATTAAATGTCATTTTGTGGAATAAGGAGAAGGATTGTGCCAAAAATCTAGTTAGAGTTAGAGACAAGAAGGAAACAGCAAATTTGGTCAAGAGAGGGAGATATAGAGAACATGAGAAGGAATGGGAAAAGCACAGAAAACAATGGTGTAAATTAGCAGTGTGGTGTCAGGGTGTAGACCATTTGAACAAAGAGAAAAAGGAACAGAAAGTTAAGGAGGAGAAAAAGGGAGGAGAGATAGAACCCCCAGCATATGAAGATGACCCAGGAGCGAGAAGGGGAGACAACTAGGAGAGGATAAACAGGATGAGATTACAGGGGCCAGAAAGAAAAGGTCAGGCCGTACTAAAGGCAGGTTAGGTGAGGACTCAAAGTCGGGGTCGGACGATGGTGACACAGTGAGAAGGACAAAAAATAGGCAGAAAAAAGGAAATTCACATAGAGGACGGGTGTTACTCACGGGGAAAGCAGTAGGGAGATGGACTGACTCAGACGAAGACCCCGACGCAGACAGTAGTGGAGATGGGAGTAAGGGAGACGTAGATGTATACCCTCTGCAGCGTTCGCCCCCCCCAGAACAAAAAATACACCATGACGCATTAGAATGGATTCAAAGGACTCAAAATAAAATGTATACACGGTCACAAGCAGGGGAAGGTAGTTGTGCTGGGTTTCAGCTGCCTCTCTTTAGAGTGGGAGGCGGCGAACCGCGATATAAACCATTGGGGCTGGGAGAGGTACAGGCACTGGTAGATAAATTACCCCCGATGGGAGAGGGAGGTGGACTATGGTTGTCACAATTTGATAAACTCACAGCTGGTCAAATGTTGGCATTGGGGGACTGGAGGGCAGTAGCCGCCCGAGCCATGTCCGCCCAGGCTATGACTGAGATAGAAAAAGGGGCCGCCACTAGGCGGAACCCTGACGTCACCCCTTTCGGTCAGGTGGTCGGACACATAGACGCAGCCTTGAGGGAACGATTCCCCTTGCTGGCTGGGGCCCCGGTACCTAAGAAACTGGGAAAAAGATCAACACCCTAGACAGAATCTGGAAGAATGCAAAGAAAGGGAGGTCTGCAGCAGGAGTGGTTTAGAAGGGCGGGCTTAGAGGGACCTCCAGAGAAAATAAAAGAGGCAATGATGGCAAATCCTGACTTGCCGGGTAGTGAATCACACGTATGGGAAAGACATGTAGTGCATCATTTACAGAGGGCTAAAGACGAGGAGACAGAGAAAGACAAACAGATACAGGGACTGAAAAAGAAGTTGTTGCGCTTACAGCTACGGGAGGCCAAAGTAAAGCCAAACAAGTGTAAAAAGAAACGTAAGCAGATGGCGGCCCTAGGCTTGGGAGAACCTGACACACCCGACTTATACCCTGTTCCCACATGGGCACCCCAACCTCACGGTGGCCGGGGGGCATTCACCGCGCCCTATCGACCAGGGACTCCGAGGGGAGGTTATGGTAGGGGGAGGGGGCGGGGTAGAGGCAGAGGGGCTCCAGGAGCCCAAGTCCCATACGGAGCCTGCTTTACGTGTGGTGACCCGAACCACTGGTCCAGAGAGTGCCCACAGAACACTGCAAAGGGCAGAGGATACCCAAACCAAGGGGCAGCTCCAGTTCCCAACCCACACGCCGTCCCACCACCTAGTGCACCTGGACAATACCCACTCTCTTATGAGGGAGGGTGGGACCAGGAATGACGGTCTACAGGGGGGGGAGGGGACAGCGGGGGAAGGGCAGACCCTATGCTGTCCCTGAATATCGACGGGAAGGACTTAACTTATTGGGGAGAGACTTGTTGATAAAACTGGGGGCTAATATCTTATGTTCTCCAGATGGACTCACTGTCACGTTACCAGATGGGACATCGGCGGTGTGCGGACCTGAAACCACACGTAAAGGGCAGTACCTGGTACAACCGGTGAAGGGTGAAATAGCAGAGATATACTGGGGACTATTGACACCGGAAAAGCCGGACAAACAGGGTATTTTGTCCCAGTACTTCAAATGGAGGCCGTGGATCTCCCTCCTCGAGCCGTACTTTCCTCCGCCAGACCCCCCACATGTAACCCTATTTTATGATCGGCAGGGCGATGAGGTGTATAGAGAGGGGTTTGGGGATGTAGTGTATGGGGACACGTGGCAGGTCGGGTCTAAATTCATATATGTAGGCCCTGAAGGGGTAGCGGCAGATGTACAGTTGACAGAGGAGCAGGATCAGTGGTACATGATGGCGGAGGAGTCCGTCCCGCATGTGTCACTGGCCCTGCATCCTAAACACCAAGCAAAAGACCTGGGGCCCATGGTTAAAAGGGCAGTCGAATGTGCTGATTGGACACTCACTCAGGCGCCAAACGTATGGTACTCAGCCAGCTGTAAGACGTATCGTTTAGAGGCACCAGGGCACTCACTAATTTGACCCCTGATCAAAAATGGTTCACCTGCATTGACTTGGCTAATGCTTTTTTCTGTCTCCCACTAGCAGAGGAACTTTGTGATATTTTTTCTTTCACACATAGGGGTCGACAATGGCGATACATGAGACTACCACAGGGGTTTGCGCTTTCCCCTGGTATATTCAACCAGGCACTGAGAGAAGCGCTGCAGGGGTAACTTTGGTCCAGTACGTAGACGACCTGCTGCTGGCGGCCCCGACGGTGGCCGGGGAGAGAAAGATTTAGTATGTCTGTCTTTTGAGAAACAGGACACAGGTTAGCGACACACACACATAGTCTGACAGACAAGACAGAAACCAGAAGGGGGCAAGAAGATGTTTGCATTATCCTTATAAGGCATAGAACTGGTATTGGGCCAATGGCACACTTCCTTTGCTAACTTGACGCCTCTATCTTTTGGGCATAGTTGAAGTATAAAATGATGTTTTTTATTTCTAAATATATATATATATATATATATATATATATATATATATATATATATATATATATTTATTTTTTGATCCTTAGACATTGTGCGGCGTCACTTGTCTCTGGAAGCTTCTGTAATAAATGGATATACGATGCTATAATTGACCTGACTCCTGATGTTTTATTCTCCTTTCCAACAAACCAACTCGGGGAAGTGTTGACTTCAACATTCGTTACCGTACTTAAGTAACTTTTTAGCGTATCTGTACTTTACTTGAGTTTCATTGTTTTGTGCGATTTTTTACTTTGACTCAACTACATTTCGAAGTGGAAAACCTTACTTTTCACTCCACTACTTTCCTAAAACCTGTTGTTTCTTTCTACGTTCCTTTCCCCAACATACATGCGTGACCCGTGACAGGTCCAAATAAGTGCACGTGTTCCGCAAGTGTACCAATCAGAACACATCGTTGTTTCGTGCAGTTTGGGCGAGCGCTGCTGCTGGCTGCGACTGCGCTTTACTGTCTGGCTGCTACCTGCCTGTCTCGTTTATAGCCAGCGCAATAATGGAAGAAGCGCCAGACATTGAAATTGAGCATCCATGGCCATATTTAAGCGAACTATTTGAAGTAGTGGAAAGGAAGAACGAATCGTTAATTTTTAAGTGCCATCTCTGTCTGCCTCAGAAGCATACAATTTCCTCTTTCAAGAATTCGCCGTCCAATCTAAAGAAACACATAGGTAAGTAATTTATTATTGAAATTGAAATGATTTAAAGGCTAATATAACAGTTACCTGTCGTTTTAACCAACTGGATATAATACGCTCATACATTGTGTTAATAATAAAAGTGGACATCAGTTGCAGTGTGCAAGGTTAAGCTAGGAAACTGCAGACTATAACGTTAGCAAAGCTCATTAACACCAGGCACTTGGCTAGAAATACCGTAACGTTACCCCCTAAAAATGCCATTTACTTGTCAAGCTCGTTCATAGAATGTGTAGTGTGTCTAAAGAAATAATAGAAAATAAATTTAATGTAAAATGATGAAAATGCATTTAGGCCGATGCATTTTTCTGACATTTAGGCTTCTATTTGACTAGGTTTACATGCAAGTATGATTGATACTTGAACAGTAGTCTGCGATTGATGTAGGCTAGCTAGTTACTCAGTCTTCTCAGCAGCCTACTTGGTACATGCAAAAAAACATGAAATGTGCACTTCAATTATGAAATTTAGATATATTGCTGTGAAGATATGATGTTCATGATGTGTTTTTCCCCCTTTCTTTCCAGAGAAAGCATTCAAGTCACTTGGAAAGATACAATGCCCTGACAGCCCCTTGAAAAAGAAAAGCTGAAAACCCATTTCCCTCCACTTCCAGACAACTGAAATTACGAGAAACGAAGATTGTGAATCAAACAAAGGTAGACAATGTAGTCATACATTTTGTAGTTCAGAGTCTTCAACCATTTACTGTGGTAGAACAGCCTGCGTTTCATGCTTTAGTGCAAGAGCTACAGCCTAATTCACATGTGATGTCCAGAACTACATTGCGCCGGAAAAATGAAGAGAAATCTTAAACAAGCAATGTCCTCCATTGAATTTATTGCCACAACGACTGACAGTTGGAGTGCAAGAAGGAGAGGATTTCTCGGGGTCACTGCCCACTGGGTGGATCCAGATTCATTGAAGAGGTGCTCTGTGGCACTTGCTTGCCGGCGGATTAAAGGGCCACACACTTTTGATGTGTTGGGCAGTGCATTGAACAACATCCATTCTGAATTTGGCGTAGAGAAAAAAATAGTTAGAACCACCACAGACAATGGGTCCAATTTCATAAAGGCATTTAGAGAATATGGAAAACAACAACAAGATGAGAACAATAGCTGTGCCTCCAGTGAGACTGAAGAAGATGCTTGCAGTGATGACGAACAGGAAGAGGAAGGTGTTGATGTTGACTTCATTGAGGTAACACCGATCTTAATGGAAGATGAGGGCTTACAATTTCAGCCTCCAAAGCATCATCGCTGTGCATGTCCCCTATTAAACCTTGTTGTCACAGTTGATGCAGCCAATTCCATGACTCCTATAAAAGACTGTCACGATCAGCTTTTGTGAAATGCAGTGGCTTATGGAACAAGACATCTCGATCCTCCACTGCTTCAGACATCATAGAAGAAACATGCAAAATACAACTGATCTGGCCAAATGACACACGATGGAACTCATTGTTTCTCTCTGTTGAAAGAATCGTGAGAATAATCAAAGATGAAGGAGAAGGGGCCCTGAGAACTGCATGCACTGCACTGAAGTTGCCAATGTAAGTGTAACTTATTTTAATATACCTTTCATTCCAGTATGTAATATTGTTTAACTATTCAGTTGCTTTAAGTAAGGGGAAATGGAGGATAATTATAGTCCGAGCAGCGTCACCACTCAACACACACACACACAATCACTCACTCTCTCAGAGACACACACACACACACACACACACACACACACACACACACACACACACACTCTCACAGACAGACAGACACACACACACAATCACTCACTCTCTCACACACACACACACACACACAAGACGTAAGTGTTCTTTATGTTTGTTAGGTTGAGTTCAGTTGAAATTTCCTTTCTGGAGGAATTTGCCAGAACCATGGGTCCTCTCGCCAAAGCCCTCAACATTCTTCAAGCTGAGACGGACGTTCAGATGGGATGGCTTCTGCCAACTCTGACGCTCCTCATCAATAAGCTTGAACGAATCCACATAAATTCCAGGTAGAGATTACCCCCCCCCCATGTTATTAAGGTGTATTCCTTATCATATCCAATTTAACTCCATTTAAACTTCATATAGCATACGTGTAGGAAGTTAATGTGTGCCATTAGTAAAATGATTAAAAAGAGGCCTTTATGAACACATATTGACCAAGAACACAATAGATGTAAGACCGTCAAATCATATTTAACAATGAAGTATTGGGATGCTTGTTGTTATTGTCATTGTCTCAGTATAAATGCACACTGTAAATGTTGTGGAATTCTACTGCATCAGTTTCTCTCCCCCACCTCTAATTCCAGTACTGCAAACCTTTGGTGGATGCAGTCCTAGAGGGACTAGAGGGAC
This sequence comes from Esox lucius, assembly GCF_011004845.1. Lineage (NCBI taxonomy): Eukaryota > Metazoa > Chordata > Actinopteri > Esociformes > Esocidae > Esox > Esox lucius. The sequence goes on along the minus strand of NC_047573.1, from coordinate 29,265,215 downwards.
TAGAGAAGCGCTTTAAAGATATGATGGCAGAACCAGAGTTTATTGCTGCTGCCATCCTGCTCCCAAAATGTAAAACAACGTGGACATCTAATGAGAACCTATTAAACCTATCTATGTATGTACATATGTTTTTGTTGCATTTTTATTTCAGATGTCATGCACTTAGTTCACAAAACAGAAGTAAACAAAAAAACTAAACAAGCACATTTATATCAGTTTATTTAGTTAAAAGGGTGGGGGTGGTGGTTGTGACCTGGTTTCATATACAGGTGCTGGTCATAAAATTTGAATATCATCAGAAAATTGATTTATTTCAGTAATTCCATTCAGAAAGTGAAACTTGTACAATGTATACATTCATTCCACACAGACTGATATATTTCAAGTGTTTATTTCTTTTAATTTTGATGATTATAACTGACAACTAATGAAAACCCCAAATTCAGTATCTCAGAAAATTTGAATATTGTGAAAAGGTTCAATATTGAAGACACCTGGTGCCACACTCTAATCAGCTAATTAACTCAAAAAACCTGCAAAGGTCTTTAAATGGTCACTCAGTGTAGTTCTGTAGGCAACACAATCATGGGGAAGACTGCTGACTTCACAGCTGTCCAAAAGATGACCATTGACACCTTGCACAAGGAGGGCAAGACACAAAGGGTCAATGCTAAAGAGACTGGCTGTTCACAGAGCTCTGTGTCCAAGCACATTAATAGAGAGGCGAAGGGAAGGAAAAGATGTGGTTGAAAAAAGTGTACAAGCAATAGGGATAACCGCACCCTGGAGAGGATTGTGAAACAAAACCCATTCAAAAATGTGGGGGAGATTCACAAAGAGTGGACTGCAGCTGGAGTCAGTGCTTCAAGAACCACCACGCACAGACGTATGCAAGACATGGGTTTCAGCTGTCGCATTCCTTGTGTCAAGCCACTCTTGAACAAGACACAGCGTCAGAAGCGTCTCGCCTGGGAGAGGACTGGACTGCTGCTGAGTGGTCCAAAGTTATGTTCTCTGATGAAAGTACATTTTGCATTTCCTTTGGAAATCAAGGTCCCAGAGTCTGGAGGAAGAGAGGAGAGGCACAGAATCCACGTTGCTTGAAGTCCAGTGTAAAGTTTCCACAGTCAGTGATGGTTTGGGGTGCCATGTCATCTGCTGGTGTTGGTCCACTGTGTTTTCTGAGGTCCAAGGTCAACGCAGCCATCTACCAGGAAGTTTTAGACCACTTCATGCTTCCTGCTGCTGACCAACTTTATGGAGATGCAGATTTCCTTTTCCTACAGGACTTGGCACCTGTACACAGTGCCAAAGCTACCAGTACCTGGTTTAAGGACCATGGTATCCCTGTTCTTAATTGGCCAGCAAACATGCCTGACCTTAACCATATAGAAAATCTATGGGGTATTGTGAAGAGGAAGATGCGATACCCCAGACCCAACAATGCAGAAGAGCTGAAGGCCACTATCGGAGCAACTTGGGCTCTCATAACACCTGAGCAGTGCCACAGACTGATCGACTCCATGCCACGCCACATTGCTGAAGTAATTCAGACAAAAGGAGCCCCAACTAAGTATTGAGTGCTGTACATGCTCATACTTTTCATGTTCATACTTTTCAGTTGGCCAACATTTCTAAAAATCATTTTTTTTTGTTGGTCTTAAGTAATATTCTAATTTTCTGAGATACTGAATTTGGGATTTTCATTAGTTGTCGGTTATAATCATCAAAATTAAAAGAAATAAACCCTTGAAATATATCAGTCTATGTGGAATGAATGTATACATTATACAAGTTTCCCTTTTTGAATGGAATTACTGAAATAAATCAACTTTTTGATGATATTCTAATTTTATGACCAGCAACCGTATATGCCTTAAAGGCAAGTTTGATGTAGATGGACCCATAACCTTATTGTTCAAGGTACTACATGCTGTTCATGTTGTTCAGGAAAAAGAACAAGGAAATTTGACACAACCTAGACTGAGTTGTGTCCAGGGAAGTAAAGCTGATCAAATGGGGCATAGAAACTGATCTTTGCCCTGATATGTCAGCTTTAGCTGCTTATCCATAACTGTGCATGTTGCTCCAAATGAGTTCATTCTTTTTCCTCTGTACTGTACACCGGAATTGCCCTATCGTTTATTTAACATGATTTCTGGCATCTGTCCCAATATATGTTGTATATTAGGACTGGCCTACATCAAGGCCAATCTGGAGGAAGAACGTTCACATCAGTCACCCAATGGATCAAGTGCTTCAGACGACGATGACTTCTTTTCAAGCATGAAGACAACTCATGGGCAGGAAAGTGTTAAACAGCTAGAAGGGTACCTTGCCTCTAAAGTAGACAACAAAGAGATACTGCAATCTTATCCTGCGGTTTGCAAATTGTTTCTTAAAATCAACACTGCCTTATCAGCTTCTGTTGCATGCAAACTTCTCTTTAGCACTGCTGGACTGATTTTCAGCCCTAGAAGGGCAAGATTGGTTGCCAGAAATTGTGAAAATCAGCTCCTTCTCAAACTAAACACAACAGATTTTAGCTTTAGGTAGGTCATACAGTTAACAGTACTATTTATGTTATTCTTCTGTTATAGCACATCACTACTAGTTAGTATTTCTACATACTACGTAAGTCTTCAGGGAAATCTGGTGGCGTGTTAGTTTCAGTTTTTTGTGTGATTTATGCAAACACTAACATTTGTTTTTAGAGTGGACATACAGCATGTTGTTGTTAGGTGTCATGTTTAGTAAATTGAAAAAAGGACATCCTTTGTAAACTTGAGTAGATACGTTTTTGCAAGTTATTGCACAACTGTGATATAGTAAAGGAGCAATGTGCCATGTGATACCCTGTGTCCTTCTACCCATGCTCAACCATGACACACGTTTTACCTTGCAATTATGATTCCTCTCCATGTAAGTAAAAAAAATGCTTAGTGTGCCCAGCTAACTCATTCTTTGTACCCACTTCATAAAAGGTTCCATTCAATGGAAATGCCATCATGGAACTCAATGAGGTGTGCAGCCATATAGCACTGAAAGACCCAAGAAGTGTCCTACTACCCCATCTTCAGATATGGCTACACACATGAATGTTCCCCACAATGTCCAAGCACATGGACAGTTGCTCATTGGCTTATGATATTGCACCGACACTGAGTTTTGGCCCGGTAGAAACATTCTTTATCAACTTGATCTGTTGTGTTTTTGTACTAATATTTTACCACTCTTACTACAGAAAACCCCAACAAATCATGAAAAAAGCTGTTAAAAACTGAGCATCTAACAATGACTGACTACAACAAAGGCATGTGTCACATTGAAATACATTGCTCATAAAAAGTGCATGCAGAACTTTTGATATGATTTTTGCCAATTTAATAGTACAGAATCAAGCCCCTAAGGCCATAAATTTGTGACTGTTAGATCTACTTATTTTTAGCCGTTCAGCTAATAGATCTTCATGTAGATTTTTATATCAGTGAAAGAATGAATCAGGTTTAGAGGCTTCTCCGATTTTTATTCCGCAGTCATAGTACATGTCTCCAGATGTTACAATCACAGCTCTCGCCAGTGATTCTCTGCTGATTCCCACCATCTAACAGTTGACCTTGGGGTAGGTGGTGTTAAGCAACGTCCCAGGATGGTCTGACTAGCACCTTATTTGTCTCTGAGAAAACTGAGGAATAGATATGTACACCAAAAAACAGAATACCAAGCCCCAAGAAATAGTGACAGTTGTATCATGCATACATATTGAACTAACAATCCTTGTCCCTCTATGTAACAATATAGAATACACCCAATTCCTACACCTCCCCCTGTGGCCGTTGGAATCTAAAATAATACAAATGTCATTATGAAAAGATTCAAGTAGGAAATGTGAATACATATGTGAATACATATTGGCATAGCATGTATATTTTATACATATGTATATATTTCAAAACAAATTAATACTTCACATGATGGAAAACGTAAAGGTCAAATATAATATCTTGCTGTTACATGCAGAACAGTAGGAAAGATCTAAAAAGAAACTACAAGAAAGTGACCCCATTCAAAACATGTTCATTATGCAGGCTCTCAAAGGGAATAGTGTCTTTAACATGAACACGTCAAATCAGATAAGTTGTAATTTTCTGTAAAAAGACACATAAGGCAAACAGTCCAATGGGATTAAAACCTCCAACCTTGGTGTTGGTAGGGTGACATGGTCTATGACAGACGTCACCCTTTTCAGCCCATGGGTAAGCCATGTCATGACTTCACTAGTGACCAATGTCAAGTTTAGATAATCCATGTCAAAAGATTTTACCCACAGTGCATGATATTCATATGAGATATTGTGACTTGGACATGCCATTTTGGCCAAATGCCGAAGACAGAATTGACTCAAATTACAGTAGCATTGTTACAATTTCTGGCATTGTTACAATTAATTATGAAAAACGTGGAATATTTCATATATTTTCAATGATCACACTTTTGATCATGGGATAGGAATATTGGAAATTATTTTGAGTCAATTGTGATGGATAGTGGACAGTTAGAGTTGTGCCTAATGTGAAAACAGTGAAATAATCTGTAACATACAGTATTACCTTTAACACTTCAAATAATTTGAATCATGTGTCTTACATTGTTTGGTCTTGTACTAATAGATTGTTACAATAACTAAACTGAAATAATTTATATAAAAACTATTACTGCATTTTGCAATTACTCACTGGTCAGAAAATGGTTCTGCCCCAATTCCTGATAGAGAAAGTGCTAACTCAGAGTTCAAAGTTATTCTTAGCTTGGCTAACATTCGCTTAGGGTTCCTGGTCACTAGCTGCCATTATAGTTTTTTACATTAATTGAACTTCACTCCCTGTTGTGTAAATATGCTATATACACTTCTCCAAAAATTAAGGGAACATGTAATCATCACTGTATAACACCATGTCAATGAAATATCAATCTGTCCAGTTAGGAAGCATAGTCACCAGTTTTGGTGCAAATTAAAGTGATACCCTATAAAATGACCTCAAGCAGGCTATTTGTGTGCATGTTTCTGACCAAACTGTCCGAAACAGGCTCCATGAGGGCTCAACCTCCTCTAGTGGGACCTGTGCTCACAGCCCAGCCCCATGCAGCTCGATTGGCGTTCGCCAGTGAACACCAGAATTGGCAGACGGACCATTGGCATCCAGTTCACATTGAGCACACATGACAGATGTGAATGTCTGGAGACGCTGTGGTGAACGTTATGCAGTGGGTCAGTGATGGTCTGTGGAGGCATATCCTTGAAGGATCGCACAGACCTCCACGTGCTAGCCAACTGTACCCTGACTGCTGTCAGGTACAGGGATTAAATCCTCTGAACTTACACTGGTGCAGCGGGCCCTGGGTTCCTCCTGGTGCAGGACAATGCCTGCACCTGGAGGCAGTGTGTAGGCAGTTCCTGGATGACAAAGGCATTGAATGGCCCTCATGTTCCCCAGACCTGAATCCAATTGAGAACTTCTGGGACATTATGTATTGGTGCATCTGATATCGCCAAGTAGTGCCACAGACTGTCCAGAAGCTCACTGATGTCCTGATCCAGGTCTCGAAGGAGATCCCCCAGGACACCGTCCGCAGTCTTATCAGGAGCATGCCCAGACGTTGTTGGGAGTACATACAGGCACGTGGGGGCCATACATACTACTGAGTCACATTATGAGTTTCCTTGATGAAATTCACGCAAGTTGGAACAGCCTGTGATTTCAATTGTTAACACCTTTTCGGTGTGAGTTTGAATCCAGCCCTCAAATGATTGGTGATCTTGGTTGCCATTTACCATTAGTACGTCTTTTATTTCTCAAGGAATTACACAATGTACAGTAAAGATTTTGATATTTTATATATTAAGTTTGAGACCCAATGTGTGATTAGTGTTCCCTTAATGTTTTTGAGAATTATATATCATCCAGGTAGAATGGAGGAAGGCCCGCCTCGCAGAAGGCGATTGGCTGGAAAGGGATTGCTGGAATAGTATAGGATGGAATGGAGCAGCACGCTCCAACAAAATATAAATGGATATTTTACTGGCACTGGAATGTCTGTGTTGCTAAACATCTCTTTGAGGGTCTCATTAGCTTGCACAAAATATTTATAGGGGCCAAGATTATAATTATTTTTTACTCAACAAATTTACCTAGTTTTGCTTTAATCAGTGAACTAATATTTCACCCAAAAGGTTGTGGTTGAAACCATCATCCTATGGTGAAAGATGTTTACAAAGCAAATTACAAGTACAATCATTTTGTTGTTTTGTACTAAGATTTTTTTTGAAAGACCACAACATTCTATGTAACAGTACATGAGAGACAAAAGAACTGTCATGCAGAGTTTGAAGGATACACAAATTATAACTATTTCACTGAATAGGTGTCAGTATCTTTACTGTTCCATTATAAACCCAGAACCCAGGATAGAGTGGCTGAGTGAATGTGGTCTGGACTCTGTGGAGGAGGGTCATTGTGTCAAAGACACTGTAGAAGGACAGAGTTCCTGCCCTGTGGTCCAGATACACTCCTACTCTGGAGGAGCAGGGGACAGGGATAACAGTACTGGTATTATTGTGGATGAAACCGCATCTGGGTTTAGAGCAGAATAACACCCAGGACTGATCATTACGTCCGAACACACACTCAGAACCATTTCCTTTCCTGCTGGTCTCTTTATATGAGACGGCTACACAAACCCAGTCCCCACTCCACTCTACCTCCCAGTAACAGACTCCAGACAGACCCTCTCTACACAACACCTGGTTATGGGAGGTAAATCTGTCAGGATGGTCAGGATAGGACTGGACCTTATTACTCCGTGTCACCTTTCTGTTCCCCTCAGACAGACACAGGAACTGATTTGCTGTATTGGGATCCAATGTCAGCTGGCAGGAATCTGAGAAGATTCACAAACAAAATGTGAATGACTGTGTGTGAATCCATTTTCTATATTTATCTAGTGCATGATTGCATTTTGTATATTTGTGGTCTGAGTGATGTGGTTCCCGGTGTCTGTGAGTCTGTGATTGTGTTTCCTCACATGTTAAGAAATCCTCTCTGGTCTTGGGATCAGCAGGTGGTCCAATCTGAACTGTAGTCACTATGGAGACAGACTCATATATCACAGGTCCAGATTATTTATGTCCACTTGTAATCTTTATACAGGTACAGTAGCTCTCAAAGGTATTCACCACCCTTGGACTTTTCCAAATTCTCCACATCAAATCAAAATGGATTTAATCAGGATTTTCTTGCCTCTGAAAGACAACATCTGTAATTTCAGAGTGAAAATAAAGTCTCCATATTGTTCTAAATTAATCACAAATACAAAGCAGACTAACTGAATGCATATACGTTTTTGCCCCCTTTGCTACAACACAAGAGAATGACCTGTGGTGAAACCAGTTGTCTTTAAAAGTATTGAATGGAGTCCACCTGTGTGCAATTAAGTTTGTTTGACATGATTTCAGGTTAAATACACCTGTCTCTGGGAGGTCACACAGTTGATTAGTAAAATTCCTAATTGGGTGTCTGGGCCCTTACATTTTTGCCCTGAAATTACCACTATTTGTATCCCATGTAGATCTAAATAGACAGTTTCTGATCTCCTACCATAGTGCTCTTGATCAAGTACAAAAAGCACCAAGTACAAAAATCATCAGTCCCTCTACCTGGGGAGCTGCTAGGTGTCCAGGCATTTGATCTAACCCTGAGTGAAACATATGCATTTTATTGTATTGTTCTGCAGTTGATGTTTAAGCTACAATGTGATTAAAGTTGGGTTCGGATGGGGTCCGAAACCCTCTGGTTAGCCAACAATATTACAAATAATTGTTTCTTTATTCAATTATTCTCAGATTAAATGAATATGGGACCAAATGCATAAGGTATGATAGGTGTCTAGAGATGTTTGGAGCGCATGGTGAAATGAGTCTGAGAGGAGGCGTCATTGGATCAATTGGAGGAGAGGGTCAAAGGGGAGGTTTCTCTGGACCAGTTAGAAAAGAGGGTCAGAGGTGAGGCGTCTTTGCCTTGTAGATGAGATTTTGAACCGATACAGGGGTTTGGGAAACGCAAGGAGAATATTCACATTTTCGTCACCGCTTCCTGTGTTCTGATGTGCAATAATGTGCTGTTAGACAAGATTCACAGACAAATGGGGAGTCCTCCCGTCTTCCCTGGCACAAGTCAAGCGTTAAAGCGTCAACTGTAAGAGCCCTTAAATCATTATATTTGGTCCTATGATGAGAACTAAAGTATTGTTTGATGTTCTTACAATGACTTGAACCAACCTTTCCCAGATATCTTGTCCATTTCCCTCTCGCATACACCCTGTAGTTGATCTTTCAGTTCGGAGACAGATTTCTTCACTTGTTCGAACGAGACCAGTGGATTGAAATTGATGCTGGGTAAAGCCTCAGATCCAGGAGAGACACAGAGAGACTGGAAACTCTACAGAGGGGGAAAGAAGGTTTTGCCATAGATGGACAGTGAAGTTCAAGCCCATTTTACTGGAAAAGGTCAAGAGATAACTTACAATACTTTGTAAAGACTAAGTTCATGATTTTACCTGGAGGAAATGGATGTGATCCTCTGTGTGTGAGAGCTGCTTCAGCTCAACGTCTCTCCTTCTGAGCTCAGAGACCTCCTGCTCCAGTTGCTCCAAGAGTCCTTCAGCTCGACTCACTTGTGCCTTTTCCTGAGTTCTGATCATCTCCTTCAACTCAGAGTGCCTTCCCTCAATAGAATGGATCAGCTGCGTAAAGATCATCTCACTGTGCTTCAATGCTGCCTGTGCAGAGCGCTGTTAGGACTCAGTTACTCAGTTACTCAGCTCTCACCAGGACCAAAGACATGTAAACATATAAGCATATATACTACTGGTCAAAAGTTTAAGAACACCTATTTTAACAGTTTTTATTGAAATTCACTTTTATTGAGTTTATTGTGTTAATATACTCTGAATATATAGCATAGAACAAATAAACAATTGGAGACAAACAAGAAATAATGGAATATTTTGAAAAACGTAAAAGCAGACAAAACTCATGGCATTATAAAAAACAAATATTGTTTGGAAAATTCTTCCCAACACTGCTGCATAGGTTCCCAAAAATGGGGTTCACTGTAGGTTGCTGTGCTTTCACTCTTCTGCCCAGTTCTTCCCAAACCAATTTGATGGGGTTTAAGTCTGGAGACAGTGCTGGCAATTCCATGATTTGAAGCCTACCATGTTGTTCTTTTCTTCTAAGGTAATTCAGACATACTCTGGAGGTGAGTTTTGGGTCATTATATTGCATTTTGGATGAACCCCTGACCAACTAGGTGTACACCAGAGGGTATTATATGGCCCTGCAAAATGCAGTGGTAGCCATTTTAGTTCAAGATGCCACTCCCACTGTGCAAGTCGCCGACTCTGGATCCAGCAAAAGAGCACCAGGGTATCACGCTTCATGTTGCACAGTTGGTGTCTCAGACTGAGGAAAAATCCTTCTGCCTACTCGACGGTGTACAAATACTCTGCACAATGAACTGAAGACTTCCTGATTAATTGGGAAATCCACAAGACTTTCTGATTAATTGGGAAATCCACAAGACTCTGATTAATTGGTAAATCCACAAGACTTTCTGATTAATTGGTAAATCCACAAGACTTTCTGATTAATTGGGAAATCCACAAGACTTTCTGATTAATTGGTAAATCCACAAGACTTTCTGATTAATTGCGAAATTCACAAGACTTCCTGATTAATTGGTAAAACCACAAGACTTTCTGATTAATTGGTAAAACCACAACACCTTCTGATTAATTGGTAAAACCACAAGACCTTCTGATTAATTGGTGAAACCACAAGACTTTCTGATTAACTGGTAAAACCACAAAACGTTCTGATTAATTGGTAAAACCACAAGACTTTCTGATTAATTGGTATGACCACAAGACCTTCTTCCAGTCTTCAGTAGTCCACTGGCAGTGCTTCAGGGCCCAGACAAGCCTCTTTTTCTTATTTTCCTTCTTAATGATGACTTTCTCACTGCCACTCGAACTGTCAAACTGTAGCTCGAAATATTATCTTTAGAGTTGTGGCTTTGGTTCTGCCAGACCTTACTTGTTCCCTGAAAAAGGCCTTCTTTACAATTCTGAAATGTAAATAATAGATTAGCGTATAGAGTAGCAAACGCAACACTCACCTTTAGAGAATCCACAGTCTGTCTAAGCTCCTTAATCTCCTCCTCTCTCTCTTGTATTCTCTTCTCTGATTTTTGATGTTTATCTCCCAATAGTTTCTGCAGACAATAAAATCATCTAATAGTTTGAAACCAAGGATATAGTAGAATGATTGTTTTAGAAAAATATCTCTATGTGTGTTGGAATCTAGGAGTATGTTTATGTTTTGTAGGTCTATAGATCAGAGTTTCTAATCCTAGTGCCTGAGGGTTCCAGTAAAGACTTCCTGATTGAGTAAGCAGCATAAGAATCAGAACGGCATTGGATGTGCTTGGAAAAACACATCTCAGCATTCACAGTCCCAAATCCATTGCATTGCAAAAAATGCCTCCTCAACAAAAAAAAAAAACAAATGCAGAGTTGGGGTAAAATAATTGCCAATGTGGAGGAAAAAGTGTTGCATGTAACAAGACAGAATATTATAAAAAGAACAACAAATCGTAACAAGCCTCACATTCTTGTTAAAACACTTAAAAATCCATTTAACTTCACATTCTGATTACCTAACAGTGATTTATTACACTGTAAATATACATATACAAAATTAAGAGACCACTGCACTTTTTTTTTTTTTTTCAAAAAAGTCAAGGTTTTGAGTGAGGAACAGAAGGGTTCAAATTAAGAGACCACTACAAATGGCATGCTTCTGTTCCTCACTCAAAACGTTCCTTTTCAATTTTTTTGGAAAGAAAAGTGAAAGGTGCAGTGGTCTCTTAATTTTTTCGGGAGCTTCATGAAACATGCATACAGTAGCCATGGGAAGTGTGTTCGGAGGCGGCAGCCACTCTGTCTGGTACTGCGACGGCACCCCTTGGTGAGACTTTTGGCGTTTCAGTGGTTTATTAAGCTGCTTCTGTTGTAGTTCATCGCCTTTTGAAAGTGATTATGGGATGTTTTAGCCACATTGTTTTTTGTTGTTAGAAGATATCCTTATGTGTGTTTTAGTTACTCTTTATGTGTTTCAACCATTAGACTTGATAGTATTTCTGCTCATTACACTTAATTTTATGGCTTTTAGACAACTGAAACTTTCATCTGTAATTTCAATTGGAGGTGCAGTAATTGCATATCTTTTTCCATCAGTGTTTGTGTCTTGTTTAGCTAATTTAGTCTACCTAGTGCTTTTGATCTCATATTTATTAAAAGAGAGAATAATTTTATAATGGCATCTGGAGGAGATGGTAGGACTTTAAGGACAGACACCAGCTGCCATCTTCTTAGACTCAGTTTATTAGGTTCACCACCACCTTCATTAAAATGGACCTAGCGTGATATTGCTTGCTATATAATGCAGGCAGACAGGCATTCAGTTACTATTGGATTGAATGCATGACACTCTGATCTAATGGGCCTGTGGAATTATGATCATAAAAAGTTGTGAAATTTGACTTGACACAACGTCCTTTTCACTTGAAGTACAACAACATGTCCCAATTACAAATGGGGACCCACACAAAGACTGAGTTGACACTATACAACACAATATACGGGATAAATACAGGATACACATCTATGATCATACAGCCAACCACGACCACTGGTTTTCTGTATGACCATTGACCGACTCTGTTTACTGGTATATGCCATAACATTATGACCACCTGTCTAATATTTTGTAGGTCCCCCTTTTGCCGCAAAAACAACCCTGACCCATCAAGGCATGAACTCCACTAGACCTCTGAAGGTGTGCTGTGGTATCTGGCACCAAGACGTTAGCAGTAGATCCTTTAAGGCCTGTAAGTTGCAAGGTGGGGCCGCCATGGATCGGACTTCTTTGTCCAGCACAGATGCTTGATGGGATTGAGTTCTGGGGAATTTGTGTTCCTTAAACCATTCCTGAACCATTTTTGCTTAGTGGCGGGGCTGAAAGAGGCCAATGCCATCAGGGAATACCGTTGCCATGAAAGGGTGCACATGGTCTGCAACAATACTTAGGCAGGTGGTATGTGTCAAAATAACATCCACATGAATGGCAGGACCCATGGTTTCCCAGCAAAACATTGCCCAAAGCATCACACTGCCTCCCCCAGCTTGCCTTCTTCCCATAGTGCATCTTGGTGCCATGTGTTCTCCTGGTAAGCGACACACACGTACCTGGCCATCCACGTGATGTAAAAGAAAACATGATTCATCAGACCAGGCCACCTTCTTCCATTGCTGCATGGTCCAGTTCTGGAGCTCACATGACCATTGTAGGCGCTTTCCACAGTGGACAGGGGTCAGCATGGGCACCCTGACTGATCTGTGGCTACAAAGCCCCATACACAACAAACTGTGATGCATTGGATGTTCTGACATCTTTCTATCAGAACCACCAATATACTCTAGCAACCTTGGTAAGGCCTCAACTTACCCCTCTAAAAGAGATATCCCTGTTTGGAGCAGTGGTTAGCATGCTTGGTTTGGAATCTAAACATCTTGGGTTTGAGACATGGCCTGCCAAATGCCACTGTACATTTTAAAAATGTATTCAAAATATATTTTCCAAAATGTATTGAAGAATATATGTAGTATGTATTTTCTAAATGTTTTCTTAAATGTATCTACAACATTTTTGATAAATTGTATATGCATCTGGTAATATATTGGTAAATGTATCCTAAATGTATTATTTACATTTTCTTAAACATGAATTGGCCAGATTTTGTTGTTTTTAATGTATCCCAAAAATATATTTAAAATGTATTTATTTTCCGTATGGGTAGATTCCCTGACTGCTTACAGTGTAGCTGCTATGTTAGACTAAAACACTTCAAGATATTTATAATTAGGCAAATTCAGAAAAACACCATCATCCACATAAATCTCACCTGTTTTTCAGTCCATTCTGATGCAGCTGAGACTGTATCATGGCCTTTATGTTCATCCAACATACAAAGATAACAGATACACTGCTGATCAGTACGACAGTAAAGCTCCAGTAATTTGTCATGATGAGAACAAATCTTCTCCTGTAGTTTTGTGGAGGCTTGGACCAACTTGTGATTCTTTAATGGAACTACTTCATAGTGAGGCTGGAGGTGAGTCTCACAGTAAGAGGCCAGACACACCAGACAGGACTTGACGGCTTTGAGTTTTCTTCCAGTGCAGGAATCACACTCCACATCTCCAGGTCCAGCATAATAATGATCAGGAGGAGCAGCTTGGAGTTTTGTCTTCTTCAGATTCTCCACCAATTCAGCCAGGATGGTGTTCCTGTTTAGAACAGGTCTTGGTATGAAGGTCTGTCTGCACTGGGGGCAGCTGTAGATACCCTTGTCATCTTCCTGATCCAAGCAGGCTTTAATGCAACCCATACAGTAGCTGTGTCCACAGGGAATAGTTACTGGATCCTTTAGGAGGTCTAAACAGACCGAACAACTGAGCGAGTTCAAGGGGTTTGCCATTTTTCATTCACAACAACAGAGCAAGAGAAACAGCACTTAGTTTCGTTTTCCTTGAACTGATTCTTTCAGAGGAGTGGCTTTGGCGCTGTGGATTCCTGGCTCTGTGCCAAACTCAAAAGTTACACAGCAGGTCTGGCCACAAGAGGGCATGACTGGTCTATCACAAGGGGAGACAGTATTAAAAACACCACACATTTTTCATGGGAAAATTAATAGGATAACTAGGCAATTATAAATTAAATGTCAATCAACCAGATAGTGGGACATTGACAGGCCTTTGGATAGGACATGAGTCAGTGCACCTTGATATGTGTTGTGCAATCAATACATAAAACAGTTACTTTACATGGCATGCTATGGGGGCATTATTGTAGCAGAATTATTTACAAATGTTTGTGGAGAGTTGTGTTACTCCGTGTGTGAGTAATCAGTTTTGTGAATGTGTACAGGAATCTGCAAATTTGCGTTCAGATTCTGTGTGTGCATAATCAGAATTGTATGTGTAAAAGATTTGTAAGTGTATTGAGATTTGTAAATGCGTAGACAAATCTGTAAATGCTTATATGGAACAGTTAGTTGCGTGTGGGGCTGCATAGCCACAGATCAGTCAGGGTGCCCATGCTGACCCCTGTCCACTGTGGAAAGCGTCTACAATGGTCATGTGAGCTCCAGTACTGGACCATGCAGCAATGGAAGAAGGTGGCCTGGTCTGATGAGTCCAATACCCTGGGTATGGGCTGTAATTCAGGACATCCTGGCTTGGACATCCTGGCTTGCACATCCTTTTGATTCCGGTAAGGGCTTCAGCTAATTTTGCTTTGTAAAGTGAACATCATTACTTTCGTATTATATGTTTGTTAGATATCTAGATGTTTGTTGTATGTAAATCAAATTAACATGATGACACTGTGGACACAAGTGACTGCAAAATGTTACATACAGTAGCTAGCTACAGTCCTATAGGTACTTATGTGTGATGAGTGAGCAATTGTTTTTGCTAAATGACAATACAGTAAGCTAGTGTTTGCTAAGTTAGGCTCATACCTAATCGTTAGCAATAACAAATGCTGCCAGTAATGTGTATCTTGTTGATTAACTAATGTAAACATGTGCAACCGTTGCTACCTATAAATCCTGTTTTTTTTTTTATTCTGTCCATATAGTACTTGCTTCAGATACTGATATAGCCTAAATTGACTAACTTGCCTTGATTCTTGGTTGATTCAGTTGCTTGAATACTGATATACAAATTACTCCGTTTTTTTATGTTCAACACTAGGAGATGGATGTACCAGAATAAGTGTGAAGAACCAGTGTCCACTAACTGTTGATCATCCTGTAGCTGGTCTATACACTGTTGGGGGTGTGACAGGCAATAATGTCCAGCAGAGCAGGTTGCCTTACCACCAACCCTTCTCTATAAGTTATGGAGGCTGACTATGTCAGCTTAGTTTACACAAAATGTATGTACTGCTTTTATTATAAAGGTTGCCTTGTGGGAGAGATCAGGATGTCAGGCCAGACTATAATTTCTCATACTGAAGGTGTGTTTGTAAGGCATTAATAAAAAAGGGCATTTACTTGGATTCTCCTTTAGCTATAACTGTAGAATATATATGATTAGTTGAATATTAGTGAGAATGACAAGCATGGCAAACTGAAGAAGTTATGTCTGTATGTCTATGGAAGTTCTCTGCATCCTACTGCTGGCTTGTGCCTCTGAAGCTAAGCATGGTCGGGCCTGGTCGGTCCTGGGGTGGGAGACTACAAGGTCAGGCCTGGTCGGTCCTGGGGTGGGAGACTACAAGGTCAGGCCTGGTCGGTCCTGGGGTGAGAGACTACAAGGTCAGGCCTGGTCGGTCCTGGGGTGAGAGACTACAAGGTCGGGCCTGGTCGGTCCTGTACAGGGTTCTGTGATTTGGATTGGATGGTAAATGGGTGCTCAGACTGTTTGTGGTCACCACAGGTCTCATGTCACTGATTGTAAATGGTGTTTACCGGTGTGATCACAAAATGTAATCTCATAACAGCATGGACACCTAACCATCCTCAACTTCCAATTGGTTGATCTTCTCTCCTTCTCCTGTAACTATTTCCCAGGTTGATGCTCTTAATTAGACTTTTTTTCTCAGGCAACACACCTGGTAAAATAACTCACCTACCAAACATGTTTCATTCATTTATCTTAATTGCTCTATTTCTCTTGTATGTTTCAGTCCATTCCAACACTCAACTGTCTTATCTCGTTTTTATCAAAGCTGTGATGTTGCAGACCACCAAAGGACAGACAGGGCCCATTGCAACGGTACTGGGACTGAAAGATGTTAACAAAACAATATATCCGCTCACATCTCCCAGTAATTGGGGAAAACTGGTGAGTAGGCTGGCTTTTACAATCATTTGCTAGTTAAAATTCTCCAGGTTACATGGTGAAACATGTCTCTGCCTTTATGCAAGGCACCTAATCCTAAACACTACTGTAAATTGCCCTGTATAATAGTGTCTGATAAATGACTCAAATGTAAACGTGTACAGATAAACGGATGGGTTGGGTGATCAATTCCAAATAAAAAGGGCCTTGCTGCTTTAGGAAATCTGGTAATAACCAGACAAACAAGTAATAACCAGACAAACAAGTAATAACCAGACAAACAAGTAATAACCAGACAAACTGTACAGTGTACAGTATAAGTGTCAGTTTTGTCACAGTTTGTCACTCACCTGTCTCATAGGTTTCCATTCTTCATCTCAACCTCTTTGCAGGTTAACTGCTTGGAGCTCTACACTCTGTCCCCAATTCAGTGTCCTGGATCATGATGTTCCCCCGTGGGTCCTGACTACTGAGAACACGACCGGGCTAAACGTGCTCATATGACATTTGTCACCTATCCTTCTACTGATACCAAACATGCATCTGTGTATTCAAATATTCCATACTATTACTTGGATACTGCATACCACATAGTCTCCAACTTAGTTTTTATGCTGCAAGTGTTTGTGCCGGGGGAGAAGGGTCAGTCTGATGTATCCTTTTGGTGGAATGCCCCTGCCAATTACTGTGGTGTCCTGTTGACTCTTAAGATAACCGAAGTCTTTGGACTGTGTTTTAGGATTACCTGGCCTGATGTCTTCTAGTTGTCCCTGCTCAAAGTCCACCTGGTTGTGTTGCAGACCTACAAAGTGATGATGAGCCATCTGGTCACCCATCTTTGTCCACCTGGTTGTGCAGCTGATCTGGATTCTGCCTAAAGACTCAGCCCACCTGAATTTACGGACCCGCCAGTATTTGGAACATACAAAAATATTGGACCAAAAAGGTCATGTATTCTTATGAATTTCCCCCAGAACAGTCGAGGGGGCCCCTCAAACTCTGTCCACTCTCTAAGTTTTTTCTTAGGTCCCGTTCCCACTAGTGCCAATGCAAAAAGTGTTCAATAAAATGAATTTGATGAACAGATAACACCAGTGGGTGAGTGGAACAATTTATATCCCACCCAACATACAGTCTGTATTCCAGGAAATAAATCCTGCTCTGATTTGTATTGAACACTGATACAACCTTAGAGCATGAATATTTACAGATGACAAAGGAGAACCACTAGATAATACACACAGAAACTACAGCAATCAGTGTTAAATTGTAAATGAGTGCTGACAATCTTTCAAGCAGTAGATGAACACAACTTACTAGGAATGGATTGGGTGGACAGCCTGGCCAGCCTGACCCTCAACAACCAGTAAAATGTTTTATGTTCTAGTCCATTTGTTTATATGTGAGAATCACATGAATGCATGGACCTGTATAGGTCACTTATTTTGGGGTCATGATTTTTTCTAAAAATCACCAACATTGTCAGACTGTGCCAGAAGAATTAAAACTCCCCAGTTTGAATCCTGCCTCGGTTTGAAATAAAATGTATTAAACACTAGTGTGAAATGTGTTATTTACATTAGTGATGAAATGAAGGTCTTAATGTTGTTAACTCTATCACCTGATTAGTACTATAGAATTATAAACTGGGTTGTTCAAACACTAAATGTTGAGTAGCTATAGGATCTGGTACAGGTTAGTAACAGGTTTATAATAGTAATAACACAGGACGTTTCAGGTGACTGGCTGATATATAATGTGAAGAAGTGTATCCAGGCATTTTGCATCACATCATGCCTAAGAACAGACCTTAGTTGTCGTATATTGGTCATATACTACACCCCTTCCTGTCTAATTGCTGAAATATTTTACATTACTATGTATTATTCTGAGACAATTTAAGTATGAATATTGAAGAATGACTGACAAACAAAAAGATAATTCAAGTAATTGTATTAAATATGGAAACACATTAAATGCATGTCAAACAGACATATAGACCATAAAGCCCATGATAATGACTGAGTCTGTAGATGTCAAAGCTGTATTCAATCACAGGACAGCATCCATCCAGACTGGAAAATAGTTATTGTTTCATAGAGAGGATAAAACAGGCTAATATTAGCTATTATGGAAACCAGTGAAGCTTTGTGCCAAACTGATGGGTTGTTTTTCAGATTGCGTGTGATTGGCTGGAACTATAGAGGTACTGGGAGTAGTAAACTGATTTAGGAGGACATGCCCTGAAATTAGTCTGACCCTCTGTTCCCTCAAGGTATCTAGAGTGTTTCCCTCTGCACCCTCATGTGTCTAGGACTTAAAGAAAATCAGCAAGAATTAAAATGTTCAGTCTTAACAGATCTCCATGTAGCTACTACCAGAGGCAAGATATTGTAGATTTACTGGTTTGGATTCTGGACTAGAGATTACATGGTGGGTGGATGTTTGCAGTGGTTGTCAAAACTCCTCTAGAACCCCCAGTTATTCCATGTAATTGAAATACTCAACTGCTTACACACCTAATCTAATTAGATTAACAGTGCCAAAGAAAGAAATCAACAATCACAAATGAAGAGTTATAAATGTCTAGCCCTTGAATTGTAAATTGGGTATTTCAGGGCTTTAACCAATATTATTCTCAAGCAGCTAGCTGTCATACATCTTCCAATCACCTCTCCCTCCACACATTTTTACATTTTGGTCAGTTAGCAGGTACTCTGAGACAGAGAGACCAACAGGGGCAGTAAAGGTTAGGCTTTGCTCAAGGGTAAACTAAGAACTTTCATCTGGGAAATTTGAAAAAGCGACATCTCAGTTACCAGCCCAAAACTCAGTTATCCTTCATGACTGGATGATATGAGCAGAGGTCTTTCACAGGTAGATGCATCCGTAGTTTCCACCACCCCAGATATATGAACTCCTTTTAGACCCAGTACCTGTGGTAGTCTGCAGCATCCAAGCTCTGAATAAACAGACAGATATGGTCACTGATGGAATGGACAGGAACAGTATAGACATACAAACTAATTATAACATATGAACAGAAGGTTTTTTCATTAGCCAATAAATTGTTATTAAACCTGTTATTTTACTGGGTAAATTATAAGGCCCACATTTTATATTTTGCCATGACATGGTCTAAAACCCATACTCATACCATCAGTGCCATTGGATCTGTAGGGATCAGTCAGGACCCTGTTTAACAACCCATCCAAAAGTCAGCACAATGTTCAGGACACTCCCAAATATGGACCTACCCTGCTAACCTGAGAGACCAGCCAGCAATGGGAGACTGAGAACTTCTATAGACAGAACTTCAGTATGCCATGCTTACCATTCTCACAAGTACTCATGTCATCGCTACCTGCTCTGCTGTACATTGCCTCTCACACCTCCAACAGTGCCTGTAGACCAGGATGATCTACAGCAAAGGTTGGTGGTTAGGCTACCTGCTCTGCTGGACATTATTGCCTGTCACACCTTCAACGGTGTACAGACCAGCTACAGGATGATCAACAGTTGGTGGGCACTGGTTCTTCACACTTATCCTGGTACATCCATCTCCTAGTGGTGATCACAAAAAACTGAGTAATTTGTAAATCAGTATTCAAGCAACTGGCCTAGAATCAAGGCAAATTCGCCAATTTAGGCTATATCAGTATCTGAAGCAACTACTGTATGGAGTGAATTAAATAAACACAGGATTTATTTGCAGCTACGGTTGCACTTGTTTACATTGATTAACTAACAAGATACTGGTAGCATTTCTTTTTACTAACTGTTAGGTATGAGACTAACTTAGCAAACATTTGGTTACTTTCCTGTAATTTAGCAAAAACAATTGCTAACTCAGCACACATAAGTACCTATAGGACTGTAGCTAGCTACTGTATGTAACATTTTGCTGTCACATGTGTCCACAGTGTCATCATGTTAATTTGGTTTACATACAACAAGCATCTAGATATCTAACATACATATAATACGAAAGTAATGATGTTCACTTAACAAAGCTAATTTAGCTAAAGCTCTTACCTAAATCAAAAGGATGTGCAAGACAGGATGTCCTGAATTACAGCCCATACCCCGGCCCGACCCCTTTGAGGCGGGTGGCAGCCTCTCTCAGTAATTCTGAGAAGCTTTTCTAGGAGCCATAGTTATTTATTTTATATGGACTTGAATGGCATTCCTTAACCCACAACGTTACCAGCCCATCAATGTCACGTGTGTAAAATCAGTGCGTGCTACCGCCGCCTGGAGGCAAAACATACAAATCTCCAAACACATTTGCAAATCGCAACACTCATTTGCAGATCACAGCTGCGGTAGAAGTGGACTTCCTGGAGTAGTACGCACAGGGGTGGAGTTGGGGAGGAGTCCAATAGTTCATTATCCACCTCGACCATGAACGGCTTGAGTGGGTCCGGATGGCGTAGCAGGTAAGCGGTGGTGAACCTGCACTTCAGGTCAAGGAAGACCTTCTCTGCCTCCGTGGTCTTTGGTTGGCCTTTCAGCAGCAACGTGAGTGGCACTGCAATGGTCCTGAATCCCCTGATGAACCGGCTGTAAAAGTTGGCAAATCCAATAAAAACCTGCTGTTCCTTGATGGTCTTCGGAACTGGCCTTGACCTCACTGCCACCACCTTAAGCTCCTCCATCTTGACGCCCTCCAGAGCGATGGAGCTCCCCAGGAAGGAGACGATGGGATGATGGAAGGAGCACTTCTCGTAGAGCTGATGGTCGAGCAGACGTTGGAGAACAGCATGGATGTGGGACATGTTCCAAGAATGTCGGGGAGTTCGCCAGGATGTCATCGATGTATCCTACTACATACATCCACAACATATCCCGGAACACCTCTTTGAGGAAAGATTTGAATACAGCAGAGGCGTTGGCGAGCCCATATGGCATGACCAAATGCTCATAGTGGCCCGACATCATGCTGAATGCTGTCTTCCACTCATCTCCCTCCCCTATATGCACCAGGTTGAAGGTACTCTGGAGGTCCAGTTTGGTGAAGAAGCGAGACCCCTCAGCTGCTTGATGGCCGATGAGACGAGGGGCATTGGGTACCTGTACTTGATGGTTATGTTGTTCAGCCCCCGGTAATCAATACAGGGCCAAAGTCCCCCGTCTTTTGTTTTGACGAAGGAGAATGTGTCCCTCCTCCAGCATTTCCCTGATGTATGTCTCCATGGCATTGTTTTCAGCCACTGGGGGGGGGGGGGGTGGGGCGTGGCTTCTGGTATGAGGTCAATGGCGCATTCCCAGGAACAGTGAGGAGGGAGACACCTGGCTTTCTCGTTGGAAAACACCACACTTAGGTCTGCATACTCTGGCGGGATGTTGGCTTGGGTGGGCACCCTCCGGGCTCTCTACTGATGTAGCTCCACATGTGATGGTCAAACAGGTCTTCTGACACTCAGGGGACCATCCCAGGATCTTCTGCTTAATGGTCAAATATGTCTTCTGACACTCTGGGGACCATCCCAGGATCTTCTGCTTACTCCAGGCGATGTTGCTGAGTTTTTTTAGTTTTATTTGTTTCATTTTGTTAGTTTTTTGTGACTGAAGCTGGCTGTACTTGCTGTTAGCTATTTACGGTAACTCAAAAGTGTCATGAAGTA
Source organism: Esox lucius (assembly GCF_011004845.1). Taxonomy (NCBI): domain Eukaryota; kingdom Metazoa; phylum Chordata; class Actinopteri; order Esociformes; family Esocidae; genus Esox; species Esox lucius. Next base: position 29,243,559 of record NC_047573.1, on the reverse strand, counting down.
AGTTTAATAAAAATAAAATAAGATGCGCAAGCAGGGTGTGCGGTTGATTAAATCTATGAAATGATGTGAAAAAGCAAGTGTAATTAAAATAAATAATTGTAATAGATTTGATTCAATATTTTTTATATATTTTATGGTAAAAATATTTTGTTGTAACTTTTTTTCTGCTTGTAATGCCTGCTGCTGCTTGTCACGCCTGCTGCCAGGCAGCAGGGGGCCCCCACTCCCAACCGAGCCCCATGCAATTGCATGATTTACGTGTTGGGAAACAACTCCCCTGCCAGACTGCACCTTTCTGAGAGTACCCTTGGCTGCAGCCAGATTATTTTGTTCTTTTTCATTAAGTGTAATGACGTCTCTGAATTTGAAAAGAGATTGAACAACTTTTTTTGTGGCACTACTTGGGAAAATAATGATTTTGATGAAATTGAAAAACAATGACAGACAGTATAATATGTTTGTGTAACAGAGTATATCTGAATACGGTCCTGACCACGTAAATCAGCCAAATGTCTCCGGGCCCGGCGTCACCACGATTAGGATGTATTCATGTCAAACATCCTCATGTTCTCTTACTTTCTAAGGTCCAGATGATCCTCCAGGTCATCAACAGTCACTAAGTCCTGTCATTGGAACCCTTGTCTCCCAGCAGGGCTACCAGGTGACTCTCATGCAGAGGTGTAAAAAATACAAAGTGAAAGTAACTGGGTTCGGCTGTGTTCACTTTAGGGACGTACTTTAGGGAAGTATCTAAATAAGATCTAAGATCTAAGGAACCAGGTAAAGGAAGTCCAGTGGTCAATTAAATAAAAAGGGAGAGTGTAAATGATCATTTAAGGTCACTGGTAAATTATGAATCTGTTCACCTGGTAATTTAGCGCTTCCTTAGGAACTTCCCAAAACTGGTGAACACAACTAAGGGGAAACATGCACTGGGAACAAGTCTGACACTGGGAACAAGTCCGGAATGCGGACCAAGCTGCTGCTTCGGTCGTACAGGGACCTGACAGCCCTTAGCAAAGGACCGAGGACCCCATATTCCTGAAGCACTCTCCACAAGATGCCGCGAGGGACACAGTCGAATGCTCTACTGTATACAGCGCTGGTAGGGCACTGTTTCCCTCTCCTGAGGCGCCGGACGGTTTGCCAGAATTTTGTCAAAGTTGCTCTTTTATCAGCTTGAATCATTCGGCACCATTCTCCTCTGACCTCTAGCATCAACAAGGCATTTTCGCCCACAGGACTACCGCATACTGGATGTTTTTCCATTTTCACACCATTCTTTGTAAACCCTAGAAATGGTTGTGCATGAAATTCCCAGTAATTGAGCAAATTGTGAAATACTCAGACCGGCCCGTCTGGCACCAACAACCATGCCACGCTCAAAATTGCTTAAATCACCTTTCTTTCCCATTCTGACATTCAGTTTGGAGTTCAGTAGATTGTCTTGACGAGGACCACACCCCTAAATGCATTGATGCAACTGCCATGTGATTGGTTGATTAGATAATTGCATTAATGAGGAATTGAGCAGGTGTTCCTAATAATCCTTTAGGTGAGTGTAGGTCTCCGTATGTTCTCTGAAAACAAGCTGTCGGGGGACTTTTGGCTCTCAATACAGTAAATTAGTAGATTAGTGCAAGAAAATACTGTAGTTCTTTTTAACATAAATTACCAGTCAAAAGGTTTCCGACACCCCCCTTTTTCCATTTTCTATAGAAATGCAAGCGTTCCAGTCCAGTGAATAACCTGAAAAAGTACAAAGGTAAGTGGTAAACCGCCAGAGGTGATAAAAAAAAAATTGTTACCAAAAAGGCCTTTTTAAGGTAACAAGTAATGGGATGAAAACTTACAGTTGTTCTGCAGCAGTGGAAGTAAAAACTCCAGGCTTTATCAGTACTAATTTGGGAAGCTTATCATGGAATTGCTAGCCCAGTCTCAAGACTCAAATCCCATTGACCTGGGTTGGGATGAACTAGGCAAAAGGGTGAAAGCACAGCAACCTACAAGTGCAACACATTTCTGCAAAGGGGTTGGGAAGAACATGCCAAACAATATTTGATTTCCATTGTAGAAAGAATGCCATGAGTGTGTTTGGCTGTTTTGTCTGCAGAAAGGGGCTTCTTTGATGAGGCTAAAATGTAGATTACATTTTGTTAAACAAAAATACTTGTTTTTTGTCTCCAATTGTGTATTTGTTCTATGGTTTAATATATTTTTTGTATATTAAGGAATTAATACTCTGTTAATGTCAATAAAAACTTTTAATCAGAAAACTCAGAAAACTGAAATAACTCATGTACATAAGTATTCAGACCCTTTATGACCCTTTTATTTAGACCCTTTTACAGTATTCTGCCAAAACGATTCTAGTGTTGTGAATTGTTGTGGTGCAGAAAAATGAATCTTCACCCTAGTCCTGTGCGCTCTGTATTTTCCTTCATTCATCATTCCCTCAAACCCAACCAGTCTCCCAGTCCCTGCCACTTAGAACTAGCCAGCTGTTGTCCTTTAACTGCCGTTTGTCAAACTAAATGTCATATGCCTTTTACTCATGAGTGGATTCTTTCCAACCAGAGGTGTAAAAAGTACGAAGTAAAAGTATTCGGCTGTGTTCACCAGTTTTGGGAAGTTCTTAAGGACCAGGTAATTGACCAGGTAAATGGAGTAACTAACCATTGACCCTGATTAATAATGTAGGCTCTTCCTTTATATGATCACTGGTTAGTTTTGAACTCCTTTTGCCTGGTTACTAAGATCTTAATTAGACACATCCCTTAAGTGGTGAACACAGCCAAACCCAGTTGACTACTTTTAATTTGTACTTTATACACATCTGTTTCCAACCACTTTACCATAAAGGCCTGATTGATGGAATGTTGCAGGTATTGTTGTACTTCTGGCAAGTTCTCCCATCTCTAAAGATAAAATCTGCCACTCAGTTAGTGCGGCCATTAGGTTCTTGGTCTCCTTCTTGCCCATTTACTTAGTTTGGCCAGACGGACAGCTGTAGGAAGTCTTGGTGGATCCAATGAAACTTCAATGCTTTAGGTTTTTTTCATAACCTTCTCCAGTTCTACTGATTGAAGGTTTAGTCCTTATGTATTTCAAAAATATTAATTATCTGAAAAAGTTTTGGAGTACATTTCTTGTGTACTAAAATGTTTTTTCCAATTATACTGTTTCGAAAATAGTTGGGACGCTGCTATATTTAATTGAAATTAGTACAATGTCAACATATCAGATGTTGAGCCAGAGAAATGGTATTGCTTTTGGAAAAATGTATGCCCATTTTTAATTTGATGTCAGCAACACATTTAAAAAAGTTGGGCTTGGGGCAAGTTTCTAACTGTTGCATCTCCTCTTTTAACAAGATTCTCTAAGCGTTTGGGAACTGAAGAGACCAGATGCTGTAGTTTTGAAAGTGAAAAGTTTTCCCATTCTTGCTTGATATAGGATTTCAGTTGCTCAACAGTTCGGGATCACCTTTGTCATATTTTTCATTTTAAAAATTGGTGACTGCAGGCAGGCAATTTTTCCCGCTGCCCGAGAGCCGCAGCCAGCGCCGCCAGCTCCTCACGCTGCCCAGTGGCCGCAGCCGCCAGCTCCTCCCGCTGCCCAGTGCCCGCAGCCGCCCGAGGCCGCGGATGACTGGCCGCCGCGGCCCGAGCCGGCGGATGACTGGCCGCCGCCGCCCAAGCACGCGGTTGCCTGGCTGCCGGTTGACTGGCGCGCCCGAGCCCGCGGTTGACTGGCCGCCACCGCCCGAGCCGGCGGATGACTGGCCGCCGCCGCCCAAGCACGCGGTTGCCTGGCTGCCGGTTGACTGGCGCGCCCGAGCCCGCGGTTGAATGGCCGCCACCGCCCGAGCCGGCGGATGACTGGCCGCCGCCGCCCAAGCACGCGGTTGCCTGGCTGCCGGTTGACTGGCGCGCCCGAGCCCGCGGTTGAATGGCCGCCACCGCCCGAGCCGTGGATGACTGGCCGCCGCGGCCCACGGTTGACTGGCCGCCACCACCTGAGCCCGCGGTTGAGTGGCCGCCGCCGCCCGAGCCCGCGGATGACTGGCCGCCGGTTGACTGGCGCGCCCGAGCCCGCGGATGACTGGCCGCCGCCGCCGGTCCGGGTGTGGTCTTCAGGATTATTCAACCTTACTGTATGACCCCTTTGTTCCAACACAGGGTAAGGCCAATTACTTAATAGTTCCCCACTACCACAGCACATCCTGATTATGTCCCCTGCACCCAGTTGTTATCCTTGCAATAAAGATCCATAGAACAATGAATGTGTGCTACTAAAATACTTTGAAATAAGAACAATTCTATATATAAGGACACTGTAAGTGATTTATTATCCATAGTGTTTATGCACTCTGTGTATTATGAACACATATCCCAGAAAGTTGGGATTCAATATTATTTCAATATCATATTCAATCAATATTGAAATGTGTTATCTTTTTAATCACTGTGGCATTGTGGTATTTACAAAACATTTTGCATAACAGCCACCAGGGGGTGTAGTCACAAATGTTCGCTGTTTGGAGATTTGCAACACACACCGTTGGAGAAATGTTGTACTTAGAATGACGTACCTGTGACAATGTCTTCATGTTTGTACTGTCCTGTATCTAGTAAACTGTACTGAAACTGTACAGTGTCTAGCCATGACTAGAACTTCCGTCTGGAAATGGACTAGATTCTGTCAAGTGTAATTATAGTTAGCTACGATGACCAGCTGGCACATAGTATTTATGTTAGCCATTCACTACAGATATGCTACTATCATTGTCACAAATTATCATCATGCTGGCTGACCAGTTTTACTGGAAATTGTCGAGGACAAATCCTGTGGTTAGCTAGCCATGTCTGTTTCAGTGTTATTGGGTCAAAGGGATGTTAAATTCATATTTTTAATCAAAATCGATTATCTGGTTACAGATTTTATCTTTTTGTTCAGGGGGCTTGTGTAATGAATGAGTCAGGAGGTAGGATCTAAGCACAAAAGCGCTGTTTATTTTAAACCAAGCCACAGAATGTAGAGCAGGAGTTTTAGTCTTAGAGTAGGCAGTAGGAGTCAAAAACACAGGCACTAGTCAGCGGAGAGTAACAGTACAAAAGGGAACAGGCAGGAGACCACATCATCAAACAGATAGCTCAAAGTTCAAAGTTGAAACCGGATAATCAAATGCAGAAAACTACTTAAATGCTCAGAATGCAGATAATAATGGCAATACCTTGCAAACAAACAGGGGGACTGAAGTGAAATGTAAAGGGCAGTGCATAGCGTTAGGGTTAGGAGACAAAACTTCAAACACAAGTCTGGTACAAGTCTAAGTTATATTCCCTAGTCTTATTGACATTTTAACCACAATAAAAGAAAACATGAAAACAAAAGGAAAGAAATATGAAAGGGAAAAAAGAAGAATAAAAGGAGGTAAGGGGAAGAAAAGATGAGGGAACCAATTGGTTCTCCCCAAAACATGGTGTAGATACTCTATCCCTAGAGTCTTAGGATAAGGTCTAAAATTGTACCTTAAGGTTAATCTAATCAGAAACCAAGATAATTGAACAAAGGTCCTGTAATATTGATCATCTAGTTTAATCTACATAATTAGACCTAAAGTAGTTACAGAGAATAACCCAGGCTACCTGATATGATTCAATTTAAGCATAAAATCTGAATGACTAAAGTTAGAATTCCAATCAGATGAAACGAGTTCGGGTGATCTAGAGAATGTTCTGCATTTGTGTGATCTAGGGAAAGGGCTGTGTTCAGGTGATCAAGAGAATGTGTTGTGTTTGAGTCATCTAGGAAATGTGCTGCGTTCGAGTGATCTAGGGAATGTGCTGCGTTCAGGTGATCTAGGGAATGTGCTGCGTTCAGGTGATCTAGGGAATGTGCTGCGTTCGAGTGACGTTCAAGTGATGTCAAAGTGAATTAGTTATTCTTCAAAACAACAAGCACATTTGGATATGGAATTTGGGCAAGTATTTATTTGCTGCAATGTTCAGCCTTGTTCTTGGCAATGAGGCAAATGTTTGAAGGAAAAGTGGCAATTGAACTTTGTTAGGGTAATTCTTTATTAAAACAACAGTTAAAGTACCCCCAAGTAATGTCATTTGGTGTGGAAAAACCTGTATATTTATATTGACAGATAAAAAGGATTGTAGCTCCACATTTAGTTTGTTTGATTCCTCTGTACATAACATTTAGCAACTACTTGATACTGTACTCTGTAGTCCCAGATCAATCTTTAGCCAAAGTCAATTATTCACATATCAACTAGGCGTCATAGTAAAGCAACCATTACATTACACTCACTTATAGGTGAATAGGGGTCAGTATTTTCACTGAAGTTCCTTTATAAACAGTGAACCCAAGATAGAGTGGCTGAGTGAATGTGGTCTGGACTCTGTAGAGGAGGGTCATTGCGTCAGAGACACTGTAGAAGGACAGAGTTCCTGCCCTGTGGTCCAGATACACTCCTACTCTGGATGAGCGGGGAACAGGGATATCTGTCCTGTTCTTGTTGTGGTATAAACAGCAGCTGGATGTAGAACAGTATAACATCCAGGACTGATCATTATAACCAAACAAACATTTATTACTACCCCCTTTTCTGCTGATTCCTTTGTATGAGACGGCTACACTAACCCTCTCCCCACTCCACTCTACCTCCCAGTAACAGACTCCAGACAGACCCTCTCTACACAACACCTGGATAATATAAATAAATCTGTCAGGATGATCAGGATAGGACTGGACCTCATCACACCATGTCACCTTTCTGTTCCCCTCAGACAGACACAGGCACTGACATGCTGTATTGGGATCCAGTGTCAGCTGGCAGGAATCTGAGAAAATCAGAATCGAAATCACATTAATTTCCAAAGTACATTTACATATACACATCCTTTTACAACATGAAGTGCCTTCTGAAAGTAATCAGAACCTGTCACTTTTCTGACATCAATATACACTCAATGCATCGTAAGGTTAAAGTTAAAACATGTATTTAGAAATTTGTGCCAATTTATTGAAAATGAAAAACTTAATAATAATAATACTAATTCATGTAAATAAGCATTTTTACTCTTTCTCTTAGCACTCTACACTCCCTAGAAAGTCATTAGACATGATTTTGATATGTTCACACCTGTATATATGAGATCCTACAAGTCACTGTGAATGTCAGCAAAAATCAACATGTCTAAGGAATTCGCTGAGAATGACCTCAGAAGATACAGTCAAAATAAATAATCGGCAATGAGGTGACCAATAACCCAATAGCCGCTCTAAAATAACTTAATTGTCTTTCTGCAGAAATGGCAGAAAGACAGCCATCTCTGTAGCACTCCATCAATCAGGCCTTTGTGGTAGAGTGGCTAAATGAAAATCACTCCTGAATAAAAGGCATCAATAATCATGCCGTCTGAAGGACTTAGAGAATATGAGGGGGAAATGATCTGGTCCGATGAGACCAAAAGTGAACAGAGATTGGGTAGACTGGTCAGGAATGAGGGAACAAAAATAGAGTGGCCTAATAGCAAGTCTGTCAATGTCCATGAGTGTCCCTGACAAAGCCTGGACTCGAACCCCATTGGATATCTGTGGGGAGACCTGAAGGTCACAGTTAACTGAAAATTCTCATCCAGTCTGATAGAGCTTGAGAGGATCTACAAGGAAAAATGGGAGAAACTACCCAAATCCAAATGTACACACCGAAGAAGATTGAGAATGCACCCGCAGGTACAGTGTACTAAAAAAAATATTTATGTAGTTATGTACACAAGATATTTCCATTTTTTGTTTTAAAAAAAGAAATACATTTGTTATTTTGATTTCTACATATCAATGGGAAGATACTTTAATTATATCCATTACAGCTGCTTAGAGCGGACAACAATTGTGACAAATGTTTTTTAGAGAAATATGTATTTCTTTATTAATGTTTTCTTTACATAATTTTACATCAATTAAAGCTGTAGAATTTGTTGTTGCGTGATCATGCAGATAAACAACAATTATATTTTGTATAACTTATAGCTTTTTTGCTAATTTGTACCCGTAATTCTGTAGGGTACTGTACATGCATATATGTAGATGCATATATGTAGATGTAGGAAGAAGAGTTTTGGGAGTTGCATAATGCAGTTAATTCACCAATGAATGTATCAGGGTTTAAATGGAAGACTTTGTTTGCTGCCTTCAGTGAAAGCACATATGCCTTATTTATGTACTAGATAAATAGTTGTTTGGAGACTTTTTACTTACTATTGCATATGCATTTAGGTATGAATATAATTTATCTGTTATAACACGATGTGACACTTTTTTTATTTAGGGAAGAAATGATTCTGAGGGACCAGAGGCATTAGCCCAACTGACCCTGACTCCTACTGATGTTCCCCCTCAGCCCACTTCATCTGCTCCCCGGCAGCCATAACTACACCAGTGACCCGGAGGGGACGTCCCAGGGCCACAAGGAGCAGGTCCCTACCCAGACAATCTCGTGGGGGTTCACGATCTCGTTCCCCAGTCCAGACTCAAGCAGCACAGCCTGCCCTCTGGCCCTGGTCTGGCATCTGATTCATTGGCCAACCTAATGAATCCTGAGTTCTTAAGCACCGGTTATCACTTGTCCTGTGATCATTCCCACCCCAGCCCAGGGTTATTCAGACGTCTACTATCCTTGCAGTTTGGAAAATGTGGGACCATCCGGGAGGGAAGGAAGGATGCTCCGAAACCTACAGAGAACGCTATGGACAATTCATCTCAACTAGTTTCTATGAGTTGGATTAGAGAAAACATCTTTTTACAAAATGGAAGGACAGCCGTGAGGTCTCCATTCCATGTGTAGCAGTATTCACCCCTCTGTACTACGAAGACAAACAAGAAAGGATGGAACCCGGGAGAGAGTGACCATTCCCGTCCACACACCTGTTGTTGAATACAAGTACGTGGGAGGGTGGACCTATCACACAAACTCATACAGCCCGTCCCATAAGCCCGAGCTACATCAATGATGCTTGTGCGGATGACATAGACCCAGAACCGACTCAAAAGGCCACAAAAGGGCATTGAAGATGTGCAAGGTGCCATGGACTTGGATTGGAAAACAAAACACCATGGAAGTGCAAGGACTGCAATGTGCCTCCCTGCCTGGTTGTAGACCGAAATCGGTTCAGTGAGTGGCACGCATAAAAAAAAAGACGTTCTGTGTGATCACTTCAGTTAGTGAGGTTATATCAATCTACTGTGGGAAACATTACATTTGGTCTAAAACGTATGTTGACCATGATGCAATTAAAATGCAAAAAAACTGTGAAATAGATTTTTTCTTTGTAATGGGCAATGTTCACTGAATGAAATATCAAGTGAACTAAAAGCTCTGTAAGTCATATTTGGTGCATTTAGAGTTGTTTTAACACTAAACTCCCTAACATTTTCACATGCGTTTTGATTTTTTTCCCCTTATATTACAAATTATGACTCATGTAAGTGTGATATAACTGTCTCAAGAATAATTTCAATCTACTATAGGCCCAGCCTACTTTTTAACGCACAAAATTATTTTCTTTTGAAAACAAGGACATTTCTAAGTGACCCCAAACCTTTGAAAGGTGGTGTAAGTCTGCTTGCTGTGTGTGTGATTATATTTCCTTACATGTTAAGAAATCTTCTCTGGTCTTGGGGTGAGGAGGTTGTATCATCTCTACTGCAGTCACTATGGAGAAAAACATGACTCATATATGACTGGTCAACCACACTTTGTCCTCCAGAAACTAGCATGCTAACCCTCATACTAGCAGACTGATGCAGTTTTATCATCCAGACAAAAATACTATTATTTGCAGTGTATCATTGAATGTCTTTTAATGAGAAAAAAACATTGTTGGATGTTCTTAAAATGAATTTGACCAACCTTCCCAAGATATGTTGTCCATTTCCTTCTTGCATACATCCTGTAGTTGATCTTTCATTTCAGAGACCAGTTTATTCACATGCTCAAAGGAGATATGTGGATAGACAGTAATGCTGGGTATGGCTTTAGATTCATGGGAAACACAGAGAGACTGGAAACTCTGCAGAGAGGAAAACCAGTAGGATCTTGAACAAGACCCTGGCACTTTATATGACACCTAGCATCATAATCCAATAGGATTTTAGCGCAACATGTAATAACAGCTGTTGAAGTGTATGTTTTGTTTACAACACAGGAAGTCACGTTAATTCAAAGCACGACAGTAATTAGCCAATGGGCTTACAGTACTGTGATGTGTATTCCAGATTGCATTGTGTATAAAGTAGTGTTATGAACGGAAGTTTCTCTGAGATGAGATGTGATCGAGTTTGTAAGACAGAGTAACAAGTCTGTAACATCATTAAGTGTAACCAAACTTAGTCAAGTCAAGAGGTAGCCATTACAGAGTATTGTAAGGTAAGTTAGTGATGTCACCTGGAGGAAATGGATGTGATCCTCTGTGTGTGAGAGCTGATTCAACTCAACATCTCTCCTCCTCAGCTCAGCAACCTCCTGCTCCAGTTGTTCCAAGAGTCCTTCAGCCCGACTCACTTCAGCCTTCTCCTGAGCTCTGATCAGTTCTATCAACTCAGATCGCCTTCTTTCAATGGAACAGATGATATCCGTAAATATCCTCTCACTGTCCTCCACTGCTGCCTGTGCAGAGTGCTGTTAGGACACAGAGAGAGAAGGGGGTCCAATTTAACAAGCTTGTTTACTCAGCTCTCAGATGGTCTGTAAATCTGAATGTATATGTATATATAGCAGACTCAACATTCACCTTCAGAGAGTCCACAGCCTGTCTCAGCTCCTGAATCTCCTTCTCTCTCTCCTGGATTCTCTTCTGGGATTTCTGATGTTTGTCTCCCAACTGTTTCTGCAGAGAAAAACATGCAACAAATTAATGTATGCAAGTCATTTAGTATTTCACGTGTTAACTCATATTAGCCCTATAATTAGTATTAATCAAAGACACACTAAGTTTAGTCTCTTCCAGCAATGTCACCTTAGAATAAAGGTGATATTGTTATTGTAAATCATAACATAAACGTTATTAACATAATTAAGTACGGTATGTTGAAATGTACAAAAGTGTCATCTAACTATGCCTGTCTTACCTGTTTTTCAGTCCTTTCTGCTGCAGCTGAGACTGTATCATGTCCTTTATGGTCATCCATTGTACAAAGATAACAGATACACTGCTGATCAGTATGACAGTAAACCTCCAGTAGTTTGTCATGATTAGAACAGTTCTTCTCCTGTAGTTGAGAGGAGGCTTGGACCAACTTGTGTTTCTTTAACTGAGCTACTTGGTTGTGAGGCTGAAGGTGAGTCTTACAGAAAGATACCAAACATACTAGACAGGACTTAACAGCTCTGAGTTTTCTTCCAGTGCAGAAATCACACTCCACATCTCCAGGTGCAGCATAATTGTATGGAGGAGGAGCACGTTGGAATCTTCTCTCATCCACCAGGGTTGTGCTCCTGTTTAGAACAGGTGTTGGTATGAAGGTCTGTCTGCACTGGGGGCAACTGTAGATACCCTTGTCATCTTCTTGATCCAAGCAGGCCTTAATACAGCTCATACAGTAGCTGTGTCCACATGGAATAGTCACTGGATCCTCCATTAGATCCTGGCAGATCGAACAACCTTTAGAGTCTATGGCCTCTGCCATTTTTAACACCCACTAACACACTGAGCAGGGGAACCAGAGACTAGTTACATAGTCTTAGTTTTTTCTGAGAAACAGGAGTGGCCTGTTATTCTTTCTGTAGTTTCCTGGTTCTATGGTGTTTTCAGATGCCAGATATCAGGTCTGGCAAGCTAAGAGCATGATAGGAATGTCACAGCCAGACAGTAAATATTTTCTTGGAATTGTGTAACAACAACAGGCAGTGACAAGGACAAGTCACAGTGCTATGAAAAGGTAGTTTTTATAAAGCCATTGTCACGGAAACGCCACCAGCACCACCCCCTACGCTCCCTGACCGCTCCCTGTACGCTCCCTCTACACTCCCTCAACACTCTCTGAATGTTCCATCTACGCTCCATCTACGCTCCCTCTACACTCACTCTACGCTCCCTGTATGCTACCTCTACGCTCCCTCTACGCTCCCTGAATGTTCCATCTACGCTCCCTGTACGCTCCAATTTGCTTCATTGCACAGTGAGAATTGCCATTTGTACTTGCATTTGACTCATCACAAAACTTTTTCGCACATACATTATACTTAATACTTGTATATTGTAATGGCAATTCCATCTAATATAACTCCTACTAAGGAAGGTAAGACAGAGATCATGTGCTCTTCAACACAATTACAGTTTATTGTATAATATTTGCAAATAGAGACAGAGAGAAACTTACACAAGATCAGTGAGAGTCTGTCTGAAGAACAGTTCAGAAAATGTCCTTTTTGTATAGGTAAGAAGCTGTGACAACATCTCACAAAATAACTGACATTTTATCAATACATGTTAATCTGGTTTGAACCAGTTAGGTTTATTCCTCTTATCAGTTACGCTTTCCACCCATGGTTCACCCAAATGCAGGTTGCCCACCTGCATTTTACAAATACTTATTGGGTTTAAATGTCCACCCATGTCTTGTCCCTCTCTTAATTACGACACCAAGAACATATCTTGCATTCTTCCAAGTTGGCTAAATACAGGTTTGGAACCTTTCTAATTAGCCCAATACTAAACCAGTAATTCTCTACTCCCCTAAACATCTGTAAAAAACACTAACACATTTCTATAACAATATTTTCTGCCCTCCCCTACCTGCCTTCATTGCATTTTGAAGTGCCATTTTCTCTGTATTTGCCTCCATTGCACATCTATACGTTATTGTAACATACAATATACTTAACACTTGTACATTTCCTGCCCTTGTCTATATGCACTTCTGGTTAGATGCTAACAACATTTCGTTGTACTTGTACTGTTCAATGACAGTAAAGTTGAATCTAATCGGTATCTCCCTCCAGACCTTCTACACGCCCGAGATGGTCGGAAGTCTCCAGTCTACAAGGTCCCCCACGGGTCTTTGCAACACCATTCCCCACATCCCCAACAGTCACTGTACACCCCTGGACTTGAACACAGCGAGTGCATCATTGCTCACAGGTGCTTTCCATTTCCCATCAGTAGATGTATTCCTTTGTCATCCCAATGAGTAGTATTGTTTGTAGTAGAGGTGTGCCTTCACGCTGAGCTGTTCTCTAGTTGAAGTAATCCTACCAACCTGTCCTGACGTGTCTCTCCTTGATCGTTGTTGCTTCACTGGTTGATAAATACACACCCTAGTGGGTCCCCTGGTCGTTGGCAGCGGTCCCATTCCTTACTTCTCTCATCAACTTGTCTGTGACCACTGACTAACACCCCCTGACTTCAAGATGGCAAGAGTTGTTCTCGTCCCGAACCAAACAACATTCGAACCTCTGACATCAATGACTAAAAACCGATATCCCTTCTGTCTTTCCGTTCGAAGACATTGGAGCGTGCTGTCTCCCACCAACTCTCCTGTTAGCTTGGTCTGAACAATATCCTTGACCCTAACCAGGACGACTTCAACATGGTCACTTGACTAAGATGGCTCTTCTTGTAGCAGAATGCCTTTGCAAAGCCGAAGCCAACTCTCTCCCCTGTTCTCTCTGTAGATGGTTTACAGTGTTGCCTTCAACACTGAACCATCTGATCCTACTTTCCACACCTTCCCAGGTCCATTCCGCTACACACAGTCACTTGGCTCTGTCATACCTTCATATGGTGTCACATATAATTGCTATGCTGATAACACTTCCCCTCTTTTGACAACCAGATAGCGGCACAAATGTTAATGTGCCTGGCCAACGCCTCTGCATGGACAGTGGATCACCATATCAAGCTCCACCTCAATAAGATGGAGCTGCTCTTCCTCCAGGCAAAAGCCTGTCAGACCTCTCCATTATAGGTGACAACTCCTCAGTGTCCCTCCCAGAGTGCAAAAGATATGGCATAACCCAGGAAAACCTGTTGTTCTCTGTAAACATTGTAGTGGTGACTGGTTCCAGCAGGTTTACCCTTTATAATATTCATAGTGTATGTCCTTACTTCAGACACTTGTCATCTCTTGTCTGGACTACTGCAACTCACTGCTGGTAGGGTTCCATGATTGTGACATAAAACCTTTGCAACATAGTATGAATGCTGCAGTTCACATGGTGTTCAACCTTCCCATTATTTCTGATGTCACCCCATTCCACCTGTATTCTCAACTGGCCGCTCCCATTCAGCCAAGTGAATGATCGTCTTTTTCCTCCCATCTAGGACAGCAGGGCCTATTTACCTAGAACATCTTAAACCCAACCTGTTTAAAGAATAAAATAACTCTTAAGTCCTCCCCACCATTGCTTTTTGGGAACTAATGCTTCCAATTTCAATTGTTATGCTTCTCTTCAAACACAGTCTTTACTTTGAAGGCTACCAAATGTAATAAGTTGTATCTACAACTACTGAGTTGGGTCGTCATCTCACCTAGTTTTAACATTACAGCACTAACTGTATGTCACTGGATAAAAGCTGAATAACTGCAATGGAAAACTTCTAATCACCATGAACAACAGTATCAGAAACTAGCGTCAGTCATCTTTTCTGAATTAAAATCTTTTCATGAAATTGACGAGCAAATAAAGGTTTTGGTGCTACATGGTCCTTATCTTGTCATCATTGTTGTTTACATGGAGGCTTATGCAAGGCTTAACCGTGGTTGGGAGGAGATGGTGAGTCTCCCACACCATGGTGCCCCAACTACTGCAGAAAAAATATACATGCATATCCTATTAATCTAGTAATAAAAAACGTTATTAGACAAAATAATATTGTGAAAGACGTCTCAACAATTAACTCTGGAGAGAAAAACGTTTACAGGACTACATAAAAATAAAAACAATGGCCCTACTTTTTAATTATAAGTAAATTGTACAGCAATTCTGGGAAAGTACAGTTACAATTGTATCAATGGCAGTTGCTTTTGTTTTTTTATCAATGATCCATTCCACCATCCACCACCATAGCTGAATTAAATATCATTCTACCATTACATAAAAACACAGAAATAATCTAGAATTCAATCCAGTAATAAAGAACTGTACAATTAATATTGCATTAATGTCTAAAATAAAGATATTTAAGTTACTTCAGAAAACAATCAAGTCAAAATACTGAATAAAGATTAAATACAAGTTTAGTAGTTCAGCAATTTTGTGTTTTTTAACACCCAGTACACTATCCTTAATGATGATTGGTACCCTTCACTAATAGAACTTCACACACTCCACCCTCGCAGTGCCTGCATGTGTCATTATGCATTCATGTTCATTTGGGGCTCCGACTCACTATGTTCCACTTAGTTTGACTGACACCTCTGTGCATGCAAATGAGCAGCTATATTAAACAGCATTTAAGATATCTGTCATGTCAAGTCTTTGGCATTAATTAATCATGTGCATTATTAACAAGGCCTTCTTTTAAAGCTTACAGTACATCGATAGCAGCGGACTGATTTATCACTGAATAGGTGTCAGTATTTTCACAGATCCTGTTTCAACAAAGAACCCAGGATAGAGTGGCTGAGTGAATGTGGTCTGGAATCTGTAGAGGAGGGTCATTGTGTCAGAGACACTGTAGAAGGACAGAGTTCCTGCCCTGTGGTCCAGATACACTCCTACTCTGGAGGAGAGGGGGGGAGGGATATCATCCCTGTCTTTATTGTGGTAGAAATAGCAGCTGGATGTAGAGCAGTATAACCTCCAGGACTGATCATTAGACCCAAACAAACATTCAAAACCACTTCCTTTCCTGATTATGTCTTTATATGAGACGGCTACATCTACCCCTTCCCCACTCCACTCTACCTCCCAGTAACAGACTCCAGACAGACCCTCTCTACACAACACCTGGTTAAAAGAGGCAAATCTGTCTGGATGGTCAGGATAGGACTGAGCCTCATCACTACATGTCACCTTTCTGTTCCCCTCAGACAGACACAGGAACTGATTTGCTGTATTGGGATCCAATGTCAGCTGGCAGGAATCTAAGAAGAAGAAAAATACATTGAATGAAAAGTGTGTGTGTCAGGGCCCTTACACGTGTGACTATTTGTCTGATTACTAACCATACAAATAGTTTGGAGCATACTAAACATTCAAACGAAGTGAACACATCATCTTTTTTATCTTTATCCTAGCAGGCTGCCTATTGGAAGGGGATACAGCCCAGAGAGGTGTGGCAGGTTCCTGTTTGCTACAGTTCCGTGTACCAGTCCCGTCAGAATGGTGCACCTGGTCAGGTCTTATTGTTGGTTGTAGTAATATATAGAGGGGGTCTGAGAGAAAACATGACACCAAATGTGATCACTTCATGTGTTTGCTCATTTGTGTCCTCGAACATGCATTCTTACACTGTAAAAGAAAATCACTTTGTGATCTTCCCGTTTGTTAATTCAACCCACTAGTCATCACTGTTGTTAGGGTCAGGTGAAGTACCACATGAGAGGCAATCTGCTGAAACCAAAAAAGCTCACGAGGATGGACAATGTGTCGGAGTGCACGATGTGGGCACAAAAGACGGACAGTACATGCGTCTTTTGTGAGCGACGCATGTCAGGGAGACGGATGGGCACATGTCAACTGGAAAGGGCACGAAATCGCAAAGGGGCATGTGTTCTGCACAGCTTGAGCCTTACCTGTGCACGTAACTGGTCAGGTGAATACCTTGGTAAACCATCAGGCCTGATTTGGCCTGAACACATCCGAAAAAAAGCGGTTGATGCTTATCTGTCTGGAAAGGTTATAAAGCTAATTCTACGAGTCATATTGTGCATAATGGAGAATGTTTGGGACAGAAGTGGGTCTTCCCAGGAATGGCCATCCTCCCAAAATACATCCAAGAGCTGTGGACCTGTGGACCCCTCTCAATGTTCATTAGTTCATTGGTTCAGAAATATACTGGGAAAAAATGGGATTCATGGCAGAGCTGCAAGGCAGACACCACAACTCTCTAAGAAGATTAGTTGAGTACTCTTCTGCATCACAACCTGTACAAATTCATCATTCAAGGAACCATGAATTCTCCTTCGTATCAGAGAATTCTACAGGAGAATACCAGGTCTTCCGTCTGTGAGCTGAAACTGAAGCCCAGCTGTATTATGCAGCAAAAAAGTTATAGCGAAATAAACCTACAGCCTACACAGTAATAAATACAGGATGTTTGAACATTTCAAGTCCGCCTAATGAATAACAAAACACAGCTCTTTGTGGAAGCATTCATTTTGCACAGTTGAAAATCAACCCAACAACTTTGCTGTAAAGCCATTCAATTTGTTTCTGCACTATCAAGGTGTTGCAGGATGAAGTGCATGCCCATGTCGACTGCATCGTCCATGTTGCCCCACTGACAAAAGCTAGCAAACAGGGATTAGCTTCTCTACCATTTCTCTCCTCCGAGCAATAATTGATATAGCCTGCAAATACAATATAAGCAAATAAATATCTGCTCTTCAAGCCCCGTCCCTGGCTGACCAAAGTCACCTCTACCTGCGGTGAGGGGGGCTGAACTAATCTGGCCCAGTTTTCCTTTCTTATTTTTCTATATAGCTCAATGTGAACAGAAGTTAATGGGGGTTGGGCACGTCACTAGAATAGTCTAGTCTGATTGGCACATTCTATTTACTGTGTGCATTCAGCAAATATATATATTTTTTTGCTATCTACAGTAAAACATGAAATGGGTTTATTCAGCTGTAACCACAAGAGATCCAGTGTACCTATTTCCCCTGATATAAAACCATTTCCACACAGGACTTTACAGAGGACTGTATATAAAATACACCCATGCTGAACGGAAGTTGAATGGGCAAGCTAACTGATTCAGCATGATTTTGAAATTATTGTAAACTCAATCTCCCATGTTCACCTAAACTACGTATACCACATCTTCTGAAGGCCGGTGTGGTGAGAGTGCCCTCTAGTGTCCACTCTTGATAACTGCTTCTTATAAAATGAAGTAGGAGATCTGGGTTACTGATTATTTGTATGCTGTTAAAAAAAAATGCACATGGGAAACAATATATTGCACACACATTTTCTAAATAATTATTGGAATTGGAATTATTGGGATTCTTTTTGGGGCTGGGCTGGGCCACTCAGGGTGCCCTGTGAGCAAAAGCACATCTCATTTGACCAGAAAATAGAAAACATGTCAGTGAGATGTCTTGCCTTGGGGCACCTCTTCATGGTGTCTGAGCAAAATACTAACTAGAGTGTCCTGGGACCAGATAAAAAAAAATATGGGGGCACAAGTTTCAGGACAATGGAATCTTAGTGGAAATTGGATGCCATCTCCTTTGCAATTCATATTCTTGACTTTCTCCCTTCTGTTTTTGCTTGTTTTTACTTGTTTTTTTAAAGGTAGTGGTGTTTTGTTCCCTCCCCCCATCTTTCTCTACCTCCCAGTCCCATAACTATGGCCTAAAAGTGTCTTTTGCAGTATACTGTAGGATGTCGATAGAATTTCATGGCAGAAACCAGGGGGTTTGTTTTGCTGGCTCTCTGGATGCAAAGATAATAACTTTAGATTATTTCTTTAACCTTGATTCCCTGAAGGAGAGATTCAAGTAAAAAGAAACAAATGCACAGGAATGGGCCCGATCAGGCCAGGTGGAAGGCGGAAAGGGGCAGCACATTAACCTACCCAATGAACTCACATGCATGCGAATAAGATGAAAGTGAATACATTGCAATTGTGTGCAGTGTTTATGGGTGGATGCTGCATGTTTATGCGATTTGTATTTACTCACATGCTAAGAAATCTTTTCTGGTCTTGGGCTCATCGGGTAGGTTCATCTCTGTAGTAACTATGAAAAAAGATATGACTCATGTATGACAGGTGAACAGCCAAACTTTTTCTTCCAGAAAATAGCATGCTAAAAATCAGCTGTGCGTGTGTATGTGTACGTGTATAAATGTTTAAAATTGTGTGCTGTGTGTCGATGGTGCATGGTTGTGTGATTGCATATTATACTCAAATGAACCTTTTTCGGTCTCTGGTGGAGTATGTTGTTTCCTCTCATCTGTTTAAACAAGCAAAAAGAAGCATGCTGAATTTTACTTAATTTACTTCAAATATATTCATGGCTTATTTACTTATTGGAAGTATAATTTACATTGTGTGAGTCTCTACCCTTATTTGAAAAAGATATTTGAATATATTTCTATTTAATAGAATTTTTCGGTATATTTACAAAAACCTTACTTGAAATTAATATTTCTGTAATAAAAATATATTTCATATAAGCAGGCTAGATGGAACACTAAAAAAGGCAGATAATTAGCTTATCCAAGCTGAACCAACTTGCAAAGAACCAACTTGAATGTTTCCTGCATTCAGTGGGGCAGTCCCTGAGGCAAAATAAGCAGGCCTAATCACCCACTCCGGCCTCAGCCAACTGCACTCATTATTTATATTAAATACCAACCATGGGGCCAAAGGAGGCAGTGATAGTGAATAATACCAACATCACCCCAATGCTCTGATCTCCCACCAACAAATACAGCAACAATGTGTGTTTACTTGTGGGTAAATTACAGGAACCAAATCTGTGAGACTCAACAGGAGAGGATGTAGCTTGAAAAAAACAAACAGTCCAATCTGCTCTCCGTCGGTATCAGCAGTTGTGTGTCCATAGTCAACAATGAGAGGGACCATGTGCCCCCATGCTTGTTAACGGTACTGACCAGTAAGTCATGTATGTGCCCCCAAGCTTGTTAACGGTACTGACCAGTAAGTCATGTATGTGCCCCCATGCTTGTTAACGGTACTGACCAGTAAGTCATGTATGTGCCCCCATGCTTGTTAACGGTACTGACCAGTAAGTCATGTATGTGCCCCCATGCTTGTTAACAGTACTGACCAGTAAGTCATGTATGTGCCCCCATGCTTGTTAATGGTACTGACCAGTAAGTCATGTATGTGCCCCCATGCTTGTTAACGGTACTGACCAGTAAGTCATGTATGTGCCCCCATGCTTGTTAACAGTACTGACCAGTAAGTCATGTATGTGCCCCCATGCTTGTTAACGGTACTGACCAGTAAGTCATGTATGTGCCCCCATGCTTGTTAACAGTACTGACCAGTAAGTCATGTATGTGCCCCCATGCTTGTTAACAGTACTGACCAGTAAGTCATGTATGTGCCCCCATGCTTGTTAACAGTACTGACCAGTAAGTCATGTATGTGCCCCCATGCTTGTTAACAGTACTGACCAGTAAGTCATGTATGTGCCCCCATGCTTGTTAACAGTACTGACCAGTAAGTCATGTATGTGCCCCCATGTTTGTTAACAGTACTGACCAGTAAGTCATGTATGTGCCCCCATGCTTGTTAACGGTACTGACCAGTAAGTCATGTATGTGCTGGTTGCACCATGTCACTGAACACACTCCCTTTATTGAGTAGTGGCCACACTGTTCTTCCCACCATCAAAGTCAGTTTTTTTTTTGTCCACAAAAATGTTGATGGAAATGTTAGTTTAACACCTTTTTTTCACGGGCAATTAATGAAAAAAAAATAGTTAAAAAAAAAATAACAATAACTAAACCCAAAAATATATATCTGTAATGTCATATTTTGTTGACTAAAAATAATTTCTGTGACTTACACTGATCAGCCACAACATTATGACAACCTGCTTAATATTATGTAGGTCCCCATTTTGCCACCAAAACAGTCCTGACCCATCGAGACATGGACTCCACTGGACCTCTGAAGGTGTGCTGTGGTATCTGCCACCAAGATGTTAGCAGCAGATCCTTTAAGTCCTGTAAGTTGTGAGGTGGGGCCCCCATGGATCGGACCTGTTTGTCCAGCACATCCCACAGATGCTTGATTGGTCAACACCTTGAATGCGTTGTTGGGTTCCTAAAACCATTCCTGAACCATTTTTGCTTTGTGGCAGGGTGCATTATCCTGCTGAAAGAGGCCAATGCCATCAGGGAATACCGTTGCCATTAAAGGGTGCACATGGTCTGCAACAATGATTAGGTAGGTGGTACATTTTAAAGTAACATCCACATGATCACATGCCCAGTGTAGACGCTTTCGGCTGTGGACAGGGGTCAGCATGGGCACCCTGACTGGTCTGCAGCTACACAGCCCCATACACAACAAACTGTGATGCACTGTGTGTTTCTGACACCTTTCTATCAGTACCAGCATTAATGTTTTCAGCAATTTGAGCTACAGTAGCTGATCTGTTGGATCGGACCACACGGGCCAGCCTTCGCTCCCTACGTGCATTAATGAGCCTTGGCCGCCCATGACACTTTTCCTTCCTTGGATCACTTTTAATAGGTACTGACCACTGCAGACCGGGAACACCCCACAAGGGCTGCAGTTTAAGAGATGCTCTTACCCAGTCGTCCAGGCATCACAATATGGTTCTTGTCAAGGTCTCTCAGATCCTTATGCTTGCCCATTTTTCCTGCTTCTAACACATCAACTTTGAAGACAGAATTATCCTTGCTGCCTTATATATCCCACCCACTGACAGGTCCCATGCTAACAAGATTATCAGTTATTCACTTCACCTGTCAGTGGTCATAATGTTATGGCTGATCGGTGTATCAGTGTTATTCACTTCACCTGTCAGTGGTCATAATGTTAAGGCTGATCGGTGTATCAGTGTTATTCACTTCACCTGTCAGTGGTCATAATGTTATGGCTGATCGGTGTATCAGTGTTATTCACTTCACCTGTCAGTGGTCATAATGTTATGGCTGATCGGTGTATCAGTGTTATTCACTTCACCTGTCAGTGGTCATAATGTTATGGCTGATCGGTGTATCAGTGTTATTCACTATACCTGTCAGTGGTCATAATGTTATGGCTGATCGGTGTATCAGTGTTATTCACTTCACCTGTCAGTGGTCATAATGTTATGGCTGATCGGTGTATCAGTGTTATTCACTTCACCTGTCAGTGGTCATAATGTTATGGCTGATCAGTGTATCAGTGTTAATCACTTCACCTGTCAGTGGTCATAATGTTATGGCTGATCGGTGTATCAGTGTTATTCACTTCACCTGTCAGTGGTCATAATGTTATGACTGATCTGTGTATCAGTGTTATTCACTTCACCTGTCAGTGGTCATAATGTTATGGCTGATCGGTGTATCAGTGTTATTCACTTCAGCTGTCAGTGGTCATAATGTTATGGCTGATCAGTGTATCAGTGTTATTCACTATAAGCCAACTGGTGTGGATCGATTCAATGTAAGTAATGGATGTTTACTATAGGTTAATGAGGAAATACATTTGATTTGACTAAAATGTGACACAAATGTACAATTATTTTGTTGAATAAAATGGCTCACTGTTTTTAAACTTTTCACAATAAATAAACTAAATCATTATTCCATTGACACAAATGTGTCTAAAACTAGTCAAATGATAAAATGACTGAGACTATACAAACACAAAAAGGAGGGCAAAAATGACCCCTGCCCCGAGCGGAGTGTGTATTGTGATCATCATCCGGGATGAGACTGTCCAACTGAGAACCGTGCAACAACATTTGCGGGTCCCTCCATCGGGCCAGAACCCTGAGGCACGACAGGCATAGCTGGAGGACTAGCTGGAGGCTCCATGTTTGTGTGACGTGTATTTACTCACGTGCTAAGAAATCTTCTCTTGTTTTGGGCGGAGCCTGCTGTTTGCTCTTAACTGCAGTCACTGTGGAAAAGGCAAGTCTCATGTAAGACTGGTCAACAACCACAATTTGTCCTCCAGAAAGTAAAATGTTAAGAATTAGCTGTGGGTTTGCATATGTTAGTGTCTGTCGGGAAGGGGGGTTGGTGTGAGTGCAGATAAGGTGTGGGTGAATAGGTTGTAATTGTGTGCTTTGTGTGTAGGTGGATGATGCAAGCTGGTGATCACTCACATGGCTGAGCAGGTTGTGTTATCCCACCTGTATTCATAATAGAGAAATATGTGACTGGTCAAGAACCATATGTTGATTTCTATGACTGGTCAACAAACCAACATGTTTATTCCCATGCTGTCATTGTCAATAGTCAATTTTTGGCATCTATTGTCCACTAGGTGCTCTTGGAGAATACCTCAAAGAACTGGACACATTCACAAGCAAATGTCCCTGATGATGGTTCTCCACTCATATTACTATACGGATTGAAGGAGAAGTTTACTTCCAGATTGACCTATCATCCTTTTGCTCCCTCCTGGCTACTTTAGCTTCTGCTCGTTCAACTGCTAAAGCCTCTTAAAATGTCAAATATCTTAGTATTGTTCAAAGAAATTCTCTGGCTCCTTCTCCTCTATCTTTGAACCTCCACCTCATCTGCCTCCATCTTTGCTTCCTGCTAATAAAGTTTTCAACGATTTTGAAAAGTAGGTAAGTCTAAGCCCATATTGATTATTTAGCTGTAACTTGAATATATTTTGGTGAACAGACAAAATAACAAAACTTGTGTCAGTGTCCAATTATTTCCAGGCCTGACTGTTTATAACGGTGAAGAGATCTGTAGAGCCTGCTCCATGTAGCAAACGAAGGAGTGGACCACTTCAAAACTCAGCGCCTCCCTTTAAGCCTACTGAGTCCACTAGTCACTCACACACTAAACTCCTCTACATACATCTTTGGAAAAAATTAAAAGATCACCGCACCTTTTTCTTTCCTTTCCAAAAAAGTCGAAAAGGAAGGTTTTGAGTGAGGAACAGAAGGGTTAAAATTAAGAGACCACTGCAAATTGCACCCTTCTGTTCCTCACTCAAAACTTTCCTTTTTAACTTTTTTGGAAAGGAAGGAAAAAGTTGCAGTGGTCTCTTCATTTTTTCCGGATATGTATATGTTTTTCCCTTGCTCTCTCCAAATATGACGTCACTGACATTAATCAGAACTCAGTGCCTAGTAAGCCAGCTATTCCTATTATTGGGGAGGTTAAAGTTCATTCTCAGGTTTAATTTGAGGGGATTCACATCCAAAATGGAAGAAGGTTTTAGTAATTACAGTTCTTTAATATGTAGCCTCCTCCTTTTCAAGGGACCAAAAGTAATTAGACAATTGACTCAAAAGCTGTTTCATGGACAGGTGTGGGTTATTCCTTCATTATTTCTTCATCAATTAAGCAGGTAAAAGGTCTGGAGTTGATTCCAGGTGAGGCATTTGCATTTGGAAACTGTTGCTGTGAACCCAAAACATGCGGTCAAAGGAGTGCTCAATGCAAGTGAAACAGGCCGTCCTTACACTGGAACATTAGGAGGAACATTATGAGTGGCCAAATCAACAGTTTGGTACATTCTGAGAAAAATGAACGCACAAATGTCAATGGCACATATGATGAAACCATAGTAACAATTAGTAACAGATTTTTTTTTTCAACTATTTCATTTGTGTTGATTTGGGCCCCATTCCATTAAAACCATTTGTTTTTCAACTTAGAATTGTATGGCCACCTAAGGTACTGTATGATTGTGGTTCTGCTTAAACAACAACCTGTATTATATTTCCAGACCAATCCAGACCAATGGAATGTTGAAAAAATGATTTTATTAATCAGTGAAGTCCCAGACTACATCTTTAAGTATTACAGTTAGGCTTAAAGTTGGGGTTAGGGTTAGAATTGGGTTTAGCCATTAGGGTTAGGGCAGAGGTTCCCAAACTAGGGGTCGCGACCCCATGTGAGGTCACCTGATTTGAAAATGGGGTTTAAGGAGAATGTTTTACAATTGACTCCCATAGCCTCAAATAAGAAAACAACAATGTTATACATTTTCTTCACATGGTTGGGGTCGTGAGAATTTTTAGATATCAAAATGGTGTTCATGGCCAAAAATGTTTGGGAAACCCTGGCCTAGGGTAAAGGTTAGGGCTGAGTTTAAAAAAATATTTTTTTATGGCAAACAACTTTAAAATTATTTTAAATAGTGAGGTAGGTGTGTGAGTGTGTGTGTGTGTGTGTGTGTGTGAGACAGAGGGAGAGAGATTTACTCACAATCTATGACGTCCTCACTGGTCTTTGGCTCAGAATTTCGTTGAATCTGAACTTGATTGACTATGAAAAAAGAAGGACTCATAAATCCCTAGTAATCTACATAGATGTGTCTAGAGGAGAGATGGACTACAACAATCTACTATTCATAAATAACTAGTTTGAGATCCTCACCCAAATGGAAAGCAATTACGAATATCACATGTATATGCATATACAAGGGTTACAGTATGTTGGGAAATATTTGTAAGAAAAAATATTGTTTGCATACATTTTTTTATTAATCTTTTACAATAGACAACTGACTCCTTGGAATTTCACCACCAGCCACTGCAGTCTGTAGCTATGGGTTTTTTTCTTTGGCTTTGGTCTCAATTGATTCATTTAGGTAAAAGATGGAGTTCGTACTATAACAGCGGATGTATGTTCATCCAGGAGTTGGCATATAGTTTCATTATAGTTGGGCACACACTGATGATGTGTACCAACCTTAGTCCCTTGTTGCTGATGATGGATTAATGCAGCTGCAGACTTCAGGGTAAGGACAAGACACTCTCTTTTCTTTGGGACTGATAGTCAAAACACTTTTTCATGTTGTTATGAAGTGTATTAACCAGTTATTGCTGTGAGCTAAGTCAAACTGTGTTTTTCTGTACCCTATTGTGACTATTTAGAAATGTTCATTGGGTCAATAGTCCCCTCTAGTGATTGCACAAAATCTGGTCAAAATGTAAAGTAACTAAAAATGGAGATAATATCTCACACAAATGCTATACAGGTCTGGAAGAAATTAAGAGACCACCGCACCTTTTTCTTTACTTTCCAAAAAAGTAAAAAAAAGGTTTTTGAGTGAGGAACAGAAAGGTTCAAATTAAGAGACGACTGCAAATTGAATGCTTCTGTTCCTCACTCAAAACTTTCCTTTTCAACTTTTTTGAACGATAAGGGTGCAGTGGTCTCTTAATATTTTCCAGAGCTGTATTTCACAATGATAACATTGTAATAACAATATAACAATGATAACAATATTGCAATTTATAGATAAACAAAATATATATTTAAAGGTTTTTGGGGATTATGTCTCCTTCTGTAGCTTCCATAAAATTGCATCCATAAAACAATTTATTTCACAACCAGACTACATACTGTTCAGAATGTATGTCATACCAGACAATTTGTGTCATAACACATTAAAACACTATGTGTCATATAAAGTGTTACTGATATTGCTTAAAGCAATATATTCTGTCCACTGATGATGGAAAGAAAGTATTGTTTGATTTTATAATTCTTTACCAACCTTCGACAGATATCTGTTCTATTTCCTTCATGCATAGATCCTGTAGTTCTTCTTTCATTTCAAAGACTGATTGCTTCACATGCTCAAAGAAAATATGTGAATAGACACTGATGCTGTGTAAGGCCTCAGATCCAGGAGTGACACAGAGAGACTGGAAACTCTATAGAGACAGGGAAACCAGGGGGATTTGATTAAAGAAAAACTGTCATTTAATTTCAAGCCCATTTCACTGAGAAAGAAGCGGTAGCAATTACAGTATTATAAAGTAAGACTATTGTAAGGTAAGTTAGTGATGTCACCTGGAGGAAATGGATGTGATCCTCTGTGTGTGAGAGCTGCTTCAACTCAACATCTCTCCTCCTCAGCTCAGAGACCTGCTGCTTCAGTTGCTGCATGAGTCCTTCAGCCCGACTCACTTCAGCCTTCTCCTGAGCGCTGATCAGCTCCTTCAACTCAAAGCGCCTTTTCTTAAATGAGCGGATCAGCTCAGTAAAGATCCTCTCACTGTCCTCCACTGCTTCCTGGGCAGAGTGCTGTTAGGACACACAGAGAGAGGATGGGGTCCATTTAAAGAAGCTCACTCACTCAGGTCTCATCAGGACCAAGGACAGCTGGACAAATGAGCTGCCCTGAAATATGGGCACAATGTATAAAATGGTTTGTCATCTGTAAATGCTGAAACCAATGTCCTGTGTAAATGTTATAAATCGTCATTATGAAAATGTCCGCTGGTTGACAGGATTATTGAAATAGAAAGAGACCAAATGTCTATCTTCTGATATGTATTATTTGTATTAATGTAAATGTGTGAGAGCCAGTACTTTGTTTTCCTTGTTTTGCCAAAGAAGTGATTCTGCTGTAGATGCAAAGTGAAGCTTAGGAATGATCTGTTGGTTTGGATGAATAGGTAAGTCAAAAGGTATTGGGTGAGCATTCTTTAATCAGAGTTCTTGACCCAGGTATGTGTGCTATAGCTTTCTACACAATAGACTCTCCTGGCAATTTTCATGCTACAGTACAGTGTACTCTACTTACTGAGTAGAATATATACGATTGAGGATACATTGAAGATTTCTGTTATGTAACTTTATGATGAATTGTGACATTGCTTGGTTGGAAGTCAAATATGTAATATTCTATAAGAATAATTTTATTAAGAAGACCTGTATTTTGAAAGGCTACTTGAGTGAGAAAGAAACCCAAACTAGCCGAGGAGCTAGTGTTGATTTGTACAACCCTGTTTCCAAAAAGTTTGTGACACTGCCTAAAATGGAAATAAAAATAGAATGCAATTATGGGCAAATAATTTATCCTTATATTTAATAATGATAATAGTACAAAGACAACATATCAAATGTTGAACCAGAATTTATTAAAAAGAAAAGATATATGCCCATTTTGAATTTGACGCCTGCAACACGTTTAAAAAAGATTTGGACAGGAGCATGTTAATTACTGTGTTGAATCACCTATTATTTTAACAATACTCTGTAGACCCATTGCTGTAGTTTTGAAAGTGAAATGATTTGCCATTCTTGCTTGATATAGGAATTCAGCTGCTCAACAGTTTGGAGTACAGTTTTCGTTTCATAATTCATAATTTTTTCAATGGTTGACAGGCAGGCCAGTTTAGCACCCGGACTCTTTTACTACAGAGCCATGCTGTTGTAATACGTGCAGAGTGTGGTCTGGCATTGTCCTGCTGAAATAAGCAAAGCCTTCCCTGAAAAAGACGTTTGTTGCTGCAAAACCTGTATACATTGTTCAGCATTAATGATTTCTTCACAGATGTGCAAGTCACCCATGCCATGTGCACTAATGCACCCTCATATGATCACAATTGCTGACTGCTGATATCAAACCAGATGGTCCCTCTCCTCATTAGCCCAGGGGACACAACATCCATGATTCCCTCCAAAGATCTCAAATATTGATTTGTCAGACCAAAGGACAGTTTTCCACTTCACTTCGGTCCATCTTCAATGAGCTTAAAAGAAGACGGCGGCATTTCTGGATCTTGTTTATATATGATATATGGTATCTTCTTTGCATGGTAGCGTTTTAACTTGTATTTGTGGATGCAGCGACGTACTGTGTTCACAGACAATGGTTTTCAGAAGTGTTCCTGAGCCCATACAGTGATGTCCACTACAGAATCATGTCTGTTTATAATGCGTGCCCGAAGATCACGACCATCCAATATTGGTTTTCGGCATTGTCTCTATTTTCTCAGAATTCTCTGAATATTTTAATGATGTTATGTATGCTAGATAAATAGATCCCCAAACTCTTTGTAATTTCACATTGAGAAACTTTATTCTTAAATTGTTGCACTATTTGCTTGCAGTCATTCACAGAGCAGTGAACCTCTCCCCATCTTTACTTTTGAAAGACTCTTCTTCTCTTTTATACCTTATCATATTACTAACCTGTTGCCAATTAACCTAATTAGTTGTGCGTTGTGCCACCAGGTTTTTTTCAGCATTACACAACATTTCCCATCATTTGTTGCTCCCCTTCCAGCTTTTTTAAAATGTGTAGTTGGCATCAAATTCAAAGTGGGCATGTATTTTTCAACAATAATATTTCTCAGTTTCAACATTTGATATGTTGTCTTTGATCTGTTTTCTGTTGAATATAAGGTTTAAAAAAGTTACAGCTTTTTTTTTTTTACGGGGTTGTAGTGTACCAGTTTACCAAAACAGCATCAAAGTCTATGCATCAATGAACAGAATGTAATAACACTTAAAATGTATACTGGTAACAGAAAAGGTAAACAAATCTGTCCATGAGTATGGATATAAAACACTAGATTAGCGAAGGCTGAAACAAATTTTTATTTGTGCTTTATTTTCTCACAAAAATGTGCAAACATGTTTTTTTTTACACAAATCAAGTCACACCAAATATGTATATCCTTGGCAGTGACATTGAGTATTTTCACACTTTTATATAATCTGTGACAATACTTTTGTATGTTTTTGCACTAATTGAGACGATGATGAGTGGGTTATGCTTATGTGTTGACTAGATCGAACCATAACAGGTTATGGTTTTATTATGATATCATTTTGTAAATACATTGAGTCAGATTATATCACAAAGGTTACAGTTGTGCTCATAAGTCTGCATAACCTGGCAGAAATTGTGAAATTTTGGCATTGATTTAGAAAATATATTTATTTAAGGATATTGATCATGTGAAGCCATATGAAGCCATTTGTTATCATATGAAGCCCTTTTATCACATAGTTGTTTGGCTCCTTTTTAAATCATAATGATAACAGAAATCACCCAAATGGCCCTGATCAAAAGTTTACATACCCTTGAATGCTTGGCCTTGTTACTGACACACAAGGTGACACACCCAGGTAAAAACGGAAATTAAAGGTGAATTTCCTGGACGTGTTGCTTTTTAAATTGCAATTATTGTGTGTGTATAAATAGTCAATGAGTTTGTTAGCTCTCACATGGATGCATTGATTAGGCTAGATACAGAGCCATGGGGAGCAAAAAACTGTCAAAAGACCTGCGTAACAAGGTAATGGAACTTTATAAAGATGGAAAAGGATATAAAAAGATTTCCAAAGCCGTGCAAATGCCAGTCAGTACTGTTCATTCACTTATTAGGAAGTGGAAAATTCTGGGATCTCTTGATACCAAGCCAAGGTCAGGTAGACCAAGAAAGATTTCAGCCAAAACTGCCAGCAGTATTGTTCGGGATACAAAAAAACACCCACAGGTAACCTCAGGTGAAATACAGGTTGCTCTGGAAAAAGACGGTGTGGTTGTTTCAAGGAGCACAATACGACGATACTTGAACAAAAATGTGCTTCATGGTCGAGTTGCCAGAAAATAGCTTTTATTGCACCAATGCCACAAAAAAGCCTGGTTACAATATGCCCGACAACACCTTGACATGACTCACAGCTTCTGGCACACTGTCATTTGGAGTGACAAGACCAAAATAGAGCTTTATTGTCACAACCATAAGCTCTATGTTTGGAGAGGGGTCAACAAGGCTTATAGTAAACAGAATAACATCCCCACTGTGAAGCATGGTGGTGGCTCGCTGATGTTTTGGGGGTGTGTGAGCTCTAAAGGCACGGGGAATCTTGTGAAAATTATTGGCAAGATGAATGCAGCATGTAATCAGAAAACACTGGCAGACAGTTTGCATTCTTCTGCACGAACGCTGTGCTTGGGACGCTCTTGGACTTTCCAGCATGACAATGACCCTAAGCACAAGGCCAAGTTGACCCTCCAGTGGTTACAGCAGAAAAAGGTGAAGGTTCTGGAGTGGCCATCACAGTCTCCTGACCTTATATCATCAAGACACTCTGAGGGGATCTCAAATGTGCTGTTCATGCAAGACGACCAAAGACTACCCAAAGACAAATGGGCAACTATGCCACCTGGAAGAAGTCGGGGCCTCATTGACAACTATTACAGAAGACTGTACGCTGTCATTGATGCTAAAGGGGGCAATACACAGTATTAAGAACTAAGGGTACGGAGACTTTTGAACAGGGGTCAGTTCATTTTTTTCTTTGTTGCCCCGTTTTGTTTAATGATTGTGCCATTATGTTATAACCTACAGTTAAATATGAATTCCATGAGAAATATAAGGTGTTTTGCCTGCTCACTCATGTTTTCTTTACAAATGGTACATACAGCTTAAAATACCACCTTTTTCTTTCTTTTCCAAAAAAGTTGAAAAGGAAAATTTTGAGTGAGGAACAGAAGCGTTCAATTTGCAGTGGTCTCTTAATTTTAACCCTTCTGTTCCCCACTCAAAACCTTCCTTTTTGACTTTTTTGGAAAAGAAAGAAAAAGGTGCAGTGGTCTCCAATTTTTTTTTGTATATATATACAGCTCTGGAAATAATTAAGAGACCACTCCTAATTGTTCTTAAATCAGCATCTCTACATGTATGGCAGCCATTTCATTCCAGTGTCTGTTAAATTCCAACACAGGCACACCTCATTTTACTCAATGAGGTACTGATTAGGGGATTACCAGAAAAAAATCTAATTTAACATGAAAAAAAAAATATATATATATATATTTGTTATATTTTTGACCAAAAAAAACTATTCAGCATGACAGAAGAGTTGAAAAGAAAAGCTTTGAGTGAGGAAAAGAAGTGTTCAATTCTGGCTTTACTGGCAGAGAGATATAATGAGCGTCAGGTTGCTTTCATTCACCCCAAATTTGGGGTGAAGTGCACGGCGAGGACGGTTCAAAACAGGCTCCTATTGGCAGGGCTGAAGTTGTGCAAAGTTAGAAAAAAGCCCTTCATCAATGAGAAGCAAAGAAGAGCCAGGCTGAAGTTTGAAAAAGACCACAAGGATTGGACTGTAAGAGGAATGGAGTAAGGTCATCTTCTCTGAGTAAAATTTTCAGCTTTGCCCAACACCTGGTCGTCTAATGGTTAGACGAAGACCTGGAGATGGCTACAAGCTACAGTGTCTCACACGTGAGATTTGGTGGAGGATCGGTGATGATCTGGGGATGCTTTAGCAAGGCTGGAATTGTAGCATGAATCAAGCCAAGTACAAGGTTATCCTGGAAGAACACCTGGTTCCTTCTGCTCTAACAATTTTTTCCAGCAGCACCAATAATCCATGCTAGGTCAATCAAGTTGTGGATGGAGGACCACCAGATCAAGACCCTGTCATGGCCAGCCCAATCTGGGGTCAGTTAATATTTTTCTTTGTTGCCATGTTTTGTTTTATGATTGTGCCTTTTTGTTATGACCTGCAGTTGAATGTGAATCCCATAAGAAATTAAAGGCGTGTTTTGCCTGCTCACTCATGTTTTCTTTACAAATGGTACATATTTTAACAATTCTCCAAAGGTATGTAAACTTTTGAGCATAACGGTATGTCTCTGATATTAATCTCACCTTATTGCCCTCAGCAACCTCAAGTGAGGAATTATTTTTACCACCTACATCATATTATTGGATTTCAAATCCAAACCTTTTGGGTGAATGGCCAAAATGATGGAAACAAACCCGTCCTTGTCCAATAATGAAGACACTGTGTAAACTGCAGCAGTGAAACTCACTTTAAGAGAGACCACAGCCTGCTTAAGCTCCAGAATCTCCTTCTCTTTTTCCTGGATACTCTTCTGTGATTTCTGACGTTCTTCTTCACACTGTTTCTGCACAGATATAAATAAATATTCAATTACACATTTATGATTTTGTAAAGAGTTCAGGTTTCCTACACTCGGTGTGGCATGATAAACTCAATCAGATGTAAGATAATCC
Source organism: Esox lucius (assembly GCF_011004845.1). NCBI lineage: Eukaryota > Metazoa > Chordata > Actinopteri > Esociformes > Esocidae > Esox > Esox lucius. The sequence continues at coordinate 29,210,907 of NC_047573.1, read as the reverse complement.
TGACCACAACCGGAGGTGCACTGTTTGCTTATCTACTGAAATTTAACATTCCAGGGCGTTGACAGTTTGCTGTTGCTGCTATACCAGTTATATCCCCTTAGACTGAGAAGCCTCATACACTAATTAATACCTTACACACACAAACAAATGTGTTTTGTAACTGTGGAGTTCCCATCTTACCTGTTTGTCAGTCCTTTCTGCTGCAGCTGAGACTGTATCATGTCCTTTATGTTCATCCATTGTACAAAGATAACAGATACACTTCTGATCAGTACGACAGTAAATTTCCTGCAGTTTGTCATGATGAGAACAGATCTTCCCCTGTAGCTGAAAGGAGGCTGGGACCAACTTGTGTTTCTTTAACTGAGCTACTTGGTTGTGAGGCTGAAGGTGAGTCTCACAGAAAGATACCAAACATACTAGACAGGACTTGACAGCTTTGTGTTTTCTTCCAGTGCAGAAATCACAGTCCACATTTCCAGGTGCAGCAGAATTGTACGGAGGAGGAGCACGTTGGAGTCTTGTCGTTGGATTCTCCACTGATTCATCCATATTTAGGGGGGCGTCCTGTAAACACTGGGGGCAGCTGCAGAATCCCATGTCATCTTCCTTTAATCCCATAATACAGCCCATACAGTAGCTGTGTCCACATGGAATAGTTACTGGATCCTTCAGTAGATCCTGGCAGATTGAACAACTGTCAGTGTCCATGACCTCTGCCACTTTCCACACAAAGAACTAAAATGAAGGCAGAGAACCAGAGATACGTTTGGTTTCACTTGAAGAGTCTGTTTTGATGAGTAAGCGTGGCATGTATGATGTCAGTGGATTCCTTTTGGGGTGGGTCCAGACGTCGCCTGACACGCACGTGACAGTCATAGCATGTGTATGAGTGAAACAGTAAGAAATGTAAGGCAACACAGGAGACACATTTTTATATAAAAATCTGTATTCTTCATAAGGTCATGTACAATGATGCAGACATTATATAGATATTTCCTTGGTACGTTATTGCAATGGATGGACAATAGTCAATCCATATAGTCCACACCGGGTGACACATAAATGCAACTTTGAAATGAAGTATCATTGTTTAGATTACATTTCAGCACAACCAGTTGGATGAGAAGGAGTAAAGAATACAAAACTATAGTAGCAGCTTAATACTACTTCTTCAAAAACACTTGTCAGTTTCTTCAGAATTCAAGTGACTGAGAAGTGACCCTTTTTAGTAAGTCTTCATAATAAATATCTGGCTACAGCATCAGTTAGGACTGGCAAAGTCAGGGTATTTTTAAGTGAACTTTGGAACGTGCCTTTCTCCATGACCATCCAAGACCACCTCTTTTTATGCTGTACTGTAATTTTCAATAATGTTCTGTGATGTGTGCAAGCTCTTGAATAAATCCTCGATTTTGGGGGGTATCCCTTTTCTTCTTTCTTTGAGTGTCCCTGAAGTTTTCAATCCCTCCATTAGGTTAGAAAGAGGTGAGGATTAGGACTGATTGTCTGTGGTTACACTAGCAAAGAGTAGTGATTTAAGTCACTTTGGATAAGAGTCTGCTTAAACTAAATGTATTAAAATACCCAAAGCGACTTGTAATACAGTGAGTGAAAACCTTTATTTATTTGTGTTTGTATGATATGTTGTCTCAGTTGGAACTGAAAGCACATCGGCCAAATATGAATGTGAAAGCATTCTTAAAATAGTGGACAGGCAATATGGCATTTTTAATTATGCCCATAACCTGTCAAGCAGAACCAGTTTATTTAGGTTGGCCAACATCAACAATTATTTGGAAAAGGGAAGTAATAAGAAAGAGCCACTGATGTATTCCACCCAGTACACTACTTACCTTTGAAGTCAATTTCCTCTTAGTCATATGTATAAACACTAATGTACAAAAGTATGGGCTCATGTAGACATTTCCTTGTTTTCCATGAAAACATACATTAAATGAGTTAAAAATAGGAAATAGAGTCATTAACCAGGTTATAAATAATATAAATAATGATTTTCAATTTAAATAATAATTGTGTTCTTCAAACAAAAAAAGAACCCTCCATTTGTAGCAATTTCAGCCTTGCAGACCTTTGGTATTCTACTTGTCACTTTGTTGAGGTAATCGGAAGAGATTTCACTCCATGCTTCCTGAAGCACCTCCCACAAGTTGGATTGGTTTCATGGGCACTTCTTACATTTCATACAGTCAAGCTGCCCCCACAACAGCTCAATAGGTTTGAGATCTGGTGACTGTGCTGGCCACTCTATTATAGAAAGAATACCAGCTGATTGCTTCTTCCCTAAATAGGTCTTGCATAGTTAGCTGTGCTTTGGGTCATTGTCGTGTTGTAAAAGGAAATTGGCTCCAATCAAGAGCTGTCCACAAGGTATGGCATGGCGTTGTAAAATGGAGTGATAGCCTTCCTTCTTCACAATCCCTTTCACCATGTACAAATCTCCCACTTTACCACCACCAAAGCAACCCCAGACCATCACATTGCCTCCACCTTGACAGAGGATATCAAGCACACCTACAGCATCTATTAATTTGGTCTGCGTCTCACAAATGTTCTTCTTTGTGACCCAAACACCTCAAACTTAGATTTGTCTGTCCATCACACTTTTTTCCAATCTTCCTCTGTTCAGCGTCTATGTTCTTTTGCACAGACATTTGATCTCTTCTTTTCATTGGCCAGTCTGACATTTGACTGGCCTTTTCTTTGCAACTCTGCCAAGATGGTCATCATCGCGGAGTTGCTACTTCACTGTAGACGTTGAGACTGGTGCTTTGTGGGTACTATTTAATGAAGCTGCCAGTTGAGGACCTCGTATTGGAAAAGTCTTCATTTCTCAAAACACGAATAGACTGACAATTTTCTGGCCAATTTCAGCCTGTAATCAAACCCACAATTGCTAATGCTACAGATACTAAAATAGTCTAAAGAAAGCCAGTTTTATTGCTACTTTAATCAGCCCAACAGTTTTCACCTGTGCTAACATAACTGCAAAATGGCTTTCTAGTGATCAATTAGCATTTGAAAATGATAAACTTGGATAAGCAACGTGCAATTGGAACACAGGACTGATGGTTGCTGATACTCTGTAAGCTAAAGTTGATATTCCATTACACCATGAACAACGTTTACAATGTTTTTCTGATCCATTGGCTGTCATTTTAAACGACCAAAAATGTGCTCATCTATCGAAAACAAGGAAATTGACCCCAAACTTTTGAACAGTAGTACATTTTCTTAAAGACATTTTTCCTTGTGTCAACAAAGATAATCTTTTGGGATTTCAATAAAAGTGTTGTTTGAAAAGCACCATTGAAAAAATCACAACATTAAACCGATTCCCAGACAGGTGGTTTACTAATACTGGGTAAGGGAAATATGAGACTATCCTAAAGCAAGGACACACTGGCAACAGCCTTTATACGTGACATATATTTATACATAAATATTGGCTTAACAAAACCAATAGTGGATTGTTTTTATGGCTTTCAAAAAGTTCCTGACCCCGTTTGAACAGGCTGTCATTAGAGAGATGGGATTTGATTGTTGGCTGGTACCCCAAGGACATTTCTGGTTCTCTACTGTGTAGCGCTGCAGCCTCAGTAGCTTCAATTCAGCTCTCTCTGACCCTGGATTCATGCTTAGGTCCCTCCCAAAATCATCAATATCTGTGCACTTGGAAAGACCTGAAATGTTTGGATTGGTGTTTAAGTGACAGGATTAAGATCCTTCCTGGTCTATTAGAGGTCAGAACTGACCTCTGTATTGACTATATTGCTTATGCACCACATCATATACAGCATCTACTGTACATAGGTGCCAAGGGGGTACGCTGGTAGAGGATGAACAGATGTGTCAGGATTAGGATTCAGTCTCTTCGCATACGGGCCTCATTATTTGTCGTAAACTTGTCAATTTGATCCAGTATGGTTCAAGCTTGGCTAGTACGGCGAGAAGATGATGGGCGCATGTGTGGCCCTCAGGGGCCCCGGAGCAGGCCTAAAGAGCGTTGGGCTGAGCAGAGGGTTCTGGAGCATGGCGGTGTGGCTGGGCCCAGGGGGGCCTCGCAGGGCCAGGGGATTGGAGGTCATTGCGCACAGGGTAGCTGGGTTCAGGTGACTGGCCAGAAAACCTGCCGACAGTGCCTTGGACAGCTGCTTCTGTAGGGCCAATTTGGTCTGGAAAAGTATAGAAACCAGCAGTTATGGAAACATTCTACAGTAGGAATTTAACAGGCAAATGTTATAGCAAATAGCAAAACACACACTGGTGACCAATTAAAGGCAAACACGAATAAATTAGTGGAGGAACATCACAAATGCAGATGCTTCCATACAGGTGTACTGCATGATACAGCATCCTATCATCCTCTGTGGTATAAAAATGCTGAGCAGGTCCAGTTGATTTTGGATCAAGAATGCAAGAGAAAAGGATTTGGTGACATTATTGGGATCTCTTCCAGGATGACAATGCCCCAATCCACAGAGCGCGAGGGGTCACTGAAAATGAACATGAAACTATGTGAATCATGTGCAATGGCCTTCGCAGTCACCATATCTCAACCCAATGGAACACCTTATGGGAGATGTACGTGGACGGACATGCTAGACATTGTTCTCCAGGGTATTTGAATGTATTAAAAGTATTTGTTTTGACTCTGAGAGTGGATTTTCAGGAACTTCCTCAAGTCTGGACTGTATGATCAAACTAATTAACATGTTATGTGTTGAGTGCAAGTTGTGTGTAAATATTGCATTCATATATATTAGCGCTGTCAAATGATTAAAATAATTAATCGCGATTAATCACATTTTTAGAATGTGTTCCTAAATAAAAGAAAATCTTTAAATTAGAAATTAAATGAGTACAGGAGCTGTCTAATTTCCAAGTTGATCCATTAGAGCAGAGTGTCATGGCCTTAAATGTCTCCCCTCAAATGACCACAATGACTGGCAGGATTTATTGATATCCCATGCAAATCTAAATAGAAATAAAGTTACCCATACAAATGAATAATGATGTTAAGCATTTTTTATTAATCGCATTATCGCATTTTTGTATTGCATTTTTGTATATATATACAGCTCTGGAAATAATTAAGAGACCACTCCTAATTTTTCTTAAATCATCATCTCTACATGTATGGCAGCCATTTCATTCCAGTGTCTGTTAAATTCCAATACAGGCACACCTCATTTTACTCAATGAGGTACTGATTAGGTGATTACCAGAACAAAATCTAATTTAACATGAAAATATATATATATATATATATATTTGTTATATTTTTGACCAAAAAAAACTATTCAGCATGACAGAAGAGTTGAAAAGAAAAGCTTTGAGTGAAGAAAAGAAGTGTTCAATTCTGGTTTTACTGGCAGAGGGTTACAATGAGCGTCAGGTTGCTTTCAGAAAATGAAATCTACTTTACTTTTGAACTGTAGTGTATATTATCAGTCAAAATTTTGGACAAATACTTAATCTACTTGATTTTTTTATTTTGTTTTCACATTGTAGAATAAAAGTGAAGACCTCCCTTTCCTTGGCATAGCTTGGGCCAGCGGTCTAAGCTGCTTCTTTCCGGTGAATATGTACCACTTCGAAATCGATCTACCTTCACCAATGAAGGTACAATTGCCAGCAGTGGAGCACAACCCCGCCCCACGCTTAGCCCAAGTGTTTGGACAGATAAGGCACATCTCACTTTCCACAGGTGTCCATCAAAACTGCTGTATGCCAGTGTCTATGACTTTTCAAGCAAAGTAGCTTCTGCAGTTTCCTTTTGAAGTCAATCCAGGAGATTCGTCAAAAGACAAAATGTCAAACTGGCCGCATTCTCCACCTTTTGTTCTTGCTTTCATAATATTTGTAGCTTGTCAGAGATAGAATGTAAAACAGACTTGTGTTGAATTTCTCCATTAGCCCAGGATTAAGGAATACAAATGTGGATCCTTAGCCTAGGGTTAAACCTTAGCTTGTGGTTAACAAACTCTTGTGTGAACACTTGTCAGCTTTGTAGTAAGACCACACATGAGCCATCAATGGAGGTGAAACTGGGTTACACAATAAATGCATTAAGCGCTAGGTTATCAGCCGTCCCTAAAATGGCCAACCGCACCGATCTGTGCAAAGCCACTGTGGATTGTTGGCAACATCACAGAATGGCCTTAAATATCCCAGACAAGAATTTGACCAGGGTCTGAGACACTGCCACTGCCCGACTGCTGACCAAACCCAGTTCCTATGTGGCCCTCAGTTTGTGTGTTGCGAGTTAGTGTTTCTTATGATTATGTGGCAGTGTTTGTGTGTGTGAGGCTATGTTTACATGAGTATCTGAGTTATTTTTGTAGTTTTCAAACTGTGGAGGAGAGTGACTCTACCAGTTCCCAAACAAGGCCCTTTCTCAGCTACTAGACATACAGTGCCTTCTATAAGTAGTGGGACAGTAGAGTAAAAATGATATTTTTGAGAAGACTATTTTTGCTGTACACTCAAGAAATGTAAATATGATTAAAAGATGAATATGACACAAACGTACTGAATGTCCATTTCAACACTTCTATATTATACAATCTATGAATAACACAGAGTTTAAAATATAATATTTAGTCCCAAATCTATGGCAATAACATGCAATAACTGCAGTGAGTCTACAAACCATTTACATCACCAAACTCTTGGTATCAACCTTTAAGATGCTTTGCCAAGCCTTTACTGCAGCCATTTTGAGCTGTTGATGATGATTTGGCTATACCCACATTTTTTGTTATAGTTTTAACTGAGTTCCTCTTTTTCTTTTAACATCCACATCGCTAGCTTATCTTTTACAGACAGCTCCCTAGTCTTGACGTTGGATTTTGCCTACTAAGACCAAATGCAGACTCCAAAGGCTAATTCAAAAATTAGAATTGAGACTACACAGTCACTGGTCTTTTATGTGTAACACCTGAGCTAAATGACCCAAAACGTACACAAAGAAATGGCAGGATGAAACTCTGATAGTAGTGTTATTCTTAGAAACTGACAAAAAAAAGGTGACATTCTGTACTTTAGCCTCATATAAAAAATGTTGTCTGTATTTTCATATGTCTTGAGTGCACTGCAAAAATAGCAATTCTGACTGTCCCAATACTTTTGGAGAGCAATGCAGAAGTACACTGCTGTAATACAATGACAATGATAGTTCAGCAAATTAAATAACTATTAATGGCTTCTGTTTTCAGAGCAAGTCTTATTGTAGTCTTGTTCTGGTTGTAACCTGGTTTCATGGGCTGCAGAATACAGAGTACAACCAATCTGACGGCTTGTACATTCAAAAACATCTGATGTCACAGACGTGACAGATTACAACCAGATAAAACATCTATGGTTGCTAAAAAGATCTGGACAATACAAAACCCAAGCCTAACAACATGAAAGAGTTTGTAACAACGGTATTGCAACCAGTTAACTGTAACATAGATGAACGCGGTTATAAACAGTGAGATCTACATGTCGGAAGCAATACGATATGTCCCCCTTTCCACTCTCTATCTCTTCCCCATGACCATCACCTGAGGGCTGTAAGCACTGGGTTGGCAGTGGCTGGCCAGTTTACCCATGGCTGAGGTCACCCCCCCAAACGGGAAGCCAGTCCATCTGACGTTCTACAAAGAGAATAAACAAGAAGGGGATGGGGTTGAAGATAGAAACGCTGGCTGCGTTGAGTGGGAATGAAAATGCAGGTCAGGGGACTAGTTGCTGTGATTCTTGGTGTGTGTGTGTGTGTGTGTGTGTATGTCGGACATACGGTACACTCACCGCTAAAGCGGGATTCAGCTGTCCTTTGGTATAAGGGCTGAACTTTGGCTTGTGGGGTTTCCCAGCCAACCGGTCTTTGTGTCTTCTGCTGTTCATGTGCTAAGGGACAAAAACAAATCGTGTTGAGTTTTTATCTGAGCGGGAACAACCTTTACAAGGTACATTTCAGGATTACAAAAAGGATTTGGTCATAATAAATGGTTTCCATAATAAATGTTTCGGGTCCAAATCGTCCCGGTTATTAAACACACACCTGTTTTAGCTGCATCTCTGAGTTGACAGACACCTCGCACATCTTGCAGTGAAATGGTTGGCTGGTCACGCCCACACCGCTGCCGGGTGGCTGCTTAGTCCTGCAGGTCGATCGAGGCGAGGACATCAACTTGCCTCGACGTCGCACCTGAGCACACGCCTGGCCTTCCAGCATCTGTTTGTGTTTGGAGCCTGGGGCACATGGCACACATCACAGGAAAAACCACACATCTGTTGATTCATTTCTTCAGTCGTCTGTTGACATTAATAACCAGGTTGACCGTTGAAAAGGCACTTAAAATGCCTGCAATGGATTCATTACAGTTTAACTTAGTTTGGGATTGTTTTTATTACCAATTTGGATAAAATGGCACGAATTGAGTAACACTCCTCTATTGAATCTACTGACAACCAGGGTTAGAATCATATGTCAGTTGAGAAATGTCACCTTTCAGTGATAGTACAGACCTCTATAGTGAGCTTCTAACTGGGACGAGGAGTTGACCGTGACCTTACACACAGGACAATGGAGGTTCTGCTTGGCAGGAGGGCTCTTCTTGACCGCCTCTGTCTCCCCCTCCCTTCTTGTGGCCCCCAGAGTCTCCCCCTGGCCCTGGACGGGTTCCAGTGCCTGGTCACATTCGGCGGTCAGGATGGGGCCATCCAAAGTTCTGTGGTCAGTTGTGAGCTCTGTGAGCTGGGGGACAGCAGGGGAGACCTGGGGGGAAAGCAGGACTGAGGCGTCCAGGGGAGAGGCCTTCGAGACGGGCATGGGGATGAGGGGTACCCTCAGGAGGGAGTCATCCGGTGTCAGTCCGGCAGGGGGCTGGGGAGCCAAGAGAAGGCCTGGGGAGAGAGGGACATTGTTGAATGAGAGTGGCTTCAGTCCTACATTACTCTAGTAACTAAACTGAGTAATGCCGCTACTATGTGACGTAAGACAAGAACCTAGGGCTACATAGGAAGGTCAACAATCATTTAGCTACTATATTTACATCGCAATACATTTTCAGAAACATATCGAAGAAGACGCTCCATTTTGCTACTGTCTAAACTTTCAGATATAGATAACTAGAGATGCTACTTTCCAAGGTAGCGTGCGCCAAATTATCTATTGAGGGCAGTACTGTGCACGGACCTTCTGAGGGCCATGAAAAAGTGGGCGTAGTTGTCGGCTTACACAGACCGACGATGTGTTGCAGGGAGTGACGTGCGTAAAAAAACGGATGACCCACGCCCGTCGGTGTGCGTGCGTTGCCAAGGCCGACGGGCACATGTCAACTGGAAAGGGCGCTAGACAGCAAAAAGGCATGTGCTCTGCACAGGTTGAGCCCTACCTGACTGAGGGAGACAACCTTTCAGGAGATATACTTACTTTTTCACATAGTTTCTTTCCCGTAAGCACTGTTTTGTGGATAGAAAAGAGCTCAGAATAAGCTGTGAATCTACTCTTATTCAGTGAACTGAAACAATAGAGGGCAATATTCTTTGTAGATTCCCGGTGTGATAACAGTACCCACCCTTTTACAACTATGATCACTGATCCGACATTAATCCCAATCCAAACCGTATCTCAGTCTTTACTCCAAACAAGGGAACGAGAAAAGTGATAAATGAGTGAACTTTAACAAACCTGGTGTTTCGCAAGTTTTTTCTGTGAGACTGGGGTCCATCATTGCTGGCAAGGCCTCTGACACTGTTTTCCTACTGTCTCTCTCCCTCCCTGCTGGGGAGCTATGGCCCCTCTGGCGGTTCCTCTGGGAGTCCATGGCTTTCAGCTTGCGGGCGTGTTTGTGGCCCTTGTAGTGAGCCTCCGCCTGGTTCTGCTCACAGAGGACATAAAGAAGCTGTTTGAGTGGAGTGGAGAAAGGATATCTCTAGTATCAGAACTGAAACAGTGACAAGAGATTTGGAAAGTTGAAAGGATTTTGGTAAATGGCTTGGTAAATAATTAGTCCTGATACATTACAGTCACGTCTGGCAGTCCTTTAATCCGCTGACAAGCTTGAGACCCAAAAATGCAATTACTTCTTATGAGTGTAAAAGTTTCTTCAGAGAATTCCTTCTGATTGTGTGTGTGTGTGTGTGTGTGTGTGTGAGTGCTTAGTGTGTGTATTTGGACAGTGATGGTTCATCTATGTAAGAAGTTGGATGCCAGCAGAGACAAGCTGTGTGGTTTACTGCTCTTTCTGGCTGATAGGCTGAGTAAGGCTCAGTGCCATTTATACACACCACTTCCAGAGAGATAAAGGATCAGGGAGCACACCCCCACACACACTAAGGACACACCCCGTCAGAGCCGTCACTGGCCTGACAGAGAGGCCGCCGAAGGCCTGAGCCCGTGGTGTCCGGGATGACTGACTTACGGTGGAATTGAAGCGGAGGTGACAAATGTTGCAGGAGATTATTTGTTTCTTCTTGGGTGGCGCCACCCCAAACGTGTGGTTGATGACCGCCTTCTGGACCGGATCCATCCGTTGCGCACAGAATAACCCAGACTAAACACAAACACAGCCATTACTCACACCACCGGCAGGTTAAGTGCTTTGCAACAGAAAGCATTTCTAACATCACTGCTCCTTGTTATCAGGCAACCAAAATGAAAACTAGGATTACAACCAAAGCATTCGTTTAAAGTTGCCCATTGTGCTGGGTTCATCACAGTGCAACCCTCCTGGACAGTACCAACCCAATTCTGTTTGTCCAATACTGAACCATCACTGGGTTGTTCTCCCAATGTGCTGTGTATATCATTTGGTCTGATACTGATAGGCAAGAAACTAGGACTGCCCCCCAGGACTAAAGTTAAGCCCCACTGTCAAACCGGTGTCAAACCGAAAACAAGTAGTCAACAATGCAGTGTCTGTGAATGGGCTGTTGTTGCTTCCGCCTACACTGCAAACACACATCAAACCCAGCTTCAAAAATATCCATGTCAATTAGGAGTGCTGACCTTTCATAAAATGATTGACCCCCCAAATGACCTTTTCATTTGACAAGCCAAATAGCACATATATGAGTGTCTGAATATGCATGTGCAAGTTAAGGCACCGCTATGGTCAGTAGCACTTTCAAAGCTACAAAGAAAAACCTGTATGATGTGTTTACAATACCAAAAGTGCAATTTTTTTCAACCAAATAGAAAAATGGTTTCAGGATCAGGATCAACTGAACAGGATAAAAAATGTTAGTTTGGTACTCCACAATTACACTGGCAGGATATCATACCAGATAGAGGTTTCTGAAGGAGGTTTCTGCTCTTGGTCAAAAAGTCTTTGTCAATATCAATGACAACTGTGTCCTATATGTTGATTTTGGTTTTGCGAAATGAGCTCACAAAGTTCTTAGATGCAGATATTATTAGCAATTTAGATTGGGTGTTTGTGTGTGTGTGTGTGTGTGTGTATCTACATCAGTGTGTGTGTGTGTATGTGCCTGACCACTCATATGAATGCTTGTGTGTGCACCAAGATTATTATAATTTTGTGATTAGATCTGAAAGCATGTGTACTTGCGTGTGTGTTTTAGACTTAACTACAGTGTATAAAGGGAACAAAAATGTCCCCTAACTGGTTAAATCAGTTGACTAATCAGTTGGCAAAGTTAGAATTCTGATTAGTGTTAACCGGCATTACTGGTTAGGTTCAGGCAGTAGGGGTTATGTGTTTGGGTAAGGGGAAGGTTCAGGGTTAGGTTTAATAAAAGTAGGAAGGCCAATCAACTTTGGTAACCACATTTAGATAGTTGACGCGTGCGCGCGCGCGTGTGTGTGTGCATGTGTGTGTGTGTGTCTTTGACAGGGACAGAGAGCAGCTCACCGTGTTGAAGTTAGGGAAGAGGCTGAGGGGAGAGGAGGAGTTTACACGGAGGGGCAGAAAGTGCTTTAGGTCCAGCTGGGTCTGGAGGGGACGTCCTGGGAGGGACAGGGAAGCCAGGAGGGGGTTGGCCTGGGATAGGCTACCTGTAGAGGACCAACGGAGAATGCATACACTGAAACGTTTCCCAACATGTGCCGTCATTTCCATGCAATGCCCCAGTCTTCCTCCTTTGAGTCATACCATGTGGTGAAACATACCTGCCTGGAATGAAATTGGCACTGATAAATCTGTGCTGAGTACAGTAAGTGTCAACAGGAGGTGGGAACATGCCAGTTTAATAACTTTTACTACCTATCATTGTCTCAGTGTAATCTTGACTACACTTAAATCAACACATTTTTATCCATCAAAGCGCCAAGCTAAACTCTCAACATACCAAGTAAAAAAAAAAAAGGTAGTTCAAAAAGAAGGGCAACATTTAATAAAATTCAGGTTTGGAATACTGTATCACATTTAGTATATCAGGTTTGGAATACTGTATCACATTTAGTATATCAGGTTTGGAATACTGTATCACATTTAGTATATCAGGTTTGGAATACTGTATCACATTTAGTATATCAGGTTTGGAATACTGTATCACATTTAGTATATCAGGTTTGGAATACTGTATCACATTTAATAAATTCAGGTTTGGAATACTGTATCACATTTAGTATATCAGGTTTGGAATACTGTATCACATTTAGTATATCAGGTTTGGAATACTGTATCACATTTAGTATATCAGGTTTGGAATACTGTATCACATTTAGTATATCAGGTTTGGAATACTGTATCACATTTAGTATATCAGGTTTGGAATACTGTATCACATTTAGTATATCAGGTTTGGAATACTGTATCACATTTAGTATATCAGGTTTGGAATACTGTATCACATTTAGTATATCAGGTTTGGAATACTGTATCACATTTAATAAATTCAGGTTTGGAATACTGTATCACATTTAGTATATCAGGTTTGGAATACTGTATCACATTTAGTAAATACAGGTTTGGAATACTGGAACAAACATGAGTAATGGGGAGACGTTCCTGTCCCCATTCAGAAAATTATTTTATTTAAGTGTTAGATTTAAGTCAAACGTTAAAGTCAGGGCTAGGGATAAAGGGTTACATTTAGAGTTAGGAGTTAATAAGGTAATGATTAGTGTAATGGTTAGCATAGGTAAAAATCTGGTAAAGATTTTATTAGGGGAATCAAATTCGATGTCCCCATTTAGATAGCTAAGTAAAATGTGTGTGTGTGGGTGTGTGTGTGTGGGTTGGTGTGTCTGTGTTTGTGTGTGACAAAGCTCCAGCTAGCTGAAACTTTTCACCTCAGACGCTGCATTGTGCCTGTCAGTTGTGATTTTAGCAACATTCTTCCCTCTGTCTTCCTCCATCTCTCTCTTCCTCTCAAATCTCCCCTTACTTCTCTCTTTCACCCTCCCCCACTTATCTCCCTCTCCTCTCACCTTGTTCTAATACAAATCTGAAATTGATCTCATTAATCTTCCAGGCATTAAAGAACAAAAAGTAACCGGGCAGGAAATATCATTTCATGACATTTTGCTCAATAGAAGCAGGGTACGAACATCAACAGGGAGCAGATTTGGGCCCACGCTCTTTTGGAGTCTTTGTTTTCTGCCTTAAATCCCGTTTTGTGACATATCCTTTTCCATCTTTCCATTGTCACTGAATAAATGCTGCATGCATGTCTGTAAGTAAGTGCTGTTTTCACACTACTAGTTATTTATTGAATTGAAGGTAAAACTGTCTCTTTCAAACTGGCTTCTCTTTCACTAGAGAAGGATATATGTTCATGGATGATAAGAGTGTAAATCATTGCAATGATCCTTTTTGTCAGCAGAGATAAAAGCTTATGAGGCAAAGAAATTATGGCGCACTAAACTGGGGGAGAGGCTTAATTGCTATTATTTCAAGGATTATGGGTGACTCAATTTTGCAGTGCATATGAAAGAGACAAATCTGGGTTTTTCTTTGTTTCTTTTGAAGAGGAACAGAAAAGAATGTCTTCGACTGCAGAGAATTACAGTGACAGCACCTCAGAAGAATGTTTTCATAGATGGCGCTGTCCTTCCGCATCCACCATAGTGTAAATCTGGATATAATTTATTTTGTCTTTGCAAATGTCTAAAACTGTCACTAAAACCATTACCCAATGAACCATAGAAGACAAACATGTTTCCTTAGACATAGTTCAGAAAATTTGCCCAGCCATATTTAAAAAATAGTAACTCAGGGATGCCCATGTGAAAATAAAATTATATACAGTACCTAATGTAAAATAGTAACTCAGGGATGCCCACGTGAAAATAAAATAATATACAGTACCTAATGTAAAATAGTAACTCAGTAATGCCCATGTGAAAATAAAAGAATACACAGTACCTAATGTAAAATACTAACTCAGTAATGCCCATGAGAAAATAAAATAATATACAGTATCTAATGTAAAATAGTAACTCAGGGATTCCCATGTAAAAAAATAAAATAATATACAGTACCTAATGTAAAATAGTAACTCAGGGATGCCCACGTGAAAATAAAATAATATACAGTAACTAATGTAAAATAGTAACTCAGGGATGCCCACGTGAAAATAAAATAATATACAGTATCTAATGTAAAATAGTAACTCAGGGATGCCCACGTGAAAATAAAAGAATATACAGTACCTAATGTTAATTAAACTGGATCAATATTTTAAGTCTAATATATTCTAAATTGGGATGGTCCTAATACATTTTGAAAAACCTATGTATTTAATATACTTAAATGCTCATACAAGAATAATGAAATTTACATTAAATTAATATCAAATTGTTCCTCTTACTATTTTAGATCATTTCAGGAATGTTTTATTGTATTTTGTATATTTGAATATATTTGGCTTTTTTGTGATAAAAATATCTAGCACTAATTCAATGTTTTGCAGTGTTTCATATTAGAAGCAAAGGTTTACTTCTCCATTGCCACCAGGTGCCTCCTCCGATTATCTCAGCAGAATCCATGTCTTGTGACACTATTAACTGAAATAATTCATATTACAATGAAATTTTTTTACATTATGTCCCTTTGATGTTTTTGTATGTTTTCAGTTAGTATTTGCATTCAGCCTCTGTTGTTCATTCTTTAAGCTTGTCCTCAACTGAACTACAAGCTGTGTGAACGGGGTTATACGCCTTTCCACTGCTCTCTTCCGTTGAACCATAAAGCAAAAAAAATCCACTGTCTCGTTTGGCTTTGTTTTCAAGCAATGTGTGCCGAAGATGTGGAAGTCAGACACTCTCACCACCTGGGAGGACATCTTGCCCCAGGTGCCCCATTGTTTGTCTGAATGTTGTTTTTCCTTATTGTGACACATTATATAGCCACTCGAAAAGCTTTAACAGTAGAAAGCCGGTTATATATAGTCATGTTTTCGTTTGAACAAATGACGCAGAATTATGGCTCGCAAATGACACAAATAAATTGGAACGACTTTAGAGGGAGGATTATGTAAACAAAGAATCAGTCGCTCCTCAACCGTGGCCACTGCAGAACATACAGTACGGCTGAATTATGAGCATTTTAAAGCCTGATTTCTTCCAGTCCATCACATTAATTTGAGGGACATATTTATTACAAAGTATTTTTATAGTCATGGAAGGAGAGCAGTCACTGTCCTGACCTTATTATGCAATGATGATGATGCCATTCATGGCAAGTAGACTAGGATGACAGGCTGAACAGCCCATTCGTGTTTGGCTGAGAAAGAGGAGTTCATTTCCTACAGACAAACCATGGACACCTACAGTGGAGCTAAAGGAGACAGTGAGGGGGGAGGAGCAGTACAGCTTAAAACACCCCTTGCACCATGTGGTCCACAATAAACCACATGCACGCGCACACGTACACCAAAACACCCATTCCCACATAACAATGTACTGACAAATACGTGCACAAAAAAACACCCACACACCCACACACACACACACGTGCAACCAAAAGGCTTAGTGTGAAAGTCTTCCTGCAGGGCAAACAACATCCAGCAGAGTTCAAGACTCCCAAGGTCATCTGTCCTATTTTAATTTATTGCGCCCGAAGTCGACTTTCACACTGGCTTTCTAAAAATGACAAGGAACTGGTCAAGGTTAAATTCACTGCTTGTGCCCCCATTTAACCAACAGGGTACCCAGTGAAAGCATGTCTACTTTTGTTATGTAGGTTTAAAGGGGACACAGCACATCCAACTGGGCAATTCCCATT
This sequence comes from Esox lucius, assembly GCF_011004845.1. NCBI lineage: Eukaryota > Metazoa > Chordata > Actinopteri > Esociformes > Esocidae > Esox > Esox lucius. Next base: position 29,194,702 of record NC_047573.1, on the reverse strand, counting down.
TCTTTCTAAGGGTGCCAAATCGATAACACTTACTTTTGAAGTGGAGAATCTCTTCCTGACATTTGTTTTTCTTGATGAGATCGATAATACGTCATGTGACAGATGTCATCATTAGGTTGTCGTCTGGTCAAATAACCGGATACCAACCAAATAAAAATAACCTTTTCTGGTTGCAAAAACCAATGTAACCGTAACATATACAACCAGTAAACAGCCTGACCATGATCTCATGAAATAGGTCACAATGTCATCCTTGTAACCAGGTCTGTAACCAGGGTTCACGTGTACATTGCCTAGCTATTCATTTACCCCATGGCTAGAATGTCAGAATTGCCTTCAAATTTGCCACATGAAATGTTGCTGATCTACAATTAATCTGCAGTATCAATAGTTAGTGTGACCTCTGTGATATACTTAGCATTGTGCGCTAATAGCATTTCAGTGATCAGCTCTAAGATCTTTTGTCCTTGCTTAGGAAGAACCATGGCTTTTGTTTGTCGACGGTAACAACACTATATAGGTAACTGATGTTTTGTGTGTTCACTGGTTTGTTCCCAATGTGGGGCAGTTGGACAGTAGAGAAAGGAAAGCTTTTATGCCAGGCACATTAACCGTCGATTATACAGTCCAGCCAGTGAACATACAGTCCAGTCAGTGAACATTCGTCAGCACAGGCCCAAATACATTGGGTACCCATTCCACATTACAGTGATGCTAGCTCTTTGTCAACAACATGACAAATTAGGCCATTGCATGGTAATTAGGCCATTGCATGGTAAGAGGCCCAATGGCAAATGTCCATGTCTTCTACTTTGAACAAAGCAGTTAAGTCATGCCTGTATAACTTAGTCAAGCGATTTACTGGGGAACAGGGAAAGTATTTGTAATACTATTTGTAGTACCACCACCGGCCCAAAGACCAGTATGGGGATGCAAATAGTGAGCTACTTTGCTATCTTGACATAAACATGTCAAAAATATTTACGTTTTACCCACCAGAAAACGAGATGTGTGGTCAATAACTGGTAACATGGCACCTGTGGGCCAGTATGACATTCTGAAAGTAGCCACCTAAACTATTAGATGCCAGAGCGAGAAGAAAATGGCTATTTAGCTAAATTAGATAGCTTAAATGGACGTGATTAATATTTGATCTTAAAAAAAGGTTTAACATGTTAAATAATCACAATTTGTACCATCTCCACCAAATAGCAGACATGGAAAACAGAAGACTGTCTTCTTTTGTATGCTAACCGTTGGCCACTTTTTCTTCAAAAACCCCTCCACGTTAAACCCGTGGTTAATTTTACCAGCAGTGATGACAATATCCTGTGGCTGATGGGCACCAAGTCACTTTACTTCAAGTTTCTCCTCCAAATCAAGGGTTTCAAACCGGTGCTCGACTATGAAATCCACTTTATTAATTTTCTCAAATTATCTGGCGTGAAGCTAACAAGCTATCTAAGACAATCTACCCTCCTCGCTCTTCTTGCCGACTAATGTTGGCGCCAGACAGACAGCCAATCAGGTCTGAAATACGAAATGACGCTCTACTTGGCATCAAATTCGTGTGATCAACATTGATCACACTAACAATCTGAGCATGTATTCTGAGCAATATTTTCACACGTACAATGTACATTGCATTGTGAGAGAGGGGCTAGCCCCACATTCACGCTTAGCCTATGGCCTACTACTGTGAACTCGAATCGGCAGAACGCATTCTGAAGCAGCAAGGCAGGGACCAATGAACATGACAGAAAATCCTAACACAAATTATATGCAATTTAGGAAGCTATATTCATAGATAATAAATTATAGAAAATAATCTTTGAGAAAAGAAAATAACTCTGTTGCAGTTGTTTCTGTTGACAACAGGTGGGGCTGTGCCCCACTTGCCCCTAATGACCAGTCAACCCTGATAATATTGCATTTACTACCTTTATTCTGAAGAAATACTGTGTGCATGCGTGTATTTCGGTCACAAACAGCATTGGTGCCTGGCTGCAAAAATATGTTATATGTCTTCTGTGGAGTATGAAAGGTGGGATCAGTACCTTAGCCGCTTCATAGGAGGCTGGGCTTAGGCAACAGTTAGCAAGGCAGCACGTTTACTGTAGGTAAGGCATCCAGCTGTTATGAAGACAATCAGAAAGCTAACTTCAATCCATTTGCATAGCAACTGAAAAAATAAGAATTGCATGGTGATAGGGATGTTAAACACAATGATATCAGAGTTTATTTCATTCATGAATACAGAGAGGAAACTACTGTACAGATCCTTTCCACAAATCCTGTTACCATTTCCTAATGAATGAATGAACTCAGCCTAGCTGAGCTATAGGACTTTCTGAATGCAAGGACCTCTGAATACCCCCTAAAAATAAGCTAGCACCATCTGCACCCATTCAGATAAGGCTGGGCCAATCACTCTATTGAATGGCACTCGGCGGATGTGCCAACAAACATATTTCATGTCCGTTAGTGTCATTCTCCGTCCCATCAGCTTCCCAATTAGAGCAATTCAGAGACAGTCTTAACAAGACTGTAAGAGTAGCAAGCAAAGAGGCTTGAAGTGTCCCTTTAAAATAGCATTGGAAAAATAAAACACAGGACCCTGTTATGTCAGTCTTTGCTTTGAGACTCATAATCCAGCTGTTACAAGAGGACGTCACCAAGGTCTGGTCGTTTTGTATTATCAACCTAATCACTGCTTTTATATTCAGCAATGTGTACTTAATATTAGGTTGTATGTGCATATTATATCTAAATCACCTTTAAATGGAAACAGCAAACATTTTAAAAAGTGATTTATCTCATTAGCCTAGCGCCTGTGCATATTTGAATCTGGTTGTGTGAGTCTTACTTCATATTGCCATAATGGATAAACGTAACACTTGCTGGCCACGTTTATGGGCATCAGTCTTCCTGAATATTTTAGCAGGTTTTGAAGCTTCTGGATGTTTGCTGTTACACTTCAGTCCATACTGTGGCATGTCAGATTATCAGTCAAGTCCATAGTGTTTGGACAGATATCAGCGTGTGACTCCTTACTGCTGACTAAGTGTTGTGTCCTTAATATGTCATGTGGATAATGTGCTATTTGGGGCAGTGAGAGACCAAGGACAGTATTTGAAAAGCTTTAGTAGAAGCAGCTCCAATCCATCCCACTACAGATTTCTAAATGATCTACCCCTTTTCCACATTTTATTTACAATATTGAAATCAAAAAGGATTTAATATATTTTAGCACACATTTCTAAAAACATGTCAATGATTTGTCATTGTGGGGTATCGTGTGACATTCCTGCTCCTTCAAAACTTGCGACTATCTGTGTCATTGTGCTGTGTGATGGAACTGCACATTTTAGTCCTCGTCCTCCAAAACAATACCTGGAGGTCACTAAACATCGCATACCACTGAACACAAGCCATGTACACAGTATGACAACTATACATGACCATAACAGTCTTAATATACCTGCACATCTCTGATTGTATTGAATTACACATTAGCATTTACATTTCACATGTACTGTACAAACAGTCCATTGATGGACTGTTCCAAAAATATAACTTCACATAGTGAACATACTATATATCATGTTTGACAAATCAAGGAATAAGCGCAGCTAGTTCAGCCAGGGAACATGATTGGGAGTTGTCTCAGCGATGCATTGGCTGAGGTCCGGATTGCTCCTACCACAGTCCTAAGATTCCTAATCTAATGTGGCAGTCTATTGAAGTCAGTCAGGGAGCTCACTCCGTCTGCTCCTCGGCTGGTCGCCTTAGCATGCAGTTGCTAAACCCACCCACCTCCCCAGCCTCCAGCTGTTGGTTGTGTTCCATTCTGCGTACCCTGCTTATTGCCATCGGTATTGCAATTCTAATATTACAGTGTTAATGTTATTACTAGTATTGAATGCACCATCATGTGATGGCAGGGAGTGACTCCCAAGAAATAGAACCTAACGCCAAGACATTGTAAGTGTATTGTTTCTTTAAATATGGTCAAACAAAGTGGTGTTTCCTGTCTGAACACTGGATTCAGTGAAGCAATTCTCAGTTAATAGTTTCTGTGTTCTGTAGCCTTATTGGTTATTGTGTGTAGATTGATAAATCATCAAAAATGAAGTTTAAAACACAACATCATTTTAAGACATCAGATTTATGCATACTGGAGTTGAAAAGCTATTCAGAGGGTAGAAATAGCTCTAGCTTGTGCAAATCCTACAGAATCTGATGCATGATTTTAGACGCTCATACGAATAGGGATTAGTAAAAATTGGAAGCACAGTAACTGGTTTGTGCTTACAAGAAATCTATAGTACACTGCCCTCTGGCCGGGACAGGTGAAATACCAGTTTACCACTGGGTACTGCTGGATTGTTATTTCCACAAACATGATTTGTTTCCAGTTCTTCAAGTTCACTAGGGAATGTATCATCATATTAAGTAGAAGCGAGATCAGGAGGGCACTGTTTACATATTCAATAGACTAGTGTAGCCTCAGGGACCTTCTTAACCTTCAGACCGAAGAGCAATGTTATCCTCGATCCAAGTTATGCTTGATTGGTTCATGTATGATTGCCAACTGAGATTAACTAGAGATTAACTCTCCAATTAGCTATGTCCACATCTAGACATTGGGAGTAGCCAGGCATATCTCAAAGGCGACCATGTGAGACAACTACTGTAAATATAGACTCATCTCAACATTAGAAAACTATGGAGGTCTCAAAACATTGAAATGAGAAAAACAAGTACGTTTAGTATGTTTTTAGGCTATTGCGATGTCAGTGAAATATTAAACCAAGTAGGTAAAACAGAATTTGCTAAAATATTGAATATGTTTATGATGTGTATTTTCCACAAGTAAAGTCTACCTGAAGCATAATCTTGACAAGATGACAGAAGAGGCAGAAGGAAATGAGGCAGGATTCGTCTCATCACTGAAGCCATAGAAATCACAAGGTACAGGGAAGCTACTGTAAATGTGTACCTGTTCACCAGACACGGGTGAATGGCTTCATTCCTTTGCACACTGAAAGGTGCACTGTGCAGAATCCCGTCTCTAAAATGTTTACAAGACTGAGTTTCAAACAATGACACATCTTGTTTCCTCCTCCCCTTTCCTTACCAAGAGACTGGAATAGTATTAGCTGGTCCAGCGTGGTTTGGGGTGGGGGCATAGTACACATAAGTGTCTAAAGTGAGCATGAGGACACTACAAGTCGATGCACACTCATAGATGGACCAGCAAGAAATTTGAAATAGGGAATACCTCATTCACTCAAAACAATTTTGTAGATTGTAGATTTTTTGTTTTCTATTCATTAACTTAAAACATGAACTGCTTATGCCTTCTGGTCATTTGTTCATGTAATACAGTAAAAATCTAACATGTGGACCTTTTAAAGAAGCTGTCATCCAACTGATAGAGAGATCTGCCTGCCTCAAACGCTTGTGAGAGACTTTTTAGATGTGCTGGATGGTTTTTGACTGAAAGGCAGGCCGGGATGGGCTTAATTCTCTTTGGAAAAAGCTCCAGTTTATAGTGAACAGCAGAAAGTGGTAAAGACAGTGTACCAAGAAGAGAACAGGTAGAGTGTAATTAAGAGGAAAGAGAAAAGATATTCTGATATTCTAATATAAATTAGGTGTTTACAGGGGTGTTTAAATGCCAATGTACGAATACACAGAAAGTGGAGAGCAGTACTCATTGACAACTATCTAAGGCCTCCTTTGTTACTCAACAATATAAAATAGTTCCCAGAATAAATGAAACATTTCTTGGTTGGAATGTAGTGTCAACATCTACAGTCAGTCTGGAATCATTCAAAATGCAAGCTGGGACTAGATGAAATCCTAAGCCAAATGCATTTTATTATCCTAATAACATAATCACTTAAAGATTTAGTTATTTAGGGCTACTGTGTCAACACCAACATTTCCCATGTGGGTACTTCCTGTATCCTTTTTTCCAAGAGAGTTGCCTGGGTGGGAGGTTTGAAGCTTGTCATTTATAGGGGCCAGCGATGATTTAGCATTAGATTTTGTTGTGGCTACCATCTTGAGGACCATGCATTCTGGCACAAGTAGTCTGGTCACAAAGATGGCAAGTAACGATCGGCCATCTATCTAACATCTATGACATCTTGACAAGATTACTCAGCTTCAATCAGTTTTATACAGTGGACAATGGGTTGGGCTACGATGCTGTGTTACGTTACTCGAACCTCAAAAAACAGCCCCCTTCACTTCACATTTTAAAAATGTATTGCATTTTTATGCTATCAAACCACACACTATACGGAATGATGAAAAAGCAGAAGACAAAAAATGCTTTAGAAACTTGAAATTTAAAGAAATATCTCATGTACATAAGAATTCAGAAGAAGAGGCGCCATTCCAACATTGTCTTGTTTGCACCAATCAAGTTCTAGAGACATCTCAAGTATGATCAAAGGACACAGGACGTCATCTGAGCTCAATATGGAGTGTCATGGCAAAGGGTCTGAATACTTACGTACATGAGATATTTCAGTTTTACATTTTCAATGAATTGGCACACATTTCTAGATTATGGCACAAAAATGTATCCATTACTAATTGGTGATGACACAACAAAATACGGACAGAGTGAAGGGGTCTGAATACTTTCCAAAGGCAGTGTAGGTGAACAACGTGGATTCATAAGTATTGAACGTACAAATGGTAGACCTGGATGCAGCAACGTCATGGTTAAGTAAGTTGTTTGTATTTCAGCTGGCAATGAGACCGCACCATCACAATTTGGCAATATATCTTGATCTCATCTTGAAACAGACCTCTGTAACTGGTTACAGCAGTGACCGGGTCGCGAGATGCAGGCGCGTTAAGTTCTGACCTATTCTCAACCAAGACAAACATTCTCAACCAGAAATCCAAACGTTAAGCCTTCAGCGAACTACAGTCTACCATGGGTTTTTCTACTAGCAGCAGAGCCACTGATGGCAACCCCGGGTTTGGAGCAGAACATATGCAAGTCCCAGGGGGTTCATCAGAAATACCAGACGGTACGCCAGCTCCCAACGACGTTATCAGACAGGCTAATCAAGCCCATGCTGTCACCGCACCACAGTGACTGATGCTTGTTGTCACTCAGCAATGTGACGCAGTGAGGGAGCATGCTGAGGGCACGCAAGATAATTAAATGTACCATTTATGGGTTGAGCACTGTGGGCAGCAGACCTGCCACCAGAACTGAAACAGAATTGAGGACGGAAGATGTTTAGAAATGGGGGAAGACATATTAAATGGTGACTACGCTACAGTGTGTTCTGCCGCTGCAATCATTACTGCTGCTATAATTTCCATTAACTTGATCAACAACAACACAGCATATCATTGTCTAACTTTTGTCGAACGTAAAAATTGTCAGGGGTCTCCAATGAAAAAACTGTTTTTATCAATGCACGGCCAGTGTAGACAAATATGTTTTTTCAGGTTTAGTCCACTCCAATCATCCCTGATTTGGCCCACACAAAGTTACTCATTGTTTCCGATTTAGAGCAGGTTAAAACAAACGCCATCTAGGCACACATTTGGTTGGGTTTGTAGAACCCAGAGCTCATTAGAATACCCAATGTCTTTGCAAGTGTTCCTTTAAAAACATACATTTACTTTTTTTGTAATTTAGCAGATCATTTTTTTAGGGCAATTCACAGGAAGAGTAATGTAGATGGGACTGAAATTTGGATGGAGTGAAATTTGGTTCCTAAAGTAGAAAATACGTCTGTATGTGTCTTCTCAACACCACACTTGCGACATAGCTATTGTTTGTTTGCATTTTTTGTAGCAGAAACAGAAATTATATTAAAGGGATAGGAAAACCTAAAATCATATTTGGGTGAATTTCCCAAACGTGATTTCATGTCTGAAGCCCCATGGTGTATTATTTCCTGACTCCTGTCTGAGCCTAGATTTACCTAGAATTACATTTGTCCAAATACATGAACTGAAATCACACAACCACAGGTAAAGGGAATAGCATCCAAACATGAATTTAGGTCAAACTATCCCTTTATTCACATGAGGGAACCATATCATAATCCCAACCATGTGTCTTATAATTGACTGTAATAATTGGGGCAGAGAGCTTGAAACACAGCACTGTTTCATCAGTCAACACTTTGACAAAGACAAGGGTTGCAGCCTAAATTGGATATTTTCTTCTCAAAGTAGTGCATTAAATAGGGAATAAGGGTGCCATTTGGAGAACATCCGTCAATTTCTCCAATGAAGACTGTCAGCAGGCCAAGCGCAAAGTGATACTGGCAGGAGAATAAAAACAGCTGCAGCATCGCCAGAAGGCAACTGCAGAGCTATCTCCTTGAAACCGCCTGCCTTTGATCTCCCTAATCTGCTGCTTAAAGAAAAAAGTAGCGTGGGTATCGGGGCATTTTCACCATGAAGTATTGCTGGTATGGCAGCCAATGTGCATTGCTAGCTTATACTATTACATTTCTATTTACATACACATCTGAGAAGGGACATCAGAAAAAGAAAGATGACCTTTGAGACTGGAGATTTGAAATTCAAATTCTTTGGCAAGAAAATAAATTAGTTTTACTCAGCGGGTAGAATTAAAGATCAGCTAATCTGAATCACAGAGTTTGCACGGCACAAGAAAACCCATAAATGGAACAATGTGAGCAGCAAAATAGTGGTTCTAATAATAGTTAACAAAATCTGAAGAAACCCAAGCACTGATTAGTCACTTCTTCTCAAGCAGTCAATGTGGAAAAACAGTTATGTCTGTCACAGGAATCCAACCAGCTATGAATGTTATTATAGTAGGCTAACAATGTTGAGCCTAAGAACGCAACAACATTCATAAAGTGCTTGGACAGACTATCAAGCAACCTAAGAGTTTAGCAACCACAAGTCAACACTTCTCCAAGACCTCCAATTAATAAATATTCCTTACCTAGAAGCATGGTGCAAGCGACTCCAAGCTACTCCTATCCTCTTTGAAACAGTGTCTTCCTCTGGAATTAAGCTACAGATTTCTGGCAAACATTACCACTATGTTCTCTAATGTTCTCCAAAAGAAGCCTTCAAAAAGGAGCTGCCTCTTTTCTCTCTCTTTCTTTTTTCTTCTCTGTCTCTCTCTCACTACTCTCTCTCTCTCCAACCCCTCTCCTTTCCTCCGTGCTGTGTTAATCTTTTGTCAGTCAATGACACATCGCTCTTCTAATCCAATCAGCCATAGCTCACAGCAATAATACACAATTAAAAGCGTCATGCTCTTCTGATCATGGTGTCAGAGAGAGAAAGAAAGTGGGGGATATATACATGGCCGGAATGGGGGGAGAAAGACAAGACAGTGAGAAACAGACAAGTGTGAGAGGACAAGAGAGAAAGTGGGAGAACTGAGAGTGGGAGGGGGGAGAAAGAGAGTAGCAGAGACAAAGGGGGACCGACAGTGAGTGAAAGACAGAGATACAGAGAGCGAAAGGGACAGATACAAAGAGGCAGAGAAAGGCGGTCAGGTAGAGAGAGAAATGCAGATGAGTTGGCCAGCATCAGCTGTTTCTTTTTTTACCCCCCCCTCCACATACTTCTTCCACCCTCTACCTCCTGCCTCCACCCTCTACCTCCTGCCTCCACCCTCTTCCACCCTCTACCTCCTGCCTCCACCCTCTTCCACCCTCTACCTCCTGCCTCCACCCTCTACCTCCTGCCTCCACCCTCTTCCACCCTCTACCTCCTGCCTCCACCCTCTACCTCCTGCCTCCACCCTCTTCCACCCTCTACATCCTGCCTCCACCCTCTACCTCCTGCCTCCACCCTCTTCCACCCTCTACCTCCTGCCTCCACCCTCTACCTCCTGCCTCCACCCTCTACCTCCTGCCTCCACCCTCTTCCACCCTCTACCTCCTGCCTCCACCCTCTACCTCCTGCCTCCACCGTCTTCCACCCTCTACCTCCTGCCTCCACCCTCTACCTCCTGCCTCCACTGTCTTCCACCCTCTACCTCCTGCCTCCACCCTCTTCCACCCTCTACCTCCTGCCTCCACCCTCTACCTCCTGCCTCCACCCTCTACCTCCTGCCTTCCCACTGCTCTCACCTCTATTCTGTTCTCCTTTCAGTCTTCACACCTGCACATCCCGACCAGACAGCACAATCATCAGAGTAAATGGTTATTTGAGCTTTTTAATGAAAATAATGCATCTGCCCTGTCTCCACCATCAAATGACAAACTCAGCACAGTAGCACAACATTTTACTGTGAATTTTTTTACTCCAACATTTTTGGAATGTAAGCTGCTTCGCATAACCTCGTGTGCAATGAAGATATGCACACGCAATGCAGTACACGATTATTTAGGAGTAGACAAAAATGTACCATTGATTGTCAATACACAAAAGCCTCCAGTATGCCTGGAATATTGTCAATAGTTGTTTGTTAAGCCCAATTCACAAATGGAATTGGCATTCTGGCAGGTGAATGTGATTCTGTATCATACAAAGTCCACTTTCTGTTACAATGGAATTAATCAAACCTGTTCAATTAAGTCATAATTTATACCGTATATCATACATTGTCTACATATGCTAAATTTAACTGCCTTTAGATATAACCTAATACACCTTGATTGGGTATGAAGTTGACAGGCTCACATGCAATAAACTATGGCAATCCATATAGGAATACAGTGGGGAGAACAAGTATTTGATACACTGCCGATTTTGCAGGTTTTCCCATTTACAAAGTATGTAGAGGTCTGTAATTTTTATCATAGGTACACTTCAACTGTGAGTGACGGAATCAAAAACCCATAAAATCACATTGTATGATTTTTTTGTAATTAATTTGCATTTTATTGCATGACATAAGTATTTGATACATCAGAAAAGCAGAACTTAATATTTGGTACAGAAACCTTTGTTTGCAATTACAGAGATCAAACATTTCCTGTAGTTCTTGACCAGGTTTGCACACACTGCAGCAGGGATTTTGCCCCACTCCTCCATACAGACCTTCTCCAGATCCTTCAGGTTTCGGGACTGTCGCTGGGCAATACGGACTTTCAGCTCCCTCCAAAGATTTTCTCTTGGGTTCAGGTCTGGAGACTGGCTAGGCCACGTCAGGACCTTGAGATGCTTCTTATGGAGCCACTCCTTAGTTGCCCTGGCTGTGATTCAGGTCGTTGTGATGCTGGAAGACCCAGCCATGACCCATCTTCAATGCTCTTACTGAGGGAAGGAGGTTGTTGGCCAAGATCTCGCAATACATGGCCCCATCCATCCTCCCCTCAAAACGGTGCAGTCGTCCTGTCCCCTTTGCAGAAAAACATCCCCAAAGAATGATGTTTCCACCTTCATGCTTCACGGTTGGGATGGTGTTCTTGGGGTTGTACTCATCCTTCTTCCTCCAAACACGGCGAGTGGAGTTTAGACCAAAAAGCTCTATTTTTGTCTCATCAGACCACATGACCTTCTCCCATTCCTCCTGCAGTCTGTGTGATTAAGGTTGGAGTCAGTTTGATTAAGTGTGTGGACAGGTGTCTTTTATACAGGTAACGAGTTCAAACAGGTGCAATTAATACAGGTAATGAGTGGAGAACAGGAGGGCTTCTTAAAGAAAAACTAACAGGTCTGTGAGAGCCGGAATTCTTACTGGTTGGTAGGTGATCAAATACTTATGTCATGCATGGTTTATCCACCATGTGAGGGACGTTATAGACAGGAGATCCACAAGCGGCCCACTAATGGTGGGAATGATATACAGGCTTAAAAGCCTTACAAATCTAACAATTAAACCTTGAAAAAGAGCTTTGGGTCACACACATTTAAAATCTGCTCCTTTTTCATACGCTCTTGAAGGCGTCCAACCAGACGGTGCCAGACCAAGGGACTCCAGGGAGCATGTGCCACTGCAGCATGGATTCAAATGTCCAGCTGCCCTTCAAGAAACAAGATCCCTAAATATAGTGGCCAATATTTCCTCTGCTCACAGCGATTAGGTGGCATGTACAGCAGATCCATCTTACCCAGCCACCTTGGAAGGCGTGTCCTTGCCACATGAGACCACTCCCACCGGAGACGGACGGACTGGCTGGCTGGGACGTGAGTGTGTGCCGTGTGCGTTGTGTCCCGTCAATCTCTCGCCGGCTCTCTTTCAGTCGATCTCGCCGTTGTTCGTGTCACCACCGTCCCCTCGCCGGTACAGGCAAAGCCCCCGCCGTAGGGTCGGTTTTGGCCCCTACACAACGCATCCTGATAAGACTAGCGTTTCACGCCGTTATCGTTCCATGCATTATCGACATATCAAATGAAGCTGAATTATTCCCGCTATCGCCCTGAGCCCGGTCAACCCCGGAGCGCAAGCACAAATGTCAGCGAGCGCCGAGGAGGACTCAGCCGGTGTGTGTATGTGTGTGTTTGGTAGCGCGTGTTTGTGGATTCAGCGTTGTGCGTTCTACTCCGACTCCCTGTCGACCTGAATAACGGCGGCTGGGGAGGCCGACGCTGACACAAACTGACGCATACTGACAGTTACGCGCTTAATTCCAAGCTTCTGGATTCAAATGAATCTGCGAAGTCGCCCCAGAGCAAAGCTGCGCTCCCAGGACTGGGCCGCGCAGCGGGGAACGTGTCTGGGTCAGATGATGTAAACCAGTGTGTGTGTGTGTGTGTGTGTGTGTGTGTGTGTGTGTGTGTGTGTGTGTGTGTGTGTGTGTGTGTGTGTGTGTGTGTGTGCACGCGCCGCCGTGTGTGTACAGTATGTGTTCCAAAACCAATGTATGGATGTCGGGAGCAGTCGAGGTCAACCGGGGCAGCCGTGTGGACAAGAACATTGGCTAGGTAAATATCCACGGTAAAAGGCCAGATGGAAAGAGAATGGAGAGACAGAAATAGAGAGACTGAGAGCAGCCATTTGTGCATAATGCGTGCCTACAGTCAGCCACACACATTGGGACTGGGTCACACACAAACACTGATAGTCTGACCTACACACAGTTTCCTTATTCTCTATCTCACGTACACAACCGAAACCTTCCCTTCACTCTATAGGGCCCAGGCCTTCAACTGTGAAGAAGGGCTTCGTATGACAGCGCCACAAGAGAGCTCATCAAAATGGCTGCCACTCTCTATTCTCTACTGTGAAATGAGGCCAGACCACATAAACTCCAGCTGATAGCTGTCCTATTTCACAGCCCAGCGTCATTTCCATGACACGCAACTGTGTGTGTGTGTATATGTGTGTGCCTTTGTGTGTACTGCAGTGGTGAAAGGTGGAGAAATAACTTGAGTCTTTACGCTCTTACTTTGTTTTTTAAGGAACTCTGGAGGAGAAAACCCATTGCTCTATTTCTAGTTCTAAAGCAGAATGACACATTGTTTGTCCTCCTGGCACATTTATATTAGTCTGTTTTTATTCCAAATTGAAACTAAGGCAAAGACAAATAAATTCCTAATGTTTTGTTATTGGGTTACTTTGCTACTTTATGTAGCAAACTCACAATCCAGCTGGTAACCTGACATTTATATGTTGATGTACTTTTAAAGTGTACCCTTATTGGGTTTTACAGCCTTGAAATAACATCTCTTAATAATGTATTTGTGCAACAGAAATGTCAACAACACTCAAGAGTACAACAAATGAAATACAATGTAGTCTAATTTTGTGGTTTTAATGGATCTCATTATTCTAATACATGGGATATGGAGAACATTTAGCTTTTTATTGATCTACCACCCCCCCAGTGAAGTATGATCACATTTTGTGGTCCTCCCTATTTTTACCTATGTTTTGAAAAGAACTTAGCAGAACTTCTAAATTCTCAATTGTGACATCATACCAGGACATATCTTCACCCATCATAAACCAGGGATAATCATACACAGTAATGTCCATACTGTAAGTATTTGGACAGGGACACAAGTTTTGTTGTCTTGGCACTGTCCTCCAGAATATTAGAATTTAAATAAAACAATGACAAAAATGAGAAGTTAGAAGTTAGAAGAGCACACTGCCAGATTTAATTTGAGTGTATTTACATCCATAAACCTTGAGCAATGTAGGAATTACAACCATATTTCTAAATAGCCTCCCCACCCAAAATAAATTGGACAAAATAACAATCTAAAATAAGTCGTCACATTTAGTACTTGGTTGCAAATCCTTTGTATTTGAGCTTTCTATGGTCATCTCTGTAGAGTTCGTCCTTGGTATTCAGTGCTTTTTTTGTTCATGTTTATATATACCAAAGAGTTGATTTTAGCATGACTAGTGTTCTGGCTATGTCTTTACTCGATTCATGAAAGATTTGTCTGCATGATGACTAGTTTAACTTGTATTGACACTTTGGTCCTTGTGCAGTCAAAGAGCAGCAGCTCCAAATGCAAAAACAAAGCCTGGAATCAAAGCTGGTAGCCGTGGGAAGGTATTGTAATCAGGCGGTCCTGATATTGGTTGAGCATGTGACAGTATACGCCAGGTAACAAACCAACGGGCGATGCATGCGCAGTATTCGATGCTGCTTGAAAGTATGTGTAGTGAGAGGGTAGTGAAAGCACATCAGTCTGGGGAAGCCTAGACATTCACCTCAAAAAGAGATGAGTTTCATCTGTCCACTGTGAGGCTAATTATTTACAGAGAGCATTACACATAACTGCATAGAAGCGGTCACCCATCCAAAAAATCCCAAAGAGCATCCCAAAATAATAAATCAAGTACAAAGATAACATCTGGAGATTTGCAGACCTCCCTTGTTACATCTCAGGGTATTGTGCATGCTTCACCAATAAGAACACTGAATTGAAATGGCATTCTTGCAAGGGTTGCTAGTCAGAAGCCTCTGCTGTCAAAAAAATAACCAAATTGCCTGTATTTACTTTGCCAGAGACCACCTGGACAAACCTGAGGGTTTCTGGACAATTTTAGTCTCAAAACCGCTATGTTTGGCAAAAACCCAACACTGCCCACCACCAAAAAATGTATCCCAGCAGTCAAGCATGGTGGTGGGAATGGAAAGATCTGGGTCTGTTTTTCATCCTCTGGACCTTGTCGACAGCACATCATTAAGGGAACCATGAATTCTGAGGTATACCAGGAGATTAGGTCATCAGGCCATCAGTCATGGAGGGAAAACTTGGCCAAAAATGGTCTTCCAACCAAAGCATATAAGCCAATCTACCAAACAGCGGCTCAGGAGAAAGAAGATTTTGTGTTTTGGAGTCCTGACCTTAATCATTGTTATTCTGTCAATTAGGTGAAATATAGAAAGAAAAAGCCACATGTATAAAAACATTTTGAGTCAGCCTATGGTAGGCAACCATGTCGTTTGTTTAGCTTTATATGCCAACATTCTGAGGACATTTAAAATCCTATTGTTTCATCAATTTTAAATATGTTTTAAACAACGAACAATGATCAGAGATTTGCATTTCAAGAGCTGTGTTTTTTTGTGCATGTACATTGGTTAAAAAAAAACTGTGCTAAACATAAATAACATATTGTTCGATACGAATCCAATTTGTTTATTTAAAATATATAATATTCAAACAACCTTTTGGTCAGTGGTAAAATCCTCTAAAGGCTAGGCTATCTGTATCTCAAAATCAATATTTTGAGGCAGTCATCTCAATGCAGGTTGCAGAAAGTGTTTAAATTGTTGGAAAGCTTAACTCTGTTTGCATTCCAATAGGAAATACACATTACTTCCTATGTTAGCAGAGGCGTTTTTTCAAAACAACTGCAATATAGTTGATTAAACGTATAACTGTAGGGCAACCACCTACAATTGGATTGTAAATGTGCTCAACCTGTGCATACTCAGAATCCTATTACAGCTGGTTGTCTTAAAATTGTATGTTGAATCCACATAGTTAATTTTTTTTTACAGTGCATGGGCAACGGCTACTTGCTGTCAGTTTGCATCAAGGGGCCAGGGTCAGCGAACCATCCACAGCCCTGCGAGCAAGACTGCCAAGGCAGCTGTGCCCCCTCTGCCCCCGCGCCCTGTGCCAGTACTGCTCCATTTACAGACACACCCTCAGTGTGTGTGGGTGTGTGTGTTAAATATGCTCTTGATATACAACTATATACACCGAACAGCCATAACATTATGACTAGCTGCTTAACGTTGTGTAGGACACCCTTTTGCCACGAAAAAAGCCCTGACCCGTCAAGGCATGGACTCCACTAGACCTCTGAAGGTGTGCTGGCACCAAGATGTTAGCAACAGATCCTTGAAGTCCTGTAAGTTGGGCCTCCATGGATCAGACTTGTTTGTATAGTACACCCCACATATGCTGGATTGGATTGAGATCTGGGGAATTTGAAGGCCAAGTCAACACCTTGAACATGTTGTGTTCCTCAAACCATTCCTGAACCATTTTTGCTTTGTGGCAGGGCGCATTGCTGAAAGAGGGCAATGCCATCAGGGAATACCGTTGCCATGAAAGGGTGCACATGGTCTGCAACAATGCTTAGGTAGGTGGTACGTGTCAAAATAGCATCCACATGAATGGCAGGACCCAAGGTTTCCCAGCAGAACATTGCCCAAAGCATCACACTGCCTCTGCCGGCTTGCCTCCTTCCCATAATACATCCTGGTGCCATGTGTTCTCCAGGTAAGCGACGCACATGCACCCAGCCATCCCTGTGTTGTAAAAGGAAATGTGATTCATCAGACCAGGCAACCTTCTTCCATTGTGGTCCAATTTAGGCACTTTTTGTAGTGGACAGGGGTCAGCATGGGCACCCTGACTGGTCTGCAGCTACACAGCCCCATAGGCAACAAACTGCCATGTGCTATGTGTTCTGACACCTTTCTATCTGTACGAGCATTAACTTTTTCAGCTACAATAGCTTGTCTGTTGGATCAGACCACAAGGGCCAGCCTTTGTTCCCCATGTGCATCAATGAGCCTTGACCCTGTCGCCGGTTCACTACTTTTCCTTCCTTGGACCACTTTTGATATGTACTGTCCACTGCAGACCGGGAACACCAGACAAGGGATGCAGTCGTCTAGCCATCAAAATGTGTCACTTGTTAAAGTTGCTCAGATCCTTAAGTTTGCCAATTTTTCCTGCTTCTAACACTTTCTGCCTAATATATCCCACCCACTGACAGGTGCCATGATAACAAGATCATCAGTGTTATTCACTTCACCTGTCAGGGGTCATAATATTATGGCCGATCGGTGTGTGTACATATATATATATATATACACTCACCTAAAGGATTATTAGGAACACCATACTATTACTGTGTTTGACCCCCTTTCGCCCTCAGAACTGCCTTAATTCTACGTGGCATTGATTCAACAAGGTGCTGAAAGCATTATTTAGAAATGTTGGCCCATATTGATAGGATAGCATCTTGCAGTTGAAGGAGATTTGTGGGATGCACATCCAGGGCACGAAGCTTCCGTTCCACCACATCCCAAAGATGCTCTATTGGGTTGAGATCTGGTGACTGTGGGGGCCATTTCAGTACAGTGAACTCATTGTCATGTTCAAGAAACCAATTTGAAATGATTCGAGCTTTGTGACATGGTGCATTATCCTGCTGGAAGTAACCATCGGAGGATGGGTACATGGTGGTCATAAAGGGATGGACATGGTCAGAAACAATGCTCCGGTAGGCCGAGGCATTTAAACAATGCCCAATTGGCACCAAGGGGCCAAAAGTGTGCCAAGAAAACCACCAGCCTGCACAGTGGTAACAAGGCATGATGGATCCATGTTCTCATTCTGTTTACGCAAAATTCTGACTCTACCATCTGAATGTCTCAACAGAAATCGAGACTCATCAGACCAGGCAACCGCCTCAAGGTTGTGCGTGTTGTGGCTTCACAAAAGCTTTGCTGCATACCTCGGTTGTAACGAGTGGTTATTTCAGTCAAAGTTGCTCTTCTATCAGCTTGAATCAGTCGGTCCATTCTCCTCTGACCTCTAGCATCAACAAGGCATTTTCTCCCACAGGACTGCCGCATACTGGATGTTTTTCCCTTTTCACACCATTCTTTGTAAACCCTAGAAATGATTGTGCGTGAAAATCCCAGTAACTGAGCAGATTGTGAAATACTCAGACCGGCCCGTCTGGCACCAACAACCATGCCACGCTCAAAATTGCTTACATCACCTTTCTTTCCCATTCTGACATTCAGTTTGGAATTCAGGAGATTGTCTTGACCAGGACCACACCCCTAAATGCATTGAAGCAACTGCCATGTGATTGGTTGATTAGATAATTGCATTAATGAGAAATTGAACAGGTGTTCCTAATAATCCTTTAGGTGAGTGTATATATATGTTTTCATTTTTCAACAACAAAATATTAATGTTTTAACAAAATATTAATGTTTTAACCAAAGTCAATATTTGGTGGAATAACCCTGATTTCTAATCACGGCTTTCATGCTTCTTGGCATGCTCTCCACCAGTCTGTCACATTGCTGTTGGGTGACTTTATTCCACACCTGGCACAAATTTCAAGTAACTCGACTTTGTTTGATGGCTTGTGACCATCCATCTTCCTCTTTATCAGATTCCACAGGTTGTCAATGGGGTTAAGGTCTGGAGATTGGGCTGGCCATGACAGGTTCTTGATTGTCCTGCTGGAAAAAACTATTCTCAGAGTTGGGGAACATTGTCAGAGCAGAAGGAAGCAGGTGTTCTTCCAGGATAACCTTGTACTTGTGTTGATTCATGCGTCCTTCACAAAGACAGATTTGCCCGATTCCAGCCTTGCTGAAGCATCCCCAGATCATCACCTATCCTCCACCAAATGTCACAGTGGGTGCGAGACACTGTGGCTTGTAGGCCTCTCCAGGTCTCTGTCTAACCATTAGATGACCAGGTGTTGGGCAAAGCTGAAAATTGGACTCATCAGAGAAGATGACCTTACTCCATTCCTCTACGGTCCAAACTTATGGTCTTTGGCAAACTTCAGCCCTGCCCCTAGGAGCCTGTTTCGAACCATCCTCACCATGCAATTCTCCCCAGCTGCTGATTTGCCATTCTTTTTTTAGGTCTCTTGATGTCATCCTACGGTTGTTGAGTGACATTCAAATGTGTTGACTGTCATCTCGGTCAGTGGACAGTTGTTTTTGCCCTCTGCCAGTCTGTAACTTTGTTGTCCCCAATGTCTGTTGCTTGACCTTGTTCTTATGAACCGCTGTCTTTGAAATTTTCAGGATGGAAGCAACCTGACGCTCATTGTATCTCTCTGCCAGTATAGCCAGCATTGAACACTTATTTTTCTCACTCAAAGCTTTTCTTTTCAACTCTTTTATCATGCTGAAGTAATTTTTTTATTCAAATTACCTTTGAGGTACTACTTGCACTGTTTTTGCCATCCAGCTGGTCCTTACAAGAGTTCAGTGATGACCACAGCAGTGGTTTTTATACTTTTCCTTGTTAAATTAGATTTGGTTCAGGTACTCACTTAATCAGTTACTTACTAAGTAAAATGAGGTGTGCCTGTGTTGGAATTTAACAGACACTGGAATGGAATGGCTGCCATACATGTAGAGATGCTGATTTAAGAAAAATTTGGAGTGGTCTCTTAATTATTTTCCAGAGCTGTATATATGTATATGTATACTATATTTCAGCAATAAGACACGTGCATGAGCTATATGTTTATACCCTGGCTAAGAGCTGTTCTTACGCAAGAGTGCCTGGACACAGCATTCGCAAATGCATTTGAAAATTGTACCACAAATGCCTGTTAAAGTCTTTATTGGTATGCCAATATATAACTAATGGTGACACCATTGTACAGGGCCTTTTCTGCTGAGGAGGTTTTATGAGAGCGGGGGTGGGGTGAGGTATAGTCTGAAGAGTGTTTTCCCTTGTTTTTCTTTAAAATATCCCCTGGCTGAAGAACGTCCTATTAAAATCACTTACATTTCATCACACACTTCATTAAGGCAAACAAAGGGGACAGTGTGGCAAGTGTGGGAGAAAGAGAGACAGAGAGGGATACAATTTTAAAAGATTAAATCAACAGTCAGGTTAATACTCTTGGCTCACTCTCATTTTCAAAGGCTGCTGTCTTCAGAAAGGGCTGGAGAAATGTGTGTGTGTGTTTATATATGAGTACATTAATGAATATGTTGAACTGTGTGTGTTTATATATGAGCACATTAATGCATATGTTGAACTGTGTATGTTTATATATTAGTACATTAATGCATATGTTGAACTGTGTGTGTATATGTATGAGTAAATTAATGCATATGTTGAACTGTGTGTGTTTATATTTCAGTACATTAATGCATATGTTGAACTGTGTGTGTTTATATATGAGTACATTAATGCATATGTTGAACTGTGAGTGTTTATATTTGAGTACATTAATGCATATGTTGAACTGTGTGTGTTTATATATGAGTACATTAATGCATATGTTGAACTGTGTGTGTTTATATATGAGTACATTAATGCATATGTTGAACTGTGTGTGTTTATATATGAGTACATTAATGCATATGTTGAACTGTGTGTGTTTATATATGAGTACATTAATGCATATGTTGAACTGTGTGTGTTTATATAAGAGTACATTAATGCATATGTTGAACTGTGTGTGTTTGACAGAATGGATTTGCAGTTGGGGAGCATGTTGGTACAAGTGTACGTATGGTCTTTTGAAACCAATGCCCCACTTTGCTCCAGATTGCTGACAGGGCTGCCAAGAACTATTAGTCCTTGGATTTGTCACCGGGGTAGTACATGATCCAGGACACAACGAGTCTCACTCGTCACATGCTAGATGCAAAAATAATCAAACAACAACCAAAGATCAGGTGCTTTTTCAATTCAGCACTTCAGAAAATGAGATTCGGATGTAATCTATTTAGCCTTTCATATCAGAGTGAATCCTTCTCTGAGAAGCTTGATCCATGGCCCCAGAAGCAAAGACGATAATGTTTCCCCTGTCTTCACCTGCAGTTGTTTGCACAGATCTAAGCAGACCTGCTGGCACAAACACACACACACACAAACACTGTCCTCTACAAAGACACACAGAAAAAAACAGAGAAACACACGGGTAGAGTTGTCCAATGTACTGAAGTGAGCAGCTTGCGAGGTAGTGCAGGCTCAGGTGTGGGAAGCGGGAGGCAGGGGCCTGGGAATGAAAGCATCTACTGCTGTTACTTCATCTTTCGGGATGAAGCCTTATGGCAGTGGTTCTCAAAAGTTCAACTTAAGAAGGATGACGTACAGGCCTGGCAGAGTATCACCAGGGAAGATAGCCAGCATCTAGTGATGCCAATGGACTGCAAATATGTCAACTTTATTTTAGATGAGATACAATTTCAATTGCTTTTGGTCTCCTTCAATGGGGCGAGGGGCTGTGTATAAAAAGGGCAGTAATTAATTTCAAGTGATAGTCTGCACCTTAGCCTCTTAGTCACACACCATGGCTGAAAAGTAGCAAACAATTTGGAAAAGAAAACTGCATTGGGATGAGAAAAATTGTTTCTTACATCCCATTTGCTTTCTAGTGAATTCCCTTGTACTAGACAGTTATCTTTGTCTATTTCCTCATTAGGTAGATAACGTGTTTGGCTCGCTGATTGGTTTTTGGTCAGTATGGCTGACTGAGCAGCCCGGCTGAAGATGCTATCAAATGATTAATGGCGTTAAACAGAAACAGGTTCTGGTAAATCTGGAAAATAAACTTTAATTTCTTTCTAAATACTTTTTTACTTACAATTTTTGAAATTAGTCACACAACAGACTAAATTAACTTGTGCATTTTTTCAGTATCTCTGTAAATATATCACTAAGCGGGAGTTTCCCAATCCTGGTCCTGGGGACCCAAAGCGGTGCACGTTTATGTTTTTGCCCTAGCCCTCACAGCCCTTGCCCTACTACTTACACACTTGAGTGATGTAATCAACCTATCATCAGGTCTTTAATTTGAATCAGGTGTGTGAGTGCTAGGGCAAAAACAAAAACGTGCCCACCTTTGGGCCCCAAGGACCAGGATTGGGAAACACTGCACTAAACATACCCCCCACCCCCCCAAGGACCTTGTTGCACTACTCCCTTTGTACTACTCTGACACTGCCTCGCTAAGTCTGATGATGGAATTTTTTATTTGAAACAGGTACGTGTCTACCTTGGGAAACCCCACTGCTGCTATCCCTGCATTTCAGTTGCACATGCATCTTGCACATTTAATTTGCCTCTTTGCACATTTAGTATTGCCAGCATGCTTGTATTTTTAAGGTTGTTACATATATATGTCTTCCTCTGGGACCTCATTGCTGCTATCTCTGCATCCCGATTGCACATGCTATCTTACTCCTTCAATTTGCCTCAACTGCACATCCAGAATGCCATTTAGAATTGCCATTTGTACCCGCACAACTCTAATCCCATTTGTAACACACTATAATTAATACTTGTAGATTTTCTGCCCTCCGCTATTTGCCTTATACATTTAGCTGTACATTTAGCATTGCCATTTGTACTGTATTTGACTCATTGCACATCTGCATATTCCACTTGTAATATACTTATACTTAATATTTGTAGAAACATTGTCTGCCTTCTATTTGCACATCTGGTTAGATGCTAACAGCATTTCGTTGTACTGTACTTGTACTGTTCAATGACAATAAAGTTGAATCTAATCTAATCTATCTATACACATATGTATTTATTTACTGTAATATATATATATATACACACAGTATCTCACAGAAGTGAGTACACCCCTCACATTTTTGCAAATATTTGATTATATCTTTTCATGTGACAACACTGAAGACACGTTGCTACAACATAAAGTAGTGAGTGTACAGCTTGTATAACAGTGTACATTTGGTGTCCCCTCAAGATAACACAACACACAGCCATTAATGTCTAAACCGCTGGCAACAAAAGTGAGTACACCCCTAAGTGAAAATGTCCAAATTGGGCCCAAAGTGTCAATATTTTGTGTGGCCACCACTATTTTCCAACACTGCCTTAACCCTCTTGGGCATGGAGTTCACCAGAGCTTCACAGGTTGCCACTGGAGCCTTCTTCCACTCCTCCATGACGACATCACAGAGCTGGTGGATGTTAGAGACCTTGCGCTCCTCCACCTTCCGTTTGAGGATGCCCCACAGATGCTCAATTGGGTTTAGGTTTAGAAATCCATGTCCTTAGTCAGCTTGTCTTCAGCAAACTGTTAGTGGGCTTTCTTGTGCATCATCTTTAGAAGAAGCTTCCTTCTGGGACGACAGCCATGCAAACCAATTTGATGCAGTGTGTGGCGTATGGTCTGAGTACTGACAGGCTGACCCCCCCACCCCTTCAACCTCTGCAGCAATGCTGGCAGCACTCATACGTCTATTTCCCATAGACAACCTCTGGATATGACACTTAGAACGTGCACTCAACTTCTTTGGTCAACTATGGCAAGGCCTGTTCTGAGAGGAACCTGTCCTGTTAAACCGCTGTATGGTCTTGGCCACCGTGCTGCAGCTCAGTTTCAGGGTCTTGGCAATCTGCTTATAGCCCAGGCCATCTTTATGTAGAGAAACAATTCTTTTTTTCAGATCCTCAGAGAGTTCTTTGCCATGAGGTGCAATGTTGAACTTCCAGTGACCAGTATGAGGGAGTGTGAGAGCGATAACACAAAATTTAACACACCTGCTTCCCATTCACACCTGAGACCTTGTAACACTAATGAGTCACATGACACTGGGGAGGGAAAATGGCTAATTGGGCCCAACTTAGGGGTGTACTGACTTTTTTTGCCATCAGTTTAGACATTCATGGCTGTGTGTTGTGTTATCTTGAGGGGACAGCAAATGTACACTGTTATACAAGTTGTACACTCACTACTTTACATTGTAGCTTCAGTGTTGTCACATGAAAAGATATAATCAAATATTTGCAAAAATGTGAGGGGTGTACTCACTTTTGTGATATATATACACACACACAGGAGGTAAGAAGCAGGAGGTGAGCTAAATGCTACAAAACACTCAAATGTATGTGTCCAGTACCATTATGGGTGGCGCTGGAGGCCTTTGTGAGTCTGAACTGGCGAAGTTTCCTCTGGTGAGTCTTGCCATTGTAGTGGATCTGGGCCTGGGCTGAGGAGTTCAACTGGATGTTGCATACCTTGGAAAAGAAAGATGATTTTAAGCACCACGCTCTACGCATCTTCATTTTAATTGAAAAGAATTGTAGATTATTATCTGTAATCTTCTCTTTCGATATATGTTTCTATCCAAGGAAGTGGAGTCGCAGTTCAAATGAAATACTGTCACAAAGATTGTAATGAAATGTTCCATTTAATTCGGTGGTTCCATCTTGGATTATATGCTGTGAGTAGAGCCCCACGGCTACTATGCGGCCCGGGACCCAAAAAACAGGAACTCAATTTCCATTTGAAAATGTGAGAAGTAGAATACACTACGTACACATTTCCTAAGTATTACTGCATGAGCAATTGTCCTCAGTCACTTAGTTAACCCACATCGGCAAATCCTTCTCTTCCCCTGCTGGGTGAGGCTGTCTAGTCATCTATTTAAACCTTTCATCAAATGATCACCAAAACACTGGCTAGGTATGTAGGGCATTTGTCCAGTAGCCCATCAGTTTGTTGTTACCTTACACACTTTTCATGTAAACACAGCCACACACTAACATTTTAGAAATGTCAATCCTTGTGGGGACACAAGGATTGACACATAAAAATGATTCCCATTAAAAATAAAAACCTAACCTGAACCATACACCTAACCCTTACCTTAACTCTTCACCGTAACATTGAACGTAACCACTAGCCCACTCAATTGTAACTTTTACATAAAGCCTAAAATCTCTGTTACCATTTAGTGTCGTGGGAATAGGCAAAATATCCACAGAAGGACGTATTTTCCTTGTTCTAATATCTTCAGAGTAAAAAATGAACCCACACACAAACATCAACTAATCCAAGACATGTCACAGACCTCACATTGCGTCACACTGCTCTGCCTCCTCTCCCGCTTAGGCCTCTGCCCCGGGACAACGCGCTCCTTGTCCTCCTCTGCTTCCTCCGCTTCCTCCTCCTCTTCCTGAGCCTTGGGTGGGAGGGCGTTCTCCAGCTGCCCGGGGCTCCAAGGTCTCTTCATCCCTGGCAGAGGTCAACCAAAGGTCAATTTAGAATGACAGAACCAGTAGACCAGTAGACCCGTCCCCGTAACAACACTCACTAGCGTGTTCAGGGAGTGCTATCGGAGGAGCGCAGTATGTATTTGGCAGTATATTCACACAAACTATAGATGGTACACGGCTTCAAGAGCCTCTGGGTGGATATACCTGGAGGTTCCACTAGGGGGCAGAAGTGCACAATTCATCCACTAGGGGGACACCATCGCAACCTCACCAATCATTTCTCAAGGATCTTCAGTCCTGGAGAGCACCTTGATGTGCAGGCTGTGGTTTCCTGTTGTACAATCCCAGCACACTTGTTTCATGGTTTTCTATCTGGGCTGTCATTAGTTGATGATAAAGGCCCAGAGAGAAGACAATGAATCGGTAGTTAGTTCTGGGTTTGAACAAAAGCTTTACAATATCAAGTAGCTCGTGCCAATTTCTGGTTAGAAACCATCCAACCCACCTGTTTTCATTTACAGATTTTGGTCTTACTCAATTAAATCATGCGTGGTACAATGTACTCTAAGAAACAAATGTCACTGAGTATGCTAAATGTAACTGAATAATTTAGCTTTTAGCCTTTTAAGTGATAATAGTGCCATAATTAACAAGATGTTAATGTTAGATGTTGATTTTATACTACAAGCTCTGTTCAAATCCTAATTTATCTGAAAAGGTTCATACTATGAGTGCACCTGACAGGAGAAAATAAATGAAAACATAGAAGCTACTCACAGAAGAACTGAAGAAATGCGTAGAAAAATCGAAACAGATTGGCTTTTCACGGTTGTGTGAATGTTTTTAAGGTTTGTGTGTTGGCAATGAAAAAACACAGCATTTACTGTAAGCAAACAGATTTGCCTTTGGCATGTAGTTCCCCTAGATATTAAATGTTTCCAGGACAGGGCACAAATGCCCCCAAATGATCATCTAGCATTTAGAGCATCTTCCCTAAATGTAATATTGAAACCATTTAGGCAGAAGGAACTGTAAACTGCACAGGGTCTGCTCCCTGCATTATACAATGAAATAGAAAACATCCTGCTTCCTCTTTTGTAGATCCTCTGCGCATGGATCTACAAAACATTCATGCTAGAAATGTGACCTTCTGAAACCTTTCCAGGTGACTACCTCATGAAGCTGGTTGAGAGAATGCACAGAGTAGGCAAAGCTGTCATCAAGGCAAAGGGTGGCTACTTTGAAGAATCTACAATATGAAAGGTATTTTGATCTGTTTAACACTTTTTTGGTAACTACAAGATTCCATAAGTGCTATTTCCAACCCACTCTCTTCCCTTTGCGTACATATAACACGGGTTCACACTCCACCATTTCGTGCTATGCATACGCCAAAGTCCTTTTTTGCGTGCAGTGCAGACGCGATCTCCTCCCATTAAGAACTATGGTGAATAAATGCGATATTAAAGTTTTACCTTTACCCTTTGACGTTACCCTTTGGCTTTTAAACAATTAGTCGGGAAATCCGTTCCTCGATGATGGTGATGTCAAATAGGTTTCAGTTGGTGCGTGTCAATGAAACAATTTTATTGACCATTATTATTAATGGTAGAGATCACGTCTCAACTGCACGCAAAAAAGGACTTTGGCGTATGCATAGCACGACATTGTGTGAACCCGTGTTATATGTACGCAAAAGGAAGCGAGTGGGTTGGTTATTTCATAGTTCTGATGTCTGCACTATCATTCCAAAATATGGAAACTAAAGAAATACCCTTGAAAGAGAAGGTGCGTCCAAACCTTTAACTGGTACTCTGTGTATATTTAAGAGATTAGTGATGTAAAATGTAAATCTGATTATACACAGTGGGGCAAAAAGTATTTAGTCAGCCACCAATTGTGCAAGTTCTCCCACTTGCACAATTGGTGGCTCCCACAAGATGAGAGAGGCCTGTAATTTTCATCATAGGTACACTTCAACTATGAGAGACAAAATGAGAAAAAATCCAGAAAATCACATTGTAGGATTTTTAATGAATTCATTGGTAAATTCCTCGGTAAAATAAGGATTTGGTCACCTACAAACAAGCAACATTTCTGGCTCTCACAGACCTGTAACTTCTTCTATAAGAGGCTCCTCTGTCTTCCACTCGTTACCTGTATTAATGGCACCTGTTTGAACGTGTTATCAGTATAAAAGACACATGTCCACAACCTCAAACAGTCACACTCCAAACTCAACTATGGCCAAGACCAAAGAACTGTCAAAGGACACCAGAAACAAAATTGTAGACCTGCACCAGGCTGGGAAGACTGAATCTGCAATAGGTAAGCAGCTTGGTGTGAAGAAACATTTTGCTTTGGGGCTTTTTTGAAAAGGGACAAGGACGACTGATCCGTGGAAAGGAAAGAATGAATGGGGCCATGTATCGTGAGATTTTGAGTGAAAACCTCCTTCCATCAGCAAGGGCATTGAAGATGAAATGTGGCTGGGTCTTTCAGCATGACAATGATCCCAAACACACCGCCCGGGCAACGAAGGAGTGGCTTTGTAAGAAGCATTTCAAGGTCCTGGAGTGGCCTAGTCAGTCACCAGATCTCAACCCCATAGAAAATCTTTGGAGGGAGTTGAAAGTCCGTGTTGCCCAGCGACAGCCCCAAAACATCACTGCTCTAGAGGAGATCTGCATGGAGGAATGGGCCAAAGTACCAGCAACAGTGTGTGAACCTTATGAAGACTTACAGAAAACGTTTGACCTCAGTCACTGCCAACAAAGGGTACATAACAAAGTATTGAGATTAACTTTTTTCCACCATAATTTACCAATAAATTCATTAAAAATCCTACAATGTGATTTCCTGGATCTTTTTTCTAATTTTGTCTCTCATAGTTGAAGTGTACCTATGATGAAGATTACAGGCCTCTCTCATCTTTTTGAGTTGGAGAACTTGCACAATTGGTGGCTGACTAAATACTTTTTTGCCCCACTGTTACTGATGAAATAGCCTGGACTATACGGACACAGAGTCCCATCCACATGACTTTTGACTAAACAGTTTTGTCAGTCAGTCATAATTGGGGAAGCAGCTTGACTTAAAAAATCTGCATATAATGACATGACGCATAGTGGCGTGTGGCCCTGAAGTGGAACCAGAGATTGGCTCTGAAGAGGGCCAGCTGTGTCACCTGTAGTCAGCTTTATCGCCTGCAACGTCTCTACCACACAAGCAGGTACACACAGGCATTCACATATAGCTACTGACAGCACTGGTTCTACTGCATGACAAGAGTGGTAAAACTACAACCCTGTTTCTAAAGATTTCGTGACGCTGTGTAAAATGTAAATGAAAACGGAATGAAATGACGTGCAAATCATTTAAAATCATTTAAACCCTGAATTCAAGAGAATGTCAGGACAATAGTACAATAAGACAACATATTAAATGTTGAAACTGAGGTATTTTATCGTTTCTTGAAAAATATATACCCACTTTGAATTTGGTGCCAGCAACACGTTTCAAAAAAAGTTGTAACAGAGGAAACATACAACTGGAATAGTTGTGTAATGCTAAAAAACTAAACCTGGTGGAATATCACACAACTAATTAGTTCAACTGGCAACAGGTCAGTAACATGATTGGGTATTAAAATATAATTCTAGAGATGATTGTCATAAGTGAGGATGGGGAGCAGTTCACCACTCTGTGAAAGACTGTGAGGGCAAATAGTGCATCAATTTAGGAATAATGTTTTTAAATTTAAAATTGCAAAGAGTTTGGGGATCTCATGTAGGGTAAATAATATCATTAAAAGATTCAGATTATCCGGAGAAATCCCTATGCAAGGGACAAGACCGAAAACCAATATTGGATGGCTGGGATCTTCAGGCCCTGAGGTGGCACTGCATTAAAAACAGACACTGTAGCAGAAATCATTGCATGGGCTCAGGAACACTTCCAAAAACCATTGTCTGTAAACACAGTACATTGCTGCATCTACAAATGTAAGTTAAAACTCTACCATGCAAAGAAGAAACCATATACACTGCGTGCACAATTATTAGGCAAGTGAGTATATCGTATAATTTTTCTTTGCACATTTTCCAACTCCAAACCATATAAACTTGAATGCTCATCGGATTGAATCATTTTCAGAGAAAAAATTATTGGTGTAATGAGGGAGGGTGTGGCAACAGTAGATAACACCTAATATCATAAACCTAATAAACAAGATCCAAAACCACTGGTGCCTTCTCTGGGCCTAAACTCATTTAAGAAGTGGAAAACTGTCCTGTGTTCTGATGAATCAAAACTTTAAATTATTTTGGGGGAATCATGGACGCCGAATCCTCGAAACTAAAGAGGAGAGGGACCATCTGGCTTGTTATCAGCGCATAGTTCAAAAGCCAGCATCTTCAATGGCATGAGGCATCAAAATTCTAAAGCATGTGTGTATTTTCCAAAAACAATAACATTTCTCAGTTTCAACATTCGATATGTTGTCTTTCTACTATTTTCAGTTTAATATATAGGGATAAACTACTTACACATCATTGCACTTTTATTTGCATTTTACGCAGAGTCCCAACTTTTTTGGAAACTGGGTCTTTTTAGCTACATTTAAAATAATAAAATATTTGTATTTTTTAAAATCTGTGCCAATACTGCCCATGCTGACCATATACTGAGAGGGAAAAAGGTATTTGATCCCCTGCTGTTTTTGTATGTTTGCCCACTGACAAAGAAATTATCAGTCTATAATTTTAATGGTTGGTTTATTTGAACAGTGAGAGACAGAATAACAACAACAAAAATCCAGAAAAACACATGTCAAAAATTTTATACATTTATTTGCATTTTAATTCGTGAAAAACACATTCGACCCCTCCCAATCAGAAAAACGTCTGGCTCCCAGGTGTCTTTTATACAGGTAACAAGGTGAGATTAGGAGCACACTCTTAAAGGGAGTGCTCCTAATCTCAGCTTGTTACCTGTATAAAAGACACCTGTCCACAGAAGCAATCAATCAATCAGATTCCAAACTCTCCACCAGGGCCAAGACCAAAGAGCTGTCCAAGGATGTCAGGGACAAGATTGTAGACCTACACAAGGCTGAAATGGGCTCCAAGACCAGTATCGAGCTCTTTGGCATCAACTCAACTCGCCGTGTTTGGAGGAGGAGGAATGCTGCCTATGACCCCAAGAACACCATCCCCACCGTCAAACATGGAGGTGGAAACATTATGCTTTGGGGGTGTTTTTCTGCTAAGGGGACAGGACAACTTTACCGCATCAAAGGGACAATGGACGGGCCCATTGAAAATGGGTCGTGGATGGGCATTACAGCATGACAATGACCAAGGCAAAGGCAACAATGGAGTGGCTCAAGAAGAAGCACATTAAGGTCCTGGAGTGGCCTAGCCAGTCTCCAGACCTTAATCTGTGATGGTAATTCCATCGATCAGAAATGATATTATTCAGAAATGTGTGTCACAAACAAAGACCAGAGTTAAATACCAGGTAACAGAAAATACATTTCTCAAATGTACCTTAGTTAAAACATTTCCATAACAAATCCCATAGAAAATCTGTGGCGGGAGCTGAAGGTTCCAGTTGCCAAACATCAGCCTCAAAACCTTAATGACTTGGAGAAGATCTGCAAAGAGGAGTGGGACAAAATCCCTCCTGAGATGTGTGCAAACCCATGCTTTTTTGTCCATTAAAATAACATCAAATTAATCAGAAATTCAGTGTAAAAAATCTTAATGTTGTGAATGAATATTGTAGCTAATTTCTAATGAATGTACGCAACTTGCTATTCTGGTTAGAGCCAGTTTGCACTCTTCTGTGAAGGGATTAGTACAAAATGTTGTACAAATCTTCAGCTTCTTGGCAATTTATCCAATGGACGTGCTGTACGCTGTTTGCTGTTACTTACCTGGCTACCTGCCAAACATTTTTGAATTTAGTTTATATAAACTAATTGGTTAAATTCTACTTTAAGAGTACCAATGGTATATTTGTATCTGTTGACATTTTACCCAACTTTTCTACACCAGGACTCTATTTGGACATAATTAACAGAACTACTCACCCCTCCCTGAACACCCAAAGCTAAGTACCATTATTTTGCCTTATCACTGTAATTTCTTGATATTCTTACTAACTCGCTCATCAACAACAGAGTAAATAATTCTGCAAACGATCTAATCGAGGATCTAAACTCAACACTGCGAAATACTTTGCATACAGTTGCACCACTAAAAATAAAAGAAATACGCAACAAGAAACTTGTTCCCTGGTAAACAAACAATACTAGAGCACTCAAGCAAGCCCCCAGAAAATTGGAGCGAAAGTCGCACTCCACAAAGTTGGATGTATTCAGACTAGCCTGGATAGACAGTACACTACAATACCGAAAAGCACTCCCATCAGCTCGATCAGCCTATTTCTCCAACCTGATTGAGGTGAATGAAAACAATTCAAAATGTATCTTTGATACAGTTGCAATGTTAACAAAAAAGCAACACTCAACAAATGAAGTGGTTCTTCACTTCAGCTGCAATGAATACATGAACTACTTAGATGAAAAGATCATCACCATAAGAAAACAAATAACTGACTCCTTAAATAGTTATGGTCCCCAAAATCTCAGTTGTCCTGAGAATGTCCTGAACCTCCCTGACCAGGTGTCAATGGGGACACTTGAATTTTTTGATCCTGTATCGCTCGACACATTTACTACATTTGTAATGAGTTCTAAACCGTTAGTTACCCGGAATGTAACTCCGGTTATATGAGTGGAGCGGCGCCGCCTAGAGGGGCTTTAGCTCCTAGTGGTTTACCCTGGCTGTGGGATGCCCTCTCTGCCGGAACACCAGTTAGCTCCCACGGTCCAGTAAAAACCTTCCCAAAAACCCCAAGATGAAAACATCACCGACAGCTGACAAGGTCAGAAAGGGATGATCGAATGTGTATTGATGGAATCCCCCTTAGTGTAGGCCCATGAACACATAGGCCACCCCAGGGAGAAAGGATGTTGAGCTCAAGCGAGAGGGAAATGTATCCGTTCCACGCAAGTACAACAGAAAATACCCATGCACCACACATCACAAGATGAGGGGCATGAGAATACAAATAAATATGAAATGTGAGGTAACCCCCCAGGGAGGAGGCAAACCCACACCAAGTGTATTGGTAGGCAGTGGCAATATTCCTGAGCCAAGCAGGCCAAAGGGTCTTGCGCTGATATGGAAGGACAGAATCAAGGCAAAGCACGTGATTCCCAAACAGAATTCTGAGATCTCGGACAGGGGACCGAATGAACAAGGCAAGACGGAGACACGTCTAGTAAATAGAAATGCACGAACACCGAAGGCAACGACCACGACGCCGCGGCGCAAATGTCATCCACTCTGATCCTGTGGAAAAGGGCAGAGGAGGCAGCAACACCCCGCATGGAGTGTGCATGGAGACCCTCCGGAACAACAGAACCAGACGCCCCGTAGGCCAAAGTGATACAGTCACAAAGCCAGTGGGAGAGATGCTGTTTGGAAAGCGGACGAATAGCAAATAAAGAGCTGGGTAGTCAATCTGATAGACCTGGTGCGCTCGTAAAGGGCGAACACGGGTCCACTGAATGAGAGCCGAGTGCGCTAGCCACTTAGCCATCCCGCTGTACAAACGACTCTGCGCTCTCACCCATAGGAACCTGAGTGAAAGCGGAGCCTTGCATTTGCAAACGCAGACGTTGCACCCTGAGTGGGGACGCATTGCCAAGGAGATGGCGAGTAGGGCAGACGGGGCTGGGATGGTCAGAAAGAGCAGGTAGCGAGACGGCGGCGAAAGCCAGCGGCGTTACCCGGCGTTTGATCTCCTCAAAACGAGCGGGATGAGGAGCCACCACGGTTACGTCTGTAACAACAGATGAACTCACAGGACGCTCGGTAGCCCGCGAACGGCGGGAGAGAGAGGAGCCTGGCATTTGCATACGTGGACGTTGCACCCTGAGCGGGGACGCGTTGCCAAGGAAACGCCAAGTAGGGCAGACGGGACTGAAATGATCAGGGAGGACAGGTAGCGAGACGGAGGCGAAAGCCGGAGGCGAAAGTCGGAGGCGAAAGCCGGAGGCGTCACCTGGCGTTTGATCTGGCCATAGCAAGCGGGATGAGAAGCCACCACGGTTAGGTCTGTAACAACGGGTGAATCTCAGGACGCTCGGAAACCCGCGAGTGGCGGGAAAGAGAGGAAACCGGCATTTGCATATGCAAACGTTTCCCTGACGGCGAGTGAATGTAAACACAATCCTGCCGGGCAGAGCTCTGAGAGCGAACACACTCTTGACTGGCGAGCAGTGGAATAAGAGGCGCCTCTGAAACCGCTAGCCAGTGCTTATGTCTATTAGAGGTGGCGGGTAGAGAGGGGAGAGAAGTTATACCTATAACTCCCCGAAAACACTCACTACCCTGAACATAGCTAACAGAGCTCTTATCCTTACACTGCATAGGGAAAGGAATAGAGCGTGCACAAGCAAACACATTAGAAAACCTACCAGCTGCAGGGCGAGAATGAGGGAAAAGCCGCTCATTCGCGCCACTGCTCATATCCAATGGGGCCGGCAGAGAGACAGAGAGAGCATTCACTGAGTCTCTATTAGCCGAGGGAGGCAAACTAGGGCATGTGAAAGTAACAAGTGACTTAACAGGCTCAGACACCCCCTGAGTCTGCACAAAAGCACAACTTACACCCGAGTAACGTTTAGCTTGTTTATTGAAATGAAAAGATAGTTGGGCCAAATCTGCGAAGCCGTCAGACTCTGCCCTTACTCTGCTGATGGAGGAAGGCGGGGGACGTAAGGGCAACGTTGCCACTCACAGCCTGCCCCACGCCTAGTCAGGACAGTCTGGGCTTCTTAGTCAGCCATGGGACATCCAGTCTGGGAGCGGGTTGTCTGCGTCGCAAGGGAGGAGGAGCAGGAGCTGCGTCAGCAGCAGAGTTGGTGGCAGAGACGTGATGGCGCTGGGGCTGAGTGGGAAGGACGGACCGCCAGAGGAGGGTGGCGAGATAACTCCTTCTGTTCCTCGTCTGCTTTCTTGAAAGACGCTATGGCCGTGTGAACGGCGTCGCCGAATAAGCCCTCCTGGGAGAGATGTGTGTTCAGGAGGGAAGCGTGATCGGCCTCGTGTAGGGCGGAGAGAGACAGCCACAGATGACGGTGTCCGACCACGGCAGAAGCCACTGTACGCCCGGCGTCTGGGCCTGGTTAAGTTGGAGGATAGCCTTCAGAATAGCCGCTACCTCTTCGACGTCACGTGACAACGGAGTAGGAGAACGGAGAAAAATATGGTAGGCCTCTGACGCGTGGAGAACGACGTTGTTCGCCGCGGCCAGGGCCTGTGATCCCAGGACGTAAACTTTATCCCACAGCTGCCCCTAGTAGCGGTCCTTGGTGGGTGGCAAGGCAGGCTTCTTTCCGGACCAGCCCCAGGAAGGCAGGAAATGCGCGGCCAGCTTAGGCTCTAAATGAGGGTTGGCTGAGCTGATGGGAGTCTGCCTACCGTAGACCTTAGTGAAGGTGGCGTAGGACTTATTAACAGGCACTCTTGCAGAAGCTGGAGCGAACCAAGAACCCTCGGCGAAGGCTTTAAAACCACAGACCTCAGGCGCAGGGGATTCCACCGGTTTCCCACGCTCCGCCCAGGAACCTTCGGCGCAGGCAGGGGAGGCAGAGGCAGCTGGACGCAAAGAGCTGCCCTCTCAAACATGCCCACAAACTCCACGCGGAGAGGGGGCGGGCGGAGAGAAACAGCAGAGGAGATGTCGTCCTCCAACTCTCCCTGGAGAGAGGGAGAAGCGGGAGTAACGCTACCACAACCCACGTGGGAAGGGAGCCATTCTGCCTCTATCAGAGGAGTCGGGTCCCGTGTAGGAGCGTCTTCCTCAGACATCTCGTCGACGTCGTCGTCCCTGAAACTCAAGTCGCGGGAGACGTCTACCTGGCAGGACACACACGAACGATGGGAGTCCTGGTCCGGAGACAGGTTGGCGCAACGGCAAACGGCGGCAAAACATTTCTTCATGTTGAGACGCCGAGCTAAAGAATGTCGAAATTCTCAGGCTGAAGTAGAGTAATCAGTAGACCTCAGCAAGCAGTTCTCTGGGCTCTCTGGGCTCACGGGTCATATATAGGGGCAGGCATGCCCTGATTGGCTGTCGCATCTTGCATAATGAGTTTTCAGTACAGCTGTGGACGCGGCCAGGGTAAACCACTAGGAGCTAAAGCCCCTCTAGGGGGTGGAGCTCCACGACATATAACCACAAATTGTCAGCTAGACCCGATTCCAACAAAATTACATAAGGAGCTATTTCCTGTGCTAGGTCTGCCAATGTTGAACATAATAAATTGCTCCCCTTCCCCTGGATGTGTACCAAACTCACAAAAAATAGCAGAAATTAAGCCTCTAAATAAAAAAAATATTCCGAGATATTAAATTATTGGCCAATATCGAACCTCCCGTTCTTCTCAAAAATCTTAGAAAATGTGTTTCCCAACAACTGAATGCCTTCCTGAGGACAAATAACATTTATGAAATGCTCCAGTCCAGTTTCAGATCCCATCATAGTACTGAGACTGCACTCGTGAAGGTAAGAAAAGACCTTCTAATGGCCTCAGACAAAGGTTCCGCATCCTTTCTGTTGCTCTGTGATGTTAGTGCTGCTTTTGACACTATTGATCACTCCCTTCTCTTAGAGAGACCGGAAACCCATATCGGGCTACATGGACATGTTCTAGCCTGGTTTAAATCTTATTTATCTGAAAGATACCAGTTTGTATGTGTGGAAAGGCATATCCTCTGACAAATAAAGGTTTGTTTTGATGTTCCTCAAGGCTTGGTTCTGGGCCCATTATTGTTCTCACTATACAGTATATGCTGCCTCTGGGTGATGTAATATGGAATCACAATGTCAATTTTCACTGTTATGCTGATGAAATGTTACTTTGGAAGGATGCGTTTCAGATATTAGGAAGTGGATGACAGAGAACTTCTTTCTTTCAAACTCAAGAAAAACAGAAATGCTCATTTTAGGACCCAAGAAACAAAGAGCGTTGTTAGCAGATCTCACTGTGAACCTCAACGGCTGTATGGTCGTATCCCAAAAAACTGTAAGAAACCTCAGCGTTACCCTTGATCCTGACCTCTCCTTTGATGAACATATAAAATATGTCTCCAGAGTTGGTTATTTTCATCTATGAAACATCGCAAAAATCTTAAACTTTCTATAAAAAACGAATGCAGAAAAACGAATCCATGTGTTACTTCTAGATTATTATTATTAGATTACTGCAATGCTCTTCTTTCCAGTTACCCTGATAAATCAATAAATAAACTTCAGTTAGTGCTGCACACGGCTGCTAGAATCCAAAATATTTAAAAAAATGTTACTCCAGTACTAGCCTCTTTATACTGGCTGCCTATTAGGGTTAGGGCTGAATTTAAGGTTTTACTGTTAACCTATAAATCAATACATGGACTTGCTCCTACTTACCTCACTGAAATGATCCAGGCACACATACCTACACGTAACCTTAGATACTAAAATGCAGGCCTTTTAATTGAGAAATGCAAACTCAGTGCAAACTTTCAAGTGTCTACTAAAGATTAATCTCTACAGCATGGTCTATGATTAAGTGTGGTCTGGCCCAGGGGCGTGAAGGTGACCAGAAAAACTTGATACTGTCCACCCTTGCTGTCTTGCCAGGTGGGCTCTCATCGCCACTGGGATGCCCTCCCTCGAACGTCTTTCAGGGGTGGAGTCACTGGCTTTTTGTTGCCTCTCTGTTGCTTTGCAATTGGGCTGTACTCTGCTGGCAATACTCTGCCTTCTTTCAGGGTGGTTGCGGTTGGTGGGGGTCCCTTTGGTTGATGCTTGGCAATGTGGGTGCATTGCCAGTTGGGCCTTGTCCGGGGCCTCCCCCGGATAGGGCCACAGTGTCACTGGACCCCCCTGTCTCAGCCCCAAGGTCTTACGCTACTATATTATTGTGCTGGGGGAGTAGTTTCAGCTCCTCTTCTCCACTATAAATCCCTGTAGATCTAAGGAATGCATTTTTAAAATGTTCCCTGACTCCTTCCATTTTAAACTTAGGAGGACATGAGGTCTTGGCCCACACCTGAGGAGTACCAGGCTTGAAAGACCCATTGCTGTCCCTGTCCAAAGTCCTCCTGGTTGTGTTGCAGATAAAGACGATTTCAGCTGCCACTGTGCTGACACCTCCCCCTCCCCCGTGTTGTCCCTGTCCTTGTTCATCTGGTCATGCTTCTGACCTGGACTAAGTTTAAATAGACTCTGGACTCAGCCCACATGCATTTATTAATTATTACAATTTGTACTCTTAATATGTTCACCCGGCACAGCCTGGGTCCTCTCTTAGTATCTTCCTA
Source organism: Esox lucius (assembly GCF_011004845.1). Taxonomy (NCBI): domain Eukaryota; kingdom Metazoa; phylum Chordata; class Actinopteri; order Esociformes; family Esocidae; genus Esox; species Esox lucius. The sequence goes on along the minus strand of NC_047573.1, from coordinate 29,157,140 downwards.
AATATCGGCCTTCTTAGGGAATTTTTCCTAGCCACTGAAATTCAACACTACTGTTGTTTGCTCCTTGGGGTTTAAGGCCTGGTGTTTTGTAAAAGCACTTTGTGACAACTGCTGATGTAAAAGGAGCTTTATAAATAAATGTGATTGATTTAAATTTTACTGAATAGCCTTAATTTCTCAAAACAAGATTAGACAGACATGTTTCGGAAGAAAGTTATTTGTTTTAAGCAATTTTCAGCCTGGAATCACACAAACTCTGATGCTAAAGGTTCTGAACTAGTCTAAAGAAGGCCAGTTTTATTGTTTCATTAAGAAGCACAATAGTTTTCAGCTGTGCTAACGTAATAGCAAAAGGGTTTTCTAATAATCAATTAGCCTTTTAAAATGATAATGACTTAGATAAGAAAACACAATGTGCCATTGGAACACAGGAGTGATGGTTGCTGATAATAGGCCTATGTGCACCTATGTAGACATTCCATTGCAAATCAGCCATTTCCAGATAAGATAGCAATTTACAACATTAACAACATTAACATGGGTGTGAAGTCTTGGCTTATTAAAGGCTTTTGTTTGGAAATAAAATTACACATTTTCTGTCCACCAAACATATGACTCCCATTGAGAAAGCCATGGAAATTACAAATAGGTGTAAATTAAACTTGCCAGTCTGGCTGTGCACATTAAAACCACTTATATAACTCTAGACCCTAAAGGTACTACCTTGTAGTATCAAAGCATGACTACACCAAAGGTTCAATACTAGGCGTGTGACAGGGTGGGTTGATTGCGCAGTGCATATGGGGCTTGGGGTAACCGGGACATTCCTTGACTCCTTGCCCTCCGGAAACTGTTTGCGGTGGGTCAGATGTCAGCAAACTCTCTAAGGTTGTGTCTTCGGCACGTTGATAAGACTGAATGACTTCCTGATTGACTGGGCAGTGTGAAAGGAAGCAGTTGGATTTAGCGGGCCATATTGGAGGAAGCAATTAGCATAAACTAGACAGAGGACACACACATCCACCACACACATGAGGATACGTATCCATTACCACACAAATTAGACTTGGCACCGACCACCACACATATCAAGCAAAGTATCCACCACACACATAAAGCTACGTACCCACTACATTTACAAAGCACACACAAAACACAAATTAATCTACAGTAACTGCTGCCTACACACACCAAGCTAAGTACCCACCACTCACATCAAGCTAACTACCCACCACACACATCAAGCTAAGTACCCACAACTCACATCAAGCTAAGTACCCACCACTCACATCAAGCTAAGTACCCACCACTCACATCAAGCTAAGTACCCACCACTCACATCAAGCTAAGTACCCACCACTCACATCAAGCTAAGTACCCACCACTCACATCAAGCTAAGTATCCACCACTCACATCAAGCTAAGGACCCACCACTCACATCAAGCTAAGTACCCACTACTCACATCAAGCTAAGTACCCATATATATTTTTTTTTATCACAGAACACACAACATTAAAAAAGCAATCCCAAATAGCTTTAAACCAGTCATTTATCCAACATTTGAACTGGCACTAGGCTTTATAGCTTGAGGTCACTTTGCTAAATATTCCATGAGTGTCACCTAGCTCTGAATGAACTTGCAGTATCTCTAGGAGTAGCCAGTCCTGATGACGAGTTTGATAACTGCTGTTTATCCACGTAATTCTAAAGTTGAGATAGTTCAGAAGTTTCTGCAGGACAGCCTTACATACAAACATCAACCATTGTCTGTAACCATTGCTGTATATAGCCTAAGGCAAACTACCCACCACACACAGGGCAGTAACTATTATCACATATTTGAGACTTAGTATCCAGCAAACACATTTGAGACCTAGTACCCAGTGACATACATGAGACCTAGTTCCCAGTAGAACACATGAGAACTAGTACCCATCTCCATGTTCCCAGCACCACACATATGAGACTAAGCACCCATTACCCACACACAAGGCGTAGAACCCACAACCAAACATTTTCGACTTAGTACCCTCCACACAAGACACATAAGGCTATTTGCATTGCAACCCTGCTATGTACTTAGACATCAGCTGAGTGCAAGCGTTGTCATTGAGCTCAAATGTAAGTGGATGCCAGACACAGCGTTCCAGTAGTTGTGTTTAAAAGCCTCAAATCAGTGATGCATTGTGGGTTAAGTTGTGAATTAATGATCTAGTACTAATATTGCGTGCTGTGGGGGCAGTTATAGATCCTTAGTCACCAGCACTGCAGGACACAATGTCCAACAAGCTACGTTATTATGTTGATGAACCCTGTTCATTAGCCTCGCACAGGCGCTTGATCCCACAAGCTTATATTTAAATGCTACAATGAAATCCGAATGGTTGGGCTGGGATTCAAACTGTTTGAGAAGTAGGTATGTCCAGTGGGTGTTGAGAAAATGGGAATGGATGGGAATGGATCGACTCTTAACTAATCCATCCAACAACGTGCATGACATACAAAGTGCCATAAAACAACACACTATACAGCACATCAAGCAACAGCAATCAAGCAAGTAGATCAGTCAGTGTAGCCGATTAACATGTCTGAAAACAAGTATTGCTTTGTGCGCAAACATTTGCGCGTCAAAGACACTTAACTGAGTACCAAGAAAACATTTATTAACACAGCAAATTAAAACAATGTTAGCAATAGACTTATAGCATTTGGTTTAACATTGATGAACGTTCCTGAAAAGTTAATTCAGGTTAGTAATTGTCATGAACTTCACCACGCCCATAATTCATGAGTGAGCTGATTGGCAGGGTTAAACAGTAGCCAAACTTAAGCTTACTCGGGCCGACCAGACTGATATCCGTGTAGCTTTTAAACGTAAGCTCGCAGGATCAGGCGGCCGTGCGAGGCTACCCATCCATGCCAAGGACCTGGAAATGCACACACGGACAAACACACACAAACACAAATAATGATCAACGACACACATATGCTCAAGCTGTTAAGAACAGGATCTTAACTGTCAGTCTGGCTGAGTACTCAGTAGATAAGCCCCCCAATAGGCCGGCATATCAGTACCCTTTAAATACGCACTCATCGGCCTAGTGGGGAATGAAAATGATGACGTCACAAGACAGGGAACATAAAAACATGTCCATTAAAGTTGTTTTATGACCCCTCTCTACCTTTCTCTCTGGATGCCCCCACATAACAAGGGTGTAGAATGCAGTTCCCAGAACAGCTGGCCGCTAAAGAACTTGAGATGGTACAGGGGCATGTTTGTGTGTGTGTGTGTGTGTGTGTGTTTGGTGTGATTGTGTGTACATTAAGCATGTTTTCACTCTGTGCATATGTATGTGTGTGCAATTTTTTTTTATTATCACAGAATATATACTTAAACGAGAGTGTACATTTGAACTTTAAACCACATACATTTATGGCGAACTGAACTGAATGTTATAGAGAAGTTGGAAACTGATAATGACCTGACATTATCAATAACCCAGACTTGTTAAGGGAGGCCCCAGAGATGAAGGCTATCCTGATAACAGCATGCCTGGACCCATACTCTGTTCTCCCAAACTCATTAACATGGGATGTTAGATGAAGTTCCCCCTGGACACTCATCTTCGGTCAGTTTAGCATGTTCCTAATCCCAACAAATTCAAGAGTAAGTCTTCACATTTTAACCTTTTAAACTGTAGGTGATCTATAATTGTTTTGTATATATACTATATTCTTTCTCCCAGCAACAATTTGTTGCTAGGTGTTGCATTTATTAATGCCATTGCAAGGCTTTATAATAATGTGGTGTAGAGTGTATAAAGAAACACTTCAAAACACCGCAAACCAAATCATATTGCATCAGGAATGTCAACAAGAATGTTTCTGCACTTAACCCCCCATCCCTCCCAATAAAAGTACAAAGATGTCCTGATAAATGTATAAAAATAGTAAGTAAAAACAATACTGTTTATACAAAGGCATTACCATTTGGAGTATATCCTCCATGTATCTCTGACTTGTGCATTAAATTTGTGGACTGATGACCATGGGGTATGGACTGTGCTTGCCCTACCCTAGGCTATTCATAACATTATGAACCAAACAAGATGTCCTGGATCAGTTCTTAAGGGCTTGTCTGTCAGGGGCACAATCACAAATCTAATCGGCTAGTTAGAAGCCAAAGCAATACATGAGCACTCAGAAAACCGAAGGCATTTACAGCGGATCTAGGAACAATGTACCAACGCATTTAAAGGGAAGGTCTATCAACTGCTAGTAAAATCCATGATGAGACACACACACACAAACACACACGCAAACACACACACAGCTTTACACTCTATTCATTGACGCTATCCTGGCAACTATATTACAGTGCAGTAATCTTTAACGCCTCTCAACAGCTGCATGCAGTATCCCTGTCAGCGCCCCCGCGCGGTGTCTTAGTCATCCACATGGCCTTCTGGAAAGGTGATTAGCAGCCCGCGAGTAAGGGACCCCGGCAGGGTCGGATTAAAGGGATAGGAGGGGATGACAGGCAGTTTTTAAACTGGGAACTTGTTCAGCATAGTGCCAGGGGAAATATACACACACTCTCACACGCCTTTGTCTTTATCTCTAGCTCTCTTATTAAAAAGAGAGGGGACATTCACTCTGGTGACTATCTCTCTTTGCCTGCCTTGTCTACCCCTCTGTCTTCCCTCTCTAGTTTCCTCGTTCCCTCTCTTGGTAACAATCCATAAAGGGATATAAATAGGTACTATATAACAGTAAACTTAAATGACCGGGCTGCCCATTGAGGGTCTCCAACCAGGATCTTGAGCACATGGTCTCCAAGTCTTTAGGCAAACTCATTAACCACTGCTCCAATATGTTTTACAAACTTGTGTTAGTTATATGTAACTAAGCAAGGGTCGCTACAGTATAAAGCATGACCGGTCAATTGAAACATGCTCTATAAATATTACAAGGCATTGTTAATATGTATTGCTTACACTCAAGAGACCCATAGTTTCCACTGGAACAGTATAGGAATAGAGCAGCCAGCCAGCACCTGAAACGTCATACTATACACACAGCCGATAGGGATCTTTTTCAAGGCGGCCTTGTAAATCATTTAAGGCTTGCAAGCTTTCTCATCAAAGTAAAGGCAAAAAAATCTAAACCCAGTGGCACGTCCCACACTAAAGAAATTGCACATAGTTGAAGATGGAGATGCTCCTTATATCCTGCTAAATATATGACCACATTACAGACACATATATACCACACATCATACGATAAAAACCCTTTTGCAATTATGTTAGCACAGCTGAAAATTGTTGTGCTGATTAAAAAAAGCAATAAAACTGGCCTTCATTAGACTACTTCAGTATTTGGAGCATCAGCAGTTGTGGGTTCGATAACAGGCTCAAAATGGCCTGAAATAAATTACTTTCTTCTGAAACTTGAGTGTCTATTCTCGTTCAGAGAAATGAAAGCGAATGGTCTGGGGTTGTTTTGGTGGTGGCAAAGTGGGAGATTTGTACAGGGTAAAAGGGATCTTGAAGAAGAAAGCCTATCACCCCATTTTGCAACGCCATGCCATACCCCATGGATGATGCTTGATTGAAGCCAATTTCCTCCTACAACAGAGCAATGACCAAAAGCACACCTAAAACTATGGAAGAACTACATATATACACCACCAATCAAAAGTTTTAGATCACCCATTTTCCAGTTTTTGTTGTCGTTTAAGTAGTTAAAGTCCAGTGAATAACCTGAAATGGAATAAAGGTACATGGCCAGAGGATAAAAAAAGTTTAGGTTACCAACAATTGAAAGTATGTAAATTTCAGACTTATAAAAAAGTGATGGGTTAACAACTACAGCTGTTAAAGTCAATTTAACATTGAAAGTTGATGTTGACAATTCCTGCAGAATTACCAACTTAGGTTGATTACTTTCAAACCCTCTGTCTGTGTAAAAGCAGTGTTAGAACAGACAGCTTCAAGCACAGCCTAACACTGGTCAAAGTAAGCAAGTATTTTTCAACTGCGAAAAGTAGACTTCGAGCTCCAGGTTTGACAGGTTGAGTACAGTAAGAAAGTCATTGATAAGATGGACAATAAGAAAAATAATCTTGCCTGGGTCATATGAAGTGCTACCAGTGGACTACTGAAGATTGGAAGAAGGCGTTACGGACCAATTAATCAATATCTGAAATCTAAGATTCATCCGAGTATTTGGCAAAAGGATGGTTCCTCATTGTTTGACAACAACTGTAAAAGAGGAATAAGGAAGCGTGATGGTTCCAGAGTTGCCAACTTGCACAGTGTGAGTGGTACCCTGAACTAAAACAGCTACCACAGCATTTTGCAGCCCCACGTAGTTTAGGTTACCAAAGCATACACCCTTTGGTGTACACTCAGTTGGTCAAGGGTTCATCCTACGGCAAGGTAATGACCCAAAACATAACTCCATGTTATGTCAGAACTATCTTAGAAGAAAAGACCAAGACAGTAGGCGTCAAATCATGACGCCAGCATAGACTAAAAACACCATTGAACTGGTATGGGATGCAGGCAATGTCTGCTTGACGTCTGGAAAATCACCAAACGCTGGGTTTCCTCCTTTGTGATGTTTGGCAGTTCTTTGCTGCAGCGGTCTTCAGTTGTTGTTTGTTCGTGGGTCTTTCTGCCTTAAATGTTGTTTCAGCAAGTAAAATGCATGCTTGATCGGGTTGAGATCAGGTGATTAACTCGGCCATTGCAGAATATTCCACTTCTTTGCCTTAAACTCCTGGGTTGCTTTCGCGTTATGTTTTGGGTCATTGTCCATCTGTAAAGCAGAGCTCCGTCCAATCAACTTTGCTAATTTGTCTGAATCTGAACAGACAATATACAGTTAGGGAAAAAAGTATTTAATCCCCTACTGATTTTGGATGTTTGCCCACTGACAAAGAAATGATCAGTCTATAATTTTAATGGTAGGTTTATTTGAACAGTGAGAGACAAAATAACAACAAATAAATAGAGAAAAACTCATTTCAATTTTTCATTTAATTGATTTGCATTTTAATAAGTGAAAAAAGTAATTCATCCCCTCTCAATCAGAAATATTTCTGGGTCCCAGGTGTCTTTTATACAGGTAATGAGCTAAGATTAGAAGTACACTCTTAAAGGGAGTGCTCCTAATCTCAGCTTGTTACCTGTATAAAAGACATCTGTCCACAGAAGCAATCAATCAATCAGATTCCAAACTCTCCACCAGGGCCAAGACCAAAGAGCTGTCCAAGGATGTCAGGGACAAGATTGTAGACCTACACAAGGCTGAAATGGGCTCCAAGACCATCGCCAAGCAGCTTTGTGAGAATGTGACAACAGTTTGTGCAATTTTTCGCAAATGGAAGAAACACAAAATAACTGTCAATCTGCCTCGGTCTGGGGCTCCATGTAAGATCTCACCTCGTGGAGTTACAATGATCATGAGAACGGTGAGGAATCAGCCCAGAACTACACGGGAGGATCCTGTCAATGATTTCAAGGCAGCTGGGACCATAGTCACCAAGAAAACAATTGATAACACATTATGCTGCGAAGGACTGAAATCCTGCAGCGCCCGCAAGGTCCCCCTGCTCAAGAAAGCACATATACAGGCCCGTCTGAAGTTTGCCAATGAACATCTGAATGATTCAGAGGAGAACTGGGTGAAAGTGTTGTGGTCAGATGAGACCAATTTCGAGCTCTTTGGCATCAACTCAACTCGCCGTGTTTGGAGGAGGAGAAATGCTGCCTATGATCCAAAGAACACCATCCCCACCGTCAAACATGGAGGTGGAAACATTATGCTTTCGGGGCGTTTTTCTGGTAAGGACAACCTCACCGCAACAAAGGGACGATGGACGGGGCCATGTACCATCAAATCTTGGGTGAGAACATCTTTCCCTCAGCTAGGGCATTGAAAATGGATCGTGGATGGGTATTCCAGTTTGACAATGACCCAAACACATGGCCAAGGCAACAAAGGCTCAAGAAGAAGTACATTAAGGTCCTGGAGTGGCCTAGCCAGTCTCATGACCTTAATCCCATAGAAAATCTGTGGAGGGAGCTGAAGGTTCCTGTTGCCAAACGTCAGCCTCGAAACCTTAATGACTTGGAGAAGATCTGCCAAGAGCATTCATTCATTCATTCATCTTCTTCCGCTTCATCCGGGACCGGGTCGCGGGGGCAGCAGTCTAAGCAGAGATGCTCAGACTTCCCTCTCCCCAGACACTTCCTCCAGCTCTTCCGAGGGGACACCGAGGCGTTCCCAGGCCAGCCGGGAGACATAGTCCCTCCAGCGTGTCCTAGGTCTTCCCCGGGGTCTCCTCCCGGTGGGACGGGACCGGAACACCTTCCCAGGAAGGCGTTCCGGAGGCATCCGAAACAGATGCCCAAGCCACCTCAGCTGACCCCTCTCGATGTGGAGGAGCAGCGGCTCTACTCCGAGCTCCTCCCGGGTGACCGAGCTTCTCACCCTATCTCTAAGGGATCGCCCAGCCACCCTGCGGAGAAAGCTCATTTCGGCCGCCTGTATCCGGGATCTTGTCCTTTCGGTCATGACCCAAAGCTCATGACCATAGGTGAGAGTAGGAACGTAGATTGACCGGTAAATCGAGAGCTTCGCCTTGAGGCTCAGCTCTTTCTTCACCACGACAGACCGATACATCGACCGCATTACTGCAGAAGCTGCACCGATCCATCTGTCAATCTCCCGTTCCATTCCCTCACTCGTGAACAAGATCCCTAGATACTTAAACTCCTCCACTTGAGGCAAGCACTCTCCACCAACCTGAAGTGGGCAAGCCACCCTTTTCTGACTGAGGACCATGGCCTCAGATTTGGAGGTACTGATTCTCATCCCCACCGCTTCACACTTGGCTGCAAACCGTCCCAGCGCATGCTGAAGGTCCTGGTTTGAAGGGGCCAACACGACAACATCATCCGCAAAGAGCAAAGACGAAATCGTGTGCTCCCCAAACCTGACACCCTCCGGCCCCTGGCTGCGCCTAGAAATTCTGTCCATAAAAATTATGAACAGAACCGGTGACAAAGGGCAGCCCTGCCGGAGTCCAACATGCACTGGGAACAAGTCTGACTTACTGCCGGCAATGCGGACCAAGCTCCTGCTTCGGTCGTATAGGGACCTGACAGCCCTTAGCAAAGGACCCAGGACCCCATATTCCCGAAGCACCCTCCACAGGACGCCGCGAGGGACACAGTCGAATGCCTTCTCCAAATCCACAAAACACATGTGGACTGGTTGGGCAAACTCCCATGAACCCTCCAACACCCCGTAGAGGGTATAGAGCTGGTCCAGTGTTCCACGGCCCGGACGAAAACCACACTGTTCCTCCTGAATCCGAGGTTCTACTATCAGCCGTATTCTCCTCTCTAGAACCCTGGCATAGACTTTCCCAGGGAGGCTGAGAAGTGTGATCCCCCTATAGTTGGAACACACCCTCCGGTCCCCCTTCTTAAAAAGAGGGACCACCACCCCGGTCTGCCATCCCAAAGGCACTGTACCCGACCGCCACGCGATGTTGCACAGGCGTGTCAACCAAGACAGCCCCACAACATCCAGAGATTTGAGGTACTCAGGGCGGATCTCATCCACCCCCGGTGCCTTGCCACCGAGGAGTTTCTTGACCACCTCAGTGACTTCAGCCCAGGTGATGGACGAGTCCACCTCTGAGCCATCATCCTCTGCTTCCTCAATGGAAGACGTGACTGCGGGATTGAGGAGATCCTCGAAGTACTATTTCCACCGCCCAACGACATCCCCAGTTGAGGTCAACAGCTGCCCACCTCTACTGTAAACAGCGTTGGTAGGGCACTGTTTCCCTCTCCTAAGGCGCTGGACGGTTTGCCAGAATCTCTTCGAGGCCAGCCGATAGTCCTTCTCCATGGCCTCACCGAACTCCTCCCAGGCCCGGGTTTTTGCCTCCACAACCACCCGAGCTGCAGTCCGCTTGGCCTGTCGGTACCCACCAGCCGCCTCAGGAGTCCCACAAGCCAACCAGGCCTGATAGGACTCCTTCTTCAGCTTGACGGCATCCCTTACTTCCGGTGTCCACCACCGGGTTCGGGGATTGCCGCCTCGACAGGCACCGGAGACCTTGCGGCCACAGCTCCGAGCGGCCGCTTCGACAATGGCGGTGGAGAACATGGTCCACTCGGACTCAATATCTCCAGCCTCCCTCGGGATCCAGTTGAAGCTCTGCCGGAGGTGGAAGTTAAAGATCTCTCTGACAGGAGACTCGGCCAGACGTTCGCAGCAGACCCTTACAGTACGCTTGGGCCTGCCGAGTCTGTCCAGCTTCCTCCCCCGCCATCGGATCCAACTCACCACCAGGTGGTGATCAGTTGACAGCTCCGCCCCTCTCTTCACCCGAGTGTCCAAGACATACGGCCGCAGGTCAGATGAAACGACAACAAAGTCGATCATCGACCTGCGGCCTAGGGTGTCCTGGTGCCATGTGCACTGATGGACACCCTTATGCTTGAACATGGTGTTCGTTATGGACAAACTGTGACTAGCACAGAAGTCCAATAACTGAACACCGCTCGGGTTCAGATCAGGGGGGCCGTTCCTCCCAATCACACCCCTCCAGGTGTCACTGTCGTTGCCCACGTGGGTGTTGAAGTCCCCCAGTAGAACGATAGAGTCCCCAGTCGGAGCACTTTCCAGCACCCCTCCCAGAGACTCCAAGAAGGTCAGGTACTCTGCACTGCGGTTTGGCCCGTAGGCACAAACAACAGTGAGAGACCTATCCCCGACCCGTAGGCGCAGGGAAACGACCCTCTAGTTCACCGGGGTAAACTCCAACACATGGCGGCAGAGCTGGGGAGCTATAAGCAAACCCACACCAGCCCGCCGCCTCTCACCATGGGCAACTCCAGAGTGGTGAAGAGTCCATCCTCTCTCAAGGAGTGAGGTACCAGAGCCCAAGCCGTGCGTAGAGGTGATCCCGACTACCTCTAGTCGGAACCTCTCAACCTCACGCACGATCTCAGGCTCCTTCCCCGCCAGCGAGGTGACGTTCCACGTCCCTAGAGCTAGTTTCCGTGTCCAGGGATCGGGTCGTCTAGGCCCCCGCCTGCCGCCCGATCCTCTCTGCACCGACCCCTTATGGTCCCTCCTGTGGGTGGTGAGCCCACGGGAAGGCGGCCCCACGTCGCTCGTTCGGGCTGAGCCCGGCCGGGCCCCATGAGGAAAGGCCCGGCCACCAGGCGCTCGCGTACGAGCCCCAAACCCGGGCCTGGCTCCAGGGTGGGGCCCCGGCTGCGCCATACCGGGCGACGTCACGGAACTCAAGAACATTTTCATCATTAAGGGGTGTTTTGAACCGCTCTTAGTCTGACCCATCGCCTAGGACCTGTTTGCCCTGGGAGACCCTACCAGGGGCATATAGCCCCAGACAACATAGCTCCTAGGGTCACTCGGGTACTCAAACCCCTCCACCACGTTAAGGTGGCAGTTCAAGGAGGGGCTGCCAAGAGCAGTGGTACAAAATCCCTCCTGAGATGTGTGCAATCCTGGTGGCCAAATTAAAGAAATGTCTGACCTCTGGGATTGACAAAAAGGGTTTTGTCACCAAGTACTAAGTCATGTTTTGCAGAGGGGTCGAATACTTATTTCACTCATTAAAATGCAAATCAATTTATAACATTTTAGACATTTTTTTCTGGATTATTTTATTGTTATTCTGTCTCTCACTGTTCAAATAAACCTACCATTAAAATTATACTGATCATTTCTTTGTCAGTGAGCAAATGTACAAAATCAGCAAGGGATCAAATGGAAAGGATCCTATAAAAATCCACCACTGTTGACTTTGTGTTGTAGAGCTCACTAGTGTGCTCCGTTTTTCTCAGAATGTACCAAACTGTTGATTTGGCCACTCCTAATGTTGCTGCAAATCTCTCTTTTTTTTGCAGCCTAAGGGTGGCCTGTTTCACATGCATTGAGAGCTCCTTTGACTGCATGCTGTCATTTCACAGCAACATTTTCCAAATGCAAACGCAACACATGGAATCAACTCCAGACCTTTTACCTGCTTAATTGATGAAGAAATAAGGAATAGCCCACGCCTATCCATGAAACTGCTTCTGAGTCAACTGTCCAATTACTTTTGGTTCCTTGAAAAAGAGGGGGCTACATATTAAAGAGCTGTAATTCCTAAACCCTACCTCCAATTTGAATGTGAATATCCTTATGTTCAAGTTGAGGGCCTGCACTTCAAGCCTATATTCATTACTGTAACTTGAAAATATTTTGGAAAACAAAATAACAAAACCTGCCAGTATCCAATTATTTCCGAACCTAACTGTATACCAGGCGTTGGTGTCACAATGGTTCTGTCACAGTGTGAGTAGGCAGGAAACAGAAGCGGAGGTGGTGTTGTAAACAATGTTTTAATTCACCAAAAGGCCTTCCAATACAGTGCTGAAAAGCATACTGAAGGTAATAAACAAAGACGGCAGAACAGGCACAAAATAGGCAAATCGTTTAGACAAACACATAACACCAAACAATACTGGACAAAGACACAGGGAAATAGGGAGGCCTGTATACGCATGGCAATGAGGGAACTGGGAACTGGGAACAGGTGTGGGCAATAAGATAAGAGAGTCCAGGTATGCATTCAAGTACAGGAGGGAAACGGGACGATGAAGAGAGATGAAGCTGGGATGTCTCTGCAAGGGGCAGGGTTTCCAGGTGGAACTGTGACAGTTTCGATGTTTGCAGACATCTTATTGATGTCTGTCTTGTTAAGTCCCCCCACCACCGCAAATAGCCTGCAAATGATGCATTCTGGTAATGCATTTACCCAATTGGCCCATATAGCCTAGATTGCAAGATCTGCTGAACACAGCAAAAGAAAAATTGTGCGTCCAGCTCAAACATAACGGCATCAGGCAACACATAATGATACTACAAATTCAACAACGCCTGCGTGATGATCCACTTGTATGGATGGATTCACTCCCTATCAAGTACACGAAAAACTGTCATGTGAAATAACAACAGAAAGATGCCGGAGCCAACAAGTTGAAAACTATCTTGATGTGCCCTTGAGTAAAGAATATAACCCTAACGACACCTTTAAGCCATGCTAGATTAGAGTGTCTACAAAATGTCTGAAATGTCAGTGTTCTGCGACACATCAGCAGCACAGGCGGACACGTCAGCGTTTTAGAAAATGAACTCATTCTTTGGTGTGGAGGGTGAGTGAGATCACACACTTCCAGTTACTTTGCAACATCTGTGAATCTGATGTCTCTGCTTTAGGATGGTTTTGTAAATGAAGAGAGGACAAGGAGCTCAGACAGACAAACTGACAGGCAGGCTGAAAGACTAGATCAGAGGGACAGGGTAGCTGGTCCCGAAGTGAGAGATGAGTCAGGACAGAGAGACTATATACAGTGCCTGACACAGACACGCAGACAAACACTGGCTGCTATTGATCAAGGTTGTATATCAAAGGTCATCCACCGAGGTCACTAAATGCCTGGATATGAATTGTGTCTCAGGCATAAGCTACATAGGCATTTGAGGGGAAAATGTTTTCTTGTGAGAACTTGAGTACTTAAATCTATGATAATAATGAGGGCAATCCTTAAGCAATAAATGATCCAGTCCTTAGGGTATATAATAACAGCACGCTTTGGTTCATTATACGTTATCACACCAGTCCTAATCCGCTGAATTTACTTACAGTCAAAGTTAGCCTGTCAGAGTGAGAACACAGTCTTTTGTGGCTCTGTTGGAAAATAATGGCTCTCATGAAGACTGGGCAGCATGTTCGATTTCCAGGAACACTCCTACATATTTTTTTATTATGGTATCAAATGCTTCATCCTAACTTGACTGTGTAAAAATAAAAAAATTACAAAAACAGGACTAATAAAATATTGGTGAACACAACTATATGTATGCAATGTAGGAATCGGGGGTAAAAATGTGCTTCCACAGGTTATGTCAAGATGTTTACTACCGTCACATCCTGACAGGCAGGCTGGCCGTGCCAGTGAGATCCAATGCCGTCTCTCCTTCGTTTGGATCAGGGACACTTGTTTTTGTGTTTATCGCCCTCACCTGTTTCCCTAATTACTGTTCCTATTTAAGTTTGTCTTTCCCATGGTATCTTGTGGGTCTTTGTTTGGCTTATGTTTCAGTTGTTCTGTTCAGTCCTGTCAAGTTGTGTAGTGTTTCTTTTGTTATAATTCAAAGTACTGTTATGTCCTCTGTGTGATGCTGCGATTATGTCCATACATAGTAAACCATGACAACTTTTTCTTAAGTTGTTAACATCTAAATCCAGTCTCACTTGGTGTAATCGAATTTCTACCGAAATAGGATTTTTGTTTCAGGTACGATAAAGACTTTTGTGAGGTTACCGGTAACCAGGGCCATAGCTAACGCGGAGAATGGTAGGAATTATTTTTACTCGTGCTGCATTTCTCTTTAGGATAGTTTTGTCACGTTAGCATTTGCACTCAAAATGAGAAACAGATTACTTTCTTTAATATGTACCAATAGCACTAGATTAAAAGTAATCATTTTACTTTTAATCTAGTGCTTTGATGAAGCCTCTTAATCACATCAGTAAGGGCTGAATCTTAAAATAGGCTAAACCTATTCACAAATTCCCAAACTATGCCTTCATGCAGTTAGATGAAGTCACAATGTCATCACAAGCTAATTACAGATTAATCTCAAGCTACTTAAGCTAACAAGTGAGCCATCCCTCTGTTAGGGAGAAAGATATTGAGTTAAAATAATGAAAAACTGTTGACGAGGAATTGAATATGAAATTATAAATGTTCTCAGAAATGTAGTTAAAAAAAAACAAATCAATGAATCAGACATGCAAACTAACAACTTAAAACTAGATGGAACCTGGGTTAAGTACTTATTTAACTTTGAACAGTTGTTTTCCCACCCAAAAATGAAAGTGTCTTTTCAGTTAGAGGAGAACTATTTATTTTTGATTTCAATTTCAATATCAATAGATTTGTGTGTAAAATACTCCTAAACTTTATGTTTAGGAGTATTTTACATTTCCAGTATGTTACAGTAAGGAAATTATATTTCTGTGAGGATATAAATGGCACCACAAAGCAGGAATAACCTGTCACTTTAAGATACATAATTATATTGTGTGGTAAGAAATTATGTTTACACTAATCACCCCAGTGGTCCAATTTAATCGTAGCAAATCTTAACATTTGTCTGCAGTGGTTTGGCATGCATTATGCACACCAAGATAAACACACACAAAGATAATGGGCGCGTTTAACAACAGCAGAGGCTGCAGAGTCTAAAAGATGAGAGAAACATACACACTTTAGCTCTTTGCAAAATACGCACAAATTCTACCATAGAAAAATGCACACAGATGTGAAATTAAAATGGGGAGGGACATGAAAAGGACACAGGGTGTGATCAGGGCCCGGAAAGCTGTTTTAGCAAATGCAACACAAGGGTGAGGGAAAGAGGTGAGGGTGAAAGGGAAACTGAAGGACAAAAACACGTGTCTGGGCAGGCAGCATCAACTATATGGCATCACCCAGGTGGGGGTTTGGGAGGAATGGGTGCTGATGGCCGTAGCTGTAGCAGCTGCTACGGTACCCTCCATCTCATGATTGTCTTCCTTTTTTGCCTCCCAGCCTTCTCTGCTCCCATGCTCTGCTACTTTTGGCCTCCGCCCTGGGCTGCTGCCTGGGAGCCCTTTGATACCTCTCTTGACAAGGTCCCAAGAGGAAGCAGTTGTAGAGATGGGGCTGGCCCAGCTGGAAGTCCCCAGAACATTCCGGAAGCTACCAGCTGTTTCTGATGGGGGTTTGGTGGGATGCTGATTTGTGTGGTGCGGGTGTGTTTCTGCCACAATATAAGCAGGCAATCTGTTCTGTATCTCTTCTCTGTAGGTTAGACACCACTTAGAGCAGACCCCTTGAGCTGCCTGTGTCCTACTGAACGGCCAATTAAACTAAATTATCTCATGGTTTTGTCTTTAGAACGGCCATTGGTTAGATTTCCAACATATAAAACATTTAAAAGGATAATGGGAAAGATATATGAAATGGAGTACATAACAAAAACATTTTGTTGCATGTAGATTCACGTTCAGTAGTGATTTTCTCTTGTAAATTGTTGTCCTGGTGTGGTGTAATGCCCTCTATCTCTTGTCTCATATTGTTTGACACTGGCCACCCTCCTTCACCTGCACTCCACATTTCCTGCTCTGGCCTAAACCAAGATGGAAGGAAAGCCTATACTGTGCCCCAAGTAATACACTGCTCAAAAATATTAAGGGAACATATAATCATCACAGTATAACACTAAGTCAATTAAACTTCAGGGATATCAGTCTGTCCAGTTAGGAAGCATAAGCGATTGTGAATCAATGTCACCTGTTTTGGTGCAAATTAAAGTGACAACAATTGCACTGGAGAGGCAACGGCATGACAACCCCCAAAAAGGGAATGTTTTTGCAGGTGGTGGCCACAGACAATTGCTCTCTACTTATCCTTCCTGACTGATTCTTCTCTTGTTTAGCATTTTGCTGGTGTCCTTGTCACTACTGGTAGCATGAGGTGGTACCTGCAGCACATTCATTTTGCACAGGTAGGCCAGCTCCTCTAGGATGGCACATCCATACATGCCGTCACAAGAAGGTTTGCTGTGTCTCCCAGTACAGTCTCAAGAGCATGGAGGAGATTCCAGGTTACGGGCCGTTACACAAGAAGAGTTGGACTGGGCCACAGAAGGGCATCAACCCAGCAGCAGTATCAACCCAGCAGTATCTGCTCAATTGTGTGAGTAGGAACAGGAGAAGCACTGCCAGAGCCCTACAAAAAAACAGCGGGCTACAGGTGTGCATGTTTCTGACCAAACTGTCACAAACAGACTCCATGAGGGTGGCATGAGGGCCTCTAGTGGGACCTGTGCTCACGTGCTGGGCGCAGGAAGCAGCTTGATTGGCATTCGCCAAAAAACACCAGAATTGGCAGGTCCGCCATTGGCGCCCTGTTCTCTTCACAGATGAGAGCAGGTTCACACTGAGCACATGTGAAAGACGTGAAAGACTCTGGAGACGCCATGGTGAACATTATGCAGCATGACCGGTTTGGCGGTGGGTCAGTGATGGTCTGGGGAGGCATATCCTTGGAGGATCACACAGACCTCCACGTGCTAGACAACAGTACCCTGACTGCTGTTAGGTACCTGGATGAAATCAGACCCATTGTCAGACCTTACACTGGTGCAGTGGGCCCTGGGTTCCTCCTGGTGCAGGACAATGCCCGTCCTCATGTGGCCAGAGTGTGTAGACAGTTCCTGGATGACGAAGTAGTGTGACACACTACACACTACAGACACACTACTGAGTCTCATTATGAGTTGCCGTGATGAAATTCATGCAAGTTGGAACAGCCTGTGATTTCAATTGTTTACTTTGATTTCGATGTAAGTTTGAATCCAGCTCTCAATCGGTTGATGATTTTTGTCTCCATTGACCGTCGTTACGTCATTTTGTTTTCAAAGAATTACACAATGTACAGTGAAGATATTGATCTTTAATATATTTTTGTTCATCGAGACTCAATGTGTTATTTAAGTGTTCCCTTAAATTTTTTGAGCGTTGTAGTAATACTACAGGAAAGAAAATGAAGTGTTACCAATTCCAAAGAAAATAGGATAAAGCTATGGAGAACTTGAATAAATATAGTCATTGCATTTAAGCTGTGTATGAATACAAAGATAGCTAGACTTCTAATCTACAGCAGGTAAGGCTATCTAGAGTTGTAAACATATTGTTTTTGCTATGCCCTAAATTTGTAAGCACTAGCAGGTCTCAAATTACATAATAATCTTATATAATATTATATAATCTTAAGGGCATACAGTAGTAAAAACATTTTTGATCAACATTTGAGGCAAAAGAAACTCGGTAAGGTAGGACCCTTCATAAACTATTTATAGGTTTATTTATATAAGAATACATAGCATTGCTTAGTCAAAGTTCTGTCATTAGCGAATATCAATAAGTAATTTTTAATAGTCATTTTCAAATGTATAGTAATTATCAAATGTATAAACATTTTTTATAATAATGTAAATCTACCAGCCAGCCCCCTGCCCCTGCCTGTTTCTCAGTCAGTCTCTCTCTCTCTCTCTCTTCATCTGTCTGACACCAGCTCTCTGGGACTTTGTAGTTGATAAATGAAGTGCAGGCAGCAGTTGCTGTGCTGATCTTCCGGACACCATGTCTTCCACATTTCAGCCCCCTGTCAGTCATGCTGCCACCTCATTCTTCAGCGTTCCAGTCTGGGTTCGAGGCTAAACAAAGTCACTTTGAAACTGAGCAGGTGCCCTCCCTTGGCTGACCAATCAACAGGGCTAACTGTCTCCACTAGTCTCAGGAGACATGTCCAAACTGTGCCTCCTTGGTAAGCTATCATTATCTGTCTATGTGTTGTAAACATAGATCAAGGCGAATATGGAGGAAGCATATATGGAGGAAGCACCTGGTCACTTTCATACCTAAAGCCGAATGCCATTGTGAGACATGGTAAAATATTGCTCACATTAGCTTGGATTTTAAAGGCAAAGGCAAACACATAATGTCCTTATAATAAGCATGGATATAGCCAAATTATTTGATGTGAATAGGTAGTTCCGTAACTGGTGGTGACATATTTGTAGGAGTTTTACTGTAACTACTACAGAACCCGTCAAAAGTTTGTAAATATTTACTCATTCAAGGGTATTTCTTCAGTTTTACTGTTTTCCACATTGTAGAATAATAGTGTTGACATCAAAACTATGATAACACGTAATCATGTCATAACTAAAATAGTGTTAAACCAATTAAAATACATTTTTGAATATAAGATTCTTCAAAGTACCTTTGCCTTGATGACAGCAGCTTTGCTCGTTTTTGGCATTCTCTAAACCAGCATCATGAGCTAGTCATCTAGAATGCTTTTCCAACAGTCTGGAAGGTGTTTCCGACATATGCTAAGGACCTGTTAGCTGTTTTCCTCTTACTCATCTCATCCCAAACCATCGCAGTGGGGCTGAGGTTGGCTAAATGTGGAGGCCAGGTCATCGGAAGCAGCACTCCATCATTCTCCTTCTTGGACAAATAGCCCTTACACAACATGGAAGTGAATTTTGGGTCATTATCCTGTTGAAAAACAAATGATAGTCCCACTAAGTGCAAACCAGATGGGATGGCATATTGCTGCAGAATGTTGTGGTAGCCATGCTAGTTGAGTGTGCCTTGAATTCTAAATAAATTAACGACAGTATCACGAGCAAAGCACACCCACACCTCCGCCATGTTTCAATGTTGGAACCATGCATGCAGAGATCATCTGTTCACCCACTTTGCATCTCACAAAGACAGCACTGCTGTAACCAAAAATCTGGTCATTAGAAAAAAGGACAGATTACTAATAGTCTAATGTCCATTTCTAGTGTGTCTTGGCCCAAGCATTAGTTTTCTTCTTATTGGTGTTTTCTTTGCAGCAATTCGGCCTGATTCACGCAGTCTCATATGAACAGTTGATGTTGAGATACTAACTCCGTGAAGTATTCATCTGCCGTTATCTGCAGTTCTTGAATTTTCTGGATTGACTGACCTTCAGGTGAGTGCCTATTTAATCCCTCCCAGGTGAGTGCCTATTTAACACTTTTTGAGTTACTACGTGATTCTATGTCTTATTTCTTGTGTAGAAAATATTATAACTAAAGAAATAACCTTGAATGAGTGTGTCTTTTGACTGGTACTGTAAGTGTAAGGCCTTAATTAAGTGAGTTTTAGGCAAAATGGAATTTACCATTCTGAGGTGTAAGAAATAACTTCACCTCTACCAGACAGATCCCGTTGTCATATCAATTGCCACCACAGCCATGCAGCCACACAGGTTATTGTATCTCTCATAAGGATGTAAGCTAATTGGGTGAGTCAATATGAACGTAGGCGGTTTGTGGTAGTATGGGAAATAATAAATGAGGTGAGAGTGAGATATTGCTACATTTTAAATCGAAGAGATGTGGGATTTGGCAGCCAGAAAGAGGTGAGCAAGCCGTGGATGGTATTCCATTTCACTGCAGTGACAAAGAGTCACAGCTATTGAATCCTCCTCTTCCTCCTTCACAGGGGAGAGATGAGACTTTCATACCCTTCCAAATGGACGACTGTAGTGCTGCATTGGTCAAAACCCGTTACAAATGCAGGGAATGTAAAGATGTCACAAAACCCAATATGTGATTAGAATATTGAATACATCTTGTAAGTTTTGGAGGCAGCCTTATCTTCAAGTAAAGAGCAGGACACGGAGACCTGAAAATAAGGTCATTATTTGATCTACAGTTAGCTACGATGGTTAGGTAGTTACCAATCAGTTTATATACATTTTCTTCCTACAATAACGAGGTTGTGTTAAGTCTGTCTCTTCAGCCTTGCTAATTCATGAATACATATCCACTTTCCATGTGGGAACCAATAAATAACCTATGGTTTACCAATCACAATCGCAACAAAGTATATTGTATGATTTTTAAATAATTAATTAGCATTTTATTGCATGACATAAGTATTTGATACATCAGAAAAGCAGAACTTAATATTTGGTACAGAAACCTTTGTTTGCAATTACAGAGATCATACGTTTCCTGTAGTTCTTGACCAGGTTTGCACACACTGCAGCAGGGATTTTTTTGGGTTTTAATGTTTTTATTCACCCAATTTGATGTGTCAATGTAATATAAAATTAAAGCATAGAACAAATAAACAATTGGAGATTTGTGTCTAACCAGAAGTGCAAATAGAGGAGTGCAGAAACATTTACAAGTACAAGAATACGTATATACAAGTGGAATGAATAAGTTTGCAATTAATGCAAATGCAATACATATGGAAATCCTAAATGTGCAGTGGAAAATTCACAAATTTACAGAAAATGTACAGGTTTTAAATATAATGTATGTACATAAATACCAGTGGCAATTCTCAATGGCAATTTGCAAACGAGGCAAAGTGAAGGTGTAAGCTAGAATGTGCAAATGAAATGCAGTGATAGCAGCAATGAGGTTCCCGATGTAGACGTGTATGTAACAATTGAAAATGCAAGTACAGTGGCAGTTCTACATGTGCAGTGAGGGCATGGTTAACATGCAAGTTTAAGGTGCAAGTCGGCATGTGCAAATTAAATACAGGAATAGCACTACTAGTCCAGTAGTGCAGAGGGTGGGCATAGTTAGTGATGGGAAGTCACAGAGTTCAGCAGGGTTACAGCAGACGGAAAGAAACTATTCCTGAGCCTGCTGGTGCAAGAAAGGAGAAACCTATACCGCCTGCCTAATGGGAGGAGGGCAAACAGATCGTGGCATGGATCCCTGGTGATGCCGCATGCCCTAAGCAGACACCGCTTGCGCTGGAGGTCTTCAATGGCTGGGAGCTGGGTACACATGATGTGCTGGGCGGATTTCACCACACGTTGCAGGGCCTTCCGGTCGACAACGGAACTACCACCAAACCACACTGTGGCGCAGTTGGTCAGAATGCTCTCGATTGGGCAGCAGTAAATGTTTACAAGGATCTTGAAAGACAGAGCAGGGCCTTCTTCTTGAGGGACCAGGAAAGGTCCTCAGATGTGGACATCCAAGAATGTGGAGCTGGACACAAGCGCCACCTCAGTGCTATCGGTGAGAACTGGGGCGTGACTGCAGTCTTTAGAGTTCATGTAATCCAAAATAAGCTCCTTGCACCATGCCCCTAGGCACTTGACCTCCTCCCTGTAGGCTGACTCTTCATTGTCAATGATTAGGCCCACCACCGTGGTGTCGTCTGCTAACTTGACGATGGTGTTGGAACTGTGTACAGGAACGCAGTCGTAGGTGAAGAGGGAGTACAGGAGGGGGCCCAGCACACATCTTTGTGGAACACCAGTGTTCAGGATCAGGGTGGAGGAGGTGAATTTGTCTAACCTGACAGACTGGGGTCTGTTGGTTAGGAAGTCCAAAATCCAGTTAGAGAAAAGAGCTAATCCCTAGGTCATGGAGTTTGTTGACCAGCCTAGAGGGGATTACTGTGTTGAAGCACTTCATGATCGTGAGGGTGAGTGCAACAGGTCATTCAGGCTAGATGCTGAAGACTGCTTCGGCACTGGCACAATGATTGCAGTCTTGAAGCACATGGAGACCACCACCTCGGCCAGTTTACCAGCACACCAGAACACACGCTCAGACACCATCAGGACTAGCGGCCTTGTGTACAGTACATTCACCCTGCTCAGTGCAGGGTTCTTCCCAAAACTGATGCAGAGGTTCCCACAAGTTTGTTGCACCTTTTCGTTGCTGTGCTTTCAACCTTCTGCCAAGCTCATCACAAACCTGCTTGATGGGATTTAAGTCTTTTAAGTCTGGGGACTGTTTTGGCCAATCGATGATTTGAAGCCTACTGTTTTGTTCATTTATTTTAAGGTAGATCTGACTTAGCCTGGAGTATGGATGTTTTGGGTCATTTTCTTGTTGTAAAATGAACACCTGACAAACTAGTTGCACACCAGATTGCACTGCATGGTGCTGCAAAATGCTGTGGTGGATGTTTTTGGTTCAGGGTGTCACTCACTCTGCAAGTCGCAGACTCTGGATTCAGCAAAAGAGCCCCAGATAATCACAGTTCCTCTTCCATGTTTGATAGGTGGTGTCAAACACAAAGGAACTATCCATTAGTTTACTTGACGACATATACTGAAAAACAGTACATGATAAGACCTTCCAGTCTCCAGTAGTTCACTGCCAGGGCTTAATGGGCCAGGCAAGCCTCTCTTATTTTGCCATCTTATGGTTAGGGTTAGCTTAAAGTCTTCTCTTCACAGTTTAAACTGAGACTTGCTTACTACAACCAGAGTTAAGCTGGGCTTGAAGCTGTTGTCCTGCAAGCTGCCTATCCCGCAAACTGTTGACATGTCTTCAGTTTCTGTTGCGGCTTCTGTTGACATCTCTTCCAGTTAGAGTTCCCTCCAGTTTCCATGTGCCTTTTGATGGTGTAGGAACCTGTACTCATTGACACCTTGGCTATCTTAGCAAATTCTCTAAAGGAAAGGCCTACACTTGTGTTAACTTACATCTGTTTCTGCAGAACAGCTACAAGGCCTTTTTTATTATAAAATGTACAATATTTTCCAGTTTTTGGTAATCAGATTTTTTTTATCTCTGGCAGTTTACCTCTTACCTTTGTACCCTTTCAGATTATGCACTGGACCTGAACTGCTTACATTTAAATAAAAACTGGAAGAATAAGGGTGTTCTAAAACTTTTGACTGGTACTGTTTATATATTTTGCCATCAATACCCCATAATGACAAAGTGAAATATCTGCCTCATATACATAAATATTCATATCCTGTGCCATGACACTCTAAATTCAGCTTAGGAGCATCCTGTCCTCTGATCATCCCTAAAATGTATTGATGGGAGTCCATCTGTGGTAAATTCAAAAGGCACACATTGTAATGAATCCAAGGAGGTAGGTAAAGATTCAAGTGCAGAGTGCTATATTTAATGAAGGCAATGGTACAGAATGTCAATCCAGGAGAATAGTAAGGAATGAAACCAGTCAAAACCGGTGTAATCCAATGAGAGAAGGCTAAGGTACAAGAGGAGTGAGACAACGGTAGTAGTTAATGAGAATAGGCTCTAGGTCGATGGCAAGATATCAGAAGCAAAGGTACAAGAGGAATAGGCTAAGGAGGTCAAAACAATTCAGTAAATACAACAATAGGATAATTAGCTCAAGAACTAGAATGCTACTTGACAACAAAACTATACCCCACAAAGGAAATGTTGTATTGTTTTGTGGTTAAATCAATCAATCACATTTATTTATAAAGCCCTTTTTACAACAGCAGTTGTCACAAAGTGCTTTTCCAGAGACACCCGGCCTTAAACCCCAAGGAGCAAACAACAGTAATGTTGAAATAGTGGGGCTGATGAAAAACAGGTGAGTGAACAGGTGACTAGAATTCTGGTGATTGTGATCTGAGGGGTGAATTGTGTTCAAGGAATTGGTGGCGATTTTGAGGGAGTGAGTTGCGTTTGCCAGATTGGTGGTGTGTTTGAGGGTGTGAGCTGGCACAGGACATTACACAGATGTTTAAAAAAGGTTGCACAATTCACAGTGTATCTTATGGCAAAAACCATGCCAGAAAATCAAAGGAAGCTTCCACTAATAAAGTGGAATAAATTCCACTGAATATTTATGTACATAAGATATTTTAGTTAGTAATTAAAAAAAATGTAATCATTCATCATACTCCAAAAAACATCAGGCTAATACATGGCAGCAGTATTTGAAATGGACTTCCAACAATTTGAGATAGATCCACATTGCTCATAACATCAAGCTACCAAACGAATGCAAATGTGTTTCAATTGTAAAAGGACAATACGTGAGAAGACATTCAGTGATTTAACTGTTGACATATTTAGAAGAAACACACAAGGTCAGTTATCTCCGGTAGAGACATCTCTGTGTGACTGATAGGATGGGAGACAGCAGCCAGCAAAAAAACGCAAATGCTGGTTAACCAACAAAGCATTTTACAGTGACCCATATCTAGCTTCAGAGACAGGATTAAAAGAGGCCATTGTACATTGTAAGCATTTTACAGTGACCCATATCTAGCTTCAGAGACAGGATTAAAAGAGGCCATTGTACATTGTACTTCTGCCTAAGAGCACAGACGGTAATTGCTCTTGATGACTAGACCACTTAGTAAGTGGTCTAAAGACACAGATAGCATCAGAGGACAAATGCACTGATCATCCTTCAATGCTCCTACCACACAACCCCTATTTGGGTTGTTTTCCTCCCCATTAATACATTGTCAGATCTAAACCCTGATGATTAATATGGAGGGGTATACACTACGAGTTTTACAGAACACAATTTAAGTAACATTTACATGGAATGTAAATACAATATTAACTCCAGCAATGAGATACTCTTGCTGTGGGGTAAGGCCAAACACATGCCCCAGAGGCACTTTGGCCAGACCACTGACCAGGAAAGCATTTTTATAACCGCCAAGGTGCTTTTTATAACCGCCATCTAACTTAATAAGGAAAGTGTCATTGCCCTGCTCACCCAATCACTCAGTATTATCTGCGATGACTCATATGTAAACCTGATTCCACAAATTGAATTATATTTTAATCAAATGCAATTTCCATGAAGGAGCACCATCATTGGCTGTATTATCAAGCTGTTTAAAGAGCCGAACTGAGGAATTCTCCTACCTGAAGTTGTTTTTCAGTATGCAAAATGGAATGTTTCAGTTTTAATACATATTATTTTTTGCTTACTGAATTGATTTGATACCCACGGTAACTTCAGACAAAAGTGAGACAATCCTTCCTTAATAGCTTATCGTACAATGATTGACCAGTGCAACTGGGTGATAGTGATCAAAGTGTAGGTCTATACAGGGAGGATTTGAATTGTACCTCCTATGTCAGAAATATGTACACTTTCCACATAGACACAAACACACACAGAATGTTCCATTCACAATGCTCCATTTAAGAACAGAAGACAAAAAAATGAGGTGAGGTAAAACCACAGAGAGTATTTGGCATTTGCTATTCTTCATCCACAACTTTCACTTTGCTCTGTGCCCTACTGGATCAGACAGAGAAATTACCAGGGTAAATGGTTTTTCAAATATAGCTCCAGAATTCTCAGGGGACAAGGTAACATCATTTACAGTGTGAAAGTTTGGACTGAAGTGTAAAAAAATAAATGAGAACACACAATGTCTTGCTCACGTGCAGATAGCATGTCTGTCCTTCACTGAAACGTCAGAGTTCCCAGAGTGGCCCAAGACAAAATGTACAGAATGTTCAGTTACTCTGGATGATCATTTTTTGCGGACTCAATCATGTTCAGTATAATTGGGTTTGTAGTGGCATTTTGTTAGTTACAATACTGATTGAACTTAAAGGAAAAAATACAAAAATACAATTCACTGGAATACTAACACCTGCGTCTCATTGTCTCCCCCTATTTAAGCCAGTCCTCCACCACCACTTGGTTGTGAGGTATTGTTTGTTGTGAACTTGCCAAGCCTTTGCCTAGTGATCAAGCTAACCAATGTGTCCCTACCTGTTGTGGTTTTCTCCCCTTGCCCTGTTCCCGTCTGTCTCCGTATTTAGTGGTCTGCCTTCTGACCTGCCTGCCTGCCCTGTGGACTATTCTGCCAGCCTGCCCGTACCTGTACCGTCGCCTTCTCGTGTTGTCAACCGGTTACCGAACTCACCTGCTCGCCCCTCTCGTTGTGATTCTTGCCTCAGCCCTTTGGTGCCGTGAAAATAAATCTGACGGTTGCGTTCCGCATTTGGAACCTCATCCCTTGGTCCGAGTGTTTATCACATATTTAAGGATAGTGATCATATGAAGCCATTTATTATCGCATAGTTGTTTGACTCTTTTTTAAATCATAATGATAACAGAAATCACCCAAATGGCCCAGATCAAAAGTTTACATACCCTTGAATGTTTGGCCTTGTTACAGACACAAAAGGTGTGGCTTTATAAATTGCAATTAGTGTCTATGTATAAATAATCAATGAGTTTGTTAGCTCTCACATGGATGCATTGAGCAGGCTAGATACTGAGCCATGGGGAGCAGATAAGAACTGTCAAAAAACCTGCGGAACAAGGTAATGGAACTTTATAAAAATGGAAAAGGATATAAAAAGATATCCAAAGCCTTGCAAATGCCGGTCAGTACTGTTCAATCATTTATTTAGAAGTGGAACATTCTGGGATCTTTTGATACCAAACCAAGGTCAGGTAGACCAAGAAAGATTTAAGTCAAAACTGCCAGAAGAATTGTTCAGGATACAAAGAAAAACCTTTACTGCGTCAATGCTATGAAAAAGCCTGGTTACAATATGCCTGACAACACCTTGCCCCGCCTCACAGCTTCTGGCACACTGTAACTTGGAGTGACGAGACCAAATTAGAGCTTTATGATCAAAACTGAACTATAAACGCTATGTTTAGTAAACAGAATAACATCCCCACTGTGAAGCATGGTGGTGGCTCACTGATGTTTTGGGGGTGTGTGAGCTCTAAAGGCACAGGGAATCTTAATGGCAAGATGAATGCAGCATATTATCAGAAAATACTGGCAGACAATTTGCATTCTTCTGCACGAAAGCTGCGCATGGGATACTCATGGACTTTCCAGCACGACCATGACCCTAAGCACAAGGCCAGAACCACTGGAGGGTCAAGCACAAGTTGACCCTCCAGTGGTTACAGCAGAAAAAGGTGAAGTTTCTAGAGTGGCCATCATAGTCTCCTGACCTTAATATCATCAAGCCACTCTGGGGATGCGGTCTCAAACATGCGGTTCTAGCAAGACGACCAAAGACTTTGCATGACCTTGAGGCATTTTGTCAAGACGAATGGGCAGCTATACCACCTGCAAGAATTCGGGGGACTCATTGACAATTATTACAAAAGACTGCACGCTGTCATTGGTGCTAAAGGGGGCAAATCACAGTATTAAGAACTAAGGGTAAGCAGACTTTTGAACAGGGGTCAGTAAACTGTTTTCATTGTTACCATGTTTTGTTTTGTGATTGTGCCATTCTGTTATGAACTACTGTTGAATGTGAATCCCATAAGAAATAAAAGACATGTTTTCTCCAAGGGTATGCAAACTTTTGAGCATAACTGTATGGAACAAATAGAACTCTGCATTCTTTGTAGAGAACTACATGGCTAAGACGCTATGTAGGCTACTACTGATTGACATAACATGAATCTCAACTGAGTATTTATCCTTGAGCTAAAACTCAAGGATAAAAAACTAAACGTTGAACCTGCAGCATTCCGCTGTAGTTGGAAAACATTTCCTATTCTGACCTTAAATCTTGTGAAAACAGGCAGAAATGCATTAGACTGAAAAAAGAGCATACGGCTTGCTTACATATTTCACCATGGTTTTCTTAAAATTGACCAAAAATGTGAATAAAACATTTTTCTTATGAATTGACTTTGTTAAATGTGAATTTGCATTGTGCACGTCTACAGTTACACTGTCGAGAGAGCACCAACTGAGGTGGAAAATGTTATGATTTTAACCTACTCTATAATCAAATGTAACCAATCATTTGCCTGAATACAACTTTTTTTTAGAATGTGTAATAATCATCTAATCATTTATGTTTAAAAATCTCTATGTGCCTCTCCTGCCCTAACCCCAAACATGAGTGCAATTTGTACGCTGTTGCTGTTCTTCAGATGAATTCATTTTAGTGCTTTTTCTAATCTAACTGTGTGAAAATATTAATTGTGTGGATATGTTTAATTATAGGAAAATCATGTTTTCCACTCCGCTTGCTCATTAAATGCAATTAGTTAACAGAGATTAACCTGATTGTAAGGTCCTGGCTGTGCCCCTAGCTATCTTTGCCCTTGGCCAGGGGGCCATAGTCAGGACCTGGCAGAGATAGATGCCTCTAGGCATCTTTACACAGTGTTCTTCCCTATGGAGGCAGCTATACAGTGGATATAAAAAGTCTACACACCCCTGTTAAAATGCCAGATTCTTGTGATGTAAAAGAATGAGACAAAGATAAATCATGTCTGAACGTAGACTTTTTATATCCACTGTACATCATTGCCTCCAGTTGGGAATCCTATTTAAGTTTAGCCTTTTAGCACAGCCCAGGATCTTGTCAATGATCTCAAGGCAGTTGGGAACATAGTCATCAAGAAAACAATTGGTAACACATTACGCCATGAAGGACTCAAATCCTGCAGCGCCCGCAAGGTCCCCCTGCTCAAGAAAGCACATGTAAAGGCCCGTCTGAAGTTTACTAATGAACATCTGAATGATTCAGAGGAGAACTGGGTGAAAGTGTTGTGGTCAGATGAGACATTTGGTTGCTGTTGCTGCTTTTTGTTTCTTTTGTGTGGAATTAAAGGAATTCAGTTCAACCACCACTCTGCGCCTGTGTCCTGCCTCCACAACCGTGACATTGATACAGGAATCAATCACATTCAATCACTTGTCAAAAGCTATTCTGCATATCCCTACAATAATAAACCAATGTCCATACTGAAAAAAAAGGACAGCCAAGATTTGAGTATGTTCACTTAAGAAATCAGAGATATTATTATGAACTATTTACTTTAAAAACAATGAAATGTGTGTCTTTCAATGTTTCTTGAGACTTTTCATTTCCACCCAAGTCTCCTCTCTTTGTGTCTGATGAGCAACAATTTGTCAAAGTGCTGGTCAAGTGTGTGACTGTTAATGTTGTTGAAAATGTCACGTTAAAAGGGACAATATCAATCATTGCACTATCCAATGTGTCAATAATGGTCTCTCTGACCTTTGTTAAACGCTAAGAAAAGCAACCCAGTTTTTTTGTGAAATAACTCTTAGTAATATATTCTACTGAAAAGTTGATACTGCTCAAATAACGTGAGTCAAGGTGCAAATGAAGAAAGCGAATCATTATTAAAAAGAAAAAGGCAGAACTGCTAACTCACCATTAAATATGTATTGTGTTATTCAAACAAATATTAAAACACTCTAATAATGGCAATTGCTAATGACTGAAATGTCAAGCTGCTTAAATAAAATACGTTTTGAATGGTGAGTGAGTGTTTCACATTTTGATTGTCAATTATAACTGTCACTGCATTACCTACATCATGAGTCACTGGTTTACTTTCAGGGCTCTAGAGTGCAATAATTTCATTTGCATTTGTAACAAAAAATGCATGTGTTTAAACATATAAAATAACTTACTAACACATGCATGAGTGCCGATTTGTAACCACTCCTGTAGTTGTACTAAGGCTCCTGTGGTGGTATTAATTAATCAATCAATCAATCAAATGTATTCATTAAGCCCTTTTTACAACAGTAGTTGTCACAAAGTACTTTTACAGAGATACCCGTAGTAGTGTTGAATTTCAGTGGCTAGGAAAAAACCCCTAAAAAGGCCGAATTTTAGGACGAAACCTAGAGAGGACCCAGGCTCAGAGGGGTGATCAGTCCTCTTCTGACTGTGCCGGGTGAGATCTTAAGAGTCCAATTGGAATAATTAATACATTTCTCTGAGCTAAATCCAGAGGTTATTTGATTTTAGACTAGGTCAGAAGTATGACCAGGTGGACAAGGACAGGGACAGCAACGGGCCCCCCAAACCAGGTAATCCGCAGGTGTGGACCAGGACCTGAGAAAACTGAGAAAAGTTCGAAGTGCATTCCTCATATACCCCAGCACAATAATATAGAAGCGTAACACCTTGGAACTGAGACGGGGGGGTCCGGTGACACTATGGCCCTACCCGGGGGAGGCCCCGGACAGGGCCCAACAAGCAGGAAATCAATCCACCCATATTGCCAGGAATCATCCAAAGGGACACCCAACAACCGCAAACACGCTGAATGAGGGCCGAGTATTGCCAGCAGAGTACAGCACAATTGCACAAGTGCGCAACAGAAAGACAACAACAAGCCAGTGACTCTTCCCCCGAAAGGCATTGGAGGGAGAGCATCCCAGTGGCAACGAGTGCCCATCTGGCAAGACAGCAAGGGTGGACAGTATCAAGTCTACTGGTCACCTTCACGCCCCAGGGCCAGGCTACACCTAATTATAAACCGTGCTGTAGAGTTTTTAGTAGACACTTGAAAGTTTGCACTGAGTTTGCATTTTTAACCTTAATTGGCAGATCATTCCACAGTAGTGGAGCTCTATGAGAAAAGGCCCTGTCCGGCTGTTTGTTTAGAAATTCTAGGTACAATTAAAAGCATCTTGTGATCGTAGGTTACGTGTAGGTATGTATGGCTGGATCATTTCAGCAAGGCAAGTAGGAGCAAGTCCATGTATTGATTTAGATTAACAGTAAAACCTTAAAATCAACCCTAACCCTAACAGGCAGCCAGTGTAAGGATGCTAGGACAGGAGTAATGTGTAAAACATTTTTTGTTCTAGTAAGGATTCTAGCAGCCGTGTGTAGCACTAATTGAAGTTTATTTATTGATTTGTCAGTGTAACCGGTAAGAAGAGCATTGCAGTAATCTAGTCTAGAAGTAACGAAAGTATTAATTTCATTATTTTGTTTCATGGTTAGTAATCAAACAAATAACTACTACTCGCATAACAGACAATCTTAACTAAGACCAGTCAGAGTCTGGAACTCTCAGGGGGAATTCTGCATTTGAAATTCTGCATTTGATTCTGAATTTGTATATGGTTATTGTTTAGAAAAATAAAGACAAAATATGCCTTGTGACATCCCGTAGATGGCCAAAAGTATAATTCCACAAAAACAGACAGAAACATAAATTCTGTTTCCTAAAGAAAAAAGGCATTATCATAATAGTCACAATTTCAGTGTTATTTCAACATTGAGAATTTTTTACTACACCAAACCTTTAACATAAACTGTCGGTATCAGAGGTGAATAAGAGAGATAAAGGAACCCTTTATAATATGCCCCTTTCTAATCAGCTTACGTCTAGACACAACATTTCTATGATCAATAAACCATAGTTTATCATTAGACACATCACAGTCCAGCATTGCATGACTCGTTTTGTCATTACACCTGTCGATTGATCTTTACAAGACAATTTACACATTTCCACTGTGGCTTAAATGCTCATTTGTCTTTGTTAAGTTTGAGGTAATGTGGTTGGTTTGACATTTACATAGTGCTGAGGGGTGGGGGATGGCTTCTCCCACTCTTCTCTCCAGAGCAGTCATGCAGAGGTCATAGTTACCACTTTAAAGGGAAGATTACTGAAGAGATTGGGTGTCTTCAGGCTTTTAATCACAGCCAAAAATACTATTTCCCCTATTTCTCTCTAATGGGCAACTTATTCAAAATCAGAAAGTGCCGGAGAAAAAGGAGAGACTGGATATGAAGGACAGTTGTAGAAAAAGCAATCTATTTGAGAGCCATTCAAAGCATGTTGGCCAGAGCAAGAGTCAGAGTAATGAAAGATGCCCAATTGAAATGTCCAGAATGAACACAACACCTTTCTATATTGGGCTTGCACTAAAAGTGAGCGGCAAAACTCTGGTTAATCCTGGGTCTCACATATAGAAGTGCAAATATGAATAGTACCATCTCGGTTGGTATGTTTGGTATCAGAAAAGTGTTGACTTGCCTTAATGCACTCTAGCAATATCCTTGTGGTAGTTTGGGCACCTTTAATCTTCATCAATGTTGTTGTTTGGAAAATATATTGTATAAGAGCATAGATGATTGCGAGTACTTCCTGGTTAGGCAAGTTGTGATGTGAAATGTACTTTGGAGGACAAAGTAATGTCAATTTAAATACTGAAATTGACCTTACATGATATTTTGTGTGAATGTACCAATTTTCATGCTTTTATCTGAAAATGCTTGATTCAGTTCATTTTTGCTGGACTAATATTTCTCACTTGAAGGTGGGCAGTATACACTGTCTGATAAAAGATAATAATGGGCACTAAATTTGGGGTAGTGGTGGCCAGTACGTAGCCTTGGCAGTTTCAGGGTCCCCAAGTCCTAAAGGACAGGTGGTGCTCCCATCTGTGCACAAGTCAACCCCGTCCCCCCTCCACTAACACCTCCCACCTCAGGCCCTACCACAACATTCCACAGCGACACCATGCGCCCAGAGCTTTAACTGGGGAACAGAGTGTCATAGGCTAATTAGAGCATATGAAGAGCAGGCCACCTCTAAGCCATCATCATCAGGGAGCTGTGTGAACCCATGCATTTTCGACTCAGTAGTATTACGAGTCAAACAAATTGGCATTTTAGCATGAGAAAATCACATAAATGCATAAATATTTTTAGTTACTTGACACTGCTATGATAGTATAGATGGTCCGTTTTGATAGAAATTAGGATATATCTACTCATGACAGAAACATGGTGCCTAATAGACATTCAAAATAAGTATTTGTTTGGATTGTAGAGCTTGTTCCTGAACTGAGTCCATTGCCAGTGATGCCATGAGTAAAATCATAGTGTAGACTCCAGCTCCAGCAGCCACACCAGCTCCGTTCCACATGATTATTCTCAATTTCACAGCTGGCGGTTTCCACTGAGATGGACGACAGCTATGAAATGCCAAGGCATTGAGCTCAGTCCAGCCTGAGAGAACACGCTTAGTTTGAGGTACCACAGAGACAGGCAGTGAGAGAGTGTGAAAGAGCGATAAAAATATTGCATGTGTGTGTGTGTGTGTGTGTGTGTGAGTAATGGGGGGTGGTAGGTGATCATTCACTCAGGACCTTGGCACTTACAGGCATCTGCAGCCCCGCAGCCCTATCAGACACAGCAGGAGAAGCCATGCAGCGGAATGAGGGAGAACAGAGCAAACACCGGGCCCGTCCCTCTCCAATCTGGCATAGAATGATACAGCGGAGTGCTGACCCAGTTGCCTTCACACCTAAAGCCCCACAGAGAGACACGCGTAGTATGCTGGGGTAACAGCAGTGTGAAAACCACTTTCAATCTGGCAATCAAATGGTGGGTTAAAATAATGGTGTCTCCAGAGAGAGTGGCTGGTGGGGGGGTTTTGGGGGGGGGGGGCGTTGGCAGAGGAAGGACTTGATGAGAGATGCCCCGGTGAGAACGGCTGCTCGGGCTGCTGCTGAAAAACTCTTCCACAAATAGCAAAGAAGGACGCACGACGCTGCTGGAATGGTTCGATCTGATTTGGATTTGGAAGCCTGCTGGCTTATCGGAGGGTGTTTTCAGACAAAGGGGACAGGGAAGATGATAAGGATCATGATGACGTTCTTTTCAACGGGTAGATAAGTGGAGAGGACCCACTCGATCTGAGTGGCAGTTTTGTGTGTCATTGCAAGAGTGGTTTGAGAAAAGCGTAGAACAATGATTTGCCTCTCCTAAGACACCCATTCTACAACCCTAAAGGGACCATGTCTGCAATGAGAAAAGGGTGAATAAAGTGATGGCCGTGCTCATACTCTCCTGGTCCTTAAAAGGTTACAAAATTATAATAATACATAGAAAAAACCAGGTAGTCGTTGTTTCCTTTTAAAATGAACATCTACGCCAGTGATTGTATCTTTCTAATCATTCCTCCATTAGCCTACACAGATGGTGTTCCAGTCAATGTCTCATTGTCATTCCATTGTCATTCCATTGTCATTCCATTGTCATTCCATTGAAATAGAGCTTGCCAACTATACTAAGCTTTATTCTCTCAAAGTGAAACATAACATGCAGCTAACCTTGAACCGTCTGCATCCAAATATAACCATCATCATCAACAAAAACAGCCTTAGGGGTATTGACTTGACACCTTGTTAGTTTGAATTAATCAGATCAGTTTTGTCCACTGCCCTGACCCACCTGGACAAAACCAACACCTATGTGAGAATGCTGTTCGTAGACTTTAGCTAAGCATTCAACAAAATCATCCCTTCCAGGCAGGTTAGCAAACTCCACAACTTAGGGATGAGCCCCTCTCTCTGTGACTGGACTTTGGACTTCCAAACTAACAGACCCCAGTCTGTCAGGTTAGACAACCTGGCCTCCTCCACCCTGATCCTGAACACTGGTGTTCCACAAGGCTGCATGCTGAGCCCCCTCCTGTAGTCCCTCCTCACCCACGACTGCGTTCCTGTACACAGTTCCAACACCATCGTCAAGTTCACAGACTACACCACGGTGGTGGGCCTGATCAGTGACAATGATGAGTCAGCCTACAGAGAGGAGGTCAAGTGCCTTGGTTTTCAACGCAAAGAAAACCAAGGAGCTCATTGTGGATTACAGGAACTCTAAAGGCTGTAGTCACGCTCCAGTTCTCATTGATGGTACTGAGGTGGAGCGTCTGTCCACCAAGATCCTTGTGAACGCTGCACAATCAAGATCATTCTGACTAACTGCATGACAGCATGGTTTGGCGGATGCTCCGTGGCCAACCGGAAGGCCCTCCAACAGGTGGTGAAAACTGCCCAGCACATCACTGGGGCCCAGCTCCTCACCACTGCTGCCATCCCTGCATTTCAGCTGGACCTGCACCTTCATTTGCCTCCATTGCACATTTAGAACTGACATCTGTTCTTGCATTTGTACTTGCATTTGCCCTCATTGCATATCTATACATCCCAACTGTAACATACATTACACTTAATACTTGTAAATATTTGTACATTTTCGGCCCTCTTCTATTTGCACTTCTGGTTAGATGCAAGCCGCATTTCGCTGTACTTTACTTGTACTGATCAATGACAATAAAATTGAATCTAATCTAATGTAATAATTTGCTTTTGTCTGATGAATTGTCCCAGTGCTTGAGACAGTATGCTGCTGCATAGTATACGCTGAATCACGATGACATATCCATTAAAAGTAATAGTGTAACCACAACTAAAAAGGTATATGTTTAATCATTAGATGATAATTAAGTTACTAGTTATATCAGTAACTATCGGTTACATTACATTGCGTGGTGACATTTCTGCAACAATGACGCACTCATCACCCTCTTGAAGCAATCTTTGTAAACCGAGAAAAGGGTATATTGTCTTTTCTTTCAAAAGTAACAGGCTGACTACACTTCCACAGAACCAACTACCAAGCACAGCAAGGCATGGAATTGAGGGAATCTATATGAGCATCTATAAGCTGGTAAAGACACTTGCCAATTTGCGACTAGCCTGCTGTTTCCACATATGAGGAAAGAGCTAATGGTCTGGAATTTGTATAAACAACGAAGAGCATGTGCTTAGCCCATTACATCCGTCACTTTTGTTTTGTATGTCTATCATAGACACAGTCATGCACCTGTCAGACACCTGTAAAACATGTTAACTAAAAAGTTAAAACACTAAACTTTGCCACCTTGTTATGGTTTGTAGATCAAGTCTTAACTTTTTTCTAACATGCGGTATGCTCCCCATTATCAGAGGTAGCACAAATAGGGGGTGTCTGGGGAGGAATGTCCATTGCTCAATTTGTCTCTGTAAAGGGAAAGTAAGAGGAAGGGACAAATGTAATCCAAATGAAATAATAGCAGCATTTTTGTGTTATGTGTGCCTTCTCTAGTAGCAGCCTCGGTGAAATGAGCTTCAAAGGTGACAGGTGGTCTGGTGGCACCTCATTAGGATTTATTAGCAAATCCTAATGCTGCAGGGTCCCAGCCAGGTTATTATTGCTGTAAATATATGAAACTGCAGCCTTGCTGTATAATACATCTTCAACTTGGCTGTGAAATTAGCAAGTACATATACAGGCATTATAGACAAGTATGGTGAGTAGTTTGTAAATGGGACAAATGCAAATATTTCCACTGAAAGGCTTAAATATTGTTCCATTACCACAATACTAAAAAAATAATAAATAATATCCTCGCATACAAAATGACATTTCCAGCTTTACCTTACTTTAAATTTTACGGAAAAATAATGCACCAACCGAATTACTATTTCTCCAACCTACGTTTTTGTACAGTTTGGCAAAAAAAAAAAAGAAGAAAAAAAGAAAGGCAAACTAGTCTGCAATATCATAAACCCGGCCATCCTGTAAAAGTCGATTTACATTAATATTATCTTCCACAGGTAAAGCCATAGTCTACTCGTCTATATACCAACAGACGTGATTAATCTTTCAAGATAAAGTAAGCCCACCATAAGACTTTAATTTCTTAGTACGAAACAAATAGATTTTCCTACCTGCTTTGGACCGATTCACAATGTCTCCGCGTTCGTGTATACAGAACATTTTACAGCCGGGTGCGGGTAGTAGTATGTCGCTGTGTCTCATGAGCGCGCCAACATAGACATGCTGTATGAGCGCGCGCTACACAACGTGTTCACGCACGATAGCATGTCATCGATGCACACAAATATAAGAGATAACTTTTCTTCAGTGCTCATTTAGGTAAAACATCATGTTGTTTGAGTTTCTGTGTCGCTTTTATATTTCTATGCAACTCTCTTACTATTCAAAATTGTAACATTAATGTTATACATGGCTAAGCCTAATTGGTTTGTATTTGCATTGCAAAAAAAACATGTGCATATTTAAACCAGACATGGGCACATGAAATAGACTTGAAATCATTTGCATGTTTACATATAACAGTAATTTCAGGGTCTCAGAAAGCTGTTGTAATGTCTTTCTATGTGTAGCTGAGAGTGTGCTGATGTTTGAGACACAAAACTCTTGATGAAAGCTGTGCAAGCCAAAATATCAAAGTAGTGAAAACAGCCAAAAAACCTATAGCATTCAAAGGGTTCACGCATTTAACAACAATGCAGCGAAAGTGCTGAATCCCGGGAGAGATGAGAAGAGTGGAAAAACGGCACATTGATCAATATTTTAAAATTGCCCAGATATACGTTAACTACCATCAGACTTAGTGTACTTTTAATACATACATACATACATACATACATACATCTTCTTCCGCTTCATCCGGGGCCGGGTCGCGGGGGCAGCAGTCTAAGCAGAGATGCCCAGACTTCCCTCTCCCCAGACACTTCCTCCAGCTCTTCCGGGGGGACACCGAGGCGTTCCCAGGCCAGCCGGGAGACATAGTCCCTCCAGCGTGTCCTAGGTCTTCCCCGGGGTCTCCTCCTTTTAATGCATTTGTTAATAATTACATACAATACATGGACGTGTGAGTTCCAAGTTAATCTGCGGTCCCCTGATGACCAGTACATCAGTTCTGTGGCCCCCACCACCATCCAAGTTGCCCATTCCTGATTTAAACCCTACATGCAATAGAGAACTTATGAAGACTACATATTAAATGTTGAAACTGATTTTTTTTTATTGTTTCTTGAAAATATATATGCCCACTTTGAATTTGATGCCAGCAACATGTTTACAAAAAGTTCTGACAGAGGCAACAAAAGACTGGAAAGGTTGTATAATGCTAAACCAGAAAAGGAACCAGGCAAGCCTAGTTCAGCCAGCCCAATATTGAAAGTGATAAATATTGTTCCCCTCACTGGATTCAAACCCAAGTCTCACACAAGAGAGGTTGCATCGTTAACCACTACACTACAGTGACATACATTCACCCAGTCGCTAGACACCATTAAGCATTGTGTTAAACTGACTTTCAGTTTACTTCCACCACAAATAGCATCTATGAACTGTATGGCTTTTGCCACTGGCCATTTTAACAACTTATTAGCCAGTAATAGGCTTACTGGTATCTACTAATTTACAAATTGGAATAGTAATAAGAATTGAGTAATTGTTAGCAAGACTGAAGATAAAATTTTCCCTGCCAAACCTATTTCATTTCATGGCACAAAATTATTTTTTCTTTCATTCATGAAAGAATGGGCCTACTTCGACAATCCACCAGAAATAGTCACAATATAACCGTAAACAGTTTAATTTTAGACTTACTATAGCATAGATACTGAAGGTTATAGTCAGCAAAGTTTTTGTCTCTCCGGAATAAATCCTAATGCATAATTTGTTTTGACTGTGAGGAGATTCGAACGGCGGAGCTAAAGTTTGCAGGGCTGCTTCTCTAACCACTACACAATTTAACAAGGGGTAGTCAGTGAATCACTCAATCAGTAAGAGACATTCCCTCCTTTGGCCGGCCCCACTTAAGCGGTCCGGCAAAACCTAAACATGGTGGAATTTCACACAACTAATTAGATTATTTGGCAACAGGTCAGTAACATGATTGGATATTAACCGTTTGTAATTGTTTCAAGACCACCCTATGATATTAACCAGGTAGAAAGCATTCAAATCGGGACAGGAAGTGTTACTTACGTACCAACAGACAGCCAACACTTATACGCAAAAACAAATTATATTAGCGACTTCAATAGAGCATCCTAACAAAACCATTGTAAAAACCTTCTAGAAGTTATGTTACCTGTTGTGGGTGCCGCTATGCTTTTTAAATAGTTCATTCATTTTCCCTGCACTGATTTACTGGTCACGCTTTGTTAGCTAGCGGTTAGCTGACGTTTGCTAATTAGCTACAGTTATACATCAACTAACTTTTGCAGCTCTTAGAATTTGAGTCAACGAGAGAAGCTTGCAATGCAATGTATGTAGTGTTCCTTACCTGGCAAGGTGACTGTTCAAATGCTGGAGTGAGTTCAAATGCTGTTCTGAAGTCACGTGCAAAAAAACTCACGCTGGGGGGTCAGTAAGAAATATTTGAAACTCATGCGTGAAAAGGTTAAAAGATTATTCCATAGTGGATTGGTCTGTCAGAAGTGAGGATGGGGAGTGGTATTGGATGGCCATGATCTTCACTGCATTAAAAACAGACACGGTTCTGTAGTAGAAATCATCGCATGGGCTCAAGAACAATTCTGAAAAGCATTGTCTGTGAATACAGTACATCGCTGAATCCACAAATGCAAGTACAAACTCTACCATGCAAAGAAGAAACCATATATAAACAAGATCTAGAACCGCCATCGCCTTTTCTGGGCCCAAGCTCATATATGATGGCAAAGTGGAAAACTGTTCTGTGGCATGATGAATCAAAATGTGAAATTATTCTTGGGAGTCATGGATGCCGCGTCTTCCGAGCTAAAGAGGAGAGGGAACATCCGGCTTGTTACCAGAGCACAGGTCAAAAGCCAGCATCCGTGATGGTATGGGGGTGCATTAGTGCACATGGCCTGAGCAACAATATATACAGGTTTTGGAGCAACATATACTGCCATCCAGATGCCATCTTTTTCAGGGAAGGCCTTGCTTATTTCAGCAAGACAATGCCAAGCCACATTCTGTGCGTATTACAATAGCATGGCACAGTTGTAAAATATTTGGGGCGCTAAACTAGCCTGCCTGCAGTTCAGACCTGTCACCCATTGAAAACATTTGGCGCATTATAAAACGAAAAATATGACAAAGAAGACTCTGAACTGTTGAGCAGCTTAAATCCTCAGTCAATCAAGAATGGGAATGCATTTCATTTTCAAAACTATAGCATTTGGACTCCTCAGTTCCCAAACGCTTACAGAGTATTGCTTAAAGAAGAGGTGATGCAACACAGTAATAAACATGCCCGATCAACTTTTTTGAAACATGTTGCTGACATCAAATTCAAAATGGGCATGTATTTTTCCAACAACAATAACATTTCTCAGTTTCAACATTTGATATGTTGTCTTTGTACTTATTTCAATTAAATATAGGGATAAATGATTTGCACATCATTGCATTCTGTTTTTGTTTTGCATTTTACGCAGTCTCCTAATTTCTTTGGAAACAGGGTTATAGATTCTTATTTATTTACTGTGTATTTATGTATTTGGGTCCATGTTCCTATTACAAAATGCTAATAAGGTTTCAAATAAGGAAATCAATCATTATTTTACTAAGAATTTTTGCTAAGAGTTGTAATTTCTTTCTCTTTAAGTTAAGCAACTGCCAGGTACCGTCACAGGACGGTCTCCAACCTTCTCCACAGGGAACCTGTTGTGACGGCTGCTCCGCGTGGCGCTGTGTGCTCTCTCCCTCTCCGGCGCTCCACCTCGCCGGTGTTCTAACTGCCGGCTGGAGCAGATGGCAGCAGCGCACCCAACCCTCTCTTTTTTTGCCTTTCCACTAGGCAATCGCCACCCTCGCACCCCATACCTGTGACATTTTACAATTTGTTTTAGCCCAAAAAAGCTGCACCTGCTTCACTAATCAAGGCTTCACTAAACAACAATGGTGTTTAGCTGACAAGTCAAACCAGGTGTGCTAGCTCTGGAATAGATCAAATAAATGGAATGGCTTGAGGTCACTGAGAGGTCGGTTGGATACCTCTAATTTATGAAACAGCAATGCTTCCATTCTTCATATTGCCCCAAACAATGTGTCTTGGTAACTACATATGTGAATTGTTGTGTCCGAAGATGAGCATCTCAGTAATGCCAAGGACCAAGGAAAATAACTACTTCTAGGGTGCAAAGCGAGAAACCAAATGTAGGAGGCATAATGAAATCCCTGAGCAGGGCCCACACGTGTTTTTCGGGGAGAAAGGTAATAGTTCCATCCAGATTTGTCTCTTTTAATCTGACACGCTTGTGGTGCAAAGCATGTGACTAAAATGATTTAAATGCTACTAGCAGGCACAGTCAATAGCTAGCTGTTTTACAACCTTTACACTCAACCCCTTTCACCTCCTCCATAGTAACCACCTCAGACACTAGGCGTGTTATCATGAACTATGTCACTAAAGTATGTCACTGAAGAAGATACTGTTGTGTAGTTTTCAGATTTGTGTTTATGGGATAGCAACAAGCACATTTTGACAGAAGATCTAAGTTGATTGGCAATTTAATTGATAATGAATATCTGGCCAGTTATGAAAATAAATATTCAATATTTGAAAGAGGAATCTTTGCAGTTCTGCCTACTTTTGCTGTAACCCATTTCCATGCAGGATGTCTGGCTTAAGGATCAAAATGTACATCTGAACTTATGTTTCATCATGCTGTGTGATTCGTTCTGTTGTGAAACTGCACATGAAATGTGTATGTAAAATTGACCATATGGCCAATGCATTGATGCAATCTTTTTACACAAGGCATTATATCAGGCCAGGCCTAGGGTTGGCAAACACTAGGCTTGGCAAACATAAATTATTTAAAAGAGGTGTAACAAGACTGTAAATCAGTAAAACTTTCAAACATGTCAAACCAATCTAATCAGGGTTGCCAGATTTGATTGACTGTATACTGCACAATCACAGCAAAAATCCCGCTCACTCCACAAAATACCCACACAAACACATTTTTCTATTAAATTGTATCTATGAATCAACCCACCCTAGCCCATTTTTGCCCACACAATCATTAAATGTAGTCCAGTTGTGCTAGAAATTTACCCATCAGGCACTGTCAAATCTAAGACCTTACTTGGGCAGAGATCCAAAACCTAAAGCTCTTCACTAGATATGTTCA
Organism: Esox lucius; assembly: GCF_011004845.1. Classification (NCBI taxonomy): domain Eukaryota; kingdom Metazoa; phylum Chordata; class Actinopteri; order Esociformes; family Esocidae; genus Esox; species Esox lucius. The sequence goes on along the minus strand of NC_047573.1, from coordinate 29,115,145 downwards.
TGGCTATCTGGCGTACAGCTCATAAAGTGACATTATACTCTTACTATGAATTCAGACTTTTATTTAGCTAAGCTAAATTGTTCACTACTTTAGTAAGTTATGTTGTCTTGCTGGTAACACCATAAAGCAAGTCAAATGATGACTATGGGAGCTGGTTAAATGGTATTTTTTTCCAAATTATACATTGCTTACACATTGAGGTTAACACAACCATTTTAATTGTGACCTGACATTTAGCTTATATTACACCCTAGGATTCATAACAACATTCCCACTGGGCAGCCGAAGATGTTTACACAGCCGTTGTATCACCATACTGCTAATAGGAAAGGTATGCCAAATCAGCTAACCAGCCCACTAGCTTCATTTATATCATCTGAAGTAATGATCCTAGGTTATTTTAACCTGAAATAATGGGAAAGGAAAGATTCAGAAAATATGAAGGGGTTTTGTGTTGAGTTCAACCCAACCCAGCTAATTACCAAGTCAATACGGCCAAATGTAAAGGAGCCTTTTAAATGAATGGTGTATTTCCATGACCGTGATCTTCCAAAGTGATCTTCCATAAGTAATCAGTGCCCTACTGTATTCTCATGAGAAATTAGCCAAATTATTCCCTATCACAAAATAATATTCAAATATTTTCATGAACAAGCCTTCTTACAAGAATTTTACCTAAGTTTATATCTGTTATCCCAGAAGCTAAACCAACCCTAGAGTGTTCAACTAGTTTCTTCACTAAAATTGTTGACAGGCATGCACTATATAAAAGATTTAGAATAAAAAACAGATCACAACCCTGGCTCATGTCTGACATATCTGATACTATTTATGTGCGAAATTTGGCATGGGCCAATGCCAGAAAAACAGCATTTAATTTAGACTAGCAGACATTTAGGTGAAGAAACTCCTGCCTTACAGTGGGGAGAACAAGTATTTGATACACGGCCGATTTTGCAGGTTTTCCTACTTACAAAGCATCTAGAGGTCTGTAGTTTTTATCATAGGTACACTTCAACTGTGTGAGACGGACTCTAAAACAAAAATACAGAAAATCACATTGTATGATTTTTAAACAATTAATTAGCATTTTATTGCATGACATAAGTATTTGATACATAAGAAAAGCAGAACTTAATATTTGGTACAGAAACCTTTGTTTGCAATTACAGAGATCATACGTTTCCTGTAGTTCTTGACCAGGTTTGCACACACTGCAGCTGGGATTTTGGCCCACTCCTCCATACAGACCTTCTCCAGATCCTTCAGGTTTCGGGGCTGTCACTGGGCAATACAGACTTTCAGCTCCCTCCAAATATTTTCTATTGGGTTCAGGTCTGGAGACAGGCTAGGCCACTCCAGGACCTTGAGATGCTTCTTACGGAGCCACTCCTTAGTTGCCCTGGCTGTGCGTTTCGGGTCGTTGTCATGCTGGAAGACCCAGCCACGACCCATCTTCAATGCTCTTACTGAGGGAAGGAGGTTGTTGGCCAAGATCTCGCAATACATGGCTCCATCCATCCTCCCCTCATTACGGTGCAATTGTCCTGTCCCCTTTGCAGAAAAGCATCCCCAAAGAATGATGTTTCCACCTTCATGCTTCACGGTTGGGATGGTGTTCTTGGGGTTGTACTCATCCTTCTTCCTCCAAACAGGGCAAGTGGAGTTTAGACCAAAAAGCTCTATTTTTGTCTCATCAGACCACATGACCTTCTCCCATTCCTCCTCTGGATCATCCAGATGGTCATTGGCAAACTTCAGACGGGCCTGGACATGCGCTGGCTTGAGCAGGGGGACCTTGTGTGCGCTGCAGGATTTTAATCCATGACGGCATAGTGTTACTAATGTTTTTTTTTAGACTGTGGTCACAGCTCTCTTCAGGTCATTGACCAGGTCCTGCCATGTAGTTCTGGGCTGATCCCTCACCTTCCTCATGATCATTGATGCCCCATGAGGTGAGATCTTGCATGGAGCCCCAGACTGAGGGAGATTGACCATCATCTTGAACTTCTTCCATTTTCTAATTATTGCGCCAACAGTTGTTGCCTTCTCACCAAGCTGCTTGCCTATTGTCCTGTTGCCCATCCCAGCCTTGTGCAGGTCTACAATTTTATCCCTGATGTTCTTACACAGCTCTCTGGTCTTGGCCATTGTGGAGAGGTTGGAGTCTGTTTGATTGAGTGTGTGGACAGGTGTCTTTTATACAGGTAATGAGTTCAAACAGGTGCAGTTAATACAGGTAATGAGTGGAGAACAGGAGGGCCTCTTATAGAAAGACTAACATGTCTATGAAAGCCGGAATTCTTACTGGTTGGTAGGTGATCAAATACGTATGTCATGCAATAAAATGCAAATTCATTATTTATAAATCATACAATGTGATTTTCTGGATTTTTGTTTTAGATTCCGTCTCTCACAGTTGAAGTGTACCTATGATAAAAATGACAGACCTCTACATGCTTTGTAAGTAGGAAAACCTGCAAAATCGGCAGTGTATCAAATACTCATTCTCCCCACTGTATGTAAACAAACCATCTGTGTTTAATGGGAATACAGCAAAATTCTGGAAAACTGGAAGGTCCATGAAAAAGTGTAACACCCCAGATAAACAGTGCCTTTTAGAGATAAACATCACTAATGAAAAAGATTCTGAACCTATTACTTGTCAACATGGTGTTGTTGATCCCTTCATTCACCACTTTGTTGCAACATGCCCAAATTAAAAGAGGAATAAGTCTATTGTTATTAGCCAACATTTTTCACTAGGCCTGTTCACAGAAACATATTTTTAAGATGCTTTTTAGGTATCAATTGTACGAAATCCAAAGGGGCAGATAATTACTGGCTAGTGCTGCTCCTTTTATCTTTAAAGCTCTAACAAAAATGTTCAACCTTACAGTCATTTCATTGGTCATTCCTAAAGTTTGAAAAACAGTCCATGTGCTGCCACTACATAATAGAGGGGACACTAGTGACCTAGACAATTATCATCTATTATAGTGACCTAGACCCATACCAACCTAAGATGCACAAGCATTTGCACAATTACAGTGACATTTCCAATTCCTACTACATTCACTTGTGGATCTTAGGTTGGTGCTAAATGCACATGCAACTATTCTCTACATCCAAAAATCTAGTTTTGGTTTTCTGTTATAGAACATATTCCTTTCTACAAATATTTTGGAATCTGGTTAGATAAAAAGCTACCATTAAAAAAACTAATTTCAGAACTGGTAAAGTAGTTATCTATTATAATTGGTTTATTTTATGGAAAGAAATCACATCTATCATTTCAGCATAGAAATTAAGTCGTGCAAATCACGTTTATGCCAGTTTTATAATACAGTTATCTGTTATATGTATGCTTCCGTCCAACCATATTGGAACTTCTGTATTCAGTCTATCATGCTATTGGTTCAAACTTGTGTACGCATCATTATCTCTTGCCAGTAGAGGGTGAGAATTTACATCTGGAATGATTTTCTGGGTGGTAATTCCATTTTACATAAACTTACGAACAAACATTATATTTATAAAAAAAACTAAAAATAAGAAAAAACATATTTTAAGAGAGTTTGGATGTAAAAGTTATTGATATTTTGCCTACTTTGAATGTCTTAGGAGATTTGCATTACACTTGTTAGGCAGATTAAGATATGACAGGTTAGTATCAGGTTAAAATAATTAATGTGGAAAGTTTTACTTGACAGGTTACTAGAATTAACATGGCAGGTTAGGAGAACTAACGTTGTAGGTTGAGAGAACTAACACAAGGATAGGAGAACTAACGTTGTAGGATAGGAGAACTAACGTTGTAGGATAGGAGAACTAACATTGTTGGTTAGGAGAACTAACATTGTACGTTAGGAGAACTAACATTGTATGTTAGGAGAACTAACATTGTACGTTAGGAGAACTAACGTTGTAGGATAGGAGAACTAACGTTGTAGGTTAGGAGAACTAACGTGGTAGGTTAGGATAACTTTTGTTATACATTAGGAGAACCCAAGGGGCAGATAAGGAAATGGGTTTGGCATACATGTAGGCTTAGCTGAAATACTACAAGGAAACATTTAATAGGATCTTAGATCAGAGATTAGAGAGATGAGGTCCCAGTGGGGGCAGTGAAGAGGTACCAGAGATGAGGTCCCAGTGGGGGGCAGTGAAGAGGTACCAGAGATGAGGTCCCAGTGGGGGGCAGTGAAGAGGTACAAGAGATGAGGTCCCAGTGGGGGGCATTGAAGAGGTACCAGAGATGAGGTCCCAGTTGGGGGCAGTGAAGAGGTACCAGAGATGAGGTCCCAGTTGGGGGCAGTGAAGAGGTACCAGAGATGAGGTCCCAGTTGGGGGCAGTGAAGAGGTACCAGAGATGAGGTCCCAGTTGGGGGCAGTGAAGAGGTACCAGAGAGGTTAGGTTTCAGATTTTAGGACTGCAGCTGGACCCCCATGACTCACACAGTAACGTTACGATATGCTAGTATTTTCAGTTCTGCATTTTTTATTTAATATTCTATAATTTGTGTGGTCTTCGTATAGCAAACACTGATTAAGATTTGCTCTAACTTTAGACAAGCACTATTTACCAGAGTGAACCGTTCTCTATGCAGCCAAATGAGTAGAGTGGGATTGAAGGACGTGCACATGCGCAGAAGCTTGGGAACCTTTAGCTGCCGTCAGGAGAAGTTGGATATGCAGCCGTTTCGTACGCTGTCACAAGCAAAGCTATCAGTTCATTGTCTGTCAATGTTAACTTCTATAATTAATCCCAACCAGTAACTGTCACTTTCTGAAGACACAGTATGTGCTGGGATGGGTGTGTGTGGGGGGACCACACTGTATCAACCCAAGACTTTAAATCCTGACTACCTATAAGCACTTCTCTGCCTCGTGGACCTATCGCTCCTCCACCCCCACCCTCATTAAAATTGTTGGGCTGCATTCAAAAGCGGATGCCTGGGGGTGACTTTGAGAGCATGCTGCCACAGGCACATGGTTGTGTGAGCTCTATCTAGTACTCTGTGTGTGTGTGTGTATGCGTGTGTGCGCGCATGTGTGTGTGGGTCTGTGTGTGTGTGTCTGTGTGTGTGTGTGAGACAGCTGTCAGCTGGACAGTGATGGATGTGCTCTGGAAACATACTTGGAGTTTGAGCTATGTCCTTCCCCTGGAAGTCCTTTGGCACCCTGCTTGACCAACGACAAGTCTCCCTAAAAATAAAAGCTGAGTATAGGACCCTAACACATAAACACAAAGACACACAAACACTAACAGAGGGGGGGATGAAAAGTGTAAAATGCACATTCATGCAGACATAAGAACACTTACAATTATAAACACAGACATAAACTTTAAATAAATTACTCTCTGTAACTATTGAGACAGAAAATTGTGTTTTCCCTTCGCTACATATTTGGATTTGATATCTAACAATTACTATAAGATTACAGTATGTATTCTCGCCCTCTAGTGGAAGGTTTTCATGTAGATTGGTTTCATGATTTAGAACATTCTACACTCACCTAAAGGATTATTAGGAACACCTGTTCAATTTCTCATTAATGCAATTATCTAATCAACCAATCACATGGCAGTTGCTTCAATGCATTTAGGGGTGTGTTCCTGGTCAAGACAATCTCCTGAACTCCAAACTGAATGTCAGAATGGGAAAGAAAGGTGATTTAAGCAATTTTGAGCGTGGCATGGTTGTTGGTGCCAGACGGGCCGGTCTGAGTATTTCACAGTCTGCTCAGTTACTGGGATTTTCACGCAAAACCATTTCTAGGGTTTACAAAGAATGGTGTGAAAAGGGAAAAACATCCAGTATGCGGAAGTCCTGTGGGCGAAAATGCCTTGTTGATGCTAGAGGTCAGAGGAGAATGGGCCGACTAATTCAAGCTGATAGAAGAGCAACTTTAAATGAAATAACCACTCGTTACAACCGAGGTATGCAGCAAAGCATTTGTGAAGCCACAACACGCACAACCTTGAGGCGGATGGGCTACAACAGCAGAAGACCCCACCGGTGTGACGACTACGACCTCTGCTGGTTTACCTCCCCCTGCAGCGGGCGGGCCCCGGCGGTCGACGTCACCGGCTTTCTGACACCACCGTCTCATCATGCATTTCACCTGTGTCTCGTTTAGTGCACCTGTTCATCATCGCTGTTTCCCCCGGTATATATGTTCCCTCTGCTCCCCCTGTCTTTGTGTGTGATTGTTCTCTGCCACAGTCAGAGCTGTATGCGCTTGTGTAAGACGCTCGTTCTGTTTATTTTGTGCTATTCATATATAAAAACCTTCATCCGCCACGCCTTCTCCGGTTCCTCCTTTGCTTCCTCAACCTAAGCCGTGACAGAATCACACACCTTCAAGAAAACAGCAAGGATATGAAGCCCGAAGGAGCCACAGGCGAGGTCGGTGTTGCGGAGGCGGTCCAGGTGCATTCAACAATGCTGGCCAGCCTAGGCGCCGCGATGGACAATGTTCTGAAAGCGGTGCAGCGCCTAGAGCTGAGTCAGCAGCACCCCGCAGCACCGGCCGTCTCTCCGCCTGCCCCAGCCTCGCCACCAGCCATGGGGCCGTTGCATCTCCCCTTGCCTAGGGATTACAACGGGGCGGCGGACCGCTGCCAGGGATTCCTATTGCAACTGGACATCGCGCTCCAGGCGATGCACCCTGCGCCGACCGAGGCACAGAAGATCACCTCGCTCGTCTCCTGCCTTTCCGGAAAAGCCCTGGAGTGGGCCACCGCCGTCTGGAACACCGAGCAGCCCACCCAGGGCAGCTACGCCGAGTTCACCCGCCGCTTCCGAGCCGTGTTTGACCACCCACACGAAGGAAGAGAGGTTGGTGAACGGCTGTTCCACCTTCGGCAGGGGACGAGGTCGGCGCAGGAGTTCGCCTTGGAGTTCCGGAACCTTGCAGCGGGATTGGGGTGGAACGAACGGGCTCTGATCGACCACTACCGCTGTAGCCTTCGCGAGGACGTCCGGAGGGAGCTAGCTTGTCGAGACGTGTCCCTCTCCCTCGATCAGCTGGTTGACATGTCCATCCGTCTCGACAACCTGCTGGCTGCCCGAGGACGTCCCGGAAGAGGCCCGTCCGTTCCACCCTATCAACCATACCAACCCGACACCGCCGTCCCCATGGAATTGGGAGCGGCTGCACTGCCGGGCAGACGTCGGGGAGGACAGGTGCGGAGTGCCTCCAGGGGGCAACGAGGCCGTCTTACTGCACCACACCGCACCTCCCTCCCTGAGTCAAGAGGCGACAGGCAGGGCACTTCCGCATCACCCCAGGTAGCACATGCACATTCGCCACTAACCTCTTCCCTCTCTATGTGCACTGTCCCTGTTAGGTTCCCCGGATTTCCGCTGCTTGCCCGGTGTAAGGCGCTGGTAGACTCAGGCGCAGCCGGGAATTTCATGGATAGGTCTTTTGCCCTATGGTCACACATACCCCTCCAGGCCCTCGACACCCCCCTGCCCGTGAGAGCTCTAGACAGCCGGCCACTAGGGTCAGGGCTGGTCACTAGTTGCACTGTTCCTCTCCTCCTGGTTACCGACAACCGACACAGTGAAACCATTTCATTTCACGTGATCGACTCACCCACGTTCCCCGTCGTTTTAGGTTTCCCCTGGTTGTCCCTACATGACCCTGTCATCTCTTGGTCTAGTCGACGTCTGTCGGGGTGGTCGCGGAAGTGCCAGGGTAGGTGTTTGGGTGTTTCCGTTGGCTCGACCTCGGTGGAGAGTCCAGACAGTGCGCCTGCCGTGCCCATTCCCCCCGAATACAGGGACTTGGCTACAGTTTTCTCCAAGGCCAAGGCTGCTGTGTTGCCACCACACCGGCTGGGGGATTGTGCGATAGACCTCATTGATGGAGCTGCACTCCCGAAGGGTCACGTGTATCCACTGTCCCGCACCGAAACGGAGACTATGAACGCCTACGTTACGGAAGCGTTGGAACAGGGCTACATTAGGCCCTCCAAGTCACAGGTCTCCTCGAGTTTCTTTTTTGTGAAAAAGAAGGACGGTGGTTTGCGCCCGTGCATCGATTACCGGGCGCTGAACAAAATCACCATTCCGTTCCGCTACCCTCTCCCTTTGATCTCTGCGGAGGTGGAGAGGATGCACGGGGCCCGCTTTTTCACTAAATTAGACCTCAGGAGTGCCTACAACCTGGTGCGTATCCGGGAAGGAGACGAGTGGAAAACTGCTTTTAGTACCACGTCTGGCCATTACGAGTATTTAGTGATGCCGTACGGGTTGATGAATGCTCCTTCAGTCTTCCAGTCCTTCGTAAACGACGTATTCCGGGACTTGTTGTGCGAAGGAGTGGTAGTGTATATTGATGACATCTTGATATTCACTGCCACCCGCGCTAAACATGTCTCGTTAGTGCGCAGAGTGCTGGCTCGACTGCTGGAGCATGACCTGTACGTGAAAGCCGAGAAGTGTCTGTTTTTCCAGTCGTCTGTGTCCTTCCTGGGATATCACTTTTCCAGCGCAGGTGTGGCTATGGAGGAGCCTCACATTGATGCCGTGCGTAATTGGCCGACCCCGACCACGGTTAAGGACGTGCAACGTTTCTTAGGCTTCTCTAACTATTACAGGAGGTTTATCCGGGGCTTTAGCCAGGTCGCGGCTCCGATCACCTCCCTTCTGAAGGGGGGGACGACCCGGTTGCGGTGGACCGTGGACGCGGAGCGGGCGTTTGTGGAACTGAAACACCGTTTCACCACCGCTCCGGTCCTGGCCCATCCCGACCCGTCGCTCCAGTTCATTGTGGAGGTGGACGCGTCCGATTGTGGGCTCGGTGCCATCCTCTCCCAACGGACGGGGTGTCGTAACACGCTCCGTCCCTGTGCCTTCTTCTCCCAGAAGCTCAGTGCGGCGGAGCGGAACTACGACATAGGTGATCGTGAGCTGCTGGCCGTGGTTCGAGCTCTGTCGGCGTGGAGGCACTGGTTAGAGGGGGCTAAACACCCTTTCCTCGTCTGGACTGACCACCGGAACCTGGAGTACATGCGGGCAGCGAGGAGGCTGACCCCTCGCCAGGCAAGGTGGGCTATGTTCTTCACCCGGTTTGTGTTTACTCTCACCTACAGGCCGGGGAGTAAGAACGTCGGGGCTGACGCGCTGTCCCGCCAGCATGACACGGAGGAGAGGCCAGTGGATGATGCTCCCGTGCTCCCGGAGTCATGCATCGTGGCACCGGTGGTATGGGAACTGGACGCGGACATCGCCGGAGCGCAGCGCGACGAGCCCTCTCCGCCCACATGCCCTGAGGGCCGTACGTATGTGCCGGCGTCTGTCCGCGACCGCCTCATCTACTGGGCGCATACATCTCCCTCCTCCGGTCATCCTGGCATCGGGCCAACAGTGCGCGCCCTGGCCGGTAAGTACTGGTGGCCCACTTTAGCCAAGGACGTGAGGGTATACGTCTCTTCCTGCTCGGTGTGCGCCCAGAGTAAGGCACCCCGGCACCTACCTGTGGGCAAGTTGCACCCCTTGCCCATTCCACAACGACCATGGTCCCACATTTCTGTTGATTTTTTGACGGATCTCCCCCCTTCCCAGGGCCATACCACCATCCTGGTCGTTGTGGATCGGTTCTCGAAGTCCTGCCGCCTCTTGCCTCTGCCCGGCCTTCCTACTGCCCTACAGACCGCGGAGGCCCTGTTTACACACGTCTTCCGGCACTATGGGGTGCCCGAGGACATCGTGTCTGACCGGGGTCCCCAATTCACGTCTAGGGTGTGGAAAGCATTTATGCAGCACCTGGGGATCTCGGTCAGCCTGACCTCGGGCTACCATCCCCAGTCCAACGGGCAGGTGGAATGGGTAAACCAAGAAGTGGGTAGGTTCCTCCGGTCCTACTGCCAGGACCGGCCGGGGGAGTGGGCAGAGTTTCTGCCGTGGGCAGAATATGCACTGAACTCTCTGCACCACTCCTCCACGGGCGTGACGCCTTTCCAGTGCGTCCTGGGCTACCAGCCGGTCCTGGCGCCCTGGACGCCGAGCCAGACCGGTACCCCTGCGGTGGACGACTGGTTCCGGCGGGCAGCGGGCACATGGGAGGCAGTACAATCCCGCCTCCGGCTCGCTGTCCGCCACCAGAAGACCTCTGCGGACCGCCACCGCGGGGAGGCCCCGGTGTATCGGCCGGGCGACCGGGTCTGGCTCTCGTCCAGGGACCTGCCCCTCCGCCTGCCCTGCCGGAAGCTGGCCCCGCGGTTTGTGGGGCCCTTTAAAGTCCTGAGGAGAGTCAACGAGGTAACATATCGGTTACGCCTTCCCCCCGACTACCGTATTAACCCCTCGTTCCATGTGTCTCTCCTCAGGCCGGTGGTGGATGGTCCCCTTCAGGGGTGTGAGGTGCGGGAGGTTCCCCCTCCCCCTCTGGACATCGAGGGGGCCCCGGCGTACTCTGTCCGCTCCATCATCGGCTCGAGGCGCCGGGCGGGGGGCCTCCAGTACCTCGTGGAGTGGGAGGGGTACGGCCCGGAGGAGCGGAGCTGGGTTCCGGTGAAGGACGTCCTGGCTCCCGTCCTTGTCCGCGAATTCCACCAGCGTCGGCCGGATCGCCCTGCTCCGCGCCCCCCGGGTCGGCCCCGAGGCCGGTGCCGTCGCGCGGCTGGGGCCGCGCGTCAGGGGGGGGTACTGTGACGACTACGACCTCTGCTGGTTCACCTCCCCCTGCAGCGGGCGGGCCCCGGCGGTCGACGTCACCGGCTTTCTGACACCACCGTCTCATCATGCATTTCACCTGTGTCTCGTTTAGTGCACCTGTTCATCATCGCTGTTTCCCCCGGTATATATGTTCCCTCTGCTCCCCCTGTCTTTGTGTGTGATTGTTCTCTGCCACAGTCAGAGCTGTATGCGCTTGTGTAAGACGCTCGTTCTGTTTATTTTGTGCTATTCATATATAAAAACCTTCATCCGCCACGCCTTCTCCGGTTCCTCCTTTGCTTCCTCAACCTAAGCCGTGACAACCGGGTACCACTCATCTCCACTACAAATAGGAAAAAGAGGCTACAATTTGCACAAGCTCACCAAAACTGGACAGTTGAAGACTGGAAGAATGTTGCTTGGTCTGATGAGTCTCGATTTCTGTCGAGATATTCAGATGGTAGAGTCAGAATTTGGCGTAAACAGAATGAGAACATGGATCCATCATCCCATGTTACCACTGTGCAGGCTGATGGTGGTGGTGTAATGGTGTGGGGGATGTTTTCTTGGCACACTTTAGGCCCCTTAGTGCCAATTGGGCATCGTTTAAATGCCACGGCCTATCTGAGCATTGTTTCTGACCATGTCCATCCCTTTATGACCACCATGTACCCATCCTCTGATGGCTACTTCCAGCAGGATAATGTCACACAGCTCGAATCATTTCAAATTGGTTTCTTGAACATGACAATGAGTTCACTGTACTGAAATGGCCCCCACAGTCACCAGATCTCAACCCAATAGAGCATCTTTGGGATGTGGTGGAATGGGAGCTTCGTGCCCTGGATGTGCATCCCACAAATCTCCATCAACTGCAAGATGCTATCCTATCAATATGGGCCAACATTTCTAAAGAATGCTTTCAGCACCTTGTTGAATCAATGCCACGTAGAATTAAGGCAGTTCTGAAGGCGAAAGGGGGTCAAACACAGTATTAGTGTGGTGTTCCTAATAATCCTTTAGGTGAGTGTATATTCATTACAGGGCACCAGAGGGTTTGGGACAGATTCAGTTGATATCCAAACTAAAGACTTATGTTTAACATTTGGTTGCATTTCCTTTGCATGTAAAAACGAACTAATATCTGTGACTCCAGACGTATTGTCTATGATGATAGCCTATACTAAACTATTGTATTAGGGTGGTATTTCAATGTTCCTTCACCGGGTCATATTTTTTCTTCCAATTCCATCTGTTAAAAGGGGCAATATGTAAATGTTTTACTGCAATACTAGCGTGAACACAAGCAAAACAAGTAGATATGTGCAGTTAATGTTTGAATTTAATGCTTCAAATAATATCTTTCTATAAAACTGAGATTTGCCTGAGATCTTCCTCATTTGAACTATCTCACCGGGCCATCTTTCAATTTGCATTACTTTAATCTTTTTATAATTGCTTAATACAGTTGCAGTCTTATAAGTCCCAACCTGAGGATCCTTATTTTAACCTCATAGTATTTTTTTTTATTTTGAAAATCAAAAGCATTGAATATTGAGACAAAAAATTTAAAAACTGCTTCACTTTCCCAATACTTGCTCCTAATAAACAGTCACCTCCATGGCCATGTCGTCCCTCACAGATGATGCCAAATGATGCCCCTTGGACCAATCAATTTGATTTATTAAATGATAGATTTTTCTAACAAGACGCATCATTCACCCAAGTTTGTGCCAGCGGCGTCTGAGATCATAGTTGCATGGGTTAGCGAGACTTCTAGATCGTTGATCATTTGGTTCCTATTTTCAAGAAAACTTTTCCTACACCAAGGGTCAATGCATATTCTGGAATCCCTTTAAGAGACATTCTCTCTTCTTATCTGGCTCCACTTACGCGGTCCGGCAAAAACATGATTCGAACGAAGGTGGAAAGAAATTGTAATCTTAAGAAAAAACAAATGTGGAAAAAACTTGTTTTAATGATTTAATGAACCATTTAATGATTTTAGCATGCACTTTTTCCATGCTTGAAAAATGTTTTTCATACAATGGAAATGTTGTTTTTTCTTTCTATGAAATATTTCATTTACGTTTTGAGCTCAATTTGGCTCCATACGCACATTCCAACCTCCTGACAGAGGCAACCAAGTTACCGAATAGCATATCCTGATACTTCCTGTAATTCATAATACCACTGACCTCCGTGAGGAAAACCAAAACTGTAGCTATAAGTTTCTATTTCTGAATAAGTCCTTCTTTTAAGTGCTAACTGGTGTGTGTGGTCAACCATATGTATTAAGTATGTCTAAACCAAGTATAGCACCCGGTCCTTACTGGTTTACATAATTATTCACTGTTAATATTACAGAATGTTTGTTTTTGATATAGATGCAAATATATAAGTTTAAGTAAAAACTAAACAGGAACGATATTGACAAATGTTTTACGTGGTAGCACAAGCTTTGACCCAAATTAATGCAGTCAAGCACTTCCCATAGGCAAGGACGAGCCTGCTGCCCTTCTAGCAGTCTGGCCCAGTCTTAAGGTGCAACCTCCTCCGGTCCTCCCTGCTGTTTTCAGATCTCTTCTCAGGTTTTCAATTGCATTTTGATCTGGAGTCATTGCTTACCAACCAGCATTTTGTCTTGAAACATTCCTGGGTGCTTTTAGAATTTTTTTTTGAGGGTCATTGTTCTGCTGGAAAACCACTGACCTTTGATGGAGACCCCGCTTTTTGACAGGTCTGCTCCAAAAAGCCCAAGTATTTTCCTGAGTTCATGATGCCAGGCACACACATTCGAGGTACCCAGTACCAGAGGCAGCAAACCGACCCCAAAACATCACTGAAACCACTTCACCCGCAAGGTGTTTGGTTTTGTTTCCCGTAAACATAGAGATGGTGTTCTTTACCAAAATGCTCTAATTTGGACTAATCTGTCTACAAGAGATTGCCCCAGAAGTATGTTGGCATGGAAGGTGCAAATCACAAAAGCAGTGGGGTCCTCCTGGGTCTCCTACCTTTTCATCAACTTTGGCAACAGTATTATGTGAGTTAAAACTGTCGTACCTTGTGTCTGAAGGTCCTCTTGATTTTGTGGGTTGCACCTCCTCTGACATTTGAATAAATGTTTTGCTGTGATCTTCCATCAATTGTTCTCTTGCAGCCATGGAGGGAGATTGACTACAAACTGAGGGAGGTTGGCTACAACCTGAGGGACCTTGGCTACCACCTGAGGGAGGTTGGCTACATCCTGAGGGAGGTTGGCTACAACCTGAGAGACCTTGGCTACCACCTGAGGGAGGTTGGCTACATCCTGAGGGAGGTTGGCTACATCCTGAGGGAGGTTGGCTACATCCTGAGGGAGGTTGGCTACCACCTGAGGGAGGTTGACTACAACATGAGGGAGATTGGCTACCACCTGAGGGAGGTTGACTACAACATGAGGGAGATTGGCTACCACCTGAGGGAGGTTGACTACAACATGAGGGAGATTGGCTACCACCTGAGGGAGGTTGACTACAACATGAGGGAGGTTGGCTACAGTGTCATTGGCCTTAAACTTGATAACATTACATACAGTGGAAATACAGGAAATTCCAAGTGTCTGGAGGGGGACCTGTAGCCTACAATCTTGTCTCTCCTCAGATAATTATGTGTTTTTCATTCTTTTTCTCCAGGCCTATTCTGGTACCCAATTCTGGTACATAGTGACACAAAAAAGGAGAATTTGTTATTCAAACAGTCATCTGCAACTCATTTAGGAAAACTGCAAACCCAAGTAGTACATATGTGGATAACAAAATATCTATTTTCATTTTAACAGTTTTCTATAAGGTCCCAATTCTAAAGTGCAGTTTGATTTTAGTCTACTGGATTGTAGTTCAATCAAAAACATGACTTAGCCTGCATGAAAGAGTCAATTCCATCTTGCGCACAGTCATTATCTTGAGTGCTTTCATTAGGAGCCATCATGTTCCCACTCTGTCATATTTTGGCAAAGGCATATCGAGATCACAACCTGGCTGCACCCCCAATTACATCCCAATTTACCTGGTTGCCACAGTAACAGTCTTTGAAGCGTGCACTATTCATGCTGATCTCATCCGTCGCATCTTCAAAGTTCACCTGGAAATACAAAACAGAGGGACGTGTGTACCTTCTGAAATCAAGGACCCTGGGGCATATTTTTAGGACAAAGCTTAATAAGCACTAGGTCAAATATTCACAGATAACTCTCACCATACATTATTACCATTCCAACTAGGGTCAATAGCCAAATATGATATTATGCAGTAGGAATGCTTTCCTTAACCCTGACCTTTTTTATTTATATGCTCATTCTGTGAAAAAAATAAATTGCTAAGTGTGTGTGTGTAAGTGTGTATGGGTAAGTGTGTCCAACCTTTTGTGTTGTACTGTATATACACATACAAAGCGCAGGAATAGGCCTATGGCAAAAAAAAGGTAATCTTTGTATATATGTGTATATTTCAATGTGTTTCTGTGGGTGATGGGCATCGGGTTTTACCAATAAATTTACCAAGTAAATTCATCTTCAAAAAGCCCAGTTGTTATGACAACCACCTCAAGCTAGTTATAAGAAAAACATCCATATTTCATGTCATACTCTAAAGGAAAAAAAGATAATTGAAGCTCAAATGTATCGCTTATATTGTAAGTAGCCTACATTTATTTTCTGGGCACAATAACCACTCTATTTGCAAATCTATTTTTCCAAGCACAGTCAGTCAGCTTTCCCATTGTAATTCACAGCTGCAGTATGAAATGGATTCCTTTTCTGACAGAATGGGCCTCGATTGACAGCACACTAAATGACAAATAATTAACTGGGGCACAACGTCTTCTTGTACTTTGGCAGAGCATCTGTGTGTGTGTGTGTGTGTGTGGGTGGGTGTGAGTGTGCATGTGTGTAGCACTCTAATCACAAAAGTGGTCAGGCAACTTACCAGACATGTTCCAGTCTTTCTCTTTAGAAATTTGAATAGGATGTGTTTGTTGTATATTACTACAAAGCTCACCATATGTATAGAATTAACACCTATACTTTGACTCAAAAAGGTTGCCAAACGAGAAGCAAATAAGAACCTCTTTCCTTGCCTAGAGCAATACTTCTACCACCCATGACTAAGCTTTAAAAAGGGGTTTCTGCATTATTAACATGCTAACAGATTACTATCCCACCATATGCATTTCATACTTATTACTACTTGGCTAAGCAGGAAGACTTAACTAAGTGAATAAATCATACATTACAGTTAAATGGGCCACATTTCTGATAAGGGTACCCTTTTCAAATCCTGTTTGAAACTGTCTGACATTGATGTAAATCTTTTAACTGGCAACCTGGCCCACTTTTCATGAGCAACATTGTCTAATGATTCAGTGTTTGACGGGGTGCCCTCCACCAACAGTGGTTTCAGTTCTCACCAGAGACACTGAATTTGATTCAAACCTGTTTTATTTGTACCTTTTTATTTGTATTCAGTGTTGTTTCTCTGAAACCCAGCACTGGGTTGATTATTGTACTCACCCAATATGGGTTGAACAAATTCAAGGTCTCTGGTACCAAGGGCAGTAAATCTACCCCACAGCCTGGACGTACCTCTCCCATTGTTTATTGGTTGTTCTTTTCTTCAAACTCCTGATTCGGTTATTCATAAACGTAGGGAGTGCCCACTGCTGAGACACAAGAAAGCCACCTATGCAAACCAACATACTGGAGAATATTGGCAATAAGATAAGCTGGCAAAGGCAAATATTGATATAGGATGCTGTGGAGTTGACCTGCTGGCTCTTATGCTGGTAGCCTGAAACGTGTTCAAGGCATCATGTCATCAGCATATTCACAGGTGTCCAGTGAAGGTGGTCGTTCTTCCAGCAGGACTCCAAACATTAATACGCTAGTCAGGAATGTTTAAGAGGTGCTGTACTGCTCTAGAATGGTGAGCGAAGCATCCAGATCTGAATCAGATCTATACATCTTTGGTGAGAACTGAAAACAGCAGTTGGTGGAGGGCTCACTTCAAAAATCAGAGGGCTTCCCTGCTGAAAAAAACAATTTGCCTTTAGAAATGCGCAGCAATCCCATTGATGGGTACAATAAGTTTATGTTCGCAGTTATCTTGGTCAAAGGCTTTGCAATCCACGTACTACATCTTATTGACCGGTCTAGTTCAGGGTCAGTTAAAAAAAACAATTTTACAGAACGGAGAAAACATATAGACAACAAAAGGCACTAATATGTTGATAAAGTTTTGAGGTCACTACCGAACTGCTAATCGTGGCTTACTGGTGCCATCTACTGGTCTGAAAAGTTAGACAGAGTGCCCTTACAGAGCACCTCAGAGTCAGAGGACACAGACCGTCAGAGGGAACCAAGGCAGAGAAAATAGACTCTGAGGAAACAGAGTCAGAATGTAGAAACGAAGTAAGCGGAGACAGACAGCATCAGAGGAAACAGGCAGAAATATGATTTTCATTAGTATTCACAGCTATCATTCTATTGTTCTTATCTCTACTATGATCTTTTTTATTTTAATTATTTATATTATTACCTTATCTCATATGTATTGCTTATTTTATTACAATATATACTGCATACATTGATGCTTTAGCAATATTTATGCTATTTCTTTTTTTACTGCCAATGAAGCAGTTTGAATTTCAAGAGATAGCTAGAGTGGGGGAACAGTCAGACAGTCGGGTCAATCGCTTTCTGTTCCAATCTTGTTCGTATGTTCTTTTTTACAGATTGTTAACTATATTGACTTTCAATGATGGCTTTTATTTTGAGAAAGAAAATAAGTGCTGCCAGCATAATATCCTGCTGCTAAAATAATGCTAATGAAGCCTCGTTTGGCCATCACTAATGATGGGTGCACAAAAACATAAGCATTGGAGTTGTCATACCTTCCTAATATGTTCCTACTGTGATTAAACATTCCACAAGTTATTCTTGCTCGCTTGGAGTAACCTATGTTGCTGGGAGTTACTGACATTGGCGGGCATCTTTTAATTGATGAGATCAACCATAAATTATAAATGTTGGAATACAATTGTGACTTTGATGCAATTCAGTTACACACAGTGCCTTGGAAAGGTATACAAACACCTGACTGATTCTCTCATTATACTATTCCACAAACTGCGGTCCTCACAGCGAAACATAACATGGTGAACAAATGCAAAAAACATTTCAAATTACAGTTTACATTTTGGCCAAGAAAATCTTGCCAACTTTTTTATTGTTTTCAAATTTTACTTTTTTTTTCTTACATTTATATTACAGACTCATAAACAAGATGCTAAAAATTATTGGTGCACTAGGTGTTAAAATGCACATTGCTTCATTGTTACAGTTGAATTTGTCAGAAACCACATTAGGTGTGTCCTATATAATCAATCCCCACTTGTGCCAGAATAATGGTGTAATAATAATAAAGGCTGATCATTTACAAGATCCAGAGAAACAGTGGAACCACATATTGTCCTCCTGACAAATCTTTTCCTGTTTCCAGGCGAGGAAGTTCAACAAGGAAGGAAGAAAATGACTGGATAGCAGAAAGGATGACTTAAAGATCACTTTATAGACCTGTCACCAAAACATACAGGCTATTAGGGGATAGTATGATCAATAAACCCTTTCCATCCTTTAGGAAGAGCATTAAGACATAATCCAGTTAGTATTCAAATGAAGTGAGAGAAGAAGAATACTGAAAGGGAAATTTAGTAGGTGGATAGATTAAAGTGGGAGAATGCGGCAGGGCCGCATTGACCCTGTCTAGCTTATGATTTTAAAAAGAGGCTCCTTTAAATTCGAGATGTGATGGGAGGGCAGGTTAGCTTGGCTGTCAATCTCAGTTTAAGTGCATTCGATGAGAACGGTTAACGCATCGTTCCCCTCCAGGCCGTGATTGGTTGTCGTCTTGATGATATTCGTGTTCTGGGCTCACTCAGACAGTTCATTGGCTATAGGCTAATTGCTCCCACCACAGCATTGGCCGCTGCGGCCCTGGGGGGCAGGCTCCAGGAGGTCCACCACCGGCCTGGTCCGGCTCCCTTCCCCATCTCTGCCTTGTGCCTCATTCTTAGGCAGCTTCTTGGCTAAAAGGAAAGAGAGAAGAGTAGAGAATTAACACTTACACAATAATCAGAGAGGCGGAAGTCCCGGTCATCCAAAAACATTAACTGGAAGCTTTTTGAAGTCTAAAATCACAAGTGGTGAAACTCTGATACACTGACATTTGCAGTCTGGTTGTTATGAATTTCCTAACCCTTTAAATACATTGAATGTAGGAAAAATATGAATTGAAAAAACATTAACAGTGTTTAAAATTATTTGCCTGCTTTTGAATTTTCAAAATTGTTGGTATATTTTTGGAACTATATCATCAAAGATGGTCAACCAAAACCTAAAATAAAAAAGGCAATCCAGGTGATGAAATAACATTTACATACAGATTTGTTTAATTAATGACCTTACGCCATACCCACCTCCCTCTATATAATCAATAACTGGTTGGGCCACCAAATGCTACCTTCAGATGTTGATCATATTGCTGAGGAGGAATTCTGGCCCCATCAACCATCTAGAATCATGAGCAGTTGCCCTGAACAGCTTGTATTTGGCCCTGTTACAACATCACAATTGGGTTTAGATATGGACATTGACTAGGACAGGGTTTCCTGTCCACTCTGCCTCGGTCTGGTATAGGGCTGTGGTGAGTTTTGTGGATCTTGACATTCTTTTATTTTTACCCACATGCATGCAATGGGTAATCAACTGACTCAGTGCAGCCCGGGCTTTGAGCCAATAGCACAAGTCTGACCCCCTGATACATTTCTGGGAGTGACATACAGTCACACCAATAAACACATGCCTGCTGGATGGACTGAACGCCCCTCACGTTAGAGTGCCTAAGGTATGCAATATCAATATAAATTATAGCACATTCACGAACAACAATGTGCATGACAAGTGAGATAGGTAAATAGCCTATGGTCAAATAACTTCACTAACAACAAAAGACCCTTGATTCTTTAGCCTGCCAGCAACCGGGATAGCAAGGATCCAAAAATGGTGGGTTGAAACAGAAAATGTTCTTAAGTATGCTTATGCAATTAGCTTTGCAGGGCAGATGAAAAGAATAGACACTGCATTTAGCCAGTGGGCTCTATGAAATCAAAATAAATAACCAGAGATGGGTTTTAAATTGTTGTCTAGCTGCTAGACTAATCTGTGCTTCAGCTCAACAATGGATGGTCTGGCATTCTTTGTTAGAATTCTATGGTACAGGGCAGAACTTGCAAAGCATCTTCAAAACACTTTTGGAATGGCCTAGTTCGGATTTGGCCTAAATTGTAGCCTGCCACAGAAAAATATATGTTATTGAAAACGGTCATTTTGAGACTAGAAAAGCAAAAGCATTATATTTTTGCTGAATGTGCCTTCCTTGCTCTTCACAAGGCTGGTGTTTGTTTGACTGCCACTCTGTCTCTCGCTCTCCTTCCTGTCAGGTGCAATGGCATGAGCAGGTGTGGTGCTACAGTTGCAATTACAGCTATGAACAAGTTTGTTACTTGGTTCTGACTGAAATATGTTAGTTAATTTTGAGAAAAAAAATTCAGTTGTTTTTAAATGTTCCTCCCCCCACTCTTTTAGTGTGACATGCATGAAGATTACCTTTACTCATACTGATGCAGCATGCTACTATAGAAGTTAATACTATTACTAAGAATAATTTGAATAGGACATAATAAATGTGTGTGGTGTGCCACTGCCAACCATGTAAACCAGACGCTAAAGTCTGCGTTCTTAGTAAAGTCAGCATCTGTTCTTGGTAAAGTCAGCATCAGTTCTTAGTAAAGTCAGCATCTGTTCTTAGTAAGGTCAGCATCTGTAATTAGTTGCAAACATTATCCGCTACCTTCTATCTATAAAAGTGAATTTCAATTTTTTGGTTTGAGCAATCATTTATATTAGTCATTACCATTAATTGAATCCTTAAAAATGTCACTCTGAATCCAAACAGAATTAAACCAAACCACCTTGTCATTCACGCATTTTAGCGTTGAATATGATGGGCAGCTGTTCCTGGATAGTTACGTTGGAATAGTGAAAAATAACATTTATAAAAATTGGATAGCATGTTACTTGTTGAAGTAATAGCATGTTGAAGTAATTATCTGCAATGTTAACAATCATCATTTCTGATATAAACTACCCTATCGCCAAAATAATTACATTTCAGTTCTAATCTTGATCATCAATGAAAAGAAGAGATCAGAAAGGACAGTAACGAACAAGCACTCTGTGACGCATGTGCTGGTGTAACCCAATTTATAAATACCAATTTTCCCGACAAATTTAAAGAGCGTAAACAATGCTGAATACATGATCAGAAATTCAGGATTACGCATTCTTATTTAAAACTTTTACAAAAGTCTTTGTTACAACATGCCAAAAAAAATAACATGGAATAAAAGGCAAGTTTCCTCCTTTCTCTCCACAGTTCGTATGCAGCAGAAGTGCGGTGTAAGTGAAACAGCAACATGGTTTATGGAAGTGCCCCATGTTTATATTATATAATGCCATATGGTGTTTGGCCGGGCCTGGGCCAGGCTTCAGGTAATAAAACTTGGGTCAGGGGCTCCAATTTTCAGGCCCAATGACAACTCTAAAAAACTATTTTTGCATCATCTTGATCGTTGTGATTCAGACGTTATTGGGTCTCAGAAGTTTCCCTTCGTGACCATGCCTGCCTCCATTGAAATGACATTAAAAACAATAATCAAGTACTTGCAGACACAGAGGCAGTCTGGACATGTGTGATGCTTGATTTAAGCATATCGCAAAACAATGTTTTCTGTAGAAGCTGAAACTAACTGTACTGTACAGAAAATAATTCACTGCTTTTATGCAATGCATACTTTGCCCTTACATATCATTAACATAATACAAAGTATTAGGCCTATTTATTTTATTGTATATCATTATTCACATAATTCTAAAAATAAAAGGACACTGCACTGTGCGAGGCAAGCCGAGTAACAGTGACTAATTAGGCCCATTATATTAGGCATTCTAGTGGGTAGGCCAAAGGCTTTATTGAGAGCAGTGGTCAATTCCTCAAGTACCCGCAACAGCAAACTTTTCTGTTGTATTCCTGGACAAGCACACATTATTCAACACAGTGAGAGCCTGATAATAAGTTGACAAGTTGAATCAGCTGTGCTTGGCTGCTGGGGCTACAATGGAAATGTGTACTGTTGGGGAAACTCGAGGACTAGAGATGGGAACCGCTGATTTAAAGCACAAATTTGGCTGTTTTTAAGGTTGCTGTCATAAAATATTCACAACTGCTTTTAATTTCATCAGACTCTTTAGTAACGCTTAATTTTGTGTTGTTTATAATGTCACAAAATATCAGAAAAATAACTTGCATGTGACTGTGTGCATATCAATTAAGAACAATAAGTATAGACTAATGATGATGAATAACTGGCATAATAATTGAGGCCAAAAAACTGAGGAGGTTTTTAAAAATGATATGTGATTGAATGCAATTGCTAGGTAATAGACTGCAAAGGGAAAACTTGAAAGACAAAAAAAACAACTATGTATTTGAGTGAATGCACCAAAATGTCATGGTGAAATATCAAACAGATGCTTTTATGTCAATTACGTGCTGCTACAACCCGCCACCAAAAAAAAGATCTAGGGGAATCCCTGATACTTATGTTCACTAACTACATTATACTAGCTTACTAGTGTTTTGTTCACTCAGGTTCTCATCATTTAATACTAGGGTTTTGTTGAAAATCTGATAAGAATCAAAGTCAAAAATGTGCAAAAAAGAAAACCAGAAAGAGGGCAAACACTTTCTCTGCACTGGAGGTAGATGTAAAATAATCATATAAAGCGTAATCCTCTCCATCTGGATTAATACAACCCAATATAGAGTTGCTACAAGAGTATCTGCTAAATAACCAAAAGTAGAATGAAATGTAGTAATGTATAATTAAATGTCCTGCCATTTTCACCACTTTAAAGATGTTAGGGTGAAGGTGTATTTAGGCTATTTAGAAACCCATCTAATAATAACCATCTATATCTTGATTCGGGCCTATAGTGCTTGGAGTGTGTGGAGATTGTTGGCCTTACCTATTGCCATGAAGATTTCATTAACATTCATGGCAGTCTTGGCGGAAGTCTCCATGAACAGTAGACTGTTGTCATCTGCATATGCCTGGGCTTCCTGTAGGCAAATGTCAATTATATCAATATTACATGACTTTAAAGGACTATTGGAGGCTAACAGACTCTTAGTCACCAAAGCCTATGTCCTGGACACAGATTAAGTTTGAATGTGAAATCTGAAATCGAGATTCTCCAATGACAACAAATTAAAACTGAGTCATTGTGTGTAGTACTTCTCAAACCTTTCATTGGGGAACACCAGATGTTTCACTTTATGTAGCTCTAAACTAGCACATCTGATTAAATTAATGAACACATTAACTGAATCAGGTGTGTTAATTCAGGGCTACAAAAACTATGGGAAATGCCTTGTAATCCCTGAGGACGGGGTTGGGAAGTCTGTCTCCAAATATGATATGTGGAAGTAAACCTTTTCATTAGATTCATACTGTATAGACATGTAAGACATGTTAACCAGACCATTTGACTTATGATACAAGAAAATAATCTACAAATTGTTGTAAATTAATTACAAATACAAAAAAAAAAAAATTGATCGCATGGCCTGTAGAAGTCACATAATTAATTGAAAGGCAGTCTCAAGCAGGACAGAAACATGCAGCGGAACGTGACATCACAGCCTTGCCATTAGCGCTGGATTTAAAATGAGCACACTACTACCATCATGCTATGGGTATGCTTTTCTGCATTAAGGCTTCGAAAGCTGGTTAAGATGGAAGGCAAAATGGAAGCAGCAAAGTAGAGAGAAATCCTGGATGAAAAAACCTGCTGAAGTCTGCAAGAGACCCGGGAATTGGGAAAAGATTCATCTTCCAGCAGAAAAATTGCCTTAAATATCCAGGGACTGACTTCAAAATTAAAACGTCACTGTCTTCGAATAGCCCAAATCCCAGAGCTCAACCCTATTGAGAATATATGGAGAGAGTTGAAAATTGCTGTTCACACCATCTAACTTGACTTTTGAAAAGACGAAAATGATGAAATGCAGCTGAAATTGCTGCCAGAGGAGGGTAAATACTTTTGAGAAGCACTGGATTTGGGAAGGATTGCAGGAATGCTCCAAACGACACTATCGAGTGTATAAAACGGCCAGATCTTAACATTAACGTTTGTTGCATTTTGCAAAGCCTCTGTCATTCCGATCCCAATACACTTTGTGTTGTGGTTGTCCCTCGTTTGATAGAGCTGTTGGATATCTTTCAACACTTTTAGACGGCAAGAACACTAACGTGATGTAGTTGGTCCATATGAATACAATCGGATTAGTAATTAGTACGTAGCTGAGCGAGGTGAAATTCCCTTTTAAAGTGCTAATTATTAATGTTAGCAATGATGTCTCAAAAAACCCAAGATCCTCAATCTAGAATGTGCAAACTTAAATGTTGCGGTACAATCTACTTCCTCTATATCGGTCTGCTCATGAAATACCTCAAGTTCCAGGATTTAACAAAATGGCAATCTGATAATAAGAATAATTTTTAGAAGACAAAATAGACATGTTTTAAAACACCATATATTTCTCTACTTTCCAGTTAATCAGGTAGTTAGTACTAAGAATGACAACAAAGTTTGTTCTCCTACTGTACATGTTTACACTGACTACCCAGTCTGGCACGCAAAAACCCTAATTGTGTGTGAAACAAATGTCCCCTAGAAATCTTTTAGACATGATGCACACCGCCTAAGATCCGCTTCACATGTTCAAACATCAATGAATAATGAATGTGAACAGATCACATCCTAAACGACGGCATAGACACACAAACACAGTGTAGGAACTGATCTCACCTGGACATCGACGGCTCTCTTGTTGGCAACATCGGCTTTGTTCCCGGCCAGAGCAATGACGATGTTGGGGCTGGCTTGTCGCTGCAGCTCCTTCACCCAGTTCTTGGCTCGCGTAAATGTGTCCTGGTAAAACACGCCAAAGCGCAGACGATTGCGATTGGTAACTATAACATCACACTTGAAAGTTTCCAGTCTCTGCCAAATGGTTAAGATACTGTAGCTTGATAATATCATAAGTGGTATCCTTAAATATTGGTCTCACAAATCAATTGCGCACCCCGCTTATACAGTGACGAGGGGGAAACGTAAGTTCAGATGTAGGACCCTTTACGCACTGTGTTGGTGATGTCGTAGACCACAATGGCCGCCTGTGCTCCTCTGTAGTACATAGGCGCAAGGCTGTGATACCGTTCCTGGCCCGCTGTGTCCCAAATCTCAAACTTGACCGTCGTGTCGTCCAGGCAGACGGTCTGTGTGAGGAAGGCAGCTGAACAAGAGAGAGGGGAAAGGCAGAGAACGACAACTCAGGAGGATACGGGCCCATTTGCAAGTGTCTTAACGAGCGTAGCCACAGTTCCCTCGTCCTTGTGGTGACAAGAGAGGTGAACTTGCTCACAAATGCCCAGCAGGGCTTTGAGCACAGCACATGCTGTCCGACTCTCCCACGGTCGTCAACGTGAACATTTGTTGAGTCGTGTCTGTCAGCGGGACAAAGCTTTCAGTTGTGGTTCCTCAATTTGCTCGAGGCAACAGGCACATATTTTCACACTCGCAAACACATACCCAAGCGCACACAAAATGTACACGTACGACAATAGTACCAAAGGGATTTCTGTGTACGTACATTTCACACAGTGACTTAAAGGAAATCAACAAAATGGATACCAACAACAATGAAGTGCTTTACGTTGCACTTTGTCATATACTATGCAATGGACCTGGAGAAACATTTTAATGTTGGTGTCATTTGTGCTTTTCAGCTGAAGCCTGCCGAACAGGTTGGAGGTTTATCTTCCTAATGAGCACTGCGCCGCTGCTTCAAAGGATAAGAGCTGAGGAATGAAATGCTAATCCCAAGTCTGTGAGCTGCAAACACTGGTCTTGGCTATGTGAGAATTCTAGTCACATGACAGCACAGATAGACGGTGGTCTCATTCCAATTCTTTGACATCTTTACATCCTACAGCCCTGTACAGAGCCTGAATGCTGACAAGACAGGGTTGGTAAAAGCCATTAAACTACTAGGGGGAAGTAGGATGAAAAAGTTTCTTATTTTAACAGGGCCCATTTCTTCATTTTTGCAGTAAGGAGAAATGACAACCTTTTACACTTTTTACATCACTGCTGCCTCATGTGCCCTTATTGTTCCCTGATAACGGAGCTCGCTATAATGGCACAGGACAGGCTTTCAGGTCAATACGCTGTTCTACTGTGTCTGTCAATTACACTGAGATGTTAATAACAGGTGCAGTAGCATCAGACTATATTGACTTGCTTGAGATTCTTTTTTTTCCCCTAGAAAAAGCCACACCAACAGTGGTATCAATCATACGACCACTCTCCTCTGGTCTGAGAGTAGATTACTGCAGGTAATCAATCCCCAAAGAAATGTATCCTCATGCTATATAACCCGTTCTGTTTTTAACAGACATGATATGGTGATGCCTTTTTTGTAATGCCAGCCAGTAAACACACATTTCAAATAAAACCTTTTAGAAACCCCAGAAAAGGTTATGGTAACAACACTTATTTACGGTCAGAGAATAACTCTCACCTCCGATGGTGCTCTCTTGGTACTCCTGAAACTGGCCCTTGACGAAGCGCAGCACCAGGCTGGACTTGCCCACTGCCGATTCTCCCAGCAGCACTAGCTTGAACTGGCAGATCTTGCTGCCTGCTGCCGGGCCGTTGGATCGCGCCGTCCCTCCACGACCCGCCATGGAGCTGTGCAGTGAAATACCCGAATGAAAGAGTCCTGGACTGGGCCACGCAGACTGGGGCAGCAAGGGAGTCTGGAGCAGCAGGAGAATTCCGATACGTATTGGCTAGCGTAGGGGATCCAGATACACAGGCACGATTGGGATTAGGGGAAAGCTGCTTGAAGTGGAGAGAAATGCAGAAACTGTGAGGCTGGTTGTGGAGAAAATATACATTAGGTTAATAATAAAGAAGCATTAAAACTACCTAGTCTGACTGGAAAGTCCCTACAGGTATAGACAGGTGGAAGTTGGGCTAACCACACTGGTCCTGGTGTCTTGTTGGCCGCCATATCCTTCTGAGCCCTGACACTGTTCTATTAATGTTTAGACTCAAACATTGGGGTTATTAAAGATGCAGTCTGGGAACGTTTAGCAAATAAACCTTTTCTTAAACCTCCAATGTCAGTCTGGATGTGTAATACTTCAATTTATGTTTGCATAATCTTTAAGTAATCACTATCTTACCTTAGTAAGACATTAAATTCCAAGTTTGAACGCAAGTAGTTTGGATAACATGAAGCATATATCAGCACATATGTGCCATAGTACACAATTTTCGTAGACGCGTTTTGGCACGTAAGCGCAAGTTAACAAACTGTGTGGTCATAAATCCCGGAATGCATCTTTAAGTAGATGCACCTGTTCCGTTTGCTGTTGGTAAGCATAAAAACATAAGGCACATCTATAAATTATATCCAGAAATGCCTCCACACCGATTGCTTTTTGTATGTAGCAGAATTTGCAAAGCTGGCTAACGTTCCCACTGTTAATGTATACATACTATACTATTTGTTCTCTCTGCTGCTTGGTGAGAAGTCTTTACTGTCTGAGTGATGTCATCCGACCTAATCCAGAGTCCGGCGAAGCGAGCTAACGGTAGATACTAACGTTAGCTTGCTAACGTTCAGGGATGATGAGCTTCAGTGCAACATAAAGTCCACCAGATATACAAAACCTTATGACAGGAAGCGCATAAGCTTTAACTAGCTGGCTGCTTCACTTAAGACAGATGATAAAACAACAATAGCAAGTGGGAGAAAATGTTGCTATTTAAGCTAGATAACTGCGTTGGTTAGCAGCAATGGCTGGAGCAGATAGTCGATCTTTGTTTACATTGTAACGCTAACAACTATTATCTAGTGTAAAATATTATTTCTTACCGATTTAGATGGAGTCGTAGTTATTTAACTACTCAGAGAAATCGTTGTCCTTTATGTACTATTGATTGTTATGCTGTTTGTTTGACTTTACTATTTAGCTAATCACTCTTCTCGTAGATACTTTACTTCCTCGTTGTGTAACCGAACATCCGGGTTACACCCATCTCTCTTCTGAAACTAGACTAGTCGGAGGCTGCAGTACATGAGAAAGCTCAAATTGTTTTGTTTACAAAGCGCTAGCTACGTAAGTGCATGGACCTCAAAATGCAAAGCCTGGCCCAGGAGGATAAAGGTAAGGACAAATAGACTGCCTGGACCAGTTGCAATGGCACCCTCTGGAAGATTTTCCCAACAATTCAGCAACTTGTTCTTTGGCTAGCTGACTAGCTAGTAGTAGCTAATAGTCCAGTTTTCCTTCCTACCATAGAATTGACTAAGTTACCAATCACAAGTCTCAATGCAAGGGACACGTGCTTTCTAATAGCTATAAAAGCTATTTGGCCCTGCAAGTAATGCACCATAGAATAGTGGATAAAACAATGGAGACATTCTTTTACATCTTAACGGTAATTACATCGTAACAACAACACTTTAATAACATGTCGCTATATTAGCTAGTACTTTTACCTACATGTATTATTGCACATCAGTGGCCAAGACATTTCACGAGTATCACAAACATAGCTCAAATAGCTTTATAACTTCATTCAATATGCTTGAGTGAAGTTGCTTCATAAACAACAGGTGTAAACTAACAGTCATTTTTTTCCCCAACACTGCAGATTTAAAGAGAGAGACATCAATAGACAATAAAATGAATACAAGAGAAAAAGTAACACAAGGAATATGTACACAATGAATAACAAATTGCACTTGACAATAGAGTGGCTAGGAGCACTATGAGGTAGTTGTGGTTAATGTATTGTAACAGAAAGAGACACAGGAAACAGACACAGAGGCTATGTTTGGGTCCCTGGTGTGATGGGTGTTTTATTAACATAAAGAGAAGGGTGAGCTGAAATGTAAAGGTAAATGTCAAAGACACTTTGTGGGGAAGCAGTGTTGACTCTGGGGCAGCTTCCCAGTGGGGGTTTGGAAGGAATGGGTGCTGGCTGTTGTGTCTTTGCTGGACCCAGCATCTGTCTTCTCCTGGCCATCTTCCCCGACCTCCATCTTGCAGCCTTCTCTGGTTTATCTATTGTTCTTTCCCCCACTCCAAGCTGCTCCCAGAGCCCTTAAATCCCTCCTCTGATGAGGCCCCAAGGGTGAGGCGTGTGTGTAGGGGCGGTGCTAGCCCAGCTTGTAGCTCTGGTAATCCAGCATTTTCTGTTTGAGGGCATTGGTGCAACACTTATTTGTGGGTTTAAAGTGACTATACGTGTGGTGTAAGTATCCATGTGTTTAAGTGTCATTGTGTGTGTGTGAGTGGCGGGGGGAGGAGAGTATGTTTGCATAAAGTCAATACTAAAGTGGTAGTGTAAAAATGGGACCATGCAGATAGCCCGTGTAACCATTTAGTAATACCTTGTCTGTTGAACAGTGTTATGGCTTGGAGGTAGAAGCTCTACAAATTCCGTTCTGTTCTAGACATCTGCTAGAGATCTATGTCTGCCATGTAGTAAAGAAAAATGTATTTGACTTCGATGGCTGGTGGTCCTGGAGGTAACTATATTTGCTACCTGAACACAATCTTTTTCAAAAAGCTAACTGTGAATCTGTGGGTCCTGTAGATGCCAGTCTTCCTCTGTCATCCCTGCGTCTTCACGTCCCTCCACTGCGGCTGGTGTCGGCCGCTCTGTGGCAAGTCGTCCAGCGGAGAGACATTATGGACTACGGCTTGGTGGAGGAGTTTGTCAGCACCGTCTTCCAGGTAGTCCCTGATCTGATGAGTTACAGAGAGCGAGTGCAACTCATCATGGGGCTTCGAGCACAGGTGAGATATGGGGCGGACAGGGAGAGAAAGCAGGGGAAACTTGTAACAGCACAGGGCATATTGTGTCCAGTCTGTAGACTGCTGGTGTAGATTAATGGAATTATTTCTTCCATCAGCTGGTTCTAGAGTTGTTTCGTACAGATCACTTAGCCAACCCTGAGACGGTCCAGCCCCACCTCAACAGAGTGAGATCCTGTATCAACACTCATAGGGATATTGAGGTGCGTGCTGCTACTCTGTGAAGGATCATGATTGAGATTTGTGCTTTTGTTATACTAACGTGGCTAGTGACCATGCAGTGCTTGCTGTAGGTTCCTGATCCAGAGGTGGAGGTATCAGAATCTAACTTCCTGAAGCTGATTCAAACCCTACTAGAGGACCCAGTTCAGAGGGAACGCTTCTTCCAGGTAGTATTGTTTCTTATTCTGTAGCTGATAAATAATTCAAAACAAAATGTTATCTATCTTGCATTTTCAGACTTAAGTTAAAGACAAAATACAAAAGCAAACTGAGTACTCAAAATACTCAAAAGCACAGACATAATGTTTTTATTTTATTTCTAAGAACGTTTTTCTAGAGGAATTTGGCGCCAAGTTCAACTCTGCACTTCAGTCTCTGTTGTGGGAGTTTCTATCTAGGTTGGAGAAGCTGCTTCCAACACCAACTCTTCAACAGGTAACATGCTAACTTTTTCTACAACCTTATTTAAAAAAAGTTGGGATGCTGCATAAAAGAAACATACACTCACCTAAAGGATTATTAGGAACTCCTGTTAAATTTTTCATTAATGCAATTATCTAATCAACCAATCACATGGCAGTTGCTTTAATGCATTTAGGGGTGTGGTCCTGGTCAAGACAATCTCCTGAACTCCAAACTGAATGCCAGAATGGGAAAGAAAGGTGATTTAAGCAATTATGAGCGTGGCATGGTTGTTGGTGCCAGACGGGCCGGTCTGAGTATTTCCCAATCTGCTCAGTTACTGGCATTTTCACACACAACCATTTCTAGGGTTTACAAAGAATGGTGTGAAAAGGGAAAACATCCAGTATGCGGCAGTCCTGTGGGCGAAAATGCCTTGTTGATGCTAGAGGTCAGAGGAGAATGGACCGACTGATTCAAGCTGATAGAAGAGCAACTTTGACTGAAATAACCACTCGTTACAACCGAGGTATGCAGCAAAGCATTTGTGAAGCCACAACACGCACAACCTTGAGGCGGATGGACTACAACAGCAGAAGACCCCACCGGGTACCACTCATCTCCACTACAAATAGGAAAAAGAGGCTACAGTTTGCACAAGCTCACCAAAATTGGACAGTTGAAGACTGGAAGAATGTTGCCTGGTCTGATGAGTCTCGATTTCTGTTGAGACATTCAAATGGTAGAGGCATCCCACAAGTCAACTGCAAGATGCTATCCTATCAATTTAGGCCAACATTTCTAAAGAATGTTTTCAGCACCTTGTTGAATCAATGCCACATAGAATTAAGGCAGTTCTGAAGGCGAAAGGGGGTCAAACACAGTATTAGTATGGTGTTCCTAATAATCCTTTAGGTGAGTATTGACACAGAATGCAAAAATGTGCAAACCAGCCACCTTCATTTCTGTTTTTTAAATAGTACAAAGAAAACATATCAAATGTGGAAACTGAGAAATCTTATTGTTTTTGGAAAAATACATGTTTAAAAAAAGTGTGGACAGGGGCCTGTTTACCACTGTGTTGCATCACATTTTCTTTTAACAACACTCTGTAAGCATTTGGGAACCGAGGAGACCAATTGCTGTAGTTTTGAATGTGAAAAGTTTTCCCATTCTTGCTGCTCAACAGTTCGGGATCTCCTTTGTTGTTGTTTTTTTGTTTCATAATGTGCCAAATGTTTTTAATTGCTGACAGGTCTGGACTGCAGGCTGGCCAGTATAGTACCCAGACTCTTACCATGGAGCCATACGGTTGTAATACATGCAGAATGTAGTTTGTCATTGTTTTTGTGAAATAAGCAGGGCCTTCCCTGAAAAAGACCTTGTCTGGATGGTAGCATATGTTTCTCCAAAACCTGTATATATTGTTTAGCGTCTATGGTGCCTTCACAGATGTGCAAGTCACCCATACCATCATGAATGCTGGCTTTTGAAGTGTGCGCTGACAAGTCGGATGGTCCATCTCCTCTTTAGCCCGGAGGACACTGCATCCATGATTCCAGATTTTGATTAGTCAGACAACAGAGCACAACAGTTTCCACTTCACCTCAGTCCATCTTCAATGAGCTTGGGAAGGTGACAGTGTTTCTGGGTCTTGTTCATATATGGTATCTTCTTTGCATGGTAGAGTTTTAATTTGCATTTGTGGATGCAGCGATGTACTGTGTTCACAGACAATGATTTTCAGAATTGATCCTGAGCCCATACAGTGATGTCCACTACAGAATCGTGTCTGTTTTTAATGCAGTGCCGCCTGAGGGACCGAAAGATCACGGCCATCCAGTATTGTTTTTCGGCCTTGTGTACAGAGATTTCTTTTAATGATATTATGTTCTGTAGATTATAAGAACTCTTTGCAATTTTACGTTGGGAAACTTTATTCTTAAATTGTTGCACTACTGGCCTGCGCAGTCTTTTACAGAATGGTGAACTCCACCCCATCTTTACTTCTCATCCTTTCTGGGATGCTTTTTTTTATACCCAATCATGTTACTGACCTGTTGCCAATTAGCCAGATTAGTTGTGAGATGTTCCTCCAGATTCTTTTTTGCATTACACAGCTCTTCCAGTCTTTTGTTGTTGTTTTTTGAAACATGTGGCTGGAAACAAATTCAAAGTGAGCATATATATTTCAAAAAAACAATAAAATTTCTCAGTTTGAACATTTGATGTTGTCATTGTACTATTTTCTATTGAATATAGTGTTTAAATGCTTTGCACATCATTGTATTCTATTTTTCTTTCCATTTTACACAGCATCCCAACTTTTACAGTACTTCCATGTGTTGAGGTACTTAACTTGGGCAGTTGCTCTTTAAAGTCATTCCTCTTTTCCATTAGACTGCATCTTGGATCTCTCCGGACCACTCTATCCTAGAGGAGTGTGTGCAGACAGTGTGTCATCCAGAACCCTTGAAGTCCCTTCTCCAGTACCACAACAACAGATATCATATGGACACCAACGGTAGGCAGTAGACTTTGAAACATTAAAGAAAGCTATTTCTTCTTTATTGTCTTGGCTTAAGTCATGAAATGTTCAGAGGATATTGCTATTAGTTAATGTAAAAAGGGTTTTCAGCCAAACAATGGTTGTTCGTTTTGTAAGTTAAATTAAATTCACTAGTGGATCAGGTTTCAAAAATGTTTCTAATATTTGACTTGTATGTTTGGATATTGACTTTTTTTTTTTCTTTCTGTTCTCAGATGGATCTTCGGTTGATAACCACATACTGTCCTCTCTGTCCCTCTCACCCTCACTCCTAGAAACCAGTGAGCCCTTTGACACAGAGGTTAACCCAGAACGTATGCAGGGGTCTCTGAACATTGGGAGCCCTTCCGTATCGGATGAGTTGGAAATGAACACACCTTCCAACCATCTTCAAAACGAAAATGGGCTGGAACTCCAAGCGAAGCCTCACACCATCCAAAAGCAAGTGCAGGAATTGTCAAGTTTGTCTTCTTCCTGTCTGCTCTTTCAGCCTACAGTGCTGCTGCACAGACTGGAAAATACTGATATGCATTTAACTGTGTCTTTTCCAACATTGAGGAAAGAAATACCTCAGAAATCTTTGTCTAAAACAACGGGTACATTTGTTAGAAGCAAGCGGCTCAAAATGTGCTCCTTATGTGGGAAGACTTTCATTGAAGCAGAAGATTTGACGGCACACGTAAGATCTCACACTGAGCTGAGTCCTTTCCAGTGTGTGCGGTGTTTAGACAGTTTTGAAGATCAGGAGAACTTCCTGAAACATCAGCAGACTGGGTGTGAGGAGGCAGCTGAACCAGACGAGGACAACATGTCAACAGAATCTGTTGAGGATGGGATAGAGACATCCCAAACCCATGATACTTCAGTTCTGCGCCGAACAGCTTCCAAAGTTCGGCCCACTACAACACAGTCTTCCAAAGCCAAAACATGTAATCTGTGTTACAAAACTTTCATCACTGTACATGCAATGAGAAGGCACCAGATCTTCAAACATGATCAGCTCCTTTACCAGTGCTGCGACTGTGGAGAACATTTCAACAGAAAGTTTAATCTAAGGGAACACAAGGCTAAATGCCATCCAACTAAATCTTCCAAATCCAGAACATGCTGTTTGTGTAACAACTCTTTCACCAGTCTTTATTTTTTGACAAAGCATCTTAAATCGCAACATAATATGCTCCCTTACCAGTATCGTGAGTTTAAGAGGAAAACTCGCTTTTCCTGCCTTGGCTGTGAAGCAAAGTTTGAAAATAGGTGCAATTTGAAGGAGCATAAAAAAGAGTGTTTGGGAGTGAAAGGTCTCTTCTCTTGCTCTGTTTGCAAGAAGGCTTTCATTCAAGCAAGGGATTTAAAAGCACACATGAGATCTCACAAGAAAGGTTTTAATTTGAAAGAACCTAAAAAAGCTGCAGAGAGTCTTCACTCTTGCTCGATTTGTGATCAGACTTTCGTTAAGAGACAAGATTTGAAAACACACTGGAGAATCCACAAGTACCAGTGCACCCAGTGTTTGCAAAGCTTTGACCTTGAGGAGGAGTTACAGAAACATCTTCGGGAAGTTCTGGAGGTGGCCGCTCAAGTAGAAGAGGACGACACACCTACATCTTTTGAAGAGGAGACATACCAGTTCTTTGACCGGTCCAACGGCAGTCACATTCAAAGATACTCTTCGAGAGCCAGAACATGCCGTATGTGTCATAAGACCTTTGACAATCCGTCTTCAATGCGAACACATCTGAATTCCAAACATGCCCAGCTACCTTACCAGTGCCAGCACTGTGGAGAAAACTTTAAGAAGCGGCTCAATTTGAAAGAACACAGGAAAGAGTGCCATCCCGATCCAAATTTTGAACCCAAGCAGTCAGTTAAAATGAGGACATGCCACTTGTGTCACAATGTTTTTGACAGTACCACTTCTATGAGGAAGCATCTTAAATCCCAGCATGGTCAACTCCCTTACCAGTGCCCTGGCTGCGGAAAAGATTTCCTGAAGAAACTTTCTTTGAAGGAGCATGGAAAGGAGTGCTTTCAGAAACCACCAAAAGACCTGAGGGAGTCAGGCGAGGCAGTCGGTCCGAACCAGCACACAAGGGAAGTCAATCCAGCAGATGGCAGCAGCTCCCTGGTTTCTAGTAAAACCTCTGTAAACCAGAACCTAATAACTCCACCCACTAAGAACTCCTATCTTTGTGAGATCTGTGGTAAAGGTTTTGACATGCTGTCTCAAATGAAAGAACATATGAGAATCCACACCGGAGTGCGCCCCTTCCACTGCAGAGATTGTGGCAAAGCCTTCAGTAGAAAGCGGAGTCTGAAGCGCCATCGATTGATTCATACAGAAGGTCGGCCATTCCTTTGCACAGATTGTGGCAAATGTTTTAGTACAGAGGGCAGTCTGAAATCTCATCACCTGATTCATACAGGAGAACGGCCATTTGAGTGCACTTTATGCAAGTCATGCTATCTCACAAAGAAACACCTGCAAAGACATATGAGAAAACATTGTTTTAAAACACAGTCATAAAAAGTTTGTCACTCAAAAGGATTTTCTTTATTTTCTGGACTCATTCCAACAACAATTTATTGTAAGGCGAAGGCAGGTCAGGGGCAGGCAGAGGATCGATACACAGGCTTTAAGGACAGGCCGGCGATGAGAAGACTGGTGGTCGTGGATAGGCAGGAGTACAGTACACAGGAGATCTAGAGATAAACACTAAGAGCATTGGAAAATAAAAATAAAACACAAGGACCCTTGGCATAAGACACAAAACAAACTGGCACAGGAACACAGGAAGGGCACAGATTAAATACACAGGGGGTAATTGGGATGGACCATAAAGACAGCACAGGTGGAGGGAATCAGGGTGACATTTATTTGTATTCGTGACATTTCGTTTTTCATCCAGCTCTTTGTGTTCTGTCTTTTATGTAACCCTGCCTGAGATCTTAAGATTTGGTTTCACAGACCAGAGGGGTGTACTACGAAGGGTGTTCAACCTACTCAGGTTTAACTTGGGGTTATCGAGAAAAGTCAGGGTTGACAAACTCTGATTGCCTAAAGTGGTGTTAAATGGTATTACGACAGTGTTTAAGATGTTTGTTAGTTGACTTGGTGTTAACTTACTGGAGTTTGTGAGCATTCGCCTAAAAGGGGCGTGTTCAGCAACGCAAGCTGAGGCTCATGCTCCGTCTTCTATCCTGGAAGTGTGCATGTTTAAATAGAAAGGTTAACGGCTTAATCTAACACTGTGACGGCCAACAAAGCCAGAGAGGCTTGTTGGCAGGATATTGATGACAGTAAATCAATGAGAGCAGTGTTCTTGTCCTATGTTCTCTATTCTGGCTGACAGACTGTATTTGTAGTATGATTGAGATGTAAGGACAAGAGAATAGTCTATCTAAACATGTGAAAACAAAAGATAATTCAGTTATGGCCTAAACATGGGCTACACCTCTGGAATTGACCCATTACCCACTGTTAATTATTTAAGTTCTACTCCATTGAACACCTAGGTTGCAGGGCTACCTGTATGAATTTAATGATCAAATACCTGAACATGAATTCCTATTCACATAACCCCCCTCATGTTCTCCCAGGGCGCTCTAATGAGGATATGCGTACGGTCAATCGCACCAATCCCCTTCGGGATTCATATGCGGAAAAAAAAATATAAGGCCCAGTGTATTGCATATTAAAAATAGACCAAGTATTTTTTGCTAATTACTTGCGATCGCATAAAAAGCATAGTTAATCCTAAGAATTCTTAAATGGCCAGGGAACACAACAAATGCATCAAGCAGTTTAGTGAGAGCAAGTACCACCTTGGGAACTGCTCGGCGAAGCCTACAGTATTCTTGCTCAGATGTTCAGCGTCACCGATGGAATACATGAATGTCCCCTGGCAAAATATCGCCCAGCACGACACACTGCTCAACATTACTCCGGCGAGTGGCAATGCAGACGTCTGGCCCTAGAAGCCGGCAAAGATACCGAATTCCCTCGGATGAGAAGCAATATATTCATTAGAAAACACCATCGGGGTAAATTAAATGAGTTACAAGGTCTTTAAACACCCTCGCCCTGCGGAGTGAGCCTCACAATCCGTGCGGCAATGTCGATTGGGTCTCCCAATGTGCCGGTCTTTTTGTGGGCGGAAGGGCGGTGCTTACCTTTGGTAACATAGAGTTAACCATGAAGATAACACGCTCTGAGCTGTTTAGAGATGCAGCGTAAATTGCCATGGCAGCATACCCGGGGTAAAACGTATTCACCTTTCGTAATACGGGTTAATTGGAAGTTACACCCGAGGTCACCAAGTTACTCCTGAAGTTAGCTCGATAAGCCTGTTACCTCGCTTTGTATTATACCCCTCAGGTCTCAAATGTAAAAACATTTTTCTTGAGTATGCTGAGAAATATTATATTACAAAGTTATTTTCCATTTGATTTCCTTCAATTCTTAGCATTGTCATCTAGCTGTAACAACCCATTGTGAATATATTGTATTTACGAACTGCAGTATGTGTAGACGATATATATTGAAATAAACCGATGGGGGGAAAATTCTGTATTTGTGCTGTTGCAGCTTTTGTTCTACCAAATTAAACAACATTGAGACAATCATCATATTAAAGATTAGATTCAACTTTATTGTGAACAAGCCCAAGTACAGTACAATGAAATATATCTAACCAGAAGTGCAAATAGAAGAGGGCAGACATTTTTTAAGTATTAAGTATATGTTTATTATAAGTGGAATGTATAGATGTGCAATGGTGGCAAATGCAGTTCTAATGGCAATACTAAATGTGCACTTAAGACAAATATGGTGCAGAAAATGTACAAGTATTAAGTATAGTGTATGTTACAAGTGGTATGGTTGTGCGGCTACAGATGCCATTCTTGATAATTCAAAGTGAATGTGCAACGATGCAAATTGAATGTGCAAGGTGCATGTGCAACTGAAATGTGGGGATAGCAGCAGTGAGGTTCTCGAGTTAGACATGTACCTGTAACAACTGAAAACTGCCATTATCAGACTTTGCAAGGCACTGTCAGAGTAGTAAAAAGGGAGTAGTGCAACAAGGTCCCTGAAGCGGACAGGGGTATGTTTAGTGATGGGTCACAGAGTTCTGCAGGGTTACAGCAGATGGAAAGAAACTGTTCCTGAGCCTGCTGGTGTGGGAACGAAGAGACCTGTACCGCCTGCCTGATGGTAGGAGGGCAGTTTGTGGGATGGATGTGAAGGGTCCCTGATGATCCCGCGCGCCCTGCGCAGACAGTGCTTGCACTGGTCTATGATGGCTGAAAGCTGTGCACCAGTGATGTGCTGGGCAGTTTTCACCACCCGTCGTAGGGCCTTACGGTCGACTATGGAGCAAAATGCCAGCAATGTACATGTGCAGTCTATTATAGTGTTTTGCATTGGTGGCTAAATAGGGTGTAGAAAAGATTGTGTTGCTAGATGTAGCACTCCATTCCCTGTGATTAGACAAGTTTGTCTTTCTCTACACACTCTCCTGAACATTTCCTACATTGCTTTCTCTATGGAATATTCAATAGTTTATGAGCTATGAGGCAATATGTATTTCATATTCAGTCAATGACATTGTCTGAATTTTGCCCTTGGAACGTGTTTTAAAACCCACTTTTTATTGAAATTACTATTAAATATGATCATATATGAATTGTTGTCAATGTTTTGAGAGGTACATTTACTTAAACGATTAATAAACTCAATTTATGTCAGTTTTGAAGTAATACGTTGGTTTTACATATATTTTTTAAATTTCCTCATTTCCGTTACCCGGAAGTGTTTCTTTAATGTTACTCACAAGACGCTGATACAAGATGCTGATTCTGATCTAGGCTAAGTATGCTAATTAAGTTTACTTTTAGAAACCCTGCTAAAGAAGACACTAATGCTTACTCTGGCAAATACACATGAGAAATAATATGAAGGAAGAAGGTAAATAAAAAAAATTACTGCAGTGGCTAGTTCTGCTGAGATTTTGCACTAGTCTACCAAACTCCGTATAGTAGCGAGCTCATGGTAGGAAAGGTATTGGTACTGTACTCTGTAGAAATAGGGTAGGTGTCTGTTAAAATATGTAAAACAATTTCAATTGGATCGAATTTTTAGACTTTCAATAAACCCTGATGAGGAAACATTTGCTCGTCTTGAAATCAACCAATGGGTAGCCCGGTCCAGGACCTACTAAAATTAAGGCTAAACATTTGCTTCTACTGAATTGTCTGCAATATAAACGACTTTAAAATGTAAGGGTCAATTTCTAAATCCATGTTTACGGTTGGCTACATTTTCTTGCCTAGAGCATAACCGGGTAAGACACACACAGTCTGTGGATGTCTATGGGTCGCAAACCTCAGGCATTTCTAGAATGCAAAGGATTTACAACGACATACTATCACGATTTCGTTTAAGATTGTTAATTTGCCCGTAGACTTTTAGTCCCTTGCTAGTTGAAACGGGCTGTAATTCTTTCGCGGTGCATGGCTTATGGATATAAACACCCTCACATTTAACCTTTATGCCACCCTCGGGCATTCTTGTAATTTTTTTTTTTGATTTGGTTATCATTTTGCCTGTGTTGCAGCTTGTGGCATGAATTTTTGCCAGAACCCATATTTTTAGTAGAAGTTTTGAAATCCAATGTCTTTTACTCTTACATGTCTTTCATACTCTATTGATTAATTTTGCACCCTTTTGGACACCTTCGTTTACAAAAATGTACACGTACAAAAACTGCTGTTAAATCATACATCAATATTTATTTCAGCTTTTTTTCATAAATCACTTAAACAACTTCAAACTTGCTCAAAACTATCAAACATTTAATCATTTTCAGGATTTTAACCCTTTAAATGCGAGTTTAGTTATTTAAATTATTATATATAAAAAGAAAACACCCCCAAAAAAATATTTTCTGTATAATAAATAGTAGGGGCATGGGGTTTTGGTGGTGATTATAGTCTTGGATATGTCAAAGATTAGCAAAAAGATGTATTTGATGGCATTCATATTTTTTTATGTAGTGCCAGATACTCCCTTCATGGTCAACAATGTCTCATTGACTACAAAAATGTCTCACTACCATTACAGTATAAAACCATGCATTCTGTAATGTCAGCTTTTCATTTGGAAGAAAAGTAGTGATATTTGAAATGTTTACTCTATTCTGGAGCAAAAATAGAGAGGCGTTACAGTGCAGAAGAGACTTAAGAGATGGTCATGAAGCCTTTATCTGACAGCGAGCTGCAGGACTTATCTGAAGACGAGACAAGCTTCCAGGGGGAATTTGAATGGCCACTGGATTCCTCCACTTCTGTGTGTGCCTCTGACCGTCCGTCTGAGAGTGGAGAGGACACGGAAGCCACGGAGGACTCTGAGGATCCTGCCCATCCCAGCCATGAGTGGACAGCGAAGGACGGGCAAGTCTGGCCTCCATCCAAGGACTATGTGGTGCATTTGTAGAGAGCACCAGGTCACATGCTGCAGGAGCTGCTGGTCTGCTCCTGGAAATAAAATGAACTGAACACACACACACACCCTCTCTCAATCCATTTATCTGTTTCTCTC
Source organism: Esox lucius (assembly GCF_011004845.1). Taxonomy (NCBI): domain Eukaryota; kingdom Metazoa; phylum Chordata; class Actinopteri; order Esociformes; family Esocidae; genus Esox; species Esox lucius. Next base: position 29,074,581 of record NC_047573.1, on the reverse strand, counting down.
AAAGACACACACACATACATCATACATTCAAAGTCTGGATATTTACACTGGAGAGAACAAGTATTTGATACACTGCCGATTTTGCAGGTTTTCCCACTTACAAAGCATGTAGAAGTCTGTCATTTTGATCATAGGTACTCTTCAACTGTGAGTGATGCAATCTAAAACAAATATCCTGAAAATCACATTGTATGATTTTTAAGTAATTCATTTGCATTTTATTGCATGACATAAGTATTTGATACATCAGAAAAGCAGGCCTTAATATTTTGTACAGAAACCTTTGTTTGCAGTTACAGAGATCATATGTTTCCTGTAGTTCTTGACCTGGTTTGCACACACTGCAGCAGGGATTTTGGCCCACTCCTCCATACAGACCTTCTCCAGATCCTTCAGGTTTTGGGGCTGTCGCTGGGCAATACAGACTTTCTGCTTCCTCCAAAGATTTTCTATTGGGTTCAGGTCTAGAAATAGGCTAGGCCACTCCAGGACCTTGAGATGCTTCTTATGGAGCCACTCCTTAGTTGCCCTGGCTGTGTGTTTCGGGTCATTGTCTTGCTGGAAGACCCAGCCATGACCCATCTTCAATGCTCTTACTGAGGGATGAAGGTTGTTGGCCAAGATCTCGCGATACATGGCCCCATCCATCCTCCCCTCAATACGGAGCAGTTGTCCTGTCCCCTTTGCAGAAAAGCATCCCCAAAGAATGATGTTTCCACCTCCATGCTTCACGGTTTGGATGGTGTTCTTGGGGTGGTACTCATCCTTCTTCTTCCTCCAAACACGGCAAGTGGAGTTTAGACCAAAAAGCTCTATTTTTTCTCATCAGACCACATGACCTTCCTCCTCTGGATCATCCAGATGGTCATTGGCAAACTTCAGACGGGCCTGGACATGTGCTGGGTTGAGCAGGGGGACCTTGCGTGCGCTGCAGGATTTTAATAATGAGTGGAGAACAGGAGGGCTTCTTAAAGAAAAACTAACAGGTCTGTGAGAGCCGGAATTCTTACTGGTTGGTAGGTGATCAAATACTTATGTCATGCAATAAAATGCAAATTAATTATTTAGAAATCATACAATGTGATTTTCCGTCTCTCACAGTTGAAGTGTACCTATGATAAAAATGACAGACCTCTACATGCTTTGTAAGTAGGAAAACCTGCAAAATCGGCTGTGTATGAAATACTTGTTCTCCCCACTATGTTTCAAATTTCTTGCCGGACTGGTAAGCGGAGCCGGCTAAGAAGAGCGAATGTCTCTTAGTAAGTGAGTGAGTGTCCTTGTTAAATAGTGTAGTGGTTACAGATGCAGGCTCCGGAACACCAGGTCCCACGTTCGCGTCCCGTAACAGTCTGAAAACGTATTATTCAGGACAGAAAAAAACTTTGCCGGCTATGAAATAGGAATCCTAAAATAAAACGGTTCTGGTGGATATTAGGATTTGGTCAGGATAGAGATTCTCTCGTCCTTTCACTTGACAAAAAAGTCAGTTATCGTTAATGATGGCCATTCGAGGCTTCACCATTCTTCTTAGCAGCAACTGGTTAGCTGTGCTAACTCAGATTTTCTTTTTCAAAATAAAATTAATCATTAAACTATATAAGTTAATATAGTTAACAATCTTGTCTGCACATTTTATGTTTAATGTCCATTCCAATGTTATTCTTGTCTGTTCTTTTTCACAGACTCGATTGTTAACTAAATTGCCTTAGACATTTCAATGATGGTTTTTATTATGATAAAGAAAATCTGAGTGCTGCCAGCATAATATCCTGCTGCTAAAGTAACGCTAATGAAGCCTTGAATGGCCATCACTAGTTATTGTCACCTATATGGATAGATACTGTATCTATGTCATTCACAAATGGCTAATTAGCTGTTAAAACGGCCAGTGGCAAAAGAGGATTTGTTCAGGATAGACAAAAACCTCGCTGGCTACAACTTTATGTAGCTACGTTTTGGGAAGCCTAAAAGGAAACTGTTTACTATTTTGTGACTATTTCTGGTGGATTTTCGAATTATGATTTGTTCAGGATAGACAAACACTTCGCTGGTTACATGATTCTCTAGTCTTTTCACTTGACTTGAAAAAGTCTGCTATTGTCACGTTTATTGATACAGTAGTTATTGTATCAATGTCATTCACGAATGGCTAATAAGCTGTTAAAACAGCCAGTGGCAAAGGCCATAAAGTTCATATATGCTATTTGTGGTGGAGGTAAACTTAAGAAACGTTACTCAGTTTAACGCTAGTAAATGTCTAACAAAATATTCAAACTTGGCGTGATGTTAATGAGTGAAAATAATATGCGAAGAGGCTATACTAATGGCCGGCATGTGGGCTGTCAAGTGGCGTAATGGTTAACGACAATAGCTTTTACCTGGGCGACCCAGTTTCGATTCTTGAGAGGGCAGCCACGATTGACGCATTTTATTGCGGGTCGGCTGAACTAGGCTTGCTTCATATTTCATGTTCTGTTGTGTTATCTTTTGTTGTTTGAAGTTTTCAAAGTTGATGCAGAAATAAATAAATATGCGCAATAAATGTTCTCATTGATGAATCAGATGTTGATTTAAAAAAAATTTCAAACACACAAACAAATCACTCTTGGGGCCCTCTGGTGGTGAAATAGCTCCATAATGTAACTGGCAAAAATACAAGAATTTCATGCATACAATGGGAAAATGGTTGAATCTGGTGGAATACAGTAAAAATGCCAAATATCACTACTTTTCCTCAAAATGAAATGCTTACATTACTGAATGCATGGTTTTATACTGTAATGGCAGTGAGATTTAAAAAAAAATTATTTTTTTTTTTAATGGAAGTCAATGAGAGATTTTTGACTATGAAGGTGTCCAGAGGGAGTTTCTGGCACTACATAAAATATACTAATGCCATCAAATCTATTTTTTTTGCTAATCTTTGTCATATCCAAGACTCTAATCACCACCAAAGTCCCATACCCCTACTATTTATTATATGGAAAATATTACATTTTTAATGATTTGTTTTAGATGTAATTAAATTGGCATTTAAAGGGTTAAAAGGGTCAGAAAAACACATGAATGTATAAATATTTAATAGCAGTTTTTTGTATGTGTACAGTTTTGTCCACAAAGGTGTCCAGAGGGTAGTCAATTTGAGGAGGGCACAAAGGTTAAGCTGACAGAATGCTCTAACTACTCTTTGCCATTGTTTTATTTCAAATCCAAGGTGCTAGATTTCAAAGCCATAACCAAACTTGTTTCACTGTACACATACTTATGGACTGCAATGTAAAAGCATTTTTTTGATAGCATAAATCCCCTTTTGAATAGCACATCTGGCACTTTAGTTAAGCCTCTACAACAAATTCATGTTTCTTAATGGTGCTATGTCATACAGATAACAAATAATATATTCTAAATAATGAATTTATTCTGCCAGGATGCCACGTGTTTCAGAATTAAAAATATATATAATTCTACAAGTACAACTCTTAGCTATTCTTTTGAATTTACCATGTTCACAATAATTGCGATGCAAATGTATTCTATTAGGCAGTGTTTATACCAGCCGTTGTCACAACGTACTTGCACAGAAACCCAAACCCCTAAAAGCAAGCAACAACATTTTTAATTGTTAAACCTCCCTAATTGGGTTGGAACGAGGAAGAAACCTTGAGAGAAGTTGGACTCAAAGGGGTGACCAGTCCTCTTCTGGCTCTGCTGGCTGGTGATTATTTGGTAGTATAGGCTATGTGCCTACTTTTCTAAGAAGTCACTGTAACATAAGCTTAGCCAGGACATTTCATGAACTTGATGTTTACTTTTAAAAGCATTTATAAATAATTTCCCATTGGTTCTATCTTGGTATTTGGTTTTTAACTACTGCCAAAAGTTGCTTCACCCTCCAGCTTATATTGCTGTCTGCCAGTCAAATTAATTTCAGAATATAAATGTCTCTGGAATGCACTTCAGTAGCCGCCAGACCGCTGTTGTATTGCATTCGGTTTTCAATCAAACATCTTTTTCTTTCATGATCAAAACAAGACAGAATGTTGAATATAATTGTATTGGAACTTCATTTACTGCTGTTGGTAATTTTAAAGGTGGATTTCACAATAAAAACTTCATAAAACGCACATAAAAAACAGGTGACTTTGTTTTCCTTTCAGCTCCCAGTCTTCCTCTGTCATCCCTGCGTCTTCACGTCCCTCCACTGCGGCTGGTGTCGGCCGCTCTGTGGCAAGTCGTCCAGCGGAGAGACATTATGGACTACGGCTTGGTGGAGGAGTTTGTCAGCACCGTCTTCCAGGTAGTCCCTGATCTGATGAGTTACAGAGAGCGAGTGCAACTCATCATGGGGCTTCGAGCACAGGTGAGATATGGGGCGGACAGGGAGAGTGGGACGTGTAACAGTCACTCTGGTTCAGAGGGACAACTGGAAGATGTCAGCCGGTATGGAGAGGGCAGGCCTTCCCTTGGGGGAGATAGCAGCACCACCATGTCAAGGATGAACTGGAGGTGGTGGGCTATTTGCAGTATTAGATGTTGGACAAGGATACTGAAATGAGTGGTGCCACCTAGGTATCAGAAGGAGATACTGAAATGAGTGGTGCCACCTAGGTATCAGAAAGAGATACTGAAATGAGTGGTGACACCTAGGTATCAGAAAGGGGATACTAAAATGAGTAGTGCAACCTCGGTATCAGAAAGGGGAAGGAAGAAAGTAGTTGAGTTTCATTTGCATAGCAAGGATGGGAGTGACCATGAGAAAATATGAGGAGCAGAGTGAAGAATTGAAAACAGGGCCTAGAACAGAGCTCTGAGGGACACGTAGTTTCCTGAGTAAATGAGGAGATGGCTTCAAAGCTCAGGGTGACATACTCTTGGTGTAGTATTTAATTTGAAATGTTTTCTTAACAATGTGCATGCAGAAACTGAACCTGGCTACTTCTTAATAATTAATTTTTCAGTATTTTTATGATGCATAATTACAGTAAGGTTTATAGTATAAGTTACACTTAATACATTGCGTTGGCACTAAAAAAACTTTGCTTATAGTCGCTTGTTGGTGGAAATGTAAGAAATGAATGGAATTCTTTCCTCCATCAGCTGGTTCTGGAGTTGTTTTGTAAAGGTGACCTAGCCGAGCCAGACACAGTTCAGCCCCACCTGAACAGGCTGAGTTCCGGTATCATCACTCTTAGGGAAAATGAGGTTTGTGTTAATCTATGAAGGATCAAGTTTTAGTATTCTGCTTTTGTTATTCTACCATGGGCAGTTAAATTGCCTAACTGTGCAGTGCTTGCTGTAGGTTCCTGATCCAGAGGTGGAGGTATCAGAATCTAACTTCCAGAAGCTGATTCAAACCCTACTAGAGGACCCAGTTGAGAGGGAAAACTTTTTCCAGGTAAGTGTTGTCATTTAGTATGTAGCTGATAAGTGATTCAAAACAACATCTTTCTTTGACTTAGGAAGCACAAATTTGAAGCAGTTTTAAGAAAAAAAAGGTGTGAATACTCAAGCACAGAGAGAACATTTTGAAAAATGTTATTTCTCAGAATGTTTTTCCAGAGGAATTTGGTCCCAAGTTCGACTCCGCACTACAGACTCTGGTGTGGGAGTTTCTATCTAGGTTGGAGAAGCTGCTTCCAACACCAACCTTTCAACAGGTAACATGCTATTATGTCATTACCATCATCGCTATGGTTTAATACCGCGACCACAATTCATATTGTTTGATAGGGCTAGACCTAGGACCAAAGTCTTACATATTGGGTTTCAGCTTTATTTATTTATTTAAACAACACATTCAGGTGTCAGTACTTGCCCTTTTAGTTTGTTTACAGACCTTACATGTTTACATTTTGAAAGATGCAAAGATTTGCCCTCTGACTCTATTGGTTTAACCTCCAGTAATATGCAGTACATGTTAAATGGAGAGTCATTCTGCCCATTGACAGTAGACTGCGTTAGGCATAGAGATGTATCTTTTGACTCTCTTTTATGTAAAATGCTATCATTCCTCTGTCCGTTAGACTGCATCTTGGATCTCTGCGGACCACTCTATCCTAGAGGAGTGTGTGCAGTCAGTCTGTAACCCTGAACCCTTGAAGACCCTTCTCCAGTACCACAACAGCAGATATGAATATGTCTACACCAACGGTAAGAGTGACTAGCCAATCAAGTTAACTGTATCTCTGGTTCAGTTCTTCAAAGTAGGTTAGGCATACTTTTAAGAATGCTTATTACAACATAGTAATGCTACCCCAGAGGTCACTGGATTGGGGTGCACTTGGCCACTATCCAGATTTTGGTAGGGTTAATCAGATATGGTTGACATCTTGTGGGGACCAAGGTCCTCGTGAACTTAAATGCAGACTTAAAAACACTTTTAGTTAGCCCTTGTCTGTGTCACACAGTCGGAGATCCCAGGGCTGGCAATGTCCTGAGCAGGACAGTTTAGCCAAATTGCTCCGGTATGTCACTGGAAAAGAGTGTTTGCTAAATAACAAAAATGTAGATGTAAAAGGTAGTTTAATACAAAGTTTATTTATTCAAATAGGTTGAGCATTTTCCTAATGAATCCACCCCCTGACGCCCAGCCTCGCACAATTCCTTCTTGACCTAATTACTCTTGAATAATTGCATGTGGATCTCACAAATAAAAAAATTTCATGGAATTTAAGAAATTGAAGCAATATCAATTCATTACATTTTCAAGATCATTTTAATGAATCGCTCAGCACTACTAACTACTTGTTTGTTAACAGTGTCAGAGAGAAGAACTTGGGTTTGGGACTTTTGCTGACGTGTTGAACCTTTGTCTTCATGTCCACAGCTCTGTCCTCCCTTGACAACTACATCCTCTCATCGCTGTCTCTCTCCCCCCTAAAGAAGGCTCAGATCATTCCAAACCCAACCGAACCAGAAATGAAATCAGAACTTACAGAGGACCTGTTGCCATGCGACCGTATGAACATTCCAAGCCCAGCCTCATCTGACCCGACTGAAATGCGTTGTTTGTTTGGGTCTGACTGTGTGAGGACCGGAGTAGAGATGCAGAAGGGTTCTTATTCGTCTCCTTCCTGTCTGCTCCGTCAGCCGACATTGTTGCTGCACAGACTTGATCTTACCCGTATGCCGTTCCCTGTATACTCCCCAGTTCTGAGTCCAACGCTGAATAGCAAGGGGCTTCAGATTGGAAATGTGGGATCCCAACTACGAAGAGGCAGACTGGTCATATCCTCAGTGTGTGGGGGTGTCAATGGACAGCCACCTACAGAGAATGAGTAAGAATTCTTGAATGTAGTATACTGGGAAGGGTTAAGGGTCATTTTCCGTTAAAATCATTACAGGATTTTGGGTCTTTTTCAGACTAGACCGTTTAACCTCAAACGGTGAAGCTTCCAAGAAAAAGAAAGCTAGGAAAGGTAGGAAAACGTGGTCACCCATTCAATGCGGTACATTTCATACAGGATCTGCACCTTGAAGAGATTTTTGGCTCACCATGTGTAGTTAAAGGCAATTTGAGTGTTTTCCAATGTGCTGTGAGTTGTTATTCCTTGAATGTACAACATACTATAGGTCAGGCAGGACTAAAGTCACAGCTAGCTAAAATTCTGTTGGAGTTCAGGGTGCCTGTTAAAAGCAGTGGCCAAAGTATAAATAAGAAGCTTCACAAGCCTCTTTAGTTTTTCCTTAGTGGTGGCTAAATGTATCTACATCTTATATTGTCTGTTTGAAGAAAACCAAACTTTGGATTACATTTTCTCTTGACCTAAATACCACTGTCAGGGTAAGGAACCATCTAACAGTTTGCAAGAGTACTGAACTCCCTCTTAAATCTTTTGTCTTTAAATGTACTTGTCAGTGGGGCTTATTCACCTTTAGTGCGTTTGTAAAACAATTAGAATCTAGGCTAAACTAATTATTCTCTTTATACTCCAGGTAGAGCATTTCAGGAAGAGAAACTACAACACCCCATAAAGGACTTACACTCGGAGGAGAACATTGGACAAAACAGAAAACCAGCAGAAGATTTGATTGCAAACATGAGATCACACACGGATCCAAGTTGTTACCAGTGTTTAGAAAGGTTTGAAGATCAGGAGGACTTCCAGAAACCTCAGCAGACTGGGTGTGAGGAGCCAGCTGAACCAGAAGAGGACAACATGTCAACAGAATCTGTTGAGGAAGACATCATGTCTTTCAAGGATGAGATGAAGCCATCGCAACCCCAAGGATTTTCACCCCGGAGTTCAACAAAAATCTCTCCCACGCCTTTAACATTTTCCAAAAACACGATCTGTCGTGTGTGTCACAAAACCTTCAATAGTAAATATTTAATGAGAAAACACCTGAAATCCGAACACGGCCAGCTCCCTTACCAGTGCTATGGCTGTGCAGACATTTTCAGGACTATGGTTCATTTCAGGGAACATAAGGCAGAGTGCAAACCCTCTCCATTCTCCAAAGCTAGACAGTGTTGTTTTTGTAACAAGACTTTCTACAGTTCATACTTAATGAGAAAGCACCTCAAATCACAACATGATCAACTTCCTTACCAGTGTCCTGGATGTGGGGGACAGTTCAAAACCAAGTTTAATTTGAATGAACATAAAAAAGAGTGCTTGGTGGCTAAGAGTCTTTTCTCTTGTGCTCAGTGCGACAAAACGTTTATCAAAGCAAGCTATTTAACAAAACACACTAGATCTCACACCAACCCCTGTACCCAGTGTTTGCAAAGCTTTGAACATCAAGAGGATTTACAGAAACATTTACAGAATGTGCTTGAGGAGGCTTCTCAATTAAATGAGGACGACGCAGCGATTCTCTCTTTTGAAGACGTGCGAGAGACATCACGGCCTCGTGACACTTCCAATGTCCTTCCCACTCGAAAAGAGTCTTCCAAAGCCAGAACCTGCCGGCTGTGTCACACAACATTGAAAAGTGTACATTTAATGAAAATGCACCTGAATTCCAAACATAGCCAGCACCCATACCAGTGCCTCCTGTGTGAGAAAAACTTCAGGAAGAAGTCTAATTTGAAAGAACATTTGGAAGCATGCCATAAACCAACTCCCAAACACTGGAATAAACCCAGGACGTGTCGTGCATGTCAAAAGACTTTGGCCAGTGTACATTTATTAAGAAAGCACCTTGAATCTGAGCACAATCTTCTCCTCTACCAGTGTGTCGGTTGCGGAGAAAATTTCAAGAGAAAATCTTGCTTGCTGGAACACAAAAATGTTTGCTCGCTGGCAAAGACAATCCACTCTTGTTGTGAGTGCGGTGAGACTTTTAAGCTCTCTAAGCTTAAGGCTTGTTACCAGGTGCAGCCACATCAGAGTCCTAGGGAGGGTCAACAAGACACCGGTCCAATTGGGGAAAATACGATGGAGTCCTGTAACACTACACCTCGTAACCTAGCAACACCCCCTAACATAGGTAAGACGTGTATTTTGTGTTATCAAACATTTGAAAATGGAGAGGACCTGAGAAATCATCTGAAATGTCAACACGATACACGTCCTTACCCGTTCCCCGATTGTGGTGAGACATTTCAAAGCAAGTCTGAACTTCAGAAACATTCTGACGTTCACTTGGGGTCCAGAAAGTGTCCGACGTGTGTTACACGTGTGGCTCCTCAATCTACACCAGAGCATGTTGAAAGACGACAGCAGGACTCGAGGGAGTCGAATGGGGTAGTCAGTCCAAATACGACGTTAATGGATGTTAATCCATCAGATGACAGCGTCTCTCTGACGTCAAGGGAACATGAAACCGAAAGACCTCAGCCTTTAAACTATCTATGTGAAACATGTGGTAAAATCTTCCCATCTCTGTACCAATTGAAAAGACATTTGCGAGTACACACAGGTGAGCAGCCTTTTCCTTGCACGGACTGTGGCAAACGTTTTACTTGCAAGGGCAGTCTGAAAAACCATCGACGCCTTCATACAGGAGAGCGGCCATTTGCATGCACTTTGTGTCAAGAACACTTTGTCACAAATAATCACCTAAAAAGACACATGTTTGTTCACACGAGGGTGAAGCCTTTTCAGTGTTTAGCTTGTGGGAAGACTTTCAAAACGAAACAAGGCTGGAGAAGACATCAGTTTCAGCATTGTGACCACTCTAAAGCAAGTTGCATCGAAAAGGACTTACAGGGACAACAGCAGACTGGGTGTGAGGAGGCGGCTCAACCCTAAACCAATGTCTTGGCTGTTTCAGGGAACATGCCATTTGTGTAACAAAATTTGTGATAGTCCATATTTGACAAGAAAACACTTAAAATCCTAACGTGATTAACTCACTTGCAAGTGCTGTGATTGGGGGAAAAACATTTAAGAACAGAAGCGTTCAATTTGCAGTGGTCTCTTAATCTTAACCCTTCTGTTCCTCATTCAAACCCTTCCTTTTTGACTTTTGTTGGAAAGGAAAGGAAAAGGTGCAGTGGTTTCTTAATTGTTTCCAGAGCTGTATTTGTTTATGAAAGAACAAGAAAAATTGTTACAGGGTTTACCTTGAACCTTACATAACTTACAATAAAATAGTAACCATTACCCAAAAATAGCTTTTCAGTGACTGACAAACATGATGTGCAACAAGCTAAAATTGAGAGTTTCTGAGATGAACGAAGAATGAACTTAATGAAAACACATGGGTTAGTTAAGAGCAGAGATGTATGAGATTCATCCTTTAAATTGAGTATTACTGAGTCATATTGAAGGCACGATTTGTATAACTATTTGTTACATGAGTTGGTTGACACTTAAAAGGAGAACGTGAATGCATAAACATATATTTATTTTATAAATAATCTAATATACAGGATGTTTTTCTTTTCTGACCGCAAATGTTCGTTGCATTGATGGTGCAGAGTTCCCATTTGCGCATGCACAATGTCAATATATTTCACTCCACATGGTGGCGTTATATGACAAGAAACATCCAAATAATTCCATTCAGTCCCGTTCATCTACTGTTTACACAAGTCCATTTTTCTGTTTAAAAATACCTCATTCTTTTCTTTATCAGTATAGAGCAATTGATGTGATTCATTTTGGTCGTTCTTAATGTTGGTACAGAATTACATTGTTCGTAATGATGTTACAATATCTAAAACACACCTTCTAGACAACCTTGTGCACTAGGCGGTGTTCTAAGGGAACATGATGGCAAAGGGTGAAATGAAGATAAGCATTTCTTGTTGAGAATGTTTGGACTGCTTTCTTCTGATCGGTGCCTACTGAACATGAACCTAGAGTTCGAGCCACCTGCGAGCCTTGTCTAGATACTGAGGTGAATATTCGATTTGATATTCGATATTGGATATTAACCCTTGTGCGCCCCTCAAATGTACTACCCTTTGGACACCTTCGTGGACAAAAATGCAAACGTACAATAAACTGACATAAAATATTTATACATTAATATTTTTTCCAGCTTTTTTTTTTCATAAATCTCTTAAACAACTTGAAACCTGCTCAAAACAACCAAACATTCAATAATTTTCAGGATTTTAACCCTTTAAATGCCAGCTTGATTGTTTGAATTACCTCATTATTTATTACAAAAAATCATTAAAAACATTATATTTTCCATATAATAAATAGTAGGGGCATGGGGCTTTGCTGGTGATTAGAGTCTTAGATATGTCAGAGGTTTGCAAACAAAATTGATTTGATTGCATTAGTATATTTTATGTGTAGTACCAGATACTCCCTCTGGACACCTTTGTGGACAAAAATTTCCCATTGACTTCCATTAAAAAAAAAAAGTTTTTATCTCACTGCCATTAGAGTATAAAACTATGCATATGCATAAACTATGCATAAAACTATGCATTCTGTAATGTTTTTTGTAATTTTGATGAAATGTTGACTGTATTCCATGCACGCACGCACACACACACACGTGCACACAAAAACTCTTCTACCAGATTCAACCATTTTCCCATTGTAGGCCAATGGAAGGAATTATTGTGTGGTTGTGTGTGTTTGCGTGTGTGTATGGTGGAATACAGTCAACATTTCAAAATGGAATGCTTACATTACAGAATGCATGGTTTTATACTCTAATGGCTGTGAGATAAAAAAAAATCAATAGGTTTTTTTTGGCAATAGGACATTTTTGTCCACAAAGGTGTCAAGAGGGTGCAAAATTCATAAAGAGTATGAAAGACATGAAAGAGTTAAAGACATTGGATTTCAAAAATTTAACAAAAAATAAGAGTCCTGCCAAAAATATCATGCCCCTAGCTGCAACACAGACAAAATTATCCCCAAATCAAAAAAAAATATTGAGAAAAATGTACAAAAATGCCAGAGGGGCGCACAAGGGTTAAACGGATATCCGAAACCCAAGATCAGGTCCTGTTTTCCCGGACTCAGCCAGACTGTAACTAGGTGTATCGAACCACGTATACAGCGGTCTGCTTATGGTTAGGAACCTTCAATAAATTACATTCCTCAAAGTTATTAATTCAATAGATTTTTAACCATGTGGCTTAGAAACTTCAAAACACTTTCAAACTGTTCAGAGAGCACACCCACAGGTTGCACAGCCTTTGGGTTTTGCAAAAAAGTTTTGATGTTTTTTATAAACATTTGAAATTTGAAAGATTCAATAGTTTTAATAGTTGAATGAGTTAGAAACCTCAAACCACTTTGAGATTTTTCAGAGATGACAACCACATGTTGCACTGTCTTTGGATTTTATCTGAAAATTTAGTGAATTGAGTGACCTTCAAACCACAAGTTTCAAAGTAATTCAACATAAGTTCTATAGATTTTTTTTCAATTTTCAAATGTTTATTAACAAATCACTGCTTTTTATGTAAAATCCGAAGACTATGCAAATGTGGGTGTCCTCTCTGAACAATTGGAAAGTGGTTTGAGGTTTCTAAGCCACATGGTTACAATTGAATTAATAACTTTGAGGCATGTGATTAATTAACAGTCCCTAACCATAAGCAGACCCTATGTAAGTTGTTAAAAACATCGGAATATAGCGTGGCAGAGTCCAGGAAAACCAGACCCGATCTCAGGTTTCAAATATCTGTTGAATATCGAATATCAAACCAACTTTACCTCGGTTTTCTAGATATGCTACGCTGCACCCCATCTGTCCGTGGCTGCAGCCTCTGCCAAGGGGCCTATTGCTTGTTTCATAAAAGCACTTTCATTAACAATCCATTAGCGTTGAAGGGGCAATTCAAAAGGTAGTGCAAGTCGAGCAGGTACGGGTATCTAATAACAAGACAACAACATATGGCCAATCTAGGAGCCGTAGACCAGCTGAACCTTTTCAACCACCTCAGGGCTGTTACGTCGAGAGAAAACGGACACACAACGCGGTGCCAGCCTTCTCGGTGCTCACTATCTAACCATGTTTCACCCAAACAAATAGGGGCGAAGTGGCAGGTGCCAGGATGGCAGTGCCTACCCGGGGTAACACAATCTGCAACGAAGACATTAGATACTTGAAGCGGGTCAGGGTGAAAGCGACGAGCGTATGAGCCACCGCAGCTGAGTCACTAGGTAGGTAAATAAAGCGGTGGGTTCATTTAAGTGGCCGTGTCAGACTGGCACGGAAGAAAGGAAGACACGCTAGCCGGCACCGCCTCAAGGAATACGGTTATTTCTAGTGCGCAATGAGACAGAATCCCTGTGAAGTCATTCCTGATGCAAAATATATAAGGGGAAGTTGGAGCCCACTGCTCTCCTTTTCCCAACAAGTAACTAAGACTGTTGACGCAAGCAGCCCAAATCAGATGATGTCCCCACTATTTTAAGCAAATCACATCAACACCTGAAGATGTGAGGTGAAAAGAGCAGGTCTGTTTGGTGAAATGTCCTAATAATTAAACGTTATTAATTATAAATAAAGATCAAGGCAGCATTTGTGAAGAGTGGTTTAGGGAGGTTAACTAAGATTATGTAACACAATGCAAGGGAATAGATCATATGGATTTCTGGGCCAGTGTTAGGTCGCAGGTTCCTACAAATATTGAAAGTGTGTGCCTCAGAAAAATGGCAAATCAAGTATAATTCTGACCAGCGGGGACATGTTACCAGTCCATACAGGGAACAGACAGTTATAGGCACTATGTTTATGGTTTGCATTTAGGATAAGGTTAAGCATTAAGGTCAGAGGTTAAAGTTAGGTATAAAGTTTGAGTTTAGGGAAATACTTATTTTGAATGGGAATTGTTTGTCCTCAAGTATAGTGAAATGTGTGTCAAACCTTTGTTCAAATTCTTCCTAAATTAATTTCCAAATACTTTTACATACGTTCATTTGGTTTTTGTTCACACATTGTGGAACATTGCTGACGTTAATGTCTGGTTACTGAAAACCTCCTTATCTGTAATATCTTTATTATGATAAATTGTGCTGTCATTGCTCACCAGTGCAACTTATTTTTACCAAATGTACGCAAATACCCTCAAAGATCAACATTTTAGTGACATAAATCATAAATGTGTGGTAATGTTCCCACTAAACAACATCTTTTGAAGTTGTTAATTACTGGATTTTTTGTGTCATTCTGCTCTCCCTGGTGTGTCACTCATGTGGTAGACAAAGCATTGGTGGCTGGTAAATGGATAAATGGGAGGTTGGAATTGTAGAAATGCACAAACCAACAAGACACTAAGACAAACAGATAATTACGTAATTAGGGGTGTGCCAAGTACTCGAACAAAACGAATATGGATATGATGAATGTGCCGTATAGGATTATGATACGATTATTTAAGTTCATTATCCAGCATGGGAGAAAGTTACTGAAAACGACGTCACTAACACTGTGTCGAATGCGGAGCGCTCAGGGGGCTGATCTGGCTGTCGGTAAAGAGGCAAGATGTTGAGTGTGCTGCTACGATTGGATTCTAATTAGCGTCACCGTATCTTCGATTGAAGTGCTCACACACGCCTCCTGTAATGTCTCCTGTATTCGCTTTCACCCAGTCATCCCTGAGCTAAACTCCGTTTCTCTTTCCAACTGTGTACATAAGTATTTGATAGCCAGCCATTAAGCTAGTTATTATTAGCCATTATTACTTGCCATTAAGATTGTTGCATTAGTAATAATATACATTGATTATCTGTGAAAAGGTACATTGTCACTAGCAAACATTGGGTTGAAGCCACTGTCCCTCTCCTCAACTCCCAAGACAAATACGGGTCGCTCCGTTCTATCCGTTCTATCCAGTGAGCTATATCTTACTTCGCCATAACATACTATGGGTGCGATTGTTAATATTAAGGTCAATGGGTGGGACAAGCAAACTAGAGGTAGCAGGCATCCATGTATTATTTATGTTGTTTTGTTAAAATAAGGGCTAAAAATTACACCTTTTTAACTAGGATGAATATGTGTAGGTGAAAGAACATCATCAGAATAGCATTGATAAGAGCCCTGAGTGATGTTGTAATAACGCACAGTTGAGGTTTATGCTTTACCCGCATTCTGAACTTATTTTAATGGCACTTCCAGTTTCTTATTGCGAGCATCAGCTGTGACTAACAGATACGATTGAGTACGCGCACCCCTGTAAATAACGCCTCTGATGTTATACAGGGTAACATGCCCTCTCTTTTGGGACTTGATTTTGACACCTCTAGCTTAGTAGAGAAAACTGAGTACAACACACAGAATGATTTGTCAGCATATTTTATTGTCAGTCTAGAAGAAATCGTCTCCAACCAAACATGGTATTCTGAGAATGTTGTCAAGACCACAACCACCCTTCTTCCCTCCTGGAAGAAATCATTAGTTTCTTATAATGCCAGAAAAATACCCAGCTAAAAATAGTCAAAACGTTCAATGAATATGTACAGTACACTGTTTTTGCCGCTCTAGTCAAATTTTCCCATAATAGGTGCTTTTTCAAAGAAGTTAATTTGTACACCTAGAACTTGATTTGATCTGTATTGTGGAAGATCCATGCTCAATTCAAATTTAAAGGCAATATTTAAAAGTTTCTAGACACTAGATTGAGGGTAAATGCAGCATATTGTATCTAGGCTCAATCAGAAATTACTTTTACATTTCCTTCACACTATAATTTCAAAATAAGTCACTCTATTGGGGTATCACAATATGGATAGAATCTAACTTAGGTGTTAAGAATAAAAAAAACAAAAAGCTTTTTAATCAATCGTTTTTGGTTGCTTCATTGAAGTTAATAACACACAAAAATAGTAATTTCATATAAAGATAAAACAAAAACATGCCTTAACTTGAAAATAACACACACCACATCAACCAAAGAATTAACAGATGTTTGTAGGTATTCTGAAAATGGGCCCAATATTCAGCAAATCAAAACATCCAACCTTGTATGTAAATCAGTGGGCCATGACCTCTCATGCAAGTATAGTATTCGTCTATACAATCTACAGTATATAAAATAGAACACTAAGGGCTCTTTCCAACCCATACCGCTGAAGTTCAATATCAAGGAATGTTCCCGTGCTAGTGGAGACTGCATTACCTGTAAACATCAGAAAAATGACCTTCACAATTTGATCTCGCAATCTGTAATGCTTCAGCAATATAAACTGAATAAAGCCCTAACACTTAATGTAGAATACCTTTTCCTTAGGAAAAAGAATAAGCAACTTTACCATGCAAGGAGGTAACAGGTCATAATAACAGCCAACTCCTCTGTGAGGAAGCCTAAAATTATACTTGAAGTCATTTACTAAGGGTTCCATTTGTGCTAATGCACCAGGTGCCACAAAAGGCCTTCAACAAGGCCCCTATATTTTATTGTGAGTTATTTTTAGATTTGTCTTTCCAGGTGAGTGCTGGTCTGTTTTGGAGTTCAGAGAGGCATCTCTATATAGAGCACTTCCATTAAAAACCGGTACTGTATGGCCCAAGCCAAGATGTCTTTCTGAAATTCATAGAAAAGTTGTGCTATGCTGGAGCAAAAGAAGGGAAGTGAACCTTTCGTCGGGAATATCAAATTCATGGCTCTGTCTAAACAGGAACACTATTCCCTATGGTCAAATTAGCACACTACTGGGAATGGGCGTTCATTTAGAACACAATGTATCACAACCACGTGTTGCTTGACAACCTCTGTGTAAACAGGTGCTGCTAAGTATTGTAGAACAGACATACTGGATTAATGAAGTTCACAAGTGGACACCTCAAGAATGGCCACAGTAAGCCACCCTTACCTGGTTAAATTAAAAAGACTGATCATCAAATAGAAAGGTTTAAATGTTGTATAGATTTTTAATCTGTACCTACTTGAGAGTTGGAATTATTTTTGGTCAAATTTTTTCATGACTTTAAAGTCAGCTATTTTAGCCAAGTGTAATGTTGGGTGGCCTCAAATTATACAACTATATAATCATATGTTTAAACTCTAGATACAGGTTTTGTATTTTTTTCAGGATACAAACCTTTCAGTATTTTCCCCATAAAATGTCTACCATGCCACAATTACTTCTAAACTTGAACTCATTTCAATGCCAATAATTAGATTTTTCAAGTAGATCTTTTCAAACAAATAGCAAAACCCCTCAAAATTAGCAAAATCTAAGTTACACAAACAAATCCCAAGGTAATGCACAAAATGACATGCATTTGCATAGTAGAGCTGTAAGTTGCTTGAATGGGAGCTCCCCCCAAAATTGTGGAAAAACAAATTACACTTTAAGGCTGCCATTCATTCAGACTTGCCGTAGCCCTGTTTATGCAGTGTCATTAATTACAATATCCATCCCATGCCCACACACTACATTTTGGAATCCCATGCCCACACACACGTCATTATGGGATGTAAAAACATACCTATGAAGGGTTTCGCCCTGAAAGCAGCAATATGTTTTACACAGAACCCAAAACCAATATATTAGATCATTTGACAAATAATTAGCCAAACAGCTACTGCATAAATACGACCATGCAGGTTTGACTGAATTGAGCCCCAAGGATTGCAAGACTTGTAAAACTGTCCATAATGAACTGACCTATGCTCATAATGCTCTTTGTAATATATCTACTTTTATTTTACTAAAGATAGTTCAGTGTCCTGTTTTAGTTCCTCATGAAGGGGATATAGATTGAGATGTTGTTGGGCTACGATGTAGGACCTGATACGCGCTTCTCACGCAATCGTGCCCACCCGGATATTTTCTCCATTCCAGCACAGTTCCATGAGCTGGATAAACCGGGGAACTACTCGGTCAGGTCCAGGCACCAGGACTGCTCGGTACTCTGAGTCTGAACTCCCAGACTGGATCTCCTGGACCCACTCCCAAGGCTCCCGCTGTCCCTGCTTTCCATGGATCCCCCGGTCCCCAGAAGGCGCTCCAGACTGGTGTGTCCCACAGCCGCAGAGTCTGCCAGGGGCTTGTGGGGTGGAGCGCATTTATCCAGCCTGGGAAGAGGCCCCGAGTCCTGGGAGCAGACAGACGACGACCTGTGGAAGGAGGAGGGAGTCCCAGGCCTGGAGAGGACAGAGAGAATGCCGAGGTCCTCGTCCAGGAGGCTGGATGTGTTCTGCGGTGTGTAGTCCTGGCCAGGGCCCCCCTCGTGTCCTAGGAGGGCCGTAGGGTCCCCCAGGGAGGCGCCAGTGGGGTACAGGTGCGGGTAGATGCCGAGGGAGGCATCCAGGAGGCTGTGGGTGGATGTGGGAGCGCTGGACGGCAGGCAGCAGCGCTCTGAACCGCTGCTAGGCGGCTCTGGACACAAGCTGGGTTGGGACTGGCTAATGCTAACCGGGCTAGTGCCGAAGCCACCAAACCCGTCGTGCTCACCAGCGATGGGCGTGCCTGGCCCACCACAAGTCTGCAAGGAAGCGCCAGTCCATGGATGTGTTGTGGCACTCCCAGAGCCCTGGCAGGTTCCTGGCATGCCCGCCGAGTCCGTAACATGGAATTGGTAGAAGCTAAGAGGCCCTGGGCTGGAAGTCTGAGACCGGGGCTGGTATTGGCCCTCTGTCTGGGCCCCCCCAGTGACCGCAGTCTGACAGCTGGCCCCTGCTGCCTCAGCGTAGCCCCAACCAGGTTGGACCATGTCCCTGCGTGTCCCCTCCACTTCCCTGGGGTCCTGATGGAGGTGCAGGCTGCTGGGGGCCAGGTTGTAGGCTGTGCTGGCAGGGTTGGACACCATGTGGACTGGGTAGGTATAGGCTGGGTAGTGGTGCACAGCCACCTGGGCCTGCAGAAGGTGCATCATGTGATGGAGATCCTTTGTCAGCTGAGAAACTTCCTTGTTCAAGTTGCCCATCTATGAAGAGAGAGCATGTTATCAGAGATTATATGTAGTATTGTTACTGAATTGGTTATCCAATTTCACACATTCAGAGTCATCACTACAAGCAAATATGAAAATCTATCTAAGCGTGTGATAAAACGCTGTAAAACACCAACTTTTAAACTAATCTTTTTGGATGATATTTATGCATATCATTTTAGTTATCTCACGTCTCATAAAACGCAATCTTGTTCTCCAATTTTCTTCAGAACAAAACAAATATATAGACGATACATTACTGTGCAAGTCGTAGGCATGAGAACATTTTTAAACCATTTATTTGAGCAGTCTTTATTGGAAATATAACAAGAACCCACAAAATAAACATTAAAGTAAACACGAAGAATCATTATAATAAAACTAGACTGTATTTTCTGTGGCCTCTCTTAGAATGCAAAGCTGAAGCAATTCACTTCAGTAGACCATTGTGTGCATTTAAGTAGTCCTGTGGTAAATCCTTCTTAAAAATCCTTTGAAAAGCGTCTTGCAGGATTAACTTAATAACAGAGCAAACATTTTTAAATGAAAAATGTTGTACCCCAATCTTCACAGTATAATTCTAGTAACAGTCATGAGCATCAGGGTCAGAATCAGGGTACTAACCCACTATATTGGTGTCAGGTGTCAGACACCACAATTGAAAACATGCTCCTCTATTCCAGCGCTGCTCAGTCATGTTCCTGTAGAGCTACTGTCCTGCAGGTTCTCACCAACCATAACTTAACACACCTCCTTCTAATAATTAGCTGAATGAAAGCTGAAATCAGGTTACTTACAACTGGGGTTGGAGAGAGAACCTACAAGACAATAGCTCCCCAGGAACAGGATGGATCAACCCTGCTCTACTTTCACACATATCTTCAACTGGTTTCCATCCAAGCCTGTAACAAGCACAGTGCATCTACGATACCTGACACTGGCTAGCTCCTGTTCCCTGCATTTCCCTATAGGAAACAACCTGTTTGACACGATGCAGCCCAAAACTGTAGAGGGCGGGAGAGACTGTAACTGACGCAAACAGGGAGGAAACCAGAAAGACGTGAGGAGGAAACAAGGCCGGGAGAGGAGGAGATTGAGGGGGGAGGAATAGTGGATTCCAGGGAGAGAGGGGCGGTAGGGTGGGTTGTGTTGTCATCAGGTATTTTGGTATTGTTGAGTCAGCGCTTGCCATTTTTTCCCTGCAATGCAGAAGCACCCTGCTGATTAATTAATACCCACTTCAGACAGGGCCTACCTAGAACCATCTGTATTCTCTAGCCCCACCTGTCACACATTTGCATCCACATTAGGGATGTGAGAAGACATTGTGCTGCACAATGGAGAAATAAAACTGAATAGAATCATATGCAGTTGAGTGGAATATAATCAGTTGGATTTAACAGAATTGGAAGAGATTGACATTATTGCATGTGCAGTAAACTGTGTAATACAACTTTCTTATTTTTGGGGGACTGCGTAAGTGGAGCCGGCCAAGAAGAGCGAATGTCTCTTACTTAATGACTGACTACCCCTTGTTAAATAGCGTAGTGGTTAGAGACATGGACTGCCACATAGGCGACTGGTGTTCGATACTCGCCACGGACAAAACAAATTAGGCATTAGGATTTGTTCAGGATAGACCAGAACTTTTCTTCAGTAGCTACATTATTGTAAGGCTAAAGTAAATCTGTTTATGGTTATATTGTGATGGACGAACAGCACCGACAACAAACACATTACTCTCGATCTTGATTTACATAGTGTAGTTCACATAGCGTAGTGGAACCAGCAATAGAGTGATTGGAGTCACTGTTTTCATTGCTGTATAGCTATTAGCTAGACACCAACAGTAATCTTTTTTCTAATTTAACGTGTTGAATGTAGTGTAGCAATCCTGTTAAACCTGTTGTTGGTTTAGATGTTAGCTAATGTAGAGAACTAGATTTGAGATCTGTGGAGTTTCAACTAATCGGTTTAATAATATAGAAGTAAACAGACACCACATCTCTACACTAGGGCTGCACAATATATCGTTTCAGCATCGACACTGCGTTGTACGCATCCGCAATAGTCACATGGCAGAACATGCGATTTAGTAAGGTAAACATATATATTTACAATATATATATTTTTCAAATAAAAAAGTAGCATTATATCTGTCTAATATAACGTAATTTACTCAGATTTATTGGTTATTGGATACACAGTTAATTATAACAATTATTATTATTATTTTAAACACTGAGTTCGTTGCTGCAAGTGGTTGACAGCGAGGAACAGGCGAAAAAGGCCGAAATGGAGAATTTGGTTGCAAAAAGAAATGCATCGTCAATTATTTGGAAATATTTTGGCTACAGACAGGATGATGTTGACCAAAAACTGGTACTTTGTCAAGAGTGCCTTGCAATTGTTGCCAAAACACGAGGCAACACGACCAATTTGTTTGATAATTTAAGGCGGCACCACAAATTTTCGTATGAGGAGTGCAAAGCAGTTCAATGCCATCCAAAGTAAAAACACCATACAAGGAAGGTTCCAAACTGCAGAGAAAAATCCCAGATGGAATTACATTTCACGTCGCCAAAGACACGGTACCAATTAACGCGGTTACCAAAGAGGGTTTTAAAAACATGATCCGTTTGCTTGACAAGCGTTATGTAATGCCATCACACAACAATTTTTCTCAAGTTGCCATCCCAGAGCTGTACGAGAAACTCTTGTTGAAAGAGAGCTTTCACAAATGGAATATTATACAGCAACAACAGACTTGTGTTCCAGCCAGACAACGGAGCCCTACATAAGTCTGACCGTACACTTTATTAATGAGGACTTCCACCTGAAAAGTCCCTGTTTGCAAACTGCATTTTTCCCATAGGAGAACATCGCAACAGGGATGAGAGAAGCTTTAGCAGATTGGGGCCTAGATGAGAGTCGTCTAGTCTGTATAACAACAGACCCTGAAGCAGTGGCCACGGACTGCATCTTTATTATTACAATGTTGGATGGTCCTTTTCCTGGTTTAAAAACCAAGTGAGCATGTTTGTTTACAGTAGCTCGAAGCAGATAAACTATTTAAGCTATGTCTTGTCATTTCTGTTGTTATTTGTACTTTTACCAAAAAGTTTACATGTAATCCAAGATGTAGTATTAATTATTCAAAGTCTTACTGCTTCAGATATTTTAACTAATTGCAGTGTTGTGCCTTGCTTTGTAGTTAGTGATTCATTACATTTACCAGTAAATTATACATATTGTACACATCAATATTCATATGCTTATAAATATTACATCAGTATACATCCATTCCAGGTTTCTGTCTAAAAAGGCTTAATGTTAAAGGGACCAACTGCAGTGCAAGTGAATGATGAACCATGAAGGTAATCTGAAGAGTCACTGCACACTTATGAGAGTCCTAGTTGGGCATGCATGAGAAAATGGATGTGTCAAACTAAAAATCAGTGCAGCAGAACAGCTAGGGAGATAAGCGCATGCATGTAGAAAAATCTACTCAGATCCCTGTTGATATCCCACTGGTGGCTTGTAGCAATGAAACCTGTTGTGTCAACATATCAAGTGGCAGGGTAACTAGGCAGTCAAGAGGGTTGGGCCAATAAATGTACAATGTCCTCCATTTATATTGGCATAATTGGTAAATATGAGCAAAACAGGCTTTGGAGAAAACAAACTTTTTTTTCATCCTCTTGATCATTCATTCAAAAAGTAAAACATATATATATATCTCAAATACGTGTGCCACAGTTCTTGGCAACCGTTCATTTAATGTGCAACCTTCCTTTGCAAAGTCAACAGCTCTTAGTCTTCTCTTATAATGTGTAGAGGTTGGAGAACATGTGGAAGGGATCTGAGACCATTCCTCCAACCACAATCTCTCCAGATCCATCAGATTCCGAGGTTCACGCTTGTGGATTCTTCTCTTCAGCTCTTCCTACAGGTTTTCTAGAGGGTTTAGGTCAAGGGTCTGGGATGGCCATGGCAAAAGTTTGATTTTGTGGCCAGTGAACCATTTCTATGTTGATTTTGAGGTGTGCTTTGGATCATTGTCCTGCTGGAACATCCAACCACATCTCAATGTATGGTTCCTGGTAGAGGCAGTCAGGTTTTGATTTAATATCTACTAGTTTCCTAAATGGAGTCAATGATACAATGAACAAGTTGTCCAGGGCCTTTGGAAGAAAACCTGTGCGCAATATCAAAGATCCACCACCATACTTCACCGTGGGGATGAGTTACTTTTCTGCGATACTTGGAGGTTCTTTAGTCACTCAAACCATCCTCCTCATTCCACGTGGGGTCAATATAAACACACATTCTCTTCCAGGCAGAATGTTAATATGTCCAGGTGTTTTAAACTTCTCAGTGCCCAACCATTGAGCTATTTTTTCTTGTAGCCATTTCCTGATTAGCGCAGCTCAACAGCCTTTCGTGGCACATCATTACTGTATTATTGGGTCTTTCCCATACTGATGACTGACTATATGAAATTGGCCTGCTTCACCACACACAATATTTTTGTGAATATTTTATATATTTATTTTTAAAGAAAGACCAAGAGCATAAAAACATATTTCACAAACCAATTTTGCTAATATTTACCAAGGGTGCCAATATTAGTGGTGGCATTGTAAATAATAATGTGTTCTTAGCATACCTACCTACTAAAGTAACAGTAAAAACATTAAATAATCCACAGCATTGTACATGAAATGGGAACACTTGTAAAGTGACTCTAGAAAGAAATGTCTTTCATTAGAGTCACATAGCAGTTTCTATAGCGTACAAGGTTTCTCGGGACATAACACTGGAGAGGTTCCATGAAATAAACATAAAAGAACTTTCAAGCAGAAACAAATGATTACTCTAAAAAGAAACATTGTGGTAGTCTCATCAGGAAACATAAGTAATCTTGGCAAGAAATGTACAGTAGAAGTAGTCATTCTTTACTCAGCAGGTGGGCTGTAGTGAGAATGACCAGTGTAATTTACCTTCTGGTGGAGCTGACTGATACTCTGTCTAACCTCCTCTGATTCCAGCAGCAGTCCGGCATTCACCTTCCTCGTGTCTGTGGAGACAAAGAAAGATGACACCTTAGGATCATAAAATCATGCATGTAGATTGGTTAATTCGATAAGGGGTTGTTCAGTGTGGTTAATTCATCAGCTGATTGATTGGCTGTGTTGGGATTGGTTGATTCGGTAAGTGGTTGTTTAGTGTGGTTAATTCATCAGCTGATTGATTGGCTGTGTTGGGATTGATTGATTCGATAAGGGGTTGTTCAGTGTGGTTAATTCATCAGCTGATTGATTGGCTGTGTTGGGATTGGTTGATTCGGTAAGTGGTTGTTTAGTGTGGTTAATTCATCAGCTGATTGATTGGCTGTGTTGGGATTGATTGATTCGATAAGGGGTTGTTCAGTGTGGTTAATTCATCAGCTGATTGATTGGCTGTGTTGGGATTGGTTGATTCGGTAAGTGGTTGTTTAGTGTGGTTAATTCATCAGCTGATTGATTGGCTGTGTTGGGATTGATTGATTCGATAAGGGGTTGTTCAGTGTGGTTAATTCATCAGCTGATTGATTGGCTGTGTTGGGATTGGTTGATTCGGTAAGTGGTTGTTTAGTGTGGTTAATTCATCAGCTGATTGATTGGCTGTGTTGGGATTGATTGATTCGATAAGGGGTTGTTCAGTGTGGTTAATTCATCAGCTGATTGATTGGCTGTGTTGGGATTGGTTGATTCGGTAATGGGTTGTTTAGTGTGGTATCCACAAAGCATTGCATAAATGGTCCTATGAATCCTGTTAAAACCTATTAAAAGAACAAGAAAAAAACTTCCAGCTTAGAGTAGGTTCTGAAACAATGTTAAAACATTGCTCTGACAAACTATAAGCCAGGAGTAAAATCAACCTAAAGTTTACCTCATCTGGTAATCACAGTTTGGGGTACAGAAGACCGATGAACCTGGCGGTCATTGACATTGTTCCATAATGGAGAATAAACAATTGGGATGAAGCATAGCCAGCAGAGAAGTTTACACCATGCTTAAGACAATCAGAGTTAATGTGAACAGTCAAAATGTTGCCATCTTATTTTTTTTGTACAATCTTTGCCTGAAACTATTCATTGCTTTGATTGTTGATTCACTTGCCTGTGTTGTTGGCAGACAGAATCTTGTTCAACCAAATAGTCATATTTGGAATAATGAGAGGCCCTGAAACATGCAGTATGTTCGTGTTTCAGTGGTAATACTATCGTTGTATCTATACTCGTCACGCATGTTCAACAGCTCTAAATAGCTTTGGCACAGAAGACATTAGTGACTCACTTGACAAACCATGGTTGGAAAGGTCACTTTTTCTGAACAGAATAAAAGTTAACACCTAGGTAAGATGCTTTTAACTGTACAGCTTATAGGCATGCCCAATTCAGGCATCTCTACAAACAACACATGGCTCTCCAAGGTGACATCGTGTTCATTGTGTTTATTTCATTGTGTTGAAACAATATGATCTAGGCTGATGAAATAATAGACAATAAAACTCCAAAGCAATTGGATCACAAGCTGACACTCCCTGCCCTTTTCTATTATTAAGACACCAGCTGGTAAGTCTTAACTGCTTAGGACAGCTAAAAAATTGCCTGAAATAACTAAGTGGAATTCTTATGACTAAAGAGGCTTCATGTATAGCTTTTGTTTTTACCCTGAATACTAAGAGTAAAATGCCTCTGTAGTACAATTTTCTACTCTGAAAAGCTTTTTGGCTACGGGCCCAGAGATCTCCGCTGCGTGTTACGCTCCGCGTACACGAGGCCACCTTCAAGCCATCTGGTGCCCCGGGGTCCCAGGTGCGGTCAGGGCGCGGTCAACGCAGGGTTCCAGTGCGGTTAGTGTTACCTTCGCCGGGACGTCCCGTGGGGGCGCTGGACTTGGGCCCGCTGTGCTCCACGTTGAAGAGGAAGGTCCGTCCGTTGTCCTCGATACCGTCGACAACCCTGGAGGGGGGGCGGGGGGGGGTTGGGGGGGGAGTAATAGTAGAGCTAGTTTCAATTATCGAATTATCATCCATCGCCACACGACCCAAGAACTGGCAATGGGAGCCCCGCTGGCAGACGTCCATGCCCAAGGAGAGGCTGCAACGGTCTGGGTCGGAGGACATCGGAGCCCTGAAGGGCCACTTTACAGCATTGCCTTCACGTGGGGCCCGCTAGACCACGGCCGATGCATTATGAATATGGATGGACGGATGGAATGATGCTGCGCGGTCGGGGTTGAATGAGGTGAGCTGACCTTAGCGCCGTTCCTACAGCACTTAGACATCTGCCGAGTGACCAGATGAAACGCTACCGGAGAAGCCTGTAAATTCAATCTCCACGCTGCGCACGCATCGCTAACTCGGCTACAGCCATTTCTTTCTCCTCTACCTAAAGCACACGTTGGGGTATCGGGATGGAAATAAAGGGAAAGTCCAACAAAACACGTGACTCTGTGTGTTTGTGTGTGTGTGTGTTTGTGTCTTTTACCTGGGACTCAGGTCCGGTGGTGCAAAACAGCTGACAGTTGGAATCAGCAGCTTGGACGGCTTGCGGCCCTGACTCCCTGCCCCCAGTAATACTGAGGCAGTGGGGCTGGCGGGGGCTGGCGCCGGGACACCGTCCTCTTTCTTGGGCTGGGCGGAGGACGGGCCCTGACCGCGGGGAAGGCCTCCCCGGCTCAGGTTGGGCGAACGGCAGCGGCGCAGGGCATTGAACTGCCTCAGCTCGTCGCCCAGCAGGTTGCCCAAGGAGGTGCGGCGGACCGGGTTGCTCAGGCTGGGCAGGAGGAGGTCGGCGCGACGGGTGCGGGAAGCCGGCGAGAGGTGGTAGCACCGGTCCGAGTCGTCTCGGTCGCCTCCTTTGGTCTCCACGATGGGGGGAAGCCTGTTCTCTGCAGATCCTTGGGGGTTCTGGGGAGCAGGGAAATGAAGGAAATGTCTACATTTCTATTTAAGCTTCTTTTTTGTCAGTTGAAAGGATGAAATGTTTAACACATTTTAAAAACAATTTGACAATGTTGAAACATTTCCTTAGTCCCTGATTTACTCTTTTGTTGTGTACATAGTGAACATGCTGGGGATAGATTGACAGTGAGATAAGGATGTTTTAATTATGACAATTGGACACTGGGAGTATTCATTATCTTCATTATATATGAAGATAATGAATCTTTATATTTAGAATTGTTGGGTTGAGAGGTTATTCGAAAAAATATGGACTGAAACACAAGACAATGAGCAATATAGGTGTCCAAGTAAAAAATGTGTCTAACTAACCTAAATTAGCTTGTTAATACCAGGGCTGTTGACCTAGTTAGCAATCTGACCCCAGAGACAGAACCATTTTCTTTGCTCCAAATGAGTTGTGTCCTTAAGGGTCCTGGGACATGTCCTTTAGGACAAGTAACTGTGTTTCAAAACATTTTGTTTCATAAAAAAAATAGATGAGTGTTTCTTGTTAGTCAAATCCATGTAGTCTGTCCTCAATCCAAGGCAATGTTTAGCTCTTAATGAACCTGACCCTGGGGCCGGCTGGATCGCACTCCCAGCAGAGCAGTTACGTCCAAATGACCCAGAAAAAAAAGCAGCGCTACAAATCCAGGCCCAATTAAAGAACTTTCGCTTCAATTCTTCTCACAAATTCAATCTCCTTGAAATCAAGTCGAGGCAGAAACCTGAATAACACGGTCAGCAGAGTAAACCGACTGCAGTGGAAATATATTGAACGCGACAGGCAGGTTCCTCTGAGAAACCCTCCTCTAATGGAATGAAAAAAGAATGGTCGGTCAGACTGTACATACAGGGATTGTTGCATGGGCAGCACTCACGTGTGGAAGTCTTGGTGACCTTGAGAACCTGGTCAGGCCCTGTGAAAAGAGATTTAGGACACAGAAGTGAAATAAGTCAAGACAGGTAACGCCTGAGTCGTAGTATGACCCTGTCATACGCCACAGTCCAACAGCTGCACTGCTATCACACACGTTTCAACTCTCACGCCGTAAACCTTGAAAACATCACTGTCACCCCAAGAGAGCTTGACCAACAAGCCTGGTTATCAATTGACTAAAGCCAACCATACAGCATGTATGGAGACAGGTCTGTAACAAATTGTCTCTTACCACAAGATCAGTTGTTAACTGTGTGTGTGTGTTTTTGTGGTACGTTATTTGTGGACCAGTGTGTGTTAGGTTCTGTGTTAGTTCTGATTAGATTTCAGGTTTTCTATGCAAATCCATAGTTCCTGCCTGAAAAGTCCTCAATGGTAGTTCTCTAAAAGGTTGTGAGTGACTGAGTCAGTGAAAAACAACATCATTTCACAAAGTGGAATGTGTTATTGGAACAATTCACATTACATTTAAGTAATTTAATAGACGCTCTTATCCAGAGCGACTCACAGTGGTGAGTGCATTCATTTTGTACATGCCCCTTGTGGAAATGGAGCCCACAAGCCTAGAATTGAAAGCCCAATCAGCTGAGCCACCTGGGACCTTGAGTAATCACAATATGGCATTTCTCGTTAACATATTACAACATTAAATTAGGAAGGACATTGTAATAAGCCCGACGCAACTGTGCTAAAGTGTTCCCCGGTGTTTTAGAACCGAGTTCTTCTTCATAGTGTGAGAGGTTTGAGTCGGCACCCTTGGCCTTGAGCCAGAGCCCACTCCAAACAGATGGTCAGAAAGAACCAGAGTGTTGCTCAGACACCAAACCTGATTGCATACCTCTTGCGGGCCGGCATATCCACACCGACCACTGTATGATACACAGATTCTGAACGCTTGAAGAAATGTAATATCAACAAGGCTCAAATCTCCTTTCTGGGGACATGAAACGAAATTAGATGAAACGCATGCAACGTGACGCAAACACTGAAATAATCTGAATGACGACAAGGCGGCGGTAACACGATGTTGTACAAATTACAAGCCTTTGATTGATGAAAGCTTAGGCAGTATTTCTTCACATCTTTCATTTGGTTCGCTCTGTTGTCAATCCGAAAAAGGGCTTAGACCCTTCCATTTATCTGGTGGAGATTAAGGGCAGCAGGTAGTCTAGTGTTTACAGAGTTGGGCCATTTAAAGAAAGGCAGCGAGCCCAAATCAACCAACAAGGTGAAAAGAGAACATGATGCCAATGTGCCCTTGAGCAAGGCACTCAGCCCTTACTGCCTCAGGGTAGTCGTTCATAATGGCTAACCGTGACGTCACTCTCCAAGGGTGTTGCAGGGGAAGTTGGGACATTGTCACACCCTGATGTGTTTCACCTGTTGTTTTGTCCCCGCCCCTCACCAGGTGTTCCCGGTTCCCTATTAGCCCCGTGTATTTAAACCCTGTTCTCTGTTTGGCAGTTGCCAGATCGTCTTGTCCTGTACAGTCGTTTCCAGCGTTCTATGTGTTCATCAGCCAGTCTACCCGTCCTTCTATTCCCCGGTTACGACCCTTGCCTGTTTTCCGGATTACGAGCCTGCCTGCCCACTCCTGTACCTTCGACCATCCGAACGCCCGAGAACGAACACTGCCTGTCCCCCACCACGAGCCTGCCTGCCCTATCCTGTACCTTCGACCATCTGACCGCCCGACAACAAACCCTGCCTGTCCCCTACCACGAGCCTGCCTGCCCACTCCTGTACCTTCGACCATCTGAACGCCCGATAACGAACCCTGCCTGTCCACCACTACGAGCCTGCCCACTGCCTGGTTGTTCAATAAATACTTTGGACCCCCCTCCTCTGCCTCTGTGTCCGCATTTGGGTCCCCACCCGTTCATCGGTGTGATAGACATGGCCAATTCCCACGAGGACTAATGTAAGCCCCCACCAAATATATCTCTACATTCATATCTCATTCATGCTGCTTTCATAAATGCAGGTGTACAACCAAAAGACATACCAAAAATATAAAGCATTCATGAAATGCTTATGAAAAGTTTATGAAAGGAATATTTATGGGTTATAAATGTGTCATCAAGCCTTTATACTTAGACATACCTCATAATGCCAGCCTTTCATCTGTTTACATTGATAATAAAATAATCCAAAGTATTCAAATACATTTTGTATGTGTTTGAATTAAGCCACTGTCTCCAAACCAGGCGTTATGCTCACTGTTAATAGAACCTGCTCTTAGGCACAGACCCAGGCTCAGCAGAACAAAATCTAACCTCATTCATTAGGGTCAAGCCCTATTCATTATGGTGGGTGGCTGGGTGAGTGTGAGCAAGTGGCTATGTGTTTGTGTGTGTTCCTGTCTTGGCATGTGGTTACGGTTTGTGTGTGTGTGTCTCACCTCAGCCTCACTGCCTTCTCTCAAGTTGTACGTGAGGTTGTGGAGGATATCTGCAGTGAACAGGCTAGCGTACTCTGGGTAGAGTTCCAGCACCTCCCGGAGAGCCCGCACGCTGATGTACTGCAGGTCACAGTAGGTCAGCGCCTTTACATCTGCATTGGTCTTGATCACGTGATCTGTGTTGGGCAGGTCTGAGCCAATCAGATCCCCCTTCCCTGTAACCAACCAACCAGTCATCAACATACAGCAGAGGAGGGCACTTGATGGCGCAGCAATAAAATCATTGGCCTTGTCCAGAAAACCCAAATCCTCTACCTCATTTGTCGGGTTTCATATAAGGTGTCAATCCCATTATTATTGGCATAAGCCAGTGTTTCCTATTCCCAATCAACTCATACGGTTGACTGCCTGGCCTGTGTGAACTAGACAGGATGGGATTTATCTGAGATCATCTGTATAATGAAAAGCTCTTTATAATCCTATTATAAACTATAACCCGCAGCCAGATCACATGTATTTTGACAAACACTGTAACAGCACACCTGATTCGGCAACAGAGATTGGTGAGCGGTTGTATCTGCTGTGCCATTGGTGGAATACATCCACTGAGTGAATCCGGCTGCCTGTGAGTATTCAAGGAGAGGTTTGCTGGTTTATATGGTGAGTCCTGTCAAGCATATTTATTTTGAAGGAGCGTGAACACACTCTCATTACGTATTATTATTATTATTTTTGCAAGGCTTTTATTGAAAGTGTGAAATTAGAGGGAGATAAGTGGAGACAGAGGCGAGGATGGAGAAGGGCATTGAACCCTCTCCGACGGGGAGACACATATGTGCATGTTCATCCCCACTGGTCTGTTTTCAGATCAGGATGAGGACACCCCTGGACAGACAGTGATTTTGGCCCAGTTTTGCATTTCTTCCACTTATGGTGAGGACTGTTACTGGAGGATGGATGATGTGATCCCAAGTATGTAAGGGATGACGCTACTCGGACAAATTTAGGATGTACTGCTGTATGTTGCCCAGCTGAGTGTGGGGATGAAGGGTTTTCGTTTATCAAATTAGTTCAACTAGATGTCCCACAGTACGTCCTAATAAGCCTAGTTATATTATGCATGCAGCTACAAAAATACAGGGGTAATTTGAAAGGCCTGCTGAAGTTGGGACTTAAGAGACGGTTCAGAATTGTAACCTTTTTGTCTCATTAATGGTTCAGTTTATTATTTATATAAATGCAGCTCTACTGGTGAAAAGCACATAAGGGGGTACTTCAGGGGTACTCCGGGCATTGCAAAATGCTGTAGGCGATTCAGTAAGTGAAAAGGGTTAGGGACAACAGATGTAGGTACTTCCCTCTGCTTACTGGAGGACAGCAGTGCCCAGTAAACGAGAGACAAAGTACTATGTTATGTTTTGTGCAGTGTTGTATTCTGTAGTATCGTAGCGTTGTCGACCAACTCTTCCCAAAACAAGTAGACTGTATCATGTGACATCCCGATGGAGCCTAACGTGACCGCAACATTAAAAAAGCGATTTCTTGTGTAGGCTGCTATTCTACTTTATCAAGTGAGATAGAACAAATTGAGACATGCGATACAGCTGTGCGTGATACAGTTGCCTGGTCAAGCAAGTCTGCTGTGTCCAGTGGAAAGCAACAGTGTGTGGGGAGAACCTTAATACAATAGTGTCGCACTGGTAATTCACTCCAGCTTGTTGTTCTAATTAGCTACAAGTGACATCCAGACAGTGACCAATGTTACTAACCAATAGGGAGGTATTATGCAATAACCAACAGCAATGAACATTGGTTTCTTTACCAAGTTTTAACTACCAACAAGTTTGCCAGCCCAACTGAACCTGTTAATTCCCATTCAACGGTGATAACGCGACTCGTTTCATCAATGTGTTGACCAGGCATGCCCACACAGCTTCAGCCTCTGTACAAAACAGAAATGTTGACCCCTAAACTTACCTAGGATGGCCAGCACCATGCTGTCCTTGAGCACTTCCAGTGAGCCTGAACAGACAAAGTAATTGGCGTGGAGTGCGTCACCCTGTCGAATCAGGTACTCGCCGGGGGCACAAAAGGAGGTCTTGATGTGGAGGGATAGCGAGCGCAGGCAGCCGCGGCTAGCCCCCTCGAACACGGGCAGCTGCAGGATGTCCTTGTTCAGGTGCATGGCGATGTCGGCCCGAAGCTCATCTGGGAAGTCGTGCAAGAGCTAAAACGGACAGAGAAAGAGAGAAAGAAGAATCAGGGCCCACTTTAGAAAGAAGGGAAAGGCAGACTTTTTTGAAATTTCATTGAAATATTAACCAGTTTGTTACAGAAATAAAAGCACAAACAGAACTATTGTAACAGACCTGAAAAGTTAAGATCAACCACCCCCCCCCCCCCCATCCACATTACCAGAAAACATCCATGCCATCCCAGCACAAAAAGAAACAAAGACTGTCGGGAGGTGACAAATGAGAAATTTGCTTGAAGGGATAGTTCAACCTAGATTTTAATTTGGGTGAAATTCCACTTGCAGTTGTTGTTCTTGAAGGACTATGGAAGTGTTTTTTGACTTTGTTCCCGCTTGTAATGCAGTTATTGTGGCTCGGGACATACACTTTCAATTCACACATTTGGACAACGCTAATAATGCTAATTCCAGGCTAGGACAAAGGTGAATAAAGGCCTGTTCTGAAAAATTACTCCATGGGTCTTCAGAAACAACTCAGTCTAAGTGGAATTTCACACGTATATAGAATCTATGTCCAACTATTCCTTTACATTTACACAGGCATTTTTCTATTCGGTTAAACTTTAGATTGAGAGTTCCAATTTCCATCTGTAGATGTTTTATAGATAGTCATGCTACCAACAAACTTTCAACAAACTATCTTTAATAAGCAACTGTTCACTAAGGTTAGTGATAGGTTTAGAAAAAGGGTTAACGGTAAGAGTTAAGGTTAGGATAAAGGTAAAGGTTAGGGTAAAGGTTAGGATAAAGGTAAAGGTTACGGTAAAGGTTAGGTTAGAGGTTAGGGTAAAGGTTAGGATAAAGGTAAAGGTTAGGGTTTGACAATACTGTACCAAGTTCGGATATACTTTCAAGTGTCCACACTTTTGACTGCTACTGTGGTTAGTTTAAATATTACTGAGAGTCACTAGATAATATGTAGAGCATCTGCAGAAACATTTTGTAACTCTCACCTATTGTTTGTTCTGTTAAAATGATAAGGAAAGAAATCATAAAATGTCAAATGACTTGACATGTGTAGGTTATTGTTATAGGGGCCATTTGTAAGATTTACCATAAAATTGACCATAAAATAGAAGAAGAATTATAATTATACTT
Organism: Esox lucius; assembly: GCF_011004845.1. Lineage (NCBI taxonomy): Eukaryota > Metazoa > Chordata > Actinopteri > Esociformes > Esocidae > Esox > Esox lucius. The sequence continues at coordinate 29,040,639 of NC_047573.1, read as the reverse complement.
CAAAAGGTATTGGGGAAATATGTTATTTTAAACAGTGCACTTCATAAATGATTTGTTGTTGTATGCATATTGCCCCCTCTTTGCCCACTCTTCCGAGTTCCTTCGTTATCAAAACTCAAACCTCCAGGGTCTAGCACATAGATATAAAGCATAGATGGGACATATAGATCTCAATAGCTCCGCCATCTTACCTGGGACCAGTTCGGAAAAGTCAAGTCACTTAACGTTAGTAATGGTGGTATTTTGTACAGCAGAAATTTGGTCCAGAAAAAGAATGAACAACACAAATGAGGTGGGAAATGTTGAGAAATCATGTCAGATTTATTAACATTAACATTATATTACGGTTGTTTAAATGTTTTAACGTTTAAACACTCACACCCCTGAGAGGCTGCGATTTACAGATAGAGAGAAATCACTTGGGGAAAAAAGGACCTGTTAACTTGTTAATATGATAAGGTGACGCGAAACTGAAATGGAACATTTGTATTCAATTGTGTTCATATAGTCTCACCTCGTTGGCGTCAATGCCATTGTTGACAGACCAGGTGGTCTGGAAGTACTCGAGCATGCGCTGTTTGAGCTGCTGTGGTAATCGGTGGACCCTGATGAAATCTTTCAAGTCCTTCATGCGCGTGTGGTAGAGAGAGCGCCGTGAGTACATCCGCTGGATGATAGCCGTCACGTTACCAAACACCACCGCATGCATTAGGGCTGGGGAGAGGAATAGAGAGCATCATCGCCCGCACTAAAACCTTGGGGCTGGACCTGGTATGCCTAACCCCTGGCATGCCTAACCCCTGGCATGCCTAACCCCTGGCATGCCCAACCCCTTGCCCAAGTGGCAGTGCAACACTCACCCCCTATGAGCATGGTGCAGATTGAGAAGATTTTTTCGGCGTCTGTGTTGGCACATACGTTGCCAAAGCCCACGCTGGTAAGGCTGCTGAGGGTGAAGTAGAGAGCAGCAATGTAGGAACTGCGTACCGTGGGCCCGCCCACCGTGCTGTTGGTGTATGGAGTCTCCAAGCGCTTGCCCAGCTCGTGGAGCCAACCTGGAGGATTTATGGTGTATGGGTGAGACCGGAGGCAGAAAACTCCTATTAACCCCTAATTATTAACTTAGGGTTAGGGTTTTGTTTTTAAAATGCATTAACATAAAAATTCTAACAAGTTGAGCAAGAACAAAGCTAGGTTGAGGAAAAAAATTATCAAACCAGACCCAAAAGATTTGTTTCCTTAATATTGTTTAACTAACATTGAGCCAAATAATTTGAAAAACAAATAGCACTATATGATTCATTTTCAATTGAACGGTTAATTAAATGGTGACTTAAGCATCTGCCTCACTTGTCAGATGAACTCCTGGATCCCATTTCAATGTTTCTGTGTCAGATGTGTACAGTAGAAAATTCTGCAAGCAAGTGCTAACTTGCACTAATTAACCACTGTGCTACACATTGTTTGCTCCATTATTCTTTCACTTTCATTTTTAATTGACCCCATTTGTTATACCAATTTCATGATATCCAATTCCTGATCATCGCCTCATTTCCACAGCATATGCAGGCTAGTCAAAGATCATCACATACTTTCTTCAAGACTGTCCTATTCGTATGGCACTGCTCGCTCAAACCAAAAGCTTTTTGATGGTACACACGTTTGAGGCTACCTCATTCCCTAGCTTTACCACCATGATTGAATTCACAAGTGCCGAAACTACACAAGGGGCCATCATGGAGCGACAGGGTTAAGTGGCATTGGCACAACCTGGACAGTGGGATTTGGCATTACGTTTCCTGGTTGCCACATCTGCCAGGGCACACACACAGCCAAGAAGCTAGTATGAAGTAAAGTAGGGCTAGTTAATGAATAGCCTGCCCTCTCCCAGGTGGATAGAGATTCAGCCACTAACCCACCCTACCTTCCACGCCTTCACCCACCCTACATTCCAGGACCTCACCTATATCCCAGGTGTCGGGGTCGTTGTTTTCCATCTCCTTGCGCCCAATGATGTACCAGATGCAGGCCATCCAGTGGGCCAGCAGGGCAAACATGGACATGAGCAGGGTGAGCACCATGGCGCTGTACTGGGAGTAGCGGTCCAGCTTCTGGAGAAGCCTTAACAGACGCAGCAAGCGGACGGTCTTCAGCAGGTGGACCAGAGAGGTCTGGAACCAAGAGGAGAGCAAGGGCAACTATATAAGGTTACGTTTTTTTATTATCTCAGTTTGAGAGGGTTGTGGTTGTGTAGGTCATTGAAAGGAAATAATATTTAGTAATAGTTTTTGTCCAAATCACTTGGGGATTGTTGAAATTGGTCGTTGGTTGTTGATATTAAGGATGGATGAAAATAAGAATGTGTTTTTTGTCTTAATTAAATGTTACTTGTTTTTTTCTCCATTTAAGTTCATATTTAAGAGAACAAAATATAGCTGTTGATGCCACAGAAGTGATGTTGAAGCTATGAGGTCAACAGTCAACTCAAGAAGTATTGGCGCCCTCAGAAAAATTTAACAAAAGTGAACACAAACAATGGGTCATATTTGGGGCAGAGCAATGTTTTTGTATTACAATGCAATTATAAACCAAACCATAAGTCTGACAAGGTTGCCGCACACTTTTGGAGGGAGCTTAGACCACTCCTCCATGCAGCACTTTTTAAGACCCTTTCTTGATAATCTTAGGTTTGCACAGGTGGACCTCCCTCTCCAACTCAACCCAGCTGTTTTATATTGGATTCAAGTCCTGAGATTGACATGGTGATTGTAAATAATTGTTTTGGTCCCTCAACCACTTCTGTGTTGATTTTGATGTACAGTGCTGCTTGACAAAAAATAACCATAAGTTGCATTGGTTAAATCAAGAAGGTAAGTAGAATCAGATGGGTGAATAATTGAGTATGAAATTAACCAATCAAAAGAAGGATCTTTAGGAAAGAGTGTGTACAGGTCTTATGAATAGAGACAAGAAACCTGGTCGGTTAGGTGTTACCCGTACAGGTGAATGCAATATACAGCATGCTGAGAGGAAAGGAGATGTCAGAGGATATAGTGAGAGCAAATTGGTATAGGGGAGGCTATACAACCATCTCAAGAAGATTTGAGCACCATCCATCCACTGTGAGACAAATCATTTACAAATAGGATTTAATGACATTTTGCATGACAGAAACTCGGCCTAGAAGTGGATGCCCTTCTAAAACATCCCTAGAGGCACAAAAAAAAGTATTTATCATGTAAATGATCACCAACCTGATCACAATATCTAGCCATTTGCAGAACTACCATTCTACATCTCAGGTTATTGTGCATGCTTCAACAATGAAAACATTGAATTTAAATGGCATTCAAGGGAGGGTTGCTAAGAAGAAGCCTCTGCTGTCAAAAAAGAACCAAACTGACATCTTAAACTTGCCAGAGACCAGCTGGACAAATCTGTCCCATTCTCTGCACAGATGAATCTAAAACTGACCTTTTTGGTCACAATATATATATTTTGAAATTTAGCGAAAACCAAACACTGCCTACCACCAGGAAACGTATCCCAACAGCCAAGCATGGTGGTGTCAAGATCTGGGGCTGCTTTTCCTCCTCTTTGACTACACAGCATCAAGGGAACCATGAATTCTAACATAACATAGGCCATCAGTCAAGGAGTTTGGCTTGGCCTAAAATGGGTCTACCAACAAAGCATTCAAGCAAATCTAACAAACAATGGTTTAGGAGAAAGAAGATTTCATATATGTTTTGCACACAAAAAATCCATGTTTTAGTTAAATTAACAAAGAATGAATATATGTTTTTGGTTGTGTCCTTCATTTGGAATATCTTTATTATGAATTGATGTTTCAAGGATTTTAATGTAATATTTTACAAAAAGATTATGACCATCCCTGAAGGGTACCCATACTTTCTAGCAGCACTGTATGTTTGGCATCAATGTATGGTTGAAAGGTTTATTTATGTCTCAATCTCCTTGCAGAGGCATCCAGGTTTTGCTCTAAAATATCCTGGTACCGAAATTAATTCATCATGCCACTGATCGTAACAAGAGCCTCTGGACTACCAGTAGTGAAACAGCCCCAAAGCATGAACGATCCACCAGCATATTTTACTGTGGGTATTCCGATTGTAATTTAAATAATTTTCAGGCGCTACAATTTGTGGCTTGGTTTGAGTAAGGGCTTATTTTTTGTGCAAAATTTCAAAAGAGCTTTTTGGCATGGAGGTGACATCCAACAGTTGATATTAAGACTTGATAACCCCAAGATTCCACTAGATTGGGCATTTCTGAAATTGTTATTCTTGGATACTTCTTTCCCTCCCTACCCATCCTCAGTGGAAGATGGCGCAATTTGCACATGGATTCTCTCTCTTCATGGCACATTTGAAACTGTTCTAGACTTCTAGAACCTTTTTGATTATTTAATTTTTTGTTTATGTATTTTTTATAACTTTTATCTGATTTTGTGTAGGTCAATAACCATCTGTTACTTTTCAGCAGACAGCTCATTGGTTTTTCCCCATGGTGATGGATGACAAAGGAATTTTAAATACGTGCAGTCTCATATTTATACCCCAGGGAAGCAGGAACAGGAGAAAGGCATCAATACAGTTCCTGGTGACTGAGAAAAACTAAAAAGCACAGAAATTCATTGTAGACACCACTTAGTTTGATTTCATAAAAATAAATCTTTAGGGGATGCCAATACTTTTGAAATGTATGTTTTGCCTTTTTTTATAAATATGAGCTATTATTGTGTTGAAAAAGAAAAATATACAGCTCCCCATTATGTTTTAGCTCAAAATATCACCCTGTGTTTTTTATTTTTGCATTTACTTTTGCTCAATTCCATGAAGGGTGAAAATGCTTCCTGGGTTGACTGTACAAACTGTAACTATATACAACCTGATATACCCACCACAGTGATGTTGAAGGCATAGAGCAGGTCAAAGGGCAATGCAGCCACCAGGTCGACAAAGAACCAGGTTGTGGCGTAGTGGATGCAGATGGAGCGTGTTTCGTAAACCACCTGACCCGACGTGCTCACAAAGGATGTTCGGAAGTTCAGGATAATGTCTGTGAATGAAGTGGGGAGTTCAATGAGTGGTTTGGTTCATGTTCCAACATATATTTTCTTGGCCCAGGTCATGGTAGCATTGTGGTCACCCAGCAGCAGGGATGCATGCGTTTGCTCCACCCCTGTACTACGGCATCTTAACCGAGAGGTGACGTCATTTCTAGGCTGGAGTAAAAGACTGCACACCAAATCTCTTATGACACAACCTCTCTCTTTTAGAGTATTCTACTAAAGGAGAAACAGTGAATCAAATGTCATTACGGTTGTGGTAATTATAACATGTAATTATAACATGTATTTGAGAGGTTTTGTGCACCCACCCACGGCCTACATTTACGCATCAACACTGTCCACTTTGTAATGCCTTTCCTGAATCCCAGGTGGAGTTGTGTTGTACAGCTGGCATGACTCACAGAATTCTGTCTCAAGCAGTAATGTCAAAGGGTAAGGCTGTGTTTCCTAAGAGGTCATCTTCAGCTAGGCTTAATAAGAGAACGAACACAGAAAACATGAGGCCAAATCCAACCTTCACAAATACGTGATTATTCCCAGCTGTTTAATTGGGATTTGGGAAATGAGGGAGCCCTACTTTCTTGTGGCGGGGGTGGGGGTGAGGGGGGTGGTGGGGGTTTATAGGTTAGAGCCGCTACCAGTTGTTTCTGAAATGATTAACTGCTGGCCAGTGGAAGTACAGGAGCTCAGCTCCCCCATGTTTTCATTTCAGCCTCATGTCAGTCCAATTAAAACTGGAATTGTTCCTTATCGCCTACTCACTATTACTTACATCCCAAATATCCAGTGAATAAGAACAATCTCCATTGTGATGTTATTACAGTATGTTGGTGCCCTTTTCTCCCACAGCCCAACTCCTATAGTCTCCTTTCCTTTTCCCTTATCCCCTTAGTTCCTAAGAGCATCTCCACGCAATGCAGCTTTTCTGTGGAGAGGCATCCAATGTCCTACCGGTTAATTCCCACAACTTTCCTATCTCCTGCATCTTTTCTTTCTACTTTTTCCACTTTTTACCTAAAGTACTCCCTCACACACAATGATGAGCATTTTGTGAAGAACAGCGGAGCGTCCAATTTCCTATCCCTCACTAACTACATCGTAGCACCTAGCATTCACACCCCGATTACTCACCCAGAATGAAGAGCATCTCCACGGCGATGTCACTGACGATGGTGGTGCGGGCGGCCGTGTCTAGCTCGTCGTAGGGCGTGAAGCAGACGTTGTAGGGCACGGTGACCGCTACGTAGAAGGTGGCCAGCAGGATCATCCAGTCCCACAATGCCTTGGAAACGCTGTAGTGAAGCAGGATGAAGCGTGACTTCTGCACCGCCGCCACTTTGTACTCTGGGAGGGATGAGGGCTTCTCAAACATGCTCTGGCGGGAGGGAGAGAGTTTCATGAAGAGGTTATTGATTTGAGGATGAGTGGTAATATTTGCACGTTTTTACAGCCATACGCATAGAGTACACAAGTCAAACTCCAAAAATCGTCATGTGTGAAGTAAGGTCTTGGGTAAACTCTCCACTACAGTGATCAAAACCATCATCCACAAATAATCTGTTTGGGCAAGCAGTTGATTTGTCCATCAGTTATATAAAAAAAAGAGTTCCCCTGATGACAACTTACTTGATGATGAGAAAGGGAAAACTAACAATGTCATCCAGGCCATCAGAATGACCTGCATGATTTCAACACTTCCCTCAACAGACTTCAACTATTTTATTCAAGTCTTTTTCACAACTTTTCTCTTCCTGTCTAATTAAAATGAGATAGGCACCAAATTAACTCACAATAAAAACGAAATAACACTTGCTAACAGTTCTACTTTTTTCTTGAGGATGCTAATTGCGAGTAATATATGAAACTATATTGTGTCTGTCCAGGGTTGACATACATCGGACCTGGACAATAGCATAATGTGCTTTTTATAGGATATAATAGCCATAATAATGTTGAGGAGACATTGAGTAGAACTGTTGTTACTTCAGACAGATTAAAGAGGGGGCTGAAAAGAAACAGCGACTGTCCAGGAACAGTGCTCCAGTATGGAAAGAGGCTGGCACGGCACACTGGAGAAGCCTGGGTAATGAAGTATTAAATTGAATTTCCCTGCTATGTGTCCGGGAGGTAGCGAACACCGTTGTGCCTGTGCAATCTTCCTAATGACGCTCCTCAGGATGGATAGCCCATCCTTTGGGAAATAATTGGGGAAGCAAGGGAATTACAGTCGCACACTAAAGGAGGAGGAAAGTGGCGTAATTATAACATTTCTCCTCATTTTCGAACCGTGTGCGTGTGTTTGTGTAAGCAAGTGTGTGTGTTCGTCATTCATATATCATTACAGGCTCATCTCGATGGTGAAAATTAGCGCATTTCAGTGAAGAAGGCAGTTACAATGACGAGGCCTTCCATTCAGTTCCAACTCCCAGGGTGTTTTCCTTACTTCAATTAAGTGAGATGTTTTGAAGATGAAAGAGTTTCGTTTTACATTTGTGGATGATGTAGCCATCTATTGAAGGGCAGATGCTGCCAAATTGGTGATGAGCTGCCTTTCAGCATTGCTTCTGTCTTGCTGCCATTGAGCTGGAGGAAGTTGTTCCAGATACAAGCTTTCACTTTATCCAGACAAGGTAGCAGTGGAATTGGACTTGGACTGTAGATCAGGTCAAATGGGAGCATGTAGAGCAGGATGGGGATGGGTCATCGCATCGACCCAGAGAGTATGTTGCAGAATCATGGGGATGTATAGCATTTTATGTTATAGGTTCCAGCTGTTTCTCGTGACATTTACAGCTGCCACGAGACTCAGTAAGAGGATAATGTTTATTTTCTAAGCCTGAGTGTGAGACAGAAGAGAAAGTGAAGTCTTACTCAGAGGGAAGTGGACATTAAAGAGGTGTGTGTGTGTTATTTGTCTGCCTGGTAGCAGGGTGTGTGTGTGTGTATAACTGCTTTTAAGATTACAAGTTAGGTTTAGAATATGCGTTGGATAAGTGTTAAGGTTAGGTTTAAGGTTAGGATCAATAGATGGTAGGTTACAACATTACCAATAGTGTTTAGAGCATCTGTTGATGGACTGTCTGGACTTTCTAAGTGTTTGATGGTTTTTTATATCTTATTTGGGTCTGTGTGATCTGTAAGTGGTCACATTTTGCAGGGGTGCACACAGTTGTTCCTTTTAGCCCCATCTTTGCCTATGGCAGCCTCTCTTGATTGCTAGGCTATGGCACATAGTAACATTAAATGTGCTCTGTTTAAACGAAGATTGCATTCCAATTTGCTTAGTTTTTTGGGTTGATTCTTTCTAGTGTTTCAAGTTGGGTCTAATTTTGCTGCTCTCATGGGACTCTATTGGGTCTGTTTCTGTTTGTGAACATAGCCCCAAAACCATCTGGCTGAGGACGCGCTTTTCCACCATCATCTCTCTGTAGATAAGGGCTTTGTTATGGAAGGTTTGATAATGGCTTTCTTGTGGTTTAGAAGGTTGTTAAATTTAACAGCTCTTTTCTGGATTTTGATAATTAGTGGGTACTCCTAACTCTGTTTTGAATTGTCTCTCTCTCTCTTCCTCTGAGTCAGTAATCTCTCTCTTCCTCTGAGTCAGTAATCTCTCTCTTCCTCTGTGTCAGTAATCTCTCTCTTCCTCTGTGTCAGTAATCTCTCTCTTCCTCTGAGTCAGTAATCTCTCTCTTCCTCTGTGTCAGTAATCTCTCTCTTCCTCTGAGTCAGTAATCTCTCTCTTCCTCTGAGTCAGTAATCTCTCTCTTTCTCTGTGTCAGTAATCTCTCTCTTTCTCTGTGTCAGTAATCTCTCTCTTCCTCTGAGTCAGTAATCTCTCTCTTTCTCTGTGTCAGTAATCTCTCTCTTCCTCTGAGTCAGTAATCTCTCTCTTCCTCTGTGTCAGTAATCTCTCTCTTCCTCTGAGTCAGTAATCTCTCTCTTCCTCTGAGTCAGTAATCTCTCTCTTTCTCTGTGTCAGTAATCTCTCTCTTTCTCTGTGTCAGTAATCTCTCTCTTCCTCTGAGTCAGTAACCTCTCTCTTTCTCTGTGTCAGTAATCTCTCTCTTCCTCTCCCCAATCTCACTGCCTCCCAGTTTTAAGAAATAATTGCGCACGCAATCAGCCTCGCACATAATGACTATATCCAGATTTTGATATATAAACTCTGGAGATGCAAAAACCTGTGTTTTTGGTGTGTTGTTTGTCATGTCTTGCCTTATTGTAATAAAATAGTAAATAATGTTCCTTGTCATTTTGTTGAGAGGATAGAATATATTGTTGTTGCCTTGTCTTCTGTAGCCTGACGGCATTATCAGTTAAAAATGTTCATAAGTGTCATGTCAGTGTGCAGGCACCATAGGCTGGTAGTTTAAGCACATGTATTATGCATCCCCCGAGACCAGGTTTCTGTTCCTGTCTCAACCATTCCCGTTTTCTCTCCTTTTTCTCCCTTATTCAAAATGTGTCAAAATAAAATAAAGACGGCTAAATATTTCTATATACAGCTCTGGAAAAAATTAAGAGACCACTGCACCTTTTTCTTTCTTTTCCAAAAAAGATGAAAAGGAAAGTTTTGAGTGAGGAACTCACAGAAACTCATGATGTGACTCAGTAGTGTGTCTGTCCCCCACATGCCTGTATGCACTCCTGACAACATCTGGGCATGCTCCTGATGAGATGACGGATGATGTCCTGGGGGATCTCGTCCCAGGGCTGGATCAGGGCATCAGTGAGCTCCTCGACAGTCTGTGGCGTTACTTGGTGGCATTGGATGCACTGATACCTGACAGAAGAGGTTCTCAATTTGATTCAGGTCTGGGGAACATGAGGGCCAGTCAATGGCATCAATGCCATCCTCATCCAGGAACTGCCTACACACTCTGGCCGGGCATTGTCCTGCACCAGGAGGAACCCAGGACCCACTGCACCAGCGTCAGGGCTGACTATGGGTCTGAGGATTTCATCCTGGTACCTAACAGCAGTCAGGTTACTGTTGGCTACCATGTGGAGGTCTGTGTGACCCTCCAAGGATATGCCTCCTCAGACCATCACTGACCCACTGCCTAACTGGTCATGCTGGATGATGTTGCAGGCAGCATAATAATCACCACAGTGTCTCCAGACTCTTTCACCTCTGTCACATGTGCTCAGTATGAACCTGCTCTCATCTGTGAAGAGAACGGGGCGCCAATGGCAGACCTGCCAATGCCTGCCAATTGGCGACTGACAATCAAGCTGCACGGTGCTGGGCTGTGACCATAGGTCCAATTAGAGGACATCAGGCCCTCATGGAGTCGGATTCTGACAGTTTGGTCAGAAACATGGCCACAAGTAGCCCGCTGGAGGTCATGTTGTAGGGCTCAGGCAGGGCTCCTTCTGTTCCTCCAGGCACAAAGGAGCAGATACCGGTCTGGACAGACTGATATCCCTGAAGTTTAATTGACTTTGTGTTATACTGTGATAATTACGTGTTCCTGTAATTTCTTTGAGCAGTGTATATACAGCTCCGGAAAAAATTGAGAGACCACTGCACCTTCCTCACTCAAAATTTTTTGGAAAGGAAAGAAAAAGTTGCAGTGCTCTCTTAATTTTTTCTGGAACTGTATATAAAACATGTTGTCTCACTCATCATACCAGTGTGAAAGTCCACGCATCTTCCCCAAAACTAAACATCTTGACTATGCTGCATTCTGCATATCTTCAGCAGCAGCCACATGTTTTGCTGTTTGGATATTAACATTAATTAGCAGGTGTACTTAATAAAGCAGCCAGTGAGTGCATTATAAGGACATTTATCCAAAAAATTATGATAAAATAATGAATGACCCACAACACATCTCACTTATTGTAAGCGTTAAAACAAAGGTTTGATGTTTTAGTGTCACTGAATTAGGATGTGTATACGAGTTCCTCTTCTTCTCATTCTGCCTCCTCCTTCCTCTCTACATTATTTCTCTCTTGTTTTTTCTTTCTCTCTTAATTCGTTCACCCTATTTTCCTCACACTATCTTTCCCTCCATTTCTATACAGTTGTGCTCAAAAGTTTGCATACCCTTGGAGAATTGGTAATATATGTACCATTTGTAAAGAAAACAAGAGTGAGCAGGCAAAACACATGTCTTTAATTTCTTATAGGAATTACATTCAACTGTATGTGCTAACAGAATTGCACAATCATAAAACAAAACATAGTAACAGAGAAAACAATTAAAAAATCTGCATACCCTTAATTCTTAATACTGTGTATTGCCCCCTTTAGCATCAATGACAGCGTGCAATCTAATGTAATAGTTGTCTATGAGGCCCCAAATTCTTGCAGGTAGTATAGCCCATTCATCTTGGCAAAATGCCTCCAGGTCATCCAAAGTCTTTGGTTGTCTTGCATGAACCGCACGTTTGAGCTCTCCCAAGAGTGGCTTGATGATATCAAGGTCAGGAGACTGTGATGGCCACTCCAGAACCTTCACCTTTTTCTGCTGTAACCACTGGAGGGTCAACTTAGCCTTGTGCTTAGGGTCATTGTCATGCTGAAAAGTCCAAGAGTGTCCCATGCACAGCTTTCATGTAGAAGAATGAAAATTGTCTGAAGTATTTTCTGATAACATGCTGCATTCATCTTGCCAGTAATTTTCACAAGATTCCTTGTGCCTTTAGAGCTCACACACCCCCAAAACATCAGTGAGCCACCACCATCACAGTGGGGATGGTATTATGATGGTATCACTATAGGCGTTGTATGGTTTTGACCATAAAGTTCTATTTTGGTCTTGTCACTCCAAATTACAGTGTGCCAGATGCTGTGAGGCGTGTCAAGGTGTTGTCAGGCATATTGTAACCAGGCTTTTTTGTGGCGTTCTTCCTGGGAACTCGACAATGCAGCTAATTTTTTACTCAAATATCGTTGTATCGTGCTCCTTGAAACAACCACACCGTCTTTTTCCAGAGCAGCCTGTGGGTTTTTCTTTGTATCCTGAACAATTCTTCTGTCAGTTTTGGCTGAAATCTTTCTTGGTCTACCTGAACTTGGCTTGGTATCAAGAGATCCATGAATTTTCCAATTATTAATAAGTGATTGAACAATACTGACTCGCATTTGCAAGGCTTTGGATATCTTTTTATATTCTTTACCTTGTTACGCAGGTCTTTTGACAGTTCTTTTCTGCACCCCATGGCTCAGTATCTAGCCTGCTCAGTGCATCCACATGAGCACTAACTCTATTGACTATTTATACACAGACACTAATTGCAATTTAAAAGGTCTGGGAAACACCTTTAATTGTCATATTCACCTGTGTGTGTCACTTTGTGTGTCTGTAACAAGGCCAAACATTGCCTAAACTTTCGATCAGGGCCATTTGGGTGATTTCTGTTATAATTATGATTTAAAAAGGTGCCAAACAACTATGTGATAATAAATGGCTTCATCCTTAAATATAAGACCATTTTCTTTTGCATGATCAGTTCATATTTTCAAAATCAATGGCAAAATGTCACAATTTCTGACAGGGCATGCAAACTTATGAGCACAACTGTATATCACCACTTTCTCCCAATTTCTCTATTGTCTCAACTCTCCTTTGTAAGTGGTAGGCTTTATCTCAACAAGTATTTCTTTCATCCTTTTCATACCAAGCCTGAACGCAAATAACTTGATCATGCCATGAATAATATGCAGTCATTTCTTCTTCAATAAATTGTACCTGAAAGGGGAGCGAATAATGAATACTGTAAATGTGTAACTCTGGCTCAGTATGAAGCAGTAATCTTGCACAGGATTGTCACCGGGGTGAACCAATCTCACTGTTTCCCAGAGAGGATGGACAGTACATCGGGCAAGGTTGTTGACATTCTGGATAGAAAAACTCAGAGATAAACTCTAATGCTCAGTTAAATGGACAGGCTGTTCACTGGAAGAACTCAATGATCCTTTTATTTGCTTCCAAAAAGCATAGTTAATACCAAACTGTGTCATAATACATTCTTCACCCAAGCATAAAAGTGCTAAATTGTTTTGACTAAGCCAACATGTTGATGACCTTAAATAATAGCAAGAATACCAATCATATAATAAACATGCTACTGGCAAGCCAACAAATGTTAGCCAACACTAACAAGCTGTTACTATTAGATGTATTGTCAATGCGCTGGCACCACTCCTGCACAATGGCATTATGCAGTATGTTCAATTTCTTGGCTCCTTTCATCAGGCACATACACTGATAGACCCCAGGGTGGCTTTAGCCCCTGTCATTTTCCCCTCACACTCCACAAGTGCCCTCTTGGCAGGAAGGCATGTGCACAGGAAGGGCTTGTGCACATGCCCTTTGACCCTCCACTCCACTGCGCTCCACGTTGTGGTTCCACTTTCCGCATTCCACTGATGCATGTCACTCACTCCAACGGGCATGGGTCATCTGTCTGGGAGCTTCTCTTTTCCAGTTTGGGCACACGGCCCTCATTCATTCAAGCCCAGAACGGAGGGACTTCGTAATTATTAAGTCAACACTTGGTTTGCAAGCGTTGGCATAAACACAACAATCATAAAATGACTGAATGTGATATAATATTCCTTGCATTCTATGTCTTTGTCCCCTTTTCAACCATATTAAAGGACTTGGACCCTGGCCACTCCATTCTCACCTTCTTCCACTAAGGGTTTTATGAAGGAGTGAGGATGCAAGAAATTAAGGAAAGATTTAATTGAAATATGGACATTATTATACTGTAACAGGATGCCCAGTTGTCCTTCTAGGGAATTACTGGGTTTTCAGAATTTGATTCCAGACCAACTATTAAAAACACTTGAATCTGCCAAGGTATTTCTCTTTTCTGTCTTCTCTGTGCCTCTACCTCTCTCTTTCTGTTCCTCCTCTCTCTCCCCATGGTCTCAGTGGGGTTGAGAGTGTGTAATTCCAGTCCCTCCTGGTTTTATATAATCTACTGTAACCCATTTTTAAATGAGTCCACAAGTCTTGACCTGCTTTTTGTGTGTGGGTGTGCTTATGTGCATGTGTGGATGCGTGCAGGTTGGTGTGCACTGTTGGAGAGGATGAATGGGCCTTCCAGATGGTGGTGTTTGGGCATTGCAGTTTGGGGGGAAATTATTATAAATAATAGATACCATTAAATATTGATTGTGTGACCAGTAGAATGTGTAACACCAATGATATTTACACCAATTAGTCATTTACTGAAACAGATGAAATTGAATCTCAAAAGGAGTTAAGAAGATAAGATTAATCACATTTCCAACAATGTTATTTCCCGTCATTTAAATTGGTTAACAACAACTGTCACTTTAATCAAATGAAACCAAATAATCCTCAAATGATGATTTACAAATATATTTGTCTTTAATTTCAACTGCATCCCAGCAATAACATTTAATAATTGGAGGGAAGGCTTGGGATACTTCGATATTTACCATCAAGGTGGTCAAACTCTAATACCATAACATTGAAGGACACATTAAACTACAAAAAATATGTATTTTATTGATCTACAAAATACTTTTGTTCATTTTCTAGCTTTGAAAATAATTACATATGTATATATCTCAAAATCCCCTAGTTGTGTCACTTCAACTCCACACATTACTATAGGTAAAGCCAATTACACAAGTACTTTAAAGAATGCATAAACATTGTGTTGTAAAAAGAAATCCATTAACTTGCCACTTGAACTAAGGTAACATTAGGAATTATTTTACAATTATCATCATTTGGATAATTTAACAATTGGATAATTAAACTAATCTGTAGCATGTAATAAAGCATTCATACATGGCAAAATAGATATTTAAACAGATACTTAAAACAGCATGGCTCCAAAGAAATTTGAAAAAAAAAGACTTACATATGTGTTCCTGAGAATCCACTAAATGTAGCTAGTTTGATTATTGGTAGAGCAAACTGTTTGGTTCTGAATGTTGGTTTGGTAAGAAGACAAATTCACAGGCTAAAAGACTAACAACGATGTATTGTTGCCTGGACTCAATTTGTCTCAGAATACCTCTTTCTAGCTGACATTTCTTTCACTTATTTGCGAAGGTTGTCATTTCCAGAATTTCTGACTAGAGCACAGCATCCAGCAGCCCACTTTACTGCTATGCGTTAATGTGTCATTATCATCAACACAGATATCTTTACAGAAATTCATGAGTCAGAATGAAATATTATTTGTGATAAAGGACTTTCAGTGAAATATGTTATAAAAAAAAGTTAAATCAATGTAAACAACAAACATGATCCTTTTTGTTTACATTGTCAGCCTTTATCCTTCTCTATATAAAATAAATGCATTCAGGTGAAAAGCTGGCGGTGGGGGAAAATGTTCATAAATACTCATTTTTTGGGGCGGGTGAAATGTTTTCAATGCTACAGGGACTTACATGAATTCATGCCTGGAAAATAACATCACCACAGACTCTGAACCCCTAACCCTAAAATGAAAATGGTTCATCTACAGAAGGTGCATGTACATGACACAGTAAAATGGCAAGCTAGAATTACTACAACAACAGAAGAGACAAGGGCAAATGCCACCATAATTCAAGAACGACCCTGAAGCCACATAACGTTGGTAGTCAGTTGGTATTTCTCTACTCTGACTGAGAGAATGTCTCTAAAATGAATCACATTTTACTCTACACAAGTCAAATGTAACAGATGTCGACATTACCGTTAAATGCTTTACTTACAAGACAATTTCAAATGTAATAAAGTTGGCTGGATATGAACTTGGAAAATGTAGTTTCCCGCTTGGGCCTTGGGCCACCACTACAACCTCATCGCCAAAACATAAGCAACTATGAGCCTGACTTATGCTGTACACTACATCTATCTGGTTCACAGTTCACGTTCCTTGACCTAAAGCATCCAGAGGGATGTAGATGTGTGGGTGTTGGGTGTTTGCAGTGGTGTCTGTGTTGGGGTTGGCCCAGATGAAACTCGATAAAGAAGAAGACATTTTGTTTTATTTCCTTCTCAGCATCACTGAGACATTCTTGGTTGACTGGTGGGGAGCAAA
Organism: Esox lucius; assembly: GCF_011004845.1. NCBI lineage: Eukaryota > Metazoa > Chordata > Actinopteri > Esociformes > Esocidae > Esox > Esox lucius. The sequence goes on along the minus strand of NC_047573.1, from coordinate 29,024,516 downwards.
GGCGAGGGGCAAAGGTTAGGGGATGACCTGGCCTCAGTGATATAATGTGAGCCAAATTAAAAAGAGTGCCCAGCTTTTGCTGATGTCCCTGAACCGTTTGCTCATTGAGAACATCATTAAATCTCCCAGAGCAGCTCGGCATTCCCTCAGGATTTGCGTTGGCGCCGTTCAACTTCTTAGGACTCACCAGTTCTGATCATGTCACTTAGGTCACTCATTTGGCCCAATCTAACGTTCAGTCGAACGGTACGCCTGTCTGTCTGCTTTATATAACAAGCCAGGGCCACGTGACTCAGGCTGTAGGAGTGATCTTCGTCTGTGAACTAGTGGCTTACCTAATGAACCACCCACATATTGTAAACAGCTCATTCAAAAGAGTGACACAAACAAATCTGCCCACATCACCTCCATCCACGCTGACCTCCATTGGCTTTCCGTCACTCAAGGAATTTACTTGATATTTCTCCTCATCTACAAAGCCATAAATGGCATTTAACTTGCCTACCTGTCTGGACCACTCTCCCTTGTGACCATGTGGTCAAGTCTTGCCAAACTGCTCCAGGGACCCGACTGCATGACGCCTTGAAAGTTGTCATCACTGCTCAGATTGTTTGGGCATTAACTCCCACTACCTAGCTGTCGGGTGACGTGTCACAAGAATGTCGTGGTGCAGGATGACGCTGTGTTGTTTGGTGCATTTGACAAAGAAAATTGAAACTTGCATTCAAAGAAGTCGTTTCATCTTTGTTGGGCCTGATGTACACAGGTTTGGGGTATTTCTGGTCCACCCAGAGCTACAGTAAGAAGAGCTAGCATGTTTGTTTTTGGTGTAGTCCAGTCAGTAAAACAAGTAAGCATTGGCTAGTGAAAATATATGTAACTTCCTTCATACAATATGCATGTTAATAGAACAATATCCATCATTTCATCTATCAAATGGTGAAGCTGACACATTTCATTGTTTCTTGAAACATATGTCCAGTAACACGATTTGATATTAAAATATAATTCCAGAGAGGATGGGTCTTTCAGAAGTGTGGATAGGGAGAGGTGCATCACTCTGTGAAAGATATGGTGCAACAATTTAAGAATAACCTTTCTCAACATAAAATTGATTTGGGGATCTCATCTATGGCAGATAGCCAATATTGTACGGCTGTGATATTTGGGCCCTCAGACGGCACTGCATGAAAAACAGACACGATTCTGTAGTGGAAATATTGCATGGGTTCAGGATCATTTCCGAAAACCATTGTCTTTGAACACAGTACGTCGCTGCATCCACCATGCAAAGAAAAAAACATAAATATATAAGATCCAGAACCGCGACCGCCATCTCAGGGCCCGAGCTAATTTAAAGGGATACAGGTGCTGGTCATAAAATTAGAATATCATCAAAAAGTTGATTTATTTCAGGAATTCCATTCAAAAAGTGAAACTTGTATATTATATTCATTCATTACACACAGACTGATATATTTCAAATGTTTATTTATTTTAATTGTGATGATTATAACTGACAACTAATGAAAATCCCAAATTCAGTATCTCCGAAAATTTGAATATTACTTAAGACCATTACAAAAAAATTAGTTTTAGAAATGTTGGCCAACTGAAAGGTATGAACATGAAAAGTATGAGCATGTACAGCACTCAATACTTAGTTGGGGCTCCTTTTGCCTGAATTACTGCAGCAATGCGGCGTGGCATGGAGTCGATCAGTCTGTGGCACTGCTCAGGTGTTATGAGAGCCCAGGTTGCTCTGATAGTGGCCTTCAGCTCTTCTGCATTGTTGGGTCTGGCGTATCACATCTTCCTCTTAATACAATAACCCATAGATTTTCTATAGGGTTAAGGTCAGGCGAGTTTGCTGGCCAATTAAGAACAGGGATACACCATTGTCCTTAAACCAGGTACTGGTAGCTTTGGCACTGTGTGCAGGTGCACACATTCCAAAAAGTACAGTAGATCTGTTGATTGCATGACACACAGAGAACCTAAACATTTGTGTTTTTTAATCAACAATATTGTATCTTTTGAGTGCTTTAATGCATGATTGTAATTACAGATAAATATATCAGGGGCTTTTTTTGTAAATAAATAAATAATACATGGTCCTTAAACCAGGTACTGGTAGCTTTGGCACTGTGTACAGGTGCCAAGTCCTGTTGGAAAATGAAATCTGCATCTCCATAAAGTTGGTCAGCAGCAGGAGGCATGAAGTGCTCTACAACTTCCTGGTAGATGACTGCGTTGACCTTGGACCTCAGAAAACACAGTGGACCAACACCAGCAGATGACATGGCACCCCAAACCATCACTGACTGTGTAAACTTTACACTGGACTTCAAGCAACGTGGATTCTGTGCCTCTCCTCTCTTCCTCCAGACTCTGGGACATTGATTTCCAAAAGAAATGCAAAATGTACTTTCATCAGAGAACATAACTCAGCAGCAGTCCAGTCCTTTTTGTCCTTAGACCAGGCGAGACACTTCTGACACTGTGTCTTGTTCAAGAGTGGCTTGACACAAGGAATGCGACAGCTGAAACCCATGTCTTGCATACGTCTGTGCGTGGTGGTTCTTGAAGCACTGACTCCAGCTGCAGTCCACTCTTTGTGAATCTCCCACACATTTTTGAATGGGTTTTGTTTCACAAGCCGGTTATCCCTATTGCTTGTACACTTTTTTCTACCACATCTTTTCCTTCCCTTCGCCTCTCTATTAATGTTTTTGGACACAGAGCTCTGTGAACAGCCATCCTCTTTAGCTATGACCTTTTGTGTCTTGTCCTCCTTGTGCAAGGTGTCAATGGTTGTCTTTTGGACAGCTGTGAAGTCAGCAGTCTTCCCCATGATTGTGTAGCCTACAGAACTAGACTGAGAGACCATTTAAAGGCCTTTGCAGTTGTTTTGAGGTAATTAGCTGAATAGAGTTTGGCACCAGGTGTCTTCAATATTGAACATTTTCACAATATTCAAATTTTCTGAGATACTGAATTTGGGGTTTTCATTAGTTGTCAGTTATAATCATCAAAATTAAAAGAAATAAACACTTGAAATATATCAGTCTGTGCGGATTGAATGTATATATTATACAAGTTTCACTTTTTGAATGGAAAAGCTGCATTGCAAGCGGACAACTACTCTAAAACACTCCAAACTAAATGGTGTTGTTTACCTCAAAGAACATGTTGTAAACCTTGAAATAAAGTTAACATTTTCATGATATAACGCTCATTTCCTCTCTCACTTCCTGTGTTTACTGGTCAGTTTAATTCACAATTGTATCAATCCACGCATTCTTTTGGGAAGAGTAAGTGTATACATCACAGTAAACAAACGTTTTTCGGGGGTTGGAGCCTTACTTGTTCTAACCATAATCCACATATGATGAATTGACCAAAGAGAAGTTTGGACAGCAGCGATGGTGAGCCTGTTAATCCATAACCCTTGCCCAGTATATCCGGAGGCAATGTGTACTTTGTGTATTATAACAAAGCAATCGAAAGTATTACTTACAATCTGTCTTGTCTCCATGGGTTGAACAGGGTAACTTGATGGAATTGCATTTGCCTTTAATCCTCTTCTAAGTGAACGTGGGACATGATATTCTGCAGAAAAATGTCTCTCGCAAACTTTGTATGTCTCATTGTCAAAGTTGCTCCATTGATTCTCCCACAATACGACTCAGGAGAGGCAGAGGTATTGTCCCAATTGCAGAGCGGGTCAAATATAATTTCAACAGTGTTATCTTTCTCACTCAAAACTTTTTTGGAAATGTAAGAAAAAGGTGCAGTGGTCTCTTAATTTTTTCCAAAGCTGTAGTTCAATATAGACAAGGTTAGAAATAATGATTTTTAATTGAAATAATAATTGTTTCCTTCAACATTTGCTTTCGTCAAAGAATCCTCCATTTGCAGAGATATGGCTTTTTCTTTAAGCCAGCATTCTGGAGTTGCCTCTTCACTGGTGACACTGAAACTGGTGTTTTGACGTGCTGTACTCTGCCTGCTGTTACCTACCTGGCTACCTGCCAAACTTTTTTTAATTTACTCTATCTAAACTAATTGGTCAAAATTTTATTTTAAGAGTTTTACCAACGCAATATTTTTATCTGTTGACCTCTTACCCAACTTTACTACACCGGGACTCTTTTTGGACATAATTAACGGAACTACTCACCCCTGAACACCCGAGGCTAAGTATCATTAAAATGCCTTATCACTGTAATTGTTGTAGCAACAACACGGAGGAGAACTATTGTCTTCAGTTAAAAATAGCAGAGTTAGAGGCTCGGCTTCTGACGCAAATGTTAGGCAAGGATTGTGTTAGTGTAGAAAAAGAAAAAACTGCATCAATGCCACCAGGAAGAAACTATAGTGTTGTTAGCCCCCCGGCACAGCTCCTGCAGCCGGGCAAGAACTTTCTCTTGGTCACTGGAAAGAAATGCCAGTTAAACCTGAATCGTTGCTAAATCCAACTGAGACTTTCAACAGGTTTTCCCCACTGGAGTCGGAGTCAAGGCCCGAGCTGTCTTCAGAGGGGAATGATCGGCAGGCGTTTTCTACCGGTGGCCTTGAAAAACTGAAAACTTTAGTCATTGGCGATTCCATTACCCGCAGTATTAGACTAAAGAATCAGCCGGCGATTGTACACTGTTTAATGGGGGGCAGAGCCACCGACGTAGCCGCAAATCTGGGGTTGGTGCTAGCGAAGTCTAAAACTGGCAAGTATAGAGAGTACAGAGATATTGTTATTCATGTTTGCACCAACGACGTTAGTATGAAACAGTCAGAGGTTACGAAGCAGAACATAGCATCAGCGTGTAAACTAGCTAGAAAGATGTGTCGGCATCGAGTAATTGTCTCTGGCCCCCTCCCAGCTAGGGGTGGTGACGAGCTCTACAGCAGACTTGCGCACCTCAATCGCTGGCTGAAAACGTTCTGCCCGTCGCAGGAGGTAGAGTTTGTAGATAACTGAGTTTCTTTTTGGGACTCTCCCAGAAATAGGGCCAGGCCTGATTTGCTGAGGAGCGACGGACTCCATCCTAGCTGGAGAGATGCTCTTCTTTTATCTAGGAACATTGATAGGAGTCTCACTCCTATTGCCTTAACATGAGATAGGGTGCAGGTCAGGCTGCAGGCTGTAAGCCAGCCTGCTAGCATAATGGAATCTGTCGACAGCATAGCCAGAGTTGTTAGTACAGCTTTACCTATTGCCACTGTGACTCGTTCCAGGCTGAGAACAGTTAAACAAGGTAGTGCTAACAAAAACAACCTTATTAAGATAAAGCCTTCCTCCACCTCGGTCACAAATAAAAATAAAAATGACTGTATCACCTCGCATCTCAAAATGGGACTCCTAAATGTTAGATCCCTTGCTCCAAAGGCAGTTGCAGTAAATGAATTAATCTCTGATCATAATCTAGATGTTACTGGTTTATGTGAAACGAGGCTAAAGCCTGATGAATTAATTGCCTTAAATGAGGCCTCCTCCTGGTTATATTAGTTATACATCCCGAAAATGAGGGGGTGTTGCTAATATTTATGACAGTAAATATAAATTTACTCTCAAACATATCAATGAGTTTCATTCTTTTGAAGTTTTACTAATGAAAGTTAACCAGGCCGATAAATCGTTTTACATAGATACTATTTATAGGCCCCCCCAGGCCATACACAATGTTCCTCAATGAGTTTCCAAAATTCTTGTCTAACCTTGTAGTCACTGCAGATAGTATTCACATTTTTGGCGATTTCAATATGGAAAAATCCAATGATCCTCTTCAAAAAGCCTTTGAAGCCATAATTGACTAAATGGGTTTTATCCAACATGTCTCAGGTCCAACACATTGCCACAATCACACCTTAGATTTAGTCCTGTCAAGAGAAATAGATATTGTAGATCTAATAATTTCCCTCCAAAATCCTGGATTATCAGTACACTGTTAAAATAAGAAATCCACTTGCTCCGCAAACAATGAGTTTCAAAAGCCGTACTATAAATTCTCGGACTACAAATAAATTACTTGATATTCTTACAAGTTCGCTCATTAACGACAGTGTAAATAAATCTGTAAACAAACAAATCAAGGATCTAAACTCAATGAAATACATTAGACACAGTTGCACCACTAAAAACAAAAGAAATACGTAACAAGAATCATGACCCCTGGTACACAGACAATACTAGAGCATTTAAGCAAGCCTCCAGAAAATTGGAGCGAAAGTGGCGCTACACCAAGTTGGAAGTATTCAGACTAGCCTGGATAGACAGTACATTACAATACCAAAAATGACTCACGTCTGCTCAAAACCAAAAACAATCAAAACTTTCTCTTCGATACAGTTGCAAAGTAAACAAGAAAGCAAGGCTCAACAAGTGAAGTGGGTCTTCACTTTAGTTGTAATGAATACATGAACTATTTTAATGAAAAGATCATCACCATTAGAAAACAAATAACTGACTTCTCTAAATACTAAATATTAAATACTTATAGTCACCAAAATCTCAGTTGTCCTAAAAATTTCCTTGACCTCCCTGACCAGGTGTCAATGGGGACACTTGAATTGACACATTCACTACATTTGTAATGAGTTCTAAACCCACAAAGTCAGCTAGACCCGATTCCAACAAAATTACTTAAGGAGCTATTTCCTGTGCTAGGTCAGCCAATGTTGAACATAATAAATTGCTCCCTTTCCTCCGGTTATAAACCAAACTCACTAAAAATAGCAAAAATTAAGCCTCTTCTAAAAAAAATCTAATCTGGATCCCGACATATTAAACAATTATAGGGCAATATCGAACCTCCCGTTCCTCTCCAAAATCTTAGAAAAATGTGTTTCCCAACAACTGAATTCATTCCTGAAGACAAATAACATTTATGAAATACTCCAGTCTGGTTTCAGATCACATCATAGTACTGAGATTGCACTCGTGAAGGTAACAAATTACCTTCTAATGTCCTCGGACAAAGGTTCTGCATCCGTCCTGTTGCTTCTTGATCTTAGTGCTGCTTTTGACACTATTGATCACTCCCTTCTCTTAGAGAGACTGGAAACCCATATTGGGCTACGTGGACATGTTCTAGCCTGGTTTAAATCTTATTTATCTGGAAGATATCAGTTTGTTAGTGTGGAAGTCAAAGGTATGCTTTGGTGTTCCTCAAGGCTCGGTTCTGGGCCCATTATTGTTCACACTAAATATGCTCCCTCTGGGCGACGTAATCCGAAATCACAATGTAAACTTTCACTGTTACGCTGATGACACACAGAAGCCCCTAAATTAGCTACTTTGGAAGCATGCGTTTCAGATATTAGGAAGTGGATGACAGATAATTTCTTGCTCTTAAATTCAAGGAAAACAGAAATGCTCGTTTTGGGACCCAAGAAACCAAGAGCGTTGTTAGCAGATCTCACTGTGAACCTCCACGGCTGCATGTTCGTATCCCAAAAAACTGTAAAAAACCTTAGCGTTACCCTTGACCCTGACCTCTCCTTTGAAGAGCATATAAAATATGTCTCAAGAGTTGCTTATTTTCATCTTCGAAACATTGCAAAAATTTGAAACATTCTATCAAAAACTGATGCAGAAAAATGTATCTATGCTTTCGTTACTTCTAGACTAGATTACTGCAATGCTCCTCTCTGGTTATCCAGACAAATTAATAAATAAACTTCAATTAGTGCTGCACACGGCTACTAGAATCCTAACTAGAACAAAACAAATTGAACACATTACTCCTGTCCTAGCGTCCTTACACTGGCTGCCTGTTAGGGTTAGGGTTGATTTTTAGGTTTTACTCTTAACCTATAAATCAATACATGGACTTGCTCCTACTTACCTTGCTGAAATGATCCAGCCATACATACCTACACATAACCTACGATCGCAAGATGCAGGCCTTTTAATTGTACCTAGAATTTCTAAACAAACAGCTGGCGGCAGTGCCTTTTCTCATAGAGCTCCACTACTGTGGAATGATCTGCCAATTAAGGCTAGAAATGCAAACTCAGTGCAAACTTTCAAGTGTCTACTAAAACCTAATCACTACAGCATGGTTTATAATTAGGTGCAGCCTGGCCCGGGGGCGTGAAGGTGACCAGTAGGCTTGACACTGTCCACCCTTGCTGTCTTGCCAGATGGACTCTCGTCACCACTGGGATGCCCTCCCTCCAATGCCTTTCGGGGGAAGAGTCACTGGCTTGTTGTTGTCTCTCTGTTGCGCACTTGTGCAATTGGGCTGTACGCTGCTGGCAATACTCGGCCCTCATTCAGGGGGGTTGCTGTTGGTGGGTGTCCCTTTGGTTGATGTCTGGCAATGTGGGTGGATTGATTTCCTGCCTGTTGGGCCCTGTCCGGGGCCTCCCCCGGTTAGGGCCACAGTGTTGCCGGACCCCCCCCGTCTCAGTTCCAAGGTGTTACGCTGCTATATTATTGTGTTGGGGGATATGAGGAATGCACTTTCTAACTTTTCTCAGTCTCCTCCAGTTTTACATTTTAGGAGGAGATGAGGTCCTGGTCCACACCTGCGGAGTACCTGGTTTGGGGGCCCGTTGCTGCCCCTGTCCTTGTTCACCTGGTCATACTTTTGACCTAGTTTAAAATCAAATAGACTCTGGATTTAGCCCAGAGAAATTTATAAATGTGTCCAATTGGACTCTTAATATCTCACCCGGCACAGCCAGAAGAGGACTGGTCACCCCTCTGAGCCTGGGTCTTCTCTAGGTTTCTTCCTAAAATTCGGCTTTCTTAGGGAGTTTTTCCTAGCCACTGAAATCCAACACTACTGTTGTTTGCTCCTCCTGCTCTGTAAAGCACTTTGTGACAACTGCTGTTGTAAAAAGGTCTTTATAATAAATTTGATTGATTGATATTCTGGTTATAGCCAGTTTGCGCTGTTCTGTGAAGGGAGTAGTACAAAGCATATGATATCATCAGTTTCTTGCCATTTTCTAATATTGAATAACATTAATTTTTTTAGCCTTTTCCAGCTACAATACAATATTCATTTACAACACTTACAGTGTCTACACTGTATTTCTAATCAATTTGATGTTATTTTATGGACAAAAACATTGCTTGTCTTTCGAAAACACAGACATTTTTAAGTGACCCTAAACTTTTTAACGGTAGTGTGTGAGACAGAGAAAGACAGAGTGAGAGAGACTGAATAGTAAAGAAGTATATAAATCCACATACTGCAAAGTGACAACTATCAGAAACACCAATGGACCTACATAATGCTTTGTCTCACATACACACGTGTCTGCACAGGACTAACCTTTCATGGGAGTTAAGAGTGTACATTGGAACTGCTGTGCATGCCAGTGAGTGTTTGTGTGCAGGTATGTAAGTTACACTTCCTTATGTGTGTGATTTAATTCCAGGCAGGAGTGAGTGAGCATGCAGGCAGAGTAAACAGTGCCATCTGCGAGTAGGTGGAATCGGAAGCATTGCACCAGGCCTCTGGCAGACAAGGGGGAGACATATCACACTGAAGCCCAAAATGGGGCTAGATGGGCTGACCTGGAACAGGTCCCATAGGCACTCTGACTGGAGGTGGGAAAAATCTCTGTGATGAATGGAGCCACAGTGTGGAATGTCCTACTGGGACATGGTTGTTTTACTATTTCACCAAATAATTACTGTCCAAATGCAAATTAGTAAATCCCAATCTATGTAATCACATGACGTAGAACCAACAGTTTTTTGTTTGCAATCTGCTGACAAACCGCGCCATTAAAAGGTTTTGGTTAACACTTGTTATAAATGCACTCAGAGCTTTTAAGTGTACCATATTAACTCTTAGCATTTAAATAACCTATGTACATAATCTCAAAGAGAAAACTCATGCCCACACATCGAGCAGTTAACCAGTTACAAAACAGTGAATTAACCAATTAACTAATAGTTGGGTAGAGGCGGTTAGAGGCAGTCTCAGTACTCACACTGCCCAGGTTGACCTCTCTTTTGCCACCTCTGGAGAACTGGCTGGTAAGATGGTAGATCATGTTTCGCCCCCGCTTCCTTGCCTCGTTGAAGTGAGAGCTGCCACTCTTTCTGCTCCGCCTCTTGTCTTCTGAAACTGTCAAACACACAGTCATCTCCATGGAGATTTATTTTTAGTTTTTAACAAACCCAGATTCGGCCCGCCAGGATAAAGTTATTGTTTTCAAAACAGCTGTCTTGCTTTCTGTAATGTCTCAGTATAGACATTTCACCAAATGTGACAATGACAAACATCAAAACATTGCAGAGATAAAAGCATAGGCTGTATCATGTATCACATCCAACTGAAAGGAAAGAATTGTGACGGAGAGCAATTTTAGGTTTGGCCTACCTTCTTTCTTGTGATGCACTTTGCCATGTGTGTCAGTGATGTCCTTGAATGAAAAAAGGAATAGAACCATCTCGCCCTTTTCATTCTTAATGGGAACAATATCCAGTAAGCACCAAAATGGCATCCCTGAAACAAATAACCATTTAGTAAACAAGGGACAAATAAACATACAACATAATCAATGAGATTTATTACAACCCTGTTTCCAGAAAAGGACAATGCTTAAAATGCAAATAAAAACAGAATGCAATGATGTGCAGATAATCTATCCCTGTATTTAATTGAAAATAGTACAAAGACAACACATCAAATGTTGAAAATGAGAAATTATGTTGTTTTAAAAGAAATACATGCCCAAATTGAATTTGATGTCAGTAACTGATTTTTTTAAAGTTGGGAAAGGGCATGTTTACCACTATGTAGCATCACCTCTACTTTTAACAATAATCAGTAAGCGTTTGGGAACTGAGGTATGGGGTTCCATCTAAGCCAAAAAGATGTCCACTGTCTTGTTGTTTGCTGTTTAGCATACACTGGTTGACGTCGTTTGCTGTATAGCATACACTGGTTGATATTGTTTGCTTTGTTACATTTTCCTGTTTGTGTACATTGACTTGTCCTTCACATTGGTTGTTGCTTGTGTCTTTGTAACTTGTTGATCACGCGATTCATCGCAGTGCTGTTGACTGTACCTGGAGTAGCATACTTCGCGAAGGAGCGCGGGAATTGAGGAAGGGTTGCAGTGAAGACTAATGTAAGGTTGGCTGAATGTATTTAAGGTATGTTTAATTCTGACAACTACTCCCATGTATATAAAACCTGTACAGAGGCTGTCATCTTCAAACTTATTCAATTGTCTCCATCATTTGAAATATGTTATCCAGATTGACATTGATATTATTATTATGTATTGTTACGGTGCAAAGTACAGTGGCTTCAATTAGCCGACCAAGCCCATGATCCTATGGTTGGACCACTGGCCAAATCATAACCATCAGATACACCTCAGATACGGATTAGCAAAAGCGTGTTTCCTACTCTTCAAGCCATATCTGATGGTTATGATGTTTCCTACTCTTCAAGCCATATCTGATGTTTATGATGTTTCCTACTCTTTAAGGCATATCTGATGGTTATGATGTTTCCTACTCTTTAAGGCATATCTGATGGTTATGATGTTTCCTACTCTTTAAGGCATATCTGATGGTTATGATGTTTCCTACTCTTTAAGGCATATCTGATGGTTATGATGTTTCCTACTCTTTAAGGCATATCTGATGGTTATGATGTTTCCTACTCTTTAAGGCATATCTGATGGTTATGATGTTTCCTACTCTTTAAGGCATATCTGATGGTTATGATGTTTCCTACTCTTTAAGGCATATCTGATGGTTATGATGTTTCCTACTCTTTAAGGCATATCTGATGGTTATGATGTTTCCTACTCTTTAAGGCATATCTGATGGTTATGATGTTTCCTACTCTTTAAGGCATATCTGATGGTTATGATGTTTCCTACTCTTCAAGCCATATCTGATGTTTATGATGTTTCCTACTCTTTAAGGCATATCTGATGGTTATGATGTTTCCTACTCTTTAAGGCATATCTGATGGTTATGATGTTTCCTACTCTTTAAGGCATATCTGATGGTTATGATGTTTCCTACTCTTTAAGGCATATCTGATGGTTATGATGTTTCCTACTCTTTAAGGCATATCTGATGGTTATGATGTTTCCTACTCTTTAAGGCATATCTGATGGTTATGATGTTTCCTACTCTTTAAGGCATATCTGATGGTTATGATGTTTCCTACTCTTTAAGGCATATCTGATGGTTATGATGTTTCCTACTCTTTAAGGCATATCTGATGGTTATGATGTTTCCTACTCTTTAAGGCATATCTGATGGTTATGATGTTTCCTACTCTTTAAGGCATATCTGATGGTTATGATGTTTCCTACTCTTTAAGGCATATCTGATGGTTATGATGTTTCCTACTCTTTAAGGCATATCTGATGGTTATGATGTTTCCTACTCTTTAAGGTGTATCTGATGGTTATGATGATTATGATTTGGCATGTCTGTTTTCCATGTCTGCTATTTGGTGGAGAAGGTACTTGGTCGAGGACGAGTTACAAAGATTTGAAACATCTTTCTGAGAGGATTGCAAAACATGAGACCAGTAGCAGTCACCTGGACGGTGCTGTGAAGTTGGGCTTACTTGAAAGGGTAAATGTCGCAGCCCAAGTTGACAGTGCATACATGCGCTCCATTGAGCAGCATAACAAACAGGTGGAGGAAAACAGGTACATTCTCAGTCGGATCATAACATGTATTAAACTGTGTGGAAAATAAGAAACAGCACTGCGGGGGCATGACGAGTCGGTGGACTCCCTGAATCCTAGAATATTCAGATGCATTTTCGAGACTATGTGTGAGGGCGTTTCAAGACTTCAGGGGCACTATGACGCTCAGCCCATCTTCAAAGGGACATCTGGCACTGTACAAAACAAACTGTTAGACTGTATGTATGAAGTGTACAAGCACGAGACCAAATATTTTGCCATACATGCAGATAAGACAACTGATGTCTCCTGTAAATGACAAATGGTGGTTGTGTTTTGCGATGGAACGATGGAACTTTAAAAGTAGAACTGTCAATGCAGTTTGGGAAAACTGCGCTGCGCTGCTCCTGTGTATGGAGGACATACACACACAACCAGGATGGGATGAGGCCACCATCAGTGAGGCATACGGCCTGTCAAAAAAACTCTGGGACCGAGCCTTTCTGCAGCTGCTGGATTTTCTTTTCTTCCTTATGCCAGAAGTTTATGTTTTATACAACACTCTGCAAAAACGGAGCATCGATGCCTCTGGGATTAGCAGTGTGCTCACCCATTTCAAGGAGAATGTCCAGAATATGCAGAAGCAAACTGATGAATGGGCTGCCACCGTTCACGATGGAACAAATGAGCCAGGCCGACGAGTAACCAACACAGTGCCAGTGATTAAGGAGGAATGCGACAGTCATTTCCCAGGTGGAGCAGAGGTTTTCACAAAGTGACCACCTCATCGCTGCCAAGCTGGTTGGCAGCTTGCTCTTCCCACAATTTGTCTGTCATTCCCTACATCTGAGCTTGACTGTGTGGTGAAACTATGGCCTCTAGGAAACTAGGAAAAGTTAAAGTCTGAGCTTCATACTGGTAAGACGGCCCTGTCTCTGTTAAGATCCATTCATGAGAACAACCTAGAGGAGGCTTTTGCTGAGACCGTCACTCTGCTGAAAATTATCATAACAACACCTATGACGAAATCAGAGTCAGAGAGGAACTTTTCCACCTTGAAGAGAGTAAAAACCTTCACTTGCAATACCATGGGACAGCCGCGACTCAACGCATTGGCCATGTTGTCCATCCAAAGCCAGCTGATTCAGCAGCTACATGACTTCATTCCTAAAGTCATCGAAAAGTTTGCCCAAAGGAAGAACCGCCGTGCCACCTTTCTCTTCAAGTGAGCCCTCAGCCTTGGTGAGTGAAAGCATAATTTATCATCCTGCCATTTTGGTGCTTGTCCGTGCATTGGTCATATTTTTGTGCTGGATCGATTGATATAGATGGTGACAAGTGTCAGTGTGTCCATGCTTATCTATTAAAATTGTTGTCATAGAATGGATCTGTTTCCCTAAAAAGTTGTCTTTCCGTTTCCTTGCGGCCTTCAGTGGTGTTGGGCTCATTGCTGTTCGCGTATGACCCTGTAAGCACATTAGTTCTGAGCTTGGTTGCATTCCTAATTTAGGTTTGTAAATGTGAAAGTGGTAATTTTACATGTGTGTGAGAGAGAAGAAGAGCAAATACACAAGGTCTCTCTCTCTCTCTCCCCAGTATGTGTACTACAACACCTGGTAGAAGCTAGCCGCTCTGTCATTAAAAGTGTTTTGTGGGGCCAAAATGATAAAACATTGTATGTAATACAAAACAACATTGTCCCATAAATATTAAATACAGGCAACATAACAACAAATAAAAGCAACAAAAATAAAACTTTTAATCAGGTAGTCTTGCTTAACTCACTAGTTGTGACCAATAGCAACTAGTATACTAGTTCACAACCTTACAACCCTCCGCTACTCAAAACTAACGTACCGCCACGCTTATATAAACTGAGCACTAGTCCACTCTCATCTTTAGAATATGGCTGCTGCATCATTTCACCTCTCTATACGAGAAATATTTTTTGGACCTTGATTAAAGACCCGGGGCTAATATGGAAACACCCGGACAAACATTACTGAATCAAATAGGACGGTTATTTTACTGCCTGGGAGCCTTGAAGTCCCAGGCAGTAAAAAAAGGTCCAGAGACTAAGTTTTTTCTTGTTTGAACTACTTAGTATTTCATTTGAATGATTTAGCAAAAACCTATTAAAAGTTTATTTACTATTAAGTCATTCAAACAAGATACTAAGTCATTCAAACGAGATAAACTTAGTCTCTGGACTTCAAGTCTCCCATAAGTGTATGCACTACGTTATCAATGTTCAGATATGACTCCTGAAAATGCAGACATGTTAGCAGAAAAAGTATGCAATGTTTAAAAAAGTAAACTATTCATGGATATTTATGCAACAAAATAATTACTTCCTGAATTAAAGTTGGATTGATAATCACTTCCCTAAGCAAAATTCTCAAAATCGAACATCAGGTCTCAATATTGCACATCAGGTGTATTTTGCATGCTTTAGGAAATTGTTTTTCATCAATAGCATGCCTCTAAGACATGCTTTTATACAGGCAGCACCAATTAGATTTTTATTTTCACTTATTGATCTTTTGAATAATCAGTTATTTTCCCAATTGAGTCAATATGAGGCAATGGGGAAATTCTAGAGTGGATTGAAATTTTGGTTTGAAATTTCAGTTTAATATATTGACAGGATTCAAAACTAAAAGAGAGCAACCTTGAGACAGACTGCACTAACTGATGTCTATGTTTTGTCTTGATTTTGTCTATGTGTTTGGTCTAGGTTTTGTTTTGATTTTGTCTATGTGTTTGGTCTATGTTTTGTTTTGATTTTGTCTATGTGTTTTGTCTATGTTTTGTTTAGATTTTGTCTATGTTTTTGGTCTAGGTTTTGCCTAGGAAATATTACTGCAAAGTGTGTTGTGCACTTACACAGTGAGGCAAATTCTTGATAACTTCCCTAAAAAATCAGAAAGCATCTGATCTGGTTATTCAAAATACAATAAGTTAAAACAGATCAGATTTAAACCGCCTATGTAAATTCAGCTATAGTCTTTGATGCATGCTGTAGATTACAAAGGTTACATTTAATGAATCTTTTCACATAATAGTGGGTATCATCGCTTTTCTGAAAAGACTCAAACAGCTCTTTTTTAAGATATTTATTCCCCCAAGACTATCAAAAACTATCCATTTAAGGTATTCCGTGGAATTGTGTAACATCTGCTGATGTTTACCTAACCATGACAAAACAATTACTTTCAATAATGCAAAGAGATTCACCCCAAGATGAGCTGAATCAAGATACAGTGTAGCAACAGGAAGGCAGTTGACATAGAGTGAATTCCAGAAGAAATAAGCTTAGATAGAGAAACGTGTCATTGTTTTAGATCTAGTAGGAAGAGAGAGAGCTAACTGTGTATATGAAGAGGGGATTGTAAATCCAGGCCCTCATTTGAACCCTACCAGCTCATTAGCAGCTCCAAAGCGCAGAGAAGCTCTGCCTCGAAACAGATGTTGCCCATCTCCCATGTTCGTGGGTGTGTGTGTGTGTGCGCGCGTGTGTGTATGCAGCATGTCAGTCTGTCAGCGAGGGGTAATCTCATTATAGAAGCATAGTTTCAGCATTCAACAAGCTGGTAAGAAAGAGGTTTCCACTATGCTTATCACCCACAGGGCAGCATTCATCATCCCCCCGTGTAATTAGCGACGCAATGTTCACAGCGTTTTCATCTCTGTTGAGGGAATGTAGCTTACAGTAAGCCTGAAAGGACATGCACACACGAAGACTCACACACACACACACACACGCACACTCACAAGGACAAATACACACCAATTCCATGACGTGAAAACGCCACAACCAAGTATTCTGTTGTACATTGTTTGGTGATGGTTTTTAAATATCCTTAAACATCTGCGTGTTTCTGCTCTCAGGCTCAATGACCCCAATAGAACTTCTGAAATGTATATTATAGCCCCTGCTGAGGCTTTACATTTAAGCCTGACCCATACTCATGCCTCCAATATTCAGGCCCTAGTCCAATAGCATAGTACTGGGAAAATAAATAAATAATAATAATAATAAATAGATCTGTTCCTCACTAATGTCTGTTTTCCGAATTCCTACAGTTTCCTTCCCTCACGGTCTTCTGTGTGTCAGTATCCATAGCAATGGTTCCACTAGGCTGCACAACTGGCATGGAAGATGAGAGACTGAGTGAGGGAGAGTGTTAGCTACTTTTCATCACTCTAAATTCCAACAATACTTGATGGAGCAGTATGATTTCTGTGAAATAATTTCCTCTGCGACTAGGGCAATGTTCTGGTCTCACTGTTTTATGCGTTTGTATTCGAGGAGTATGAAATTCACTTCTGACATTGTCATGAAGGTCAGATAGCGCTACATGGAGAAACTGCGAAGCAGAGCAGGTGTGATCAAATGTTTCATCAGCCTAGTAATTAATGTGAACATGGAGACCCTGCTCCGCCCTGACACGATGTAGCCAGGATATTTGTTGCATTCCATTTACGACCCCCTCCCAAAGTCCAATTCCCGATTATGGCCTGGTCTCATCAGTGCCCGATTGTCAAAGACAGACACATGCTTCCTCCAAGCATATGCCGGTCGGATTCTTATCGCACTGCTCACTCTACCCAAAAGCTTTTTGCTGTTACACACAAGGTTGACGCTGCCTCATTCCCCAGCTTCACAATTGAGTTTACAGGTGCCTGATCTACACAAGGAATTGCTAGAGAGCGACGTGGCAAGACACCCAGTCCGACTAGCCGCACTGTGCCAATATGCGCCACCCTGTCCTGGCCCCCTCTGGCATTGCCGGAATGTTCCATATGAACCCTGGCAGTTGTACTGCAAGGCATCGACTTTGACCACTGCACCATGCGGGAGACACTGATTTTTCTATTCTCCAAAGACCTCACTCTTACCGTTCTTCTTGTAGAAGTGGACCTCGGCCTGGTACTCCTCTCGGCCCTCAAGGGCCTTTTCCATTTGCTGGGCCACGTGCTCACTGGTGTCGTTGCCGTACAGGAAACGGCAGCTGCACTTCTTCTGCATCACCTCGGTGCGAGAGAAGCCAGTCAGCTCACAGAAGCCATCCGAGCAGTAGACGATGGGGTAGCCGCGGTGGCCCTGCGCGTTGCCCAGCAGGAAGTTGCTGTCTGTGGGAATGAGATAGAAAACCAGGACTCTTTATTCATGAGGGTGAGGATTGAAAATGTTGGTTTCTGCAAGGATTACAGGCTTTACCTTTGGATGATTTATGACCAAATCAAGAGATTAAGACATGGATTCAAATATATGGCGTTTCCACATTTCTATAGCTAAGCACTTTCCAATCACTGTGAATGAGAGCTTTTGTTTTTTGTTTCTTGACGGTAGTAGACACTAAACCCCATGAATCATTGTAAAACAGGTTGTATGGAGGTAAGTTCAGCACCATAGGCCTTTCTCTCAGGCACTCCAATTCCCTTTAATTGACTGGAAAATAAGTGGAGTTGACCCGAAATACTGCTCTTCCCTGGCGTAATCAGCACTGTGGCATCCAAAACATTAACAATGCTACGATGGAGAGCTACCAGTGTACCAGCACATTCACCCATGCCTTCCGGTTCCACCAGCACAGACCACCGGGCACAAGTCAGTGTGACAGGTTATTATGGGCTCCCTTGTCTTTCTCTCCTAACAACCGTTTTTCTCTCTGTATTGCCCTCTCAATCATCAGTACCATGGACAGTGCCGGCACTAAACACTACATTACTAAGATCTACAGAGCACCAGTGTCTCATTCACACACAGTGGTTACGTCTCAATTATGTTGAGCAATTCTATGCTGTAATGTGTTGTACATTCCCTTCCTTCTACAGACATCTGCACTAGTTCCATAGTTCCCAAAAAGCTTAATTAATCAATCAATCATATTCATTTTTAAAGTGTTTTTTCAGCAGTCGTCACAAAATGCTTTTACAAAACACCCAGCCTGAAACCGCAAGGAGCAAGCAACAACAGTGTTGAAGCACAGTGGCTAGGAAAAACACCCAAAAAAGGGGCAAAATATAGGAAGAAACTTAGAGAGGAACCAGGCTCGGATGGGTGACCAGTCCTCTTATAGCTGTGCCGGATGAACATTTTAAGAGCAATTATCCTGATTTAACTAATCTTGTCAGATCTGAGGAGTGTTTAGGGAAACCCAAAGTTAATGAATGCAAGTTTTGTGGCAAATTACAATACCGGTCAAACAATTTAGCCCACCTACTGATTAAAGGGTATTTCTTTATTCTGATTATTTTCCACATTGTGGAATAATGGTGAAGACATCAAAATTATGATCGAACACACATGGAATCATGAACTGTAGTAACAGGAAAAAGATTCAACTTTAAAGAAATCAAAATACATTAATATTGTAGATTCTTAAAAGTAGCCATCCTTTGCCTTGATGACTGCTTTGCACACTCTTGGCATTCTCTCAACCTTGTAGTCATTAGCTGGTCACCAGGAATGCATTTCAGTTAACAGGTGTGCCTTGTAAGAAGTTAATTTGTGGATTTTCTTTTCTTCTTAATGCGTTGGAGCCAATAATTTGTGTTGTGACAAGATTGGGTTGGTGGAAGACAATAATTATGTCTGTACATTAGTAGTCCATATTATGGAAAAAAAGGACAAATATGTTTTCTAAATACAAAGCAAATACAATGTGGAAAATAGTAAACCATAAAATAATACGTGAATTACTCTGTTTCTAAACTTTCAACTGGTACTTTATATTGGGACACAATCTTTATTCATTCACCTATTCCTGCAGCCTCTACCAACACAGATGATCAAACAGCTGCTACTTGGCCCAGGGATTAATCCCTCCATGTACAGGTAAGGATTACATAACAATATGTTCACATACTTCATGGCCACAGGCAACAGATAGCATTTCCTTTGTGTTACACACAATAAAAGAACACCATAAGCAGTCAGTGGTGCGAAAAACAACAGACCAATGCAGCATTACAGTGTCTGGCATTACTTGTATTTACCATGTACCCTAAAACATGTTACAGTAAGCCTGACAGCTGTATTTGGGAAGTGCATTAAGGACTGTATGTAGACCTTGGCCTGCAGGGCCTCCTTGCGGAGGACGGCTACACTGTTTCCAGTCAAATTGTTCAAGCTGAAGATGGAATCAAGGAAAATTCCACAGGGAGCAGGATGAGCCCGACAGTGGAGAGCTAAATCGCTGCCGAGGCATTTTACACAAACTAGCACTTTAATTGCCCGTCCTTGACACTCAGAAAGCCATTCACGGGGGGATTCTACAAAATGGATACAGCCGTCACGGGCGTACAGGCGACAACCCCTCCCCAGCGGATGAATTACATAAAGACACAGGCAGCAGCCATTGGATCCATTGCCTGAGCACCAGCAGCCAATGGGCGTTTTGTCTTCACAGTTCTTGGCAAGCTGCGTTTCAAGAACATGAAACTGGATTCATGTTTGTGGCCCTTTGTGAAAGAGTCCAAAGACTTGTTCAAACTGTCCTTTGTCATAGTCTTGGCCTGATATTGTTTGTTTACATTTATGAGATTGGATCCCAATTAGCTCACAATGAGTCTTTTAGTCAATCAGAAGGTGGACAAGATCAGGACAAGGTTAATCACCACTGAATCTAGGCAGGTGTCAGATTGCATAAGGAATATTATTGTACTTTCTTTCATGTTTAACTAAAGCTTAAATATGAAGTTTAAGCACACAAATCAAACACAGGCCAAGAGAAAACATGCAAAATGCAGTGTATCTGATGGATAAATTATGTTGAGCTTTCTGATGCTGATAACAGTATGTTTCAACTACCATTATGAAAATAAATCACACCCAGTTGAATGGTTAAAAATTAAACTGTGATAACTATTAAAGACGCACCGGTTTCAGTACC
Organism: Esox lucius; assembly: GCF_011004845.1. NCBI lineage: Eukaryota > Metazoa > Chordata > Actinopteri > Esociformes > Esocidae > Esox > Esox lucius. The sequence continues at coordinate 29,003,982 of NC_047573.1, read as the reverse complement.
TTAAGTGGAATGAAAGAGTTACAAAAATTTGACTTTTTGTAACATCCCAAAATGAATAGTAATTTGTTGCTTGTTAAATACAGGAGCCACACATTAATGTTGTTAATTCAGCAAAACAAGGTGTTAAATGGTTTGTGTGCAGAAGTAAGCTTCAGTCGTTAAGTATTCTATACTTCACATGATAATTTATTGATATGATTGGAGGGCTTACATTTCTTCCCCCCATATTTCAACTGATCCACCAACACATTTCTGTCTATGCCTCTGGTTAGGACCAGGACTAAACCAGGGTTAGAACCAGGATTAACCAGCGGTAGAACTAAGACTAAACCAGGGGTAGAACCAGGATAAAACCAGGGGTAGAACCAAAGATAAACAAGGGGTAATTGGTGGAATGAACATCATTAGGACTATCAAGACTTTATTGTTTTGCAGCTACATTTCTAGCTTGTTCATTTGAAAACCCTTTGTTTCCAAAATGTATTTTCCCCAAAATGCTTCTGAAGATTGCCCTATCGGCTTTGAAATTCCAGACTTTAGTTTCCCTGATGAAAAGTGTATCAAGCTCTATGAAAACGTCCATTAGTTATAATCCACCTATTTATTCACATCTTTTGCTGCAGGATTATTTTCCCACTGTACCAATCTGGCTCACATTAAAATCATCACTGAACAAGTTAAGTGTTAGACATTAAACCTCTACCGAAGCCCCCTCAATAACTCTGAAAGTGTAAAGAGAAACATCATCACCTCGGAACACACAGACATATGTGTTTGGTTTGCATTGTAGTCCTTTCTGTCGAACCCTGCAAACATCTAGCAGAAAAGGCCTATTGGCCTATAGTTTATTTTTGACAACTTTTTGGGTAACTTTCTATGAGGTTTTCACGAAACTCACCTCTCTTCATCTCTGTCTTATGCAATATGGTCTATGAATACATACACTGACTCTAGACAGGAGTTGTCTCCCAAGTGGATTTAACAAAAGCAAACCCCATAAATCACAGTATAAGAATACCTCTGCACCAAAATGTAACGTGAAGCACAATGCTGTAATGTGTCTTATATTCTCTGCAACTGAAAACCGAATTGTTGAGCTATTCCATAATAGTGCTCAGTGTCAGAGAATGTCAACAATTTGCAATAAAGAATAGCTCAGTGAGTTGTATCTTATCAAAAACGAATGCAGAAAAACAAATCCATGCGTTTGTTAATTCAAGATTATATTACTGCAATGCTCTTCTCTTTGGTGACCCTGATGAATCAATAAATAAACTTCAACTAGTGCTGAAAATGGCTGCTAGAATCTTAACTACAATGATAATATATGCACACATTACTCCAGGATTAGCCTCTCTACACTGGCTGCCTGTTAAGGCCAGGGCTGATTATAAGGTTTTATTGATAACCTATAAAGCATTACATGGCCTTGCTCCTACTTACCTCTTCGAATTGGTCCAGCCATACATACCTACACGTAACCTAAGATTGCAAGATGCCTAGAATTTCTAAACAAACAGCCAGAGACAGGGCTTTTTCCTATAGAGCTCCACTAGTGTGGAATGATCTGCTGATTAAGGTTAAAGATGCAGAATCAGTGCAAACCTTTAAGTGTCAACCAAAGACTTATCTCTTAAGCATGGTCTGTGATTAAGTGTAGTCTGGCCCAGGGGTGTGGAGGTGAATGGGAATGCTTGGATACAATCCACCATTGCTGTCTTCCTAGGTGGGCTCTCATCTCCACTGGGTTGTCTTCTCTCCAATGCCATTCGGGGGACGGAGTCACTGGGTTACTGTTATTCTCCGCTGCTGTCCTTGTCCAATGACAGTGAACTCTGGGCCATACTAAGCCCTCTTTCAGGGCGATTGCGGTTGGTTGGTGTCCCTGTGGTTGATGCTTGGCAAAGTGGGTGGAGTGACTTCCTGCCTGTTGGGTCTTGTCGGGGCTTACCCTCGGATAGAGCCACAGTGTCACTGGACCCCCTTGTCTCAGCCCCAAGATTTGACGCTGTTATGCAATTGTGCAGGCGGGTAGGGTCAGTTCTACTTCTCTGTTGTAAATCCTTGTTAATCTTAGGAATGCACACCTAATGTTCATTGTCTCCTGCTCAGTTTAAACTTAAGAGGACATGAGGTCTTGGACCAGACTTCAGGAGTACCAGGCTCGATAGACTTGTAGCTGTCCCTGTCCAAAGTCCTCCTGGTTGTATTGCAGATCAAGACAATACCTGATGATTCCAGCTGCCACTCTGCTGACCATTCCTCCCCCGGATTTGTCCCTGTCCTTGTCCATCTGGTCATTTTACATTATCCAACAGGTTGCGTTATTGTTATTGTAATTATTTCATATTCTCTGACACTGAGCTTGGTGCATTTGAGCTATTCTGTACTGTAACTTATTTTAAATTATTTCAAACTAACCAACAACAAGTATAACTAATCTGACACTGACTAACCATGCTCAAAAACAACACTGTGCCCCTCTGAATGTTTGCGCGGTTAGTCCCAACACCGTTTTGCATACCTTTCCTTAAAATCACAAACTGAACTTGTGGTTGTCCATTAAATATAAAATATTATTTTTTGGCCAATTAGAGCTTTGTTTCTTAAAACTTAAATGTGTTAAGCCTGACAGTGTATTCCACTGTCTCATGCCTGGAAATGTCTCTTTACCTCACTTCTAAGCTTTGTGTGCAGTAATACTGTAGGCTACAGTACACCTCTAAGATTGCTGCCAAGGCTAGGCTGGAAAAAGAGGCAGTAATTGCCTTACAACAGAGAGGAGCCATTTTGAGATCTGACTGAAGCCCACTGACAAAAACCCTAACACATGAGGCACAAATAATGAGCCTCAACGACTTACCAAGGTGTGTGTCACAATCGTATGTACTCTATGTAGCTTGTGTGTGTATGTGACCCATATCTACATGTAAAACCTGAAAAAACTGTTGCCACAAGGTTTATTGTGATTTCCAGCTCAGGGGATTGTTAGGGTAAACGTAATATTGGACATACTGTTAGAATTCTGTTGAGGACTACTTTTAGGTTTAGGTATAACTGGTTAGGTTTCAGTTCAGTTTAGGCATGATGCTTAGGTTAATTGGGGTTACGGTTAGGTTTAGGGCTGGGGAACAAATATCTGGGTTAGGGTTTGTTTTCATGTCCTCAGAAGGATAGAAAAACAAATGTGCGTGTGTTTTGTCATGCCTGCAATCCAGGGCCGTAATCTTCTTAAGGATTTGAGTGCCTGTGCCTCCATGACCTCTAGTCTTTTAATTACACATCTGTATAGAGCTGTAATCTTTGGAGATTGGCAGTTGACATTATGATACCTACAACAGTCTTAACTGAGCTAGATGCTAATGCTAATAACAACTGACGGTAACATCATGCTAATCTGTTGTGGGAAGATTCTCATAGATATAACGACACATTTTAGCAAGAATGTTTTACCTCTGGGTTACTGAGATTAACACAATGCTAATGAATAGAGCAAGAGACTAAACTAGTAGCCAATGTTAATGACGGACTGTGATTGGAGATAAGCTAATGCTAACAAGAGTCTGACAGTAGAGTAAGAAGCTAACGCTGAGAAAAGATTGAGACTAGAGCAAGGAGTCAGTGCTAACAGCAGGGGTAGATGCTGGAAGCACAATTAGGAGTTAGGGCAATGTAACAAACTTTAAATTGCAATGCGTATAGAAAATGTGCAGGCTCAGGGAAGCATTGTGTGTAATTAGGCAGGTTAGCTGGGTATGTTGCAGTCTTTAGTGAAGGTTCAAATTATTATCCTGTTCATATTTAACATTTGGACCAGAAAAGTATGTGCCATTGGCCAACACAGTCAACTCAACAACAATGTAAAAAATATATTCACTGTAAATCAATGAACCAATGAAATTGTAAGCAAAATACATATACTTTATCTGGCATGTTAGAATGACCCTTTAGCAGCTGGTTGATGCAGTAAACAAAGAGGCCAAACCAATGGCGTGGTATACCAAAGCATGATGATTTCTATTCAAAACCACCAATTGCACATACAGACCGATAACAACCTAGGAAGTGAGACCTATCCAACAACACAGATGGATGGAAACGGAGCCCTTTATACTGTGTTCCAGGTCTACTAGATTGGATGGTTCAATGAGTAGGTGTTCTCACAATATACATGACTAAAGCATCTTAGACAACATGCAGAATATAATTTAATACATAATATATGTAAACATTCACCTCCTGCTGGTTACCACCTAACAAACACATAAACAATTACAATAAATGTACATAAATACAAACTAACAAGTCATCCCCCTCTCCTATCATACCACTTGGTCTCTCCCTGGAACATGTATCTTGGTGTTCGTACACCAGGGAACTCTTTTAGCCTAACACCCTGGTGCAGACACAAGACAGTATAGGCAAGCGATAATAGCAACAAATTAAAACCAACTACAGCCCTAGCACATTCCTTCTATGATATATATGCACCTAGATAGATACAACAGGATAAAGTCAAACAAACCCTGACTTAACTGTTCTGTTATCAGTTATTACCAAACATACACACAGTATTATCATCGGAGCTTAATCTAAAACCGCACTCGCTTTCAGGTGGCGCTGAGTACTCAACCTGCAGGTCACTAAATGCTTCATAGAAAAAGAGTTCCTTGCAAAACCGTGCTAATAAAGTGCAAAACATCGCCACCCATATGCCAAGTGTCATTATTAATGTGCATAGTTAAATTCTATTCCATGCACAGTTGTTAGTCAACCCCATTGCTCCATATTAACCAGGCCAAAGCAGTCAGTCACTAGTAATGAAGTGCCTTTCGTTACATGGCAAAAAGATTAAATATATCATTATACTGCGTGCACTTCCCTTGCCATGTTAAAAGATTTGCCTTCTGCTGTAACGTTTGATTTGTGGAGAGGGATAACCCATCCAATCAAAATCTCCCCAGATCTTTCAGAATCTTTGGTTCTCACTTGTGGATTCGCCTTTTAATCTCACCCCACAGGGTTTCAATAAAAGTAAAGGGACTGGGTTGGCAATTGCAAAAGCTGGTCAATTAGTAATTTTTGTGTGGATCTGGATGAATGCTTTGGATCATTGGCCTGCTGAAGATTCAATGTTGACCCAATTTTAGCACCCTGGCAGAAACGGGAGGCTAAAATGGTAAAATCTCTTGCTACTTCAGAGTCCATAATTCAATGTATCCTAACAGGTTCCCAGGGCCAAAGGATTAACTGCTCAATTACATCACTTATCCACCACAATTTATAGGGGGCGTTAGAATATTTTCTTTACCACCTGTTCTCTTTTTTTTTTTCTTTTTTTTACACCAAACCCAGCTCTGCACAAAATGCTGTTTTCTTTTCCCTCATTTGACTATAGAACCTGGTTCAAGATTGACACATTCAGCAAACTCCAGGCATTGTCATATATACCCTGTATAACACACACTTTAATCCTATCATTTTAATTGACTAATAGGAGTCTGCAACTTTTCAATTCAACATTGATCACCCTGTTAACAATGACCAGCACCTGGTTCAATGAAGTGCTGCCATTTGCCTGGTCTGCTCTTGGTTGATGTGCCTTTCCAAGGAAGAGTGAGCAGGAGGAGCGTATGAACAGGACTCTTATCTCAGCTCACAGCTTCTCAATAACCATGCTACCCACAGGCGGACTGCTGCTTGCCAACCTGCCTGCTATTTGCTACTGGGGAAGTCACACTGGAGCTTTGACACAAAGTATGTACACATGCATGAATAAACAGACACATGCGCACACATTCCATAGGAAACGTATATTTCCATACAGTACTGTGCAAAAGTCTTAGGCATCTGAAAGTCAAAGTAAAGTCATTTATTTGGATAGTGTTTAATTGTAAAATAATACATACAGCTCTGGGAAAAATTAAGAGAACACTCCTAATTTTTCTTAAATCAGCATCTCTACATGTAATGGCAGACATTCCATTCCAATGTCTGTTAAATTCCAACACAGGCACACCACATTTTATTTAATGAGGTACTGTTTAGGTGAATACCTGAACCAAATCTTATTTAATGAGGAAAAGTATAAAAACCACTTCTGTGGTCATCACTATCCTCTTGCAATAGGACCAGCTGGTTGGCAAAAACATTGCTAGTAGCTCAAAGGTCATTTGAATAAAAAAAATAACTATTCAGCATGACAAAAGACTTGAAAAGAAACGCTTTGAGTGAGGAAAATAAATGTTCAATTCTGGCTTTACTGACAGAGAGATATAGTGAGTGTCAGGTAGCTTCCATCCTGAAAATTTCAAAGACGGCTGTTCATAAGAACAAGGTCAAGCAACAGACATTGGGGACAACAAAGCTACAGACTGACAGAGGGCGAAAACGACTGTCCAGTGACCGAGATGTCTGTCAACTCAACAACCATAGGATGGCAAACAGCAGCTGGGGTGAAGTGCACGGCAAGTACAGTTCGAAACAGGCTCCTAGAGGCAGGGCTGAAGTCGTCCAAAGCTCGAAAATAGCCCTTCATCAATGAGAAGCAAAGAAGAGCCAGGCTGAAGTTTGCAAAAACCATAAGGATTGGACCATAGAGAAATGGAGTAATGTCATCTCTGACGAGTCAAATTTTCAGCTTTGCCTAACACCTGGTCATCTGGTTAAACAGAGACCTGGAGAGGCCTACAAGCCACAGTGTCTCGCACCCATTGTAAAATTTGGTAGAGGATCAGTGATGATCTGGTGATGCTTCGGCAAGGCTGGAATCAAACAGATTTGTCTTTGTGAAGGACACATGAATCAAGGTACAAGGTTATCCTGGAAGAACACCTGCTTCCTTCTGCTCTGACAATGTTCCCCAACTCTGAGAATAGTTTTTTCCAGCAGGACAATGCTCCATGCCACACAGCCAGTCAATCAAGGTGTGACTGGAGGACCACCAGATCAAGACTCTGGCATGGTCAGCCCAATCTCCAGATCTGACCCCCATTGAAAACCTCTGGAATCTGATCAAGAGGAAGATGGAAGGTCACAAGCCATCAAACACAGCCAAGCTACTTGAAGTTTTGTGCCAGGATTGGCATAAAGTCACCCAACAGCAATGTGACAGAGTGGTGGAGAGCATGCCAAGATGCATGAAAGCTGTGATTAAAAATCAGGGTTATTCCACCAAATATTGATTTCTGAACTCAGTTAAAAATTGGCAATTGTAATTTTGCATTATTTGAAACAATGCATATTTTTTGGTTATTTTGGCCAGTTGTTATTTTCTACAAATAAATACTCTAAATGACAATATTTTTATTTAGAATTTGGCGGTAATGTTGTCAGTAGTTTATAGAATAAAACGAAACTGTTCATTTTACTCAAACACATACCTATGAATAGTAAAACCAGAGAATTTTGCAGTGGTCTTTTCTTTTTTTTTCCATATTAATGTATTTATATATTTTTATTTTTATTTTATTATTATAACACAACCTAAATAAATGGCCTTAGGTTGACTTCCGAGACTTTTGCACAGTACTCTATATCTGGATGCATTCTGCCAGGGAGAGACAGAGAACAGACACAGTGCCAGTGTTCTTCATTTACAAGAAATAGCATAGGTAAGTTAAACAAAACATAAACCCCACAGTGCAGGGTACTGCCTCTCTCTGTATCTACCTTCCTTTTCTGTCTGGTGCTGCTTTTTCTGGGGCACTTTTATCCTCCCCCTAACAAGGCCTGATTGAGAGCATGTATGCCTCATCAGGGGGTAGCAGCTGGGCTGCGTTCAAGATCCCCATTTTCTCAGGCCCTGTCCTGGTGGTTCTCCTTGGGGTGTTGGTAACAGAGAGGTTAAAAGAGAGGTTCTGTTCTAACCACAAAAGTGAAATATTCACACAAAACAATTTCTAATTGTATCCACAAAATTATAAAAAGTGACAATGAATAAATAAATCATGACTTGATCAATTGAAAGGTAATCAAAAAGAATACAACAAAAAATGTAAAGTCTTAACACACTTTTAACTAGGCCTGATACAAATATCCACGTCTGGAATTGTGAATTATACCAGAATTATACAAGTGTGAGTAAAAACGCACCCAAAAAGGCACTGAGAAATGAACTCAATTGCCCTCTGTGCAGTAAGAGTGATGAAAGTTTGCCTTGCATGTTTGTTTGGCTGGCACCCTTCTGGAAGTATCTTTGAAGATTATGCCCTGACCTTCAAAACATGCAGAAGAAGTATAGGGCCTCCCGGCACTGGGCAGCTCAACACACTAAACACCGTGCACAATATAACCATCTATCAAGGCCTACTGGACACTAAAACATATCTTGGATGGCGTCCCTCATACGTAACCTCTCCCATGCAAGGCTGGGAAAGTGTTCAAAAAATTTTCATTTTCATCCCATCAATGACTTACTAATACGGTTTCATTCTATAAGATTCACAATCCCACAATCCTTTTCCCTGAACAGTATTAGCGCATTGGAGCTAAATGCTTAGAAGACAACTTTTTGAGCATTCTTTAAAGACGTTGCCTCGCTGCTTCAAAATGTACAATCACACCTTACTATCAACAGCGTTTGTTGAATACACAGTAACGTGTCATCCCTCTCACTGTGATGTTTATATCTGTCTCACCACAGGTCTGTCACAAAAAGGTTTTGAAACACTCTAATTGAGCTACAGCTGACGGTCTGGTCCGCGGAATACCTGCGTTGTCAGGCAACACGACACATCAGTGTTCCAAAGGGTAACCGAGGGAAGCTGGAGTGAATCGACAGCTAGCAACAACACTCCTGGCTCCCTGAGCAAAAACCTCCCTGTCCCCGGAGTCCTTCCACCAGAAACAAAACAAGAGAGAGAGCTTGTTCACAATTGACACTATATGGCATGACAGCGTACAAACTGTGGCCATGGTCAGCCCTGCTGAGATAACCCTACTGCCTAGGTGCATCGCTGTCAACTTTGATTTGTCAAGCTTACGTTAACGTTTTATGATTACATAATGTTTACTGTGTTATTGCATATTAAAAAGGCAAACACAGTTGAGTATAAAATATGTAATAAGCCTTGTCAGACAAACAGAAAGCTCTTAACAAAACTAAAATATGTAGTAATACTTAATAGCAATAAATGATGAAACATTTTGCCTATGGGTTTCATTTTTTCCAGTCAGACAAACACATTTTTATTCCTCTACATATAGTTTGAAGGAAGTTGTGGGTCGTTTTTGGAGCCGTTGTCAATAGCACAAGCATGATGGCTTGACATTTCTTAGAACAGCTACCATACTAGCATTGAGATGGCTTTATTTCAGTCTGTCAAAAAACAATGCCAAACAGAAATACATCATTTTAACTAGTATAGAAAGCATTTTGTATTATGTAACGTGTTGCCAAATAAGTATAACCAAATTACTGCCTGCTGTAATTACCAACAATGTCTTTCTGCTATGCAGCATGGTGTTGAAAGTCTCATCTAAACACAGATGTCTAAAACCACAGATTTGTGGCACGGTTTAAATGGGCTCCAGTGAAAGAATAGCAAAATTGATGTACTGTACACACACACAGACACACACACGCTTTGTGAAAACAAATTAATTAGGAAAGAAAATCTAAATAGTTGTTATACTGTATGTGTTCAGTCACAATGTATTTTATAAGAAGATAAAGAAATGTCCAACACAATAGAACAGTTTTTGTTTTGGATTGAATAAATATTCACTTGTGAATCTATTATTGCTGTTGCCTGGCTACCCATCCACATTGCTCCAGCACAACCAATCGGTTTCTGAGACCAATCAGAGTGGTTTGAAAGTGTTCACATTCGAGAAGTTGTCAGGGAGCAGATCAGCGTGGAAAATAAACATTTGTTGGTGTGACATTTAGCCAGCACGATGAACAAACAAGGGCAAAGCAGCTTTTCGGAAATGGTCATTGGCTTTGATTCTTGGACTGATTAAAGACCATCCAAATGCGAGATGATGTGTTTGAAATAAGCAGAAATTACTTAGAAACTGACTCAGACTGAATGCATGTAGCATTAAAAACATAATTTGATGAAAGTCATCAGGCATGTATAGTTGCACTTGGCTTATCCTTTTCAACTTGTTGTGTTTTCAATTTGTTTGCAGAGGCACTGTAAACCTCCTTGAGATTCTCCAAATAATGAAAAGTGATGTGCCCTCAAAATATAACTTATATCATTGTCGATAATGAATGTCCTCCAAAGTGGCCAAAGCATATTTTCAGGAGCTGTATAGCATTAAAGTACACTATGGCATGATTTGATCAAAACAGGGCAAAATGTATGCTTTTTGTTTGTTTCTGAACCAAGCATATTACACTTTTGGAATTGCAGCAATAGTGGACACTGGACAAGACTGTTTCCTCATGCAATGTTATTTTACAGAATATAAAGGTACTCACGGGTTCCATCAAAACGGGTTGCGATGGTGTCCAGAAATGTGTTCTGGGGGGCTAAAAGCCCCTTCATCACCGGCATGTTGTCCCTGATCTGAGGTCAGCAACGACACTGCAACGATCACACCATACCACACCATCCACGGTGTCACTCAGGGGGGTACCAGGGTGTCCTCTGGGTTCTCTCAGGGGGGTCCCTGGGTGTCCTCTGGGTTCTCTCAGGGGGGTACCAGGGTGTCCTCTGGGTTCTCTCAGGGGGGTACCAGGGTGTCCTCTGGGTTCTCTTAGGGGGTACCAGGGTGTCCTCTGGGTTCTCTCAGGGGGTACCAGGTGGTGCAGGGCCGGTCCAAGAGCAGTGAGGTGGTAGAGGCACATCTAAAAGAGGTCACCGCTTCAACGTCCATCCACGCCAAATCTCAGCCAGGTCCGTCCACTCCGGCTCCAGCACTGCAGAAGCACTCAGCTGGGTCCGGGTGCGCCCCCTCAAAAGAGGGATCAAGTCGGATTGTTCAGGTGTTGCAAAGGTCCAGAAGTCATCTACGCTACTTGTCCAGGTGCATACTGTGCCCACTTGTTTCAGTTGCCTCTGCACTCCCTCTCCCTACTGGCAACAGTCTTCCTCTTCAGTCCAACAGCCTTGCTTCCGTTATCACGAGAGAGAGTCCACAAGATGGCAAAGCGTCTTTTCCTTTGTGCGCCGTTCCCTTTCCCCCTTCTGCCGAGTCGCTGTGGCTGGCAGAACAGTTACATCTTCTTAAGCTTATTCATTCTGCCTCCCCCCACCCCACCCACCACCCCCCCCCCCCACTTCGCGCTCTCTCCACTCCCTCTTTCATCCACTCCTGCGGCGGCTCAGCCAATGAGATTCTCAGGTTTCACACGGTCGGCATTCTCTATGGGGACCTGGTCTCATCTGGGAGATGGATGAGAAAGGGGGGTGGGGAGGGAGAGGGGCAGGGGGGACTCTGGGATTGTCTGTTGACGGGACTGTTACACCCTATACTGATATAGTTAATGCTGTGCTGTCCGTGTGGAGGAAAAAGATGGATTACCTGCTGGGATATCAATAAAAGAGTGTTGTGTTGTATTTCATCATATTTTATTGGACTATTCCCCTTTAGCAATAAGAAGCTGCTCTTGGACACGTTTTGGGATGGATAAGAAAAAAAACCTTGCATGCGTTTCAAGATTTTATGACCATGCATTTTGCAGTTATGCAGATAACTCTAAGCATGCATTATGGAAGAATTGTGTTGCATCTTTTATGGGGTGTTGAAAACAAGTAAATGGTTTTGGAATATACTTTCTGTCCAAAAATGAACAATGTCACGGCAAAGGACCTTTTGAAAATGCTTTTTATGCAGTGTGAGCCTGGTTCCTCAATGGTTTGTGTATCATCAGTAAATATAGTTTGAAAATGCCATTTCCAGACTACCTGTTCCCTGCATTCCTTATGGAAGCCCTCTTCTGTAATAATCTCATCTGTCACCTCACAAGGAAAGCCGCTAGAACAGAGATTAAACAAAATTAAGAGAGAGATGTTTTGCGGTGAAGTCTTAAGTTAAACGCATAACTAACCACATATTTTTATTCCTTCTGGCCTGTGAGTTCAATAGATTTTCCACTAGAAAGCTTCATAGCACTTCCAAAGAGTGTGATTTCTGTGAAGAAGAAAACATTCTCCATTTCATCTACGAAACCTAAGTTCAAGGATGTTATTTTGGCATCTCAAATCATTTACCAAGAAATAGTCATGCATTTACCGTGTTGGATTCTTCATACTGTTAAATTCATTTATCATCAACTTTAATACACCTCAATGTGCTTCCTCTAGTTAGGCAGAGAGTATTTCTCCTTTGTAAGGTGTCCTGTAGAGAGTTGGGCTGGTCCAGGAAGACAGGCAGCACAGGGCGCAGACCTAAGTCATGTCAGAGAGGGGCTCTGCAGCTGCAGGGCATGGGGAAAGATTGGGACAACATTGGAGAAAGATTGTAGTGAGAGACAGTTAGGTGGGATACACTGAAGAAGAGTACATTTCAAATCGAACAGTGATAAACTCAAAAGACGAAATATTGCAATGTGCAATCGAAGCAGCAAGATTTGTGACCCACTGCCATGACTGTAAATGACTAAAACATCAAATGTAAATGAGAAAACAGCAACCAGCAGATCACAACGACATTATGAACATCTCTTAATTTATAGTTTTTTCCCTTTGTCATTCACGCATCATTTTTAAAATGCCTTTTATTTGATTGAAACGTGTGTTAAATGTTAACCAGGAATTTCCGTTTCTTATACATTTTCTATTCTACATTTGGTTATTTATTGTACCTTTCTTATTTTCCACTTGCTTTGACGATGTAAACAAACGTTTCCTGTGCTAATAAATGCCTTTAAATGGACTGCAAAGAGAGTGCGGTTGGAGTGACTGGAGGGTGATGCGGGAGGGAATGAAGAGAGACCGAGCGGGGGCACTGCGCTGCCCAGGTGATGGATAGAATCGTTTTCACATTTGCACTGAGGAGTCACGAGCGCTGGAATGAGACAGCAGGACAGAAATAGAGAACGTACAGATAGAAAGGTATAAGGGAAAAGAGAGTGAGGAGCAACATACATGAGTTCTCCACCACTAATATATAATAGAGAGAGCAAAGAGACAGGAAGAGAGAGACAGGAAGAAAGAGACAGAGAGAGACAGGAGGAAAGAGACAGGAAGAGACAGGAAAAGAGAGACAGGAAGAGACAGGAAAAGAGAGACAGGAAGAGACAGGAAAAGACAGGAAAAGAGAGACAGGAAGAAAGAGACAGAGAGAGACAGGAGGAAAGAGAAAGAGAAAGAGAGACTGGGTGGGAGAAGAAATGTTCATCTCAAAAACCTATTTCAAACCCCTCTCTGCTTTTTGCTGCAGTCCATTTTTAACATGGCTTCATTGTCTTGACTCCTTAATTATAGAGAATCCATCTCCTTGTTTCAGAAACAGAGACAACTCCATTATGGAGTTCCCGTGATCACCCTAAACCATATTGGCATTTAAGTAGTTTGAAAAAAAATCCTAATATTTTGGGGGGAACCAATTCATCAGCTTCTTACATTGGGGGGAACATGTCGCCAACGCTCCCACGCCCCTGCTCTAAACCTTTCTGTCGCACAAGGCCATTGCCTCCGGGCAGAGCAGAGCCAGAGATGCAGATTCGCTTTCCAGAACATTGCATCTGAGGTTACCAGCTCCTGTAACACTTGTAGCGGGCAGGTTAAGGTTAACCCAGGTTAATGTGAGATTGCTCTTTGACCCCAGACTCACCTAGAGGTCTCTTTCAGTAGGTATGTCAGATTGTGTTTCTAGGTCTGGATGTCGTTTTTTTGAAACTTCTGAAAGGTCAAATGAATGACCCTGGCCCTCTGTTCAGCAGTGGTTTTAAATGTATAGGTGCTGCTAAGCCAAATGGCATTTGGGCTTCCTATAACACACTGGTTAGTTTATTAAGGGCTGGAACGGTGTTGCGTTTGTGTTGGTATATTTAAAAATAGTCATCTTAAGCATTCGGGTGAGGAGCTTGTAGAGTAACTTTCCACCACAGCATTTTTCTCGTTGGCATGTTGGTCTCAGCATTCTGTACGTTCCATTCACATCAAGACCTCACAACAGGATACTGTGGTCTTTATATAAGCCATTGAGAAATCCTTAAGGCCACCATTCTGAAAAATACCCGCGGCTGCTTAAGTTGATTTAGCCAGTAATCTGAGCAGATGTGCTGAGCTGTGTGGTTTAAATCCTCTGGGCATGTGAGGACTCCATACGCGCATCAGGGACTACGCCTTAAGCGTGGGTTGAATGTCTTGATCCGCTGTCACTGATATTCTTACTGTATGTGATAAACCCTGGCAGCTTCATGTTTTCTTTAAGCTGTCTAAGACTAAAGCAGTGTTTGAATATAACACTGAAGCAGTGTTTGAATATAACCTAACAACATTTTTGTGCAGAGCAAATAGGCTATAATAAAAGGTGGCGGTGCAGTGCTGTATGACTACGACTGGCTTAATATGCCATGCTTTCCAGAAGGGACCTTTGTTATAACTAACTGGACCCTAAACCAAGGGAAAGTCCTAACTTCAATTGAAGCCTAATTTTGTATATTCTATTTTGGCTGATGACATGGGAGAGAATTACCATAAAATATTTTATACAGGTTTTAACAATGCAATGAAAAATGCTAAGAATTTTGACCTGCTTTGTACTCTCCATTTCCACAGGTTCAATGCCTTATTAACAAGGATTTTGGAATCTTTCAGATGGCCAACCTGAAGGGTAGGAGCAATGAGATCTTTCTGGGGTAAATTTAGCTATCGTCATTTTGTCTTGGTTTGCCTAATCACAGTAAGAAGCCAGAATAGATTGAGAGCTGTGTCAAATCTCCAGCAAAGCAGGACATTCTAAAAATACTAGCCCATTTTGAGCACAAAGGGCATGCAGGACTGGAGAAAAGAATGATAAACATACTCTTCATTCAGAAGAATCATTATATTTGAACAGGGCAACTCAACAAGGAGTCTGCAAAAATAATTCAGAATAAAAACAATAATAAATACACACACTTACTAAATGAAATCTCAGATTTTCTGCTTTTTACTGTAGGCCTAACATGCAGAAATAAGATTGTTAATATGTCAATATTTCTGTCTCCCCTGTCCACCCACAATTACCATATTTTTGTATCCAATCATTTATGATCAGGTAGTGAGAGGGGTAGTGGGCCTCTGTAGTAGTCTTCTGCACTCTTAGTGGCTAAACCATGTGCAGTCATTGCCATGTTAGCTATAATGACATTTGGCTTCAACGTGAATTTTTACAAAAAGCAGAAATCACAATGCATCCAGTCTACCTCAGTCTACAATATTCTGACATATTTTACTAGTGTTTAATCATCACATTAATGCAAATTGACACTTAATTGATTATTATATGTGAGTATTCATGTAATGCATGAAGTTATAATGTATACAGAACTATTTTTTACATAGTGTTTAGTGGAGTTTCGTCTACATTAACCCAACAAATGTACCAGTAAGCCCATGAGTTCCAATTCCATGTTTGAAAATGCTTGAATTTAACTTGCCGATGTCTGTAGTGAACTCTAATTACTATTTGCATAATGTTCCATAGGTATTAATATTGAGTAGGCCAACTTAATATTATTAATGCCTAAGTAATACAATAGAAGGTCAATCAGATATATTAAAATGTAGGGGCCCCTTGGCAACAGGCTCAACAGATTTTGGGGTCCTTGACGTAAAAAAAAAAAAAAATGTTGTTGACTCATAGCTTTCCATTCTCACATAGGCTACTGGCGCCCCCTGGAGTTCAGTTCAGGGATGGACAACTCTTAAGGGTCTACAGTAGTTAATGAATGCCTGGGAATCTCAAACCAGCCCGCATCCACTACACACTTGCTTGGAACGTCCTCCATTGTCATGTTGCTGACATATCTTAATCAATTCAAATGTACTAATTCCTACCAATTCTTCTGAATGAATGAACCTCATGAACAATTGAACAATTAATATAGCAGGTCTTCCTGAGATTGTGATGCAATTTCAAAGTATTTTTGTTTTCTAAAACAACAGAATTATGTACTAACCAAAAAGCTCTAAAGTGATCCCATCTGTATAAAGGAGATGGTCCCGATTGTGTGTCAGGCACTCTAGTGTATCTCGTCACTGGAGTCCTCCTGTGCCTTCACAATACAGGCCTCTGAGTAGGCAATGGATGGTTAAAGCAGCTGTCCCAGTGGCTGAGGGTCAGTTTAAATATAAGTAGAGGTTGATCGAGGTGCTTCCTTCAACTTTCAAACAATCTTTCATTAAAGTATCTCTTGTGGTAATGTCCAGAAAAATTGGCACCAGCAGCGTGGGCCTTAAACGTCTTAATAACATTTCCCAGAAACAGAAATATCAAATTCTCTGGAGATAGACTTGTAGCCTTGAGGTTATCCATTGCTGAAGACCTCAAACAATTCTCTGGTAGTATTTCTTTACTATATGCTCATTGTGGTACACTCAGGGACACAATATAAGAGAATCTTTTTTCTCTGTATTCAAACTGGTTGAATGACTGACTTTCATACAGGCATCCAGAACTCATCAAAGGTGAGCAAAGTAAAAGGGAATTACCTGATTGAAACTACTCTAACTACAACTTGAAGGTGACAGTGTTTTTCATATTTTAGCATTTCTTAAGCTAATACTATTTCAGCTGCAAACCAATTAAAAACTTTTATGGATACAAAACTATTTCTTAATTCAAAGAATTCATACATTAGTGAACAGTATTAAAGTGCCAATAACTTTGACTACAACTGTATATTCTTATATATGCTCAAACGGAGAGCCTAGAGTGGAGTGAGGAGGGGTTTGTGATTTAGCAACACCTTTTACCCAGCTATCACACATTACTCCAGAAATCAACTAATCATGATATTCAGTTAACAATTCAGGTTAATCCAATGTGTTCAGGCTTTGATACTTCATTGGCTGATCCCTCCCGGTGACTGCTGTAGTCATTTTCAAACAGGTCAACAGCATTGCCGAGCAAATCGTGAAGAAGATTCTTTAAAGTGGACAGTGCCAGCACTGACATTTTCGCTGAAGTCTCCAGCAATTTTATTGTGGTCAACTAGATGGGCATTCTAACTTCATTGTCTGTTCCCTTTCTGAGGACCCTGGAGGTTGTGTGATCACAACTCCTACTGGGTCATTAGGAGGAATCCGTCAGTTGTGAAGATGGAATGGCGGTGTCCATGCAGGATACCGATGTTCTAATGGCAGTCATACAGACGAGACCTACTTCCGTCTCTATGGCACAACTGAGGCAATCTCTGTTTTTGTACTCAATTTACCTCTTTACAATTGGCTGCACCCTCCTGTTTAGCTGATTGGATTTGACAAATAAGATAAAACATTACACAAATAAGGGTGATACTATATTTATGATTTGTAAAGTCAATTCTACAAGCATTTGATTATGGATAAAGAAGCAATGTATTCATTGTGATCGTTATTTTTTTGCATCAGGAATAAACGCACACACACGACACAGAACAGAAGGCTACATTGCAATATGCAGTCTCCTATAGGCACATTATTTTAATTACAATTGTTAAAAATAATGTTTGGCTGCAATATTGTACAAAACCACTAATTGTTAGGCAGGGTTATTATAAAAATTATTATAAATACATCTGCAGGAAAAGTGGTGCCCGAAAGGTGTATATAGTCTGTGTGCATGTACCTTTGATAAATAAAACTCCTGTAGACCAGAAACTCATGTAGACCAGGAGCGGGCTAACTTCATGGCTCAAGTGTCTTATCGGACTTAACATATTTTTATTTCCAGCCAATTATTTAGTCAAAATCTATTTGCAAAAACATTTATAAAAAATTAGTAGGTTCCTTATCTTTTCTACATACTGTCCATCTAGTTTTCAACATTAAATTATTTATTTTGTTACCCCCATGTGAAAACCAACCGCAGGCCAGATTGACACACATAGGACTTTTACTTACTCAAACACTGTATGTACTGAATGTAGATATGACCTGAAGGCAAAAATGAATGATTTGTTGACCCTATGAAGAGCATGGCGCTTTCACCTGAACATTACAGTCACTTAACGGAAGTTTACAAACCATTTCCATTTAAAAGCGTTCAGGTCAGGGTCTAGGGAAGGGTCAAGCACTACCCCGTTCAAATAGCCTCAGTACATTCAGCCCATTGGAAATGGTAGCCCTGCCTCATCCAGAGTCAACTAATTACATTTACTTCCGCCTTTGGGGCAGCTCTGCCTACAAGACCTGTTAAAGTAAAACTCCCACATGATATCCAACACTGCCACTTAATATCAAAACAGACAACGGGTGTTTATGGTTCAAAGATGAAGTCAATAAGTTACTCCCACGTATCAGATGCTGCCAGCGTCCGGACTATAGGTGTATCCAGACACAGTTGCCCACACGCTCCGACAGTATTGGAATTCTTCATTTTCACAGGGTAATTTTGGGACAGAAGCTGTGGAACTAGGTAAGTAACTGCACTTCTGTAGCCAAAGGTGTTATTGATCCTTTCTATTTTCATGTATATTATGACATGGTATTATGGTGCATTGCTCAGTGATAATGTTTTTTTTGATAATGTTTTTTTTTTTGCCGAAAGCCGACATAACAGTGTGGGTCTCCATGGATACTAATATGA
Source organism: Esox lucius (assembly GCF_011004845.1). Classification (NCBI taxonomy): domain Eukaryota; kingdom Metazoa; phylum Chordata; class Actinopteri; order Esociformes; family Esocidae; genus Esox; species Esox lucius. Next base: position 28,985,307 of record NC_047573.1, on the reverse strand, counting down.
TAGCTAGGTCAGCTTAGCCTTCTTGGCTCATTGACTCCCATTGAATTAGAAAAGAGTGAAGGAGCCAGAGGACTCAGCATAACACACAACCACGGTCATGTTTGACAGGCTTAAAAACTGAATTGCATTATTGGTGACAGACCTTGAAATAATACTGTGGTTCTTTATGTACAAGGTGATTTTGATCAGTCAGTCGACATTTGTTCAGATTCTCTCCAACACAAGGATTAGATTTCACACGACGCCTTTCAGTAGGCATTCAGGAGATGGTCTTTCCTAACAAGAAGTCAACGTACTCCTTTCTTCGTAGTACACGTGGCATTTTGAATGTGTTGGCCAAGGTGTTGGAGAAGGCCATCATTTGTTTACTGAGTTCCTTGAATGCGCCCTCTGACACCATCTGAACTCTCATTGGTCCGATGCTTCCTTTGTACCGGAAAGACTTGTAGATTGGCGAGTCCTCCTGGAGACACTGGTCCAACTGGAGAACAGGTGTGCGTGCGTAAGGTAAGGGAAACATGAGGGAAACTCAACAACACTTCCACCCTGAGTAATGAAAGTTCTTCAGGCTCTGACATGAAACAACGAAATTCAACACAACATCATGTTGACTATAATTACCATGAAGCAAAAGTGAACAGAAAAATGTCCCTACCTTATAGCGTTGCTCTTCAGTCAGATTTCTCACACCTTTGAGCTCTACAAACACTTGATAGTGAGGATCAGAACCGCCACATGACTCTCCTGAAAAGATATGTAGACAACCACAACCATTGAACAACCGCACTCCATTGAACAACCGCACTCCATTGAACAACCGCACTCCATTGAACTAGTTAATTGGCAACACACATAGAACATACCAATCGGAAAAACTAGTTCACTTTTCTATAGTTCACTTTTCAACGTAAATCCAAATTGCATATGCTCAGGGGTGAAGTTGTCTCTTGGAACAGATTTACAATCACCCCCAAAGCTTAACCTAAAACAGTAGTGGAGGGAAATACTGAACAGAGCCGAGATCAGCACCTAGGGGTAACTTCAGCCCACACCAATTGGCTCTACAACAGAAGCGAGTTAAAGAGTTGTCTTACCCAGAATGCTGCTCTCTGCACAGCAGTAGTCGACTAGCTGGGCCCCGGGCCACTGGCTGACGGCTCGTTTCAAAGCCCCTAGAAACATCACCTCGGACACCTTCTCCCCGCGTACACTCAGCATCTGACCCCGCCTACACACAGGTTATACAAACAGAACACGCACACAAAGACACGGTACATTAGCGCTCTCTCACAAACAAGCATACACACACACACAAATACAGAAATAACCAAACACCGCCCCCTCAGCATCTATTCCTACCAGCATATAGGTATTTACACACACACACACACACACACACACACACACACACACACACACACACACACACACACACACACACACACACACACACACACACACACACACACACACACACACACACACACACACACACACACACACACACACACACACACACACACAACATACTGTACCTGTATTGAAATTCTACAATTGGACACTGATTGTGGAAGCCGACCACTTTCACAATGTCTCCTATACGATATCTGGAAGATAAAAAGGAGATATCCCAATCAAATGGCACATCAGCCCTCACATGGAGTACTTGGACAACAACAGCATTACATTCTGTTAAATACTGAACAGCAGAGAAAGTTCACTCAAAGGGAGTCGCTAGAGCGCAGAAAACCCCCACTGACGATGCCTCCCTCCACCCCCGGGCAATTCAGGTCAATTTGATCAGTCTTTCACCTGAAGAGTCCAGATGCATTGGTGACGACCAGCTCGTAGCTTTGTCCCTCCTGCACTTCCCCCATGAGGAGTGTGTGTTTCTCGGGCTGCTCCTGGTCCAGACTGTCCCCTGGGAGGAACTCACAGAACATGGAGCGAGGACACAGCAAGTACCTCCTACGCTGCTGTTCCTCCGGCCACAGGTTCACCCCGATCAGACCTGAAGTGGCACAGACACACAAGCAAGTGTTACAACTTGAACTTTTTAATGAATGTTAACGCTTAAGTCATGTTACACTTGTTCATTTTTAACCAGGTTCTCATATGTTTATGTTTAACTGGTATTAACACTGTAAATGCTAAACTAATGTTACAAATGTTAACATATAACGTTTATTTAGCATCTACAGTTTATTTAGTGTTACATACTGTACTGTACCTTCGGAAATAATGCAGATCCTTTCACTTTCTCTACATTTTGTTGTGTTATCCTATTAATTTATATCTGATTAAATTATTATTTTATGCCAACAATCTACACACAACACCCCAAAATGCGTGCCAATTTATTGAAAAACTGAAATATCTAATGTGCATAACTATTCAGACCCCGGTGGTCTCGGAGAGCACTTTGTTTGGCCGGACTTCCAGCTCTAGGATATGTTGGTGATTCCAAATTCTTCCATTTCACAATGACAAAGCCCACTAATTTCAATGCTGTTATCCACTCCAGGGGAGGCTTTGTTGCATACTGATTGTAGGGGTCCCAATCATTTTGAAAACTAAGTTTTTCAGAAAAACATCATACGACTCAAATGTTCTGTGTCTGAGAAAGGATTGTGTTGTAATGACTGTATACGGCTCTCCCTATGTTAAAGCCAAAAGTATGAAGGCTGCCACTACTTCTTCAGTTGACTGTTCAGACACATGGGCGCCTTCGTAAATTGTGTCCAGTCAATTGCATTTGCCACAGATGGACTCAAGGTTGTAGAGCTCAACTTGGAGCGTCATGGCCAAGGGACTAAACACTCACGTACATGAAATATTTTGCTTCCGTCATTATGGGGTATTGTGTGTACCCGCACAAGTGCAAACACACTATTAGAGGCAGGCCACGAGACCACTGCATTAGTCTTTTCAATAGGTTAGTAAGTCTGTATTTTCCACTGTCTATTGCCACTATTTTGCATTGTGTTTGAACATATGTATTAGTACGTGTGGACTTTCTCCGTCATTACTTTATTTAAATGGCTGCATTGGTTTAGGAGCTCAGGTGAGGCAAGTGCGCGACGGCCTCTTCACTAAGGAACAGTACGTGCAAAGGTTCTCTAGCATATTCACCCTCGGTGGCGGCATAGAACGGGGAGTAAAACGGCACCCCCTGGCAGTAGTGATCCCTTAGCATCTCTCCATAGATTTGATTAGACCCAGAGTCCACAGCCAGCACCAGGTTAAGCTGGGGCCAGAGCCGTCGCGCAATGCCCACAAAGCCAAGCTGGAAGTGGGACCGGAGCTGGGAAGCTCGCTTGTGGTCGGGCTTCATCTGGCCTTCCAGGCTGGCTCTTACCCCACGCTCCAGGGTCAGAGTTGGACTGACCCGACCCAACTCAATGTCATCCACCAGCTCGGGCCAACGCTCCTTGCAAAACAGAAATAAATGTAGAAATCGTCATTTCTGGTTGCGGGCACTGGATTATAGAGTTTCACCCTGTTTTCTAAATTTGTGTGCGCTACCTGGAGGGTACAGAAAGCATAATAGAGAGTGGAGGCAAAGTTGGACTCCAATGTTCCTACGCTGGGGTCTTTGAGGGCAAAGAGGAGGTGCAAATAGAGGGTGTCCCTCTCACCAGCCACCTGAAAAGACAGTAAGGGCCATAATTATTGCAATATAGAGTTAAAGTGTGCTCAGATGAAAACATTTGTTTTCCAGTGTGTTAACATTTGAATGCTTTTATTTGACGGTGCGTCATAGCAGTGTTGTTGCTTTAGCTGCTGTGTTTTCAGCTGCCAAGAAAAACACAGTAAGCTGATTCATTTTGTTTCGCACCAAAATAAATGATAAAGTACATGGTTATTCTAGTTTCTGTTCATTAAGTACAGTGGCCAGGAAGTGCAAAAAACAATCACTAATACAAATACACACTCCAACATAAATATTCTCCCCAACACCACAAAGATTAACCACTAATACAATAACACACTCCCAATAACCGTTGCTATACAGCTAGCTACTAAACTGTCATTTCCTGTTCACCCTGAATAACAGACTGTGCGACAAAAATCTTTCACCAGCCCTTTCCGTTTTCTGTTAATGTTGTTGTTTCGTATTGGGGGGAGTGAGTTCATATTTTGGGCAGGGGTATTGTATTGAATTGAGAGGGCGTCATCATGTTAGTGGTTATGTTGTGAGTTATTGGAAGGGGGATTTCCATTGGAAATGTGACATGATTTTAATGGCAGTGTTTTGCACTTCTGGGCCACCGTAATTAACACCACATAAACCACCGTAAGACACTTGTGCCAACCTTACTTGGAAAGCGGCGGCAGGTGTGGTGTAGAGGTTGAGCATGTGGCGTGATGAGGCCGGGGTGGAGGAGTTGGGCCCAATGGGGATGCCTGCCTCTGACTGACGGAAGGTGGGCGAGTAGAAGACCTTGGTGGTGCGCTGGAGGCTATCGCAGGCCGGGAAGGCACGCAGCATGGTGTCCAGACACACAGCCACTCCCTGGGTCGGAGTGAGATAGACCAATAACAATATGCAAACGCAGAGATTGAAAAATGGCTGTCGTCTTTCTATAAGCCAAGTATTTAGAATTGGACATTAAAGGTTTGGACTGCATCACATGCCTATTGTCTACGGGCGATGGCAGCTATGGATAGTCGTCACAGGGGCGAACATGGATAGACACTGACTGACCTGTAGGAGGAACTCTGTGTTGGTATCTTTGGTGCTCAATAGCATGGCACTGGGCCCCGATGTACCCGAAGTCATGGCTAGGATGAGGGGTTTCTCAGATATGAGGACTCTCTCCTCTCCTGCGGCCACTCTTTTCACCAACTCACGGTAGTTCTCGTACGTTGTCACTGGGTGACGTGCACGGAAAGCTTCTGAGTCTAAGGAGGAGGAACAATGTCCAAATTGTGACAATGTTTTTTAAATGTCAGTTAGCTCAAATAAATACATTTTATTGTGATTGACATTTCATTCTTAACTCCAAATTGAAGACTGCATATATTTACATGGGCCATTTGTACAATGTTTACTGTACTACCAGCATAGATGACCAGAAGACTTCTGCAGTAAATGTTTTAAGTTAATATTTTCAAAAAATGTAATCTCCAAAATTGTACAGAGTACCTGAGATATTCCACATTTAAACTTGCAGGTCCGTTCTCCACATACTCCCTTTAGACACTAGCAGTATTATTCCCACCAAACATACTCCACACCCTAGACTAGCTAATACTATTCTGCTTTGGTTTGGTTAGGGAAGAGGAGGGGACAAGGCATGTCAGTCTTGTAAATGTTAGAGGCATGATTCTGTACAGTGCATGTTTAAGTAGCCTTTCCACAAGCAAACTATTTAACTTTTGGGGTTCAGTCATTTCAGACAAAATATTAAGCATGAAATGTTGCCCCAAATATGCCACATCAGTACATAGGTAATCAATCAAAGGGTCTTGAAATCGTGGTGGCCGTACAATGTGAACATAAGTTTTTGTTAAACAAGTACGGTATCTTGTAACGTGTAATAGTTACCTTTAATTGAGCTGAAGTCATACTGTTTTCCATAACTCGTGTCCGCGTTTTTGCGCAGGCGCTTCAAAAGAGTTTCTTCCTGGACTTGCCGAATATTCAGCGTATCTGCTTCCAATTTTGCTCTTTGCCGCTTACCCAACCAGCTAACAAACTTCACGGCAAAATACTGACTTAGCAGACTACTCAAGGTCCGGTTCTCTCCTTTCACTTTTGAACGTATTTCCCTCCAAAGCAGGGCCATTCCACCCAAAGAAAGGAGTCCAATTGCACTTGGCAGAGGACTCGGCATTCCCAGGAGCTCTGTTACACAAGGTGAAAAGCCCATAATCAGCCATGCAAGGGCGCTGTTGGTCTAAACATTAGGAATAATCCAAACTATCTTCTAGACAAATTGCAGTAGATTACTAACATTCCTTTACGTTGTGTCTGAATTTAAGGCTGCTAACGGTAGTTTTAACCAGGGATGTGAAGTTCAATTAACAAATATAATTGGCTATATCTACGAAGCGGATGTTTACATCACGTCAAATTGTAAAGGCTGCCTAGCTAACTACACACAGCACGTCTAAACAATGTTTCAGTTATAATACAGCTTACCTAGAGTTTGTCCAATAGCTATTATAATGGAAAAAATTGCAATGACTAATGCACAATAGATCCATTTTGAGCGCAGTTCTATAGATGCCCCAATAGCCATCTAAACCGATTATCTCTTCAGAATAAAAAAGTACTTTTCTTCAAGTTAATTTCAACCAAAATTTGAAGGCACTTCAATCAGTTACGTGTTATAAATATTATTTTTTTAAATAAAGATTAATCATCTTTGCAACATGTTTTTGCAGGCGTATCACTTCCTTGTTTTGTAGCCGTCTCACAAACACAGGGCTGACAATGTGATTGGCTCACACAATATGTCGTCATTGCTTAGATCCCACCCATTTTAACTTTTGTCGCAAGCCGTACAATTAACCTACACAGAGAATAATTATAAATACGAATATCGATTCATCTTCTAATCCCTTTTAGTATGCCAGTTACATGTGGACATCTAGTTACATCTAGATACTCATAAGATTGATATACATGTAAGCAAATGTACCTTTCAATTGACCTTGGCCCAGAAGGTCAGACTCTTAGGTTACTCCAGGAGAAAACTGCCTGAAGTTGGCACCCCACCCAACACAGAACTTTGGCAAAATAGGCTCAGTTGTTTGTGCTGCGTTTGTGCTTCTATAAATGTAAAGATATTAAATAATATTTTATAGGTCATTGAGGGCACTCAGCCCCCCAGCACACTCCAAAATCGTCTCCTTTGTTTGTGCTTCGTTTGTGCCATTAAAAGTTTCATTTGTGCTGCTTCAGTTTAATATATTATACATTTAATTATAGGTGATGACGTTACTCAGCACCCCAATATGCTCCAAATTAAGTCAAAATAGGCTCATTTGTTTGTGCTGGTTTGTGCTGTTAAAATGTTTATGCTGCTGTCATTTTTTAGATATGAAATAAAATGGTGTAGGTCATTCTGAGGTCACTTACCCCCCCCCCCCCCCCCCCAACATACTCTAAATTCTACCAAAATAGTTGTGTTTGTTTGTGGTCCGTTTGTGCCGTCAAAACTTTTGTTTGTGCTGCTTCTGTGTTTTATCTATTAGACATTGGATTGCAGGTAAAGACATCACAAGCCACCCAACATGCTCCAAATTGACAAAAAAAAGGCTCAGTAATTTGTGCTGGATTGTGCCAGTAAAAGTTTTGTTTGTGCTGCTACGGTTTTTGGTACATAACCACCAGTGGGGATGTCTTTAAGACTGCAAGGGAAGCTCGGCTTCCCCTATAATGTCCAAAAAAATAATGGTCAAATATGTACTATTGTGTAAACATTTTATTGACAAAAAATGCGTTAAAACTCGTTCATCTCTAAAACGAGTTAGTTCAGAATCAGCTACAGGTCGGCTGACTCATACAATCCTGCAGCGTCAAAGTGCATTTCCCTGTTGAAACAGAGCGTCCATTGACTTCAATGGGGCTGCTTAGAACAGTTTTTTTCAGTGCTTCAGTGCCTGCGAAAGTAGACAGTGATTGGATAAATGCTGTGATTATGTCCCGCCCACGGACACTCAGCGTCTCGGGGGGGTGAATGAGGAGTGGGCTGGCCCGGACTCTGGGCTTCCGCGTGATGATTGGAGGATCTAACGATCTGTCAAACTGCATCTCCTTTTGACTGACAGCAGTCTGTACTATAAGAAGTCACTGAAGCTATTTCACGCTCAGTCCCATTGTGGATTTCTCAAGTGTATTCAAAAGACAAACTGCTGCAATATTTCTTGATATTTGTTTGGCGAAATTACTAGCCGATTAGCATCATACATTTCACACAATTATAGGCTACACCACAATCCTTGTTTCAGTTTTACAAAGTTTAATATATATTTTTTAGATCGTACAGTAGTGGGCTAGGCTAGCGCCGTACGCGGGTGAAACTGCGCACGATGACAGACAGTGCTAATATTGTCGACCTGATTTTAGCGAAGTCATTAATAAACAGAGTAAGATTATATTTGTAAAAAAAAAAGTGCCGAAAATGAGCTTCCCCTCTTTGAAAGACCAGCAGCCTCCACTGATAACCACGTTTCTACTGGATAGCGCATTGGCTTTACTGTCTTTCCACTATAGCTCTGTCATTACTTCTTCAACTGTATCGGTAAGAAAGACAGTCGCAAAAATGAAACCTTAACCGTCACAAACGTAACACATACAATTGGGCCTATTTTGAGTGAATTTAGAGCATGTTGGGGGGCTGGGTGACATTGGAATTATCTAAAAAATGACCGCAGCACAAATGATTAAAGGTATTTTACCTGCGTAAAGATGGACCCCACCAAATGCAAAACAGGCTTAGTTTTCTGTTTGTGCCATTGAAATGTTTGTGCTGCTATAATTTTTTTGATATTATAGAATATTTTAAAGGCCAAATTCACTCAAAATAAGCTCAATCATTTGTTCTCCGTTTGTGCCAGTAAAGGTTTAGTTTTTGCAACTGGTTTTCTTACCGATAAATACAGAGCTATAGTGGAAAGAGAGTAAAGCCTGTGAGCTATCCTGTAGGAATGTAGATTATGTACCAAAAACTGTAGCAGCACAAACAAAACTTTTCCCGGTACAAATGGAGCAGAAACAAACAAGACATTTTTGTGTAAATTTGGAGTATGTTGAGGGGCTAAGTGACCTCAGAATCACCAATAAAAAATTATTTAATATCTAAAAAAAAGACAGCAGCATAAACAAACATTTTAACAGCACAAACAAATGGGCCTATTTTGACTCAATATGGAGCATGTTGGGGGGCTAAGTGACACCATCACCTATAATTACAAACAAAACTTTTAAAGGCAAAAACCGGCACAAACAAAGCACAAATAAACAATAATATTTTGGTTGAATATGGAGCATGTTGGTGGGCTGAGTGACCTCAGAATGACTTATAAAATATATTTTTTATATCTATAAAATGATAGTGACACAAACCAGTTTTGCAACTTCACGCAGGTGAAAAAACATAGGATTTCTGTTGCAAAGGGGTGGGAAAATGTTTTTGTCAGTAATATCTCAAAACACGTTAACCCAATCAAATTCATTGCTTCGGCTAACGCCTCAAAACACGTTAACCCAGTCAAATGCATTGCTTACGAGAATGCCTTTAGTGCAACAGTAGCTAGCTAAGTAGCAGCAAAATCGCTAAATAAAACCCCATCAAAATCTGTGGACGTATGTCTCGTTTGTGGTGAATCATATCAGTCTTTGAGAAACAAACGTAACCTTTACCTAGGTAAATCGCCATTATTGGACTACACACTCGCGTTTGAAGATGTTATAGGGCCGCTGAATGAAGTGTGGATGAGGTAGAATTAGCGCTTCTGTGTGGGGAAAAGGCTAACTCTAAACTGAACGAAAAGAAGCGGCTCGTCAGTCTCAATCCCCAGATATACCAAAATAGTTTTGCCTAATGAATTTTCTCGTCCTCCGTCTTGTTTTGACCTGCGTATGCTGCTGCAATTCTTTTTGCTTTCAGAACCCAAACCGAATCCTCGATTATTGAATTCAGAGTAACCTGTGACCTGTTTGTTTGCAGTTTGAAAAAATCGCCGATTGTCGTCCATGCTTGATAAATAAACTTTTACCATAGCCTAGGAAGGCACCCTAAAACATTTATTTTTCAGAACAGCATTTAAGCAGAGAAGTTGTAATGGCTTTATTGACTCAATCTTATGAATAGAGCACGGTTCTTCCAAAATAGAATTAGGTTTTGCTTCTTTTCTGAAATGTTGCAACCTAAAAACTTTCAGGAAATGTGTTGTATCCTGTTTGAAGAAATAGTGAAACCAGGCTAAGCCCACTTTCAATAAGCCTGTGAATTTATTTGAAAACTAACATCCAATAAAAAATGTTTTTTAATAGGCAAGTTACCAGACCTCCAAGGAGGCCAGATGAGATAAGAGGTATTGCCTTGCCAGACTAATGACCATGTCATGTAGGTGTGATCAATTCTCCTGAATGGGGTGGTGTTATAGTAGACTAAGTGCACACAGTTGCCTCCAAAACAGTAAAATAAAATAATTAACACCGGTATTGAGCTATACTTTATATTAAAAAAATATATGAAAAGCTATTCTTACACAAATTCTAATACAATACATATATTTAACCAGTTTTTCTCCCCTCCCAGTTTCGTCATGTCCAATTTAGATTTATGGTCTTCCATTTTCGCCACATCTGCAGTGGGAGTCAAAGATTGCGACTTGTCCAGTACTGTGTATTGCATCAATCTGCACTGCTTCTTATCAAACTGCTTGCTGTACTAGGATGTTTTTTTAACAACACCGGACAAACACTGGAGGTTATCACATTCCTCAGTCAACGACCACAACTGAGCTTGGAGGTGCCTGAACTACTTCCAAGGACAAGACCGGGCAGCCCTGTCTAATATCCACCCCATAACGCCAAACTCAATTGATATGGCATGACCAGGACAGTCATCTGGCCACAATGACACAGCTGTAGTTCGAGGTAGTGACCACCCTGCAACACCTAACTATCATAAGATGAATGCACTAATTATGAGTGGCTTTGGATAACAACTTCTGTTAAATGACAAAAAAACTGAAATGTGATATCCACAATTATCCATGATTTTTTTTTAAAACATATAAAACTTTTATTTTCAGATGCTTTTCCAACAACTTCAATGTACGTTTTTGTCTAGTCTTGTCACATGGCAAAAACCTGGGTTTCTATATTGTATGTATAGGTAAACACAAGTTAAAATACAGGACAGTTAAACGGTTAATTTATTTCACAAAGCAGGATCAATATTGGTCAACTAAATGTTCTCTAGCTAATAACTTGTTTATTGAGTATTCAAAATAAGGTTCTGACATTTATCTGCCCCCCCCCCCCATGCAACTGGATATATGGGCCAATGGACCAAGTCATGTTATGCATAGTCTTGGAATTAAAAGCAATGTTTCTGCATTGAAAGGTCTTATTAGTACAGGCTCTCAATTTCCTTGCTCTGGTCAAATGTAATGCTACACCAAACACCATTCATTTCTGCCACAACTTCTGAGTACCTTCCGACATCTTGTAACAACATGCCAAATTTTCACATTACTTATAGAACTACAATGGAATGAGTCTTAAGACTGACATTTGTAGCGAACAATACTGCAGTGAAAAATTTCAGTTTGAGTCATCAAGCAATATTGCTCCCGAACCAGGCTAGAATCATCCCTAGATGCACAAAGAGCTATATTCATTTTATAGTAGCTATGGTAAACTGGTCATAATTCAAACAAACCCAAAGTGAATTTTACCTTAATCAGATAGTTATAATTTAACTGTTGCATTTACAGACTTTTTGGTTCTGCTTTGTGTAACACAACCCCAATATTCCAAGACTGAAACACACTTGAGAATAGAGAGCAGTTCAGAAGTAGCGGTGATACAAATAAACTGTCAACTTGAGTAGTACTATGCCAGAAAAACCTCTTGACTTAAACAAGAACAACAATACTGAGATATCTGAGTTAAGCCTAGTAACAACAAATAGTAAACAAAATAAAAATAAAAATAATTATCCACTCTGACCAGTTTAAATTTGTTAGTCAACATTCCTATCTTTCCTTTCTTGCTCATATACACATTGCATGTGACATATTGTTAGTAAAATAGCAGTATGGTGGTACAATAGCACATTTTACACTAAAGCAGTAAATCTACATAGGCAGGCGCTATTCCTATTCTCCCGAATGTGTAGTTTGCTTTACTATGATTGGGGTGAAACTGTATTGTTTTCCTGAGACTAGCCACACTAGCGAATTGTTATCGGCAGAGGGTGATATGGGGTTAACCAAGCCTACAGTGCCCTCCACAATTATTCGCACCCCTAGATGAGTTAAAAAAAAAAAAAAAGTGTATTCACTTTTTGGTGAATCAGCTTAATGTCACACTGAAAACAAATTAGAAACATCCAACCTTTAATTGAAGTAAATTTTTTCTGAGGAATGAAAAAAATCTAGAAATAATTATTTCTAACAAAACCACATGTGCCGTGATTATTGGCACCCCTAGAAACCTTTATGAACAAAATGTAACTGAAGCATTTTTTCCATTTGATTAAGTTGATCAGAGTGTTGAGGAACTATCAAGCAGTAATCCGTGACTTCCTGTTTCACTGGGGTATAAATATGAGGTGACAGAGGCCATATTCCCTTATTCATACATCAACATTGAAAAGATAAGAGAGAAAAGTCATAAGTGCGTCATAAGTGAGAGAATGGCTATAAATAAATAGCTACTCATCTGAAAATGCCCATATCTACCATTATGGTAGATATGGGCATACAAAACAAGTTCAAAGCAACTGGAACTGTTACCAACTTTCCTGGAAAAGGACCCAAGTTTAGAAAAAAGCAGTTCCTGTCATTACACCACAAATGTCAGCGCCAGGAGTGTGCTAAATGCTACTGGAACTTTGACTGGAACCAAGCGCTATGGTCAAATAAAACAAAAATGTATCTTTTTGGCAACAAACACTCAATGTGGGTTTGGGCATAAACAGACTACACCGAAAAGAACCTGATCCCCACTGTTAAGTATGGTGGAGATTCTGTGATGTCGTAGGGTTGTTTTTTGCTCCAAAGGCCTTGGGAACCTTGTTAGGGGTACATGGCACCAAGAACTCCATGGAATACCAGGACATTAATCTGAATCTGGTTGTTTCTGCCAGAAAACTAAACCTGGGTCATCACTGGATCTTGCAGCAGGACAATGATCCTAAACATACATCCAAATCAACACAAAAATGGTTCATGGAAAACAAAATCAAGCTTCTGCCATAGCCATCTCAGTCCCCAGACCTAAACCCCAATGGAAACCTGTGGGCTGAGCTGTAGAGGAGAGTGCATAAGAGGACCAAGGATCCTGGATGATCTGAAGCGATTCTGTAAAGAGGAATGGTCTCAGATTCCTTGCTCTATATTCTCCAACCTTATTAGATGTTACACTCAGTGTTGTTTTATTGGCAAAGGGAGATTGTACAAAGTATTGAATGCAGGGGTGCCAATAATCCTGGCACACATGGTTTTGTTAGAAATAATTATTTGACGACATGTTCTCTCTCAATAGATGTACTTGAAGGTTGGATGTTTCAATTTATTTTCAGCGTGACACTTTTTTCTCCTCAGGTGAACGTGTAACGTTGCTGACAGACAGTCCAACAATAGAATGAAGGTAACAACTTATTCTAACTTGTCAGAGTCGTTGGTGTTCTACACAACCTTTTCTAATTGCCATCTATCTTGGGAGCATAGTAAAGGGATGTGGTTATACAATCTATTGTCTTGGATGTGATCTGTAGTCCATTCAGAGGATTCCGTTGTGAATTTAAACTAATTTCTATTGGACATATTCAAGTAGCTCCTACCCGTTTAGTCATGTTTGCTTCCTTTTAAGCAGTGTTTTGCAATGGAAACATTTGTTTTTACACAATCCTGTACATTGGTGTTGCCAGCCGACAATCCTGGAGGGTGTCTTAAGGCACGAAAAGAGAATGACAGAAGCTGCAATACTATGCAAGTGCTTCTGAGTAGGCAAATAAATAAAACAGTAGCTGCATGTGGTGCTTGATGAAATTACTGATTAGAGGCTAAGTGTCAGTAACAGAGGTGCATACCTACAAATTATAGGTAACATAGAACATGATTGTTTACTGTACACAGTAAAAAAAATAAAAATAAAATGGATCATCTCAGTGAACGGGTAACAGGATTAACACTAATTAGCAGCAAAGCAAAATCCAGGCAAATTCCTTTAATTCCTAAACAAACAAACAAACAAAAAATACAAAACTAATTATCCTGAATTAATCAAGCAAAAAGTGTGCTGGTCATTGTTATTTGCTGGGTTTATAATATAAATGTATAAGGCATTCAATATTTAGTATTTGCTTCTGATTACTTATTATTATAGTTGATTTATGATATATACAAAAATAAACTGTAAAATATACTGCAACTGAAACTATTTTGTTCTATGAAGAAGAGGTAAAGGGATTTTTTATTAAGGCAGTAGATACTATATGCGAGGTTGAATAGCACATGGTGTTTCAAACCCAGGGCCCCATTTGAAAAAAGGGCTCCATGGTCAAAATATTGTACTATCCTATTTCAAATACTGAGTGGTGGAATTGACATGAACATTTTCATTTGCGGTTTCCATTCAGATGAAATGGATTACAAACTTCACGCTGCAGGTAGAAAATTTAAATCACAGAATTGTTACATTTCAAACCTTTTGTATCAAATGCAGCACTGAGTATTTGAAGGAATGTCTATACAGAACCCTTCTCTTTGACAATGTCAAAATATCAACCTGAGGAGTAAAGACAAATGGACTCTGGTTTGAAAGACAACAATAAGGTACTTTCCCAAAGCATTCCTACAAATAGCATGACAATAAAGCTTAAAATGTTTGTAAAGAGGTTGCTGTACATCGTACACCTTTCTGCATTACTTTCTCAGTGGTTCCATTGTACTGCAATTGTTCGTTGGCTACAGAGAAAAGAAAACTGTCACATAATTGCCACATCAAGAAGATTAGAGAAGAATCCCAATAACTGTCAACCATAACTTGCGTTTCACATTTGAGAATTGACAAAAATCAACAAAATGAACCAATGGTTTCAAAACCATTGGGCGTTTTCTGGGTGCATGTCATCATTGGGGTGGAGGGTCAGAGGGGGTTCAAGGTGAAAGGTCACGATGGTTGGCTGTCCCACTGGTTAGCCATAGGCCGTCGCAGGAGCTCCTCAACGTGTCGGGCTACGTCCATGGTGTCCTCCAGGTCAAACTCGCCATCTGCGTCCATCATGGGGTCATTTCTGCCAGGGTGAATAGGGAGTCAATAAACAAGATATAACGTTGTGCAATGGAAGAATTGACTATACCAAAACTGCAACCAGAATCAGAACTGGCATCCTCTGATGTAGGTCTCTGATGTAGACCAACATTTTAATTAGTAAAGCTGTAAAAACAAATGGTAAATAGAGCATCATGACATTGTTTGCAGAATTCATTTAGAAAAATTTTATATATCTGTAATATAAAAATTGAATAATATTGTTTAGCAAAGTTCCTCAATTTCTAGTAGTGACACAACTCATACTTTTGTTTTTTGCCGGGCTTTAAAGGTCCCATGACATGCTACTTTTTGTAGGCTTTAATATAGGCCATAGTGGTCCCTAGTACTGTATCTGAAATCTTTTTTCAAAAATTCAGCCTTGCTGCAGAATTATAGCCACTACAATACAGTCACAGAATGAGCTTCCTTCAAACGGCCCGTATTGGTGTCTGTGACTTAAAATTTTAATGAGGATGAAAAAGGCGGGGCAAGGTGGTGGGTGGGCGTGGCCTTTACTATCTTGCCGCAAAGGTAACGTGCATGTTTACCGGTATGTCTGGATCATATTGCAATGGCACGAAGACACATTGAAGCATTTCAGTTTGACCCAGAATCCGATCCAGATGGAGAAGCAACGGATGAAGAAGTTGCAACTCAGCGCCTCCAGAAGGATGTTTCCGAATGGTTAGTTAAAAATATTATGTCTATATGATACTTTGTTAGGATGTCTGATTATCATGTAAGTTAAAGCTAAAGTTAATCTGCTTTTGCCTTTTCATGTTTCTCTGATTTGTGATGATTTTAAAGCTTGTTAGCATCTATATCAGTAAATATTCTAGTTTAGAGAAGAGGGTTTTTTTAAATGTAAAAATTCTCCCTTCATATCATGAAGTCACGTTACACAAGATATATAAAGCCTATATATTTATGTGCGCGCAGGAGTAAATCATTTTGTTGTGTAACATTATGTACATAGTCGTCGGTGAAATGTTTGCCACAGACATGCAAAACTTTGGGAAGCTGTGTCGGCGCTTTTCCGGAGAAAATGAAATCATTCCACTGGTTCTTCTGTGGCATGTACGAAGGAAGTAAAAAAAGGCTTTGTTGCTCATCTCTACATCCTATTACTGAGCAATTATTGTGTTTCCTTCGCTCAAAAGCCATGATGCCCCTCCTCGTCGCGTAGACAAATTGAAGTCGCGCTCACACACGTGTGCCTCACACCTGGCTCTATTTAAATTCTTTCTCTGGGCGGGCAAAGCAGAAAAAGGGGAGTTACCATGGGAGTTAACAATTTCTCCTTGCGACGTCACAAAGAGACGGGTCCAGATCAGCCTGTTTGATTCTCCGTTTTCTCCAAGTCAGAGAAAGATAGAAAATGCTCAATTTACACCGAATGGAATTTTTAGAAAATTTGGGACCATATATAGGCTAGGTGAACTCATATTAATGTTAAAAAACCTCACAAAATGAAAATTTCATGTCAGGGGACCTTTAATTGACAGTGGGAAATCAGAGAAAGACCGGTGAAGTGGAGACAGAATAAAGGTGGAAACCGCTGGGGTTTCACAATTTGGATAAAATATTTAATGGCATTTTATTTGCTAAATATTGCAATTGTGATTTGATATGTTCAAACCCTTGTTTCTAAACAGCAACATCTCACTTCTAAAATTAGATCACAGAATATTTTTTGTATCAAGTATGTTTGCAGGCACTGACATTGAAGCCCAAACTCTTGGTAATCATGCTGTTGTGTATGTGGGACAATATATACCAGGCAACTCGCTAGCTCAATGCCTGCTATCCACCAAAACAACAATTTTCAATGTCAATGGAGCAGTCCATAGAGAGGTAGGTTTGCGTTGTGGGATTCCGATCCAGTTCGTTTAGAGTTCTGCATGCGCTCAATATTTTTTAACTTGCCCATTACTTACATTTTTACAGTGATACAACTAGAACTTAATGTGACTACAGCTAGCTTCACAGTTCAGCTAGCAAGATCCATTTAAGTATCTGCTCAACATTTCAAGTAAAACTCAAAACCAAATGATCTAAGTCAAGTGTATTTGGCTATCTAAAATATATGACACAGACTGTGCCTAAATTGTGCAGTCTGCATCATTGAATACAATTATAGAATAAGTCATATGAAATTATTACCTACAATATTACAAAACAGCTAAGTCAGCGTCAGTGGCAATTTTGTTTATAATGGGGCCAGAAATTAAGAGGGGCCAACATTTATGTTGTGACAAGGTAGGGGTTGGTACACAGAAGACCATCATTGTCTGTAATTTAACAGTCCATATTATTGCAAGAACTGCTCAAATAGGTGAACAGTCTATCATTGCTTTAAAACCGGAAGGTTAGTCACTTCAGGAAATGTCAAGAACTTTGAACGTTTGTTCAAGTGCAGTCGCAAAAACCAAGTGGTATAATGAAACTGGCTCTCATGAGGACCACCACTGGAAGGGAAGACCCAGACTTTCTTGGGCAGAGAAACACGAGAAATGGACATTAGAGATCCCCCAGGACACCATCCATCGTCTCATCAGGAGCATGCCCAGATGTTGTTGGGAGTACATACAGGCACGTGGGGGCCATTCACACTAAGTCACATTATGAGTTGCTGTGATGAAATTCACACAAGTTGGAACAGCCTGTGATTTCAATTGTTTACTTTCATTTTCAGTGTAAGTTTGAATGCAACCCTCAATTGGTTGGTGATTTTGTTTTCAGTGGACCATTGTTACATCATTTTGTTCTCAACAAATTACCCAATGTACAGTAAAAATGTTGACCTTTAATATATTTTGTTAATCGAAACCCAATGTGTGATTTATGTGTTCCCTTAATTTTGTTTGAGCAGTGTACATTCATTTTTAATTGGTCAAACACCTTTTGGTTACTACATGATTCTGAATGTTATTTCATAGTTTTGATGTCTTTACTATTATTCTACAATTTGGAAAATAGTAAAACATTTATAAATTATCTTGAATTAGTAGGTGTGTCCCAACTTTTGACTGGTACTGAAGTACTGAGAATGTGTCCATTATAAAGGATATCTGTGAAGAGAATACGGCCCTTTTTGAAAAATGAAACTGGACAACCTTTGCTCATTTTGATTATTTTTGTTGTACCCAGACACAGAGGACTTCAGAGATCTAATTAACAATTTTACATGCACATGGAGGCAAAACTTGGTTGCTAGGCAAGTCTTTCTAACCAGTACAGAGATACACTTATCATTATACTAAGAGAGTGCAAATAAACAATGCCCATTCCATTGGCGTGGTAACAGGAACAAAAAGCCATCAATAAACAGATGCCCATTCCATAAGCGTGGTAACAGGAACAAAAGGCCATCAATAAACAGATGCCCATTCCATAGGTGTGGTAACAGGAACAAAAGGCCATCAATAAACAGATGCCCATTCCATAGGTGTGGTAACAGGAACAAAAGGCCATCAATAAACAGATGCCCATTCCATAGGTGTGGTAACAGGAACAAAAGGCCATCAATAAACAGATGCCCATTCCATAGGTGTGGTAACAGGAACAAAAGGCCATCAATAAACAGATGCCCATTCCATAGGCGTGGTAACAGGAACAAAAGGCCATCAATAAACAGATGCCCATTCCATAGGCGTGGTAACAGGAACAAAAGGCCATCAATAAACAGATGCCCATTCCATAGGCGTGGTAACAGGAACAAAAGGCCATCAATAAACAGATGCCCATTCCATAGGCGTGGTAACAGGAACAAAAGGCCATCAATAAACAGATGCCCATTCCATAGGCGTGGTAACAGGAACAAAAGGCCATCAATAAACAGATGCCCATTCCATAGGCGTGGTAACAGGAACAAAAGGCCATCAATAAACAGATGCCCATTCTATAGGCGTGGTAACAGGAACAAAAGGCCATCGATAAAAACATGTTTTATACTGGTATATAGCAGGGTATCTGCAGGTTTTTAAATACTTTTTTAATGCCACTTCGAATTCAATTTAAGATCAATTTCACAAAAACACCCACATGCAAAAAAGACCTAAGGACACCAATTTGACTGAAGTATGGCACCTAAAGACTTTAGTTGTTGATGAGCACCAAAACAAGCAGCTGTTTAAGGTGCTTCCATGTGACAGGGGAGCATGACTGTAGCACTGATATGCATTGTTAGTGAAGTAGGCAACTTCATCTCCCTCCAATGTTTTTCAATTTCCTCCAGTGTGTGGCCAATCAGTGTCTCCATCATGAAAATGATGGTTTACTTATCTCGATGCCAAAAGGGCTAGTGATCTCTGGTTCGGTCTTATACTTACTTTTGTTCAAGTAATAACTAAAATAATTAACACAGTTATAACAATAGGCATATAGCCTAATAATTATAACAAGAATAATGTTGCACACAGAAGAAATACAAATATTCTGCTCACTTAACTACATTATTTCATGTAGATGTCTTTAATTTTACTTAATTTACAAAAACGTACAACATCTGTAAAGTATATTTTATACAGCATACCAAACCTAGCTTCACCAGAGCATTGTTGTTACTATGATAACTAACGCAAACTCAGTTGCGGTAGCTATCATGTGTAAACCCCTGCATGGATTTACACACGGTAGGCAGCATTTTCTCTCGGTTCAGTTGTCACTTATCCCGATCTGTCTGTAAGTGCCTGCACCCACAGGTGTTACAGCACTACAGTAAGCCTACTGTTAACGATAACGTTACTGTCTGTGATGACCAAACAGAACAGAGAAATCCCACAGTACCTGCGGGAAGTTTAACAGGTTCACCTCCTGAACAACGGTTTTGGGAGAAAATGTGCCAAACCATCTTGCTGACCTCTGACAATCTGACTGACATTGTGGTTCCTCTCTGCGCACAACCAGAGCTAAAATGCGTTCATGAACCATATATCTTTTTGCATCACCCCAATTCTATCACGAAGTGGAACTGTAACTTTTTGGTGTAGCTTAGTCATTACCGGTTAGGCATTAGGGCTTGGTTAAGTTCAGCCATAAAGGTTGGGTTATATTGAGGTTAAAGGGTATGGTTAGGTTTAAGTTTCAGAATAGAAAAACTAGTGTGTGTATGTACATGATTGAGTAAACACAAAGCAACCTTCAAAATACTGCATTCCACTTATTACCTCTAAATAGGGACCTTCTAAATAAAAATGCTTAATTATACCCAATAGACACAAAAAGCACTCCCAATCATGTAAAAATGTAAGTTCAAATGTTTTCCTGTTTTTTGCTAAAATGGTGAACAAACTAGCCATATTGACTGAGTGGATAGAACTGAGCATAGATTAATGCTCTTATTCATATTTTTTTGGAGCAGAAAATCAAGGTACTTTGGGATGTAAATATTGCAATTTTGACCATTCAATTCATTTGGCAACCCCATAGATGTGTATTAAACCCTGGTTCATGTTGAAATGAAACAGCTTTCTTCTCGAATGCATTGAGTAGTACATTTACGTAATGTATGCAGTAGTACCACCAAACTGGTGGGCTACTGGTGTGCTTAGAATTGGTTTATAGTCGAACATGCTAACTAAGCATTCCCGATGTTACTGATTTTATCAGGCCATGACAGACATTTAGAGCAAAATGCATCCCTCAATTTATTGAATTATAGGTATGTTGTCTGTGTACTTCAGGTTATACTATAGCAAATTTTGTCCCAACAGTGTTACCTTTCCTTTTTCCTTCTTACTGCAAGTCTGGATTAATTCCAACACGTTAAAGCATACTAGTGATATTTTAGCATACTATTTTTGCATTGTTTTCTTTATTCATTATAAATCAAAACAATTTAGAATAGCATGTTTCAAAGTTATGAATAAAAGAGCATTGTAAAAAATCTGCTATATGGACTTCATAAAAGCTGTTTTTTTTGCAAATGCTTTCTATTTCTTTTATTACTATTAAGATGAGGAAAATGAGGAAAAGCACCCATATAGATAATTAATAAAACACTTTTTGGATTACAAATTATTTTAACTGATTAATCGGAATAACAATTGATTAATTATCAAAATAGTTGCTTTGTACAACACTACAGTACATAATGACCTACTGCAGCCTAGGGTTGCTTAGGTTAGAGTGATCGTTACTCTCTTCACTAGGATTTTTTTATTTATTTTTTTAAATCGGAAAACCGACAAGCGTCAACAATATCAAGAGCATGTCGCTTAGCCTATCAAATAAGTCAGCAAGTCTAATTTTGTCACATGTACACAAAACCAACGTTAAAATACTATGTGGAATAAATAACTTTCCCACATACAAAATGACTGCCGTTGTCAGACCTCTCCCAGTCTGATTTTGGCTTTTGTGTCAATGGTGTCAGAAGTGGGAACCTGTGAACCCATCAAAGGCATGGTTGGAAATTATGTATCTTGAAATAGAGACGGTGTACCAAAGTCATGATGAACACAGTACATGCATGAACTGTACCAACTGCCTTTTTGCACAGCTTGTAGTGTGCTAGCCTTAGGCTAACAATGAGTATATCTAACCGGTTTTTATAAATGGCCATATAATGTTACAAGACCTCTCAGCGGCGTACATGGATACATTGTCATCCATAGTGCACTTACATTTGAGGGAAGATACCAAAGTTGTTGGGGTGGGCCACTGACGGGGAGGGGGACTGGTCCATGTAAGTGGGGTTCACCGTAGATGTCTCAGAGTTGGGAGTAGTGAATCTACAGAGAGGACAGGAAGCACAATCATGTTAAAGCTACAGGGATTTGGCAAACTGTTCAAACGCTGTCAATATTTCTGGTAGTTACCCATTGACTACTGAAGGTTATTTACAGTGCCTTAATAGTATCTAGACCCCTGACCAATTCTCTAAAACGTTATATTGTATTTTAAAACACTGATGCTAAAAATCAATTATCAGAGTGACATTGGCTTTAGGTTAGAAAATATTTGTAAGAAAAAGAAAAAAACTCAAGTATGTTGAGACACCTTTTACTACAATAACCGCTTGTCTTTTGACATCAAGCTTTGGACATAAAACTAGCGAAAGCCATTATAAATACACAAACTATTACAAACAAGCAAAATCTATTACACATTGCCAAAATCCATCACATCAAATTCCATGCATTGGATATCACAGAGCCTAGTGGCATATCTGGGGAACTGTAACTCATCAATGTGTGGGTGTAGAAAAACAAAGAAACATGACAGTATACTTACTCCGGCACCACCTGCTTGATCTGCGGTTTGACGTAGCCACCCACAGCTTTAGCTGATGCAGTGAGAGAAAGTGCAGATGAGAACAAAGACACATTTGAGGTACACATTATTTAAGAAACAAATTGAAAGATGGGTGGGTTACATACAGAGAGGAGGGGTGTAATACTTGGAGAAGACTTCATCCTTGGGCCGGTCAGGGTAGAGGTACAGGAGGTGATTGAGGTCACTAATGCGGTCTGCTAGCGAGCGAATGGTGAAGTCTTTGGTGGTGTACGGCATCAGGTTCCACACCAACCTCTCCCCTGCAAACAAAACCAGAGCCAACCAAATCAGCTTAAACTTTACCCCAATAATGGTCGTTCACTAATTACAAAATCTTGAGCGAATGAGACCTGGACCAAGGCAGAAAAGAACACTTTGAACGCCCATTATGCTGCTTTGCCTACAAAGGGCAGATCTGTTTCATGTGGGATATATCCATGCATTGGTTCTTGTCTTGGCTCTGCTTAGTCCCAGCCAATTAGAGAGACACAGCACCTGCTTTATTGGGGTTCTCTGCCACCCAGGCAATGGTGATGCCCCCAATTTCAGAGTCACTGAAGCGAAGCAGGAAGGTCCCGTTTGGCTTGGACATCAGCATGTCCTGGGCTTGCTGCTTGTTCAGAAAGCCCATAATGGCCCTGCCAAACAAACACACAAGCACTGAGAAAACATTCACAAACGTGCACACTAACATATGTGGGAACACAGGTATGTATACACACACGGCAACAATAGTCCAAAAAGATTTTAAAACTACTCGGAGTTGAAGACCATATCTTACCCATCATTCCAGTGTGGTTTGAGGTGCTTCTTCATGAGCTCCATGACTCCATCAAACCACTGCCAGAAGGTGAAGTTCCTACCAGGTAAGCTTTCCTGTGGATAGAATAGACATTCAGATATGGCTCACAATGTGTCATGTGTAACTCAGGTGGTAAACCATGGCACCTGCAAAACCAGGGTTATGGATTGAATTCCCTCAGGGGGTGGGGCCTGTATGACAGTGTGTAAATCCATGCACTCACTTAGGGCTAGGCGCTAAAACAATACATTTTTATCATGATAAAAAAAAAAATACAATATTGATGATATAATTTATAAATTTTGTATAGTCGTTTGTGTAGTTTTGTCCATTTTGCTCATTCTATAACATCACTTAGCATGCTTGAAACAACAAGTATAAAACACAACCTGAGAGTGAAAGCAATAGCCATTATGGGGAAATAGAAGAGAAGTACAAATAAATAACCTTTGCTCCGCATAAAATATGCTACCAACAAATAGGTCAGACGGCAATGTTTCAGGCACCAGCTGAGCTTAGCCATTGTTAAATCATAATTTGGGAGTGGTAATGGGTGTCAACAAGTTATTGCTAGCTAGATTTATGAGATACCCTCCCAATACAATGCATTCCGAGTTAACTGATTTTGTTAGTTTAAATTAACATTCCATTAATAATAATCTTTTTAAAACACTTTTACTGCACCGTTAACGTGTTGCCTATAACAGTTGTTCTCAATCTAGTTTCTCATGCGTCATATTAGATGTATTTCAACGAGATTCAGGCCACAACTAGAGACTCAAGTCACCATGTTTTCAGGTAGTTTGCATTAAACAATTGGATG
Organism: Esox lucius; assembly: GCF_011004845.1. NCBI lineage: Eukaryota > Metazoa > Chordata > Actinopteri > Esociformes > Esocidae > Esox > Esox lucius. The sequence continues at coordinate 28,961,394 of NC_047573.1, read as the reverse complement.
GCATAACTAAGATATTAAATAATCCAATTTGAGTGGAATTAACAGCATTTCAACTGACTACATAAGCTAGCAATTATGTCACCCACTTGCATTCTTTTTCTCCAGAACAAGTTGTTTTATTAAGCATAAAGTGTGTAAAGTGAACTAAAATGTCCCGGATACTCCATTATAACATATGGAATTTTATTTCATATGACTATACACTGTTGGCTACTGCTAACAAATGATTTGCTCATATTCAAAGCTCTACCTGTCATTTGGCAACAAAAAAAAAACTTCTGCATGTCACTGTGGCAGAAACACTAGAAACACCCTTTAGTTTTCACTTGACACATACTCTCCCTGTCTCACACACCCTCTTAGTTACTCCTTCTCTCTCACAAACACATTATCATACATACACACCACTGTCTTTCTCTCACACATACAGCACACCACTGTCATCAATCTGCAATCGCTACTGTGAATCACTCTGGATGAGTGGTCTGGAAAATTATGAAAATGTTTGACATTCTACAAAAATTGGTATGTTGACATAGGTGGTTTGGTTGGTGGTTAAGTCTTTAGCCTACATGGCAGCCTGCCTATTCCTGTAGTTCAATGGTCATATTGCGCTAGTAGTCAGTAAATACTAGTCTATGGTGAAATTGTTGTTTGAACTTGAACCAGGACCCAGCCATGTTACAGCGTTAGTTAAAAGTAAACTAGTAAAAGAGTTAACTAGTAAATTGGAATATCTAGCGTTTACGGTTCAAATGCAACTGTAGTTTCTGGTGAAACGGCCACACCATACTGAACTACACTTAGGATTTGTAAGAACAGTCAGCAGTCAGTAATGAAATTAAAACAGTCATACCCGGTTGAACTGGGACCAGGACATGGTCATGTTCCGGTAGTCATCCGGATTTACACTGGCACTGCTGAAAGCCTTCTGGGCCAGGAAGACCAGGTTATCATCGGAGAGACCCCGGGCGCTGTGCATCTCCGCCTTGTACTTCATGTCCAGGGCCTCGCACAGCTGGGGCCACAGCACTTTGTCAGGCACTATGAACGGCACCCTGCCCTGGGGGAGTGGGGAGGGGTATGAGAAAGGAAATAGAGAATAAACAAGACAAAATCTAAGTGTGTGTAACATACTAGTTTGACCACACATGATGTGGGAAGTGCAAAAGAAATGTGCATATTTAGTTAGGTCTGGACACTGACACAAGTTGACCAGAATACAGCTCTGGAAAACATTAAGAGATCACAGCGCCTTTTTCATTCCTTTCCAAAAAAGTTGGAAAGAAAAGTTTTGAGTGAGGAACAGAAGCGTTTAATTTCCACCCTTCTGTTCCTCACTCCAAAAAAATATTCTGGCTCATTGTCCAAAGCATACCACACTGTAAAACCTGGTGGAGGGCAGTGTGATGGCAGGGCTGAATCTCTGCTCAGATTCAGCCAAATTCAGCAAAGTTGATTGGACGGCGCTTCACTTTACAGATGGACCTAAAACATACTGTGAAAGCAACCCAGGAGTTTTTTAAGGCAAAGAAGTGGAATATTCTGCAAAGGCCAAGTCAATCACCTGATCTCAACCCGATCCAGCATGAATTTCACTTAATGAAGGCAAAACCTAAGACAGAAAGACCCACGAACACACAACCACATTAAGACTATGCTGCAGTAAAGGCCTGGCCAAGCATCACAAAGGAGGAAACCCAGACTTTGGTGATATCCATGCGTTACAGACTTCAAGCAGGCATTGTTTACAAAGGATTCTTGACAAGTATTAAGTATTTGTCAAATTATATTTGAGCCCCTGAAATCAGGGGACTGTAAATGGTTGCAAATCTTAAACGTTTCATACAATATTTTTGTTCAATCCCTTGAATTGAAGCTGAAATTCTGCATCTCTGTGGTTTCATTTCAAATCCATTGTGGTGGTGTACATAGCCAAAACTATGACAATTGAGTCAGTGTCCAAATATTTCCAGACCTAACTGTACATGGTATTGTATTATTACATCTAAACAGCTGGCACATGTCAACGAGTATTGCCAGATGCTCAAATAAAATATTTGATACTCTTGACATACTGAAAGTCGCACTCATTGGTTCACACAAGCATTCTACCCCACGTGTGTCACTGAAAGATGATCAAAGAGGGATTATTCAAATATGTTCACTAAAAACAATATCAGTGGATTCATCCTTACATTTGAGAAATGGATGGAGGAATTCCCTTCCTGAGCATACTCAAAATTACATTCCAAGTCTTTAGAAGAAAAAGCCAAGGTAACTAACAAAGGGGAGTAAACTAAGCTTTTTAAGGCCACAAACTCATAACATGAAAATATTTTTTTATTATAATTAAAGTGAATTGCAAAAGGGTAACTTTTTGCAAGGGTCATTCATTCAGTAAATGTTAGAAATGTTATGTTCACAAATTAATTTGTGAACATTGTTTTAATTTTCTGTTGGTTTTCTCATGTTCCAACCCACATGGTTAAAGCACACACCTGGTAGTCCCTGTCTTTGTCCACCTGGACCCAGCCTCCCCTTAGTTATAGATCAGCTTCTCAGAACATGCAAAAACACTTTGGCCCAAAAAGGTATATTCTTATAATCTCCGCCTGGCACAGCCAGAAGAGGACTGGCCTCTCAAGAGTCCAGTCCCACTCTTGGTTTGTTCCTACGTTCCAACTCTACTAGGGAACTTTCCTAGCCATGAAAAAAGGGGTTAATAAAATACATTTAATTGGTTGGTACAGTCTTGATTCTGAGCTTAGTATTTGCCTTTGGAGTCTAAAAATGTATTAGATTCTTGTTGTCCCAAAAATAATGAATTCCCTATATACAGAGGATTCATTCTGGGCCTTTCATTCACTTAGGTAATTATGGTGGCAGTTACAAAATACGCAACAGGACTAAATGCAAAGCCTCTTCCAGGAACGACCGCATGAAACTCACCGGCTCTGCAAAAGCGTTATCCCACAGGACTGTTGCTGTGGCGTTGTTATCTTGACTTCCATGAACAATCACCACCACAGGGAGAGATAATGTCTGGAGACCGAAACAATAAGAAAACCTTTTGAAAAATCTGACTAACTGCATTTATTAAGTCATTACAAATGAAAATGCACAAGACTGCATGTGCCAGTTAAAGAAATGTGATTAACATGCTGTTGCCCCATTAAAATGTGTTGCTTCGTCATATCAGGAGTTTAAATATGCCACATTGCACTTTTACCACAAATAATAAAGCATAACAATGCATGAAAAAATAAATGGTCTCCCCTATCGGCATGGTACAACGAAAGCACCACGACTGGAATGTTCTTTTCTCAAATAGAAGAAACTATTTTGTTGTACCAGGCAGCAAGACACTTGTGACACTGCAATGTCTTTAAATACAGCTAAAACACAATTGTATAACTATCTTTTTGGTACAGTTATGATTTATCATGTTAATTTGCCTGAGCTGCACATCCCAAAATAAAACAGGGAGACCCCAGACCACACAGCACAGAAGCATGTTGATGTGGATGAAATGTCTCTAAAAACCTGGCCCTAAAAGTGGATTTTCTTGTTACCTTAACGTGGAACACGAGCTCGTTGCCTCCCACACTGAACTGGGACTCGAACAGGACGGTAAACTTCTCCTCCGTGACCGACTCGGCCCCACGGCGGTCTGACCGCTTGATGCGCTTTAAAGACTACACAGGAGAGAACTGCAATGAACCGCAGTTTATTGACCACAACCATATTGCTACACACGCTACCTTCATATGTACCATGTGTAGCAACATTTGGCAAAATCACACCGCTAATGGTGGTCCAGCATTCTAAGCAGTGGCCTTCAGTTCATACAGTAGGGAGAACAATATACTGCTGATTTTGCAGCTGTTCCCACTTACAAAGCATGTAGAAGTCTGTAATTTTTATCATAGGTACTCTTCAACTGCGAGTGATGGAATCTAAAATAAAAATCCAGAAAATCACACTGTGTGATTTCTAAGTAATTAATTTGCATTTTATTGCATGACATAAGTATTTGTTACATCAGAAAAGCAGAACTTAATATTTGGTACAGAAACCTTTGTTTGCAATTACAGAGATCATACATTTCCTGTAGTTCTTGACCAGGTTTGCACACACTGCAGCAGGGATTTTGGCCCCCTCCTCCATACAGACCTTCTCCAGATCCTTCAGGTTTCGGGGCTGTCGCTGGGCAATACGGACTTTCAGCTCTCCCCAAAGATTTTTTATTGGGTTCAGGTCTGGAGACTGGCTAGGCCACTCCAGGACCTTGAGATGCTTCTTACGGAGCCACTCCTTAGTTGCCTTGGCTGCGTGTTTCGGGTTGTTGTCATGCTGGAAGACCCAGCCACGACCCATCTTCAATGCTCTTACTGAGGGAAGGAGGTTGTTGACCAAGATCTCGCGATACATGGCCCCATCCATCCTCCCCTCAATACGGTGCAATTGTCCTGTCCCCTTTGCAGAAAAGCAAAGAATGATGTTTCCACCTCCATGCTTCATGGTTGAGATGGTGTTCTTGGGGTTGTACTCATCCTTCTTCTTCCTCCAAACACGGCAAGTGGAGTCTCATCAGACCACATGACCTTCTCCCATTCCTCCTCTGGATCATTCACATGGTCATTGGCAAACTTCAGACGGGCCTGGACATGCGCTGGCTTGAGTGTGTGGACAGGTGTCTTTTATACAAGTAACGAGTTCAAACAGGTGCAGTTAAAACAGGTAATGAGTGGAGAACAGGAGGGCTTCTTAAATTAAAACTAACAGTTGTGTGAGAGCCGGAATTCTTACTGGTTGGTAGGTGATCAAATACTTATGCCATGCAATAAAATGCTAATTCATTATTTAAAGATCATACAATGTGATTTTCAGGATTTTTTTAAATTACAGACCTGTACATGCTTTTTAAGTAGGAAAACCTGCAAAATCGGTAGTGTATCAAATACTTGTTCTCTCCACTGTATATAGTGCTGCATCATGGGTTTTGAATCCAGAGCGTTGTAATTTCTGAATCTTTCACCACATTCCTGTCGATTAAAGCATACAAATGCCCAGAAATACCAATAATGGAATTGGCAAAACCACATACTTTTTTAAGTATGTAGTAGCTACAATTTTTAGCTAAAAAGTTTAACATCAATAATATGCATGTACCTATACTGATTACTGAAGAAAAAGTATTAAAATCAGTTTAACTGTCATTACCCAACAAAACTCAAAACGGAAGAGTTTACAATGTTTTTAAAGAAAGTAAAGTCTACAGCCTCAGAACATGGTTACAACTGTAATGTTAATATCATGGACGGTGAGTTTGCATCCATAGCTCTGCCAACTGATTGTCTCCAGCTTTTCTCCCCTACTTTTTTGTTTTAACAAAAATGTCGCATGAGAAAAGAGGCAACTTTTAGGCTTTGAGTTGTTTTAACAAAAAAGTGTGTGTTTTTCGCTTTATACTAATTAGAATACACCAATCATGCAATTATATTCATAAACTTCTAAACCAAATTCACCATGTTCCTAAAGTGAGCACTCAGGGTTCCTGTGGTCCGATGGTATTCCATTACACAGTTGTTGTTAAGGATTTCTCCACTGCTGTCACTGTAAAACAGACAGAGGAAGAATCAGTATCATTGGTGGTGTGCTACTGTAACAGCCCAAGCACTGAACTAAACAGAAGTTTTACTTTTGTCTCTGTGCGCGCGTGTGTGTGTGTGTGTGCTTAAAATCTGTGAAAGGAAAAAGGAAGATTCTGCCTGGGGAAATGTCGCATGAGAAAAGAGGCAATTTTAGGCTTTGAGTTAAGTTAAATGTTACAATTGGGGTCAAGTTACGATAAAGGGGTTAGGTTTAGAGTGTTTTAGAATTAGTGTTTAGGGAAAAAAAGATTTTGAATGGGAATTTGTTGATATTCCAACAAAGACAGTAAAAAAAAAAAAAAAGTGTCTACATAAGCTAGGGATGCAACGGTACACGGTAGGTTATCGAACCGTTTGGTATGACCCCAAGGGTTCAATACGTGCAAATGAACTGCGGAGTTACGATATGCAGGTCATTCTCAGATAATTTCCAAAACTTATTATTGTGCTGCAGACTACATGCACATTGTAGAATCAGATCCACAGAACCAGATGTGCAGCTTGTGAACAGGTAAGACAGGCAACTGCTTGGGGCCCAAGGGCTGACAAACTTTACTCCACAGCAATGTCTCAAAATGTGGCAATCGCAGTGACTGCAACCCCCTTAAACAACCAATGTACGATTTGCAATGACATCTCAGTAGGACACCTCCCTAAAAGTGCCCCATAAAGAGAGGGGAAACTAAAAACACATTCTCTCTCAGCTCCAACAGCGAGCGCTAGCGACACAGAGAGAAGCAAATCTGAAGAGGCACCCCCGTCTTTCAAATCCGCCGTGTGGGAACATTTTGGATTCTGCGATTAATACAGTGTTAATTTCATCAAAAAAAAATATTCGTTGAATACCTATTTTCAGTCGCAGCTGACGTGACGATAACTGACTAAATAGAAACAGAAAAAAAAACTAAAAATACTTCTCATTTTGGTTGACAAAAACGTGACTAGACTAAATTCTCTTTGTGACAATAGTCAAATTTAACTACCACAGTTGGATAGGAGGATTTTGGAAAGAGAGGTTCTCAGTGTTTTTATTTATGATGCACTTTAAAAAGACAAAGTTGTATCTAATCTAATGATGCGCTTTCAGATGTCTTAAAAAGACATCTGAAAGTGCAGCATCCCAACATATACGCACAGGCAATGATCGTGGTGTGGTGCCTGTAGACTTGGGTATACCCTAATTAGTTAACTACCAAAACGTTTTTAAACTTCCTGTTTTCCCCTCTTTTTTACATTTCAAACTGATATTTTCATCCATGTCAATCAAACTGCTTGAACCATAACGCATGTGCGAAAATCCACTCTTCCATACTGTGCACAACGCTGCAATAAATAAGCCTAATAGTAGGCAATACACATATAAGCGAAACATTAGCCTATGATATGTTCCGTTGGCCATATTTGCTATGGTGTTATGTTTAGGCTACTATTGGTTAATAAGACAATAACTCTGATTGGACTATAATGTGACTAAAACATAAGGGCATTTTGTTGACTAAAAAGGCTCACTGTTTTCGACATTTTGACAATAATTAGACAAAATCATTATTGAAATTTTATAAATGTGTCTAAAACAAAAGGACTAAAACGAGACTAAATCAAAAAGGGGTGCCAAAATTAACACTGGTTCAATATGATGACGATGGTTAAAAGACCGTAAACGGCGTCATCTGCAAGCATTGCTTGGCCACCCATCGGCAACTCGAGTGGAAACACTCCTAACATGATGTCATTCATCCTGAAAGCGCGACCCACGAAGCGCGACACGTACTGAACCGTGGGGCCACTGTGCCGATGCATCCCTGGTATAAGCTTGTTGGGAGGTGTGTGTGCGGTCGCTCTTACTTGCGGGTGCTCTCATTCTTGAGCAGGGCCTTGGCCTGCTGCTCGCTGACGATGACGGCCTTGACCTGCGGAGGGTTCATGTGCACGTTGAGCTTCCCGCCCACCAGGAGGCGCACTGTGGCCGCAAACTTGGTCTGGGTCTTCAGCACCTGGGGGGGCTGCTTCTCTATGATAAATGTACTGGTAAAGGAAGAAAGGAGTTATTGGGCAGAGGGATGCAGGGTTCCACATCAACCAAGGCCAGCTGGCCCAGAGCCAGCAAGACCTAACGTCGGGCCCATAGAAAAACCTGTTCTTTTCCACTTTGTTTTAGTGGAAAGAACAGGTTCCATGGGTTGAAAACGGTAACAGCAAGGGTCACGTACTACCGCTCATGTTGCGCGTTCCCGACAAAAGTCGATAAGGCAGGTTCGTTTACTAAGGGAATGAGCAACTACTGAAAACCTGCAGTATGTCGAGTGTGTTGTGGCTAAACGGGCTGTTGACAACCCTGCGGCTGCACCAATGAACGTCTGCCTGCTCCGAATGAATGAGGTGGCGCATAGCTACGAATTACCACCGCCTATCATGTTGTGAAGAGGGAGAAACATTCACGGACTACGTCCATGACATACTCTGTTGAATACGGATAGAGAAACCATACGGACTTGGCTTGTGGACAGTTAGTGTCATGTTAACTAGGCCTGCCTACGCGCTGGCTAGCAGCGACACACAAGATCCCAGTCAACCAACTAGTGCAAGTAGTGAATTGCTCGATATTTATGTGACCAGAAATATATTAACTCTATTTTATTTTCATGCTTTCATGTCACATCAAATAAGCAAGCATCTTCATGCAAAGATGATAATCATATTTATAGTAGCTAATATTTTGATAACCATTTTATAAAAAGTAATGATGTGCGTTGCATCATATTTATGTAAACAGCAATTGCTTGTATCACCTCTCATGTCTTAAATAACATGCAAATCTGTGGTATAAATCAATATTCTGATTATATGACATTTACATACTACAGATCTGTAAAATACAATTATATTACATTCAGTTTGGGCCAGTAAAAATACAGTCCGGTCCAGTAGATTTCAGACCAACTGGCCCAGAGAGAAAAGAAAGTTAGTGTTTGATCCTGGGACGGATGTAGCAGAAGAGGAACAGGGTGAAACATAAAAGGAGATACAAAAGAGAAAGCGAGAGACAGGTGTCAGACAAACGAGAAAGAGATGACAAAGAATGAGAGGAGTGAGAGACTGAGAAACGAGAAAGCGATGATACAAAGGGTCAGAGAACCAGACAGTGGGTAAATACTGTTGAAACGATTACAGGTTGCGTACATAAAAGATAACAGGACATGAGAATATTTACTATATGTACACAGCAAATTACTATGATGCATCTTAAAGTTCTGAATTTCAATGTTACTCTTGAGACAATGGCATATTCACATTAAGAGCAATTTACCAAAAGCATTGCCAGTCCGCCATAATCGAATATTTGAAACAAATCATTTAATTTTTTTCAAGGTAGACACCCCGCCTAATGAACTGTCTGTTTCATGATGACTAGAAAAAAATAAATCATAATTCAACTATCATACGTTAATGGGAAAATATAGATTTTTATTCTCCTGAAATGTTTCAGAGAATGCATTTTGTCAGACAGTGACAAAAAGCAACTAGGTTTGGCCTTAAGCAGAGAATGTTCTGAATTAAAAGTTGGTGGGTAAGGACCCAATTACAAAGACAGCAGCCCAAAATAATTGCAGCCACAGCAAAATAAATGAGGCAATAGTACAAAATGTGAATATGAGGCCAAAGTACAAAATGTCATATATGTTTGACCAACAGGAATAACGGCTCTGTCAGAGTTCCATTTCCCCATTTCATGTGAGCATGAGTATTGGGACATTAATAAGGTGGTTACTGTGAATGTGTAGTCTCAGTTCTATCCTTTGCTATGCCTTCGCAGTCTGTATTTGGTGTCAATAAGTATAATCCAACATAAAGAGTAGGGAGCTGCCCATTTAATAAAAGTAATCATTTTCGATGCTAAAAGAAAACAGGAATTCAGTTAGAACCATAGCACAAAAGTGCAATGGCATTGTTAAACAAACAGTTTGGATTGTTCTGAAAAAAAAATCCATGGGTGCCTTCAGCAAATCGGCAAAAACCAGGTCAGCCAAAGAAAATAAAACAGCAATTGATGACATTAAAATGACCAGCCATGGAAAAACAACCATAAAATAAGTGAAAACACCAATAACCTCCAGAATGCTGGAGAGAAGATGTCACAATCTACGGTGTCTAGAAGTCTACAATACGAGATGCAAACCCCTGATCAGCACAGAAAAACAGAAAGGCCAGATTACAATTTGCAATATAGTACAGAGGTCAGCCAGTCGTTTTATATATTCAAAAGTTTGGGGTCACTTAGAAACATCTTTGTTTTCAAAAGAAAAGTTATTTTTTAGTCAGATATCATAACATCAAATTGATCTGAAATACAGTGTAGATAATGTTAATATTGTAAATGACTGTTGTAGCTGGAAACGGCTGATTTCTAATGGAATATCTACATAGGCATATGGAGTCTCATTATCAGCAACCATCAGTTCTATGTCCCAATGGCACAATGTTTTTGTTAATCCAAGTTCATCATTTAAAGGCGAACTATACTTATATTAGAAAACCCTGAAAACTGTTGTACTGATTAAAGAAGCAATAAAACTGGCCTTCTTTAGACTAGTTCAGTATCTGGAGCATCAGTTGTTTTCTCCTTGGGGTTCAAGGCCAGATGTTTTGTAAAAGCACTTTGTGATATCTGCTGATGTAAAGGGCTTTATAAATACATTTGATTGATTGATTGATTAGCAATTGTGGGTTCAATTACAGGCTCAAAACTGCAGATCGGGAAAACCCCACAAGGGCTGCAGATTTGTAGATGCTCTGACCCAGTCATCTAGCCATAACAATTTGGCCCTTGTCAAAGTCGCTCAGATCCTTACGCTTAACCATTTTTACTGCTTCTAACACATCAACTTTGAGGACAGAATGTTCACTTGGTGCCTAATATACCCACTGACAGGCCCCATGATTACAAGATTATCAGTGTTATTCACTTCACCTGTCAGTGGTCATTATGTTATGGCTGATCGGTGTATCAGTGTTATTCACTTCACCTGTCAGTGGTCATAATGTTATGGCTGATCGGTGTATCAGTGTTATTCACTTCACCTGTGAGTGGTTATAATGCTATGGCTGATCGGTGTATCAGTGTTATTCACTTCACCTGTGAGTGGTTATAATGTTATGGCTGATCGGTGTATCAGTGTTATTCACTTCACCTGTCAGTGGTCATAATGTTATGGCTGATCGGTGTATCAGTGTTATTCACTTCACCTGTCAGTGGTCATAATGTTATGGCTGATCGGTGTATCAGTGTTATTCATTTCACCTGTCAGTGGTCATAATGTTATGGCTTATCGGTGTATCAGTGTTATTCACTTCACCTGTGAGTGGTTATAATGTTATGGCTGATCGGTGTATCAGTGTTATTCACTTCACCTGTGAGTGGTTATAATGTTATGGCTGATCGGTGTATCAGTGTTATTCACTTCACCTGTCAGTGGTCATAATGTTATGGCTGATCGGTGTATCAGTGTTATTCACTTCACCTGTCAGTGGTCATAATGTTATGGCTTATCGGTGTATCAGTGTTATTCACTTCACCTGTCAGTGGTTATAATGTTATGGCTGATCGGTGTATCAGTGTTATTCACTTCACCTGTGAGTGGTCATAATGTTATGGCTGATCGGTGTATCAGTGTTATTCATTTCACCTGTCAGTGGTTATAATGTTATGGCTGATCTGTGTATCAGTGTTATTCACTTCACCTGTCAGTGGTTATAATGTTATGGCTGATCAGTGTATCAGTGTTATTCACTTCACCTGTCAGTGGTCATAATGTTATGGCTGATCGGTGTATCAGTGTTATTCACTTCACCTGTCAGTGGTCATAAAGTTATGGCTTAGCGGTGTATACACATATACACACACATACAGTAATATAAATAAAGAATTAAAAAATATATATTTCCTCCAGCCAACATGTGAGAAGCATTTAAATGCAAAACAATATGGTTTGGGACAAATCTGTAGTATTTGCATTACTGTCGATAACCGGGCAACATAGAAGGGCACATCCAGCCAGTGTTGCAGAGACGATGTGGTCAGTGTCAATCACTCAGACTCTCACAGACACACAAGTACACACACCTAGCCCTACCTAGTAACTAGCGCAGAGATGATGTCGGTGATGTCAGCATTTAGCTTGGTGAGCAGCTCCTCTATGGGGCCCGGCAGGGGCAGCTGCTGGGTCAGGTGTTTGGCCCGTTGGATCTGCTGCCGGTTTTGCCAGATCAGGTCCGCCAGCTTTTCACACCTGGAGAGATGGGAGGAGAAATGTAAGTGTTTCATTTCTAAAAGAGTTGTGAGAGAATAAGTGTGCGTGTGTTTTTCAAAAATCCTGGTAAAAATCAAGAGGAAATGAGGAAGTAATATTGGAACCTTTCAGCAGGAAAGAGTGCATTTTGGGATGGTTAGTGGACTTTTGCAAGCCCAGTGGTGGGACTCACCAGGACTGCAGGACGTCCAGTCCCCCTTCCGAAGGCCCCCCGTTGCCGGCAAGCTGCTGGCGTCTCTTCCACTGGATCAGCTCCTCGTCCAAGATCAGAGTCTGCTGTTTCCTCAGCTGAACCAGGCTCTGCTGGTGCTTCTCTGCTAGGTCCTACACTCACAAACACACAAATAGGTATAGACAAATACACACACACACTTAATGTTTCTGTCTCTGAGCTAGCATTTCAAGTGTTTGTTTATTGTCCTCAGTACATGGACAAAATGATTGGAAGACAATTATTATATATGCAGTACCAGTCAGAAGTTTGGACACACCTACTCATTCAAGGTTATTTGTTTATTTTTATTATTATAGAAGAGTGAAGAAATGAAAACTATATGGACTACTACCATACAGACATAAGGATGGTCCTCTAGTCACCAACCCTACCTTGTCACAACACACCTCATGAAGCTGCTCGAGTGAATGCCAAGAGTGTGCAAAGCTGTGATCAAGGCTACTTTGAAGAATCTACAATATAATGTATCTGTTTAACACTTTTTTGGTTGCTACAAGACTCCATACGTATTATTTCAAAGTTTTGATGTCTTCACTATTATTCTACAATTTGGAAAATAGAAAAGAGATAAAAAATACTCTTAAATTAGGTGTCCAAACATTTGACTGGAACTGTATATATTTATTTGTAGTTCTGCTCCTCTTGAAAGTTAAGCCATTTGGCGAAACCAAATAATGGTAATCTATGTCTGGGCTAAATGTAGGCAGCAGCGATGCAATCTGAGATACCATCTCAAAGATTGCACAGTCATGCACATTTCAGCTTATGACAATAGAGATAGATAAAACAGGTAAAATTACAAGTTTGGCAAACCCTTACAATGTAACTGCCTTTATGTTATGTTGTCTGCTGTGTGTGCACATGTGTGCATTCAGTAGTGTACCAGTCTGTATTTCTGCATTGTGTTGGCCTCTCTGGTAAGCCAGGTCTCCAAGGTGGCCCTCTTGGCTTGCAGGCTGGTCTCTCTCTGGGCTCTCTCCTCCGCCGGCACAGCCGACAGATTGTTCAGCTGGGCTATGGGGCAGCGTTGGTTTAAGGAAAGAACGAAAAGACACTGGTTAACACCTCGACTGTACTGATATGGAGGCTTTTGCTCCAATCATTCGCTCTAACATGTTTAGCTCATACATACACTAATGATCCCAAACATTATGATCATCTGCCAAATGTGCTGTTGGACTTCCGTGTGCCACCAAAACAGCGCTGACTAACTCAGGGTTGGACTCTACAAGAGGGGGTGCTGTGGTATCTGGCACAGAGACATTAGCAGCAGATCCTTCTAGTTCTAGAAGTTGCGAGGTGGGGCCGCCGAGGATCAGACTTCTTGGTCCAATAGGATTGAGATCAGGGGAAGTTGGAGGCCAGGGCTACATCTTGACCTCTTCATCATGTTACTCAAACCCTCATGTGCTTCAGACAGTTCTGCAATTACACAGCTCCATACGCACCAGGGTGCGATGCAATGTGTTGCAACACATTCCTTCCGTAACCATCATAAACACAGACTTGTGACCCAACCGACTTGTCAGGTCAAACCAAACAGGATAGCCTTTGTTGCCCCCGCAGATCAATGAGCCTTGGGCGCCCAACACCCTGTCGCTGGTTTGTTCCTCCTAAGACCACTGTCAGTAGGTACAAAACACTGCTGACCGGGAGCAGCCCAGATCTCTTAATGCTTTTAAAACTATAGTGGGTCTAGTTGCAGCTCTGACAAATTAAATTGAGGTCTAGGCAACGGTGTATTGTTAGCTATGACAATACAACCACACATGCAATTCCCAAAACACTTGTTTTGGTTAAGCATTGTGAAATGCTGGTGAATCCAGACTGTCAGAGCCTCACCCTGGATGTGGAGGTTCTCCTGGTACTGGATGATGAAGTACTCCTGGTTGTGCTGCAGCTTGCGCAGCTCGTTCTCCGTCTCCTGCATGGCCACACGTAGCTCCTCAAACGCCTGGTTGATCTGCTGGTGCCTCTGGGACAGGCTGTCCAGGGTCCCGCCCCCACCACTGCTGACCTGCCAATAGGAAGAAAGGACGTTGAGTCATCAATCAGGACAAGACGAACAACAGTTAAGGCTGAAAGGGGACCCTTCAATACATCACCGAAAAAGCATTTTGTAGCACTGATATTACTTTGTCCTGGTTCACTGTGTGTGTGTGTGTCTCACATTGGTGGCTTCCTGTACCAGCCTCTTCTCTGTATGAAGGATGTGTTTAATGCAGCGCACCAGCTCCAAAGGGCAGCGGTCATATGTACTCTGAGAGGGGGACAAAGAAAACATTTGTCAAAAGAACAAACTTGTTTAGAGTTTAGACAGACAAGCACAGCAGATAGCCTGGTGCTGATTGGAATTCCTAAACCAACCATCTGTCTTGCCAGTTGCCATTGGTCTCCTCTCCATGACCAGTGTTGGGATATTTCCAGGAAGATTATTTCTGGGCAAGTATGAGTGCACACCACAGGGTTCCAGACTGCAACCAACCATTTAGTTGCATTTTCTGACCATTTGATGTGGCTGGGAAGTAGGGCTGCACAATTAATCCAAATAACGATATTGATGTGCTAAATCCAAATTGCCAATTTACGTGATTTTCAGCTCCAAAAAAGATGAATGAATGCCGCGCTTCACACCAGGCAACGGGCATGCACTCTATGTCTGTAATTGTTTTTCTTGCTGGTGCTGTAGGTATTTTTGTAGATTACTCAGATACCTGGACTAATTTTGATTAAACACTTGGTTTTTCAATGTTAGTTTAAGTAAACACTGCAACTGCTAGCGAAGACGTCTGCTTCAAGTTAGCGAGTGGCACCAAGATATTGTCCCACATACACAACGGCATGGTTACTAAAAGATCAGACTCGGTGTCTACAAACAAACTTAATATGGGAGAGAATATACCTCAAGGGTTGAGGAATTTTGCCTAACCAGCTATGGCAACGGCACAAACATAGCAAACCCTGCAAACGACATTGCATTAAAGGAACAGTTAAACGAATGCTTCAACACAGGCTGCACCTTCAAATTGGTAATAAGCGTAAAATACAAAGCTTCTGTTTAATAGCACATTATGTAGGCTATTATCTCTATTTTTAAGTGAGATTATCTATGCTGTTTACACCCAAATCATAACCGTAATCGCAATATTTGTCAAAGAAATCACCATTCAATATTTTATCCAAATCGTGCTGCCCTCCTGGGAACGTAGAAATGAACAAGAAACCAAGCAAGCCAAGTTCAGCCGGCCCGCAATAGAACATTTTGCTACATTGAGATTCAAACCTGGGTCGCCCACATGAAAGGCTGTGTCGTTAACCACTACACCACGGAGCTGTACATTTGCCTGCTGTCAGTATAGCCTTGTCTATACTGACATCCGGCATCTGTATATCCTGAACAAATCCTCTTTAGCCACTGGCCGTTCTAATAGTTATTTAGCCATTTGTGAAATACATTGATATAGTTAAACTGACTAAAGTTTCTTACTAAGTTTACCTCCCCCACAAATAGCGACTATGTATTACGTTTGCCACTGGTCGTTTTAACAGTGTATTAGGCAGAAATAAACTTTACCGGTATCTACTAACTTACTGGAATAGTCATAAGAATTGAGCAATTGCTAGCAAGTCTGCCAAAGCTATTTCATGGCATGAAAACATATTTTTTCTTTCACGGCAAAACAAAGTACTTTTTTCTTTCACTCATGAACGACAATAACTATCAATAAAGGCGAGAATAACTAACTTTTTCATCAAGTGAAAAGACGAGAGAATCGTGGAATCTAGTACAAATAATTAATAAATGTCACTGCTCAATAGATTCAAATTTAGGTCTTCCACATGAGAGGCACTGTCTTTAACCACTACGCCATGGCATTGCACGTTTCATCAGTCGCTAGACTCCATTGAGGATTGTGTTAAACTGACTAACGTTTCTTATTAAGTTTACCTCCACCACAAATAGCATCTATGAACTGTATTGCTTTTCCACGAGCCGTTTGAACAGCTTATTAGCCAGTAATACGCTTACTAGTATCTACTAACCTACTACTTGGAATAGTCATGAGAATTGAGCAATTGCTAGCGAGAGTGAAGATTAACTTTACACTGTGAGCTATTTCATTTCAGGGAGCAACAACGTTTGTTTTACTATTATTCGTGAATGAAATTTTTTGTCTATCCTGAACAAATCATAATGCATAATTCGTTTTGACTGTGGAGGCTCAAACACGGGTCCCTTGCATGGCAGTGTCTCTAACCACTACGCTGTTTAACACTAGAACTGCCAAACCATTCAAACAAACATTATCAGCCAGAACCAAACACGGTTTCTCGTCATTAGCAAACAAATCGGCCCTATTAGCATACACATTCTCCTCCACAGCATCACCATCCAGCCAGAACATCAGTTAATCTACTGGGTCATAATCAAACTATACAGTAATAGTCTAAATAATGAATTATAGAATTTGTTTCTGTTAAATTAATTTGAAAAAATACAAGAATGTATGTATTGAAGGGCTTATACCATTTTTTTTTTGTTTAAAGAAAAAAAAAATAGTTCTAAGAACACAGACTCTAGTATTTTCATTCTTTTATTAGGCCCTAAAAAAGTGCTAAATGAAAATGTATAAACCCATTAGAATAAACCCATTAGAATACATTTTTATTTTGATCTCATTTTGATGATGTACAAGGTAGAATAAGAGACATTATCGACCAGTTAGTGACAATCAAAGGGTATATGCACATAGGCCTAAAACACCAAAAATCTTAAAGAATTAATAACACATAGGCTACAGTCTATTCGTAGAAATATTTGTACTGTAGACTATTCACCCAGTCAAACTAATTAATCAGTCAAAGTAATTAGTCTCTAAATAGTTTTCCGTTAGTGACTTTAGAATTCTGACAACAGTACAATGAAATATACACCCATTTAGGAAATGTCATGGGAGGAGGGTGTAGCTTTAAAAATGGCAGTTACAAATTCAAACTCCAATTCCCATAGGCATTTGGCGGTCCTAGTGTTAACAAGGGGTAGTCAGTTAGTCAGTCAGTAAGAGAGATTCGCTCTTCTGGGCCGGCTCCACTTACGCAGTCCGGCAAAAACAGTCTACCTTCCACGGGCTTATTTACAGTCTCAGTTACAAGTTTGGAAACACCTACTCATTCAAGGATATTTATTTATTTTACTATTTTCCACATTGTAGAACAACAGTGAAAACCATGAAAAAAACATATGGAGAGAATACAAAAAAAGTGTGCAAATGGCTACTTTGAAGAATCTACAATGTGAAGTGTATTTTGATCTTTTAAACACTTTTTTTGGTTACTGCATGATTCCATGTGTTATTTCATAGTTCTGATGTCTTCACTTTTATTTCTACAATGTGGAAAACAGTAAAACTATAAAAAAAAAAAAAAAAAACCTTGAATGAGTAAGTGTGTCCAAACTTTTGACTGAGTACTGTACATAACACTCAGGCATATTTAGCCCAACCAATCCATGGACCTAGGCCAAAACGGACCTAGGCCTACACTTTTGAATCCTACCCTGTTATAAGTTCCCGACTCAGTGGGCTACCCGATTCTGTGGAACCTGCTCAACTGAACAACATGGCCACCCACTCATTTCTATAGATCCTGCACAATGGAACAACATGGCCACCCACTCACTTAAAAAGATCCTGCACAAGGGAACAACATGGCCACCCACTCATTTCTACTAAACCTGCTCAATGGGACAACACAGCACCACATTCATTTCAATGCCACCTCCCAATGGTTCAGGAAGTGAGACAGTCATTTTCTCTACACCCATTTCCTCAACATTGATGCTCGACATGTTTCCAATAATCGAATGGGTACAGAAATGTCTGTGGTGAACAGTTATTTAGAAAGATAAGAAACTGAAAGAAACTTTTTTTTTTTTAAATCAATGATGTGGAAAAAAAACTGTGACAAATGTTTTCTCAAACAAGAAGCAAGGCAATAAGAGTTGGGTCTGAACTGCTTAGTTAAAACACTTCCATCAAACCAGAGAAACTGAGGGAGCGGGACGTTCCTTTCTCTGCTGAGTTGCTCTACTGTTTCCAGTCTGGCAGCCAAAAACTTCCCCTTGGTCTCTCACCTTGAGCTGACTGGCGTAGTGTCCCAATTTGATCTTCAGCAGGAAGCCATCCTCCCCCACCTGGTGCTCTGCCTTCTTCTGGAGCTCCTGGACTAGGCTGTCCAGGAGACGCTTGGCCTTCAGCTCTTCCTGGGGGTTCTCCAGTTCCACAGAGTCCCTGGGGGCCCCAAGTAGGAGGTCAAACAGGCACATTGTGGAAAGACAAGGTCATGGGTTTATTATACATTGCTTATCCTTTTTTTCCCCACATCATTGTGTATTCCCACGTGCACAGAGACCACAGATGTACATCCCAAAACACACACCTCACACTACACCTTAACCCAGGGCTAAGAGCCTTCTTATACCCCAAGGCTATGTATTCACACGTGCAGGTTTGTAAGTGGTCCAGAATCAATCACAGCCTAGGGGTCTAAGAATAAAGCAGTCGGAAACAAGTAAAATAGATTATCAACAACCAAACACAACTCAAATTCAGATGTAAGCACATATTATCATATGGCACACAGATTCATTCTTTTTGTGAAACTGCGCCAGTTCAAAACTACTGCAGTGACTTTTACAATTCCACTGCACTAGTCTAATTAGCCTAGCCCTTTTCACTCCCTCAGCTTCGGGATACTTGAGACAGAAGCACAAATGAAAATACAAATGCTCACTATGATGTAATCTAGCTCCAAACTAAATACTGCACATCCACATTGATGTGAAATAATAAAAAATGCCCATCAAACTCAAGAAGCCTAAATTTCTCAGACACATTACCAGTCAAAAGTTGCAGAACACCTACATTTTCCTAGTTTTTTTAATGAAATTCACACAGTTTTAATGACTTCAATAATTCTGAAATTAAAACATAACAAATACACAATTGGAGACAAAAATGAAATCATGGAATCGTTCTCTGTTTAGCAAAATGTAATATAAAAATGTGGACTCAAAGTAGCCAGCTTTTGCAGAAATAACAGCCTAACACACTTGAGGCATTCCTTCTACAATGGAAATCAATTATGGATCTTTTCATCTAATGAAACAGTAGCTCAGACAAAGCCTGGAGGTATGTTTTGGGTCTCTCTCTTGCAGTAGGATGAACCTCTGATCAACCAGATGTACACCAGAGGGTATTGTATGGCGCTGCAAAATGTTGTGGTAGCCATTTTGGTTCAGGGGGCCACTCACTCTGTGCAAGATGCCGACTCTGCATCCAGCAAAAGAGCCCCAGACCGTTGAGCTTCCTCCATGTTTGACAGTTGGTGTCACACACAAAGGAACTAACCATTCGCCTTCTCAACAACTTACAAAAACCCTGAATGATGAACTTACAAAAACCATGAAGATGGTTTTTGTAAGACCGATTAATCAAATATTGATTAATCGGTCTACAAGACCTTCTTCCAGTCATCAGTAGTCAACTGTAGGTGCTTCAGGGCCCAGACAAGCCTCTTTTTCTTATTTTGTCATGTTAAGAATGGCTTTCTTACTGCCACTCGACCTGTCAAACCTGTAGCTCAAAATCTTCTCTTCACAGTTGAAACTAAGACATTTTTCATATTTTGACCTGTATTGAGCTGTGCTTGAAGCTATTATATTGTGAGATGTCTATAAGGCATTTTAACTATCAGAAACATGTCTTCTGATTCAGTTGTGGCTTTGGGTCAGATCTCTACCTGTCAGAGCTTCCTACAGTTTCCAAGTGCCTTTTGATGGTGTAGAAAACTGTACTCACTGACACCTTGGCTATCTTTGCAATTTTTCTAAAGGAAAGACCACTTTTAAGGGTTATAATGGTTTGTCTGTCTTCCTTTTGTAAATTGCCTTTTTCTCACTATTATGATAGCAATATATAACTTCTCAAGGTACAATACTGTATAAATAATGCTTAAGAGGGTAAAATAACAGTCTGTTCCAACACTGCTTTTATACATAAGGTTTGTATGTAATCAACAAAGGTTAGGACCCCTACGGGAATTTTTTAGCAATTTTCAATTCATTGAAAGTAATTTACTTCCTTTCCTGCAGAACATCTAAGTTGTTAACCCATTCCTTGTTCCCTGAAAATGTAATATAAAACTCTTATTTTTCAGTTTTTAGTAACCTAAACTTTTTTACCTCTGGCAGTTCACCGCTTACCTTTGTACCAACTTGAACTGCTAAAAATTCATTAAAAACTGTCAGATATTGTAGTGCTTTTGACCAGTAATGTACTTTTCTATTTTTGGGGTATCAGGTATGATAAAAAGCACGCATAAAACAAACAATAATGGTTACTGTATTTATAGTTGGTATTTTCATGAATTTAATTAACATGTATAATTTGATAATGGTTGTTTTTTGGGACATGCCACTTACCACTTGTTTTTTTTAACCGACAATTTAATGTCAATTACAGAATTATTCATTTTTTTTATTTGACATAAACGATTGGGATGCAGTGTAAATATTATTATGTGAGACAAAATAATGTTTTTATTCTAAATTTAAAAAAAATCACAGACCAAGAATATTCTCTCCACAAACATTTGGATGCAGAGGGCAAAAAACACATTGAGTGTCACAGGGCAGAGTTTGTGGAGAAACAGCAATGCTTGCGTGCCAGAACTGTAAAGTTTACTCTGTAAACGTGCTCCCTTTTACTTTTTTCTTGATGCCTTTTGCCTCTTCCAGGCATTTCAGCACCTAACAAACAGGGCTTAATGCTCTGCCCCATTCTTCCTGATGTACAAACAAGAGAAGAAATTCAACATAAATAATAATTTACATACAGTGCATGGTAGCTATATACACTATATAAGACTGCATAATACAGTTGTGCTCATAATTTGCATAATCTGGCAGAAATTATGAAATTCTGGCATTGAATTTGAAAATATGACTGATCATGCAAAATAACTCTTATTTAATTATAGTGATCATATGACGCCATTTATTATCACAGTTGTTTGGCTGCTTTTTAAATCATAATGATATAACAGAAATGACCCAAAGGTTTACGAAGTTTACCCTTGAATGTTTGGCCGTTTTACAGACACACAAGGTGACACACAGGTGAAAATGGCAATTAAAAGGTGAATTGTCCACACCTGTGTATTTTAAAATTTCAATTAATGTCTAGGTATAAATAGTCAAAGAGTTTGTTAGCTCTCACATGGATGCACTGAGCAGGCTAGATACTGAGCCATGGGGAGCAGAAAAGAACTGTCAAAAGAACAAGATAATGGAACCTTAATGGAAAAGGATATAAGGAGATATCCAAAGCCTTGCAAATGCCGGTCAGTACTGTTCAATCACTTATTAAGAAGTGGAAAATTCAGGGATCTCTAGATAACAAGCCATGGTCAGGTGGACAAAAAGATTTCAGCCAAAACTGTCAGAAAAATTGTTCTGGATACAAAGAAAAACCCACAGGTAACCTCAGGGGAAATACAGGCTCCTCTGGAAAAAGACAGTGTGGTTGTTTCAAGGAGCACAATACAACGATACTTGAAAAAAAAATGAGCTGCATGGTCGAGTTCCAGAAAGAAGCCATTACTGTGCACATGCCACAAAAAAACCCGCTTACAGTATGCCCGACAACACCTTGACATGCCTTACAGCTTCTGGCACTGTGTAATTTGGAGTGATCAAAAATAGAGCGCTAAATAGAATGCATTATGCCAAGACGAATGGGCAGCTATACCAACTGCAAGAATTAGGGGCCTCATACACAACTATTACAAGACTGCACGCTGTCATTGATGCTGAAGTAGCCAATACACAGTATTAAGAACTAAGGGTTTTCAGACCTTTGACCAGGGGTCAGTCAATTTTCTCTTTGTTGCCATGTTTTGTATCTGATTTTGCCATTCTGTTATGACCTACAGTTGAATGTGAATCCCATAAGAAATAAAAGACGTGTTTTGCTTGCTCACTCGTTTTCTTTACAAATGGTACATATATTACCAATTCTCCAAGGGTATGTAAACCTTTGAGCAAAATCGTACAATAAAAAATATTTATTGTGCTGTAAGACAGTGTTTCTCAAACCCATATCCATAGAGTACTTTCCATTTCACTCCTATGAATTTCACACTAGCTTTTGAACAGTTGGAGCTATTGGCTATTGTGACAGATTAAATTAAAAGTATGACTCTATGTCTATTTTGCTTGATGATGCTCACAATTTATGTAGGAAACGTAAAGAAAAGCCTATGGCAAAATCACAATTCTTTTCTACAGTCAAGTATTACTTGATGATATACCCTGAACTCCCTAATAACGCTCTAATCGCATGAAGCATGAAAACCATAGTACAAAAAGCTTATGATGTTATGATTGTTTTGCAGTCCTACAGGCCTATGGCTTTTGTGTACACACACACACACATTTTATTTTTTAAACATATTGTATCAACAACCTTGACAAACACACAAACACAAAACCGCCTAAAATTCTTCTAATTAGTATCCCTCTCATGCAAGTGTGCAGACACATCAAACTTCATATTTTACCTTTCGCACTCGGTGCACTTTGCAACAAAAGTTTGTGGTTTAGTTTAAGCTATTCCAATTTCAATACGTAGTGAGAACTTACATTCTGCATACGCAGTTAGGCTACACATTTAAACATGTACTGCAATCACTGATAGAATCTAAATAGCCCAGACAAACAAAGAGGGGGGGGGGGGGGGGGGGCAAATGGAGGTGTAAAAGTAAAGTGAACCCACCAGAGCTGCCCCTCGATCCACTGGG
Organism: Esox lucius; assembly: GCF_011004845.1. Lineage (NCBI taxonomy): Eukaryota > Metazoa > Chordata > Actinopteri > Esociformes > Esocidae > Esox > Esox lucius. The sequence continues at coordinate 28,938,334 of NC_047573.1, read as the reverse complement.
CCAGGTAGTGGCGCACCTCAATGGGGAAGTGCTGTCCGTAGAGAGACTGCATCTGGTGCAGTGCATCCCCCTGCAGCTGCTGGGCCTGGATCCAGACCGCCATCCCCCCCTTCAGCCCCTGTCACGAGCACACACAGAGGGGGTTGGCAACGAGATGTGGAGAGGGAGCCAGAGATGAGACAGAACGAAGAGGGCAACAGATTAGGGCGAGAAGAGAAGGTGAGATAGGGAAGGCAGAGGTGTGTGGGGGGGAGAGCAATGGAAGAGAAAGACAAGGACGGGAGAGACTGTTCTGGAAGAGAGAGGGGTGGGGAGGGAGATGGTAACAGAGGAATGGAGTGGGTAGAGTGAGGAGGAGAGGTGATGCATTCTATGCCTTGGGCTGTCACAGACAGAATGAGCAGGGCCGGCATCTGCTTAACTCCCAGAATACCTCGGTTGTTATCCAACCAACCACACCCCAAAAAAACAGACAACAATCCTTAAATTCAGCCAAACCCAACTAAAGGTTTAAAAGGTACAAAACGGGTTATAGACTAGGCCTACACCCACTCCCAACAATAGTTTCAACACAAGTATATATACAATATACAATGCATTCCAGTCTGTTATTGTGGGCACTGAACAGAACACACACACTCACTCTCGCCTATTTCCACGTTTGTGGTGTATGGTGCATATTTGCAAAACTGTGTATATAGATAGTAAAAAAATATCTGTAGTATAATACATTATAAAGCGATGGAAAAAAAACATCTAAGAAATTGTGCCGAAAAATACTGTTTGCATGTTGCCTCAAAAGATTATACCCCACACAGATTTTTAAAAAAATTAAACAAAGCATTTCATTCAGCTAGCTATCAGAACTTTTGGATTGTGAATACTGTGGCACATTAACTGCGTTGAACAATTGACGTTAGCAAGCTACCTTCATAGTGAGTATACTCAAACTTGGTACACCGAAGAATACCAGGCATGCCTAGTACTGTACGTTACTAGGCTATATATTTTTTGCCAGTGTTACCTACTCCCTGTTTATTTACCTAACTTTTTAACTATTTATGTTGTTTTTCGAGTTTTCACCAACTAGCTAATTTGCCTCACGTTTTTGTAGGTTTAACAAGTTAGATTGTCCTAGCCACTATCCTGTACAGTAGTCTGTAGCTACCTAGCCAAGTATGGTTGATGTAGCCTGCTAACTTACAGTAGTGGCTAGTTTGTTTGTTATCATACATGCTTTGTTTCTAGAAGACACTGTAGTATAAGAAAACTGACATGGACCCCACATAACCAGTACTAGGACCTGAACCTATTAAATAAAATGCGGACGGTGTATTTTCGGTTGCAGTACATGATAGCAAGCTAACGTTACCGAGCTGGCTATTGAAGTTTGTTTACAATTATTTTGAAAACTTGAGGGTACATCAGCGCTTACCTATTTTCAGAGAGCAAATGTGATTTAGATCATAGGGAACTGTAAAACAGAAAAGCGATTCCTTTCAAGTGTCTCCGGCTTAGCTATCTACCCAGATGTTCGTGTTTGTCATATGGAACGGACAGTTTTCTTTTTGATTGGCAAGAAAAGCAACCAGCTGTTGCTTCAATGTTGTTTGCTGCTAACGTTAGCATCAAAATCCTAGCACGCACCACCCACTTCCGGAACAAAACTGCTGAGTAGGCCTACAATAGCTATACAGAACCACAGACCTGTCATGACAGTTTTGGTTTGTAGCTACTCCGTCCATACCATTCAACTTCTCGTTTTACAATTCCTGCTATAAAAAAAAAATCTTAAATAAGACATTAATTGTTGGAGCTAGAAACCTGCCATAAAATCTGTGTATCTAACCAATCTATTCTGATTTTATTTATATAGCGTAGTACCTTGGATATTAATCATTGGACACAGACTGACATACAAACAGAATCTCTAAATTAACCAAGTCACACTATAATTTATTTATCCTTTGAACTTGCATCTCGGAAAGTTTCTATAAAGTTGCCATAACCTATGCCCATATCTACAAAGTGGGTAGAAAGAGCAAAAAATTGGTTTTAGTGGAGTTAGCTTGGTATTTTATTGTTTTTTGTTCATATTCTTGATGCCAATGCTGACCCTTTGTTCTGGAAATGGTTTTAAGCTGATTTAAAAAATAACAATATACATTTTCTAAATAGAGTTTTATGCATTTTATTTGATTCTACAACAAACAAAAGTTGTAAACAGGTAAGAGGAGCTAAAAGAAAAATGCTAAAGGATATACAGTCTATTACACTTGGAAAAAAAGTCTATTACACTTGGAAAAAAATCCCAAGCTTGTTATCTAGGAACAAGTCGTACAAAGGATATGAAAGCAGTCAATCTAGTTTAGAAGGTATTGTTTGTTTTCACTTGTGACTTTGCTTCATGAGATCAGATTTCATCATGGGATGACCATAACTATCCTGTGGAATTTGTCTTCCTGCAAACCGACTGTCACAACCCAATCATTTGGAATACAAAAATGATAACTTCCTCAATTAAAGTCTGTGGATTCATATAAATATGGAGGAATGTATTTTTCTGTTACTTCCCCCTTGGTTTGAGTGACAATATACACTTCAGGAAAATATTCAGAGACCTTAAATTTCTCCCGATTTTGTTGTGTTATAGACTTCATTCATACTTTCAATATTGTTTTTTTGAGCCATCTAACTACACACAATACATGTACATCAGTATTCAGACCCTTTGTTCCGAGTCTTCTTGGGTCTGGGTATTTTTCTGTGTATTTTTCTCTGTTCATCATTCCCTCAATCTGGACTAACCTTCTACTTCCTCCCAGAGGGAAGCAACCCCATAGGATGATGCTCCCACCACCATGCTTTACTGTAGTGACGGTATTAGCCAGGTGATGAGGGTTTATCTATTTTTGTTGGACATAGCGCTTGGCATTCAGACCTTTTACTTTGATATTGGTTCCATCAGACCAGAGACTATTTTTCCTCAGATTCGTTCAGGCTTCAGTGTCTTTATTCAATTCACTCTGCCATAAGGGCCGGATCGATGGAGTGCTGTAGAGATCATTACCCTTTTGGTAGGTTCTCCCCTCTGCAGAGATACTCTGAAGCTCAGTCAGAGTGGTCATTGGCTTCTTGACCACATCCCTGACCAAAGCCCTTCTTGTCTCTTTACTTGGACTCTAGAATGACTCTTCGTGGTTCCAAAAAACCCTTCCATTTCACAAAGATGTAGCCCACTGTGCTCCTGGGAATGTTCAGTGTTTAATTATTAAAATGTATAACCTTTTCCAGAACAATGCCTCAACACTATGTGATCACAGATGGCTAAGGAGAGTTCTTTGGATTTCATGGCTTGGTTTATGCTCTTTATCAATTGAATTTGCCACAAATTGACTTCAAAAAGTTGTAGAGATATCTGAAAGATGATCAAGACACAAAGGACACATCTAAACTGAATTTGGGGGGTAAATATGTCCATTCTCAGTTTCAACAAAATTGCCACACATTTCTAAATATGTGTTTTACTTTGTCATTATGGGGGGTAATGAGTGTAGATTGATGGCATATACTATCTTTCAGATCAATTATAAATTAAGTCAATAATACAACTGTGGAGAAAGGGAAGTGGTCTGAATACATTGTGAAGGTACTGTATACAATATTAAGTTGCTGAAAACTGAAATTAAAACAAATTAAGATGACAAATGGATTCTGGAAAGGAATCCATCGGGGTCCACAAAAAGTTCAGTTACTCACAAATGTGCCCTAAAATATCCAGAACATGAATGCCCACATAATCCAGAACCATTGTCCTATCCATGTGACAGTCCTTTCCAAAACAAGGGCATGTTGTCTTTTGATTCCAAGATTTCATGTTGTTGCATAAATGTAATGTAAATTGATAGTATATAATTTATTACTCTCTAGAACAGTGGTTGGAGAAACGTTAGAAATCGAAGAAAAGAATCCAGCAAAAAGAGGAGTATGAGAAGATGAGACAGGCTTTAGTACGTGTGTGATTTAGTCATGAAACTTCAATATTGACATTATGGGCCTACGGATATTAATCTCAGTTTCCTAGAGTGAATAATGTGTCATTTTCATTTTGCTGTTGAAAGCATATTTATAATATATTTGAATAACTAGTGTAAGTGGCTGATCAGAATTCAGATGAAGGCTGAACTTAGGCTTCATTTACATATTTGTTTTCCAATCGAATAACATCAAATCCATTTAAAATCTGATCTTTTTCAGAGAGTGTCGATTGGTCAAAATATAATAGTGAAAAAATATGTAAATAAAATGTAAATAGGCAGTGTGCAATCATGTGCAAATCATTGAAATCATATATTCAATATACTATAATATACTAAAAAACTAAAGGTGGTGGAATATCACACATCTAATTAGGTCAACTGGCAACAGGTCAAAAACATGATTGGGTTTTAAGAGATCATTCCAGAAAGGATGGGTCTGTCAGAAGTGAGGATGGGGAGGGGTTCAACACTCTGTGAAAGACAAATAGTGCATCAATTGAAGAATAACGTTTCTCAACATAAAATTGCAAAGAGTTTGCGGATCTCATCATGTATGGTACAAAATATCATTAAAACATTCAGAGAATCCGGAGAAATCTCTGTAAGCTAGAGACAAGTCCGATAACCAATATTGGATGGCTGTGATCTTCGGGCCCTGAAGCCGCACTGCATTAAAAACAGACATGATTCTGTAGTGGACATCACTGCATGGGCTCAGGAACACTTCTGAAAAGCATTGTCTGTGAACAGAGTACATTGCCATATTCACAAAGTTTCCACACCATGCAAGAATAAACCATGTATAAACAGGATACAGAACCGCCGCCACCTTCTCTGGGTCCAAGCTCATTAAATGTGGACTGAGGCAAAGTGGAAAACTGTCATGTGGTCTGACAAATCTGTGATGGTATGGGGGTGCATTAGTGGACATGGCATGGGTGACTTGCACATTTGTGAAGGCACCATTAATGCTGAACAATATACATCTCTGGAAAAAGTTAAGAGACAACTGCACCTTTATATTTCCTTTCCAAAAAAGTCAAAAAGGAAAGTTTTGAGTGAGGAACAGAAGTGTTCAATTTGCAGTGGTCTCTTAATGTATCCCTTCTGTTCCTCACCCTTCTTTTTCTATTGGAGGAACATATGTTGCCATCCAAATTGTCTTTTTCAGGGAATGCCATGCCAAACCACATTCTGCATGTATCACAACACCATGGCTCCATTGTAAAAGAATCCAGGAACTAAACTGGTCTGCCTGCAGTCCAGACCTGTCCCCTATTGAATACATTTGGAGCATTATGAAATGAAAAATACAGCAAAGGAGACCCTGAATTGTTGAGCAGCTGCAATCCTATATCAAGCAAGAATGGAAATACGTTTCACTTTCAAAATGACATCAACTGGTCTCCTAAGTTCCCAAATTATTATTGTTAAAAGAAGAGGTGATGCAACATAGTGGTAAACATGTCCCTGTCCGATCACGTGGCGGTCGGGGACAGTGCCTCTGGGATGGCAGACCGGGGTGTTGGTCCCTCTTTTTAAGAAGGGGGACCGGAGGGTGTGTTCCAACTACAGGGGGATCAAATTTCTCAGCCTCCCCGGGAAAGTCTATGCCAGGGTTCTGGAGAGGAGAATACGGCCAATAGTAGAACCTCAGATTCAGGAGGAACAGTGTGGTTTTCGTCCGGGCCGTGGAACACTGGACCAGCTCTATACCCTCTACGGGGTGCTGGAGGGTTCATGGGAGTTTGCCCAGCCAGTCCACATGTGTTTTGTGGATTTGGAGAAGGCATTCGACTATGTCCCTCCTGCCATCCTGTGGAGGGTAGCTCTCGATTTACCGGTCAATCTACGTTCCTACTCTCACCTATGGTCATGAGCTTTGGGTCATGACCGAAAGGACAAGATCCCGGATACTGGCGGCCGAAATGATCTTTCTCCGCAGGGTGGCTGGGCGATCCCTTAGAGATTTTTTCTGGGAAGGTGTTCTGGTCCCGTCCCACCGGGAGGAGACCCCGGGGAAGACCTAGGACACGCTGGAGGGACTATGTCTCCCGGCTGGCCTGGGAACGCCTCGGTGTCCCCCTGGAAATGTGTAAGGGGAGAGGGAAGTCTGGGCATCTCTGCTTAGACTGCTGCCCCCGCGACCCCGCCCCGGATGAAGCGGAAGAAGAAGATGATGATAATAATATTTCTCAGTTTCAACATTTGATAAGTTGTCTTTGTACTATTCTGAATTAAATATATGGAGAAATGATTTGCACATTATTGCATTCTTTTTTTATTTGCATTTTACACAGCATCCCAACTTTTAGGAAAAGGGGTTGTATTATTGTTAATAAATGTGTTTGAATTATGGTAATGTTTGTCTTTAAGCTTGTAAGGATTCCAGTCTGGAGTGGACATGAATAATATGGTATCTGAGTCTCCATAGTAACTAAAGTTCAGATTGAACACCCTGGAAACTACAGAATATTCTGTGATCGGGGTCACCTGGATGTATGCATCCTTCAGATTGATTGATGTAAACCAACCACTGGGCACACTGGTTGTACTAGCTGCACCAGCTGTACTGTTTACACAACTGTCACATGGATAGGACAATGGTTCTGGATTATGTGGGCATTCACATGAGATAACAAAAAAATATATATAATCTAAGGGCCCAGCTTCATCCCAGTAACTCCTAGCAGACTTGGGACAGCCAATGTTGAGATATGGGTCTTCCAAAAATAAACCAATGCCTTTCTTCTTTGAAATTTCCACTATGCTCAATCAACCAGGAAGTCCAGACTGGAATCCTTACAAGCTTAAAGACAACTCTACAGTCTTTGACCCTTTTTCAACACATAGGTGTCTAATGACCTATGGACCTTACTCTTTCTTTGCCTAGGTCATCGTGACCCATTCCAGACGCTGTCATAGTCCTGTTATACAGAGAAGTTTGTAGTGAAGTTGTGAGGTTCCAATTTGTTTAACCTATATTCTGTCTCTGCATTGACTGGCGGTTACTCCGTGTCTGAAATGGCCATTGATTGTTCTGGAATAGGATGAAATTTTACGTATCTCAGAACTGCTTGAATGTCTTCTCTGGGGCTGTGATAGACCATTCATGCCCTCTGCTGGTCAGACCTGCTATCTGACACCACAGAACCAAGAAGAAGTCACTTACTTCGTAGATTCATTTAAAGGAAAACGAAAAGGAAACTTGACCTCTGGTTCTTGTGTTCCATGTGTTTGTGTGTGGGCGTACGAAAAAATAGCAGTGGCTATGGCACAGCTACTGTATGGGCTGTATTAAGGGCTGCTTTGATCAGGAAGATGAGAAGGGTATCTACAGCTAACCCCAATGCAGACAGACCTTCATACCAAAGACCTGTTCTAAAAAGGAACACCAACCTGACACTAGTGGTGTTGAAACCAAAGAAAGTAAACTCCTCCTGCTCATTATTATGCTGGACCTGGAGATGCGGAGTGTGATTCCTGCACCAGGTAGAAACTAAAAGACGTCAAGTCCTGTCTGGTGTGTCTTGCCTCTTACTGTCAACTTTAGCTCCAGCCTCACTATTAATCTTGCACCACTAAAAAGCACATCTTGATCTAAGCCTCCACACAGCTACAGACGATCTGCACACATCATGAGAAACTATTGGAGGTTTTCTGTCATAATGATCTGCAGTGTATCTGTATTTTTAGTAATATTAATGACCATAATGGTCATAACACAGTCTCAGCTGTAGCTGGAAGGAGTGAGAAACATGTAAGATGCATTAGATATAACATTAGCATGTGTGTGTGTGTGTGTGTGTTCACTCATCTTGTGTGTGTGTTTCTGAATAAACTATACACCGATCAGCCATAACATTATGACTACCAGCGTAATATTTTGTAGGTCCCCCTTTTGCCACCAAAACAGCCCTGACCAGTCGAGGCATGGACTCCACTGGACCTCTGAAGGTGTGCTGTGGTATCTGCCACCAAGATGTTAGCAGCAGATCCTTTAAGTCCTGTGATTTGCAAGTTGGGATTGGACTTGTTTGTCCAGCACATCCCATAGATGCTCGATTGGATTGAGATCTGCACACATAATCCTGCTGAAAGAGACCAATGCCATCAGGGAATACCGTTGCCATGAAAGGATGCACATGGTCTGCAACAATGCTTAGGTAGGTGGTACGTGTCAAAATAACATCCACATTAATGGCAGGACCCAAGGTTTCCCAGCAGAACATTGCCCAAAGCATCACACTGCCTCCACCGGCTTGCCTCCTTCCCATAGTGCATCCTGGTCCCATGTGTTCTCCAGGTAAGCGACGTGCACGCACCCGGCCATCCACGTGATGTAAACTAAATGTGATTCATCAGACCAGGCCACCTTCTTACCTTTTTCAGCAATTTGAGCTGCAGTAGCGCGTCTGCTGGATCGGACCACACGGGCCAGCCTTCGCTCCCCACGTGCATCACTGAGTTTTGGCTGCCCTTGACCCTGTCGCCGGTTCACCGCTTTTCCTTCCTTGGACCACTTTTGATATGTACTGTCCACTGCAGACCGGGAACACCCCACAAGGGCTGGAGTTTTGGAGTAGCTCTGACCCAGTCGTCTAACCATCACAAATGGGCCCTTGTCAAAGTTGCTCAGATCCTTACGCTTGCCCATTTTTCCGGTCTCTAACACATCAACTTTGAGGACAGAATGTTTACTTGCTGCCTAATATATCCCACCCACTGATAAAATCTTTGCAATCTCTACTGGTTTGCGGGAGGGACGTGATTTTGGGAGGAGATTTTAACTGTCTGTTGGGAAAGAGTGATAGGAGATCTACAACAATCGTTAGGCTTGATTCTACTTCAGAAAAATTACAAAAACGTATTAAAGATTTCCGATTGTCTGACTGCTTTTGACTACAAACAACTCAACGTCCCAGGTTATAGTTGGTCTAATGGCTCTACGTCTTCAAGAATTGACTTTTTATTAACATCTCCTGGTATCAATGTGATTGACTCTACAATAAACCCTGTATTTTTCTCTGATCATTCCATAGTCAAATGTACCCTAGATGTTGGTGTGAGAGATAGAGTTGGTCGAGGCCTATGGAAACGTAATGTCAGTCTTTTGGATAACCAGAAGGTGTCATTAAAGTTCAGAGAAAATTTTAAACAGTGGGTGTCAAATACAACCGTGCCATCTTGTCCATAGCATTTACGCCAGACTTTCTGCTGTTGTAGTGGGCAATAGTTTCAGGCAGTTCCTTTGTGCCACTGTCACTTAGCCACTGACAGCGTGCTTTGGTTGGGAATAGCTGTTCATCAACAGTTACGTTCGCACAGGACTTGTAAGAAGCAACACCGTTTTTCACAAATGTATTGAAGATCTCAGATATCATGGCAAACTTTTCTGTCTCAATATGGGCAGCTCTTGTGCTTTTGTCATCAGAACACAAATAGTGCATTATATCTCTGAATTTTTATGAGGACTTTTTGGCGCAGAGAAGGTGAATTACAGCTTAAAAAATAAAATTAAAAAAGGCGGAAGTAATTTTTTTAAAATCCAGTTTATTTTGTTAGGTCAAATTGCTTTAAATTCTTATAAATACTTATTTTAAGATTAAAACATTACTGGGGGATAAAGCATGCAAAAAGGATCTTCCTGTAAGCTTAGAGTGCCGCAAGTTTATTTTTGCCGGACCACGTAAACAGAGCCAGCCAAGAAGAGCGAATGTCTCTGAGTGAGTGACTGTATGTTAACAGGGCCAGGTATGGGTCCTCTATGTTCTCTGCTGCCTTTTTCAAAATATTCTTAACAATCTGAACCCCCTTTTCCGCTTTGCCATTAGCCTGTGGGAAGTGGGCTCACAGGCACATGTTGAAAGTAATACTGCTGGGAAAACAGAGAAAACTCCTGGCTAGCATATTGGGGGCCATTGTCACTAACCACTGTCCGTGGTATCCCGTGCCTTGCAAAGATGGACTTCATATGCGTAATCACTCCTGTAGCAGTGGGGCTTATGAGGAGCACCATTTCAGGATAGTCAATGACTAACACATACTCCTTCCCCTGAAAGTGACAGATACTCCTTCCCACTTTCTCCCATGGCTGCTGGGAAGGTCAATGAGCATTGGTTCTTTTTGCAATCAGTTCTGATGATGGATGCAAACTGTGCAATTAGCATTCTAGTCTGTAATGTCTCTGTTCATGCCTGGCCAATAAACAGTTTCTCTGGCCAGACTCCTCATCTTCTTAATGCCAAAGTGTCATTGGTGCAACCTTTGAAGCACTTCTTTCTTCAGTGTAGAAGAAACCACTATTTGGTTTGCTTTTAGTAACAGGCCATCCACTACTGACAGCATGTCCTGAAATGAATAAAACTGAGGGCATGCCTGTTTTGGCCAATCACTACCCATTAGGCCTATTACTTTTTGTAGCTGCTGATAGATTATTGGGCATGAAAAGTAGCTGAATTACACAATGTATGAGAGTATTAATGATCTCTGTACGAAGGACACTAGGTAGGAAATATGATGCCCCATTTCTGATGGTTTGCACACATCCTGTCCATACCTCCTGATAGGAGTTTTTCCATGTGACTGTCATAGACTCTATGAATAGAACCATGGACCGTAGGTTGGCACATACCATTGTGAGGAAACTTGTCTTTACCTGATGATACACATGTATTTTAGTTCTATTCTCTTGTTAGAGGAGTGGTTCGTTATCTTGTGCTATATGAGGTACCGTATCGCAAGCAGTTGGTATCTACTACTGAGGGGCCCCTCACAACTTGAAAAGCTGTGGAGCCAAGAAACTTAAGAGGGGACACTATTAGGCCATGTAAGGTTAGGATATAGAATACACGTATGTGATTGGAAGACAGACAGATATTGGAGGGGATGTGCTGGGGCATAAATACTGTGTCCACTTTGTAATCATTGGAGGGAAAAGTGAGAGAGATGGAAGGTTAAAATCATAGCCTCATGCTGAATAAAGCTTCCGATTGCATTTATTTTGTTCATGGATCAAACTTGGACAGAATCTAACACTGCACATCAGTTCTATTCTCTTTTTCAGTGTTTGCTAACAGGGAGCGCCTCCATCACATGGCTTGTAATCTCCAGTCCTTGACGACAATTTGTGCATTGTCCTGGTTTTACTCTCATCAAAGCATCAGCCACCACAAGGTACGTTCCAGGTGTATATGACAGCACATAAGTGTACCTTTGCAAGCACATTATTTGTTGAATTCATGGTGACATGTCATTCAGATGCTTTTGTCAGGGACATTATTCAGAAATACCTCTCACAAACACATGTGAAACACTCTCACATAAACAACTGGAAGATTATTCGCTCGCACACACTACTGAAACGCTCTCACACATACAAGTGAAACACTCTTATATACACTACTGAAAAGCTCTCATACATACAAGTGAAACGCTCTTATATACACTACTGAAAAGCTCTCATACATACAAGTGAAACGCTCTCACACATACAAGTGAAACGCTCTTATATACACTACTGAAAAGCTCTCATACATACAAGTGAAACGCTCTCACACATACAAGTGAAACGCTCTTATATACACTACTGAAAAGCTCTCACACATACAAGTGAAACGAACTCACACATACAAGTGAAACGCTCTCACACATACAAGTGAAACGCTCTTATATACACTACTGAAACGCTCTCATACATACAAGTGAAACGCTCTTGTATACACTACTGAAAAGCTCTCACACATACAAGTGAAACACTTCAATATACATTAAAATGATTAGTAGTGCACGTGCGCGAAAGCTGCATGCTGCCTGTTACGTTACTCCCGCATTTGGGTTTCCTTTTTTAATGACGAGTCCACCTCTGAGCTCTCAGCCTCTGCTTCCTCAATGGAAGAAGTGAGGGCGGGATTGAGGAGATCCTCGAAGTACTCCTTCCACCGCCCGACGACATCCCCAGTTGAGGTCAACAGCTCCCCACCTCCACTGTAAACAGCGTTGGTAGGGCACTGTTTCCCTCTCCTGAGGCGCCGGACGGTTTGCCAGAATCTCTTCGAGGCCAGCCGATAGTCCTACTCCATGTTCTCACCTAACTCCTCCCAGGCCCAAGTTTTTGCCTCCACAACCATCCGGGCTGCAGTCCGCTTGGCCTGCCGATACCCGTCAGCTGCCTCAGGATCCTTACTTCCGGTGTCCACCACCGGGTTCGGGGATTGCCGCCTCGACAGGCACCGGAGACTTTACGGCCACAGCTCAGAGCGCTCGCTTCGACAATGGAAGTGGAGAACATGGTCCACTCGGACTCAATATCTCCAGCCTCCCTCAGGATCCAGTCGAAGCTCTGCCGGAGGTGGGAGTTAAAGATCTCTCTGATAGGAGACTCGGCCAGACGTTCCCAGGAGACCCTTACAGTACGCTTGGGCCTGCCGAGTCTGTCCAGCTTCCTCCCCCGCCATCGGATCCAACTCACCACCTGGTGGTGATCAGTTGACAGCTCCGCCCCTCTCTTTACCCGAGTGTCCAAGACATACGGCCGCAGGTCAGATGAAATGACAACAAAGTCGATCATCGACCTGCGGCCTAGGGTGTCCTGGTGCCATGTGCACTGATGGACACCCTTATGCTTGAACATGGTGTTCGTTATGGACAAACTGTGACTAGCACCTCAGTCGGAAAAGGGTGGCTTGCCCACTTCAGGTTGGTGGAGAGTGCCTGCCTCAAGTGGAGGAGTTTAAGTATCTAGGGGTCTTGTTCACGAGTGAGGGAAGGATGGAACGGGAGATTTACAGACGGATCGGTGCAGCTTCTGCAGTAATGCGGTCGATGTATCGGTCTGCCGTGGTGAAGAAAGAGCTGAGCCGCAAGGCGAAGCTCTCGATTTATCGGTCAATCTACGTTCCTACTCTCACCTATGGTCATGAGCTTTGGGTCATGACCGAAAGGACAAGATCCCGGATACAGGCGGCCGAAATGAGCTTTCTCCGCAGGGTGGCCGGGCGATCCCTTAGAGATAGGGTGAGAAGCTCGGTCACCCGGGAGGAGCTCAGAGTAGAGCCGCTGCTCCTCCACATCGAGAGGGGTCAGCTGAGGTGGCTTGGGCATCTGTTTTGGATGCCTCCGGAAAGCTTTCCTGGGAAGGTGTTCCGGTCCCCTCCCACCGGGAGGAGACCCCGGGGACCTAGGACACGCTGGAGGGACTATGTCTCCCGGCTGGCCTGGGAACGCCTCGGTGTCCCCCCGGAAGAGCTGGAGGAAGTGTCTGGGGAGAGGGAAGTCTGGGCATCCCTGCTTAGACTGCTGCCCCCGCGACCCGGCCCCGGATAAGCGGAAGATGATGGATGGATGGATAGTTAAAAAAAATAAAGAGTTGGAAAGCAAATTATTACAAGAAATACATGCATGCTGTAGCAACACCAATTTAACCTCTGAAGAAAAGAGCAGACTAGTTGAGTTGCAGAACAGGTTAGATCAACATTATCTTGACAAAGCACAGGGAGTGTTTGTGAGATTGAGAGCAAGGTGGATTGAATCAGGTGAAAATAACTCCTCGTATTTTTTCAATCTAGAAAAAAGCCGACAACAAAAAAATTCTAGTCTTTTAGTAAATGGTGAGGAAAGGAAAGATTCTAAAACCGTAGAAAATGAAGTCTACATGTTTTATTCTAAATGTTATTTCTCTCAGTTCTCGAAAGTAGACTGTAATATTCTCTTTCAAAATCTTAGTCCACTAATCCCCCTGATTGATTTATCATTTAAAAAGATCTGTGACTCTGAACTTAGAATTGATGAACTGGACGCAGTTCTTAAGAAAATGTCTTCAAATAAATCCCCAGGTTCCCACAGTTAATTTTTATAAATATTTTTGGGAAGATTTGAGAATCATATTATTTGAAGCGTTAAAAGAATGTATAGTTAGGAAAGAATTGATGACTAGCATGAAACAGGGTGTAATTACTCTGATTCCAAAGGCGGGGAAAGACAAACAGCAATTGGACAATTTAAGACCGATTACATTATTAAATACAGACTATAAAAAAAAATCTGGATCCATTGCATCTAGACTTAAAAAAGGGATAGCAGACATAATAAGTGAGACACAGTCAGGCTTTATAAAAGAGTCATTCATAATAATATAAGACTTGTTATGGATTTATTTGACTATAGTGATTTAATTGATGATGATGGTTTTATACTCTTCCTTGATTTTTATAAGGCCTTTGACTCTGTTGAGCATTAATTTATATAAAAAACCCTTCATTATTTTGGTTTTGGCGACAAGTTCATAGATACTATACATATGCTTTATTCTGATATAAATAGCTGTGTGTCTTTGGGGCACAGGACTTGTAAAAGATTTAATATTGGTAGAGGAATAAGGCAAGGTTGTGGTAGCTCTCCCTTGTTGTTTATAATGGTTGCAGAAATTCTGTCTATTTTAATTAATTAAAATTATAAATAGGATTTATCCAACTAATGATTTCCTAAAACAGAGGTTTAAAATGGATGTAGGAAACTGTAGCTTTTGTGATAATGAACCCGAAGATTTGGATCATCTTTTCTGTTTGTGTGAAGTTGTACAAAGGTTTTGGCTGGACCTTATACAATTTCTTGTATCCAAAGGAATTCAGATAATGAATCTAACAATTAATGATATAAAATGTGGTATTTTTCACAATGATCATAATGACTTTGGCATTAACAGTGTAATTCTGTTAAGTCATTTTTTTTAAAGATAAATCCTAACATTACTTATTGGAGGAATGATCTGAAACTTTTTTATGTTTTATTATTGATTAATAACAAGAATGCAGTGAAACTGGCTTCTTTTATTAACATTCTTATTGAATATTTGCCCTTTTGATTTATTTTCTTTTGTATATGCTAAAGCTTTTTTTTTTTTTTTTGGCCATGTAAATATCATGCCCCATCTAAGATATGCACTGTAGGTTCGTAGTAAGATTTTTCACTGTACCTGATTTGTTTGTATTTGTTTTGCTAATATTTTTTTTTTTTAAGTATTAAACTAACAAGGTAATGTGCCAAAAAGCGAAGACAAATGAGTGTCAGGCTTAAGGCTGCACCTGCAGCCAGACTGTCCAGCCTAAAGCCGGAGGAATGGCCACCCTATGGGACATATATAATATACATACAGTATTCCCCCAGCTGTCCGCGGTTCCACATTCTCGAACTCAAGTATCCGCGGAAATCTTTCAAGAAGTCCGAAATTCTAAAAACGCACTAATTTCAGACTTTCTATAAAAAAAACATAAAAACACATTGTTTTATGTATATTTAATGTATTTATAAGTATTTAATATCTTCTGTACTATAATCATCTCGCCGTTCATAGTGACATGTTGAAAGACATAAACAGCGATCTCAGTTGCCAATCACAATGTTTTTACAATATTATCATGCAATAAGAACATGGAAAAGGTAATGGGGCATGTTGTGTAGGGTAACTGGGATAATGGGGCATGTTGTGTAGTTTAACTGGGGTAATGGGGCATGTTGTGTAGGGTAACTGGGGTAATGGGGCATGTTGTGTAAGGTAACTGGGGTAATGGGGCGTGTTGTGTAGGGTAACTGGGGTAATGGGGCGTGTTGTGTAGGGTAACTGGGGTAATGGGGCGTGTTGTGTAGGGTAACTGGGGTAATGGGGCGTGTTGTGTAGGGTAACTGGGGTAATGGGGCATGTTGTGTAGGGTAACTGGGGTAATGGGGCATGTTGTGTAGGGTAACTGGGGTAATGGGGCATGTTGTGTAGGGTAACTGGGGTAATGGGGCATGTTGTGTAGGGTAACTGGGTGTTAGGGAGTGACACTTACACGCAATTTTCCACATCCGCGAGGGTTGCAGAACCGATCCCTCGCGGACACGGGGGATGTACAGTACAACCCCGACGGATTGGTTCTGCGAACCCCTATAAAAAATTTACTATATGTACTATAATGTGTGAAAGGATTTCACTATAGTTGTGAAAGGATTTCACTATAGTGTGTGAAAGGATTTCACTATAGTGTGTGAAAGGATTTCACTATAGTGTGTGAAAGGATTTCACTATAGTGTGTGAGAGGTGTTTCACATGGTTATATGAGAGCTTTTCACTATAATGTGTGAAATATAGTGTGAGAGGTGTTTCAGTAAAACCGGAAGGCTTTCCGTTCAACAAATATGCGCAATTCACAACGCGATTCACGTGCTGATCGTCTGCCACGTTGTTCGCAACATTAATATCTGCCCAACACCCTGCAAGCAGCCTAACCGAGGCAGCAGCGGTACTTCACACTGTGCTGGCGTCAGCGGAGACCATCAGAACCTTGTCAAATGCGAACAACAGTCGGGCAGCTTTTTAGTAGTGTATATAAGAGCTTTTCACTTATATGTGTGATATCGTTTCACTTGTGAGAGCGTTTCAGTAATGTATATAAGAGCTTTTCACTTATATGTGTGAGATCGTTTCACTTGTGAGAGCGTTTCAGTAATGTATATAAGAGCTTTTCACTTATATGTGTGAGATCGTTTCACTTGTGAGAGCGTTTCAGTAGTGTATATAAGAGCTTTTCACTTGTATGTATGAGAGCGTTTCAGTACTGTATATAAGAGCGTTTCACTTGTATGTGTGAGAGCGTTTCAGTAGCGTGTGCGAGTGAATAATCTTCCAGTTGTTTATGTGAGAGTGTTTCAGTAGTGTATGCAAGAGCATTTCACATGTGTTTGTGAGAGGTAATTCTGAATAATGTCCCTGACGGCCCCTCATACACGCTGGAGCCACTTCAAAAAGGAAAAATTCAGTCGAGAGAGCAGAATGTGAAGTTAAGAGAGCAGAAACACAAGCCGCGTGAGCGAAGAACCAGTCGTGCGAGAGTATAAACATTGTGAGGGCACAAATATCATGGCTTGGAATTTCTCCACAACTTTTCAAAATTCACCTGCTAGGATTAAAATGCATAATTTCAGTGAAAGATAAATTAACAAATAAGTGTCACTTTCCACAGCTTTACTAAGGCCAGCACATGTTATTATGGCCATTAGATCATTTGGGTTGATTAGCAACATTTGCATAATCATATTTGCAATAAAGGATGATAAAAAAAAAATACTGATCGAGGAGCCGTTTTGAGAGCCACAATGAACTGTCTCTTTTAAATGAACTAGTACATGTGAGCCGGATGACTAAAAAGACGTCGCACAGAACCCTGGCTTTAAAATCAACAGCACTGTAACAGAAAGACGACATGTGCTTAAGCATTTCTTTAATGTTGCTCACAAGACACTGATCTGGTGGCGGTACCCGTAGCCCACTCACCGTATTGAGAGGAGGATGGATGGGGCCATATCTGGCCAACAACCTCCTTCCCTCAGTAAGAGCATTGAAGATGGGTCGTGGCTGCGTCTTCCAGCATGCCAATGACCCGAAAACACACAGCCAGAGCAACTAAGGATTGGCTCTGTAAGAAGAATCTCAAGGTCCTGGAGTGGCCTAACCAGTCTCCAGACCTGAACCCAATAGAAAATCTTTGGAGGGAGCTGAAAGTCCATATTGCCCAGCGACAGCCCCAAAACCTGGAATGGAGGTCTGTATGGAGGAGTGGGCCAAAATCCCTGCTGCAGTGTGTGCAAACCTGGTAAAGAACTACAGGAAATGTATGATCTCTGTAATTGCAAACAAAAGTTTCAGTACCAAATATTAAGTTCTGCTTTTCTGATGTATCAAATACTTATGTCATGCAATAAAATGCAAATTAATTACTTAAAAATCATACAATGTGATTTTCTGGATTTTAGATTCCGTCACTCACAGTTGAAGAGTACCTATGATAAATATTACAGACTTCTACATGCTTTGTAAGTAGGAAAACCTGCAAAATTGGCAGTGTATCAAATACTTGTTCCCCCACTGTATGTGTTCTTTACCGCCTTGTAAATGTATGAATTTTAAACAGGTTAACTGTAACTCCTGGTAAATGGTAAGTTTAACCAGTGTAAGATAAGACGTCGCCACTGCTTTGGCTGTAAACAGAGACTTCTCGAGTGAGCAACAGATTTCTGTGCGCGTCCTGATGGTATCCTCCGCCGGCGTGCATTACACAACATCACTCATCGCCGTCCGCCCTGCTCCACATCCAGCTCAGCATACCTGATCCCCCATCCGTCCTGCTAAACATACATTTGAGGGCTCCCCCTAGCGAGGACGTCTATGTGACCGTGGTGGACGTCCACGTCACTACGCCGGGTCTAACTGCCTCTCCCGTCCGTCCCACTCAACGTAATTTGTCGCTTTTCTGTCCTGCGAAAATTCTACTTGAGGGCTCCCCCTAGCGAGGACGTCCAACGTTGCTCACAGGGATGTAGCTGCCTCTCCATGTCAGCTTTATCAAATCTGTTTTATCAGCTTCCTGCTGTATGCTTAAAATCTACTACGGAACACCCCGAGGGTCAACCTTAATCACATGTATATCCTTATATCAAGTAGGAGTAACTGTTGGCCACTTTTCACAGCACTGCTTCAACTGTGTCTTGTTTAAGTTCTTTCTTGCATGCATGGCCCCCCAGAGCATTTAAATAGGGTTAGATCTGTGCTTTTTGACAGCTGACCTTACATTCTCTCCAAGAATTATCTTGGAAAATATGGAATTCATGGTTGAATTACATATTGACATGTTTCAAAAGTCAATTCTTTGTTTCTGGCCATTTTGAGGCTGCAATTGATTCCACAATTGCTGATGCTCCAGATACTCAACAATCAGTTTTATTGCTTCTTTAATCAGCAAAATAGTTTCCAGCTGTGCCAAAAATTGCAAAAGGCTAATAATCAATTAGCCTGTTAAAATGCTAAACTTGGATTAGCAAACACAACATGCCATTTGAACACAGGACTGATGGTTGCTGATAATGGGCTTCTGTACGCCTAGCTAGGTATTCCATTAAAAATCAGCTACAATATTCAACATACAAGATTACCAATGTCTACACTGTATTTCTGATCCCCATGCTTAAATGTAAATATATCAATATCAACAGTCCACAGCAGGTTCTCCTGAGCAGTCCTGGATGCCAATTATCTGAAAGCTGTGGTATATCTGACATTATCAACCAGGTAGTTTGAATCCTGAATGCTGATTGGGTGTTAGCACTGGTATATGAGAACATATGACGTATATGTCATGACATAACTTTTTATTACTCCAACTGGTTTTGTAACCAGTTCATAACTGCAATAAGGCAAACCCTGGCCTATACCAAGGGTTTTTGGTATTTGGCCAATATAACAAGCACAGTGGCGTATTGATCATATATCACACACCCTCATGCATTATTCCTTAAATATACAACAGATACATGGAACATCTGCTTTTCAAGATTCAAATATTTTTAAAGGGGGGGGGGGGGGGTCATTCTAAATAACCGAGTGACAATAATCACTACAAATGTATAGAATATAACTATTGTAAAACAGGCACCTTACATACAAACAAGGCACTAAAAACAGCAAAGAAATGTCAAAAGATAAAAAACATAAAAATAAATAACCCATTACTGAGTAAGTGCCTCCCAACCTTCATGTATGCTGGTGGCATTATGGGGTGGGTAGTGCATGGCATCGTCACAGACTGAGAACTTTTTTAGATTAAAAAACTGATGCAGATAAGGACAAGCAAAATCCAAGAGGAAAACCTCATTCAGACGCTGGGACCTGAATTAAACTTTCAGCAGAAAAATAAACAATAGAAGGCCCCCCTAAAAAATTACACAAGATCATTTTGTGTAAATAGTTCAGAAAATTGCAATAAATCACAAATCAGTCCAAGGGGGTGATTTCTTGTACAATCCACTGTACGAGATCTTCATCCATCTGCGTGAAACACAAAACATTTTTACACCTGACAAAAGGAATTATGCTTTTTTTGTTAAACAATGCTCAACAGGGTATAAAGTGCCTTCAGAAAATATTCTGATCTCTTGACTTTCTCCACATTTTATTATACAACTTAATTCATAATGCTGTATTATTATTATTTGATTTTGCTATCAACCTTTGTCAATACCCCATAATAACAAAGCACAACCTTTTTTTCAGAAATGTGTGCACATTTTTTAAAACTGGAAATCCCATGTGAATAAGTATTCAGACCCTTTTCCATGACACATTGAGCTCAGATGCATCCTGTGTCCTATGATGATTCTTGAGATCTCTCTAGAACCTGATTAGAGACAATCTGTGGCAAATTTAAATTACTGGACAAGGAACACCGGTAGACTTCCAAGATGTGTGTCAAGGCATAGATCTGGAGAAGGTTAAAAAAAACAAGGCATAGATCTGGAGAAGGTTAAAAAAAACAAGGCATAGATCTGGAGAAGGTTATAAAAAACAAGGCATAGATCTGGAGAAGGTTATAAAAAACAAGGCATAGATCTGGAGAAGGTTATAAAAAACAAGGCATAGATCTGGAGAAGGTTATAAAAAACAAGGCATAGATCTGGAGAAGGTTATAAAAAAACAAGGCATAGATCTGGAGAAGGTTATAAAAAACAAGGCATAGATCTGGAGAAGGTTATAAAAAACAAGGCATAGATCTGGAGAAGGTTATAAAAAACAAGGCATAGATCTGGAGAAGGTTATAAAAAACAAGGCATAGATCTGGGGAAACAACACTTCCAAGTTATCAGGAACACACTGGGCTCCATAATTGTGAAATGGAAATTAGGAACCAGTCAAGAAGTGCCTTTGACAGGGAGGTGAACAAAAACTCAATGGCCTCTCTAACAAAGCTCCAGAATTCCTGTGTGGACATGAGAAAATCTGCCAGAAAGACAACATCTCTGCAGCAATCCATCGTTATAGTAGAGTGGCTAGAGGGTACCCAATCCAAAGTAAAAGGCATATAACATGCAATCTGAAGGACTCTGAGAGCATGAGGAAAAAGATTCTCTGGTTGGATGAGATTCTCCATGCCAAGGACTGGGAGACTGATCAGGATTGAGGGAAGAATAAACAACAACATATAAAGAGGTCATTAAACAAAACCTATTCCAGAGCACACAATATATCAGACTGGAGCAAACATTCATCTTTCAGCACAATCATGACCTGAAGCACACAGCTCCCCATTCAATCTGACAGAATTTGAGAGGATGTACAAGGAGGAATGGGAGAAACTGCCCAAATCCAGATGTGTAAAGCAGAAAGCTGAGGTCGTTGCCAAAGGTGCTTCAAATTTCATTATGGGTTATTGTGTGATTTTTCAATCAGTTATAAATGAAGTACATAACACAAAATCTGGAAAAAGTGAAGAGGTCGGATTACTTCCCATAGGCACTGTACAAGTATGTTGGCACAAGTGTTAGATATATTGTACCTGAGAAAGGTTTTGGGGCATTTAAGGACAGCAAAGGATCACACACCTCAGCTGTGGGATGAGAGAAAAGTGTACTTAGCAAATCCATCTCACAAAACCATTTCATGAAAGAACTTAGAGGGTTTCTTGGTTGCTTCATCCTAAGACAGAGGGCATGTACTCAAAATAATCATAAATTTAGCCTAAGATATCGGGCCTGCACTCATAATACTGATCAACCTAGCCTAAGATAGAGGGCCTGCACTCACAATACTCATCAATTTTGTCAAATCCAATTTCCTCACCTCCTGAATAATCCACTTTTAAAAAACATCAATGGTAATAAAGTTGAGTCAAACTATCATGCACAGAAAGGCATTTTTTCAAGCACGCTAATTTGACTAAATGTTTCCATGCATGATAATTTGACCCTCCGCTTGTGTGTCATCAATCAAATTTAAAGGGATGCATCCCAAAATGTGTGTTGTCATAAAGAGAAATTAAGTTAGTTATTAAATATTTTTTAATGGAAAAATAAAATAGGTGGCATAGGGTTTCACCAACGTCATTCAAATTCAAACTTCTGAAATATTAAAACATACCTTCCTTCAATGTTGATTGATTTTTGGATTGGCTTTTCTTGACAGTAGATGTTCCTAATCCCACCACTTTATGTTTACTTAACACAAGAGGGTTTTCATTCCGGCAGTGAGTTAGGAAGGATGTTCTCAGGTTCATCAAGGCTTCAGTTGAACTTTCCAAGGTGTCAAGGTGCTCACACAAAAATGAAGCGTCTGTGAATTTCTTAAGCTCCTCCCTCAATGCGAGCTGTGCCGCTCTGACACTCTGTAGCCTGTCTTCTTCCACGTCTCTTCCATGCTCATTCTCCACCTCTGGAACCGCTTCATCTTCCATTATGTCCTCCTCCCACTTGCTTTTCGGACCATCATCCACAACATACTGTTTTACCTCTTTTCTGTGTCCATTCCCTGCCCCTATTCCCTTTATATGGTTGTGAATCGTTTTGCTGGATGGGAAGTATGCTTGGTCTTCTTCATGAGGTTTGCACAGGTCATCCGAACACAGCTCAGTCAGCACAAACTGCTTCAAGGCTATTTTAACACAAGCGACAGACGTTAACCCCGCTCCCACAAATTCCTGGATTTTCTCTTTAACTCTGGGATGCATCGGCCTTGAATGGCAACATCCTGAGTCGATACTATGGTTGTGGTGGGCTTCCACGAGTGGAAGTTTGACATGGATGAATGTTGAAGTAGGTGGGTTTGTTTGGGTTAGTGCCTGTTTTAGTCTTTTCATGGCATCTTCTTTTTTTGCTCTGGAAGCGTCTCCCTTCACACTAAATGTGTCATACCTTAAACAATAACACATTTTAGAAAAAAAAACTTACCACCCCCCAAAAATGTGGCTTTTGTGAGAAGCACATTAGACTGCTTGTTATTTACCTGGTCACGTGACGAATGAAAAGTTTTGCCGGACAGCCCAATTTCTTCAGTCTCTTACGGAGCCTCTTCTTGCAGCTTCCATTTTCTGAAGAATGTTCCTGCAAGACACATTTATCAACAGGTGACGAAGGTACAACATTTTAGCTTGACAAAACATTCTCAACGGTGCAACTATACATGTTTCTGATCATGTACCTCACAAAGCATTTCATGGATATAATTTTAGAGGCTTATCCAATTGTAATGTTTCAGCAACGTACCGTAGCTGTAGAAAGTCTTCTGTTTGGTGCTTTGCCATGTTGGCAAGCAAGCGTAACTCTTTTGACCACATAAAGGGGAACATCCTCTGCGTAGTCCTCCACTTGCCAAAGCAGTCTCCGTTTACTAGCATCTTTTATGTGGTCAGACCTGTGGGATAGACCGCAGATGACCATTTAGAGAAAAATCAAACCATTTATATTTTCTCTTTTTACAACCAAAATTCCATCCATGTAAGTAATGTCTAGATTCTAGACAGACATTGTACAACACATCTGCCGTATTGCAATCCAATATTTGGCATTTAGCCCCCATGCTAGCTATGCTGGGTCAAAGACAATGTGTCCATGTTTGTGTTTCAAGCATATTTGAAATACAAAACCAAATATATGCATTCCTATTAAGTCATTATATAATTATATAAATCTTCCCTTTTTGTTTAACTATGGGAGAATTCATGAGTCACGAAACTGTCAAGTCCAGTCCATCCTGTTCATATTGCTTAGTGCCAACAAAAACACTCACCCTGTCTCAGACATACACTTCTGTTCAAAAGTTTGGGGTCCTTGCTTTTGTCTGTTATAATAACATCAAATCGATCAGAAATACAATGTTGACATTGTTAGTGTTGGAAATGGCTACTATTGTAGCTGGAAATCGCAGATTTATTATGGAATATCTACATAGGCGTACAGAGGCCCATTATCAGCAACCATCAGTCCTGTGTTCCAATGGCATGTTATGTTTGCTAATCTAAGTTTATAATTTTAAAAGGCTAACTGATCTTTAGAAAACCCTTTTGCAATTATGTTAGCACAGCTAAAAACTGTTGTGCCAAATAAAGCAATAAAACTGTTCTTCTTTAGAATAGTTGAGTATATGGAGCATCGGCAATTGTGGGTTCGATTACAGGCTCAAAATAGTCAAAAACAAAGAACTTTCTTCTGAAATTCATCAGTCTATTATTGTTCTGAGAAACAAAAGCAATTCCATGTGAGAAAGAAAACAGAAGATCACGTACAACGCTGTGTACTACTCCCTTCACAAAACAGCGCAAACTGGCTCTAAACAGGATATAAAGAGTAGGAGGAGGCCCCCAGTGGACAACTGAGCAAGAGGACAATTACAATTACAATATCTAGTTTGAGAAACACACCTCACAGGTCCTCAAAAGGCAGCTTCATAGAACAGTAAGAGTGAAGAGGGGACTCCGGGCAATTTCAGACTGGCCAATAAAAAGAAAAGATTAAGATGGGCAAGAGAACACAGACACTGGACAGAGGAAGATTGGAAAAAAGTGTTATAGACACACAAAAATAAGTTTGAGGTGTTCACAAAGAACGTTCGTGAGACACAGACGAAATGAAAAGATGCTGGATGAGTGCCCATCAAGCCAATCCAAATTCTGGGAGGTGCTTCAGGAAACATGGGGTGATATCACTTCAGATTACCTAAATAAACTGACAACTAGAATGCCAAAGGTCTGCAAGGCTGTAATTTCTACAAATAAACGATTTTTTGACAAAAGTTTGAAGGACAATCATAATTTAATTTAAAAATCATCATCAATTATTTCAAACCTTGACAATAACTATATTTCCTATTCATTTAGCCATATTTCCTATTCAAACATATCATGTTTTCAGGGAAAACAAGGATATTTCTAAGTGACTGCAAACTTTTGAACGGTAGTGAATCACCATCAATCACAATGAAGTTCAGTTTGTTTGTGTGACGGGGATAGATTGCTCCATTTTTTTCCAGAATTGCAGTACTGCATATCTTCATATAACTAAGCAGTGTAGCAGACATAACTACGTATTGATCACTGATGAGTAGCACGCTTTTGCAATTAAAAATTGACTGCCTTTTGATTAAAAGTGCATTCCTTTTGGTTTAGCAGTCTGAAATGTTGGCTGCTCCTGGAAGAAATCAAGGTTTAATTTCCACCTGTTACACATCCATCCGCAATATTTATGCGAGAAAAATCAGATAATGTTTGTTTGTGTTTGTAAAGCGAACTGTGCAAAGAATAGGGGAAATGCCATTGTCAAATAGTAATAGAAAAACAGTATTTTGATGTAAACTTCAGAGTCATGATTCCAGTAGTTCTTACTCTGAAGTTTGTCTCCAGATTAAATTTAAGGTATAAACTCTGCAGGCTCATGAGCTTTCCAAAACACAAGTCTTATATCTGGTCACATGACTGATGCGCAACTACAGTTTGAAATAACAAATACATATTATTTATAATACTTTTCATTATAAAAATATAGGCAATTACCCACACTGTATGTGGGCTATTTGCTTGAGTGCAAAAATTTAGTAACATTTATTGAGCGCAACAGGATTAGTTACAAAACATTTTCAAATCAGTAGATAATTTGTTACATTGAAAACATCATACTCGCTTAAAAATCTGTCGCCAATTGGATAGAAATTTATTTAGTCAGAACCGTCTACTGATTATCTAAAAATTGACAAATGCTCCAAAACAACCACAAGTTACGGCATCAACTAGTATGGTGTCTACATTTGATAGAATAAACCGAGATACTATACAACTTCCACCTTTCAGACATACCATTTAATGAAAGCGCTACAAGTTGCTCGCTTGTGATTTTCTAGTAAGATGTCCAGTTCTTCTGTAGATTTTACAATTCCGGATATGTATCCACTGCTCCTTGTTAATATGTCGTAAGTGGCAGGAATCCAGGGAAGATCTGACAATGTTAAAATTAAAACCAACATTGGGCTTAGCTTTTTTCTTACACAAAATGCGTTCCGTTAACGGGTTTGAATAAAACAACATGCAATCCTAGACTGACATGTAAAATATACATATTTGGCAAATGGATATACAATACTACCTCAAAGAACACATGAGCTAACTTTGAAACGATCATGCTACACTACCAATCACAAAAATAAACAAGAACTAGCAAAGTGATGTCTACAGCTAATTCACTATCATACTAAAACAAACCTTCTGACAGCATAGTTGATTAAGAGCAACCACTTTCATTAATCACACACTGTAATCACTATTTAAAGTGAAAAGGTCGAGAACCATCTTCTCCAATCAGCGTCATCAACGTCTTGTAAGCAATATTAAAGAAACACTTCCGGGTCACGAAAATGTTGACTTTTTCAAAATAAAAGAGACCACTGTATTAGTTCAAAACAGAGATAAATGTAATTTATTAATTGTTTAAGAAAATGTACTTCTCAAAACATTGACAACAATACAAATATGATCATATTTAGGATAGGATATTTAGGATCATTTCGATAAGAAGTGGGTATTAAAACACGTTCCAAGAGCAAAATTCAGACAATGCCAATGACTGAATATGGAATACATATTGCCTCATAGCTCATAAACTATTGAATATTTCACAGAGAAAGCAATGGAGTAAATGTTCAGGAGAATGTGTAGAATAAGACAAACCTGTCTAATCATGGGGAATGGTGTGCTACATCTAGCAACACAATATTTTCCACACCCTCTTTAGGCCCCATTGCAAAACAAAATAGAATGTACATGTACATATAGCCATGTGTCATTACACACCTACCATTATTTAAAGTGACTCTGATTAATCACAAATAAAGTTCAGCTGTTCTAGTTGGATTTTCTTGGTTGCATTTCAGAGCAAAAGCCATGGTCCGCAGAAAGCTTTCAACGCATCAGAGGGATCTCATTGTTGAAAGATATCAGTCAGGAGAAGGGTACAAAATACTTTCCAAAGCATTAGATATACAATGGAACACAGTGAAGACAGTAATTATCAAGTGGAGAAAATATGGCACAACAGAGACATGTTTTGGAGCCCAGACCTGAATCCAATTGAACATCCGTGGGGTGATATATTGCCATGTCAAGATGTGCCATGCTAATAGACTCCTACCCAAAAAGACTGAGTGCTGTAATAAAATCAAAAGGTGCTTCTACAAAGTATTAGTTTAAGGTTGAACACACTTATGCAACCAGGTTATTATTTTTTATTTCCCCCCTCAAAGAACTCAGTTTGTTTTTCAATTTAATTGTTCACGTTATAGGTCACATTAAAGGTGAAAAAAGTTCTGACAAGATTTATCTTTTTCTCCTTCTTTTACTTCACAAGAACCTTGCATTTTAACAGGGGTGTGTAGACTTTTTATATCCACTGTATTCTGTGTACAGTATATTATAATGTGTTGCAAAGGGAGGTGGAAAGTATTTTGTGGCTGGATTTAGCACAAACAGCCCACATATAACTAATGAACACCAGCAAATTAACAAGATATACATCATAAAGGATTCATCAACTCATTTTTAAAATATGAAATGTTTACAACAATAATTTACTCCATCTCCATTTCTTAATGTGCTCCACCTTAGAATATTACTCATCTTTGTGAAGTACTATCTAAACAGCATTCTTCTTTAGTCTATATTTTTTTATATGTAAATATTGTTTTATTATCTATATCTTTACAATTTACACTAAGCAAAGCAGTAAAATAGATTCATTTTTTATTATTAATATGGTGTTTTACCGCAGACTTCTATTTTGAAGGCAAAATCTGAAAAACGGAAGTCTTATTGTTGCTACCGAATCTCAAATTTTGCAGCATGACCCTAATATTCAATAGCTTGTGGGCAACATCAAAAAACATTTCCTGGTCATGAAAACTTTTCAAAATAATAGAGCCACCCAATGAACAGATATAAATATATTTATTGTTAAGAAAATACACCTTTCAACACATTTAAAAACAACTAATATTTGTTCATATTTAATAGTAATATATATCATTTAAATAGTTTTTAAAACCAAAAAGTTGGGTAGCTGTGTAAAATCCAAATAAAAGCAGAATGTAATGATGTGCAAATCATTTATCCCTATATTTAATTGAAAATAGTTGCTCCAAAACCTGTATATATAGTTCAGCATTAATGGTGCATTTACAGATGTGCCAGTCACCCATACCATCACGGATGCTAGCTTTTGAACTGTGTGCTGATAAGAAGCCGAAAGGTCTGCTCTTTTGTATAGAAAATACATTTTCCCAGGTACACATGATCTTTTTTCTTCTTCTTTGGAAGTAACATGTTTCAAGTGGTCCTATTTTGTTACTGCTATGTGATTTAATTTTGAAAAACATGCTGCTGGACTATGCACTGTTTTAAAAGTATTTTATAATTCAAGTTATAAGGCAATCACTGCTATTTTTCATTGTCCATTTGTTTCCATATCCTCCAGGGAAGTTACATATTTCTCAAGCAAAAAGAAAAAAAGAGTGCCATTTGCGATACACACCTAATGTAACTTGAAGACACAGAACAGTGATCTGAACACATACGGACCAAGAGGACAATTGGAGAAAAAAAAATACAGAACCATGGCACCAGTTAACCATATTGTACCAAACCGTGAGTTTTGTGAACCGTTTCACCCATAAAACTCACTCATATTTGTATGGCTATATAGACTCTATACATAAAGTTTGTATAGTTTAAGCAATACCGTGTTGGGTTACATTGGACATGGGTCCAATGACCCCTATACGGGTTAAGTTAAGATCAATACATTACACCAAGTGTGGTTATACCTATAGAGAAATAAATTACACCATATGTGATTCTATATACAATGATAACATGCATAGGTAGGTGTTCCCCATGAGATGATACAGTGGGGAGAACAAGTATTTGATACACTGCCGATTTTGCAGGTTTTCCTACAAAGCATGTAGAGGTCTGTCATTTTTATCATAGGTACACTTCAACTGTGAGAGACGGATTTTAAAACAAAAATCCAGAAAATTACACTGTATGATTTTTAAATAATTAATGTGCATTTTATTGCATGACATAAGTATTTGATCACCTACCAACCAGTAAGAATTCCGTCCCTCACAGACCTGTTAGTTTTTTCCTGTTCTCCACTCATTCCCAGATAGCATTTGCTTTTGTGCCACATCCGTTTGAAAGCTGCCTGATCCGGCTGTAGTGCACATATGATTTGGGCTGACAATCCAGATCTTAGCCGGATGATGCTATAACCATTAGGTCTTACTGGTTTTGGGCCATACACGTATGACGGGCCATAGCCGATAACGCCAAACCCTGAGGAAAACCTGCATTGGCTGGTTTGGGCCTGACCTGGCCCTGACAAGTAGTGCGGACGTCCTCCTAGCCCGCCAAAATCTTAGTTGGACTGGTAGAAATTAAAATATCTACTGTACATTTTACAACAAATGCCAACATATGTGAGTTTAATACAGCGCTAGAATGAATAAAAAATAATAATGTGTAGTTCTAAATTATATACTAATTTCTTTTTAAGTTGGTCCAGTTCACATTGGATACAAAACACTCGTTTGTCCTCAGCCGGTTGCAAGCCATATTCTGCATGTGGTAAGTGTTCGTGTTTTTCTTCTTTTTTGTAGGTTACTTGAATACGGTCATAATGTTGGATGCAAAGCTAGCTGTAGTTGACATAACCAGACATTTCTGCTATAACTAGCTAGCTTATTAAATACCATCGTTATTTTGTGTGTTGGTAATGCTAGCTAGCTAATATAGGCAGTAACTAGCTAGCTCACTTTCCAGCAAAAGTTATTGCTTCAGTTTTGCGCCCAAAACCAGCACAATCATAATTGTTTTAGGAAAACGTCACCCATCAATCTCTGGCTATCCATGTTTTTGGCAGGGTATGTTATCTAGTACAGTTGCTAAACAAATAGAAAGATTGGATTATTACCTTGCCAGTCTTTAAATTGGAAAGGTAAAATTCTAGGCATTCTGTGTGGCATGTGTAGAGAAATTATATGTAGATATTTTGTTATTGATGTGTTATGAGCTTTTAAGCTTCTATGTTAATCTATCAATTTTAATATTTTGCAGTCATTGTTTCCTTGATTGAATACATCTCAAATGTATGTAGGACTGTAAACCTACATTTATGTACATTTAAACATGACTCTTGATTTTAAATCAACTCACTATTTCTAACATTTGTTTTTCAGATTCTGCACAATGGCAACCTGTCCAGCTAAGGTACATTCACTGACTGACAGACAAGTCAAAAAATGAATAGACAAACTGTACCAGTGAGTAATTCTGCTCTTAG
The DNA here is from genome assembly GCF_011004845.1 of Esox lucius. NCBI lineage: Eukaryota > Metazoa > Chordata > Actinopteri > Esociformes > Esocidae > Esox > Esox lucius. Next base: position 28,908,113 of record NC_047573.1, on the reverse strand, counting down.
ACGGAAAGCGAGAGTAGAGCTAGGCAAAATACTTAATGATTTTGAGGATGCTATATGTATGATTGACGAAGAGCTTGTAGAGGCAATTGTTGTAAACTCTCCTGTGGATGAAGCTGTAGACAATGTACCGTTTGACAACTTTTGTCACAATGACTATGTAGTAGCTGACTCTGATGGTGAACAGGAGGAGCTCTCTGATAGTGAGGAAGGTGCTACTCTCACTGACTGCCTTTCTACTTGGGCTTTAAATTACGGTATATCACACATTGCACTTAATGCTCTTAAGATTTTACTACCCTGAGCTTCCCAAAGATGCCAGAACCAACCTCAATACTAAGACTACGTATAGAGTGAAGGAGCTTTGTAATGGTCTTTATCACTACTTTTGCATTGTCTCTGCCTTAGGAAAGACTTTATCCACACTTAAGGGCAAATTGGTAAATGGTTCTTGCTTAAGACTTCAAATCAACATTGATGGACTGCCGCTCTTCAAGAGCTCTAATTTACAGCTGTGGCCAATTTTGGGTCTACTGGTTACTGTCCCTATGAAGGAGCCAGTAGTGATAGGTCTTTTCTCAGGTACCAAAAAACCTGACTCATGTAGCATATTGTTAGAAGAATTTGTGGCTGATCTTGCTGGACTTGAGAAAGGTTTTGATTTTGAGGAGAAAAGATTCACCCTGAGACTGGATTCGGTTATATGTGACTCACCTGCACGGTCATTTGTCAAGAACACCAAAGCACATAATGGGTATCATGGGTGTGGCAAGTGCATTCAAAGTGGAATGTACATAAATAACCGAAGGACGTATCCACTTTTAGACTAATCAGAACAGATGAGGACTTTTCAAGGCAGGCTGATGAAGAACACCATCATGGTCCCCATCCCTTTGCAGGTGTTAATGTTAGAATGGACTCGTAATTTCCGCTTGACTATATGCACCTGTTGTGTTCTGGTGTAGTCAGGCGGCTGATAAACCTTTGGCTGAAGGGACCACTGAAGTTTCGCCTACCTCCCAGAATCTCTGACAGTCTTGTGAATATGAGAGCTTACATTCCAGATGAATTTGCTGGTAAACCACAATCACTCAGGGAAGTGGGTAGGTGGAAGGCCACTGAGTTTAGACAGTTTTTGCTTTATACTGGGCCGGTAGTGTCGTGTGGTGTTTAGGATCCTGTGGTTTATTACAACTTCATACTGTTGTCTACTGCTATTGCTATATTGGTTAGCCCCAAATTGGCTGAAACTCACACTGATTATGCAAATACTTTTTTGCATACATTTGTCAGTCATTATGGTGAGCTTTATGGTAAAGACCTAATTGTCTATCATGTGCATGCTTTAGTTCATCTGGCACAAGACTCTAAGAACTTTGGCTGCTTGTACTCAGTCTCCTCGTTTCCGTTTGAAAATTACTGGGGCAAACTCAAAAAGTTAGTCCGCACACCTTCATATCCCCTTGCTGAAATAATTAGACTGTCTGAATTAACCTCAGTAGACACCAAGCCTGTAAACGAGACAAACTTAAAAAAGGAACATTCCCACGGTCCTGTACCCCTTGGCCCTGTGGTTATTAGAGAATATGCTTATAATTAACATTAGGTCAAACAACAACAATACATTTATTATAGGGAGCAATTTGTGCAGAATTGTTAATGTCACTGAGTGCAGAGATGATGTGTATGTAGCATACAAGAAGTTCACTGACATGTCACCATTCTTCAGTTACCCCATTGACTCGCGTTCCCTAAATGTCACAGCTACAGTCAGACACCCACTTTGCAAAGGTGTCAGAGATCTCACAGAAGTGTGAGTGTGTAGCACTACCCTACCAGGACAAGTCTGTGGTCATCCCCCTTTTCCATATGTAAGATTAGGGACCTATCCGATGACATTAATCCTTAGATGTTGTTCTTTTTGAACAACTTTCTTTTGGGATTCCATAGAGATGTTGTGTCATTTACGGAGGACAACTCTATAAATGTAATACCAAGTTCCAGGTTCAGAGATGACCAGTCCAGATGAAAAAATAAACAAAGCCATTTAAAGGTGTGAGGAGCCATGTCATGGATGGGAAAAGTACAGTGCCCAGATCATATGTGCCAAAGGTCATTTCATTTGAACAGTTTTGATAAACTTATATTGTAATTGTCATAACTGTTTATGTCAGTATTTCTAGAAGTAAAAAAGATTCTCTATTTGCCATTTTAATGTGATTAACAAATTATTCATAAAATGTATTTTGTGTCTTATATAACCAGGTGACTATTTAGAGGCCAGAAGAAAAATGAAAGAATTTAGCAGTGTTACAGCAGGTCCACAGTCCTAAGATGAGGGTTCTCAAAGAGATTAAAAAAGAAATGGTATGTGTGTAGGGGTTACACTGTGTGTGTACCAAATGTTGCATTTATTTAGTTTTTCAGCTTGCTTTTTTCATAACAGACATGAGTGACAGTGAGCCTGAGGAGAGGTCTGATGATGAGCATATCACACCATGGGGGAAGATTCCCTTAAATCTCCCAGCTTTACCCCATTCTTTCCCTCTCACTAAGTGTCATAGTCCTGACCCATGTAAGACTTGAATTACTCTAATCGTTTAGAAAGCATCAATTCAAAACATATTTGCAGTTGTTCGGTTTCTTGCCGATGGTATTTAGATTATATGTATATTGAATAGTCTTAATTTGTGCCCTAGCTGCCATGCTCCAAGACCTTGGTGAAGGCAGGTCCTACACAAGTCTTAGCTTCCCTACAAGTTCCAGGCCTTCTCGATTTTCTGCCCTGAACCATAACCCTTCAGGTACCAAGGCCAATTTACACTGCTAAAAAAGGATAAATTAGAGAGCAATTGTCTGTGGCCACCACCTGCAAAACCATTCCCTTTATGGGGATTGTCTTGCTGTTGCCTCTCCAGTAAACCCATTTTAATTTGCACCAAAACAGGTGACATTGATTAACAATCGCTTATGCAACTGGACAGGTTGATATCCCTGAAGTTTAATTGAATTGGCGTTATACTGTGACGATTACGTGTTCCCTTATTTTTTTGAGCAGTGTGATTTATTTACTGATTAAATCTTTGCAAGTTTCTTTGTCATTACGTATCCTGTGGCATTCACTTGGTGGACTTCCTGGTTCACTGTTATGTAAATGTGAGTTTATTCAAAACTCCCTCATTTATTTATCAACATTGTGTTCCTTGTTATCACTGAACACACAAATGAAATGAGACAAAAGTCTGATTGATATCCCTGACGTTTAATTGACTTGGTGTTATACTGTGATGATTACGTGTTCCCTACCATTTTTTGGAGCAGTGTATATTCTCAAATTTATCAGCAAGAAGAATGTTTTGACATTTGTGCCATGGTGACTGATCTCATACCTGATGTTTTGTCTATACATTTTTGAAGCCACTTTAAGCTGGTGTCATCTCTTAATTTTTTTGCATTGTATGGAACAGCTATATACATGCAATAAAATAAATGATCTGCTGTCTCAGACACCAGCCCTCTGATACTCCCTAATGGAAGAAATGGCCTACAGTTTAGCAGCCCAACTTACGCACCAGGATACCAGGACACACAAGGGTTTACTGGTAAGAGATTGATGCCTAACACAAGTGAGCAGCCCAACGTACACACTAGAAAACCTTGTCCATGACCCTCCAATGCTTACTAGTAAGATCTCAGTTCCTAACATGCAACTGTTTTAAGAAATATAATCTTGTTCACATGATATTGCTCCTGAGCCTGCAACACCTATTCAAAGTTGTGTGAGCAACAAAGAGAGATTTTGCTAAATGTTTACATTTCTGTCAATGTTTAATGTTAGCCATGTTTTCCAGTGAGCATGCAGACCATACGCCTGTGAGTTCAGTTGCGGCAGTATAGTTGCCAAACGTGTAATTCTCCCTCACATGTACTGACTAAAGGCTTCTGTGTTTAATGTGCAGTGTTACAAGAATCAGATACGTGCTTGGAGGAAGCATATAAGCTCCCTCAACCATTTCACACCTGCCAAGGAGTTACAGACGAGGGGAATTGGACATGAACAATTATACTTTTTTTTTTGAAGTTCACACAAACGTTTGAGGACATTTAGGTTTTGTGAGGACAGATCTTGTTAATTTTGGACTGTAGTGTCTGAGGCAACATTATATGTCATATAACTGGAATTATGTTAATAGTGATTAAAACCAGTATATTTTCTTCTGTTTGTTCCCCAGCTGCCAGTCTTCAGGACTGAATAAACAGAACCTTCACCAAACCCAACTCTTCTTTGGCACTACGCTTTGCTGAGTGCCTGGGCACTGCAATTAGCTGTGTTGTATTGGCAATACAGCTCCAGAAAAGATTAAGAGACCACTGCACCTTTTTCTCTCCTTTCCAAAATAGTTGAAAAGGAAGGTTTTGAGTGAGGAACAGAAGCGTTCAATTTGCAGTGGTCTCCTAATTTTAACCCTTCTCTTCCTCACTCAAAACCTTCCTTTTCCACTATTTGGAAAGGAGAGAAAAAGGTGCAGTGGTCTCTTAATCTGTTTCCGGAGCTGTATATCACAAACCTTAGCCTTATTGCTTTTATAAACTGTTTAAAAGTACAATTAGACTAGTAAAAAGTGTCATACACCACAGCTGTCAGTCAATCAACATTCAGGATTCTAGCCACCCGGTTTATAATTGTTATTTTAAAACAGTGAGGAATCTGGTTAAGGTAAAAGTTAGGGTAAGGTTTCAGGTTAAGATTCAGGGTAGGGACAAGCACTAACCTTGGTCAAATGTCAACTTTGCAGTTTTGCCTAGTTCTGCCTTCTGAATTTAGTCTCTGCCTTCTAGGCAGATTTGGTTAAATTTAAATCACTGTAACTCCTCCAATGAGCATTTATTGTCTGGTCTTTTATTACCATATTACGTTACAGCTGCACTTAGGTTATGAGAGATTGTTTTTGTAAAACATATTTTTGGATACAACCAAATAAAAACATTTGTACCATTTTTGCTTGATTATTTATTATTAATATTATTTTAGAATACTTTGTGAAAACACAGTTCAGTGCATTACTCTAACAATTCAAGATGCTAAATTAATTTGTTGCAGCTATCATTACTAATGAAAGTACATAAAATGATAAATGAGCAGAACTGGGCCAATGCTGATCTGGAGGTAACATTTTATTAACGGATCCGTGCCAAATTTGGGCATAATTTGAAAGTATTTTTAATGGAACTGAACAGCGCGGATCATACAATGTGATTTTCTGGATTTTTGTTTTAGATTCCGTCACGCACAGTTGATGAGTACCTATGATAGAAATGACAGACTTCTACATGCTTTGTAAGTGGGAAAACCATTGGCAGTGTATCAAATACTTGTTCTCCCCACTGTATATTCCATAAATATCTATGACATGAAATGGTTGTGATATCTGATATATTTGCAAACGCCAGGAGATGTTACCCCCTGGTGCATTGCTAAGGAAAACATCTGATGTAATGTTGACAAAAATTTCTTGCCAGAACAAGAAGAGCGACAGGATGTCCACCAAGAAGATGGTGGTGTTACGTACCGTGAAGAAGTGCAATTCATTGATTTTACAAGAACTACATTGTGTATTTTCCCACAGTGTGCTGTACTTACCCTTACCATTGTAGATCAGACTGAGTGGGTGTCAGAGCAAAACCAAAACCTCCTCCTTGATTACTGAAAATATATTTTTATAATTTCTTTAGCTGCAACTGGTCATTTTTAAGGCATTTATTTCTTAGTGCACCTGATGAGGGTGACCATCTACTGCCTTCACTGACTAGCTTAGCTTTTGGTTGATAGCATGGCTTGTGGAGATTACAACAAAATTAAACAATTCCATGTGTTTCAGAGAAAATATTTACCATTTCTAAAAAACCCTAAATTAAAATGAAGTGCTTAATTTCTAAATATTATTTGTTCAAACTAAATAAAATGTGTGAATAAATATTATTTGTTCACACATTTTATTTCCTTCGGTATAAGAATTGTCCTGCGGACATGAATGATTTCCCTAAAAATCTATTTTTACATCAAAGGTCTTACTTTTTAAAATTTCAGAAGTTTATTTTCTAAATAACATATGTTATTGTAAAAAAAAAAGTCTTCCTTTGGTGTGATCTCCACATTAATGGCACTATGTTGGACTGAGTAGGACGGTGACACTGTTCCCTCTGAGCCTGTGTTTCCCTGCTCTACATCTTCCTTCTCTTGGAACCATTCTCCCAGGGAGGGCTGCTGCTTCTCACTTTGTCACCATGTCTCTTAGTGCAGGTTGCTGATTGGCTGTTGGAGACTGCTGTTTGGGTTAAGGATGATTGTCCCGGGGCTCCCTGGCTGGTAGATGCTTGGCTGGTTGCTGTCTTGCTGGATGGCCCAGATTGTGCAGCATTCCATTGGCGAAATGACCTGGATGTAGCATCTTCTGATTTCCTGGGCAGGACTGTGGTCTTCCTAGAAACGTCTGGTCGCTTAAACTGGACAGTTGTCTCTGAGGTTGCTGATTGGCCAGGCAAGACGGTTTTAGCAGCTGCTGAGTGGCTGGGACAGACTGTTGCATGGCTAGTACCTGCTGATTTTCTGGGAAAGACTGTTATCTTCATAGGAGCTTCTGGTCGCTTAAACTGGACTGTGTCCTTGGAGGTTGCTGACTGGCCAGGCAAGACTGTTCTAGCAGCTGCTGAGTGGCTGGGACAGACTGTTGCACGGCTAGTACCTGCTGGTTTGTTGGTTTTTTTCACTTCAGCAACATCAACATCCATTTGCAGCTCATTCTGGTGGAAGGACCTAGAAGCTGATTGGCTAGAGCTGACTGTTTTCTTGGCACTAGCTGCTGATTGGCTATCCCAGATTGTTTTCTTGGTACTAGCTGTTGATTGGGTATCCCAGATTGTTTTCTTTGTACTAGCTACTGATTGGCTATCCCAGATTGTTTTATTGGTACTAGCTGCTGATTGGCTATCCCAGAGTGTTTTCTTGGTACTAGCTGCTGATTGGCTATCCCAGATTGTTTTCTCAGTAGTCGCTACTGATTTGCTGGGCAAGACTGTTTTAGCAGCTGCTGAGTGGCTGGGACAGATGGTTGGAAGGCTAGTGCCTGCTGATTTGTTGTGTTTCACTTCCCCAACATCAACATCCATTGGCTGCTCATGCTGTTGACAGGGGACTTGATTTTGCCATAGACCAATGTTGTTGGTGACCTGGGGACCTTCGGTCCAGTCCATAAAATCGTCATTGTCCTGTCCTTGGCTGGAGTTTGGCTGGAAGGTAGCAGATACTGAGTTGGGTTGGTACTGGAATCCAGAGTGAGATGTGTTAAAAAATTGACTTTGCCATTGTCCCTGCAATAAAAATGAATAATTTATTTTATTATTACTGTGTTATAGTAACCCTGCATATAGACCAAGTGCTCCGGACTAACATAAGCTCTGAGCTATGTATACATTTTTTGCATTTTTTCTCACATAAAGTCAGATATTGTAGTTAAGAAGACTGATATTATAATGGAAGAAAACAGCATGTCTGCATTCTCTCCAGAAAGCGGCTCCTCCTGTAGGCCTATAGGTTGTTAATGGAACATCCTGAAGTGTGATTTGGTGGATTACATCGTTGGATACTACTTCAATGACATGTCAGCCTTGCTGTACAATCAGCGGATCCAACAATTACCCCGGGACCGTTAGGTTTGGCCCACGTTTTCGAAATAATGTGTTGAAGGTTTTTTCATGGAGTGGAGAATTGCTTTCTGATAAAAATATGTCTGATTTAGTCTATATTCAAAAACGTGATTTAAAGTCTCGCGAATTTATGACAGACCCTCTCCAGCGCACTGAGTGCCATCGCTCGTCTCATGTCATAAAATCAAGGAAGAGTGCCATTCTATAGGGTGTTTAATATTTTGCTTGGATTACTATCAGGACTCCAGTAGCGGGCCGTTAATTTTACACCAAGGCCTTCAGCACTATTTTCAGTAATTAAACTGCATTTTAATAAAGTCACCAAGACACTATAGGCTATACGCTATTGACATTCAACGTAACCATCCCATATTCACAGTGTGGATAACATTAATCCAGTGGAATAAACGGATTTGACACTAGGCTCAACACCTATGAGACATATAATACACTAATTGACATGATATGAATACACGGTAACGGAAACTATCAAGAATGTACAACTACAACGCAGTATGACAGGATGCTGCATCACACACAGACATCGCATAACCCAAAATCAATTTTACCAAATCAACAAGAACAAACTCTCAGACACAAAGTCACATTTATTCATACGACGAAGCAAGCAAAAATGCCGGGAGAAATAACACAATCAGGACTGAAAAGGCTTCCCCAGAGATTCAAGCCAAGCTGCCGGACCTAAACGCACACCTACGCCACAACACAAACTCAAATGCACCGCCAGCTAGGCCACTGAATCTGAACATGCTTCACACCAGCAGCAATTAACGACATAAAGCAAGCAATAATTATAACAAATATCTATAAACAGGCCCGGCGTGTTTCTCCTCCTGCTGTGTTTCAGTCCTAAATACAAGTGAATAAAAAAACACTAAGCCCCACTGAGACGCATCATGGCGCAGGCCCAACTAGTAAAAATACATAAAAATCCATCATCAAACTTACCAAAGCTGCTTATTGTTTTAAGACAAATTCCATCCTCCTTTTTTTTAAAAGGATTTATGATTTAGTAAATTCGTCACCAAATCTATTTCTTCTCCATCTGCCGTTTGGCCAAAAGTAAAAATCTAAACAACAAATCTAAAGCACTACAGCTAAAGATTGAACGTTTCAAATGGAGATAATGCTAGGTAAATTGTCAGCTAGTTTTCTTCTGTTAGCTACCAGCCACTCCTATCAGCAATACGAAAAATGCTGACGTAAGCCTAGGCCAACTGGAAGGCTCCAGTGTGTCTAAGAATACGCCCAACACGAAAAACTCGAAATCCGATTGGTTAATTAATATGACAATCAACAACGCGGTCCCGATCGCTTCAATTGCAGATTGGATTCCTCGAAATCTGAACACCTACAGTTAAACTGGAGACAGCACTGGTGAAAATCTAATTGGATAAAAGCTTTAATTTATATGAATTGCACGTGAAGCAGCGCAACTGAAGGAGAGCGTATATCTGAAATTACGTTTATAGACTGATGGGAATGAACTTTGTAAAATATATAGCATTTATGAAAATATATATTAAATAATAAAATTCAATTTTTCAGATTCTGACAATCTATAGGCCAGCCCTGACGGCCACCACGGACAGGAGTTAATCATAGGCACACATTTTCAGTCAAAGTGGCCCCCAAATCAGATCAGATATGGGCACTGGCCCATAGTTCTGCTGGGTTTGCACTTATGGCTTGCTAAATTCTAACAACCATGCTTGCTAGCAAAAGAGCGCATGCTTTCTGCAGAGCAGCAGTTATTTTCAGTCTAATGCATTAATAATGTCAGTCTATAACTAATTACCTTATCATGCTCATAGAAACGAATAACGCTGACTAACCCTAATCTAAGACAAACAAACCTGGGTCTGGGAGGGTACTCCAGACATGGGTGGTCCTCCAGTCATCTGATTCATCAACCATGAAGCCAGAACATCCTTAGGAAGCATCTTCAACACAGTCCAGGTATACTCGTCCAGAGGAAAAGGGTGGAGGGGCCCAAACTGGCTTAGAAATTGGAGAAAGTCCATTATTGTAATGCTATTAAAACAACATTAACAGCAAGTTTTAAATGCAAATAGTATAAAGAAGTTGTGTGATGGCAAAGCTTTCAAATGACTTAAAATTCTCTACAACTTGCTTATAAAGACTTTCTGATGACAACTCAGTATTTTTGATTGTGACGTCATAAACTGTAGTGGAATATATTACTACTGGTGGTATTTAATAGCGATCATGACATATGCATAAAACACACTAGCAGGTTGTAAACATTCAGTCTACTGAACGCAGCCATTCTGTTTTGGCGCTAAACTAATTCAAAAATTATTGACGTGTTTCGTGACTTGTCCAGAGAGAAGATATTAGAATACTATACAGGTGTAGCTGCAGTTATCAAGGGGGCGAGGCTTTGCGAAGGTTCGGACTCTTTAAAGTGGAGTCTGGCGGACTGATTATGAGCCTCATAATCATAGGCGGAAATCCCGGGGGGACATGACCCCCCCCCCCCACCATCCTGGGGGAAACTATGATTTGCTCCGCCCAATATATAAATGTAAACATAACTATGTCATTTCAATAATAGTAATAAGACGCAATGAAAGCACCTGTGCTCATTATAGATACTTAATAGCGGGTATAAGTAAAACAAATAAAAAAAGCGACACCCCCACCCTTTTCCTCACAGTGGTTTGATCCACTGCCCCCAGCCCGCAGCAGTGGAACTTCGGGCAGGTACGGTATATGTGTGGGCGTCTGACGTTCTGTTAGGTTGACTTTCAGTAAGTAGATCAAACAGGTTACACATTGCTTTACTTCTACCATTAAATACAATAAAAAACATTTCTAACCGTCACCAGTCTTCATTTTCTCTGCATTGAATTACAGGTCACTCGTTGTGTTAGCTAGCGGTTAGCAGATATTTGCTAGCAAGCTACAGTAACATCAACCAGCTTTTGCAGCTGTTGGATTCGAGTCAATGAGAGAAATTCAAAGTTCAAGTTCAAAAGGTTTATTTGTCATTTGCAATAACAAGTTATGGCAATGAAATGCTTGGTTTTCCTACTCCCGACAGTGCAGTAAAAAAGTAACAGTGATTATAATATATAAATAAGATAACACGAACTATCAATAATAACACTATACAAAAAAACATGCATCAATTATAATAACTTTACAACTGTACAACCGTAGTGCAATGTAAAAGTGACAGGTGTGCATGATATGACTGGCAGATGAGCAGAATATGAAGTGACAGGTGTGCATGGGACTATGGATGGAAGGGAGGAGTTCCTGAATTGAGCAGCCTTACGGCCTGAGGAAAGAAACTGTCCCGTAGCCTGTTTGTTTTGGACTGAATACTCCTGTACCTTCTGCCTGACGGCAGCTTGGTAAACAGTCCATGGCATGGGTGGCTGGGATCTGTAATGATCCGTTTGCTCCTCCTCCTACACCTCTCTGTGTAGAGATCCTGCAGGGATGGCAGGTCAGACCTTGTGATGCGCTCTGCTGTTTTAATCACCCTCTGAAATCCTTTATGGTTGAGGGCGGTCCAGCTGCCATACCAGGCGGTGACACAGCCGGTCAGGATACTCTCGATAGTGCATCTGTAGAAGTTGGAGAGTATCCTGGAATCCATGCCAAATGTCCTTAATCGGCGCAGGAAGAAGAGATGTTTCCTGGCCTCCTTCACCACAATGTTAGAGTAATGAGTAATGAGCCTTAGAGTAATTAGCCTTAGCTGGCAAGATGACAGCGTTCGTATCTACCTTCTGAAAGGCAATCAATGCACTTAGCTAACGCAATGCTAATCCAGTAAATGTGTTTTATGTTGGTAGGGTTCACACACCCTAGCTCAATTTGCAGAGTTACAGTAGCAAGTAAACCGATCGTGCAAACTAAAGGGTTTTGATGTCCCGCTCAATAATTACACTTGAGAACATTTTATGTAATTGTCCCCTCCAAACTTGATCAGATTTTCGCCCCTGCTCACAATACGAGGGCTGATGACTCATTTTCTGCAGTGCCCGCATTTAAAACTCGCCTCGAAGTTCACTCGCCTGGCGGACTAGTGATTCTAAAATCAGACTTGCCCAAAAATGTAAGAATACATTTATTTTATGGTTTAATACAGTGGGGTCGTTAGCCCTGGGCGTCCGGGGGTATAGTCCCGGATCTTTTATGAATAGCCTCGGATCTCAAACGGACCAAAAATAATAATAATAAAAAAATAGCCCCTGATCTATTCATCTATAATTCCAATCATGCATTATGACACTGTAGACTTGTTGGCCACCAGCGTTTACATCAACATTTTCCTCATATACATTCAAAACCCTGTACTTTTGGGGGGTGGGCTAAGCCCCGAATGTATTGTGATCCTAGCGATGCCTCTGGTCATGGTGAAAAAACATCTAAACATTTTGACCAGTATGGCTCATATGATGAGAAAATTACTTTTCTGAGCTGTACTTCAGAGATTTATACTGATTTCGTGTTGGCATCTTTTTCTTTCTGCTTATGAGTTTAATAAGCTGATTATTGTGTTACAGTTTTTCCTCAATCGCTTTGGCTCAATTCCCGAATTATAGTTGTATTTTTCAAAACAATAAGTTCAAATCTCTAAACAGTAAGTTTCTTGTACACACAAGATTTTAATTTCTTATTCATTTATGCAAATTGCACATTCTGGCACATCTGTGCAGAAGAGTAAGTACAATTGTCTACACTAGACACAATACCTACATGCACATGGATTGCTGATCCAGCAATCAGTGAGTTGATTCTCAGGTAAACTGTATTACTCTTCACAACGTCTAAACATTCTTTCAATCATGCAAAATGATCCATTAAATTATCAAAATCTGTCAGACATGCATGTATATTCCATAAACATCTATGACATTAAATGTTTGTGATGTCTGCTAATGGAAAATTGCCTTCCAGGTGATATAGTAATGAAATAGGAAACACAATCTCACCAATCAACCAATTAAGTTTGAAAGCATATATATGGAGCTTGGCCACAGCACAATAACTACCATATATATGGACTACAGCACAATCACTACCACATATATGGACCATAGCACAATCACTACCATATATATGGACCACAGCACAATCACTACCATATGTATGGACCATAGCACAATCACTACCACATATATGGACCATAGCACAATCACTACCATATATATGGACCACAGCACAATCACTACCATATGTTTGGACCATAGCACAATCACTACCATATATTTGGACCATAGCACAATCACTACCATATATATGGACTATAGCACAATCACTACCATATATTTGGACCATAGCACAATCACTACCATATATTTGGACCATAGCACAATCACTACCATATATATGGACTATAGCACAATCACTACCATATACTGTATATGGACCATAGCACAATCACTACTATCTTGAGACAAGGTTACACTGGGATATAGCTGTATAATTTTAAAAAACAATCTGTGAGATCTTCATCTTCTTCCGCTTCATCCGGGGCGGGGTCGCGGGGGCAGCAGTCTAAGCAGAGATGCCCAGACTTCCCTCTCCCCAGACACTTCCTCCAGCTCTTCCGGGGGGACACCGAGGCGTTCCCAGGCCAGCCGGGAGACATAGTCCCTCCAGCGTGTCCTAGGTCCCCGGGGTCTCCTCCCGGTGGGAGGGGACCGGAACACCTTCCCAGGAAGGCGTTCCGGAGGCATCAGAAAAAGATGCCCAAGCCACCTCAGCTGACCCCTCTCGATGTGGAGGAGCAGCGGCTCTACTCTGAGCTCCTCCCGGGTGACCGAGCTTCTCACCCTATCTCTAAGGGATCGCCCAGCCACCCTGGATGAATTAAAATAGATAATGGAAGAATGAGCTCCTATAAAAGACAACTGGGACAAGTGGATTAATGAAGTGAATGCACTCATTGCTATGTACGACCCTACACTCCAGGGTCTTTCTGCAGAAGTTTGACTGGCCAAATGTAAGACATAATTGGGTTGATACCAGACCCATTACAGAGTGAGCGGCCCAATGGGCTGACCTATGTACCAGATTGCTCCTTGCTTTTCCACAATGAACAGATTGGAATGTTATTCAGAAAACTACTCAGAAGCCCGGTGAGGCATGTGATGACTACATCGTCAGATTATCACAAGTGTTCAAGAAAAACTCAGGTATGCAGCAAGGAAACTAAGCATACCAGCTGGTCCTAGGTCATGACATGGTAACTGGATTACACCCTGAAATTAAATAAACAGTGACCAACAATTGTATATTATGGGCTTCTAGTTCCCTACAAGATCTTAAACCGTATATTGAACATGCGGAAAGACAGGAAGAAGAAAATAAAAATATCATATATCATGCCAGAAACAGTCGCAATACAACCATATACAGTTTTAGTTAAGGCTTACTATAATGTAACTACTGTATGTTGTATCCAGCAAATGTGTTTGTCTATCCTGACCCAAAACGCACAAATGCACATATGGGTACTTCGAAAATCCACCAGAAACCGTCGCAATATAACTGTAAACTGTTTTATTTCAGGCTTATGTAATGTAGATACTAAAGGTTTTAGGCAGCGTTTTCATCTATACAGAATAATTCAAAAAGCGTACTTTGCTTTGAAGAGATATGAAGACGGGACCTATAGTTTACAGGTACGCTTCTCTAACCACTACGCTATTTAACAAGGGTCGGTCAGTCGGTCAGTCAGTCAGTCAGACATGGTCCGGCAAAAAAACTGATGTATGATTCCATGAAAAGAACAGGATCAGGAATTGGTTTGTAAAACACAAGTACGATCTCAGCTATGATGGGTAAACACAACGAATAACAACTATATTATTAAACCAAACCAATTAAGCATCTAAAACAAGATGTTTGTCATTTAGTTGTGGGGAATAACTTGCTATTGGCAGTTTTTTATTGTATTTTAAGGGCTAGGACTCTATTGGATTCAAATTCAGTCCTTATAGGACACAGCATTTTAACTTTACTTTATACACCATTATCATGTGAATACAACATTCAATGACTCATCTTTGCCATTTCAACCTTGGGAAGAAAACCAGTATATTATATTTTACCAGAGTACCTTCAACCCTGTCTTTTTTTAACAGGGGAAATGAGAGAGCGACATGGACTATTTCGACATGGGACAATAATGCCTTTCTCTAGCAATGCTTTAAACACGGGTGTGATACCTTCAACAGCCTCTGGTTTCAGTGGGTATTGAGCTTGGCCTGGTCTGTGAGGTCCTCTGGGTGTAACAACAAGCGTTTGTGCATTATTCATCATCCCAACCACATACTTACAGCTCCGGAAAAAAATAAGAGTGTAAATTTGCTGTCCCCTCAAAATAACTCAACACACAGCCATTAATGTCTAAACCGCTGGCAACAAAAGCAAGATCTACCCCCTCTATGTGACTCAGAGTCCAGTCTGAAACTTCATTACACATCCTCACAGAGGAACCCAAGCTCCCCCACCCACTAAACACTGTACTTCACACAGACATTGCATAGGACCCCTCTGTAGACATATTCACCTGACAAAAAAATCTATTTTACTGTCCTTAAACCACTCTTTCTCAAACGCACTGTCTTGACATTCCAAAACCTTCGCCTTGCAATGCAAATCATCCACATCCATAAACTGGGTCAAGCCACCCACTCTTTTCATAGCCATCTACCAAATCATGTGAAACAGCTCTGGGTCCAGTATTTTCTAAATCTCAAGAAAAGTAATATTTCACAGGCTTTACACTATTTTGGACTGCTTGAACAACACTCTTTTGCTGGACCGCGTAAGCAGGTTGCTGGACCGCGTAAGCAAGAAGAGCGAATGTCTCTTACTGTGTGAGTGACTGACAGAATGACTACCCCTTGTTAAATAGCGTAGTGGTTAGAGAAGCGGACCTGTGAACTATAGGTCCTGAGTTCGTATCGCCTTGTAGGCGAAGCGAAGTACGCATTATAAATTATTCAGTCTTGATGAAAACTTCTCTGGCTAAAACCATCAGTATCGACATTACAGTAAGCCTGAAATAAAACAGTTCACGGTTATATTGCGACTGTTTCTGGCATGGAATAGTTCATCTTCAGTCTCGTTAACAATTGCCCAATTCTTATGATTATTCCTAGGAAGTTAGTAAATACTAGTAAGCCTATTACTGGCTAATAAGCTGTTAAAACGGCCAGTGCCAAAAGCAATACAGTTCATAGATGCTATTTGTGGTGGAGGTAAACTTAATAAGAAACGTTAGTCAGTTTAACACAATCCTCAATGGAGTTAAGCGACTACTGAAACGTGTAGCCGTGGCGTAGTGGTTAAAGACAGTGCCTCTCATGTGGAAGATTTAAGTTTGAATCTATTGAGAGCAATGACTGTATGCCACAAAAGGAAATAACTTTGGCAGAGTCGCTAGCAATTGCTCAATTCTTATGACTATTTCAGTAAGTTAGTAGATACCGGTAAAGCTTATTACTGGCTAATACGCTGTTAAAACGGCCAGTGGCAAATGGTATACATAGACGTTATTTGTGGTGGAGGTAAACTTAGTAAGAAACATTAGTCAGTTTAACTGTATCAATGTCATTCACGAATGGCCAATTAACTATTAAAACAGACAGTTGCTAAAAAGGATTTGTTCAGGATATACAGATGACAGGTGTCAGTAGAGACAAGAGGCTCACCTTTGACTAAAACTTTACTGTCATTGCAAAGTCCATTGACTGAGCTAAAGTGGAAATATATACAGTATCTCACAAAAGTGAGTACACCCCTCACATTTTTGTAAATATTTGATTATATCTTTTCATGTGACAACACTGAAGAAATTACACTTTGCTACTCTGTAAAGTAGTGAGTGTACAACTTGTATAACAGTGTACATTTGCTGTCCCCTCAAAATAACACAACACATAGCCATTAATGTCTAAACCACTGGCAACAAAAGTGAGTACACCCCTAAGTGAAAATGTCCAAATTGGGCCCAAAGTGTCGATATTTTGTGTGGCCACCATCATTTTCCAGCACTGCCTTAACCCTCTTGGGCATGGAGTTAACTAGAGCTTCATAGGTTGCCACTGGAGTCCTCTATGACGACATCACAGAGCTGGTGGATGTTAGAGACCTTGCACTCCTCCACCTTCCATTTGAGGATACCCCACAGATGCTCAATAGGGTTTAGGTCTGGAGACATGCTTGGCCAGTCCATCACCTTTACCCTCAGCTTCTTTAGCAAGGCAGTGGTCATCTTGGAGGTGTATTTGGGGTCGTTATCATGTTGGAATACTGCCCTGCAGCCCAGTCTCCGAAGGGAGGGGATCATGCTCTGCTTTAGTATGTCACAGTACATGTTGGCATTCATGGTTCCCTCAATGAACTGTAGGTCCCCAGTGCCAGCAGCACTCATGCAGCCCCAGACCATGACACTCCCACCACCATGCTTGACTGTAGGCAAGACATACACTCACCTAAAGGATTATTAGGAACACCTGTTCAATTTCTCATTAATGCAATTATCTAATCAACCAATCACACGCTTGACAGTTGCTTCAATGCATTTAGAGGTGTGGTCCTGGTCAAGACAATCTCCTGAACTCCAAACTGAATGCGGCAGTCCTGTGGGCGAAAATGCCTTGTTGATGCTAGAGGTCAGAGGAGAATGGGCCGACTGATTCAAGCTGATAGAAGAGCAACTTTGACTGAAAGAACCACTCGTTACAACCGAGGTATGCAGCAAAGCATTTGTGAAGCCACAACACGCACAACCTTGAGGCGGATGGGCTACAACAGCAGAAGACCCCACCGGGTACCACTCATCTCCACTACAAATAGGAAAAAGAGGCTACAATTTGCACGAGCTCACCTAAATTGGACAGTTGAAGACTGGAAGAATGTTGCCTGGTCTGATGAGTCTCGATTTCTGTTGAGACATTCAGATGGTAGAGTCAGAATTTGGCATAAACAGAATGAGAACATGGATCCATCATGCCTTGTTACCACTGTGCAGGCTGCTAGTGGTGGTGTAATGGTGTGGGGGATGTTTTCTTGGCACACTTTAGGCCCCTTAGTGCCAATTGGGCATTGTTTAAATGCCACAGCCTACCTGAGCATTGTTTCTGACCATGTCCATCCCTTTATGACCACCATGTACCCATCCTCAGATGGCTACTTCCAGCAGGATAATGCACCATGTCACAAAGCTGGAATCATTTCAAATTGTTTTCTTGAACATGACAATGAGTTCACTGTACTGAAATTGCCCCCACAGTCACCAGATCTCAATCCAATAGAGCATCTTTGGGATGTGGTGGAACGGGAGCTTCGTGCCCTGGATGTGCATCCCACAAATTTCCACCAACTGCAAGATTCTATCCTATCAATATGGGCCAACATTTTGAGCACCTTGTTGAATCAATGCCACATAGAATTAAGGCAGTTCTGAAGGCGAAAGGGGTCAAACAAAGTATTAGTATGGTGTTCCTAATAATCCTTTAGGTGAGTGTACTTGTCTTTGGACTCCTCACCTGGTTGCCGCCACACACGCTTGACACCATCTGAACCAAATACGTTTATCTTGGTCTCATCAGACCACAGGACATGGTTCCAGTAATCCATGTCCTTAGTCTGCTAGTCTTCAGCAAAATGTTTGCAGGCTTTCTTCTGCATCATCTTTAGAAGAGGCTTCCTTCTGGGACGACAGCCATGCAAACCAGTTTGATGCAGTGTGCAGCATATGGTCTGAGCACTTACAGGCTGACCCCCCACCCCTTCAACCTCTGCAGCAATGCTGGCAGCACTCATATGTCTATTTCCCAAAGACAACCTCTGGATATGACGCTGAGCACATGCACTCAACTTCTTTGGTTGACCATGCCGAGGTCTTTTCTGATTGGAACCTGTCCTGTTAAACCGCTGTATGGTCTTGGCCACTGTGCTACAGCTCTGTTTCAGGGTCTTGGCAATCTTCTTATAGCCTAGGCCATATGAAGATTGTAGAGATTTTTTTTTTTTCAGATCCTCAGAGAGTTCTTTGCCATGAGGTGCCATGTTGAACTTCCAGTGACCAGTATGAGGGAGTGTGAGAGCGATGACACCAAATGTAACACACCTGCTCCCCATTCACACTTGAGACCTTGTAACACTAACGAGTCACATGATAATGGGGAGGGAAAATGGCTAATTGGGCCCAATTTGGACATTTTCACTTAGGGGTGTACTCACTTTCGTTCCCAGCGGTTTAGATATTAATGGCTGTGTGTTGAGTTATTTTGAGGGGCCAGCAAATTTTGCACTGTTAAACAAGCTGTATATTAAACAAGCTGTATATATGACTATTCGTAACAAAACATTTGATTGTCTGGTGGTCATGCCTAAATAGTTTAGCTATTCCAAGAGTGTTGCATCTGTCTGAAAGGCATTAAAAAACAATTTACTTTTCAGTGTCAGTTAAATCTCTTTTTTGGCCCATTTTACCCGAGGTCATGAAGATGCCTTATAATTATGCACACCTTGATATAAGGTGTTATTCACTGTTGCCACACCCTCCATCATTACACAAATACATGTCACCTGAAAATGATTCAGTTCAATGAGCATTCAAGTTTATATGGTTTGGAGTTGGAAAATGTGCATAGAAATAATGATACGATTGGAATACAAATTTGCCTAATAATTGTGCAGGCAGTGTATGTTTAAATATATTACTGTTGACAGATAAACAACCAGATCAAAACACTTACCATATATCAAGAAGAAACTTCTGTTAAAATAGTACAGTAGGGTTCTAGACACTGACTAAACTAAACTCCAAGATGATTGGTTCATTTCAGCTGTCAATCAACTCCTTTCACCACTGAGGCGCATGTCTCGTTATGTGTTCATGGTCATTCAGGAACCAGTAGCTCTGGCTATTCCACTTGGTTAGATTGAAACCTGTGTACATGCAAATGTGTAACTATATCATGCTGTTCTATATGATATCTGTTATCTTAAACCAAACTTAAGCCACTGTCAATCCATTATACATTGATACTAGCAGACTGATAGATGGATCACTAAATAGGTGACAGTATCTTTACAGACTTTCCTTTATAAACTTTGAAACCAACATAGAGTGGCTGAGTGAATGTGGTCTGGACTCTGTGGAGGAGGGTCATTGTGTCAGAGACACTGTAGAATGACAGAGTTCCTGCCCTGTGGTCCAGATACACTCCTACTCTGGAGGAGCAGGGGACCGGGATATTAGTCTTGATATTACTGTGCCAGAAACTGCATCTGGATGTAGAGCAGTTTAACACCCAGGACTGATCATTAAAACCAAACCAACACTCATAACCATCTCCTTTCCTGCTGATCTCTTTGTATGAGTTGGCTACAACAACCACTTCCCCACTCCACTCTACCTCCCAGTAACAGACTCCAGACAGATGCTTTCTACTCAACACCTGTCTATAGGAGTTAAATCTGTCAGGATAGGACTGGACCTCATCACTCCATTTCACCTTTCTGTTCCCCTCAGAAAGACACAAGGACTGATTTGCTGTATTGGAATCCAATGTCAGCTGGCAGGAATCTAAGAGGATGAAAAACTAAGTCAGTGATGGTGTGTCTCTGTTTCCCTCTCTCTCTCACTCTCTCTCTCTCTTTGTGTACAATCTTAGAAACAAGGTTTCCAAAAGGGTTCTTCTTGAAGGGCTGAGGTTCTTCCCAGAACCATTTGCTTCTGAAAACCCCTTTATTGAAGTGTTCTTCAAAGGTTTTTTGTAAGACAAGGGTATTCATTAAGAACCCTTTTCATCCAAAGAATCATTTTAGGATGAAAGAGTTCTTCAAGGATTGTTGAAATCATGGTTGTTAAAAAATCCTCTAAACATTTACCCATGTTTCAGATGGTATTTTTAAATGTACAAACCCGATTCCAAAAAAGTTGGGACACTGTACAATTGTGAATAAAAACAGAATGCAATGATGTGGAAGTTTCAAATTTCTATATTTAATTCAGAATACAACATAGATGACATATCAAATGTTTAAACTGAGAAAATGTATCACTTTAAGGGGAAAATAAGTTGATTTAAAATTTAATGGCATCAACACATCTCAAAAAAGTTGGGCCAAGGACATGTTTACCACTGTGTGGCATCCCATCTTCTTTTTATAACAGACTGCAAACGTCTGGGGACTGAGGAGACAAGTTGCTCAAGTTTATGAATAGGAATGTTGTCCCAATCTTGTCTAATACAGGCTTCTAGTTGCTCAACTGTCTTAGGTCTTCTTGTTGCACCTTCTTCTTTATGATGCGCCAAATGTTTTCTATGGGTGAAAAATCTGGACTGCAGGCCGGCCATTTCAGTACCCGGATCCTTCTATGCAGCCATGACATTGTAATTGATGCAGTATGTGGTCTGGCATTGTCATGTTGGAAAATGCAAGGTCTTCCCTGAAAGAGACAACGTCTGGATGGGAGCATATGTTGTTCTAGAATTTGGATATAACTGTCAGCATTGATGGTGCCTTTCCAGATGTGTAGGCTGCCCATGCCACATGCACTCATGCAACCCCATACCATCAGAGATGCAGGCTTCTGAATTGAGCGCTGATAACAACTTGGGTTGTCCTTGTCCTCTTTAGTCCGGATGAAATGGCGTCCCAGTTTTCCAAAATGAAAGTCAAATTTTGATTAGTCTGACCACAGAACACTTTTCCACTTTGCCACAGTCCATTTTAAATGATCCTTGACCCAGACAAAACGCCTGGGCTTCTGGATCCTGTTTAGATACAGCTTCTTTTTTGACCTATAGAGTTTTAGCCGGCAATGGCGAATGGCACGGTGGATTGTGTTCACCTACAATGTTTTCTGGAAGTATTCCTGAGCCAATGTTGTGATTTCCATTACAGTATCATTCCTGTATGTGATGCAGTGCCGTCTGAGGGCCCGAAAATCCCGGGCATCCAGTATGGTTTTCCGTCCTTGACCCTTACGCACAGAGATTGTTCCAGATTCTCAGAATCTTTGGATGATATTATGCACTATAGATGATGATAACTTCAAACTCTTTGCAATTCTTCTCTGAGAAACTCCTTTCTGATATTGCTCCATTATTTTTCGCCACAGCATTGGGGGAATTGGTGATCCTCTGCCCATCTTGACTTCTGAGAGACACTGCCACTCTGAGAGGCTCTTTTTATACCCAATCATGTTGCCAACTGACATAATAAGTTGCAAATCGGTCCTCCAGCTGTTCCTTATCTGTACAACTTTTTTGAAATGTGTAGCTCTCATGAAATCCAAAATGAGCCAATATTTGGCGACAAACATGTCACATTTCAAAATGTCTCACTTTCAACATTCGTTATGTTATCTATATTCTATTGTGAGTTACATATAAGTTTATTTGAATTGTAAATTATTCCATTCCTTTTTAACTCACAATTTGTACAGTGTCCCAACTTTTTTGGAATCGGGCTTGTTAGATGTATGTGGAGTCCTCTCAATCAAGTAACTTGTTCTAAAGTGTTTCAAAGAGCAACATTCAGGTTGTCACATGTCCTCCTCTACAAAAAAACAATATCAATAGGGATTAGTTTGGTGTCTCAAAAACGACACTTGATTACGAATTTATTTACACCCCTATACTCTGTTCACACATTGGACACGTTTGAGTGGATCTGATTTTCTAGATGTGCATCAACACTGGTCACCGACTTACAAAATGTGTTGCATTATGGGAATACAAACTGTCCGACTTGTGAATGCATGACCTTTGCGACTTCATGACAAGAACCATGAGATCAATGAATATGGCATGTTTACTGTTTTGGGGGTGTTACAAACTAGGGCTGGGTATCGCAACAGATTTCCAAAATCAATCAAATTCTGATTCACAAGACCCCAATTCAATTACATTACCGATTACATTTTATATCAATTAGGTTAGGGATATTTCAGTTACACTACCAAATTTACTTGGATATAAAAGAGATTCTCAGAGAACCTATGCTGTGAATTGTACAAGCAAGAAGCAACCCTCAAATATTTTTTATAATGCACCAGGTGCATAATTGATTTCCAAAATCTATTAAATTCTGATTCACAAGACCCCAATTCAATTGTATATCCGATTACATTATAAATCAATTAGGTTAGGGATATTTCAGTTACACTACCAAATTTACTTGGATATAAAATAGATTCTCAGAGAACCTATGCTGTAAATTGTACAAGCAAGAAGCTAACCTCAAATAATTTTTATAATGCACCAGGTTAATGTTTACATTAAGAATTGACCTCGATAAAATTACATGAAAGAACTTTTTACTTAACATGACAGTCATTGACAATTTACTTCGGATCTGATATTTCTGCAAACTGCATTGGCCTATCTGGAATTTCCACAATATTTCACCCCCATTTTGCATATCTTGCATATGCAAGGCCCTATAAATGCAAGGCCCAATTCCAATAAATGTATCTGTGATTCTGTTCATACACAAAAAACAACAAAAAATAAATAGGGACATTCTACAGTTGATTTTAGTAAGTGCTTTCAGAAAAGATACTTGTACAATACAGTGCAACTAGTCAACTGAAATTACATTTCATTTTAAAAGGAGCTGGCAATGTGCGCTATTATTTTCAAACTTTTCAAACTCTCCTGAGTATTTTATACAATACATTCACTGCGGCACTGAATAGTTTTTCCACCACAAAATAATTACTTTTACATTTCAGCGGCGAAGGACAATATAATGTGCTTAAATTTGTAACACAATCCCTCTCCAAAGATAGTGCGCACAAGCAGATGAACAACATTAATATCAAAACAGGATTTTTTTTTGTCCTCAACATTAAATGACTTAAGCTCTGACCATTTCTCAATGTGCTCCATCGTATCTTCTTTACCTGATGTAAAGTATCATTGAAAAAGGTAATTTTGTTTTGTTTGTAGTTTTCCCCACAGTTTTTCCTTAGAAAATGTACTGATGACACACTATATACAGTGGATATAAAAAGTCTACACACCCCTGTTTAAATGCCAGGTTTTTGTGATGTAAAAGAATGAGACAAAGATAAATCATGTCAGAACTCTTTCCACTTTTAATGTGACCTATAAGTTGAACAATTCAATTGAAAAACAAACTGAAATCTTTGAGGGGGGAAATTGACCTAAGACAGTTGATAAATAAAAACATTCTACCAGGTTCATTATCTTGTTAAAACATAATTAATCCACTACAGAACTGTCAGAAATGGATAGAGAAAATATTTCACATGCATACAGCACTTGACTGTCTGCAGTGGTCAAGGACAACATTAAACTAGAGTATGTACATTGAATCTGTTTATTTACAACAATACAATTTGTCATTTTAGAATCAGTTTCTTAATTAATGATTTTTGTTTAATGTAAAAACATTTATGGTTCTCTTTTGTGCTTCAATTGTTTTTATTTGCTTTGGTCACTAAACGAGAGGTGACTTGACACACACCACCCCACAGATGGCAAGAACTAGTGCTGGCAATTATTTATTTTCCTTCTTTCCTTTACATCACTTGGCTAATTGCAAGATCACGGAGTAAGGTGCACTACTACTATGACTGGTTGTCCCACCTAGACATTCACAGCATCTGTAAAATTACTTATAAAATTACTATGTAAAATATTATGGCTTCTTTCCGGTGTGGATTCTCATGTGACTTTTAAGTGACTGTGATGAAGAATATGCCTTCCCACAATCTGAGCATTGGTAAGGCTTCTCACCTGTGTGTATTCGCTCATGCTTTTTCAGGTTTCCTAACAAGGTAAAACTCTTCCTGCATTGGGAGCATTGGTAAGGCTTCTCACCTGTGTGTATTCTCTCATGCCCTTTCAGATGTCCCAACTGGGTAAAACCTTTACCACATTGAGCACAGTGGAAAGGCTTCTCTCCTGTGTGCGTCCTCTCATGCCTTTTCATGTTGCCTGACTCAGTAAAACTCTTTACACAAAGAGAGCAATGGAAAGGCTTCTTTCGCTTCTCCCCTGTGTGTATTATCTCATGCATTTTCAAGGAGCCTAACCGGGTAAAACTCTTACCACATTGGGAGCAGTTATAAGGTTTCTCTCCTGTGTGTGTCCGCTCATGTCTTTTCAGACTCGCTAACCAGGAAAATGTCCTTCCACAATAGGAACATTTGAAAGGCTTCTCTCCTGAGTGAGTCTTCTTGTGTGACTTCAGTCCCCCTGATGAGGAAAATCTCTTTTCACATTGGGAGCAGTAATAAGGCTTTTTGCCTGTGTGTATTCGCTCATGGGCTTTTAAATTTTCTACCAACGTGAAACACTTTCCACATTGAGAGCAGTTAAAAGGCCTCTCGTCCGTATGTCTCCTCTCATGTTTTTTCAGGTTTTCGGAGTCTGAAAAACTCTTCCCACACAAGGAGCAGTGGAAAGGCTTCTCTCCTGTGTGTGTTCTCTCATGTTTCTCAAGCTGTCTTAACAAAATAAAACTCTTCCCACACTGGGAGCAGTGATGAGGCTTATCTCTAATGTGCGTCCACTGATGTCTTTTCAGTCTTCCCAAACAGATAAATCTCTTTGTGCATTGGCTGCAATGGAAAGGCTTCTCCACTGTGTGTATTCGCTCATGTTCTTTTAAGTTCTTTAACTTGGTAAAACATTTTCCACACTGGGGGCAATTAAATGGCTTCTCCCCTGTGTGTTTTCTCTCTCCTGTGTGTGATCTCTCATGTTTTCTCAGTTCACTTAACTGGGTAAATCTTTTGCCACACCTGAAACAGTAAAGGGGTTTCCCTCCAGTGTGTCTCCTCTCATGTCTTTTCAGGTATGCTAAATTGGTAAAAGTTTTTGCACACAGAGAGCAATGGAAAGCCTTCTCCCCTGTGTGCATTCTCTCATGCTTTTTTAGGTTCTTTAACTTGGTAAAACTCTTTCCACAATGAGAGCAGTTGTGTTGTTTTGTTTGTTGGGACATCTCTGGCTGCTCTGGGCCATGACTCGCTTCTGCCAAAAGGAAACAGAGTAGTTAGTAAATAAGTCACTCTGGCTAAGAGCATCTGCTAAATGACTACAGGATAAATACTAAACACGAATAAAGGCCTAGAGTACGATTGAAACAAGACATACATAAGACTTAAACTAGCCAACATCAATTAACTTCACATTCCAGCTTAGGATTTTTCTATTGTCATGCAAGACAATTTCAGGATGCAATCTTGAGGAATTCTGTTGAATTTACAGAGGTCATATAGCAAGGTTTTGAGTGCTCAGATTAGCCACATACAAAAACCAGGTTGGAAGAAAACTTCCAGACATTTAAAGAGTGCTCACATTAAGAGTACATACACAATTCTGAATCTGGCCATTATCAACAGAACAGTAGGTGTCTTAAAACAATATTAAGTTTTTGGTATGTATAGCACAGCAGTTTAAATGGATTTTCAAGATTTACATTCATCTCGCATACACTTTGTAAGCTTCATTCTTTGAAAATGTGTCTTGTGGTAATTTTGCTGTTTATGTTCATTACAGATGTTTTTGACTTGCCACTACAGACTGCACTCATGACTCTATTCAATGTGCACCAAAATAACCACACGTCTTTAAAATGCCATGTTAAAAGCTAAAATATATCATTTGAGAAATGAGCTTAAATTAGCTTCACTTCTAATCTTGCATTCAGTTGATTCACACCTGATCCAGGTGAGCATTTCTAATGGACTGTTAAAGTTAAACGGTGTAAAGTTATTTTGTAGGATATTCAACAATGAATACATCCCCAAATCCCTAACCATACTTTTAAATAGGTTAACATAACATGATGTGTCAAATATAGAATTGTTTTGGGGAGGAAAGGTTTCAGTCTAAATTGTATGATATCTATTACATTCACCAGTCCATGTTCCTCCTCGGGTAACAGAGACCAATGTGTACATTTTATTTTGTTAAAACAATAAAACGGCCCATACTTAGCAGGATTAACTCTGCTTCTTTCTTGTCTCCTATCTCAGTTGAACTCATCCTCCATGTTTTCCTGCAATCGACCAGCCGCACAGACACCCTTTTCAGAACCAGCAGTAAGGTGTTGTCAGGAGACACAAGTCCCGGAGGAAGGCTAGCAATGTCCTGGTAATAACAAAAAGACCAAGAGAGACACATTATGATGGATGCTGGCGGCACCGCTGTAATAAAGCGCTCAACAGAAGGTGGTCTCTGCTCCTGATAGAGCTGTGCAGAACCAGACCCAGCTGTACCATGTGGTCTTCTGATCTTGAGTAACACTTCTCTGCCTTTGCAGCATAAGGATGTTGTTGAGGCTCCTCAGAGGATCCTGCTATGTGAAAGAGAACATCAAAACAGATATCAACTGATGACCTTCTACTGCAAACACAAGGTCTTAAATACAGCATACAGTATCTCACAAAAGTGAGTACACCCCTCACATTTTTGTAACACTGAAGAAATGACACTTTGCTACAATGTTAAGTAGTGAGTGTACAGCTTGTAAAACAGGGTAAATATTGCTCTCCCCTCAAAATAACTCAATACACAGCCATGAATGTCTAAACTGCTGGCAACAAAAGTGAGTACACCCCTAAGTGAAAATGTCCAAATTGGGCCCAATTAGCCATTTTCCCTCCCCATTATCATGTGACTCGTTAGTGTTACAAGGTCTCAAGTGTGAATGGGGAGCAGGTGTGTTACATTTGGTGTCATCGCTCTCACATGGCACCTCATGGCAAAGAACTCTCTGAGGATCTGGAAAAAAAAGAATCTCTACATAAAGATGGCCTAGGCTATAAGAAGATTGCCAAGACCCTGAAACTGAGCTGCAGCACAGTGGCCAAGACCATACAGCGGTTTAACAGGACCGGTTCCACTCAGAACAGGCCTCACCATGGTCAACCAAAGAAGTTGAGTGCATGTGCTCAGCGTCATATCCAGAGGTTGTCTTTGGAAAATAGACTTATGAGTGCTGCCAGCATTGCTGCAGAGGTTGAAGGGGTGGGGGGTCAGCCTGTAAGTGCTCAGACCATACGCCGCACACTGTCGTCCCAGAAGGAAGCCTCTTCTAAAGATGATACACAAGAAAGCTCGCGAACAGTTTGCTGAAGACAAGCAGGCTAAGGACATGGATTACTGGAACCATGTCCTGTGGTCTGATGAGACCAAGATAAACATATTTGGTTCAGATGGTGTGAAGTGTGTGCGGCGGCAACCAGGTGAGGAGTACAAAGAAAAGTGTCTTGTCTACAGTCAAGCATAGTGGTGGGAGTATGATGGTCTGGGGCTGCATGAGTGCTGCTGGCACTGGGGAGCTACAGTTCATTGAGGGAACCATGAATGCCAACATGTATAATCAAATATTTACAAAAATGTGAGGGGTGTACTCACTTGTGAGATACTGTATAATTCATCGTAGCATTCCAAACAAAGAAAATTAAAATGGAATTGATCCTCAAGTTACAGCTCAGACACTTGATTCAGGATAATGGGGAACAAGTCGGCCCATGGAGCAGGCTAAAGCTTAAGGATTAGTTGCCATAGAAATGGACACAGGTAACTGGTAAGGCCAACTTCACCAGTTCATTTTGAGTTAAATTCAGAATTGACCAAAGTAAGCTCACTAGCACCTTAATCCTGCTACCTAGTACAGCCCTCAGGAGTTAAACAGCTCTGCCCACTTGGGATATTTCAGTTATATTACCCAGCAACCACTGACTAGGCCTCCCTTCTGTGTATCCTTTCCCCAGAATTCTCTCATGCTTTTAACAGGTTGCTGCATCTGTGTGACTCTCCAGACTACAGGTAGGCTGAAGGTTCCTTCAGAGGAGCAAGTCAAGTTAAACACCTCTCATCTGAGGTGCAAATGTACTGGCTTTTCTCAAGGAACTGACCTCTCCGACCTTCCCAGTGTTATTGTCTGTAAACACCAATGACCTAACGGGCTCCAATGAGTGCAGCTCCACAGTGAAATATGGAGATTACGTCCCGACCCTTTTGTCGAACTCTCCGATTATGAACAACCACCCCTCACTCATGATAAACACATGAATTGCTCACTGATACATGGAGAAAGCTAGTCGTTTGAGGTGAATAGGAGGAGTGATTTATGCAACTGGAAACAATATATGAATCAATTGTACCAACAGCAGACTGAGGCAGTAGAATGTCAACACCCGGATATTTCTTATGGAGAGGGTGTTGACACTAGTGATGGCCATTCCAGACTTCATTGCCGTTTTTCTAGCAGCAGAACATTATGCTAGCAGTGCTAACTGAGATTTTCTTTTCAAAATAAAAGCCATCACTGAAATATATAAGTTAATATAGTTAATCTCGTCTGAACATTTTATGTTTAATGTCCATTCCAATGTTATTCTTGTCTGTTCTTTTTCACAGACTCGATTGTTAATTATATTGCCTTATACATTTCAATGAGGACTTTAATCGTGAGAGAAAAAAATCTGAGTGCTGCCAGTATAATATCCTGCTTCTAAAATAACACTAATGAAGCCTCGAATGGCCATCACTAGTTGACACTGGCCTCTTATGGTGGGCTGTCAGCAGCTGGTAAGACTATTGTCAAGCGGACGGCGAGCTTCCAAGCACTATGGACAGCAGTGCAGGGGGCTTTAGGTGCCACGCGCTGTAGAGTACCAGTGCGTATGGTTATAATTTACCTTGCCACTAAGAACATATTAGAGTACAGTAACTTTTAGAAAATAGTAATAATTAGGCCAACCTTCTGGACTACTTCAAAATTCTAAAAGGATGGTGGTGAAATATATTTTCAACCCTTTCTGTATTTCTGAGAACCCGTCTTAGACCATTTCTATATAAAGACCTTTTCAGGATCCTTGAGACCCTTTTGCACCACACTTCTGTACTGCTCATGTCAGGCACAAACCCACTGCTGCAGGTTTTGCACTTGTTTTGAATATCTCAGTTAACTCCAGTTAGAATGCCTCGTAAAACATAAACATACATCTGTTTAACTACTACATTATTTATGCTTGCTGGTGTAATACTCACGGCCGTTAATTTGAGTTTCCTCCTCTATTTCTTCTTCTTTTACTTTTAAAACGTATTCCTCCTGTTTCTCTGCAAAAGTATCTTTCTCTTCCTTCACTGTAACAAATGTGATTGCCTCCTCATTCACTTTTGTTATTCTCAAATCGCCATCCTCCTCTTTCGTTGGGATAGTCCCTCTCCCCTCTTGCAACCGAAACGTGTATTTCTCTTCAACTGTAACATCCTCCATTCTGAAAGCTTGTCCCTTTTCCACTGAGACAACCTTAATCAGCTCTTCCTCTTTCACTTCAAAGTGTACTTTATTCTTCTTTTAGCGTGCTACTCGATAATTACGTTTCCTTTTTCTTTATTCTGAAACATTCTTCGTGTCCTTTCGCTGTCATATCTTCGTATTCTCCTTTAATTAAAATGCTCTGCTATGAGTTTTTCCTCTCCGTCCAGTGGACCTCCCCTTCTTTATTCGGGCGAAAGTCGCTCACTGAGCTAATGTAGTCGCAAATGTTAGCTAGCTAGCATTTGCTCAGTATCAATGTCAACACATTTGACAACATTTAATAAGTAACTTACGCTTACGTTTCCTTGTAGTAAAGTCCACATAACTGTACTAAAATACATTCACAAGAATGTCTGAAAACCATTCAATGTTTCGGTTTTACATTTACCAACAAGCTTTCGAGGTGGCTGAATGATCCAGGTTTTGTTCAGTCCTGTAAAAACGTCAATCTGCATCCAATCTCATATCGCCATACCCACTAAACGAGGAAAACATTAAGGGTCGTCTAAGAATGTTTGTTGGAAACGCTTTATTGAATACTACAAATAGTTTTGTAACATTGCAAAGCATTGCAAACCTGAAATGAACAGACATGATCGGCGTCTTGTTAGCAACATTAAAGAAACACCTCCGGGTCACGAAAAACTGGAATTTTTCTAAATAAAAGAAACCAACGAATTACTTAAAAACTGAGATAAATTGAGTTTATTAATTGTTTGAGAACATGTACCTCTCAAAACATTGACAACAATAAAATGTTGCCAATGACAGAATATGGAATACATATTGCCTCATAGCTCATAAACTATTGAATATTCCACAGATAAAGCAGTGTAGGAAATGTCCAGGAGAATGTGTAGAGTAAGACAAACCTGTCTAATCATGGGGAACAGTGTGCTACATCTAGCAACACAATATTTCCACACCCTCTTTTTCCACAATGCAACTTAATGGATATGAAATACATATTGACTCATACAGAAAAAACTATTCTATACGCCGCAGTGAATGTATTTTAGGAAATGTTCAGGAGAGTGGATAGAATAATTATATGCAAATAAATCAAGGAGCACTGTGTATTTGCAATTGTTGCTGGTGTTTTATTCTGCTCATACCATTGGCCTCATTCCAAATTGCTGAATAGCCGCCAATTTAGATCCATTATTGCTTTTGTTAATGGAGGTGAAAATCACCACTTGTTGATTACTTAACAATTCAGCCAACGATCTAATGTAGTTCTCAATGACTAATATTAACAGGCCATTATTCTGTTGTATCACCTTTAGAGATGTAGATGTAGTATTTTATCTGTAAAAATATAAAATTAATGTTTAATGTGTGAATGTGATATTGAAAAGAAAGGGAATGTTTGCCTACTTTCTTTGTAAGAAATGTTGTTGTTCCAGTTTTTAGCTCCATCAGAACAGTACCAAAGTACCAAGCTATTCTGCAATATGTAGTGTAAATACCAGTTGAACTAAATTATGCAAAATCTAGCTCACTGCTCAGCATTTTTCTGTATTCCTTAGAAAATTTAAAATGTTATTATTTTACCTTCATGACTGGGTTTCTTTGATCATCTATAGAACTGTTTGCAGTTCTATGCATACAAAACATTCAGATGACTTTTGTACTTTTTTATCAGTTTTATACTTTTATACATTTGACTATAAAATTAACTTGTGCTATAGTTATCCCAATCGTTGCCAGGTAGCATCTCGTTCACAAATCTCTCATTTGATAGGCCTGTAATATGGGAGTGTTTGTCCCATCAACTAGGTTAGTAGGACCAACTTTTTTTGGACTCAGCTTGGATCTCCTTACATTTGTACTGAATGACTGTTAAAAAATTCCCTCTGCGAATTTTGAAGAGGCTTTGTTTTTTTATCAGGTTGTCAATTTGTTCTCAATTTGTTGGTGTTGCTGTTTGATTTATGTTGGTATGATTATGTTGTTAATTTAATTTGCCTGAGCAAAATTCTGATTGATTCAATGATTTGTATAAATGTAGAGGCTGAAAATCAATACACACATTTTCTCCTTATTGGCTTATTTAGATTATTTACAATAAAACTCTTTAAAAGTATTCATAGCAATATTCCCAGAGAGGTCTTTAAAGCACCATGGACATCTCTATGCTAACAAATGTATAGCATATGGCTGCCCTGTATGTTGGACTTCCAGGGCCTTCCGGGCCCTATGAGCATTGGCCGAAAAGATTCATTAGAGCAATGACTTTGAGATGCCAAGTATGGCTACCCTGATCAAGGACACTTAGTTTGAGGAAATACAGGTAATCGGTACAATAAGACCTCATTGTGCTGGGGTTCAAATTGTAAGCTCTCATAATTTAAGGTCATTTCTTTACTTACTAGTAATGAAAGTTCAACATAATCCACTGTTACAAATATCCCCTGTTTAACCTCAAATATTCAAATCATTTACAAGGTGCTGTCAATGTGGGCGTCATCAGCAACACCCAGATCCCCATCAATGGTCAGCCTGACATGGACTCCTTAAAACAGTATGAGAAAAAACTGCAGGGCATACTTCACCCACTAGTAAGTATCTGGTGTTACAGTATTTGGCTTAACATGCAAAGGTTGTGGACAATATTCTGAAATATGAATTTTATCATCTTTGTGGGAATTTTAAAGCTCAGGAATATGGAAGTAGTTGTGGTCCTTATGTGTGTTTGTTCGCAAAAGTATTCCTATTTGGAGATAACATTAATTAATTAATTCAAAACAACATTAGATGTTTTATTTAATATGAATTATCCGAAAAAAAGGTTATTGCATTAATGTTAGAACATATTTAGCAGATGGTGAACGCCATGAAAAAATTATTCCATGTACATTATTACAAGAAGGTTAGACTGCAATGCAAGGAGATTATAAAGTGTTATTATTTTTCTCTACAGTCCACAAACCGTACTGAATACTCATATACAGTGATGGTAAAAATTATTTGATCCCCTGCTGAATTTGTATGTTTGCCCACTGACAAAGAAATGATCAGTCTATAATTTTAATGGTAGGTTTATTTTTACAGTGAGAGACAACAAATAAAACGCATGTCAAAAATTTTATAAATTGATTTGCATTTTAATGAGTGAAATAAGTATTCGACCCCTCTGCAAAACATGACTTAGTACTTGGTGGCAAAACACTTGGCAATCACAGAGGTCAGACGTCTCTTGTATTTGGCCACCAGCTTTGCACACATCTCAAGAAGGTTTTTGTCCCACTCCTCTTTGCAGATCTTCTCCAAGTCATTAAGGTTTCGAGGTTTATGTTTGGCAACTCAGACCTTCAGCTCCCTCCACAGATTTTCTATGGGATTAAGGTCTAGAGAATGGCTAGGCCACTCCAGGACCTTAATGTGCTTCTTCTTGAGCCACTCCTTTGCATTCCTCCTCCTCCTAACATGGCAAGTTGAGTTGATGCAAAAGAGCTCGATTTTGGTCTCATCTGACCACAACACTTTTACCCAGTTCTCCTCTGAATCATTTAGATGTTCATTTGCAAACTTCAGACTGGGCTGTACATGTGCTTTCTTGAGCAGGGGGACTTTGCGAGCGCTGCAGGATTTCAGTCCTTCACGGCGTAGTATTTTACCAATTGTTTTCTTGGTGACTGTGGTCCCAGCTGCCTTGAGGTCATTGACAAGATCTACCCGTGTAGTTCTGGGGTGATTCTTCACCGTTCTCATGATCATTGCAACTGATCAGCAAGGGATCAAATATGTTTTCCCTCACTGTACAATACAAACCTTCATATGTCTCAATTAAAATATGTAAAGATTTAATTTTTTCTCAAATTAAGCTATGGCTGGATAAAATATATCCTTCTTATAGAGTTGATTAAGTTGAACCTATTCTACTATGTAATAGTTGGAAATTGGTTATGATTTGATTTTGTTAGGCTAATGACCAGTTAATATAAGTCACTGAGAACTACATTATATCATTGGCTGAATTGTTATGTAATCAACAAGTGGTGATTTTCACCTCCATTAACAAAAGGAATAATGGATCTAAATTGGCGGCTATTCAGCAATTTGGAATGAGGCCAATGGTATGAGCAGAATAAAACACCAGCAACAATTGCAAATACACAGTGCCCCTTGATTTCTTTGCATATAATTACTCTATCCACTCTCCTGAACATTTCCTACAATACATTCACTGCGGCATATAGAACAGTTTTTTTAATAGCCCAATATATATTTCATATACATTGAGTTACATTGTGGCCAATGGGATGGGTGGAGTAAAATGCCAGCAACAATTGCAAATACACAGTGCCCCTTGATTTATTTGCATATAATTATTCTATCCACTCTCCTGAACATTTCCTACGATAAATGTTTACCATATACACTAAGCAACGTGTCAAAATCGATACATTTATTATTATTAAAATCGCGTTTTACCGCGGACCTCTATTTTGAAGGCAAAATCCGAAAACCGGAAGTCTTATTGTTGCTACGGAATCTCTAATGTTGCCAGCATGACGCTAATGAAGACCTGCTTTGCTTCCGTATTTCTTCTACTTTTCATATCAGGGGATGGGGAGCACCCCTCAACAACAAATAAAACTCACAGCGCCCCCATAAGGTCGGCGTTTCAGTAGGTACAAATCATGAGATAAAATTGGGAAGTACAGAACACCCCCTTTAAAGATGTCTTTTACATTTTTTCAAGTGGATAGGTGGATATTTGAGCTAAATTCCAACCCCATTCAAAGATACAAATTGTCCAATTTAACAAAACCCATAAAATAAATAAACTTCATAGGCAATTTCCCTACTTAAAAAAAGGGCACAGCCCAACATTTACCATCACATAAAATGATTCAAATTAGAAGCAGTTGCACCAAAGAAAGGTGGAAATAATTAGCAAATAATTTGAGGAATTTGGGAGGGTCAAGCCTTCCGGTAAGATTAGAAAGCTGGTCTGGTTTGGTCTTAACCATATTGGTGCATGCCTAGATCAAAAGGTCTACTACTGATGCCCATGAGTCTGGGAGGGGTTATAAAGCCATTTCCAAGCAATTCAAATTACATCCTCAGACTGTCCAACAGATAATCTACAAATGTAGCAAATTCCAGACCACTGACAATCTACCAAAATCAGGCCATGAGCTGACCGAAAGATGCTTATAGAAGTTTCTAAGAAGGTAACATTAAGGGATCTACAGGCCAGTCTTGCCACAATCAATATCAAAGGGCCTGAGTCAACACTCAGAGATTGCAAACTTGGCCTACATGCACCCTCAACATCCTTATCCTGCTTGACCTGAGTGCTGCCTTTGACACAGTTAATCACCAGATCCTCCTCACCAGGCTCAAAGCCTTGGGTGACGAGGGAGCCGCACTTTCCTGGCTACGCTCATACCTCACCAACCGTACTCACATTTCGGTCCATGGTCAAAATTCAGTAGTTACACAGGGTGTCCAAATGCAGTAGTCACACAAGGTGTCCCCCAAGGTTCCATTCTATGGCCCCTGCTCTTTATCATCTACATCCACCCCCTTGGTCAGATCCTCCGTCACCTTAAATTGGACTTCCACTGCTGTGCTGATGACACTCAGATCTACCTCAGCACTAAATCCCACACCAACCCTCCTCTGTCTCATATTGAAACTTTGCCTGGCAACAATAAAAACCTTGCTGCAGCAGAACTTCCTCACGCTTAAAGGTGACAAAATTGAACTTCTACTAATTGGTACAAAATCCACACTAACCAAAGCCGGCACCTTCACTCTCACTATTGATGACTCTGTTGTATCTCCATATAAATTGTATGTATAATAATAATAAGAGCTGTTCCCTAAAAAAGAATATCAAGACAGGACTGACGTGTGCCAGAAAACACCTTGGTGAACAAAATACTGGAACAATATGGACAGATGAGTCAAAGGTGAAGTTGTTCGTCCGTAATGCCAGACCCCAACAAAACACTGCCTTTGAAAGAAACAGCTTTTGAGCTAGAGCATGCCACCTACAGATGTTAAGTACGAATAAGAGCACGCTGCAGGAGAACATGAGGAGAAGTTAGAGAGGCAGCTTGGAGGGCCATCAAACCAGAACCTCGCTGAGACTGACTGGGGTGACAATGAATGGGGAAAGCTCTGATTGCACACAACTAAAATTGTCTGTGTTTCTGGGCACTATAGACAGCGCTGTAGGGGACTCAGTGTGCCACACGGCATGTCTAAAGGCAATCCACTGAAAGGATCAGAGAAGCTTCGGTATCCATTTGAGTCACTGAGATAGGTGGCATTTGGGCCTTTTGTTGGTAAAAATGCATTTGGGCCTTTGGCTGGTCTTCCGTCATCACTGCTCTGCCTGCTACAACATCTATATTCATACAATTATTTCATTTACTTGAGGCTACTGAAAGTACCATCAACTTACAACAATAAAGCAAAACAGGAAGACGAACTAAGCATTAACATTTTCACAGCAGCCTTTATGCAACAACAAATATTGTTTTGAAGCTTGATTACCTATTTAAAAAAAATAATGTAACCTAGGCTACAATATTAATAACTAGAATGGAAACAGTGTCAACAAGAAACCCATATTTTCCAATGCTATTTTAGCATTAACACAACCAAATAAAACGTCCAAGTGGCCTGCTAATATGCTTTTCTGAACATTCCTAAACTATAGAATTTAAGTGATAAGGACCCACTCTGGGCAACATCAGAACTAAACTTCACAGCTCAGTGATTTGCTGCCTGTGTGAATCTTAACATCTCTGGTTAGGTAGGGCTTTTGAAGGAAACCTTTACTGCATTCACAACACTGCATGGTTTCTTAACAATGTCAGTCAATACATGTTCAATTCATGTCATGAGGTTCTTGACAGAAACAGCTCCCACATTCACAACTGAGATTGTTTCTCTACTGTGAGTCAGCAGATGGCTCTTTAGGGCCTGCTT
This sequence comes from Esox lucius, assembly GCF_011004845.1. Classification (NCBI taxonomy): domain Eukaryota; kingdom Metazoa; phylum Chordata; class Actinopteri; order Esociformes; family Esocidae; genus Esox; species Esox lucius. The sequence goes on along the minus strand of NC_047573.1, from coordinate 28,871,108 downwards.
GAGTTCCCACACTCTCCACGGCGGAGTGGTTTCTCTGTGTGTGTCCACATATGATCGGTAAGACTCTCTTTGACTCTGAAGGTTCTCCAACAGTCATCACAGTGAAATGGTTTCTCTCCTGTGTGAATAAGTTTATGCCTTGTTAAGTTCTTTGTGACACTAAAGCTTTTACCACAATCTCCACAGCTAAAGGGTTTCTCTCCTGTGTGAAACCTCATGTGCTTAGAAAGATCTCCTTTGTGTTTGAAAGGCTTGCCACAGTATTTGCAGGGGCAAGGTTTCCCACGGTGTAAGAGTCTGACATGGGCCTTCAGTTTAGATGTGGAGTTGTAGCATTTTCTGCAGTAGATGCATTCAATCAGTCTTTCCTTGGGAGCAGTCACTCGCCCCTGCAAGTCAGCTTTCAGTGCAAACATTTTACCTTTGTCATGGCAATGGTTTATTTTGCTCAACATAATGCTGGGTTGATCTTCTTGATAACTGTTTTGGAAATTCTTGAACTGATGTTTACTTGGTCCTATACATGTATAAATGGGTTACTAGTTAAAGAATGCCGAGCCCCCATGTTTGGATGAGAAAAGGAATGTAGTTAGAGAGGGATCTGGTATTTGCCTAGGGGGCATCCTTGACCGGCACCAGTGGACTAGAGGGTTACTCGTAAATCAGTAAATCTGTATAACCCGTTAATGTCTATCTGTTGTTTGTCCAGACATTGTGACTCCTCAAGAGTTGAGAAGATTACCCATGTGGGGGAGGACAGCCTGTCCCTTGTGTGAAGTCCAGGATATGTGATGGAACAAGGGGAATGTGTTTTATAGACATAAGACAGATGGGCAGCATCTCACCACACCCCTTTTCCCACTATAAATACGAACTGTTCATGTATTAAGTTAGAGACTCCTCGGATGATTATGTTTGTAAGCGTTTGACGCATCTCTCTATTTGCAAATAAACTTAATTGTGCAGAAGCATTTTGTCTCTGTCCTTACTCCTTTAAAAGTTCTGATCGATGAAATTGCCATCACATAACCTTCTCTTTTCACAAATTTGTTATCAAAGAGCTGTTGAAGCTGCTCTACCTCTTGACCGATATGGCCACTTCAGGTCTGGCCAGTAGAGGGAATTAGTAATATATCATAGCCAGAGTAAATATTCTCAGTTCTCTGTGATCTTCAAGGTCTGGATCATAATTTCTCACAATTCCAGAACAATTAGAAGAACATTAGAAGTGACAACCTGTGAATGCAGAAAGAGAGTATGTCAAACAAATATAGATCTCACAACTTTACTACAACTTTCTCTGTAATGTCTTCTTGGTGGAACTGTGCTGTGTCCATTTGTCTTCTGTCTGGATTGTCTGTTTGGTTTTATTTAATCCCAGAACCCATCCTCTATAGGAAACCCCGGCATCCAGGCTGTTATTGTTACTAGGAATTTGTTCTTGACTCACTTGCCTGGTCAAATAAAGGACAAATATATACATTAAAATGAGGGAGATCCAGAAATATAAATTTTCTTACATTACAGAAATCACTCCTCTGACCTTAAAGAAATGAATAGTCAGTAATTTAATATACTCTATCCAATGCAGTTTAGTGGTCTAAAGCTACACATTTAATAATATTAATGAAAATCATGTCTGGATTTACAATTAACCAAGCTATATCACTCCACTTGTCAAATGTCAAATCAGCTAAACCCACAGTTATTATGAATCCAGTTTGAAGTCAGCGTAAAATAGATGAATTAGGTCCTAATTACAGTGATGTTTCTCAATGCATTTCTACAATTTACTAACCTGGGTTATTAGAGCATCTGTAGCTAAATGTTGCAGAAACAAAATCATTATTGCATAAACTAATGTACTAATAATCAGAACTTCATTATCCCTGAGTGGAGAATGTATCTCAAACGACAAAGCTATGCCTACCATGGGAAGCAAAACCAAAGAGATGAAGTGCCATTAAGATCACAGGAGACAAAATATGTGTAACAATTATGGCCAGCTGCAGGGCCGTGCAGAGACCTTTGGAGGGGCAGGTGCTCAAAGTATAAAAGGGGCACATGGAACAAGGCTTTAAATAGGGCTTTGCTCAAAATATCAATACATCAATATATTGTGACACATTCCTTTCTGATACGTGTATCGATTTGGATGCTTCTGTATTTATATGGCAGCAAATGTTGTTATGCAGTTTTGAAAAAGAATCAGAATAGAAAAGACCATTTTAAGGTCAAAAGTTTTAAAACTATTTTCTTTGCACCTATTAATAACTCTGGAATTACAAACTGAAGTGTCTTAAGTTGTCCCAATCTGAAGGCTTTTTCTTCTCTGTTATACAGAATAGTAAAGAATAGCTGTCATAGTAAACTCTGTCTAGGACATCGTCATTATTCCAAATCAAAGTGGCCCGTTTCATACAGTACAACACCGCTTCGCTGAGAACAGCACTTACCAGCAGCCGCGGTATTGAAGATCCTCTCCTTCTGGTATTAGTGCGCGTGCGCGATATTGAAAAACGTCCCGGTCTGGATGAGGTCGTCAGGTGAAAGGTCATCATGTGGTTCATTTTATTTACGAAAAAAATATTATTCATAAATTTTACTAATAGTTAGATTTGGGCAGGCCTTCACTTCATTTTTTTTTTTGCCTTGACAAAAGGGCACTTTGGACATCAAGGGGCAAAGGGGCAGGTGCTCAAGCACCCACCGCCCCCCCCCCTGCACGTGCCTGGCCAGCTATACAGCTGTCAAAGCACATTCAACATGTATTCAAGGATACATACAGAGGAGAATCCATATTAGAGCACAGAAAATGACAAATGCTTTGTCAGGAAGGCAAGTCTCACAAACCAACGTATTTCAGTTTTTCTCAATCGCTATGGCTCATTTTTTTAAATTGCAGTTCACCCTGGAATGTGTTTGTTTTATCCAAATGTCAGTTGTGTTCTACATTTGGCTGACACTGACTCCTTACTGTACAATACAATAATGTCAGTTGTGTTCTACATTTGGTTGACACTGACTCCTGACTGTACTATACAATAATGTCAGTTGTGTTCTACATTTGGTTGACACTGACTCCTTACTGTACTATACAATAATGTCAGTTTTGTCTAACTGATTGCTATTGTGTATCACACTGAGCTTTAAAGATACCAGTTTCAACAGTAGGTAAATCCTACTGGCAAAAGTCAATACTGTCCAATGCTGTAGTACACAGAGAAAGGGGATGCACATTTGTATGTATAGGGTACATTTATTTTTGTACTAATGAGTTACATGTAAACAGAAAATTTACATTTTCATGTCCATTTTCACATATTTCTAACATATAAAGTCATACATAGTGAACAGAATATTCATTATTGTTGGGGGTTTATTTAATAAAATTGTGGCATCACTCTTGTTGGTCTGTATATCTTCTTGGTGGATATCCTGTCACTCTTGTTGGTCTGGATAACTTCTTGGTGGATATCCTGTCACTCTTGTTGGTCTGGACATCTTCTTGGTGGATATCCTGTCACTCTTGTTGGTCCGGACATCTTCTTGGTGGTCATCCTGTCACTCTTGTTGGTCCGGACATCTTCTTGGTGGACATCCTGTCACTCTTGTTGGTCCGGACATCTTCTTGGTGGATATCCTGTCACTCTTGTTGGTCCGGACATCTTCTTGGTGGATATCCTGTCACTTTTGTTGGTCCGGACATCTTCTTGGTGGATATTCTGTCACTCTTGTTGGTCCGGACATCTTCTTGGTGGACATCCTGTCACTCTTGTTGGTCCGGACATCTTCTTGGTGGATATTCTGTCACTCTTGTTGGTCCGGACATCTTCTTGGTGGACATCCTGTCACTCTTGTTAGTCCGGACATCTTCTTGGTGGATATCCTGTCACTCTTGTTGGTCTGGATAACTTCTTGGTGGATATCCTGTCACTCTTGTTGGTCTGAACATCTTCTTGGTGGATATCCTGTCACTCTTGTTGGTCCGGACATCTTCTTGGTGGACATCCTGTCACTCTTGTTGGTCCCGACATCTTCTTGTTGGACATCCTGTCACTCTTGTTGGTCCGGACATCTTCTTGTTGGACATGTGCGTGTATGTTTTGGGCAATTTGTGAACAAATTGTAGACAATTGTACTTACTCCTTTGCACCGGTGCCAAAACATGTGCACTTTGTTTAAATGTATAAGAAATTTTCATCTGTTATGAGCAAGACATTTTTCATAGATTTGAACTCATTGTTTTGAAAAAAAATAAACTGTAAAGGACAATTTTATGGAAACTGATGAAGAATATTCCATGGTTACATCATACATTTTCAGGATAACAAGATCTATTGACACCAATTACAGTGGAAGATGAACCAACTGGACTACATTATCCATGGATGTAATATTTCATCATCATTCTTTATCAGACACTGTTTCCACGGTTCCATGTAGCACTTTTCTGGTCCATGTTTTCAGATTTGACATTACTGTATGTATGCAGGCCCTTGTAATTGCTTTTGCAATCCTGCCAATTGGTTAATGATGATTGATTTCACATTGTGGTACGAGTATATTGTGAAATTAGTGGTATCTACCAACAACAACATAGTGATAAAATGGAGCCGGCAGATGATCCAGGTCACAATCGAGGTCAAGCAGTGGGAGGAGGAAGACGAAGAAGACGTGGTGGTCAAAGGAACGGCAGGGGACAAGCACCCCTTCTGAGAGGTGGTTGTGGGCCTCGTTTTGGAGGTGTGGGGGAACGTGGTAGAGGACAAGCACCCCTTCTGAGAGGTGGTCATGGGCCTCGTTTTGGAGGTGTGGGGGAACGTGGTAGAGGACAAGCACCCCTTCTGAGAGGTGGTTGTGGGCCTCGTTTTGGAGGTGTGGGGGAACGTGGTAGAGGACAAGCACCCCTTCTGAGAGGTGGTCATGGGCCTCGTTTTGGAGGTGTGGGGGAACGTGGTAGAGGACAAGCACCCCTTCTGAGAGGTGGTCGTGGGCCTCGTTTTGGAGGTGTGGGGGAACGTGGTAGAGGACAAGCACCCCTTCTGAGAGGTGGTCGTGGGCCTCGTTTTGGAGGTGTGGCTACGGACAAAGACAGCAGCAGCAACAGCAAGGTTGTAGACCATGTCGTAAATCATGGCATGACAATGACTTAGGCAGCTACAATGATTCAACCAAACCTCCGTTTGGCCTCAATTATCAGAATTTTACGCAAAGAGAACCTGTATGTCTTCAACATGCACTAAACATTAGCCTACTCTCAACTGTCAAATGACTGTATACTGCATGCCAATGTGTACCACTTAGAAGGTGATGTGACTAAAAGTGTTGTTACTGTCATGTTCCCAACAGAATAGAGACTAGGCCAAATAGGGGAGGCAGAGGCAAAATCTGACTGACGAACATGAGCTATTAGTTAAGAGCAAGAAAAGGTATTCGCCTTACAGACCTTCGGCATCATATCTTCGTCATTGACGACCTGTTCAACCGTGTGGAAGCCATAAGTTTGACCACTCCTGCTGTGATGGTAATTCTATCGATCAGAACTCTTAAGAAGGAAGTACAGAGACGAAAATCTCTGGGCACAATAAACAGTTTATTATTTATTTATTAATTATTACTTGCAAATAAGAGAGACGCGTCAACCGCTTACAAACATAATCGTCCGAGGAGTCTCTAACTCAATATAGCTCATTCAACAGTATATATCACATTCAAAAAGGGGTGTGGTAAGTTGTTATCACATAGGTTTTACCCAAGGGGCGGGCTGTCCCCCCACCTTATCCTTCCTGCCATAATGTTTACTGTTGTGTTTACCTAAAAGGGCCAACTGATCTTACTTCCTCCCAAGGACCACATTCCTAAGGAACAGAAGACTGACACCCTTCTTTGTCTAGGCAGGATGACATTGCCCAAATACCTAATAATCCTCTGATATTATACAGACATGTGTGTCACAATCAAAGTAAAGATTTTGCCCAATAACTACGCGTCTTGGGCAATAGACAAGTTTGGTTGAAGATTTGGTTGGCGAGGTGCCTTACGCCTCGATCAGACCTGCAGCGTCAATGTGCTGCGATACACCGGAAGTTAGTTCATTTAAAATGGAACACTGTGATTGGCTTGCAGCATTGCAGTGCAGAAGCATTTGCAGAACGTTTGGTCTTGTGTATGTGTTGGATTTATCCAACGTATGCCTCAAATTGACTGCATGAATGGAGGGCAGAAGTAATAGCGAATGGTGAATGTCAAACTTTTTTAGCACTTGTTGCAAAATGTTTTCTTATAAAATTTTTTTACATATATATTAGAATTGCTAAAACACCACACATGACTTCTCAGATGCAGCTGCAAGCCAATACTGGACACAAAGGGAGAAACATTGTTCATGGACAACCTGGACAAAGCAGCAAAGAGGGACATTAAAACAACGGACACGCCGCCACAAGCGACAGGTTTGTAGAAAGAAAAAACATTTTGAGAATGTTTGTTTCATATTTGATTGGAATTGATGATAATTTATCTTACAAAATATATGTTTTTTGGCCACATTTAAAATGGGTTTTTATCCTTTTTAATATGAAGGTAAAACCACGCCAACATTTTGTTGCACTCTTTTTAAAAAGATTTGCAAACTTGGAATTACTTTTGTCGTTGTATAACAAATGTGCATATTATTTGCAATAGTATAACTAATTTGATATTTGGAATCTTGCTACTCATTAATAACACGTAAAATAGGGACACTCAGAGTTACTAAAATTTCACTAGAACTGTGATAAAATTCTTTGTGTTTGTAAATCCCTGTCTGCAGTAGTATGTTTCACAGCGTTTACAATCGGATATACCCATGAGGACTCTGACCGGCACAACATAGCTTTTTCTGACCAATGAACTGAGTGCACTGTGAATCCGTCACGTTTTCATGTTTTAACCAATCTGAGTAGAAAAACTGGTTTTAGCATAGTCGGCTTCTCCTACCTGCTTGTACTGCAGTTGTTGATACTATACCAAACCTTTTATCCAGTTAGTTCAACAAGACAGTGTATTTGAAAAATATGAAAAACAGTTTTGATTGAAAATAATATAAACATTATAGGAATAATAACATGCTAAATTACTACCATAGAAAAATAGTAATTAGCTAGGAATTGACATTTTGACATACTTATAAAGTAAAACAGCCCTAGCAGATAAAACTAATGTGTTGAACAAGTGCAAACACATTAAGTGATAAACAAAAACTACATGTAATAATGTGAACAATATTCAGCTGGGATGTATACGCCCAAACTAGTCTAGTACAAATTATGAATTGTGCAAAGTGAATTTCTATTATTCTCGTGGTAAATTTTGACATTGTCAATTTATTGTCTACTGTACTTTCACAAGCTTTGGCTAGTTGGCTGAAAGAACTCTTGGCTGAAGAGAAGTTGCAGTATGCCGGGACAACTGAGGACATGATGTCTGATGTGGAGACTGACCTCCTAGCTGGGGCTCTGCTGAGTTTGAGTATCTGATCAAATCAGCTGACAAATGAAGGAGAGCCAACCTCTCTTATGGGGAGAAGAGGCGTCGCTAAAACATCCACCACAGCCCTACCCTGGACACCTGATTGCTCAGAACATTTAAAGAGGACAGAAGCTGTAGTTTATCGGGCAACTGAGGACATGATGTGGATACTGGATTTTTGGTTTCCGGTTTAAATTAGCTGACCAGAGAAGGTCATTTGAACCGGACTGATTTACACACACACACAAATCTCAGTTGCTGCTACAAGACACTATATAGTTTTTAGTATCTTTATTAGGGTGTAGTCATTTTGTTGTCCTTTACTTTAAATGTTTTGCTATTTGTTTGTAGCCTTTCTATTTGTGCAATGCTGTGAGATTAGTATTGCGTAAAGGTTTTATTCACATTGACAATTCATTTTCTATTGTTACTCAAAATCGGTTCATTATTCCAAACTTTTGGCCGTCAGTGTCCTTTTGAGAACTTTCTATTCTAGTATTGCTGTGTGGGAACCTGCAAGCATTTCCACTTTAAACGTAACTATTTGCACTTTGTTTAATTACATTGCTGTTTTTAGTAATGTGTCCCAAGATTTATTTGATTTGAAATAATATACGTAATATATTTTGTAACCCTGTTAAATTGTTTGTTTAATTTAAAGAACTTTATATTGCTGCATCGCTGTGAGGGTACATACAAGCATTTTCTTGTCGAACTTGTTTACACTACTTGGACAATTGTACATCTGATTATTTTTACACATTCATTGTGAAATACAGTATTTTTTGTAATTAAAAAATAAAAGGGTAACACTTTATTTAAAGGCTATATGCGTAACGCATTATACAGCATTATACATGTACTCATAATGCAATATAATACAGTAATAGTGCAGTATAAACATAGTTATAGACACTCGTAAAGACTCCTGAAGGTCTTGGTAGCCAGTTTATATTTTGTTTTATTTAATTTTGAATGAGTGAAAAAACAAAATGGTAAGGTTGTAACTTAAAAGAAATGTGAAAAGTGAAGGGGCCTGAGTACTATCCAAATACACTGTATATTGGCCATATAACTCTGGCCTTAATTGTTTTTGTCACGCAATGTCTTTGACTTTTCTTGCCTTTCCTTTTTGGACTATTTATGGTCAAATATTCTAAAAGCCAAATTGCCAAATAGAATTTTGTGGCCATGTATCTTATGATTCTCAAATTGTGGAATAAAGCTGAGTATGAAAGAGTTGGTGTTGTGTCATTGTGATATGTGCAGAGTGTTTCACTTTACTGAATGCAGACAATGACCACTTAATGTTATAGTAATGCCTTATGGTCTATTATGTTTGTGTGATTCGACATTTCATCACTTTACTCGAAGCAATCAAAGATGACTCTATAGTGGCTTATAAGTATGCTATAACACAACATGAAAAAGATTATGATGCACACAGTGATTTGCTGCTCATTGACCCCATATTTTAGATGAATCACAGAGTTGATAATTATAATGCTGCATAATCCTTGAGGAAAGATTTCCCAGTAATTGTGAAGCACTATTTTTCTGTACATAATAGGTCATTATAATTAAACATACACTCACCTAAAGGATTATTAGGAACACCATACTAATATTGTGTTTGACCCCTTTCGCCTTCAGAACTGCCTTAGTTCTAAGTGGCATTGATTCAACAAAGTGCTGAAAGCATTCTTTAGAAATGTTGGCCCATATTGATAGGATAGCATCTTGCAGTTGTGGGATGCACATCCAGGGCACGAAGCTCCCGTTCCACCACATCCCAAAGATGCTCTATTGGGTTGAGATCTGGTGACTGTGGGGGCCATTTCAGTACAGTGAACTCATTGTCATGTCCAAGAAACCAATTTGAAATGATTCGAGCTTTGTGACATGGTGCATTATCCTGCTGGAAGTAGCCATCAGAGGATGGGTACATGGTGGTCATAAAGGGATGGACATGGTCAGAAACAATGCTCAGGTAGGCCATGGCATTTAAACGATGCCCAATTGGCACTAAGGGGCCTAAAGTGTGCCAAGAAACATCCCCCACACCATTACACCACCACCAGCAGCCTGCACAGTGGTAACAAGGCATGATGGATCCATGTTCTCATTCTCATCTTTATTAGAGAACAGTCCCAGTCCAGGATTGATGTTCAGTGTTGTGCAGTCCTTTCTCACACACAGGGGTCAGTCCCCCCTTTGGCACAAAGCACAATTTTAGGGTTGAAGATAGTGATAGTGTCCATCCCCAATAGTGTGCCCCTCGCGCTTCCACTGTCCTTTGCTGCAGTACTGACAACGGCTCATCCTATATAGGCAAGGATAGTGTTTGCGCATAGACCTATCATAAATGGTGGCGTCCTGCTGTGAATTAGAAGGGTTACCATTTGTCATTCCAACTGTACTGCAACTACTGTCCATCTCGGCATAAACCTCTCCCACATCTCGTTCAAGTATGCATCCACCAGTGGAGTACTTAGGTCTGGCAGTCCATTGGTGCCTGTAAAAGAGGAAAAACTGCCCCCGCACTGCTTCCTGACAATTGGGTTAGCTGGCCGTTCACACAGTGGGTCACCGTTGACGTTGGAGCTCCCATTCTGTAAACATACTGACCAGGATGTCCCGGACGGGGATTAACCAATGGGCTACTGTCCGAGTCTGAGTCTGAGTTAGAGGCTCCACGTAGCAGCATGTTCACAGTCCGAGTCAAAAATGCTTTGAGGAGAGGAACTGAACAGCATGACCCCAATGCCAATAGAACTAATACTATCCCAGTTACTATTCCTACTTTAGTGAGAATGATCCCCCATTTACCGAAAGTTTTGTTTGGAATGAAAGTACAACACTGTTCCCCGAACATAATACAGACACCACCCCTCTCTGCCAGGATCCAATCCAGAGCCTGCTTATTCTGCCATGTCATTTTGCTAGTGGTACGCAGCTGCTCACCTAGGGCTGTCAATGCTGAATCAGTGTATTTGATAAACCGCTGCTGATTATAATATATGTAATTAATCCATTCTGTGTTTTTATTGGGCGTTATCCACACAAATATAGATTCAAGCCCTGAGGTGATCTTCCTGGCCTTAAACTCATTAGGAATCCCTCATGGCTGTCCTATAACAACTACTGGGTCTGGCGTGTATGCCCTTCTTACTCATGGTCTAACTGGTGTTTCCCAAATTTACTGAGCTTCTCCTGTTGACGAGAAAACATGCGGTATTATTGATACATCTTGTGCTACTCTAACCCTGGCACAGGTACCAGACCACCGCTTCGGCAACACGGGCCACAGCTTTCCACCCCCGCCTATCCAAAATATGTCAGCTATAGTCTGGTTTTGGTCTAGGTGAAATATGTCAGCTATAGTCTGGTTTTGTTCTAGGTAAAATATGTCAGCTATAGCCTGGTTTTGGTCTAGGTAAAATATGTCAGCTATAGCCTGGTTTTGGTCTAGGTGAAATATGTCAGCTATAGCCTGGTTTTGGTCTAGGTAAAATATGTCAGCTATAGCCTGGTTTTGGTCTAGGTAAAATATGTCAGCTATAGCCTGGTTTTGGTCTAGGTAAAATATGTCAGCTATAGCCTGGTTTTGGTCTAGGTAAAATATGTCAGTTATAGCCTGGTTTTGGTCTAGGTAAATGCTCCCAACTCCTTTTCTTTGGGATAGGGTAAACTGATCACCAGAGTGCACCATGTGTCGTTCCCCTTTATCCATATTGATAAGGGTTTTTCATTTTAGAAAGTGTCCTACTGAAACAGTTCCTGTAGAATAGAAACATTCATGCCTGCCCAGTATTTTCAAGCCTCCCTCAGGGAGGGTGTGTTCTGCAGCTTCTTCACTTATTCTTATATTTAATTCCTGACATTCTGATGTTGTCTCAAGGTATAACATTTTCATCTTAGTTTGGAGGCGCTTGTTTCCTAACCACGCTAAACATGTTGCAGTACATGGTTTAAAAAGCCGGTCGTCATCGATCCCAGCCTTCCAGAACCCACATTTCTCATCCAGGCACGATTGCCATCCCTTGTCAATGATTACCATACTCCCTAGGCCTGCTCTAAAACATACCAAGCAATTATCCATCTCATGTTGCCTGGCTGTATACTGAGCCCATCTGTACCAAGCATATTTCTCAACTGCCTTGATGTGATTATACTCTGCTTCCATTGTGGGTGTTTGGGTGGGTACCTCAACCAGGGCCTGCTCTACTGTGGGCACAGGAAGCCATCTCCAAACTTCCGTGGGCCTCAGGGCTACGTGCCGTCCTGCCCTGGATACAGGGACCAGTGGTTCCTTTCCTACTGTGGACTCTGAAGGTGAATCCTCCCCAGAGCCGCCCTCATCTGGGTTCCACCATTCTGTTAGATGTTTTTCAGTAGCGTCTGGAAACCTGGTAATGTCTAGCTGGAGAAACAGAGTCTGATGTTCATTGTTATGCCGAACAATTATATGCCACTTGCCCTCTGTTTCCTTTATACTAATAACACATTTACCGTCTGACCAAGTCACCTGACCATACAGGCCACTATCGGCCCAACAACACAATTTTTCCCCACCCTGGGTGTTTACCATTATCGATCTCTGAGCTTATTGGGTAGTCTGACCTCTCTAGCTTTAATCGTGCTCCATGCTCTCACTTCCCTCACCTCACGGTCCGAGTTGTATCATGACCCTACCTTCATTCTGACCGCCAACTGCCCTTGGTCTCCTCCATGGCAGAAAGGTGATGAAGTCTGCACTGCCTAGCTCTCTGTCCCACACTAGGCCCCATGTTTCCCCATTCTTTCTCCCCAGCCTCTCTCTCTCTCTTTGATAAGGTGGGCTCCACTGTCTCCAACAATAGTTTTGCTCGGGCTCTAGTCACGGCAGGTGCTGTGTTCACTGTACCCTTCCTTCATCTACATTTAACCATATACTTCACATTTTGAACTTCCTCTCTGTCCTGTGGGCCACACTCCCCTTTTTCCACTATGACCCACAATGTTCCACTGCTGTTGTCTTTCTTCTACCCTTCCTAACCACATGGTTTCCTCCTTATTGCCAAGAACGGCGGTGCTAATAAAGACGGTGATTTCTATTCCTGCGGTTACTTAATGGTAAGGCATTATCCCTGCTAACAGTGCTGCTGTACATACCTCATTCTTCTTGTCAAGGTCAGTGTCTGGGCTACTAGAGTTAGTAGTAAGTTCTGCAGTGTCGGTGGGAGGGAATAGTCCCCTGTCGATGTCAGGAGGGTGTGGCCCCCCTTAGATGTCACCTGCAGGAGTACCAGTCTCTCCTTGGATCGGTAGCATCAGCAATAGCCCCAGAACTGTCAACAGCAAGCTGAGTATCATCAACCTCCATTCCCAGGTCCGGCGTCTCTCTGCGGGACACAGGTTTCTCCGGCCCAGGTACCAGTTCCTCTGTCGTTGAGGGTGCCAAGCCTTCCCCCTTTTGCCTTTCATTCCTGCCTGGAACATCAGCATCCTCCTCATGTTGCCCTGCTCCTCGTGGGACCCTGGTGCAATAGTTGAGATGACACCAAGTGTCACTGCCCTCCACTCATACCACTGTCGCAGTGGCTTGAGTCACCCTGAAGGGGCCGTCTCGCCTTGTCTCGTTCCACCTCCTCCTGAAGACCCTGATGTAGACCTGATCTCCTGGAACCACCGCTCTGGGATGATCGTCCTCCGGCTCCAGTTCCGGTACTCGTGCACTTTCCTGTTTGTAAATAAGCTCATGTATAGAAATTAGTTGTCTGAATTCCAGCTCCAATTGCTCCAGAGGAGGCCCTTCGTGAGGACCTCGAAGCACAGGCACAGGCATGGGTCGACTCGTAAGCATTTCATGTGGTGTTAGATGCGTGGTTCTGTTAGGTTCCATGCGACTGCTCATTAGTGCTATTGGTAGAGCATCAACCCAGTTCAAACCTGCACTGGCACAGATCTTATTGATCTTGGCCTTTAGTGGGCTGTTTGCTCTCTCTACCATGCCCTGGGATTGGGGGCGATATCAAACAGAGGCTGGGATGTGTTTGTTGAGGTGTTGAATCACCTGCTTCAATGTTCTCAGAATAAAAGCTGACTAATTGTCAGAACTAATTTCTGATGATATGCCAAATCTAGGCATCACTTCCCTCATTAGGAACTTTATTACTGTTCCTGCTCCCTAGTCTTTCGAGGGAGTCGCTTCTATCCACTTGCTGAATTACCACCAGCATGTACCGTTTTCCATGGATGGGTCTTATCATATGCACATAGTCCATGACTAAATGTCTGAACGGTCCTCCTGGTGTTGAAATGTGGCCCAATGGTGTCACTATTCCCTTTCTTATGTTGTTTTTCGCACACACCTCACACTCTGCGAGGGTTGCGTCTACCGTAGTCTGCATGTATGTTGACCAGAAACCCTGCTGTGTGACCTGTCTCATAATCTCCCCCCTTGTGCAGTGGTCAAAACCATGCATATTATTAATTAAAACCCTAAAGAGGGCAGTAGGTGCCACCAAGAGTCTGGTGAAAGTTAAGGACTGGGCCACACAGTCATGAGGCTTTCCCTCATGGTCCAGGGGGATTATCTCTGCTGGATTACCAGTAGCACACTTCTTAATGGTGTCAGGGAAAGTCAACAATGGCAAGTAGTTCAAAAGTCTAGCATTTGTCAATACAAACTTCCCCTGCACTATCAGCTGCGTTACTTTGTGATGAGTATAAATACTCACTGGGTAACCCATGGTGATGGTAGAGGCTTGGTCATAGGCATACTGTACCGCAGCCCTTGATAACATGGTGGGTAGCCTCATGCTACAGAGTCGAGTATCGTGCTGTACTATGCTATGGGCTGCTTTCCTCCCTCCGCTAGTCTTTGCAACATTTTAATGGAGTCTGTCTGGCATTGTTTCAAAGTGGGAGCACATATCGGTAGGTCATCCACATACTGAAGTAGCGTTCCCTCCAGGACAAGCTCCTCTAAGTCTGCTTTGAGGACCTGGTTGAAAATGTGTGGGGAGTGTTTGAACCCGTGGGGCAGTCTCGTATATCTGTATTGTTTTTCCCCTTAAGTAAAAGCTAACAGATGTCTGCACTCTTCTAATAAGGGGACACTGAAGAAGGCGCCACATAAATATATGACACTGAAAAACGTAGCTTCAAGAGGGATGTTACCTTTAAATGTGTGGGGATTCGGGACCTCGGTTAAACAGTCCTCCACTATGTCATTGATGGGCCTGGAAAAGAAAGGTGTGTTACAGGAAACAAAGGTGTGCTACAATCGCTAACAGTTTCCTCAAGTACATCTGCCTCTGCTAAACACACTACTTCCTGAGGTTCCCCAATCATATCTGCAAAACAAAGGATTTTAATGAGATCATTTTCAGGAGAGTAGAAGATCAGAGGATTGTCAGTCTTGACCCATGGGACCTGTGCTGCATGTTTCATCATAGGGCCCAGGTCATTAGCTTTGAACCCATTGTTTACCAGTAGGGTGATATGATGGACTGATCCAGGTACATCAGACCACTTGGCTACTAGATTCGAACCCTTAGCATCGGCCACTTCCATAGCCACGCCCTACTTACTGATGACGAAGTATTGAGACTCAATGTGAGCCGGTTTGCCGTTGGCTTCATCTAACCATAGCTGTTGGGTGGACACCGAGGCTGCTGCCATGGCACTGGGGACTGGTAGCTGCCCTGCCAATTCGGATTGATCCAAATGCCGGGGGCCAGATTAACACCCCATGGGTTTGTCGGGCACTGTTGTTTAATATGCCTGGTGACACCCCCAACAGACCCTTCTAGAGGGCCTGGGGCCATTTTGTGGTAGATACCCCTTGTTATTTTGGTGTTGTTTTGGGGGCTGTGTGTACACATTTGCTACTGGTTTTTGGGAAGGTCCATACAGAGCTTGTGGCTGCTGCGCTGGGCATTGACCTCCCTGGAGGACTGGTGCCATGGTGCCTTCCTCAGGATGGGTCCTTGCTATAACCGGAGCTGTCAACAGCATGGACGAAATAGTCTCTGAATTCTTTGTTTGTTTTTGATGTGGTCAATCCTACTGCATCCTCCAGCTTGGTTCTTACTAGAGCTGGTATAGCTTCCACCAATGCTTTCCTGAACATGCGACACACCAGTTTGTCGGTTTCTGGGTCATGTTCCGTTTCCATCCTCCATCTGTCCGCCTGCTTTTGTAGGTACTCAGCAGGGCTGTCTGCGTCTCCCAGTGGGGCTTTTAATTTGTGTGCACCTCTTAATCTTCCTTTTGGCTCTCTGCTATAGTGGCTAGGTGCAGCTGTGGCCCTCACAGACTCCTCCTCAGGCTGCTCCTCTTCTTCCTGGCTGTCTGTGTCATCCTGTGGATCCAGGAGCAGCTGTGGCCCTCACACACTCCTCCTCAGGCTGCTCCTCTTCTTCCTGGCTGTCTGTTTCATCCAGTAAATCTGACTCCCCCCCACACTGTGACTCTCTCAATTGGTCCACTTGTTCTTCAAGTTGTCGCTGATACATTTTGTGTTTACCTTCCTTTACATTCTGTCCCTCTACTCCCATCTTAGTGCATTCCAACCAATCCAAGCATTCTCTGTAACAATCTACTCGGATCTCAGGCTTTCCGTTAGGCTGTCTATTCCTCCCTGGGGCGGGGCCACCAGGGGTTTTTTCTTCTCCATTTCCACTTCCCCCTTAATTGTTACCACCCCAGATACTAAAGGCCATTGGATCGTCTAGTTGACCCCTCCCCTCCTTTTTCCTGTTTCTGCTTACGCGAGTTACAATTATCATTAATTATGTAGAATGTAATGAGCCCTTCGAGTTGCTCGCACACTGCCACGTCAAAGGTTACATCTTTGGGCCATTTAATCACCATATTCTTGGTCAGTTTAAAAAAAATCTTAGATACAGCTTTGATCTGTTCTCCACATACAGGAAACCTCTTGGCCAACATCTGAACTGGTGTGGCTGCCATGTCGGAGGCTAAGTGGTTGATTCAATGCTCCTATGACTGTCTAAATGTACCGTCTCCCAGGACCTCTGTTTTACACAAGTGTTGAGGCTAGACGGGATATGCTACCAGCGTCCTCCCAGGGGAAAACCACAGAGGCGCTTTTCCAATCGTTTCTCTACTTTCTCCTCTCACAGACACAGCGTACTTCAAAAGAAGCGATGAGACAAGGATTTAGATGTGATTAACATATGTATGTAAGCAAACACCTATCAAAGTCATCAACTGAAACAAATATATCAACATCTAGTACGTCCCCAACTTCGCCCAGCTCTCGTATTAAGTATGTAATCCCTATTAGCTGAAACCCTTCCCTTGCCACCCTTTAGAGTGAATATGTGTTCTTTTCCGCTTTAAAACCACGATTCCTCAGTTGGTCACAAACAATCTGGAGGTTGTGGTCTCCCCACTCATTTCATCACCCGTTAACCGTCAGCAGGGAACAGTATCTAGCGTTATTCATTTGAAACAGTGCTATTTATAATGTTAATAACAGAATAACACATTTTCCCCTTAGTTTTAAACAGGACAACAACTTCTCTCTTTCCCTGTATGCTGACAGCCACTCTCGCAGTTAAAACCTCTCCCTTTCTGTCTGATCTCTAGATACACTGCTTTCTAGGAATTCTCACACACACACATTTGGGTACCCAACCAGATGCTCTGTTCTCATGCATGCATTCGTCATATTAATTTCATACTCTTGCATACAGAAATCTATTTAAACATATCCAATCTTTCATGCACGTTTATACAGGCCTTTTCACACACATATATATGTTTATATAAGTAAATACACAAACTGCTTCACACAGACACACAGACTTAATTCTATGTCATTCACTCATATGCGCATCCACAGCTCTCTTGTCACAGTCCCTTAGGGAGGAATGACCCTGTCGGACCGTATCTCTTTCACACACACAGACACACACAGCTGCGGGTCTACCACCTTTTTCTCTACGCCTCTCGCAAGAAAACCAACTCTACCAGCGGATGTCTACACACCCCCCCACAGGTCACCTTACCTTTTGCCAAGGCTGCTACACCAATCGTGAGTCGATCGTACACACGCACCAGTAAGCCCGTGCCTCGCCTACCTTACCAAGAGGAGATTTGTGCGCACTATCCCACAGGTCTCCGACCCGTGTGGTCTCTACTGGACAGTGACTGATTTACAACCCCTTTGGCTCTACCGGGCTATCCTTACTAGATCGTGACTTATTTACAACCCCCGGCGGTCTTTTTGGCTCTACCGGGCTATCCTTACTAGATTGTGACTTATTTACAATTCCCGGCGGTCCCTTTGGCTCTACCGGGCTTTCTTTACTAGACAGTGATTGTATGCAGCATGCGTACAATTTATTGGATAAAAAAATACTGTGTGCCTTCAACATTCAAGGTTCCTTGTGCATTC
The DNA here is from genome assembly GCF_011004845.1 of Esox lucius. Classification (NCBI taxonomy): domain Eukaryota; kingdom Metazoa; phylum Chordata; class Actinopteri; order Esociformes; family Esocidae; genus Esox; species Esox lucius. The sequence continues at coordinate 28,853,182 of NC_047573.1, read as the reverse complement.
AACACCACAGCATTATGTGGTCTGAATTACACAAACATTTTAACTAAAAGCAAAAATGCTTACATTTGTGTAACTCAGTCCAATCTCTTCCAGGTGGTTCAGTAAGGCAACAATGTCTCTGTCCAACTCCTGGCTAGCTCGCCAATTATGTTGTGGAAAATCAAGTCCACTCTTCCTAAAACAAATGCACTTCAACTCAGGAGTTTGTGAATCCAATAGACTTATGAAAATCATAAAACAATGACAGTCATCAAAGCCAGGTCCTTCTGCAGATACACCCAAAGTTCTAAGTCCGGACCATGGCTTTTATACAAAACCTTCACATATCACGCCATCTGACCATCCTTTTCGATTTGTTCGTAGTTCAGAGCAGAAAATCACGACAAACTCATGGTTCATACTTGGGTTACACTACCAGTGAACACAAAGGCCATACATTTCAGGGTCATTAATGTCTGGACACAGGAGGCTGCTCTGCTGAGATACACTGCTGTTGACACACTCATGACACACTCATACACACATCATAACAGCCATATATTTCTGAGATCTCATTGTCTGTGTGTGTGGATTGCACATTAATATATTCATAAAGTGTGTTAAACATATTCATAAAGCGTGTGATTATATATGCATTTTACAAAAAATTCCATCACACTGCTGGGGGGTCGACACTCCTGTCCTTCGGGGAGGTGACCTCCTCCGAAGAGGAAGAGTCGGAACAACTCTGCACCCGCTCAGCCGAGCGGGGGAGAACAGTTCCAGAGGCAGACGGAGCCGTAGTCTCATCCTCTGACTCCTCCTGAAAGGAGTCCTCCTCAGAGAGGAGAGAGAGGACGTCAGGTAGAGGGACCTCCTCAGAGAGGAGAGAGAGGACGTCGGGGAGAGGGACCTCCTCAGAGAGGAGAGAGAGGACGTTGGTGAGAGGGACCTCCTCAGCGAAATACGCCAGCCTGTCCATCCTCACCTGTACGTCGACCACCGGGTACAGCTCGATACACCGGCAGGCCAACAGGGAAGCTGGCAGCCGGGGAGCCAGGTTAGTAGAGACCGCTCCAGCAGTCGAAGGTGGTGAAGTCATCCTTGGCTTAGTCGAAGTCACTGTTGATTGCAAAGTGTTCTCGTGAGGGAAATAAGGATGACAGAGCAGAGTATGACAACCTCTTTTATAGCCATGGGGCAGACGGCCATGAGAGGTGTGACTTGCATATGTACATTTTCAGTGACTGACTATTGGGCAGACGCTTCCAGGAACGCCTGTGCCTATACTGCGCAGAAGGGGGGCATGAAGTGGGGAACTGCTCAGCTCGTCTCCGGGTGTCGCTGAAAACCCAGCCCCAACACCCGGTCACGGTAGGTGTTTCGGCAGTGATGAACACCACAAAGAAGCAACTGTATGCGCTCATAGACTCCGGGGCAGCTCACTTGCTGCTAAATTGGGGCTGACGCTCAACTCTCTGCTACAGACCCCCTCATACAAGACCATCCGTGGTTAAGCCAACACAACCCTTCCTTCTCCTGGAGTCAAGGGGAATTGACCGCCTGGAATGAGCGTTGTCTAATCCGTTGTATGGACCTGCCCTGTTGCGCCACGACTCTTCCCCTTATCCCCGCAGCTCAAATCTACACCAAACTCGAACTACGCAGCGCGTATAACCTGATCTGGATCCGCGAGGGCGACGAATGGAAAACCGTGACCATCACACCCCGAAAGCGTTTTGTATATCTCGTCATGCCCTACGGTCTGACCAACGAACCTGCTGTTTTCCAGTCTTTATGAATTACATCTTTCATGATCTCCTAGACCGTTTTGTCTTAGTATACATTGATGACATCCTTATCTACTCCAATAACCTGACAGAACATGTGCAGCACGTACAGCAGGTCCTCAAGAGGCTACAAGAGAACCACCTATACGTGAAAGCCGATAAAAAGACAGTTCCATGTCCACTCCATCACGTTTCTAGGGTCCGTACTGACACCAGGAGGGGTCAGTATGGACCATAACAAAGTTGCGGCGGTAAAGGACTGGCCCACACCCAAGTAAGTGAAAGAGTTACAACGTTTCCTTGGCTTCACCAACTACTACCACCGGTTCATCAGAAACTACAGCACCATAGCCGCCCCCCTCACGGTCATGACAAGCCAAACGAGCCGAAACCTGCTGTGGTCTGACGCAGCCCACACGGCCTTCCGCCATCTGAAGGGATTATTCACCACGGCACCTGTCCTTCGTCAGCCGGACCCTGCTGTGCCCTTTGTCTTAGAAGTAAACGCGGCAGAGGTGGGAGTGGGGGCTGTTCTTTCGCAGCGACACGGTTCCCCCGCCAAACTCCATCCCTGTGCGTTTTTCTCCAAAAAGCTCACTCCCCCCGAACGGAACTACGACGTTGGCAACCGCGAACTGCTGGCCATTAAACTGGCCCTTGAAGAATGGAGGCACTGGCTAGAGGGCGCTCTGCAACCCTTCCTGATATTGATGGATCACCAGAACCTGGCATACCTGAAACAGGCAAAGAGGTTGAACCCACATCAAGCCCGTTGGGCCCTCTTATTTAACCACTTTAATTTCAATATGGAAAAGGTTAAGGCCGACTCGCTTTCTTTGTGATTCGACCCACCTACAAGTACCAGCCATCCTGAAACCATTTTGCCCTCCTCCAGTGTCGTCGCTCCGATTCAGTGGGAATTCCAGACCCTCCTCAAGGAGTCACTCCAGACAGAACCAGCCCCGGACGACACCCCGGCCGGTAAAACCTTTGTTCCCGCGGGGGTTAGACCCCAACTACTGCAGTGGTGCCACACCTCTCTGGCCATCACCTTCCTGCGGGTCGCTACATCCCCTGCCTACGCCTCATAGACCCTGGTCCCACATTGCGGTGGACTTTGTCACAGACCTCCCAACCTCTTCCAGGTCTGGCGGGCCTTCGCATCTCATAGCCCTCTGTATCCTCCTGTCTCCCGCTCCGAGCCCCCTCCTCCTTTGGATGTCGGCGGGTCACCATCGTATACGGTCCGGAGCATACTGAACTCCCGGCGTCGGCAAGGACGCCTCGCTCCATGGCATATGAATGCACCCCAGTCATCAGATCCCAATCATCCTCATTCTGAGCACCTGTGTCCCCAACTGTGTCTGGTTTATGCCCCTATTTAGTTTGGTTCAGTTCTCCCTGCCCCTTGTGAGGTGTTGTTTGTCACTCCGTCATTCATTACTGAGCCTTCTGTTTTCGCCATCGCCTAGTGCTATTCTGATATCAATTCTCGTGTTTTGACCTTTGCCTGATCTGCTCCTCGACATCGTCTCTAGCCCTGTGATTTTGTATTGTTTCGTATCTCATGATTCTGACCCTAGCCTGTACGACCGTCCTTCGCCTTGCCCTATTGGGAGTTTGTCGCCCTTATAAACCGCCTGCTCCGCGATTGGAACCAGCCTCTCTCCCTTTCCCCAGTCATTACACTTACACAATAACCATTTCTATGGCATCATAAATCTGAAGGGTTTTCTGGGTGTATCATATGTTTTGTAAGTGGTGTTATACAGGTTTTAGCACCTGTGGCGATAATGGCTGTAAACATAGCTGTAGTGTCTGTCTTCATGAAGATTGCCATACCAAACCCCATAACACAAAGCAGTGCCCAGACTGTAAGCGGATATGTTATTCTGACTTTGTTTATAGACAGCATAAACACTTGAAGCACCACAAAGGTGTGGGTCATTGGGTTAGCAGGTGTGACCAGAGGAATACTGTGTCTATTGCGGTTGTCATTACAACGTTAGTATTACCAACTATAAAGCGCACAAGTACATGGCTAACATGTGTCCCAATTGTAATGTGGATCTGGTGGTTGAAATGAATTTGAAAATGTAATAACAATTTGAAACTTGGAATTAAAATATGTTTTGCAGGGTAAATACTTACCAAACCTTAACTTTTCCGAGACACGTGAGAGACCGGACATTTGTATTGCCAGAGGAGCAAAAATCGTTCCAGTGTGGGCTATGCAGAAACGCTCGGCGGCCGCAGGGGCAAAAAGCTAGTGGGCCGCCGGTGGGCCACTGGCCTGTTGCTTGCTGGGTACTTACTACTTGCTGGGTGCATTTACAGACATATGGTTCTGTATTTTTAAAACACACACATCGATTATATAAGCATACAGACAAAATAAATGATAGATGTTACAAGTCATTGGCGGTTCAAAGAAAAAACGTAAAACATTGTGTAATGATATTTCTAGTTGCCCTTCTACACCATGCAATACCAACTCCCCCCATTTCTGAGTCATAACACAGTCACACACATGATCCAAGATGTTCAACATTAACAACAGTTTTGGACGTGTCATTCACTATCCTTTCAATAATTTGCATCATAAGTTTTGTTACATTTCACAAAAGAAGATATCGGTTTACTCTCTCAATTTACATACATAAACAGTTACCCATTATATCAATAATACACTACAATGGTTATATCAGTAAAACACTACAATGGTTATATCAGTAAAACACTACAATGGTTATATCAGTAAAACACTACAATGGTTATATCAGTAAAACACTACAACGGTTATATCAATAAATCACTACAATGGTTATATCAGTAAAACACTACAATGGTTATATCAGTAAAACACTATAATGGTTATATCAATCAAACACTACCACGGTTATATCAGTAAAACACTACAATGGTTATATCAGTAAAACACTACAATGGTTATATCAGTAAAACACTACAACGGTTATATCAGTAAAACACTACAATGGTTATATCAGTAAAACACTACAATGGTTATATCAGTAAAACACTACAACGGTTATATCAATAAATCACTACAATGGTTATATCAGTAAAACACTACAATGGTTATATCAGTAAAACACTATAATGGTTATATCAATCAAACACTACCACGGTTATATCAGTAAAACACTACAACGGTTATATCAGTAAAACACTACAATGGTTATATCAGTAAAACACTACAATGGTTATATCAGTAAAACACTTGTCAGGGAAATTTCTTACACTGATGTGTTCTTACTGATTAAAGGACTGAGTCCCCATGTTTGGATAAGTAAAGGAATGTAGGTAGAGTGGGGTCTGGTGTTTGTCTCAGGGAGACATCCTTGAACATCATCCTTGACCGGCACTAGTGGATTAGTTACTCGTAAATGAGTTAATCTGTATAACACTTTTAGGGTCTATCCTTGGGTGTCCAGACATTGTGACTCCTAAAAGGTTGAAAAGGATTACCATGTGAATGTGTTCTATTGACATACATATTACCACACCCCTTTTTACTCTTCTTTAAATGATGATGCTTGTCCTGTTTTACTTTAGAGATTATTCATTGTTACTTTGTAACCTGTGTATTCTCTCCTTGCAAGAATAAACTGATTATTGTGCATTTGAGTTTTCCTCTGTCTTACCTACCATTTTCGTAAATAGTTTGGACTTTAGAAATTGCCATCACAATTTGGGGTGCTCGTCCGGGATCCTAATCCTGATCGGTTTGAGTCCTTTTTCCAAACAGGTTAACCGTGCACGGCCAGAGAGAGATTTTCTGGAACTTCCATTATCCCCCTAAAAAGGCTATCCTTTGTGGGGTTGAGAAGGAGTGCCTGGCTGGAGCTGAGACTCGTGCATGATCAGTACAGGTTGCCCGTGGAAATTGAATTTGGAGGTAAGAGTACAATACAGTCTGGAAAAGGCCATTGGATATGTGTTAGGGCACATTTTAAATCTGCAGTTATATTATCTCACTTACGGGCCGACGGGTCTATTAACAGGAGTTAGGAACACGTTAATTGAGATAAGAGTGTTAGGGCACTTCAGCGTTAGGGCGCGAGTATACTAAGAGTTAGGACTCCTTTTTGCGTTAGGACGGACGCAAGTATATGTGTTAAGGCACACTATTTAGACTAAAATAGATCTTGCATTTCGCCACGTTAATTTGCCAGGTTTTCAGAACATGGGTAAGTCCGGCAGTAAACCATTAAACGTCCCTCGTAGTTACGTTGGGCCAGCAGAGATAATGAAAGATAAATATGGTGTTTGGACTTGTGAACAATTGAATCTCTGGGAAATTTTGGGTTTTCCGAAAAATGGCAGCTTTAGCCAAAGACAGTTGCATGGATTGAAAGAGAAGTTGGAGGAATACGAGCAGGGGAAAATTTAAAAAATACAGAAAGGGAAATGAAAAGTTGATTGGAAAGCTTATGGTATGTGGAAAGAAGAGACTGATAAAAGATTTAGACAGAGTAGTGTAGGGACTACTGATCAATGTGTTCTGGCTTCTCCTACTAGAGTGGATGTGGACCTGGACTGCCCTCCCCGACGACCTCCTCCTTATAACACTGTGCAAAGTCTGCAGCTGTTCCTGAATCAACGGCGGAAAAGCCACCGAAGCTGTCTCATAACAGTCCCCCTCCTGCCCGGAAGTTTTATCCTTCGCTCGTGGCCGACCTTGGTGCGACATCCCCAATTACAGATGGCCCAACTAGGTTGGCCGAGGACGGGGCAGAGCGAGAGGACGAACACAGACTAGAGGCAGAGGACGAGGGTCTGCTAACTGAAACAACTATGACAAAGGTTGCCATCGGTGTGGCTCGATTGAACATTGGGTACGCGATTGTCCTGAAAAAGACAAGGGAAGATGGACAAAACAATAGAGACTATTTTAATTCCAGTGGATTTACAGTGAACAATCCAAGGGGAACTCGGAGAAACGATGGCTACCAGGAGGAGGGGTTTTGACGCTCGGAGAGGGCAGGACAGGACCCATCTACCGGTGAGATCAATCCATTACATGACCCCGCATATATTGATGTTATGCAGACACTTAATGTACAAGCATTTAGAGAACATGTAGAGTACCAAGTTAAACCCACAATGTTTCTTACAATTAATGGTAAACTTATTGAATTTTTGGTTGATTCTGGAGCTGGATATTCTGTCCTTAGAGCCCAGGAATGGGATTTAGAAAATCCCGGTCCTAGAGCTGTTTCACATGAGTTGGTAAATAAAGCGATGAAGAGAGTAGACACAGGTACGGCCCAGTTTATGGAAATGGGCGACTTGCGTTGCTCAGCGAAAGTTTCAGAAAGTCAGGATGTTGGTTTTGAGAATGTGTGGTTTGGTGATGGTAAATGTGATTTTTTGACGGGTGAATATGTATACTGGTCTTCGGAAGGGTTTTGTGCATGGTCTGTGCGGAATGTGAGAGAGGTGTCTCGCTTCTTTGATGTGGAGGGTTCAGACCCCCATGTCCCGCTTGCTAAACCTGTGTTTGGCACGTGGGCAAGTTTGGGTCCTTGGGTGAAGGGGTGCAAGGAAGTGTTGGACTGGGTCCCTTGTCACATGTTGGGAGTGGAATTTTCCGTGGCAGCCCAGGCCTATAGAGAGAGGTTTGGGTGCACCGTTTTGGGTAAACGGGAAGTACATCTTGTGCCGCATGACGACTGGGTCCGTCAGGTCTGTGCAGTCCAGGTGGCTGCTACAGATCCTAGGTTAGCGGAAGTTCCACCCTCCTTGTGGTCACAGCATAAATATGATGTTGGGTTGATTAACAATGCACAGCCTCTTGTAGTTACACCTAGAGGACCCCATAGACCATGCCAGGCTCAATACCCATTGAAAGCGGAGGCTATTGAAGGGATAGCTCCTGTGTTTAAAGCATTGTTAGAAAAAGGTATAATTGTTCCATGTCCAAACAGCCCCTGTCGCACTCCTATTTTCCCAGTAAAGAAAGCCAAAGTGATTGGACAACCTGTGGCTTGGCAATTTGTACAAGATCTTAAAAAAGTTAATGAGGCTGTATATGCGCGCGCACCGATTGTACCTGATCCATATACAATCATGACTCAAATTCCGAGTAATAGTCAATTTTTCTCAGTGATCGACTTAGCCAACGCGTTCTTTAGCATCCCTGTGCACAAGGATTCACAATGTTGGTTCGCATTTGAATTCTCTGGCCAATTGTACACATGGACCAGATTGCCTCAAGGTTATTGTGAATCTCCTGCCGTGTTTGCGTCAGCGCTAAAAGATAACTTGGAAGGGTTCCAATTTAAACATGGCAGTACCCTTATTCAATACGTTGATGATCTTCTTGTCTGTTCCCCAAATAAAGATGCATGTGAAAAGGACACTGTACTGTTGCTACAGTACTTGGCCTCGCAAGGTCATAAAGCCAGTTTACATAAGCTACGTACAGCTAGTCCAGAAAGACCTTATTTTTCTGGGCCATAAACTAACACCAGAGGGTTAAAGTCTCAGTGCAGACAGAATAGAAGCCATTGTTGGCATCCCAAAACCTCTCACTAAAACTCAACTTCTGTCTTTTCTGGGGATGACAGGTTTCTGTAGACAATGGGTTCCTGAATATGCCCGTTTGGTACGGCCCTTACAGGACATGGCCCATGGCCAGAAGCTTGCGTCTCATGATAGGGTAGTGTGGACCCCTGAGGGAGATGCTTCTTTTAGGTCCTTAAAGCAGGCCTTGGCTACCTCTCCTACTTTAGGGCTCCCTGATCCTAAGAAGTTTGTTCAAGCAGTTTGTGAAAAGAATGGTTATATGTCCTCAGTCTTAATGCAGAAACATGGTGATAAGTTGAGGCCAATTGCATACTTTTCTTCTAGACTGGATGCTGTAGCACAAGGCCTTCCCTACTGTCTGAAGGCTGTGGCAGCGGCAGCAGATGCTGTTTTGCGGTCTCGGCCTCTGGTGTGTTATCACCCACTTGAGCTACAAGTTCCTCACTCTGTTGCCTCTATTTTGTTGGAACACAAGACTAGTCATTTGTCAGGTGCTAGGTTTCTGCATTATCATAACGTTCTACTGTCTTTACCACATGTCACTATTGTAAGGATGTGGTTGAGGGTCACAGACTGCCACACCATCTCTCTGCTCAAGCTGCAGAACTGTTTGCTCTCACTCGAGCTTGCATCCTTGCTGAGGGTCAAAGTGTTACCATTTAGACTGATAGTAGATATGCTTTTGGTGTTGTACATGACTTTGGTACATTGTGGAAAATGAGGGGGTTTATTACGTCTTCTGGTTCACGGATTCAACATGGCCACCTTATTCGTAACCTTTTGGAAGCTGTTTTGTTACCTAAGGAAGTAGCCATTTGTAAATGTGAGGCCCATACTACAGGCAGAGATGTTGTTTCTCTTGGGAATCGCAGGGCAGATGCAGCTGCTAAAGCCGCTGCTCAGACCCCCCCTCATTCTGCTTTGCAGATGACCCATCTGACCCCCACAGTTTCCCTCTCTGATCTTGTTGAAGCGCAATCTCAGGCTTCACCTAAAGAGAGAACCGCTTGGAAGAAAGCAGGGGCATCCTATGTGGGTACTGTTTGGATAGGTCCTAATGGCAACCCCTGCTTACCAAAATGTCTGTTTCATTTCTATGCGGTGCTCTCTCATGGTAAAGATCACGCTTCAAAAGGGGGGATGGTGAATATTGTAAATAAGTATTGGTTTACACAGGGCTTTACGAATTATGCTCAACATTTTTGTTCAAAATGCCTGGTGTGTTTGAGGTTTAATATAGGGCGGGGACAAGCAGTTCCCCAGTCCAGCCATCCTACTCCTGATGGTCCTTTTGACCATGTAATGATGGATTTTATTGAGTTGAACCCCTGCGAGGGAAAGAAATACTGTGTTGTGTTTGTTGATATGTTTTCCAAATGGGTTGAGGCTTTCCCGGCTGGGAAGGCTGATGCAACGGCGGTTGCTATGGCACTATTGACTGAAATCATACCCAGATGGGGTATTCCTAAGAAACTGTCAAGTGACAATGGATCACATTTTGTGAACAGAGCCATTCAGAAGATGTCTGAGTACCTAGGAGTTGATCTAAAGACTCACTGTGCCTACCACCCGCAGAGTGGAGGCGCAGTGGAAAGAGAAAATGGAACAATTAAAATGAAACTCTCAAAGTTGGGTGAGGAGACAGGGTTGACCTGGGTTAAAGCACTCCCCCTTGTGCTTACATACATGAGAGGAAGGCCCAGGGTGAAAACAGGCCTTTCCCTTCATGAGGTCATCACTGGAAGACCAATGAACACAGGCTTAGGTGCCCCTACTCATACAGACCTCACCTCAGAACATGTGAATGATACAATGTTAACTTACTGCACTAATCTGTCAAAGGTTCTGAACAACATCCACAGGAGTGTAAAAGCTGCTCTACCAACTCCCATTGACGGCCCGCTGCACGACATCGAGCCTGGGGATTGGGTAGTCATCAAGGACTGCAAGAGAAAGCACTGGAGCAAGCCACGCTGGTTGGGTCCATACCAAGTTCAACTGGTCACTCAGTCTGCTGTCAAGGTTGCTGAACGAGGAACCTGGGTCCACGCCACGCACTGTAAGAAGGCTCCAGCGTTAGAAGATACGGCGAAAGAATAGGTAAATTGAAGTTACCTAAGGGCGGCGTGGGTTGTGGTGCTAGTAACCAACAACTCCAACACATCCTGCGACCATGGAGCCAGAGAGACAAGGACCATGGAACCCCTTCAGGAGGTCTGGAGGAATGAGATGCACCATCGGGTGCCTGCTGATTTTGAGTATTATCATCATCATACCGATAGTGTGGATTTCCAAACCGCACTGTGATGACCATGGACAGATTGTGAATATGTCACCTAATGAAGCAAGGAAAGAGACATTTGTACACCATGATAAGAGGCCCGAACCACAGAGACAGATAGGATCTGATTTCGAACAGACTTTGTTAATCTCTTGTGACATGATGAACTGCCCCCCGGATGGGGATTGCTATGTACTGACAAGCCCAGTGTTGAAGGATAATAAGTGGTATTGGACTCACCTATATACAGGAGGGAACACTATGTTCCCCTCATACTATTTGCCCAACCATGTGAATAGGTGGAGATGTTATGATATGTTTATTGTACTGTTAACATTTCCAAACCACTAGGAGTAATCCAGGATTACTGGTGTTTCAGTACCGATGAGGATGACACCCCTTGCAGATCACCTGACTACCCTAAAGGTAGACCCGCTATGATATGTCCCTTAACAGTTGCACGTACTACTGTAGTTCCTACTCCTGCACCACGACGTCCTGAACCAAGTAGAGTAAGGAGAGCACTGTTAGAGCCAGACAACATAGCCCTTAGGATAATGGTTGACTGTTAGAGCCAGACAACATAGCCCTTAGGATAATGGTTGACTGTTAGAGCCAGACATCATAGCCCTTAGGATAATGGTTGACTGTTAGAGCCAGACAACATAGCCCTTAGGATAATGGTTGACTGTTAGAGCCAGACAACATAGCCCTTAGGATAATGGTTGACTGTTAGAGCCAGACAACATAGCCCTTAGGATAATGGTTGACAATGCAAAGCACAAGAACATGACTGATTGTTGGATCTGTCAACACATACCAACATCTTCACGTTCTCCTATGTTAACCCCTATCCCATTTTCAGTAGCAGACTGGCAGGCACATGGTTGGACCGAGGTGGCAGCACAAATGACACCACCAGATAAGGACTGTTATACCCCGTCTGCCGTTCCTGACCAGCCGGGTGGGGCTAACTTAGATTTGGTCTATATGGTGCTAGCAGAATTTAACAATCACCGTCGTCCTGTGGGAGTGAATATAACCAAATTATGTAGGCTAACCTACACCGAGCGAGTAGGAGCACGTGGCTTCATTGTAAGGATGCAAATGATCCTGGTGCAGACAGACTGTCGCACAGAGGAGGATGAAGTCAGATCAGGTATGACCTGTAATCCCTTACCCTCGGGTTTCTCAATTCGTATTGATGCGGTGGTTAACTATATCCCATGGGAGAGATATATGAATTTAGATTCAATGACCATCAATTTACATAATTGTTCTACTCCAGCTATACCTGAGAAACTCAGGTTGCGTGATTGTGCCCAGATTTGGTCACCAATACCTGTTTATGAATTGCATAATGTCTCACTCTGTATTACAGGTGCTTCAGGAGCCACACAGAGTTTAGGACAAAGTGATTGCTCCACCACAACTCAAACCAACTTCACGACTCTAGGGGCTTTGCCGGAGCAGGTCTATATAGTCTGTGGAGGGAAAGCATACAGTTGCATTCCTAGAGACGCAGGTGGAGTATGCTATATGGTGTACTTGGTCCCTTTGATTAGGCGAGCAGATCACAGGGAAATGGCAGCCTTATATCAGTCCCAATTTCGCCATAAGCGAACACTTACTAGAACTCAACGTATATTTAGTGTTCTGATCCCAGGATATGGCACATACACCTCACAGGAAGAGATAATGGCTCTGTCCAAAGTGTTGGAGAAACACATGAATTTGACAACTGACACAATTGCGGCAATAGGCACGGAGCTGAGTGAAACCCGCTCAGTTGCTCTGCAGAACAGAATGGCCCTAGATATGATTTTGGCTTCTCAGGGCGGTGTCTGTAAGGTGGTGGGATCTGAATGTTGTACATACATTTCAGATGCATCACAAAAGGTAATTAATTTAGTCCAAGAAACTAATAAAGGAATAGAAGAGCTTCATACAGTTCATGGGTGGGACCAATTCTCAGGACTTTCCTCTATGGTTGGTCCCTGGGGGATGACAATATACAAGTTATTGACTACTGCTTTAGCCGCCATTGCCTTTTTGTTTGTTTGTGGTATATTTTTGTCTTGTTTAATAAAAGTGTGTGTTTCTAAATTTGCAACACAGGTAATGGTCCAGCAGCATGTAAATGAGGAATCTGATGTTTCAGAGATGTTCCAGTTCCCAAATTACTGGGATGATGATGATATCATAAAAGATCATGTTGTTCAAGAGCATTGTTTGTAGTAGTCTGAAGTTTAATGAATAGATGTAAATGGTCTGATTGGTTAAACGTTGCATGTTTGTATTACATGACATTTTATGATATAGGGCGGATTGTCAGGGAAATTTCTTACACTGATGTGTTCTTACTGATTAAAGGACTGAGTCCCCATGTTTAGATAAGTAAAGGAATGTAGGTAGAGTGGGGTCTGGTGTAGGTAGAGTGGGGTCTGGTGTTTGTCTCAGGGAGACATCCTTGAACAGCATCCTTGACCGGCACTAGTGGATTAGTTACTCGTAAATGAGTTAATCTGTATAACACTTTTAGGGTCTATCCTTGGGTGTCCAGACATTGTGACTCCTAAAAGGTTGAAAAGGATTACCATGTGAATGTGTTCTATTGACATACATATTACCACACCCCTTTTTACTCTTCTTTAAATGATGATGCCTTGTCCTGTTTTACTTTAGAGATTATTCATTGTTACTTTGTAACCTGTGTATTCTCTCCTTGCAAGAATAAACTGATTATTGTGCAAATTGAGTTTTCCTCTGTCTTACCTACCATTTTCGTAAATAGTTTGGACTTTAGAAATTGCCATCACACACTACAATGGTTATATCAGTAAAACACTACAATGGTTATATCAGTAAAACACTACAATGGTTATATCAGTAAAACACTACAATGGTTATATCAGTAAAACACTACAATGGTTATATCAGTAAAACACTACAATGGTTATATCAGTAAAACACTACAATGGTTATATCAGTAAAACACTACAATGGTTATATCAGTAAAACACTACAAAGGTTATATCAGTAAAGCACTACAATGGTTATATCAGTAAAACACTACAACGGTTATATCAGTCAAACACCACATTGCAGCCATGGTACTCTGAATGGTGTTAAACCTACGTAGCAGCCATGGTACTCTGAATGGTGTTCAACCTACATAGCAGCTATGGTACTCTGAATGGTGTTCAACCTGCATTGCAACCATGGTACTGTGAATGGTGTTCAACCTACATAGCAGCCATGGTACTGTGAATGGTGTTCAACCTACATAGCAGCCATGGTACTCTGAATGGTGTTCAACCTACATAGCAGCCATGGTATTGTGAATGGTCTTCAACCTACATTGCAGCCATGGTACTCTGAATGGTGTTCAACCTACTTTTGGCCTGCCTCTTTATCGTTGTATCCTTCCTTTGAAAGAGGGGCGTGGCTATTGAATTCAACTTTAACTAGAGTAATTTGTCATTCCTGTTACATCATCTCTCCTCTCTTTTTATGTGTGTCTTTTTAGCCGGAGGTTCTTTAGACTCGTGGTCTACTATAATACATCTCTGTAGTTTAACAACGCTCCGCCATTGATGACTTTGCTTGAACAGCTCATCAATTCTCCGAAACATCTTGTTTTCCAGATCAGGCCACACGTTAACAGGTTTCCACTTAACACGTTACGCTTCTGCCTATTACTTATATTCTCTGTGAAAGAAGAAATGTCAACAAAACCCCTTGTCCATTTTTTCTCTGTATATCTATTCTGTGATGCATTTGTGATGCATTCTCTCTGAAGAGCTTGATACAACTTCCCATCTGATCTCCATATTTGTGTAACAAGTGTAGCCTCTCATAGTTGTCCTCATTTCAGGACTTACTACATTATTTAAATACTTCCCAGTCGTTGACATGGTACTCTACGCCTAATGTGGCATCTGTGTATTCAGTTCCCATGGAAAACCTGTACAGCTTCACTTTAGAGGCAGGGTAATCAAAAATAAACCCAAGCATATTCCCATCAGGCAAGTTGTGTTGATCCATTAACAGCTTAAAGGATGGCACTTGAGTTCTATTCAGATTGAGGAAACGCTTCTTTGGTGGATCAAATATTTCTGGAACATAGTCTTCCACTTTCCTATCTTCCATTCTACGGCCTACTTCATAAGTCAGGGCTAACACAAGTGTATCGCTCAGTACCAAAGACATTATTGTCAGTCATGTGAAGCAAAGATCTTAAAAATCTAATGGAAATGAAAAAGCTAAAGTTTAGCTTTGGCCAAGAAGGAACGTACCTCATTTATGGCACACACTCCCTGCCCCACGAGCCCTAAAACCAAACCACCCTTGACCTAACCCCTTTGACCAACCCCCTTCCTCTGAGCAGACCAGCCCCCTACCTTTCCCAGGCTCATCTCCCTCCTGTGAGAAACACATTTAAAAAAACATTCTACACCTATAAAAACATACAGATGAATCACCTTTATTAACCAAACATCCTGGGTCAACATCATAAAAACCACCCCTCCCTAAAATACACCTGGGAAGTCCGGAAATGACCCCTTTTAACCTTTGACATAAACAATCAATTATTAATTCTATAATCACCTTTACCTTCAGGCCACACCACTCAAAGGTCAATCACTAAAGCCATAAATCAGACATTGAACACATAAAAGTATAATAAAGTGTATAATATCCCTCTCTCCAGTGTATTGGTCATATACATAAGATACAGTGTAAACAGTGTATTGGTCATATACATAAGATACAGTGTAACCAGTGTATTGGTCATATACATAAGATACAGTGTAACCAGTGTATTGGTCATATACATAAGATACAGTGTAACCAGTGTATTGGTCATATACATAAGATACAGTGTAACCAGTGTATTGGTCATATACATCAGATACAGTGTAACCAGTGTATTGTTCATATACATAAGATACAGTGTAACCAGTGTATTGGTCATATACATCAGATACAGTGTAACCAGTGTATTGGTCATATACATCAGATACAGTGTAACCAGTGTATTGGTCATATATATAAGATACAGTGTAACCAGTGTATTGGTCATATACATCAGATACAGTGTAACCAGTGTATTGGTATATGACCAGTGTATTCTAGCAACCCTCCCCAAAAGCGTCACCCTACACTACTGATTCCCTCCTATCATATCTAGCAAATTGAATTTACATTATCTTATCCTTCTAGGGATAAAGGCTATTTGTTGCCAATATCTTCTCATTTGCTTATTAAAGCCTAATCATAAAGGAAATTACATTTGTAAGACTTGTGGCCCATTTTCCCCAAAAACATTTGTCTTAACCGGAAAGTGTGGAATATCTCATTTTATGTAAGCTAGAATGTTCTAAACTGAATGTTTTATTTAAGTAAATGTTTTTCCTTGGTGTTCTACATTATGTTGTGTTTTAGGTTGTTAGCTATGTCACAGAGTATATATTTAGGGTATTTATTTAAATACATGGTTATTCTTTAAATTAAATTAGACTTACAATTACTTTACAGTCATAAACAATACATTAATGAAAACTATAACTGTATTTCATAATTTAATGCTGAAGGGCTGTGTTGGGTTCAGGCCCATCATGTTCATCTTCAGATTCAATTGAGGGTCATTACAAGGTGATAAAGACACATCCAGTAAGACATTTCAACAGCTTTTATTTATACAAATGTTTTACACTGAAATTCTTACAGTTGTAGATGGCTGCTTGATAAGTGAATGTCTTGTGCAATTATTTATATTTTTTTAGTACTTACAATTAAATCTTTATTTAAGAGAACTGGCCTTTGTTATCTGATACAGCAGGTTTATAATTACCCATTCCATTTGTGTCTTTAGAGGAAATAATGCTTATAGAAGAAAAAAACATTAGTATCGTAGCAAAAATAAGTGAGCCCCAACTAGCTTTGGTTAAATCACAAATAGGTTTGTCGTACCCCTACAATTTCAGATCAGAGATTTAGGGTCGGGAGTTAAAGCAGATACCAGAAGATCTGGTATGTAACAGCCCATTTAGTCAACAAGTAGATAGATCCTAAATGTAATCACAGTTACCCTAGTCTTAGGAAGAGACTCATGGTAGAATGCTTTACATGTCCTCAGAGAGTCTACTGTGGGTGTTATATTGGTCTGGGGCTTCCTCACAAAAAACATTGTTGATATGATACTGTGGGATATGTTTTCCTCTTCTGACTAGAAATGACTTAATATCTCAATGATGTAATGAGTTTATTGCTGCAGCCAGAACCCTGTGGTTTTTCACAGTGCAGATGAACCCTCCAGGTCAGACTGATCTACCCACAACGGACTATCTGGGTAGATCAGAGAAGGTAACCAACTGGTGGTGACTCACTGACCCTGTTAAAAACCTGTGGTTCATCTGTATGATCCATCACAATAATATATTGATATTCTGCAACAGCTTTTAATCACACATGCAAATCCAAGACAAAGTCTTCTCCCACATCCTATCAGCAGGGTTTTCAATGAAAGAAAACATCACCTGGCTTGCAACCATGTGGATTTCCAGGGTTTTCATGTTGTCTGACAGTGTGGCCTACAACTAGAACACAGTATGTCCTACAGCTAGAACACATTATGTCCTACAGCTAGAACACAGTATGTCCTACAGGTAGGACACAGTATGTCCTACAGCTAGAACACAGTGTGGTCTACAAGTAGAAAACAGTAAGTCCTACAGCTAGAACACAGCATGTCCTACAGCTAGAACACATTATGTCCTACAGCTAGAACACAGTATGTCCTACAGCTAGGACACAGTATGTCCTACAGCTAGAACACATTATGTCCTACAGCTAGGACACAGTATGTCCTACAGCTAGAACAAATTATGTCCAACAGCTAAAACAAAGTATGTCCTACAGCTAGAACATGGTATGTCCTACAGCTAGAACAAAGTATGTCCTACAGCTAGAACACGGTACGTCCTACAGCTAGAACAAAGTATGTCCTACAGCTAGAACACGGTATGTCCTACAGCTAGAACACATTATGTCCTACAGCAAGAACACAGTAAGTCCTACAGCTAAAACACAATATGTCCTACAGCTAGAACAAAGTATGTCCTACAGCTAGAACACAGAATGTCCTACAGCTAAAACACAATACGTCCTACTGCTAGAACACAATACTTCCTACAGCTAGAACACAGTATGTCCTACAGCTAGAACACAATATATCTTACAGCTGGAACATAGTATGTCCTACAGCTAGAACACAATACATCCTATAGCTAGAACACAATACGTCCTACAGCTAGAACACAGAATGTCCCACAGCTAGAACACAATACGTCCTACAGCTAGAACACAGATTGTCCTAAGGCTAAAACACAATACGTCCTACAGCTAGAACACAGCATGTCCTACAGCTAGAACACAGAATGTCCTACAGCTAGAACACAATACGTCCTACAGCTTGAACACAATACGTCCTTCAGCTAGAACACAGTATGTCCTACATCTAGAACATAGTATGTCCTACTGCTAGAACACAATACGTCCTACAACTAGAACACAGTATGTCCTACAGCTAGAACACATTATGTCCTACAGCTAGAAACTGTTGCCTAGTTCTAAGAAAGAAAGGTGCTTTGTCAGGAACTTCTGACACCACACAGCACATCTGAACCTTCTATTGACAGAATGTCAGACTTCCTTTAATCACCTGCAGTACATACTGTTGTGTTCCTTCTTAATACACTACCAGACTTTAACTTACCCTTCATGTATAAATGGTCATCTATCTACAGCCGGTCAGGACAGTACTTGTGCAGGATTGATGGTGTCAAGTAAGTGTTGTCTGACTCCAGTCCCACACTGGCAGCAGCTGAGAAGTGCTGGTCCACATTAGACTGGGAGTTGTGTGTATTTGTGTGGTTGGTGAGTTCAGGCACTACTTGAGCCAGGCCTCATTTACCATCATAACAGACCACAAGCCTCTGCTGGTTCTGAGACCAATCCTGACAGATAACAACCCAACAGGAGGCACAAGTGGGTGTTGGAACTGGACCCTTTGAGAAGAGATTTACAAATGTAAATGGGAATATAATAAAAATATTTCAGATCTTGTTTTAGCTGCTTGGGGTTAATGTGACACTCATCACCTCATACAACCCCATGGTTAGATGGAATGGTTGAATGTTTCAACAGAACTCTGATTGACCAGTTGGCTAAGCATTACTATGGGGTGAGTGGGACAGTTATATGGAGAAGGTGGCTTTAGCCTATAACATTATAACAGACTCAGACCTTATATCTTACCTCTGTCCTCTGAGCCCATCAGGTTGTGTATTATAACAGACTCAGACCTTATATCTTACCTCTGTCCTCTGAGCCCATCAGGTTGTGTATTATAACAGACTCAGACCTTATATCTTACCTCTGTCCTCTGAGCCCATCAGGTTGTGTATTATAACAGACTCAGACCTTATATCTTACCTCTGTCCTCTGAGCCCATCAGGTTGTGTATTATAACAGACTCAGAATTTACATCTTACCTCTTACCTCTGACCTCTTCTTATGATACTCTAATAGTTAAAGCGTGTACGACAAATAACTGAGAGGTTGCTGGTTTGAATCCCTGGACCAACAAGGTAAAAACAAAATCTGCGTATAGGTTAATAAGGTACTAAACCAGAGGTTCCCAAACTAGGGGTTACGACCCCATGTGGGGTCACCTGATATGAAAATGGGGTCGGGGGAGATTGTTTTACAACAGAGTCTCATAGCCACAAATAAAAAAATAACTATTATATAATTTCTCTTCACATAGTTGGGGTCACATTTTTTTATATTGAAATGGGATCGTTGACCAAACAAGTTTGGGAACCCCTGCCTGCACTAAACCAATCTGCTGTGTTTAGTGGTTTTGGATAAGAGTTTCATAAAGAGAGATTGAGCAGCAGGTCTCTAAACTTTTGTAGAAGTAACCAGTTGGGAACTACAATAGTGACTAAAAACACTCAGAGGTGGGACAAACAGTCTGGATGTAATGGATATAAACTCTGTAGCGTTAGAGATTTAAGGCCGGGTGTCTCTGTAAAGCACTTTGTGACAACTGCTGTTGTAAAAAGGGCTTTATAAATACATTTGATTGATTGATTGATTGACATTTCTGCAGCAGTCTATCGTTGTTACAGTGACCAAAGTGGTTAGCTAGCACCTAGTGGCTAATATTCACGGGAGAAAAATGACAGACCGCCATCGTCTCTCTGGTCTGGGAACTCACTCAGACCGTTTAATCTGAGCATGCTCACAATAGCATTCAAGTGCACGCAGGCACACACATACTAATATGATGTCACTGCGTAGGTTATTTAACATGGCTTTTCTCCTCATATCAAATACGCTTAACACTCCCACTTAAAGACATTCTTACAGCTCTCTAAAGTGGTAAACAAAAACCAAAAATACATTACGCCAAAATAACACATCTGGCAGTGTTCTAAAAACTTCAGAAACATTTACATTTGCCAGCTCACATTACTCTCCAAAGAAATACCCCTTGAAACTCTCAAACTTAGCCTGTGTCACTGGCTTGGTAAGGATATCAGCTACCATGTTTGCAGTAGGGCAGTATTCTATAGATATTCTCCCTTCTGTGTGTGCAGACCGTACAAAGTGATACTTTATATCTACGTGTTTGCTTCTCTGTCTGAATACTGGGTTCTTAGATAAAGCTATCGCCCCCTAGTTGTCCTCATATATCTTGACTGTCACATGCTGGTTACTACTGACTATTCCTTCAAGGTACATACTCTCTTGAGTAGTGGCTGCTAGTGTCATATACTCAGCTTCACAGGTGGATGGTGCCACTGTTGGCTGTTTCCTACTCTTCCACGATATAACTGGACCATTCTCATTTAAGTTGAAACAGTATCCAGTTGTGCTCCTCCTATCATTTGTATTGGCTGCCCAATCAGAATCACTATATCCCTCGAGCTGTAGCCTTTCCTCACTTTTCTGTAGTTCTTGATCCATACATCAATACACATGGTATATATTTATAAATATATTTCTGTTGACAAGTAAACAACCAACTCAAAACAAATCCCACAAATCAAGACGAAACGTCTCTGTTAAAATAGTTCAGCAGGGTTGTAGACACTGACTAAACTAAACCTTATGATGATTGGTCCATTTCAGCTGTCAATCAACTCCCTTCACCATTGAGGGGTATGTCTCATTATGTGTTAATTCAGGAACTCAGACCTCTGGCTAATCCTATTATACTTGATTTGATTGAAACCAGTGTACATGCAAATTAGTAATTGTATCATGCTGTTCTATATGATATCTGTAATCTTAAATCAATCTTTAGCCACAGTTAATCATTCATACATTGATACAAGCAGACTGATAGATGTATCACTGAATAGTTGTCAGTATCTTCACAGACGTTCCATAAGAAACAGTAAACCCAGGATAGAGTGGCTGAGTGAATGTGGTCTCGACTCTGTGGAGGAGGGTCATTGTGTCAGAGACACTGTAGAAGGACAGAGTTCCTGCCCTGTGGTCCAGATACACTCCTACTCTGGAGGACCAGGGGACAGGAATATCAGTCATGGTATAATTGTGGTAGAAACAACATCTGGATGTAGAGCAGGATAACATCCAGGACTGATCATTATCACCAAACCTACACTCATTACCATCTCCTTTCCTGCTGATCTCTTTATATGAGACAGCTACATCAACCCTTCCCCCACTCCACTCTACCTCCCAGTAACAGACTCCAGACAGACCCTCTCTACACAACACCTGTTTATAGGAGGTAAATCTGTCAGGATGGTCAGGATAGGACTGAACCTTATTACTACATGTCACCTTTCTGTTCCCCTCAGACAGACACAGGTTCTGATATGCTGTATTGGGATCCAATGTCAGCTGGCAGGAATCTAAGAGGATGAAAAACAAAGTCAGTGAAAATGTCTCTCCCTCTATGTGTGTGTGAGTCTCTGTCTCTCCCTCTGTGTGTGTGTTTGTGTGTGTCTGATTCTGTTTCTGTCTATGTCTCTCCCTCTGTGTGTGTGTCTGTCTCTGTCTCTCCCTCTGTGTGTGTGTGTGTCTCCTCTCTCTGTGCATGCTGGGAGTGGTGTGTGTGAGTGTGGAGTTTTGGCGGCCCTTTTCAATTTATTTATCCTTTTCTCTTGGTGGATTTCTGATTTCTATGCATGACTGGGCTGTTCAGAAAATCTAAACATTAATGGATATCATACAACCCAGGGTGTCTTTTACCCATTTTCTGTTTTCTCTGTGTATTCTTCTGTTTTCCCTCTTTTCTTTATGGAGGTGTTAAAGGTTGGTTCTCTTAATATTAATGGAGGGAGGAATTGGAATAAGAGGGCTTGGGTATTGGAAGTGATTACATAGAAACAACGTAATGTCGTTTTCCTACAGGAGACACAGTGATGAAGCTAATGAGGTTGACTGGGGCATGTGGTGGGGGGGGGGCAGCATGTGCTTAGTCATGGTACACATTTTAGTGCTGGGGTGGGAATTTTGTTTTCCTCTGGTTTGGGGGTGACTGTAATATCTATAACTGAAATTGTCAAGGGCCGGGTCTTATTGGTCAAGGTGGATGTTATGGGAGTTCTGTTTCAGTTTTTGAATGTTTATGCTCCAAATGAGGGAACACAGTGCATTGCTGTATTTGATAAGATAAAGGTTTCTTCATGACAATGTGATCAACAGGGATGTTTGGTTTTGGGGGACTGGAACTGTACAGTGGATTTTACTGCTGATCACACGGGTTTGGAACCTCATCTGAATTCTGTGTCCGGTCTGTCTGGTGTGTTGACTGAGTTTGATCTTTCTGATGTATGGAGAGTGAGAAATGCCAATGTTAGTCAGTACACATGGTTAAAAATGACTGATGGTCAAATGAGTGCAGCAAGGTTAGACAGGCTATATGTTTCAGAACGCTACTCTGGTAGAGTGGTGCAGTGTGACATTTTTCCTGTGGGGTTTTCAGATCATATTATTACTGTTGATTTTAAATTGTTCTGTCCACGATGGTCAATGTCACATTGGTATTTTAATATTAAGTTGTTACAGGATATCATGTTTTATGAAAGGTTTTGTTGTTTTGGGGACGATGGAGGGCTTTAAAAAGGAATTTTGAGTCCTTGAGACAACAGTGGGAGGTTGGGAAGACCCAAATGTGTGTTTAGTCAACAGTCTACTGCTCTGTCTAATGTTGAGGTTAGAGAGACTATTAGAGCCCTTGAACAGGACATCAAATTGATTGAGCTGTAACTGACCACTCAGACAGACCCTGGATTGGTCATGAATTTACATGATAAGAGACATGAATTAAGGTCCTTTTTGCAAGAAAGGGTGAAGTGTGTCTTGATCAGCTCTCGCTTTGCCACCCTCAAAGATATGGATGCTCCCAGCACTTTTTTCTTTAACCTGGACCAGTCAACAGGCATCTGGTTCACCTGGATCCCAGTGTTAAGGAGGGGTGTCCTTTTTGTTCTGATCCTGAATCATCTGGTTCACCTGGATCCAAGTGTTAAGGAGGGTGTCCTATTTGTTCTGATCCTGAATCATCTGGTTCACCTGGATCCAAGTGTTAAGCAGGGGTGTCCTTTTTGTTCTGATCCTGAATCATCTGGTTCACCTGGATCCGAGTGTTAAGGAGGGGTTTCCTTTTGTTCTGATCCGGAATCATCTGGTTCACCTGGATCCGAGTGTTAAGGAGGGGTGTCCTTTTGTTCTGATCCTGAATCATCTGGTTCACCTGGATCCAAGTATTAAGGAGGGGTGTCCTTTTTGTTCTGATCCTGAATCATCTGGTTCACCTGGATCTGAGTATTAAGGTGGGGTGTCCTTTTTGTTCTGATCCTGAATCATCTGGTTCACCTGGATCCAAGTGTTAAGGAGGGGTGTCCTATTTGTTCTGATCCTGAATCATCTGGTTCACCTGGATCCAAGTGTTAAGGAGGGGTGTCCTTTTTGTTCTGATCCTGAATCTCTGGTTCATGTGTTTTTACATTGTTCCAGGTTGGTTGGTGTTTCTGACCTGCTGACTAGGTGGTTTAATGTTTGAGTTCTTCTGTTCTCGGTTGTTTATATTTGGACCCAAGTATAGTTTCAGTAAACGGGGTGTGGTGTATGGGGTGTTCAGGGTGTGTTGTGCTCAGTTTCTGTGGAAGTTATATTTAAGTTTTGTTTTTTGTTATTTGAGTGTCTGTTGTATCTTTTTTAAAGGAGAGTCTCTGTCTCTCTCTATCTCTCTCTTTGTGTGTGTGTGTAAGATTGTAAATACATGTAAAGAAACAGAATGTACACCTGTGTATGGTTATAAGTGTATGTGTGCATGTCTATGGGTGTGTGTGTACGTTTACATAAAGTGCAAACAACAATGTGTGATTGTGTCTGTGTGTGTGTGTGTGGTTGTATTTCCTCACATGTTAAGAAATCCTTTCTGGTCTTGGGCTCAGCAGGTTGTCCAATCTGACCTGTAGTCACTATGGAGACAGACAGACTTATATATCACAGGTCCACATTAATCATGTCTACTAGTAATCTACATACAGGTAACTAGAGAGGAGATGGACTATAGATGGACTATATTTGTATATAATTGTACATGTGTTCCAGTGGTTCAGGCCAGTCTGTCGTGGCTTTGATTTGGGTCACTGACAAAATGTCCTCCTATAAATAATATTGGTTTCTGTATAATAGTAGATGTTGTTCTATGATGAGTAAAAAACACAATGTTTAATGTTATAAAAGTAATTTTGACCAACCTTCCCTAGATATCCTGTCCATTTCCTTTTTGCATACATCCTGTATTTGATCTTTCAGTTCAGAGACTGATTTCTTGACATGCTCAAAGGAGATATGTGGATAGACAGTGATACTGGGTAAGACCTCAGATCCAGGAGAGACACAGAGAGACTGGAAACTCTACAGAGAGGGAAAGAAGCAATACGTTTTGACATAGACAGACAGTGAATTAAGTTCCAGTCCATTTCACCCGTAAAGAAGTCAAGAGGGATCCATTACAGAGTATTGTAAGGTAAGTTAGTGATGTCACCTGCAGGAAATGGATGTGATCCTCTGTGTGTGAGAGCTCCTTCAACTCAACATCTCTCCTCCTCAGCTCAGCAACCTCCTGCTCCAGTTGTTCCAAGAGTCTTTCAGCCCGACTCACTTCAGTCTTCTCCTGAGCTCTGATCAGCTCCTTCAACTCAGAGCGTCTTTTCTCAATGTAGCAGATCAGCTCAGTAAAGATCCTCTCACTGTCCTCCACTGCTGCCTGTGCAGAGTGCTGTTAGGACACAGAGAGAGAAGGGGGTCCAATTTAAGTTAATTCACTCTGCTATCACCAGTGTTACAGACAGCACGTAAATGTAAATATACAGTGCCAGTCAAAAGTTGAGATACACTAATCCATTCAGTGGGTGTGTCCAAACTTCTGATTGGTCCTGTACATGTATTTATATCAGCCAAAACACTCACCTTCAGAGTGTCCACAGTCTGTCTCAACTCCTGAATCTTCTTCTCTCTCTCCCCAATTCTCTTCTGGGATTCCAAATATTTCTCCCCAAACTGTCTCTGCAGAGAAATACATCATAAACAAATTTAATCAGCGCGAGCGCCTGGTGGCCGGGCCTTTCCCCATGGGGCCCGGCCGGGCCCAGCCTGAACGAGCGACATGGGGCCGCCCTCCCGTGGGCTCACCACCCACAGGAGGGACCATAAGGGGCCGGTGCAGAGAGGATCGGGCGGCAGTCGAAGGCGGGGGCCTAGACAACCCGATCCCCGGACACGGAAACTAGCTCTAGGGACGTGGAATGTCACCTCGCTGGCGGGGAAGGAGCCTGAGATGGTGCGTGAGGTTGAGAGGTTCCGACTAGAGGTAGTCGGGATCACCTCTACGCATGGCTTGGGCTCTGGAACCACACTCCTTGAGAGAGGATGGACTCTTCACCACTCTGGAGTTGCCCATGGTGAGAGGCGGCGGGCTGGTGTGGGTTTGCTTATAGCTCCCCAGCTCTGCCGCCATGTGTTGGAGTTTACCCTGGTGTGCTAGTCACAGTTTGTCCATAACGAACACCATGTTCAAGCATAAGGGTGTCCATCAGTGCACGTGGCACCAGGACACCCTAGGCCGCAGGTCGATGATCGACTTTGTTGTCGTTTCATCTGACCTGCGGCCACATGTCTTGGACACTCGGGTGAAGAGAGGGGCGGAGCTGTCAACTGATCACCACCTGGTTGTGAGTTGGATCCAATGGCGGGGGAGGAAGCTGGACAGACTCGGCAGGCCCAAGCGTACTGTAAGGGTCTGCTGGGAACGTCTGGCCGAGTCCCCTGTCAGAGAGATCTTTAACTCCCACCTCCGGCAGAGCTTCGACTGGATCCCGAGGGAGGCTGGAGATATTGAGTCCGAGTGGACCATGTTCTCCACCGG
The DNA here is from genome assembly GCF_011004845.1 of Esox lucius. NCBI lineage: Eukaryota > Metazoa > Chordata > Actinopteri > Esociformes > Esocidae > Esox > Esox lucius. The sequence goes on along the minus strand of NC_047573.1, from coordinate 28,827,093 downwards.
CATTGTCGAAGCGGCCGCTCGGAGCTGTGGCCGTAAGGTCTCCGGTGCCTGTCGAGGCGGCAATCCCCGAACCCGGTGGTGGACACCGGAAGTAAGGGATGCTGTCAAGCTGAAGAAGGAGTCCTATCAGGCCTGGTTGGCTTGTGGGACTCCAGAGGCAGCTGACGGGTACCGACAGGCCAAGCGGACTGCAGCCCGGGTGGTTGTGGAGGCAAAAACTCGGGCCTGCGAGGAGTTCGGTGAGGCCATGGAGAAGGACCATCGGCTGGCCTCGAAGAGATTCTGGCAAACCATCCGGCGCCTCAGGAGAGGGAAACAGTGCCCTACCAACGCTGTTTACAGTAGAGTTGGGCAGCTGTTGACCTCAACTGGGGATGTCGTCGGGCGGTGGAAGGAGTACTTCGAGGATCTCCTCAATCCCGCCGTCACGTCTTCCATTGAGGAAGCAGAGGATGCGGGCTCAGAGGTGGACTCGTCCATCACCCGGGCTGAAGTCACCGAGGTGGTTAAGAAACTCCTCGGTGGCAAGGCACCGGGGGTGGATGAGATCCACCCTGAGTACCTCAAGTCTCTGGATGTTGTGGGGCTGTCTTGGCTGACACGCCTGTGCAACATCGCGTGGCAGTCGGGGACAGTGCCTCTGGGATGGCAGACCGGGGTGGTGGTCCCTCTTTTTAAGAAGGGGGACCGGAGGGTGTGTTCCAACTATAGGGGGATCACACTTCTCAGCCTCCCCGGGAAAGTCTATGCCAGGGTTCTGGAGAGGAGAATACGGCCGATAGTAGAACCTCGGATTCAGGAGGAACAGTGTGGTTTTCGTCCAGGCCGTGGAACACTGGACCAGCTCTATACCCTCTACAGGGTGATGGAGGGTTCATGGGAGTTTGCCCAACCAGTCCACATGTGTTTTGTGGATTTGGAGAAGGCATTCGACTGTGTCCCTCGCGGCATCCTGTGGAGAGTGCTTCGGGAATATGGGGTCCTGGGTCCTTTGCTAAGGGCTGTCAGGTCCCTGTACGACCGAAGCAGGAGCTTGGTCCGCATTGCCGGCAGTAAGTCAGACTTGTTCCCTGTGCATGTTGGACTCCGGCAGGGCTGCCCTTTGTCACCGGTTCTGTTCGTAATTTTTATGGACGGAATTTCTAGGCGCAGCCAGGGGCCGGAGGGTGTCAGGTTTGGGGACCACACGATTTTGTCTCTGCTCTTTGCGGATGATGTTGTCGTGTTGGCCCCTTCAAGCCAGGACCTTCAGCATGCACTTGGACGGTTTGCAGCCGAGTGTGAAGCGGTGGGGATGAAAATCAGTACCTCCAAATCTGAGGCCATGGCCCTCAGTCGGAAAAGGGTGGCTTGCCCACTTCAGGTTGGTGGAGAGTGCCTGCCTCAAGTGGAGGAGTTTAAGTATCTAGGGGTCCTGTTCACGAGTGAGGGAAGGATGGAACGGGAGATTGACAGACGGATCGGTGCAGCTTCTGCAGTAATGCGGTCGATGTATCGGTCTGTCGTGGTGAAGAAAGAGCTGAGCCGCAAGGCGAAGCTCTCGATTTACCGGTCAATCTACGTTCCTACTCTCACCTATGGTCATGAGCTTTGGGTCATGACCGAAAGGACAAGATACCGGATACAGGCGGCCGAAATGAGCTTTCTCCGCAGGGTGGCTGGGCGATCCCTTAGAGATAGGGTGAGAAGCTCGGTCACCCGGGAGGAGCTCAGAGTAGAGCCGCTGCTCCTCCACATCGAGAGGGGTCAGCTGAGGTGGCTTGGGCATCTGTTTCGGATGCCTCCTGAACGCCTTCCTGGGAAGGTGTTCCGGTCCCGTCCCACCGGGAAGAGACCCCGGGGAAGACCTAGGACACGCTGGAGGGACTATGTCTCCCGGCTGGCCTGGGAACGCCTCGGTGTCCCCCCGGAAGAGCTGGAGGAAGTGTCTGGGGAGAGGGAAGTCTGGGCATCCCTGCTTAGACTGCTGCCCCCGCGACCCGGCCCCGGATAAGCGGAAGATGATGCTATGCTATGCTATGTTGTAGTGATTTTTAATTACATCATATTTATTATTATGATCAGGATTCTTAGTTTTTTCTTATAATTTCGGATATAGTCGGTACATATAGTTGGTATGTATAGTTGGTACATATAGACTGTAGACGGTACATACAGTTGGTGTATATAATCACTTAGATCTCAGATCCTTGGTCACCATGTTTGATCCGACTGTCAACTACAGAACGTTGTATCTGAACTAGACGGATAACAGATGGAATGTTGGGTTTTGAACATAACTGTGAATACCTCTAGTTTGTGGTACAGGGCCAATATACTACAGATTAAGGCTTTACTTTAACCATTGTTTAACCAGGCAAGTTGATTATGATCCAGTTCCTTTCATATCACCCACCTGGGGAAATGTTACAGGGAAGGCAGAAGCAATTAGGATGAACTGTCTTGATCAGGAACTGACTGACATAGATATAGTATCACCTTGACGTTTGGGGGGTCAGAACCAGGGACATTCCCTGACCACTAGGCCACCTTGCCTATCCTATTTGGAGTGGCATTGTATGTTAAAACAGCCTTTAACCATGTACATCTGTAATACATCAAACCCTCTTATTCCTTAAATAGTCTTACTAAATTGTTCTGATTCTAGTCAAAGTGTGAGGTTTACATCAGTGTTATAAAATTGGTCAGGTATAATAAAATACTTAGGTAAGGTTTACAGATTGCTCACGGTGTAACTGTTACAAACACACCCACAAACTAAATATAAATTTTATCAAACACACCCACATCCACACACAACTTATACATTGTATCCTCTACTGTAGAGTTCCCATCTTACTTGTGTCTCAGTCCTTTCTGCTGCAGCTAAGACTGTATCATGTCCTTTATGTACATCTATCATACAGAGCAGACAAATACACTGCTGATCAGTACGACAGTAAACCTCCAGTAGTTTGTCATGATGAGAACAGATCTTCTCCTGTAGTGGTTTGGAGGCTTCGTCCAACTTGTGCTTTTTAAAGGCAGGAGATTCATAGTGAGGCTGGAGGTGAGTCTCACAGTAAGAGGCCAAACACACCAGACAGGACTTGACAGCTTTGAGTTTTCTCTCAGTGCAGGAATCACACTCCACATCTCCAGGTCCAGCATAATAATGATCAGGAGGAGCAGCTTGGAGTCTTGTTTTCTTCAGATTCTCCACCAATTCATCCAGGATGGTGTTCCTGTTTAGAACAGGTCTTGGTATGAAGGTCTGTCTGCATTGCGGGCAGCTGTAGATACCCTTGTAATCTTCCTGATCCAAACAGTCCTTAATACAGCCCATACAGTAACTGTGTCCACAGGGAATAGTTACTGGATCCTTCAGTAGATCTAAACAGATTGAACAACTGATTGAGTTTATAGCCTGTGTCATTTTTCACACACATATAAACAGGGGAAAAAAAACAAGAGATTACTTTCGTTTTCCTTGAACTGCTTTTTTTTTCAGAGGAGTGGTTTGTTTTCTGTGATTTCCTGGTTCTGTGCAAAGCCATTGAAAAAGAGAGTTGCGACACACTATGATCTCGCCGCCACGCAGTCACGTGGTTTATGTAGCTCTCAATAGTTCCAAACAGAGCTGCGCTGTCAACCAGTTTGAATGAGTTTAAGCGGGACAGACAGACAGCAGCAGCTATATTTGCAGCAATTATAGGTAAATATTGACGCATAATGTACATTGATTATTATGTTTACGCTAAAATTAAATGCATACAATATACTTTTTTTGGGGGGGAGAGTGACGGAAACAGCATTAATACGTTTTTGTGTTTAATTTTGGAGGGAAATGGACTCCCATAACGTAGAATACATTTAAAGAAACTACTTTATTTGCAGCAATGTTCGTTAAATATTAACTTCATGAAATGAAACCGGAGATATAATTACTGAGTGAATTAACTATGTTCCTAAATACGACCCATAACTGTTAATGGGATTGATTTCAGTATGGCCAATGTACCCATTCATCCTTCCTTCATCATAGACTAAACCATGTATCAGAAAACACGCACACACAAAAAATGAATAATACATCCATACGATATGATGTACACATTGTACAGACTAGTATAGGCCTACTCTTAAGTATAAATATGTACACAACTAACCCTAACCCATAATATATAAATTGTATATATATATGTATGTATATGTGTATATATATATATACACACACACACACACACACACACACACATTTACATACATGAAGTCCAGAGCACCTGCTGTCATTTTCCTGCATATCCAGGTCTCTTGGCCTATTTTCTATGTCGGAGGTACATCTTTTTGCCCCAAATCTTCAATGACAGCCACTTCTGACCAGACTTCTCCAGACAATAGATGGGTGTACCAGGGTTCAACTGTTTTCTGCAGCTCTGACCTGATGGCACTGCTAAACATCTTCCGAAAACAAGGGATGATGCTGTTTGTGGCATAATGTGTCTTTCATCTGCTGCAGCAAGTTTTTCTTTGGATGATCACTACGGTCCTCAACATTGTCAGTTTATTTGTGCTTCTTTAAAAGAGCTTGGACAGCACATCTGAAAACGGCTGTCTGCCTTTTTTGTAGTGCTCAGTATAACTTTTGACAGTTAATGGTCTTATCCAATGTTGTTAGCTGAGTTTGGCTGTTCCTCGCCCAGTTGTACTAGTGTTTTGTTAATGTTCATATTACTGTATATTGTGTTTATATTGACAAATCATAATTTGATCCTTTTGAAAACATTATTCTTGAAACTTTCATGCCATTAAAGCCCTTTGAATTGAATAAATGATTTTGTGTGTTTAATTATGTAGGGAAGGGGGACTGCTCCCCAAGGTATAATACATTTACAGTATGTACTGTATATATTTTTCTCGTGCTTCTATGGTCATAATTACCAATATCCTATTGTTATATGTTAAAAAAACAATTCACATCAATAAACATTAACTAAAACTGGCTACATAAAACAAAACTACTGACTAGATTCATGAGAGGTCGGAAAATGTGTTTAATAGTCAAAATTACAATCATTTCATCAACTTACCAGCGAGCGTACTTTGGAAGCTCCTAATATTAATGACCTTCAGTGCTGGAACTATCAGTGTTTGGAACTATTGGCTGCTCCACGACACGTTACTTCCGCATTCCAAAGTTCCTATGGCGGTCTATGGGAGTGTCGCAACTCTCTTTTTCAACGGCTCTGGTTCTGTTGTGAACTCAGATGTCAGATATCAGGTCTGGCCAGTAGAGGGCATGAGTGATATATCATAGACAGAGTTAATATTCTCAATCATTTTACCTTCAAGGTCTAGTTAATAATTTCTCCCAATTCCAGAACAATTAGCAGAACAGCAGTAGTGACAGCCTGTGAATGCAGAAACAGGGTTCATGTCAAACACATAGAGATCTCACATATTTACTACAACTTTCTCTGTATCTCAAACTTGTTAAAGGAACTGCAATTGTTCAAAGTGACCTGAGTAAGGAAAGACATAACTAGACTCTGTACAGCACCAGAAACTGTCCATCACTATATACCTGAGACAAGATACATTGGTTAATGTTTTATTATGCAAAACCCTCTTCAGCCTCACTCCCCCATCTGAGATCTACTTTTGTCAACATTGCCACTTTTAAAGACTTAATCACTAACACATTTACTGACACCTGCAACTTCTTCATGAGATGTGCCTTTTATTTGTAGTTTTGTCAAGTTGTTGTCTTTGTCTATTGTCTAAATATATATGTGTCCTGCTGTATTGTTTTTTATTGTCTGATACCAGGTAAAAATAGTGTGAGATCCAGAAATACACCTTTTTTATATAACTGAAAACACACGTCAGACCATGTAGTCTACCAATAATAAAATTAATAATTATTTAATTGAATATACTCTATCTAATGCAGTTTTAGTGGTCTAAAGCTACACATTTAATCATTTTAATAAAGATCATGTCTGGATTTACAAGTAACTAAGCAATACCACTCCGCTTGTCAAATGCCAAATCAGCTAAACCCACAGTTATTATGAATCCAGTTTTGAAGACATCATAAAATAAATTAATTAGGCCCTAATCTATGGATTTCACATGACTGGGAACATTGATGAGTATCTGTTGATCACAAAAAACAGGGGTATCAGTAAACCAGTCTGTATCAGAAATGACCATTTGTATCAGAACTGAGACATTTTCTGCTTCCAGGAAGTGTTTGCTGATCCTTGTGACACGGGGCTGTGCATGTTAATGCTACCGATCAAGAAGAGGCGTTGATTGGCTCAGGTCTGTGTGAGAATACTAGAGACCTTTAGACTGGAATGTCAGGTGGTCTCCTCAGAGTGTGACCAGAGTAAGACAGTGGTTCAGTCAGAGTCTGACACTCCCAGTAGTCAATGTCTAAGTGTGTCTAGTTTCCATCCTTATCCAGCAACTATGTGCAACAACAATGGAAAACATTTCATTTGCCACATAAACAGCCTGATCAACTATATGGTAAGAATAAGTCACACTACATGAGGCAAATGGTGGTTTCTCCAGATACTGACTGGTTTCCTCAATCATGACCCTACACTATTTTAGTATCTATTACCAAGAAATACAGATCTGTATTCTCAGTCTTGGAAAATCCATAGATTAGGGCCTAATTTATTTATTTCAATTGACTTATTTCTTTATATGATCTGTAACCCAGTAAAGTCTTTAAAATGATTCTGTATTTTTATATTTTCGGTTCAGTCTATTGATTTAACAATAATATTTGGGTAAAAATCACATAATCTACCTGATGAAAACCAGTTACTGTATTCCAGTTGATGTTGTCATTAATAAGAAACCAGAAAAAGAGTATGCTGTCATTTGACCTTATTTTAGTTTTATTTTATTACCAAAATGCTTACAACAAAGTGACCATAACGTTTTACTTTAGAAGGGGCTGTTTCAATGTTGTTTGGTAATACAAAGTTGGAAACGTCCTTGCTCTTTGAAAGTGATAATGATGTCCTGGTGAGGTAACAAATAAACTGTGTATATGTGTTTGTTGTTGTCTATATTTAATGCTGTGAAATGTTGCTAATATCTTGTAGATGACAATAGCAAAACCATCACAATGACCTTGAAAGACAAGTACATCTGCTGGTTGTTTGCTCAGTCTTGTAACGAAAGTAGTTGCAGTATTTAGCCGTGTAATTGGCTAACTAGTTGGATTTTTTTCTCATTTCATTCATATATGGAAACTACCATAGTTAATTAGACATTAATTGTTAAACAAACAAAGGAGAAGTTGTCTGGCCCGAAAATGTCTGTTTCGCTTTTGACGTGACGAGCTAGTCACTTCCACTAGCTAGCCAAGGAAGAGTGAAGGCAGTTAAATGTCTCCACCCCCTAGAGGACTTTGCTCCTAGTGGTTTACCCCACTGCGTTCGCAGCCATCACTGAAAAATACATATTCACTATGGCTCAGCCAATCGGGGCACACCAGCCCCTATATAACTGAGTGTGCACTACACTCAGCCTCCCTTTTTCTTCAGCAAGTCTGATCTTCACTTCATTGATTTGCACTGTGACAATTCTTCATGATCATCTCAGCTGAGTGGCGCTGCTCCCCCAGGTGGTTTCAGCGGGCCCTATTGCGTGGTGTATCTGGGTCCTGACCATGCCAGGAAAGGGCTACTGGACCCCCCGGAGTGCCAGAGTTGTGCCTTCCTATCTGTTTCAGTGAGGAGGGAGCGTCTCTCTTCCTTCGGCTAGGAGGTCCCCTTGGCAGTGGTCCTCTCTTCTCCATCCGTATCGATGGACTCGGGGAGTGGAGGACCCTGCTGGGCGAGGAACGGGCCGCGTGAACGGCCCTAATAACATGGCGCCATCCTCACAGACTCACAACTGTCTCCCCTACGCCACTCTGCAGAGCGTTGTGTGAGTCAGTGTGTGTAGCCGCTGCTCCACTGCTCTCTGATAGGGGCAGTGTGTGTGTAGCACCATTAATGGATCAGCCTGTTCAGTTATAGACATAACTAACGCAGGGCGATCCTCATTGGTTATAAACAGTGGCGTGTGGGAGGGGAATTCGTTCTTCTTCACGCCCTGTGGCTGAATTGAGGCGCGCTCTCGTTCCCTCCTGTCTGGGAGTTTTACCAACAAGAGTAGTGGAATGCTTGGTGTCCAATCTGTGTCTACTGAGGGGAATGTTAAGGTTCAAGGTTCAAGGTTCAAGGAGTCTTTATTATCCCTGAGGGGCAATTCGTTTTGCAGCAAAATAAAGTGCAACATAAACGACACATAAGCCATACATACAACAGATACTATCGAAGGAGAACACAAGTAAATACATACTACACAAAGGTCCACATCTCACATTGAATTATTAACAAAACCTATAGCAGCAGGAACAAAAGAGTTTTTGTGTCTGTTTGTCCTGCATTTAGGCAGACAGAATCTGCGGCCAGACGGCAACAACATGAAGCAGCTGTTCAGAGGGTGGCTTATATCAGCCAGGACTGACTGGGCCTTCTTCAGGGTCCTTGTCTCATATAGAGATTTTAAGTCAGTCAGAGAGTTCAGGGAAATTTTTCCACACACTTTAGTAATGTATTGCAGACTGTTTTTGTTTTTAAGAGTGAGGGACCCAAACCAGCTCACAAAGGCAAAGGAAAGAATAGTTTCAATAAAACAACAATAAAACATCCTCATAAAAGTCTTATCGACATTAAAATTGCGAAGTTTACGACATTACATATACGTTTATAGACATTACTGTTCAGATGGACTCAATGGTTTCTCAGCCCATGATCGAGGTTGTTCCTCTGGAAAGCAGAGCGATGGGGTTTTACTCCCTTTACTTCCTGGTTCCCTAGAGGATGTGGGGTGGCAGGCCAATTTTGGATTTACGCGTTCTGAATGAGTGTGTAACCAAAACAGCCTTTTTGCACAATGAAACAACTGTGGGAATCAATTATCCCAGGTGATTTCCCAGAGCATAGACCTAAAGGATGCTTACGTTCATGTTCCCATCATCCATCGACACAGGCAGTTCTTCCGATTTGCCTTTCAGGACACAGCATACAAATACCATTCAGTTACACACTGGCTCCGTGCTCCTTCTCCAAATGTGTGGAGGTAGTGCTGGAGCCGCTACGTCGCCAGGCAATCAGAGTTCTAGCTTATCTAGACGATCTGCTGATTCTGGCAGAGTCACCTGTCAGAACGGGTGTTGTCGTGGTGTGCAGGGAAAGGAAGGAGCCAAGCGCAGGAAGGTAAATAGTTGATCAAAATATATAGCACGAATAACCCCTAAAATCGAGGGGAAGCGTCAAAGCGCAAAATTTAGGGGTGCTGACAATACACACTCGTACATAAACACCAAACAATGAACAATACCTCACAAAGACGCCCAGGAACACAGGAACTAATATAGGTTACCTAATGAGGGAATGGACACCAGGTGTGTGTAATAACAAGACATGACAGTGCTGTGGGAGGAGTGGTGGCGTGACTAGAAGGCCGGTGATGGCGCACGCCGAATACCACGCCAGGAGAGAGAGCGTGCGTCTCCCTCTCGAGTCCTCGTCACATCACCAGAGTTGGCGATCGAGCACACGACTGTATTAGTGACCTTGTTGATGAGATTGGGCTTGGCTGTGAATTGGAAAAAGAGCTCACTGTGGCCCAGTCAACAAGTGACTTAACTAGGTCTCCACTTGGATACCAGACTAGTGAGGGCGTGTCTTTCAGACCAACGAGCGGGGAGCCTTCTGTCTTCTCATTTTCACCCTAGTAGGATTGGATTATTGGAGGGACTCAGACGTGCTGCTCTGAGGTGTTCCCCTGGGCAGAGTGTCAACATTCATTCAGGTTTTTACAGACACTTCACTGACTGGTTGGGGAGGTGTTTGTCAGGGCCAGGCTGTGATGGTCACTGTGTGGCCACAGAACAATCACCACATCCACCTGTTGGAACTGGAGTCGGTGCTGACCCACTTTATTCCAATGTTCCAGGGTCGGGATGTGCTGATTGGTTCAGACAACTGAGCCACTGTGGCACACATCAATCGCCTGGGCGGAGTCAGGTCTCTGCAGTAGATATGAACAGTCCGTATTTATTACAGTTAAAAGGGGTGTGGTAAGATGCTGCTCAGCTGACCTAACTCAATAGAACACATTCCCTTTGTTCTATTACTTCCTAGGCTTCACACAATGGGCAGCTGTCCTCCCCCACATGGGTAACCTCTTCAACTCTAAAGAGGTCTTATATCATCTGGACAAACAATAGAAAGACTCTGATGAATTATACAGATGCACAGATTAAAGAGTAACCTTATAAACTGCTAATACCAGTCAATGATGCCCCCTAGGCAAATACCAGATCCCCCTCTCCTACATTCCGAAGGAACAAAGGACAGATACCCTTATTGGTCTAGGCAGAGGAACAGATGGCCTGAGTACCTAGTGATCCTCAGATACTATACAGACATGTGTATCACTATCAAAGAAAATAGTTACATACTAGGCAATAGAAAAGCAGACATTTCTCAAATGCACATTAGTTCAACATTTCCATAACAATGGCGACAAAGACAGGTAGCAAAGGGGAAAGGAATGTGAATGATTAGATGGGGGGGTTGTAGGGGTGCACCAAGACCGCTTTCCTGTCTGATTATGTAGCCTATATGGTTGTCATTATCCTTGTATCATTTAATGTGGTAAGTTATGAACCCTATACTGCACCACAGACATGTGTCTGATTATGTAGCCTATATGGGTGTGATTGTCCTTGTACCATTTAATATAGTAAGTTATGAACCCTATACTGCATTGACATGTTTTCTGTGGGGGGCCTCCAGTTCTAGCAGATCAGGGGCTGGGCTCTAGTTGGGACTGGTAGCCATAAGGAGTCCTTCCACTGGGTGCCGTGTTATTACCATTTATCCTGTGCTATGCATTTAGTGTGCTGTGCAATTACCATTTACTGTGTGCTGTGCTGCTCTTACTACGTGTGCTCCTTAAGACTCTGGTCTGGTGAGGGGAGGCGTCCTGGCCTGACTCTGTCCACTTGGCCTGTCCTAGCCTTGGGGCCTGCTGTATGTAATAAATGCCCTTATGAATTTGTATCAATAAAGATTTGTTTTGTTTTGACAAAACTAGCAACATTTGGACAGAGTACTGGGCTGGAGGACAGACTATTCAGTAATTGTTCAACTGAACCATAAACATGAACGAGTCGGTCGTTCACGAGTCGTCTGAGATTCCATCTGTGTTAATCATTACAATAGAAATCAGGTACTACATTAATATTGAATATGAAACATGTCAAGAGGAATCCAGAATGCACTGAGCAGTTGTGATGGTGGATGTAAAGTCAAGGAGGGGAGTGAATCAGGAGAGGGAAAAAAGCAGGAAATGTGAAATAGTCCAACCAGGATTTGTGTAAAAACAAGGAATTTACTTTGAGTTGTAATAATTCTGGAACCCATCTCAGGGATATGAGAACTAATGGAAATATTTATTCGGAGTGTCTATTTACACCCGGGTAACAATAGCCAGGCGGCAGCTATTTACACCCACCCAAGTAAATGACCCAATATGGGACGGATGCATCATCGGCAGCTGACTCCAAAGGATACTGGTCAGTGTTGCTAAATCCACTTAATACGCGACTTTGGGCTTGTTTTCTTTTGAAGTCGCTTGAAGTAATCACGGGTCGCAGATTGCCTTTTTTTTTGGGCTTGTTTTAAAAGTTTTGGACGCTTGGCGAAAAATGTAGTTAGAATTCCAAACGATGTTACAAGTTTCAACGTTTATTTGTTAAATGCACCGAGCAACACAGCGTCATCCTGAACAATTAAATTATTTTGACATGGCACCTGTTATGGTAATTTTGAACTAAGGTACATTTGAGGAATGTCTGTCTTTCCATTTGGCTGATATGTAGATCTTTACTTTGATTGTGACACACATGTCTGTATAATATCAGAGGATTAACAGGTATTTGGGCCATGTCCTCCTGCCTAGAAGAAGGGTGTCAGTCTTTTGTTCCTCAGGAATGTGGTCCTTGGGGGGAGTAAGGTCAGTTGGCCCCTTTGGGTAAACACTACAGTAAACATTATGGCAGGAAGGATAAGGTGGGGGAAGATAGCATTTGACTTGTGCGATAGAACAAAGGGAATGTGTTTGATTGACATGAGACAGATGGCAGCATCTTACCACACCCCTTTTTCCTATGTGATATATACGGTTGAATGAGCTGTATTGAGTCAGAGACTATTCACTGTTACTTTGTAACCTGCGTACTCTCTCCTTGCAAGTATATTAAAACTGTTTATTGTGCAATTGATTTCTCCTGTCTTACCTACCATTTTCATAGAACTGTTTTGCACATTAGAAATTGCCATCACACACCCGATTGCCATCACACAACTATTCAGTGAGAGTTAAGAAGAATATATAATCAAAATTATATCCAGACAAAAAATTAATAAAGCAACACTATACATAACTGTACTATACAGCAGCAGTTTAAGAGTGTACTTTAAACTATAGCAGGAATCTGGGTATTAGCCTATTATTTATTATATATATGGCAACTGGCAGTAATATACATAACAATGTAAGCTAGCAACAATTTCGTAGAATTATTGAATATTTTAGATACATATGAGTGTAAGCTAATGAATATGACAGCACACTATCTACGCGGTGAGGATTAAGAAGAAAAATATATACACAGCAAAAATTTATCAAGAAGAGAAAGCAATAATATACATAACACTGTACGCTAGCAGCAGTTTAAAAAAAGAGTACTGTAAACTAGCAGCAATATTGGTGGTGGTATTGAAATTATACATAGTCCTATGGCAAGTATGGCAATAATATACATTTAGATGGCGTGGCACTACATACATTTCCACTAACGATGCCGCCAACAAAGTGGTCCAAGTAAGGCAGAAAGTGCCACAAAGACTGTCAAGACTGTGGTCCGTGATGACAGTAAAGATCTGTGCAGATACTGCAAAGCAGACTCAATTATTACAGTCTATAGCAAAAAACAAGCATAACATAATCTACTTGTATCTATGTATGTGTATGTATATTTATATATGTATAAATGTATATATAGCCTACTAATACTAGATTCATGTGGTACTAATGTATTTTACGCTGCCCCTTAGTGCTCCTGACCCCTCGTTTTCCATCTCTCCTCTCATCTGCTGGCAGGTGATCAGAGATGAGTGAATGGTGCCTGACCTCCATATGTGCCCTGATGACGTTTGATTGTTTTTTGTAAACTAATTCTTTGCTTTTTGATGTTAAAATACATGTTTTGCGTTTCAAACTGTTGCAGGCTCATTCATTGACCGTAACAATAGTTGTACTAGTGTTGGTGTAACTGGCTACAGATGAACATGCATGGGCAAAATGTGAAACTTTCACATCTCCTGCAGTTAATAGAAATACTCTGCTGTGTTGCCGTATAGCTATATAAAGTTTTTAACCACCAGAAATAGGGCTAATGCCGGTTCGATATTTAGATTCTAGTAACAGATTTGTCCAATGTCATGATGTGTGCTAGCTAATGTTTGATGGAACTTTGGGTAATGGGGGAATTTACAGACATTATCGGAGTTTCAAAGGTGCATTTGTAGACCTGAAAGTGACTTTATACATTGGTTCTTGTGACATATATGATTAATAGTTCCAAGGCTCAGCACAGACATGCATGTTTTGCATATATATTAACACTCACCTAAAGGATTATTAAGAACACCATACTAATACTGTGTTTGACCCCCTTTCTCCTTCAGAACTGCCTTAATTCTATGTGGCATTGATTCAACAAGGTGCTGAAAGCATTCTTTAGAAATGTTGGCCCATATTGATAGGATAGCATCTTGCAGTTGATGGAGATTTGTGGGATGCACATCCAGGGCACGAAGCTCCCGTTCCACCACATCCCAAAGATGTTCTATTGGGTTGAGATGTGGTGACTGTGGGGGCCATTTCAGTACAGTAAACTCATTGTCATGTCCAAGAAACCAATTTGAAATTATTCGAGCTTTGTGACATGGTGCATTATCCTGCTGGAAGTAGCCATCAGAGGATGGGTACATGGTGGTCATAAAGAGATGGACATGGTCAGAAACAATGCTCAGGTAGGCCATGGCATTTAAACGATGCCCAATTGGCACTAAGGGGCCTAAAGTGTGCCAAGAAAACATCCCCCACACCATTACACCACCACCACCAGCCTGCACAGTGGTAACAAAGCATGATGGATCCATGTTCTCATTCTCATCTTTATTAGAGAACAGTCCCAGTCCAGGATTGATGTTCAGTGGTGTGCAGTCCTTTCTCACACACAGGGGTCAGTCCCCCCTTTGGCACAAAGCACAATTTTAGGGTTCAAGGTAGTGATAGTGTCCATCCCCAATAGTGTGCCCCTCGCGCTTCCACTGTCCTTTGCTGCAGTACTGACAACGGCTCATCCTATATAGGCAAGGATAGTGTTTGCGCATAGACCTATCATAAATGGTGGCGTCCTGCTGTGAATTAGAAGGGTTACCATTTGTCATTCCAACTGTACTGCAACTACTGTCCATCCCGGCATAAACCTCTCCCGTATCTCGTTCAAGTATGCATCCACCAGTGGAGTACTTAGGTCTGGCAGTCCATTGGTGCCTGTAAAAGAGGAAAAACTGCCCCCGCGCTGCTCCCCGACAACTGGGTTAGCTGGCTGTTCACACAGTGGGTCACTGTTGACGTTGGAGCTCCCATTCTGTAAACATACTGACCAGGATGTGCCGGACGGGGATTAACCAATGGGCTACTGTCCGAGTCTGAGTCGGAGTTAGAGGCTCCACGTAGCAACATGTTCACAGTCCGAGTCAAAAATGCTTTGAGGAGAGGAACTGAACAGCATGACCCCAATGCCAATAGAACTAATACTATCCCAGTTACTATTCCTACTTTAGTGAGAATGATCCCCCATTTACCGAAAGTTTTGTTTGGAATGAAAGTACAACACTGTTCCCCGAACATAATACAGACACCACCCCTCTCTGCCAGGATCCAATCCAGAGCCTGCTTATTCTGCCATGTCATTTTGCTAGTGGTACGCAGCTGCACACCTAGGGCTGTCAGTGCTGAATCAGTGTATTTGATAAACTGCTGCTGATTATAATATATGTAATTAATCCATTCTGTGTTTTTATTGGGCGTTATCCACACAAATATAGATTCAAGCCCTGAGGTGATCTCACTCCTGGCCTTAAACTCATTAGGAATCCCTCATGGCTGTCCTATAAAAACTACTGGGTCTGGCGTGTATGCCCTTCTTACTCGTGGTCTAACTGGTGTTTCCCAAATTTGCTGAGCTTCTCCTGTTGACGAGAAAACATGCAGTATTATTGATACATCTTGTGCTACTCTAACCCTGGCACAGGTACCAGACCACCGCTTCGGCAACACGGGCCACAGCTTTCCACCCCCGCCTATCCAAAATATGTCAGCTATAGCCTGGTTTTGGTCTAGGTAAAATATGTGAGCTTGAGCCTGGTTTTGTTCTAGGTAAAATATGTCAGCTATAGCCTGGTTTTGGTCTAGGTAAAATATGTCAGCTATAGCCTGGTTTTGGTCTAGGTAAAATATGTCAGCTATAGCCTGGTTTTGGTTTAGGTAAAATATGTCAGCTATAGCCTGGTTTTGTTCTAGGTAAAATATGTCAGCTATAGCCTGGTTTTGGTCTAGGTAAAATATGTCAGCTATAGCCTGGTTTTGGTCTAGGTAAAATATGTCAGCTATAGCCTGGTTTTGGTCTAGGTAAAATATGTCAGCTATAGCCTGGTTTTGTTCTAGGTAAAATATGTCAGCTATAGCCTGGTTTTGGTCTAGGTAAATGCTCCTAACTCCTTTTCTTTGGGATAGGGTAAACTGATCACCAGAGTTCACCATGTGTGGGTCCCCTTTATCCAAATTGATAAGGGTTTTACATTTTAGAAAGTGTCCTACTGAAACAGTTCCTGTAGAATAGAAACATTCATGCCTGCCCAGTATTTTCAAGCCTCCCTCAGGGAGGGTGTGTTCTGCAGCTTCTTCACTTATTCTTATATTTAATTCCTGACATTCTGATGTTGTCTCAAGGTATACATTTTTCATCTTAGTTTGGAGCCGCTTGTTTCCTAACCACGCTAAACATGTTGCAGTACATGGTTTATAAAGCCGGTCGTCATCGATCCCAGCCTTCCAGAACCCACATTTCTCATCCAGGCATGATCGCCATCCCTTGTCAATGATTACCATACTCCCTAGGCCTGCTCTAGAACATACCAAGCAATTATCCATCTCATGCTGCCCTGGCTGTATACTGAGCCCATCTGTACCAAGCATATTTCTCAACTGCCTTGATGTGATTATCCTCTGCTTCCATTGTGGGTGTTTGGGTGGGTACCTCAAGCAGGGCCTGCTCTACTGTGGGCACAGGAAGCCATCTCCAACCTTCCGTGGGCCTCAGGGCTACGTGCCGTCCTGCCCTGGATACAGGGACCAGTGGTTCCTTTCCTACTGTGGACTCTGAAGGTGAATCCTCCCCAGAGCCGCCCTCATCTGGGTTCCACCATTCTGTTAGAAGTTTTTCAGTAGCATCTGGAAACCTGGTAATGACTTGCTAGAGAAACAGAGTCTGATGTTCGTTGTTATGCCGAACAGTTATATGCCACTTGCCCTCTGTTTCATTTATACTAATAATACATTTACCTTCTGACCAAGTCACCTGACCATACAGGCCACTATCTGCCCAACAACACAACGTTTCCCAACCCTGGGTGTTTACCATTATTGATCTCTGAGCTTATTGGGTAGTCTGATCTCTCTAGCTTTAAGCGTGCTCCATGCTTTCACTTCCATTTTCTCTCACCTCATGGTCCGAGTTGTATCATGACCCTACCTTCATTCTGACCGCCAACTGCCCTTGGTCTCCTCCATGGCAGAAAGGTGATGAAGTCTGCACTGCCTAGCTCTCTGTCCCACACTAGGCCCCATGTTTCCCCATTCTTTCTCCCCAGCCTCTCTCTCTCTTTGATAAGGTGGGCTCCACTGTCTCCAACAACAGTTTTGCTCGGGCTCTAGTCACGGCAGGTGCTGTGTTCACTGTACACTTCCTTCATCTACATTTAACCATATACTTCACATTTTGAACTTCCTCTCTGTCCTGTGGGCCACACTCCCCTTTCCCACTACGACCCACAATGTTCTACTGCTGTTGTCTTTCTTCTACCCTTCCTAACCACATGGTTTCCTCCTTATTGCCAAGAACAGTGGTGCTAATAAAGACGGTGATTTCTATTCCTGCGGTTACTTAATGGTAAGGCATTATCCCTGCTAACAGTGCTGCTGTACATACCTCATTCTTCCTGTCAAGGTCAGTGTCTGGGCTACTAGAGTTAGTAGTAAGTTCAGCAGTGTCGGTGGGAGGGAATAGTCCCCTGTCGATGTCAGGGGGGTGTGGCCCCCCTTAGATGTCACCTGCAGGAGCACCAGTTGAGGGATCTGCGTCGCCATCCCCAGTCTCTCCTTGGATCGGAAGCATCAGCTATAGCCCCAGAACTGTCAACAGCAAGCTGAGTATCATCAACCTCCATTCCCAGTTCCGGTGTCTCTCTGCGGGACACAGGTTTCTCCGGTACCAGTTCCTCTGTCTTTGAGGGTGCCAAGCCTTCCCCCTCTTGCCTTTCATTCCTGCCTGGAACATCAGCATCCTCCTCATGTTGCCCTGCTCCTCGTGGGACCCTGGTGCAGTGGTTGAGATGACACCAAGTGTCACTGCCCTCCACTCATACCATTGTCGCAGTGGCTTGAGTCACCCTGAAGGGGCCGTCTCGCCTTGTCTCGTTCCACCTCCTCCTGAAGACCCTGATGTAGACCTGATCTCCCGGAACCACCGCTCTGGGCTGATCGTCCTCCGGCTCCAGTTCCGGTACTCATGCACTTTCCTGTTTGTAAATAAGCTCATGTATTGAATTCCAGCTCCAATTGCTCCAGAGGAGGCCCTTCGTGAGGACCTCGAAGCACAGGCACAGGCATGGGTCGACTCGTAAGCATTTCATGCAGTGTTAGATGCGTGGTTCTGTAAGGTTCCATGCGACTGCTCATTAGTGCTATTGGTAGAGCATCAACCCTGTTCAAACCTGCACTGGCACAGATCTTATTGATCTTGGCCTTTAGTGGGCTGTTTGCTCTCTCTACCATGCCCTGGGATTGGGGGTGATATCAAACAGAGGCTGGGATGTGTTTGTTGAGGTTTGTTCAATGTTCTCCGAATAAAAGCTGACCAATTGTCAGAACTAATTTCTGATGGTATGCCAAATCTAGGCATCACTTCCCTCATTAGGAACTTTATTACTGTTCCTGCTCCCTAGTCTTTCGAGGGAGTCGCTTCTATCCACTTGCTGAATTACCACCAGCATGTACCGTATTCCATGGATGGGTCTTATCATATGCACATAGTCCATGACTAAATGTCTGAACGGTCCTCCTGGTGTTGAAATGTGGCCCAATGGTGTCACTATTCCCTTTCTTATGTTGTTTTTCGCACACACCTCACACTCTGCGAGGGTTGCGTCTACCGTAGTCTGCATGTATGTTGACCTGAAACCCTGCTGTGTGACCTGTCTCATAATCTCCCCCCTTGTGCAGTGGTCAAAACCATGCATATTATTAATTAAAACCCTAAAGAGGGCAATAGGTGCCACCAAGAGTCTGGTGAAAGTTAAGGACTGGGCCACACAGTCATGAGGCTCTCTCTCATGGTCCAGGGGGATTCTCTCTGCTGGATTTACAGTAGCACACTTCTTAATGGTGTCAGGGAAAGTCAACAATGGCAAGTAGTTCAAAAGTCTAGCATTTGTCAATACAAACTTCCCCCGCACTATCAGCTGCGTTACTTTGTGATGAGTATAAATACTCACTGGGTAACCCATGGTGATGGTAGAGGCTTGGTCATAGGCATACTGTACCACAGCCCTTGATAACATGGTGGGTAGCCTCATGCTACAGAGTCGAGTATCGTGCTGTACTATGCTATGGGCTGCTTTCCTCCCTCCGCTAGTCTTTGCAACATTTTAATGGAGTCTGTCTGGCATTGTTTCAAAGTGGGAGCACATATCAGTAGGTCATCCACATACTGAAGTAGCGTTCCCTCCAGGACAAGCTCCTCTAAGTCTGCTTTAAGGACTTGGTTGAAAATGTGTGGGGAGTGTTTGAACCCGTGGGGCAGTCTCGTATATCTGTATTGTTTTTCCCCTTCAGTAAAAGCTAACAGATGTCTGCACTCTTCTAATAAGGGGACACTGAAGAAGGCGCCACATAAATATATGACACTGAAAAACGTAGCTTCAGGAGGGATGTTACCTATAAATGTGTGGGGATTCGGGACCTCGGTTAAACAGTCCTCCACTATGTCATTGATGGGCTGGGAAAAGAAAGGTGTGTTACAGGAAACAAAGGTGTGGTACAATTGATAACATTTTCCTCAAGTACATCTGCCTCTGCTAAACCCCCAATAGTGGGCTCAATGCCTGCCACTGCCTCTGGCTTCAGGTAGTATTGCTTCCTCCATACCGGTTTGGCCCCTGGCTTCACTTTAATGAACAAAGGACTTGCTGATTTAACGAGCCCTATATCTGTGTAATGCAGAGACCACAACTGCCTTGGGACCACCTGCTCCATCTCCTCCCTTAACTCTACCTGTGTATTTGCCATTTTCCCCATCTGTACTTGCTGACCTGTCACAACTTCTACTTCCTGAGGTTCCCCAATCATATCTGGAAAACAAAGGATTTTAATGAGATCATTTTCAGGAGAGTAGAAGATCAGAGGATTGTCAGTCTTGACCCATGGGACCTGTGCTGCATGTTTCATCATAGGGCCCAGGTCTTTAACTTTGAACCCATTGTTTACCAGTAGGGTGATATGATGGACTGATCCAGGTACATCAAACCATTTGGCTACTAAATTCGAACCCTTAGCATCGGCCACTTCCATAGCCACGCCCTGCTTACCGATGACAAAGTATTGAGACTCAATGTGAGCCAGTTTGCCGTTGGCTTCTTCTAACCATAGCTGTTGGGTGGACCCCGAGGCTGCTGCCATGGCACTGGGGACTGGTAGCTGCCCTGCCAATTCGGATCGTTCCAATTGCCGGGGGCCAGATTAACACCCCATGGGTTTGTCGGGCACTGTTGTTTAATATGCATGGTGACACCCCCAACAGACCCTTCTAGAGGGCCTGGGGCCATTTTGTGGTAGATACCCCTTGTTATTTTGGTGTTGTTTTGGGGGCTGTGTGTACACATTTGCTACTGGTTTTTGGGGAGGTCCATACAGAGCTTGTGGCTGCTGCGCTGGGCATTGACCTCCCTGGAGGACTGGTGCCATGGTGCCTTCCTCAGGATGGGTCCTTGCTTTAACCGGAGCTGTCAACAGCATGGACAAAATAGTCTCTGAATTCTTTGTGAGTTTTTGATGTGGTCAATCCTACTGCATCCTCCAGCTTGGTTCTTACTAGAGCTGGTATTGCTTCCACCAATGCTTTCCTGAACATGTAACACCCAGTTTGTCGGTTTCTGGGTCATGTTCAGTTTCCATCCTCCATCTGTCCGCCTGCTTTTGTAGGTACTCAGCAGGGCTGTCTGAGTCTCCCAGTGGGGTTTTTAATGTGTGTGTGCACCTCTTAATCTTCTTTTTGGTTCTCTGCTATAGTGGCTAGGTGCAGCTGTGGCCCTCACAGACTCCTCCTCAGGCTGCTCCTCTTCTTCCTGGCTGTCTGTTTCATCCAGTAAATCTGACTCCCCCCCACACTGTGACTGTCTCAATTGGTTCACTTGTTCTTCAAGTTGTCGCTGATACATTTTGTGTTTACCTTCCTTTACATTCTGTCCCTCCACTCCCGTCTTAGTGCATTCCAACCAATCCAAGCATTCTCTGTAACAATCTACTCGGATCTCAGGCTTTCCCTTAGGCGGTCTATTCCTCCCTGAGGCGGGGCCACCAGGGGTTTTTTCTTCTCCATTTCCACTTCCCCCTTAATCGTTACCACCCCAGATACTAAAGGCCATTGGTTTGTCCAGTTGACCCCTCCCCTCCTTTTTCCTGTTTCTGCTTACGCGAGTTACAATTATCATTAATTTTGTAGAATGTAATGAGCCCTTCGAGTTGCTCGCACACTGCCAGGTCAAAGGTTACATCTTTGGGCTATTTAATCACCATATTCTTGGTCAGTTTTTCAAAACTCTTAGATACAGCTTTAATCTGTTCTCCACATACAGGAAACCTCTTGGCCAACATCTGAACTGGTGTGGCTGCCATGTCGGAGGCTAAGTGGTTGATTCAATGCTCCTATGACTGCCTAAATGTACCGTCTCCCAGGACCTCTGTTTTACACAAGTGTTGAGGCTAGACGGGATATTACCAGCGTCCTCCCAGGGGAAAACCACAGAGGCGCTTTTCCAATCTTTTCTCTACTTTCTCCTCTCACAGACACAGCACACTTCAAAAGAAGCGATGAGACAAGGATTTAGATGTGATTAACATATGTATGTAAGCAAACACCTATCAAAGTCATCAACTGAAACAAATATATCAACATCTAGTACGTCCCCAACTTCGCCCTGCTCTCGTATTAAGTATGTAATCCCTATTAGCTGAAACCCTTCCCTTGCCACCCTTTAGAGTGAATATCTGTTCTTTTCCGCTTTAAAACCACGATTCCTCAGTTGGTCTATGTATTATCGCAAAAGCTAGGTTTCACAAACAATCTGGAGGTTGTGGTCTCCCCACTCATTTCATCACCTGTTAACCTCAGCAGGGAACAGTATCTAGCGTTATTCATTTGAAACAGTGCTATTTATAATGTTAATAACAGAATAACACATTTTCCCCTTAGTTTTAAACAGGACAACAACTTCTCTCTTTCCATGTATGCTGACAGCCACTTGTGCAGTTTTCGCACTCCCAGTTAAAACCTCTCCCTTTCTGTCTGATCTCTAGATACACTGCTTTCTAGGAATTCTCACACACACACATTCGGGTACCCAACCAGATGCTCTCTTCTCACGCACGCATTCGTCATATTCATTTCATACTCTTGCATACAGAAATCTATTTAAACATATCCAATCTTCAACGCACGTTTATACAGGCCTTTTCACACACATATATATGTTTATATAAGTAAATACACAAACTGCTTCACACAGACACACAGACTTAATTCTATGTCATTCACTCATATGCGCATCCACAGGTCTCTTGTCACAGTCCCTTAGGGAGGAATGACCCTGTCGGACCGTATCTCTTTCACACACACAGACACACACAGCTGCGGGTCTACCACCTTTTTCTCTACGCCTCTCGCAAGAGAAACCTACCTCTACCAGCGGGTGTCTACACACAGCCCCACAGGTCACCTTACCAGGTAGTGTCTCTTGCACAAGCACCCGCAGGCCTTTTGCCAAGGCTGCTACACCAATCGTGAGTCGATCGTACACACGCACCAGTAAGCCCGTGCCTCACCTACCTTACCAAGAGGAGATTTGTGCGCACTATCCCACAGGTCTCCGACCCGTGCGGTGTCTACTGGACAGTGACTGATTTACAGCCCCTTTGGCTCTACTGGACAGTGACTGATTTACAGCCCCTTTGGCTCTACTGGACAGTGACTGATTTACAGCCCCTTTGGCTCTACTGGACAGTGACTGATTTACAGCCCCTTTGGCTCTACTGGACAGTGACTGATTTACAGCCCCTTTGGCTCTACCGGGCTATCCTTACTAGATCGTGACTTATTTACAACCCCCGGCGGTCCCTTTGGCTCTACCGAGCTATCCTTACTAGATTGTGACTTATTTACAACCCCCGGCGGTCCCTTTGGCTCTACCGGGCTATCCTACTAGATCGTGACTTATTTACAATTCCCGGCGGTCCCTTTGGCTCTACCGAGCTATCCTTACTAGATTGTGACTTATTTACAATTCCCGGCGGTCCCTTTGGCTCTACCGGGCTTTCTTTACTAGACAGTGATTGTATGCAGCATGCATACAATTTATTGGATAAAAAAATACCATGTGCCTT
This sequence comes from Esox lucius, assembly GCF_011004845.1. Lineage (NCBI taxonomy): Eukaryota > Metazoa > Chordata > Actinopteri > Esociformes > Esocidae > Esox > Esox lucius. The sequence goes on along the minus strand of NC_047573.1, from coordinate 28,803,957 downwards.
CAACATTCAAGGTTCCTTGTGCATTCAACACCACAGCATTATGTTGTCTGAATTACACAAACATTTTAAATAAAAGCAAAAATGCTTACATTTGTGTAACTCAGTCCAATCTCATCCAGGTGGTTCAGTAAGGCAACAATGTCTCCTGGCTAGCTCGCCAATTATGTAGTGGAAAATCAAGTCCACTCTTTCTAAAACAAATGCACTTCAACTCAGGAATTTGTGAATCCAATAGACTTATGAAAATCGTAAAACAATGACAGTCATCAAAGCCAGGTCCTTCTGCAGATACACCCAAAGTTCTAAGTCCGGACCATGGCTTTTATACAAAACCTTCACATATCACGCCATCTGACCATCCTTTTCGATTTGTTCGTAGTTCAGAGCAGTAAATCACGACAAACTCATGGTTCATACTTGGGTCACACTACCAGTGAACACAAAGGCCATACATTTCAGGGTCATTAATGTCTGGACACAGGAGGCTGCTCTGCTGAGATACACTGCTGTTGACACACTCATGACACACTCATACACACATCATAAAGGCCATATATTTCTGAGAACTCATTGTCTGTGTGTGTGTGTGGATTGCACATTCATATATTCATAAAGCATGTTTAACATATTCATAAAGCGTGTGATTATATTTTACATCACACTGCTGGGGGGTCGACACTCCTGTCCTTCGGGGGAACGACCTCCTCCTCCGAAGAGGAAGAGTCGGAACAACTCTGCACCCGCTCAGCCGAGCGGGGGAGAACAGTTCCAGAGGCAGACGGAGCCGTAGTCTCATCCACTGACTCCTCCTGAAAGGAGTCCTGCTCAGAGAGGAGAGAGAGGACGTCAGGTAGAGGGACCTCCTCAGAGAGGAGAGAGAGGACGTCGGCGAGAGGGACCTCCTCAGAGAGGAGAGAGAGGACGTCGGCGAGAGGGACCTCCACAGAGAGGAGAGAGAGGACGTCGGCGAGAGGGACCTCCTCAGAGAGGAGAGAGAGGACGTCGGCGAGAGGGACCTCCACAGAGAGGAGAGAGAGGACGTCGGGGAGAGGGACCTCCTCAGAGAGGAGAGAGAGGACGTCGGCGAGAGGGACCTCCTTAGAGAGGAGAGAGGGGACGTCGTCGAGAGGGACCTCCTCAGAGAGCAGAGAGAGGACGTCAGGTAGAGGGACCTCCTCAGAGAGGAGAGAGAGGACGTCGGGGAGAGGGACCTCCTCAGAGAGGAGAGAGAGGACGTCGGCGAGAGGGAACTCCTCAGCGAAATACGCCAGCCTGTCCATCCTCACCTGTACGTCGACCACCGGGTACAGCTCGATACACCGGCAGGCCAACAGGGAAGTTGGCGGCCAGGGCGCCGGGCTAGTAGAGACCGCTCCAGCAGTCGAAGGTGGTGAAGTCATCCTTGGCTTAGTCGAAGTCACCGTTGATTGCAAAGTGTTCTCGTGAGGGAAAAAAGGATGACAGGGCAGAGTATGACAACCTCTTTTATAGCCATGGGGCAGACGGCCTTGAGAGGTGTGACTTGCATATGTACATTTTCAGTGACTGACTATTGGGCAGACGCTTCCAGGAACGCCTGTGCCTATACTGCGGAGAAGGGGGGCATGAAGTGGGGAACTGCTCAGCTCGTCTCCGGGTCTCGCGGAAAACCCAGCCTATACGTGAAAGCCGATAATGATCCATCAATACCCTTCCTGATATTGATGGATCACCAGAACCTGACGTACCTGAAACAGGCAAAGAGGTTGAACCCAAATCAAGCTCGTTGGGCCCTCTTATTTAACCGCTTTAATTTCAATATGACCTACAACTCAGGGAAGGAAAAGGTTAAGGCCGACTTGCTTTCTCTGTGATTCGACCCACCTACAAGTACCAGCCATCCTGAAACCATTTTGCCCTCCTCCAGTGTCGTCGCTCCGATTCAGTGGGAATTCCAGACCCTCCTCGAGGAGGCACTCCAGACGGAACCAGCCCCGGACGACACCCCGGCCGGTAAAACCTTTGTTCCGGCGGGGGTGAGACCCCAACTACTGCAGTGGTGCCACACCTCTCTGGCCTCCGGCCACCCCGGAGTCACCACAACCACTGACCTCATCTCCAAGACCTACTGGGTGTCAACATTGGCTGCGGATGTATGAGACCATGTTTTATCTTGCCCTATCTGTGCCCAGTCCAAGAGCCCCCATCACCTTCCTGCGGGTCGCTACATCCCCTGCCTACACCTCATAGACCCTGGTCCCACATTGCGGTGGACTTTGTCACAGACCTCCCAACCTCTTCCAGGTCTGGCGGGCCTTCGCATCTCATAGCCCACTGCATCCTCCTGTCTCCCGCTCCGAGCCCCCTCCTCCTTTGGACGTCGGCGGGTCACCATCATATACGGTCCGGAGCATACTGGACTCCCGGCGTTGGCAAGGACGCCTCGCTCCATGGCACATGAATGCACCCCAGTCATCAGATCCCAATCACCCTCATTCTGAGCACCTGTGTCCCCAACTGTGTCTGGTTTATGCCCCTATTTAGTTTGGTTCAGTTCTCCCTGCCCCTTGTGAGGTGTTGTTTGTCACTCCGTCATTCATAACTGAGCCTTCTGTTTTCGCCGTCGCCTAGTGCTATTCTGATATCAATTCTCGTGTTTTGACCATCGCCTGATCTGCTCCTCGACATCGTCTCTAGCCCTGTGATTTTGTATTGTTTCGTATCTCATGATTCTGACCCTAGCCTGTACGACCGTCCTTCGCCTTGCCCTATTGGGAGTTTGTCGCCCTTATAAACCTCCTGCTCCGCACTTGGAACCAGCCTCTCTCCCTTTCCCCAGTCATTACACTTACAAGATAACCATTTCTATGGCATCATAAATCTGAAGGGTTTTCTGGGTGTATCATATGTTTTGTAAGTGGTGTTATACAGGTTTTAGCACCTGTGGCGATAATGGCTGTAAACATAGCTGTAGTGTCTGTCTTCATGAAGATTGCCATACCAAACCCCATAACACAAAGCAGTGCCCAGACTGTAAGCGGATATGTTATTCTGACTTTGTTTATAGACAGCATAAACACTTGAAGCACCACAAAGGTGTGGGTCGTTGGGTTAGCAGGTGTGACCAGAGGAAATACTGTGTCTATTGCGGTTGTCATTACAACGTTAGTATTACCAACTATAAAGCGCACAAGTACATGGCTAACATGTGTCCCAATTGTAACGTGGATCTGGCGGTTGAAATTAATTTGAAAATATAATAACAATTTGAAACTTGGAATGAAAATATGTTTTGCAAGGTAAATACTTACCAAACCTTAACTTTTCCTAGTGAGAGACCGGACATTTGTATTTGTATAGAGGAGCAAAAATCGTTCCAGTGTGGGCTATGCAGAAACGCTCGGCGGCCGCAGGGGCAAAAAGCTAGTGGGCCACTGGCCTGTTGCTTGCTGGGTACTTACTACTTGCTGGGTGCGTCACTACTACTTCTGTTTTCTTGTAGAAAGGCTCTCTGAAGTTTAGCCTTTCCCCCAAACGACCCTGATGAGAAGGGTTATAATATATGTTTTTCATTAGCTGCTCCATCCTCCTAACTTCAATAATTATGAAAATTACATAATGTGTCAGACACTTACAGAAATAAGAAATGAAGCGTTTCCAATATAGGTTTCCATTTTTCCATTTTTATTTCACGTTATTCATAAGTTCATTCAAGAGTTTAAAATCAACACTCTCGGTTATATAAAAATTCACAACATTGAATACATCGATTCCATTTACAGACATATGGTTCTGTATTTTTAAAACACACACATTGATTATATAAGCATACAAACAAAATAAATGATAGATTTTACAAGTCATTGAAAAAACTTAGAACATTGTGTAATGATATTTCTAGTTGCCCTTCTACACCATGCAATACCAACTCCCCCCATTTCTGAGTCATAACACAATCACACACATGATCCAAGATGTTCCACATTAACAACAGTTTTGGACGTGTCATTCACTATCCTTTCAATAATTTGCATCATAAGTTTTGTTACATTTGACAAAAGAAGATATCGGATTACTCTCTCAATTAACATACATAAACAGTTATCCATTATATTAATAATACACTACAATGGTTATATCAGTAAAACACTACAATGGTTATTGTGATGGCAATTTCTAAAATCCAAATAGTTCTATGAAAATGGTAGGTAAGACAGGAGAAATCAATTGCGCAATAAACGGTTTTAATCTTGCTTGCAAGGAGAAAGTATACAGGTTACAAAGTAACGGTGGATAGTTTCTAAATAAAAACATCATTTCGACAGTATTTATTACATAGGAAGAAGGGGTGTGGTAAGATGCTGCCATCTGTTTCATGTCAATCAAACACCTTTCCCTTTGTTCTATCACACACGTCAAATGCTATCTTCCCCCCCCTTATCCTTCCTGCAATAATGTTTACCCAAAGGGGCCAACTGACCTTACTGCCCCCTGTTGTATCTTCTCCTATCCTGTCCTAAAACCCATTGATCTGCATCTGGACAGACAATAGATGTCCCCTATGCAAATACCAGGTCCCACACATTCCTGTACCTATCTTAACAGTGGGACTCAGTCCTTTATACAATCAGAATACATTGTATAAGAAATTTCCACAACAATCCATCCTCTTGATACCATGTCAAACCTTGGTATCAAACCTTAAACAGTTCACTCATTAGGTTGTAGACTGCAACAAAACAGTACTCTTTAACAACATGACCCAGTCAATATTATTATCCTTAATGATTAGAGAACTGAACAAATCTGAAATGTCTGGATCCTCCTTTGCATTCGTCTAGATCAGTACCTTCCGTATAAACACCAAGATCTCACATTGTCATCATACAGAATCATAACATAGTACAGCAAAACTTTTATGTTAAAATCATCATAAACACCTATCACTGAATGCATCCTTCAATTTATCACTGTTACAAAGTTCTCTCATGCCAATTGCTCAATTCACTGAAATGTCCTCTCCATGGTTCCATTTGGATGTCCTTCCAAAGTCATCACAACTGTTCTGCTCCTTCAAACGTCAGACAGTCAGTTATGAACCATTTCTTTGACAGGTCGATGTAACAGAACGAAAAAGTCAGATGTATATTCCAAGGTGTTGTCCTTCACAGCTCAAATGCAGACACAGCTCTTGTTGTCTCCATTCTAGCTGCTTTATCAGCCAGGCCAGGAGAATCTGTGTGTTCTCCCTTGTGAACTCCAAAGATGACCAGTTTTAGCTAAAGGTTCTAGAGCTAAAGGCCATGTAGAAAGTGACTGGTTACTAGCACCCAAAAATTCACTTTTCCCTCAGTGACTTCAATTCACTGTGTCTAACCTTCAAACACTGCAATCCTCGTGTAGCGTGTCGTCGATCCCAGGTTCCTCTCTCAGCTACCTGGACAGCAGATGAGATGTACCTGGTATGGACCCAATCAGCGTAGCATGATGTTGTGCAGTAGATCTTTCCTACGCCTCCATCCTCTCGGTCGGAGGTTGCCTTCTCCATCACATTGCAGAACCATCAGGACTCGAGTCAGTCCAGCTCACAGGAACTCAGCATCCTGTAGACGTGCAGCGAGCCAGAGTAGTAGTCGACTCCTCTCTCAGCTGTAGGACAGTCTGTCTGTGTGTCTGTGAGATCCATCTCACCTCAGCCACCTCACAGTTGTCCTTTTAAGCCAAGCTCAGTCTCTCTCTGGGCTCCAGCAAGTCCTCTATTGTTGAATCGCTTTCAAGTGTCCTGTATCTGAATGTGTGAATTATCCTCAAGAAGATTAGTTCCAACTGCACAGTACATCATCACATATGTCCATCACGTTAGCTTGTTGCATCTCGCTGATACATTAGAACCACACACTATCAAACACTCAAACCCTATATTTCCAATATCTCTCTACTTCTTCTCTCCAAATAGATTAGAACAGTTGAAATCAATAACAGTATCGTTAAAACATTAACATCTCTGGTGCTTCTGTTCTGCTAGTGTAGCAAAATAACAATTCCACTCTTTTCTATAGTTGGTGTAACAACCAACACAAAGAACAGAAGAACACAATTTCACATTTCTCATTACTGTTCCAAAAACTCATCAGTTAAGATAGTTAACTTACATTGAAGTACCACTCTCTAAGAGCAGTTCATGAACAATTCTCAGTTCACCTATATAATTTACATCTGACTGTGTTGTATTGGAACTACAATCAAATTCACCCACTGTTTCACATAAAGGACCAAATACCTCATTTAAAATCAAACATTTCACACCATCTTGAAGGTCAGCTAACATAACTGTTATTTAGCCTAATTTCTCTACAAGATGAAACTTAGTGTGAACTTCTCAATCTCTTCTTATTATCCTAGCACATCAAACACACTCTGAAATCCTGTCATAAATCATGACCCCCCCTTTTTACTCCTTTACCACCACAGGGCTCTCCCTGGAGTGGGGGGTTGGTCTATTAACGTAAGACCAGACCCTGGTCTTGAAGAAGGGTCACCTTATCAATAATATCAATGTTATCTTGAGAAACAACCCAGGCATTGACAATAGTAGAACAACCTTTTTTCCTCATCATTCACCTCAAAGAAACCTCTGTTAACCATTAACTTTACAATGATTGCTTACTAGGACAGAACTTAAATTAGAATCAGAATACCCAATTTTGATAATGTCTGTTTCTCTTCTAAAGAGTCCAAACAAGTTAAAATCCATCTCAAACTGTCAGTGAGTGGAGTGCTACAGTGGGTCTGTACCTCTCTTTATGCAATTTAGACTATGTAAGAATTCTCAACTTGGTTTTCCAGAAATATAACTTCATGCAGAATTATTTTCTCAATATCAATTAAAACATGGCAACATTTTGTAAACATGTAAGGAATAACAAAATGTGCTCCCTGCACGTTTTTACCCACTTATTCCATAGTGCATAAGATTAATATGATTACTTCTAATCAAATATTAAACTAACTAAACAGTAACACACCCATCAAATTAGGTATTGCTTAGCTACACCATTTCAAAATGGCAAGAGGTATTCTACTCAACCATAAACCATGTTAGATTCCACATAAAACATACATTTCAAAAACCCAATTTGACAAACTAGATTATTCACGTAACTTCTTTAAGTACCTATTTAATTTGCTTTGAACTCTAAGTTCAACTCTTTTTCATTTGAACTCTAAGTTCAACTCTTTTTCATTTGAACTCTAAGTTCAACTCTTTTCCACTATAGATAATCATTTCATACAATCCCCCCCTGCTTTCAAGACAGAAAATGACTTCAAGCTTGAAAGCAGAACCATTACAGGACCGAAATTAAAAAGAAAATCGATAGATGGGAGGAATCTAACATACATCCAGTAAACGTCGCAAACTGAATATCCAACCAAAACAACCGAAAATAAGAAAAACATCCTTAAAGGAAATTAAAAAAACTGTACCACACATACGGTTGCTCGTGTGAAGGAACTCCCAAATTAGCATATCAAAATGTGCATCTACACAGGCAATGGCCAAACTAATTTGAGACCAACAAACATCATGACTCAATTTACCTCCTAAACTCTAGGGAATTTTCTCAATTTTAGATGTAAGTCTACGTCATTCAAAATAGTGGCGGTCAGCCAAAATCGCTACTTCCATGCATATCTCATGCAAAGACATCGAATTTGTTCTAGCAATTAACAATGTTGGATGACTCAAGGTCTCCACCCTTACTACAATTTGATTCGAAATCATAAATGTAAACATTAAAGCAACCAAAAGGAAAACTTATTCCGCTTTCACTTAATGTTTTATCATCCCAAAACTGAACATGTGTTGGTAAAATTACCACGTGTGAGAACAGGCTGAACACTCGAATTTAACCCTTAGTAATATGCTACCTTGATATAATGTTAAGGGTGGCGGAAGCCATCCCAGTGGACCTGCCCACCCTTCCTGAAGCTCTGAGCTCCACACATATATGGTGAGCCATTAGCAAGGCCAAATGTTCGTTTATGGTCCCCAGACCATCCTCTCAATTTAGCCTACATCGTTCGTTAACTGAAGATTCTAGATTTATAGTGTCCAACCTATCTAATATTTTCGCAGTTTGTAAAAATGTGCTTATCATTATCTATACAACAACTCAACATTATGGTGGAAATTAAGAAACTCTTAAGAATGGCACTCCAGGCAGAAAACAGATTTATGACGTCACTATAATCAAGGTACAATAAGAAATCCAAAGGAAACTCAATGTAGGCCTTAAACACCGTTACATCAATACCCTATTTGTTCACCTTACGTACCATTCCAGAATTCAAATTCCATGAACGAGTATCATGCGTTGGTTTTTTTAAAAACACAAGTATTATCCCAGTTATCGTTGGAAAACACTTATAAGAGAACTCCTTTATTTAACCAAACTCAATTTAGCATTTAAAATAGGACGTCTAATTTTAGGTTAATTTAAACGGGGGATAAACTGGCTTTGGCTATTTGGGGAATAAACAGACCGTAGTCATTTTACACTCTTTTGCAGGCTATGACTATATTGGCTGAATCCAGTCTTCATGGAAAACAGCATGTTACCTTAATACTAAAAACTTTCGCTATGGTCTGCATCCCACTCCATACAAGGAGAGAGAAAACACTATTTTACCCCTTCATTACGAAACCACGAGACCATATTTTACCAAATCACAGAATCATCATTATACCAATTTCTAAGCTATCCCTCTAATTATATTTATGCCATTATTTTCTTAAACTCCTAAGTTAGCAGGCTAACACTCCCACGTGTGCAAGCCATCAGGCAAATTCAATTTCAACACAAAGGCAAAGGCCAAAAGAGTAGGCCTCGCATAATAACCATGTTAACAACGCAATGTAAGCGTTCGCCCAAACGCACTCCAAACAAGACGAAACATTGCTATTACAAAACTTCCAAGTTAACACCAACCTCGGTAAACGAGATCCAATATTCTATCAAGGAATACTCAATGCAGCCAATCGGATCCCTCGTGCACAGGGAATACCAAAATGGACAAATGCATTTGCTAGACCGACCACAACCAGACAATGACAAATGCCCTTGACTCGGGCCATAACCACATTCAGAACAAACACAAGTGGCGCGTGCATATACAACTTCTGTAGCATACTGATCCAAACCATAAGCTGACCAACAATTGCGGCAATTTACAGGAGCCTTCTACAGGCACTGAAAGTATGAGATCCAATCTCAATTGCATATTTAAGTCCAACCTAAATTGCAGATGTTCAAGCAGTCCAACCGCTTATAATCCAGCACTAATCGCAACGCAATAGGTTAGCAGCATAGGAATGGTTGTCAGGCCTAACTACAGTCGCTATTAACCAAAACACCACACTTACAAACACACATACAGGAGCACGCTATACTCCATCACGCAGTCCAACTGCTGCACGGGAATTGGTGTCAGGACATGGAACAAAAACGACATGTTTCTAACTACAGCCGCCCTGACTGCAATACTCAAAAATAACTTCTAGTCCCCATACTTACACAAATCCATCTATCAATTTATACAAAGCCATCAAATCATCAACCACATTGTTTACTAAAGCATATGAAAACTGTATTAAGGAACAATCTCACCGGTTGATGCTCCCTCTGGTCCCCTGTCTGACCGTCCGCACCCCTCCCTCAGGCGGTTCAGCGTTCCTGCGTGTTCCCGTTGAATCACTCGCGGCAAGGCCAAAGAGATTACGGGTGTGTACACCTGGTGTGTACAACTCCCCACTTTTGGAACTTTTCTTGAAACTCGTAGACATGCTCAACACTTCCAAAGCGGAGCAGAAAACGGCCTCCAGCGGCCCACAGCATTTCCACGTTCACAACGAAAAAGTCCACAGAGCTTATGACTCCAACGATGCAGTGTCCCGATCGGGCCTCCAAGGAGACCCACCTATCGGTCCAACTGAACTCCGCAGGGTGGGGTGACGGGCGATCAGAGGAGAACGAGCCATCTAACCTAAGCAAAAAAAAAAAAAAACTACAACACAGATCAATATACTCCACACTGTCTACACACCGTAGCCTACGCTTTCCAAACACCTTTTCATACGTTACCACGGCCATCTACCTCCAATCAGCCCGACAGGCCGCGCATCCATCACCGAATGAAAACGCCAGTCGCCGGAAAACCTAATAACACTCAAAGAAACATTGTTCACATGTCCAAACACCATATACGTCAGTGATAACTTTTGCCGGTCCAGCGTAAACACGAGAGACCGCCAAATATTTACTGTCGCACTTCCCCATGTTCCAGATTTACCTAGTAAATCTAGTTTATCTCAACCAACCAGAAAGCGAAGTCAAGCTCGTCAGCCCACAAATGAGATTTTAAAAAGGTCCAACCTTTTACTGCAGATTTTAAACTATAAAGTCCAACTTTAAGTCTTTAGACCGTATTGCGTTCTTGCCTCCAAATTCAATTTCCGCAGGAAACCTGTACTGATCAAGCACGAGTCACAGCTCCCGTCAGGCACTCTTTCTCAGCCCGTCAAAGGATAAGCCTTTTCTGGACGAGACTAGAATTCCAGAGCTTTCTCTGGCCGTGCACGGTTAACCTGTTAGGAAAGGGACTCAAACCGATCAGGATTAGGATCCCGGACGTGCCCCCAAATTGTGATGGCAATTTCTAAAATCCAAATAGTTCTATGAAAATGGTAGGTAAGACAGGAGAAATCAATTGCGCAATAAACGGTTTTAATCTTGCTTGCAAGGAGAAAGTATACAGGTTACAAAGTAACGGTGGATAGTTTCTAAATAAAAACATCATTTCGACAGTATTTATTACATAGGAAGAAGGGGTGTGGTAAGATGCTGCCATCTGTTTCATGTCAATCAAACACCTTTCCCTTTGTTCTATCACACACGTCAAATGCTATCTTCCCCCCCCTTATCCTTCCTGCAATAATGTTTACCCAAAGGGGCCAACTGACCTTACTGCCCCCTGTTGTATCTTCTCCTATCCTGTCCTAAAACCCATTGATCTGCATCTGGACAGACAATAGATGTCCCCTATGCAAATACCAGGTCCCACACATTCCTGTACCTATCTTAACAGTGGGACTCAGTCCTTTATACAATCAGAATACATTGTATAAGAAATTTCCACAACATTATATCAGTAAAACACTACAACGGTTATATCAGTAAAACACTACAATGTTTATATCAGTAAAACACTACAATGGTTATATCAGTAAAACACTATAATGGTTATATCAGTAAAACACTACAACGGTTATATCAGTAAAACACTACAACGGTTATATCAGTAAAACACTACCACAGTTATATCAGTAAAACACTACAACAGTTATATCAGTAAAACACTACCACAGTTATATCAGTAAAACACTACAATGTTTATATCAGTAAAACACTACAATGGTTATATCAGTAAAACACTACAATGGTTATATCAGTAAAACACTACAACTGTTATATCAGTAAAAAACTACAATATTTATTTCAGTAAAACACTATAATGGTTATATCAATCAAACACTACCACGGTTATATCAGTAAAACACTACAATGGTTATATCAATTAAACACTACAACGGTTATATCAGTAAAACACTACAACGGGTATATCAGTAAAACACTACAATGTTTATATCAGTAAAACACTATAATGGTTATATCAGTAAAACACTACAATGGTTATATCAGTAAAACACTATAATGGTTATATCAGTAAAACACTACAACGGTTATATCAGTAAAACACTACAATGTTTATTTCAGTAAAACACTATAATGGTTATATCAATTAAACACTACAAAGGTTATATCAGTAAAGCACTACAATGGTTATATCAGTAAAACACTACAACGGTTATATCAGTCAAACACCACAATGGTTATATCAGTAAAACACTACAATGGTTATATCAGTAAAACACTACAATGGTTATATCAGTAAAACACTACAATGGTTATATCAGTAAAACACTACAATGGTTATATCAGTAAAACACTACAATGGTTATATCAGTAAAACACTACAATGGTTATATCAGTAAAACACTACAACGGTTATTTCAGTCAAACACCACAATGGTTATATCAATTAAGCCTTAAGGGTTTCAGGAGAAAGATTTTCTGGGTATTTTAGGCCCTGAATGCCTTCTTTACCTTCAGGTCTGTTCCGCCAGAAAGTCACAACTTCGTTTACCAGGCCTTGTTGGTCTTTGTTCTCGCCCAGCAGCGAGTTGGAGATTTTGTTCAGGGTCTTCATGATGGAGTTGGATATTTTCAACTAATTTAGAAAAATTCCACGAACATGAGGTAGTTCAACAACTCTGGCAAGCGCTGGTATGAATCAGTCAGACCACAGTTGTGTCATCAGGGCTTCTAAACTGGCATTGTAATAATATTTAGGACAATAATAGAGACACTGAAGGTGTCCCTGACTTCCATGACCTGTAAGACACCGTGGCAGTTTTATTGTTTGTGCTCATTGATCACAATCCCTAAAAGTGTTACAATGGAGGCCTTTATAGTGTTTACAAGAACCAGGCTGAGTCCTCCATCAAAAATGTCCAAACCCCGACCATAGGTTGGCAGGTCAGGTGGCGGAGTAGGCGGCAGTGTAATAGGTGAGTAGGTCGACAGACTGTCTGGGGATGAGGGACTGACATCCCAATCCCTGTCCCAAACATCATCATCCTTACTTAGGCACAGTGACCTAGGACTGTTCATAATGGGAAAATAGGAGAAAGGTCTTTTCTGAGATATATGATGACAGGGATATGCGCACCATCAGAGCCCTCTGATACCATAGCCGCCATGGTACTCTGAATGGTGTTCAACCTACATAGCAGCCATGGTACTCTGAATGGTGTTAAACCTACATAGCAGCAATGGTACTCTGAATGGTGTTCCACCTACATAGCAGCTATGGTACTCTGAATGGTGTTGAACCTACATAGCAGCTATGGTACTCTGAATGGTGTTCAACCTACATAGCAGCCATGGTACTGTGAATGGTGTTCAACCTACATAGCAGCCATGGTACTGTGATTGTTGTTCAACCTACATAGCAGCCATGGTAATCTGAATGGTGTTCAACCTACATAGCAGCCATGGTACTCTGAATGGTGTTCAACCTACATAGCAGCCATGGTAATCTGAATAGTGTTCAACCTACATAGCAGCCATGGTAATCTGAATGGTTTTCAACCTACATAGCAGCCAAGGTACTGTGAATGGTGTTCAACCTTCATAGCAGCCATGGTACTCTGAATGGTGTTAAACCTACATAGCAGCCATGGTAATCTGAATAGTGTTTAACCTACATAGCAGCCATGGTACTGTGAATGGTCTTCAACCTACATAGCAGCCATGGTACTCTGAATGGTGTTCAACCTACATAGCAGCCATGGTACTGTGAATGGTCTTCAATCTACATAGCAGCCATGGTACTCTGAATGGTTTTCAACCTACATAGCAGCCATGGTAATCTGAATGGTGTTCAACCTACTTTTGGCCTGCCTCTTTATCGTTGTATCCTTCCTTTGAAAGAGGGGCGTGGCTATTAACTAGAGTAATTTGTCATTCCTGTTACATCATCTATCCTCTCTTTTTATGTGTGTCTTTTTAGCCGGAGGTTCTTTAGACTCGTGGTCTACTATAATACATCTCTGTAGTTTAACAACGCTCCGCCATTGATGACTTTGCATGAACAGCTCATCAATTCTCCGAAACATCTTGTTTTCCAGATCAGGCCACACGTTAACAGGTATCCACTTAACAAATTACGCTTCGGTCTATTACTTATATTCTCTGTGAAAGAAGAAATGTCAACAAAACCCCTTGTCCATTTTTTCTCTGTATATCTATTCTGTGATGCATTCTCTCTGAAGAGCTTGATACAACTTCCCATCTGATCTCCATATTTGTGTAACAAGTGTAGCCTCTCATAGTTGTCCTCATTTCAGGACTTACTACATTATTTAAATACTTCCCAGTCGTTGACACGGTACTCTACGCCTAATGTGGCATCTGTGTATTCAGTTCCCATGGAAAACCTGTACAGCTTCACTTTAGAGGCAGGGTAATCAAAAATAAACCCAAGCATATTCCCATCAGGCAAGTTGTGTTGACCCATTAACAGCTTAAAGGACGGCACTTGAGTTCTATTCAGATTGAGGAAGCGCTTCTTTGCTGGATCAAATATTTCTGGAACATAGTCTTCCACTTTCCTATCTTCCATTCTACGGCCTACTTCATAAGTCAGGGCTATCACAAGTGTTTCGCTCAGTACCAAAGACATTATTGTCAGTCATGTGAAGCAAAGATCTTAAAAATCTAATGGAAATGAAAAAGCTAAGGTTCAGCTATGGCCAAGAAGGAACGTACCTCATTTATGGCACACACTCCCTGCCCCAAGAGCCCTAAAACCAAACCACCCTTGACCTAACCCCCTTTCACCAAACCCCCTTCCTCTGAGTAGACCAGCCCCCTACCTTTCCCAGGCTCATCTCCCTCCTGTGAGAAACACATTTAAAAAAACATCCTACACCTATGAAAACATACAGATGAATCACCTTTATTAACCAAACATCCTGGGTCAACATCATAAAAACCACCCCTCCCTAAAATACACCTGGGAAGTCCGGAAATGACCCCTTTTAACCTTTGACATAAACAATCAATTATTAATTCTATAATCACCTTTACCTTCAGGCCACACCACTCAAAGGTCAAAGGTCAATCACTAAAGCCATAAATCAGACATTGAACACATAAAAGTATAATAAAGTGTATAATATCCCTCTCTCCAGTGTATTGGTCATATACATCAGATACAGTGAAACCAGTGTATTGGTCATTTACATAAGATACAGTGTAACCAGGTTATTGGTCATTTACATAAGATACAGTGTAACCAGTGTATTGGTCATATATATAAGATACAGTGTAACCAGTGTATTGGTCATATACATAAGATACAGCGTAACCAGTGTATTGGTCATTTACATAAGATACAGTGTAACCAGTGTATTGGTCATATATATAAGATACAGTGTAACCAGTGTATTGGTCATATACATAAGATACATAGTAACCAGTGTATTGGTCATATACATTAGATACAGTGTAACCAGTGTATTGGTCATATACATTAGATACAGTGTAACCAGTGTATTGGTCATATATATAAGATACAGTGTAACCAGTGTATTGGTCATATACATAAGATACAGTGTAACCAGTGTATTAGTCATATACATCAGATACAGTGTAACCAGTGTATTGGTCATATACATCAGATACAGTGTAACCAGTGTATTGGTCATATACATGAGATACAGTGTAACCAGTTTATTGGTCATATATATAAGATACAGTGTAACCAGTGTATTGGTATATGACCAGTGTATTCTAGCAACCCTCCCCAAAAGCGTCACCCTACACTACTGATTCCCTCCTATCATATCTAGCAAATTGAATTTACATTATCTTATCCTTCTAGGGATAAAGGCTATTTGTTTCCAATATCTTCTCATTTGCTTATTAAAGCCCAATCATAAAGGATATTACATTTGTAAGAGTTGTGGCCCATTTTCCCCAAAAACATTTGTCTTAACCGGAAAGTGTGGAATATTTTGTTTTATGTAAGCAAGAATGTTCTAAACTGAACGTTTTATTTAAGTAAATGTTATTCTTTGGTGTTCTACATTATGTTGTGTTTTAGGTTGTTAGCTATGTCACAGAGTATATATTTAGGATATTTATTTAAATACATGGCTATTCTTTAAATTAAAATAGGCTTACAATGACTTTACAGTCATAAACAGTACATTAATGAAAACTATAATTGATTCAATGGTGATTCAAATTGAGGGTCATTACAAGGTGATACGGACACACATCCAGTAAGACATTTCAACAGCTTTTATTTATACAAATGTTTTACACTGAAATTCTTACAGTTGTACATTGCTGCTTGATAAGTGAATGTCTTGTGCAATTATATATTTTTTTTAGTATTTACCATTAAATCTTTATTTAACAGAACTGGCCTTTGTTATCTGATACAGCAGGTTTATAATTACCCATTCCATTTGTGTCTTTAGAGGATATGATGCTTATAGAAGAAAAAAATATTGGTATCGTTGCAAAAATAAGTGAGCCCCAACTTGCTTTGGTTAAATCACAAATAGGTTTGTCTGACCCCTCCAACTTCAGATCAGAGATTTAGGGTCGGGAGTTAAAGCAGATACCAGAAGATCTGGTATGTAACAGCCCATTTAGTCAACAAGTAGATAGATCCTAAATGTAATCACAGTTATCCTAGTCTTAGGAAGAGACTCATGGTAGAATGCTTTACATGTCCTCAGAGAGTCTACTGTGGGTGTTATATTGGTCTGGGGCTTCCTCACCAAAAACATTGTTGATATGAGACTGTGTGATGTGTTTTCCTCTTCTGACTAGAAATGACTTAATATCTCAATGCTGTAATGAGTTTATTGCTGCAGCCAGAACCCTGTGGTCTTTCACAGTGCAGATGAACCCTCCAGGTCAGACTGATCTACCCACAACGGACTATCTGGGTAGATCAGAGAAGGTAACCAGCTGGTGGTGACTCACTGACCCTGTTAAAAACCTGTGGTTCATCTGTATGATCCATCACAATAATATATTGATATTCTGCAACAGCTTTTAATCACACATGCAAATCCAAAACAAAGTCTTCTCCCACATCCTATCAGCAGGGTTTTCAATTAAAGAAAACGCCACCTGGCTTGCAACCATGTAGTTTTCCAGGGTTTTCATGTTGTGTCGTGGAAGAAACTTCAGATCTCCAAAAAAGGATGCAAAGACTCAGGAACTTGTGAATCCAAAACAGACTTTAATGAAGATTCAAAAAAGCAGAGTTGGTCTGCAGAACAACTGCCTTTCCAACATCGGACACCCAATTTTATACAGTACCATCTTGTATAACACTTCCTGGCTATCCCACTATGCTAATTCTTTGGGCGGATCTTCTTTGACCCGCCACCGTTATTTCTTATCATTCAGGAAGTCACCCAACAAACCACCATTGTTTAATATTGGTGGCGCAGGCCTTGAAAACTCCATAAAGTAACAGGGCCCTCAGGCCCTCAAATCTAATACATCCATTGTAGGACACATATTGTAGGACATATTGTGTATTGATGATTATACAGATTACCATACTGATTAGTTGTATGAGTGTGATTGATACATTAATTGATTACATTGATTACATAAGTATAAATCAAAATCTCCAATAGTTGTCTGACATTGTGGCCTACAACTAGAACACAGTATGTCCTACAGCTAGAACACAGTGTGGCCTACAAGTAGAAAACAGTAAGTCCTACAGCTAGAACACAGTATGTCCTACAGCTAAAACACAATATGTCCTACAGCTAGAACACAGTATGTCCTACAGCTAGAACACAGTGTGGCCTACAAGTAGAAAACAGTAAGTCCTACAGCTAGAACACAATATGCCCTACAGCTAGAACAAAGTATGTCCTACAGCTAGGACACAGTATGTCCTACAGCTAGGACACAGTATGTCCTACAGCTAGGACACAGTATGTCCTACAGCTAGAACACATTATGTCCAGAAGCTAGAACAAAGTATGTCCTACAGCTAGAACAAAGTATTTCCTACAGCTAGAACACGGTATGTCCTACAGCTAGAACAAAGTATGTCCTACAGCTAGAACATAGTATGTCCTACAGCTAGAACACATTATGTCCTACAGCAAGAACACAGTAAGTCCTACAGCTAAAACACAATATGTCCTACAGCTAAAACAAAGTATGTCCTACAGCTAGAACACAGAATGTCCTACAGCTAAAACACAATACGTCCTACAGCTAGAACACAATACGTCCTACAGCTAGAACACAGTATGTCCTACAGCTAGAACACAATGCGTCTTACAGCTAGAACATAGTATGTCCTACAGCTAGAACACAATACATCCTACAGCTAGAACACAGTATGTTCTTCAGCTAGAACACAGAATGTCCCACAGCTAGAACACAATACGTCCTACAGCTGAACATAGTATGTCCTACAGCTAGAACTCAGAATGTCCTAAAGCTAAAACACAATACGTCCTACAGCTAGAACACAGCATGTCCTACAGCTAGAACACAGAATGTCCTACAGCTAGAACACAATACGTCCTACAGCTTGAACACAATACGTCCTACAGCTAGAACACAGTATGTCCTACAGCTAGAACACAATATGTCCTACAACTAGAACACAGTATGTCCTACAGCTAGAACACATTATGTCCTACAGCTAGAACACAATACATCCTACAGCTAGAACACAGTATGTTCTTCAGCTAGAACACAAAACGTCCTACAGCTAGAACACAGCATGTCCTACAGCTAGAACACAGAATGTCCTACAGCTAGAACACAATACGTCCTACAGCTTGAACACAATACGTCCTACAGCTAGAACACAGTATGTCCTACAGCTATAACACAATACGTCCTACAACTAGAACACAGTATGTACTACAGCTAGAACACATTATGTCCTACAGCTAGAAACTGTTGCCTAGTTCTAAGAAAGAAAGTTGCTTTGTCAGGAACTTCTGACACCACACAGCACCTCTGAACCTTCTATTGACAGAATGTCAGACTTCCTTTAATCACCTGCAGTACATACTGTTGTGTTCCTTGTTAATACACTACCAGACTTTAACTTACCCTTCATGTATAAATGGTCATCTATCTACAGCCGGTCAGGACAGTACTTGTGCAGGATTGATGGTGTCAAGTAAGTGTTGTCTGACTCCAGTCCCACACTGGCAGCAGCTGAGAAGTGCTGGTCCACATTAGACTGGGAGTTGTGTGTATTTGTGTGGTTGGTGAGTTCAGGCACTACTTGAGCCAGGCCTCATTTACCATCATAACAGACCACAAGCCTCTGCTGGTTCTGAGACCAATCCTGATAGATAACAACCCAACTGGAGGCACAAGTGGGCGTTGGAACTGGACCCATTGAGGAGAGATTTACAAATGTAAATGGGAATATGATAAAAATAATTCAGATGTTGTCTTAGCTGCTGGGGGTTTATCTGACACTCATTACCTCATACAACCCCATGGTTAGATGGAATGGTTGAATGTTCTAACAGAACTCCAGTTGACCTGCTGGCTAAGCTTTACTATGGGGTGAGTGGGACAGTTATATGGAGAAGGTGGCTTTAGCCTATAACATTATAACAGACTCAGACCTTATACCTTACCTCTGTCCTCTGAGTCCATCAGGTTGTGTATTATCACAGATTCAGACTATAACAGACTCAGACCTTATATCTTACCTCTTACCTCTTACCTCTTCTTATGATACTCTAATAGTTAAAGCGTGTACGACAAATAACTGAGAGGTTGCTGGTTTGAATCCCTGGACCAACAAGGTAAAAACAAAATCATTTTTGACTTCTTAGAGTCCATAGCCTCTCTGAATGTTTTAGGTACACCATAAGCCACTCTGTAGAAATAATCTACATGTTCACTTTCGTCATTATTTCACACAGCTTTACACTGGTTCTCCTTTAAGTATTCTGGAGCCTTTTTCTGTCTTGTAGGATACTGAACTCTTTACTCTCCTTAGGCTGTCTCTGACCCTGGTTGACTATCTCTGACCCTGGTTGACTGTCTCTGACCCTGGTTGACTGTCTCTGACCCTGGTTGGCTGTCTCTGACCCTGGTTGACTGTCTCTGACCCTGGTTGACTGTCTCTGAACCTGGTTGACTATCTCTGACCCTGGTTGACTGTCTCTGACCCTGGTTGACTGTCTCTGACCCTGGTTGACTGTCTTCGGTGGTGTATTTTCAGAACTCTCAATGTCATCCCCCATGTCACAATCTGTCAGAGTCTGACTATCTGCGCTACCTTTGGTGATGAATTTCTCCAGCCTATGTTTTAGGTCTTTTCCTGTCTAAGGATAATACATGTTATATGCTGGACTATATGACAGAACATGAGGACATACAGGGACCATTCAATGATCCATTTAAAGATCTTTTTCAATCAAACTCTTTATAATGATGAAAGTTACAGCAAATCCCTCCTTAAGTTTAATTGAAATAAAAATAACAAGTCCCTCTACAACGTGTCCCAAATGTTACATAATTAAACTGGACAGTAATTATAGACAAGTAAAGGTGGAATTTACTACAAAGCATAACATACTGTATACAAATGACTGTTACTGAAAGATTCCCAAATCTATGATCACACATAAAATACTGAACAGATTTTTGCTGAACATGAACCAAAGGTAAATGTTAATTAAATGTAGGAATCAACTACAATCTGCCCCATCAATCAGACTTGATGACAACAGATAAGAGGTTACTCTGTTTACCTGAAATCACCTCACACAGAAACATTCTACACAGTCAATAATTACATTATGTTCAAAACATTTCATAATCAAAATAAAATATGTTTTGTACAACAATGAATAATGCTTTAAATACACATGGCACATATTTACAAATGTATTTCTGTTGACAGATAAACAACCAACTCAAAACAAATCCCATAGTTTAAGAAGAATCTTCTCTGTTAAAATAGTTCAGCAGGGTTGTAGACACTGACTAAACTAAACCTTATGATGATTGGTCCATTTCAGCTGTCAATCAACTCCCTTCACCATTGAGGGGCATGTCTCATTATGTGTTCATTCAGGAACTCAGACCTCTGGCAAAATCTATTCCCCTTGATTTGATTGAAACCTGTGTACATGCAAATGTGTAACTCTATCATGCTGTTCTATATAATATCTGTAATCTTAAATCGATCTATAGCCATCGTCAATCATTCATACATTGATACAAGCAGACTGATAGATGTATCACTGAATAGTTGTCTGTATCTTCACAGATCCATAACAAACATCGAACCCAGGATAGAGTGGCTGAGTGAATGTGGTCTGGACTCTGTGGAGGAGGGTCATTGTGTCAGAGACACTGTAGAAGGACAGAGTTCCTGCCCTGTGGTCCAGATACACTCCTACTCTGGAGGAGCAGGGGACACGGATATCAGTCTTGAGATTATTGTGCCAGAAAGAGCATCTGGATGTAGAACAGGATAACACCCAGGACTGATTATTACCACCAAACCAAAATTCATCACCATCTCCTTTCCTGCTGATCTCTTTATATGAGACGGCTACATCAACCCCTCCCCCACTCCACTCTACCTCCCAGTAACAGACTCCAGACAGACCCTCTCTACACAACACCTGGTAATAGGAGGTAAATCTGCCAGGATGGTCAGGATAGGACTGGACCTTATTACTCCGTGTCACCTTTCTGTTCCCCTCAGACAGACACAGGTACTGATTTGCTGTATTGGGATCCAATGTCAGCTGGCAGGAATCTGAGAAGATGAAAAACAAAGTCAGTGACAATGTCTCTCCCTTACTTTGTGTGTGTGGTGTGTGTATCTCCCTCTGTGTGTGTGTGTGTGTGTGTCTGTCTCTGTCTCTCCCTCTGTGTGTGTGTGTCTGTCTCTGTCTGTGTGTGTCTGTGTGTGTGTGTCTCCTATCTCTCTCTGTGCATGCTGGGAGTGGTGTGAGTGAGTGTGGAGTTTTGGCGGCCCTTTTCAATTTATTCATCCTTTTCTCTTGGTGGATTTCTGATTTCTGTGCATGACGGGGCTGTTCAGAAAATCCAAAAAATAATGGATATCATACATCCCAGTGTGTCTTTCACCCATTTTCTGTTTTCTCTGTGTGTTCTTCTGTTTTCCCCCTTTTCTTTATGGAGGTGTTAAAGGTTGGTTCTCTTAATATTAATGGAGGGAGGAATTGAAATAAGAGGGCTTGGGTATTGGAAGTGATTACATAGAAACAACTTAATGTCCTTTTCCTACAGGAGACACATAGTGATGAAGCTAATGATGTTGACTGGGGCATGTGGTGGGGGGGGCAGCATGTGCTTAGTCATGGTACACATTTTAGTACTGCAGTGGCTATTTTGTTTTCCTCTGGTTTGGGGATGACTGTAATATCTATAACTGAAATTGACAAGGGCCGGGTCTTATTGGTCAAGGTGGATGTTATGGGAGTTTTGTTTTATTTTTGAGTGTTTATGCTCCAAATGAGGGAACACAGTGCATTGCTGTATTTGATAAGATAAAGGTTTCTTTATGACAATGTGATCAACAGGGATGTTTGGTTTTGGGGGACTGGAACAGTACAGTGGATTTTACTGTTGATCACACAGGGTTGGAACCTCATCTGAATTCTGTGTCATGTCTGTCTGGTGTGTTGACTGAGTTTGATCTTTCTGATGTATGGAGAGTGAGAAATGCCAATGTTAGTCAGTACACATGGTTAAAAATGACTGATGGTCAAATGAGCAAGGTTAGACAGGTTATATGTTTCAGAACGCTACTCTAGTAGAGTGGTGTGGTGTGACATGTTTCCTGTGGGGTTTTCAGATCATATTTTTATTACTGTTGATTTTTAATTGTCCTGTCCACGACGGTCAATGTCACATTGATATTTTAATATTAAGTTGTTAGAAGATATCATGTTTTATGAAAGGTTTTGTTTTGGGGACGATGGAGGGCTTTGAAAAGGAATTTTGAGTCCTTGAGACAACAGTGGGAGGTTGGGAACACCCAAATGTGTGTTTATTCAACAGTCTACTGCTCTGTCTAATGTTGAGGTTAGAGAGACTATTAGAGCCCTTGATTGGTTTCGCTATGTGGTCCTCAGTCCCGTGCTTTGGATTCAGCCAAGCTTCACTCATGCCTTTGGGGAGTGGGGTGTATGAAGCTGGGGCATCTGATGCAGAACAGATCATTGGAGGAGTTGGGAGAGAGAGCAGGGATCCGGTCTTATCGTTTGGGGAGGAAGGTCGTGGCTGAGTTCTGATTCCTTGCCAGCATCTCATCAATGGTCTGTGGCTGACTTCTCCTTCTCTGATTGGTGGATGGACAGCCTGGATTACGTTTTCCCTGAGCTCAATGTGGTGTTGCTGCTGGGATGTTTGAAGAGGATGTGAAACTTCTTTCATTCAAACCCCTCAGCTGAGGGAGTTCAGGGCTGTGGAGAAGAAGGCCATGTACACTGTGTGTGTGAAGGTGTCCCATGTTTCCTCCCTAGAAGAGGTGAAATCCATGAGGTGGGCGGGTGTGTTTGGTTTAGGTGTTTGTTATTTGAGTGTATTTTAGTATCTTTTGTAAAGGAGAGTCTCTGTCTCTGTCTCTTTGTGTGTGTGTGTGTGTGTGTGTGTGTGTGTGTGTGTGTGTGTGTGTGTGTGTGTGTGTGTGTGTGTGTGTGTGTGCGCAGTTGTGTGTGTGTGGTTGTATTTCCTCACATGTTAAGAAATCCTCTCTGGTCTTGGGCTCAGCAGTTGGTCCAATCTGACCTGTAGTCACTATGGAGACAGACAGACTTATATATCACAGGTCCACATTAATCATGTCCACTAGTAATCTACATACAGGTAACTAGAGGGGAGATGGACTATAGATGGACTATATTTGTATATAATTGTACATGAGTTCCAGTGGTTCAGGCCAGTCTGTCATGGCTTTGATTTTGGTCACTGACTAGAACCAAGTTGTTAAGGTGACAGTGACTGATATTGAGGTCATTCATAATCTTCTGCTCATTTCCTTATGCTTCCCCCTTTCTTCTTCTCCTATTTTTGTCATTTCTTCTCCTCCTCCTCCACTTTTTGAATAAGTGTTTTGATGACAATATTTTGTATATGGACCATTTGAGTTTTGTCTGATTGTTACCCGCCAAGACAAACAGATATTACAATAATCTATTAATATTGTGTATTTTCTTTCATGATGTCCTCCCCAAAATAATAGTGGTTGCTTTATAACATTAGACGTAGTTCTAAGACAAGTAAAAACAACGTTTAATATTAATAATAATAATTATATTTAATAATTTTGACCAACCTTCCCAAGATATCCTGTCCATTTCCTTTTTGCATACATCCTGTATTTGATGTTTCAGTTCAGAGACTGATTTCTTGACATGCTCAAAGGAAATGTGTGGATAGACAGTGATACTGGGTAAGACCTCAGATCCAGGAGAGACACAGAGAGACTGGAAACTCTACAGAGAGGGAAAGTAGCAATAGGTTTTGACAGTGAATTAAGCACCAGTCCATTTCACTGGAAAAGAAGTCAAGAGGTAGCCTTTACAGAGTATTGTAAGGTAAGATAGTGATGTCACCTGGAGGAAATGGATGTGATCCTCTGTGTGTGAGAGCTTCTTCAACTCAACATCTCTCTTCCTCAGCTCAGCAACCTCCTGCTCCAGTTGTTCCAAGAGTCCTTCAGCCCGACTCACTTCAGCCTTCTCCTGCGCTCTGATCAGCTCCTTCAACTCAGAGCGTCTTTTCTCAAGGTAGTGGATCAGCTCAGTAAAGATCCTCTCACTGTCCTCCACTGCTGCCTGTGCAGAGTGCTGTTAGCACACAGAGAGAGAAGGGGGTCCAATTTAAGTTAATTCACTCTGTTATCCCCATGATTACATTCAGATTGTAAATGTAAATATACAGTGACAGTCAAATGTTGAGATACACTAATCCATTCAGTGGGTGTGTCCAAACTTCTGATTGGTCCTGTACATGTATTTATATCAGCCACAACACTCACCTTCAGAGTTTCCACAGTCTGTCTCAACTCCTGAATCTTCTTCTCTCTCTCCCCAATTCTCTTCTGGGATTCCAAATGTTTCTCCCCAAACTGTCTCTGCAGATAAATACATCATAAACAAATGTAATCAGCAAAGTGTAGCAATTTTTAATTATATCACATTTATTAATGTTATCAGGATACGTTCTTCTTTCTTAACATTTTGGTTATAGTCGGAATATATAGTCTGTATATATAGTCGGTACATATTATCACTCTGATCTCAGATCCTTGGTCACCATGTTTGATCCGACTGTCAACTACAGAACGTTGTATCTGAACCAGACGAATAAGATTAAGGCTTTACTTTAACCATCGTTTAACCAGGCAAGTTGATTATGATCCAGTTCCTTTCATATCAACCACCTGGGGAAATGTTACAGGGGAGGCAGAAGCAATTAGGATGAACTGTCTTGATCAGGAACTGACTGACATAGATACAGTATCACCTTGACATTTGGGGGGTCAGAACCAGGGACATTAAAGACATTAGTTAGATTCCCTGACCACTAGGCCACCTTGCCTGTCCTATTCAGTATTGCATTGCACATGAACAAAACGTACCTCAGCCATGTACATCTGTAATACACCAAACCCTCTTATTCCCTATATAGATTCTTACTGAATTCTACTGATTCCAGTCAAAGGGTGAGATTTACATTAGCGTTGTATAATACGTAAGATATAATAGCAATGCATATGTAAGGTCCTTAGATTTCTCACGGTGTAGCTACAAACACACCCGCAAACAAAATATATTTTATATCAAATACACCCACATCCACACACAACATATTTGTTTTATCCAATACTGTAAAGTTCCTGTCTTACTTGTTTCTCAGTCCTTTCTGATGCAGCTGAGACTGTATCATGTCCTTTATGTTCATCCATTGTACAAAGATAACAGATGCACTGCTGATCAGTACGACAGTAAATCTCCAGTAGTTTGTCATGATTAGAACAGATCTTCTCCTGTAGTTGTTTGGAGGCTTGGACCAACTTGTGCTTTTTAAAGGCAGGAGATTCATAGTGAGGCTGGAGGTGAGTCTCACAGAAAGAGGCCAGACACACCAGACAGGACTTGACAGCTTTGAGTTTTCTCCCAGTGCAGGAATCACACTCCACATCTCCAGGTACAGCATAATAATGATCAGGAGGAGAAGCTTGGAGTCTTGTCTTCTTCAGATTCTCCACCAATTCAGCCAGGATTGTGTTCCTGTTTAGAACAGGTCTTGGTATGAAGGTCTGTCTGCACTGGGGGCAGCTGTAGGTACCCTTGTCATCTTCCTGATCCAAACAGTCCTTAATACAGCCCATACAGTAACTGTGTCCACAGGGAATAGCTACTGGATCCTTCAGTAGATCTAAACAGATCGAACAACTAATTGAGCAAACAGCCTCTGTCATTTTTCACACACATACAAACAGAGAAGAAGAACTAGAGATTAGTTTTGTTTTCCTTGAACAGTTTCTTTTCAGAGGAGTGGTTTGTTTTCTGTGACTTCCTGGTTATGTGGTGAACTCAGATGTCAGATATCAGGTCTGGCCTGTAGAGGGCAGTTGCGATCTATCATTGCCAGTCTGTGATCTTCAAGGTCTGGATTATAATTTCTCCCAATACCAGAACAATAATCAGAACAGCTGAAGTAATAGCTTGTGAATGCAGAAAGAGAGTGCATGTCAAACAAATAGAGATCCCACATATTTACTACAACTTTTTCTGTATAACAAACCTGTGAATGGAAGGTTCACAGTGACCTGAGTTAGGTAAGACTGCCATTTGTAGATGTGCCTGTTTATTGTAGTTTTGTCAAGTTGTCGTCTGTGTCTATTGTCTAGACACATCTCTGTGTCTTGCTGTATAGTTTTTATACTGTCATCTACCAGGTAAAAAAAAGAGGGAGATCCAGAAATACAACTTTTCTTGTATTATTGAAAACACCCCTCAGACCTTGTAGTCAACCAATAATTAAATTGGTTAATTCATTTAATATACTCTATCCAATGCAGTTTAGTGCTCTAAAGCTACACAATAAAAAAAAATCTCCAAACTGAACACTTTGTAATTGTCCTAAACAGATTGTACATTTTCCTTTATTTAATATAAGATACAAATCACATGCATGATTTTCTCAAAACACTGTGCACACCATTCTCAAATGTTTTTACATTAGTTCTTAGAGCCAACCAAAACTTTAATATATCAGGAAAAGACATTTGCAGCTCTTTTTATTGAACTTTACAAAAATGCTGAGGATGTAGGAGAAGAATCAAGAAGAGTTGAGGATGTAGGAGAAGAATCAAGAAGAGCTGAGGATATAGGAGAAGAATCAAGAAGAGCTGAGGATGTAAGAAGAGGAGAAGAGGGAGGAGTAAAGGCAGAAGAGATGGGTACATTGGAGGGCATTGAAATAGTGGAAAGATCAAGAGAAGAAAATATAAGAAGACATGGACAGAGAGGAAGGGGAGGGTTAGGGTTACCAAGGTGTAAGAGGAGGGAGGAGAGTAGAAGGAGGGTACAGACATGTTTTTACTTAAATCAGAGCCACACTTGACCATAAATCATGGCCTCTCCTTGAGAGAGGCTGGGCAGAGAGTTCAGCCCAAAATTAACAGATCCACAGTGGCTTCAAATATCCACACATTTCAGAAGGAAAACAAGTTAGTTACTATACCATTCTACAGTGAAAGTCTATGTTGTTCTGTTTTATGTAGTTCTAGTTTTGTACAGTAAATTGTTCTGCTTGTACAAACATTATTCAGAATTGAAGTTTATGAACATTCAGGTGGACGAACAAGTCTATTTTCAATTGAACTAGAGTATGTCATTGTTGACATGGTAGTCTAGGAAAAAAAAACTCTGCCTCAAAGAAATTCAACAAAAGAATAAAACAGGACAATCAATTATTCCACAATATTCATCAATGCAGTCTCTCCACCATTTATTGTGATCTAAGGAGAAATGCCATCCGAATGAAGCAGGTATACAAAGTGCCCTTTGAGAGGAACTCCGTTAGAGTGAAAGAGTTACGATTCCAGTTTGTTCAAGTACGTGCAACCAATTACTGCACCTTTACTGTGAACACAATGATATTTTTTCCTTGATATTATGTGTCCACTATGTATACTATTCCAATCTAAGTGAAAAGATTCAGGTATCTCTCTGCATAGTGCTGCATCAAAGTGGGGACTCAGACTTCAGCAACTGTTTACAGTAGTATCAACTTTAGAATCAATGCCATTACTGTAAAAATGAACTTACAGTAGTGTACCTTGTGTTCTTTATACTCTAGAGAATTTTGGAGTTGGGTAGCAGGGCAACTCATAATGAGTACCTGTATATTGATGAAGCTGGTTTCAATCTTCAAAAGGAGGAGAAGAGTGAGAAATGAGATTGGCCATCATGCCACATTTAATGTCCCTGCACAAAGTCAAGGCAACATTACTTTGTGTGCCTCAATTTCTACCACTGGTGTTGTGGCACATAGATCTGTCTTGGGGCCGTACAACACAGAAAGGCTCCTACATTTTTTGAACTTCCACAGTAAAATTCTCTTTCCGCAGGGTGATCAGGAGCAAATGGAGTGGAATTTTGTAGTTGTTTGGGACAATGTCCAACTCCAGTGTTCA
Organism: Esox lucius; assembly: GCF_011004845.1. Classification (NCBI taxonomy): domain Eukaryota; kingdom Metazoa; phylum Chordata; class Actinopteri; order Esociformes; family Esocidae; genus Esox; species Esox lucius. The sequence goes on along the minus strand of NC_047573.1, from coordinate 28,775,565 downwards.
GCACTGGTGCCAGAGTGGTTTGAGAATCACCCACATTTCAGGATGGTGTTCATTCTACCATATTCTCCTTTCCTGAATCCAATTGAGGGGTTCTTCTCCTCTTGAAGGTGTAAAGTATATGATCGCAACCCTTACAACCAAGTAAGTCTTCTTCAAGCGATGGAAGAGGCCTGTGGAAAAATTGAGGTACGACCATGTCAAAGATGGATCTAGCATTCACAGCGTTCTTTCCCACGATGCATGACTTGTGAAAATATATGCTGTGGTGTTTATGAAATTCTCTGGCCAGATGTAACTGAGAGGCAGGATCAATAAAGTTCATCGATTCAGTGATTGCAGTACATGTATTTACTTACAGTGGATATAAACATGTACACACCACTTGTGATGTGTAAAAGAATGAGACAAAGATAAATCATGTCAGAACCTTTTCAACCTTTAATGTGACCTATAACATGAACAATTCAATTGAAAAACAAACTGAAATCTTTGAGGGGGAAAACAATGAAATTAAAAAACTATGGAGATAGATTTATAACAACATTTTGTAAACTTGTAAGTAGCTATTCACAAATATATACTGTGTGTAACAAATATATAATGCAACTGTCAAATACAAATCACAGTCAACAAATATGTGCATACAGTTTCACAAACATAGGTAGAAAATCCGAAAACTAATAATTGTTAACAAAAACTAAGAAGGATTAGCAAATAAATTTGAATCCAGTGCACATGCAGTGTTGCAGTCTGACCTACTACTCTTTCAGGAAAAACTGTCATATCTTTCCCTATAACATTTCTGAAAAAGGCTAGCATCCAAAACAATAATCAATACTTGGGCAGAGCCAGGCGCTGCTAGTGCTTGTGCTCCAGTAACACCTTGTCAGATGGCTACACTTACATTAAAATGAAACAACATTCTGCACATGCTGAACTGCTGCCATGTACAGGAAACTCCTACTAGAACAGCTGAACTTTATTTGTGATTAATCAGAGTCACTTTAAATTATGGCTGGTGTGTAATGACTTTAATATGAGTTTGAATGTGATTGGTTATTTCACATTCCACATCCCCAGTTATGAGAGGGTGTTCACACTTATGCAACCAGGTTATTGTGAGATTTTTATTTAAAATGTTCTGATCAGATTAAAATATTTCATGAAATAAAATGCAAATGTATTATTTAAAAATCATACAATGTGATTTTCTGGATTTGAAGTGTACCTATATAAAAAATTGAGACTACATGCTTTGTAAGTAGGAAAACCTGCAAAATCGGCAGTGTATCAAATACTTGTTCTCCCCACTGTACATCACTAAACCTGACATTTTAACAGGGGTGTGGAGACTTTTTATATCCACTGTACGTATTAATTTACAAAATAATCATTTTTTGGGGGCAAAAACTCATTGTTATACAACTGAACTCCTCATTTAAGTACTTCACGAAAAATCTATTTTCATTCAATTATTTGTGTATCTACAGCTGAATTTGTCATCAACTCAACAGAGAACATACTTGTAGATTTGATGTTAGTGTTTATTTTTAATAAATGCATTACTAGAATAAAATGCAATGCTTCATTATGCAGTGAATATTGATCTGTTTCGCCAACATAAGATTGTGTTAATTTTCCTGTGGTAACCCTTTTGAAAGCAGTTACCTGAGTTTGGAGAAATTAGTCAAATTGATTGGGAAAAACAGTAAATAAAAACAAAGCTTGGTCCTCATCCATCATCTTTGAAGAAAACGTACAGGCAGGTGATATCACATTTTATCACGTCAACCACAAATGTGTAAATTGCCCATGCCACCAACATTGCGGGAAACGTTTATATGGGTACATGACCCCCATATAAACACTGGCAATATCTTTCCTGAAAGAATACTGAAAAAATCCTGTACTTTCTGTGCGATAGGAACAGTTGCTCATTGTCCAATGATATTGTCCTGATGCTGTGTTGAGTTTTGTCCACCGTAGTGGTCTTTTGTGGCTCACTACCTACACCTAGGTTGGGTTTGAATCCCACTTAGATCACATACAAATCTGTGGCCTTGTTGATAAGTCCACTTTTCAGGGAAAACAGCAGGCGGAAAAAAGGTCTAAAGAAACTCCTCACAATACTGGATGGCCATAGATTATTTCAATTTTATCCAGCACAGAGAACAAGTCAACAACAAAGCGTCTGTGGGTTGTTTCGATGTCAGTTCCCAAAACACTGTTTTTTATCACTTTGGTATTAATTTGAGAATCTTAATGTCAAAACTCTAGACACAAAACTCACAACTGATGACCAAAATGCAAGTTTGTTTTAACTTTTTCCATCTGATTGGATACAATACACATACATTCTTTGTTGAACAAAAATCACCTTATAGTTTTTTCTCATTTTCTAAAACATGCTTAATGAACCTGGGATCCACTTGATCTTCATCATCACTTTCTTAGCAAGCAGAAGTCTTCTCTTGCCAATGTGTTTACACTTATGGTAACAAAACATCAAAACAGTTACAACAGATCTCATTGAAAGACCTCAAACTCTATTGGATTATCTGTGTTGAACAAAAGGAAAGCATCTATTCACAGATGATAGAAAGTACTTGCATAATTATGAATCTCTAGTGCACCTGTGTGAAACTCCTTTGCACAACTCTTCAATCAGCAATCAGTCCTCATCCATCTGTAAAAGATTTTACCTCTGTGTTGCTATTTGCAAGCATGGATCAAAGAGGCCAAAAGCACGTAAGGAAAAGAAGTGACCATGGCATAGGATGCCGAGGAAGAGGAGTTGTAAGGAGAGGAAGAGGCCTTGGCAGAGAAGTCAGAGGTAGAGGAGTTGGAAGGCAAGGAAGAGGCCTTGGCAGAGAAGCCCGAGGAAGAGGAGTTGTAAGGAGAGAAAGAGGCCTTGGCAGAGGGGCCTGAGGAAGATGAGTTTGCATGCTTGGTGCAGGAGTCACAGCAAGAGGAGAAAACAGATCGTTTCAAATGAAATTCGGCCAACAATTATTGACCACGTCATCAATCATGGCTTGTCCTTTTGAGAGTCTGGACGAAGGGTCCCGCCCATTCTGAGTTGGAGCACTGTGGCATCTGTCAGGCCTTTTCAGAATGAGTGTGAAATCCAGGCAGCAGTACTTGCAAATGAGGGAGCATTTAGAAATATCAACAGTGTGAGTTTGGCAACTATTGATTGAGTCCTTAAACTAAACCATGTCAGAATGAAGCAGCTGTACAGAGTTCCATTCCAAAGGGAACTCTGACATTGTGAAGGAGGCAAGACTGCTTGTGCAGATAAGGATTGTTATTGTAATTCCTAGCATGTGCAGATAAGGATTGTTATTGTAATTCCTAGCATGTGCAGATAAGGATCGTTATTGTAATTCCTAGCATGTGCAGATAAGGATTGTTATTGTAATTCCTTGCATGTGCAGGTAAGGATTGTTATTGTAATTCCTTGCTTGTGCAGATAAGGATTGTTATTGTATTTCCTTGCTTCTGCAGGCCATAACTAAAACTGTATACGGTTATATTGCGACTTTTTCTGGCATGGAAAAGTTCATCCTCAGTGTCGCTAGAAAATGCTCAAGTCTTATGAATATTCCTAGGAAGATAGTAGTTGGTCTATTACTGGCTAATAAGCTGTTAAAATGTCCAGTGTCAAAAGCCATACAGTTCATTGACGCTATGGAGGAGGTGAACTTAATAAGAAATGTTAGTCAGTTTAACCCAATGCTCAATGGAGTCGAGCGACTGCTGAAATGTTAAATTCCGTGTCATAGTGGTTAAAGACAGTGCCTCTCATGTGGGAGACCTAAGTTTGAATCTATTGAGAACAACACTATTTGTTAATTTTATTTGTGGGCCCCAATAAAACTACAGTTATACATTTTTGCCACAATTTATGGTACATTCCACAATTCTCTCGTCTTTTCACTTGACGAAAAAGTAAGCTATTGTCACCTTTATTGATACTTATTGTATCAATGTCATTCACGAACGAGAGAAAAAAGTATGTAATTTTGCCATGAAATGAAATAGCTTTGGCAGACTGGCTAGCAATTGCTCAATTCTTGACTGTTCCAGAAAGTTAGTAGATACTGGTAAAGCCTATTACTGGCTAATACGCTGTTAAAATGGCCAGTGGCCAACGCCATTCAGTTCATAGACGTTATTTGTGGTGGAGGTAAACTTAGTAAGAAACGTTGGTCAGATTAACTGTATCAATATCATTCACGAATGGCCAATTAGCTGTTGAAACGGCCAGTGGCAAAAGTGAATTTGTTCAGGTTAGACACAAGGCTATACCCATCACATGTATGGATATGTGGTATAGTGGTTAATGACATAGTCTTCCATGAGGGTGGCCCAGGTTTGAATCTTGAGAGGGCAATTATTTCTATTGTGGGCCAGCTGAACTAGGCTTGCCTGGTTTCTTGTTTACAGTATTCAGAGTTTGAAAAGTATGGCAATAAGAGTGACATGGACAAATCTGATGCAGTATAATGAAGAGTTTTTGTTTCTGAGTATTTGTGATTTTGGGTAAAATTCTTTATTGGTTCTTTGGTGAAGAAAGCATGCAGTACTAATGTATAGCTGTATCATAATGAATGTCTGAATTTGTCTAGGTGCTTACTGTAGGTCCTTACATGTCAACGACAGTTCATGGGCAAGGAACGACCTGCACACAAGAATAAAAGGGATGAAGAACTTTCTTAGCAAATTTCTCTTTCAACAGTATTTCAACAGGGGATCGCAAAAAGGTGTAAAAGTGCAGGTGAAGAGTGTAGCAGGGTTTGTTATCTCTAGTAAAACCATATTCGGAGACAATAATACAATTTGCGCTGTGATATGCTTGCTTGACTTTTGGCACATAGGATAACTATGTAAAGAATCAACATGTGGCACAGGCATTTATCAGAAATTACTGTATGGTTGAACTGTTTCATATTCATAGCTGTATTATTTTGTTGTTTTGTTGTATTATTTTGAATTATTGCTTGAAAGAATATATTTTACCACAAGTTGTGGTGTTTGATGGTAATATTTGCTTTTGTTGAATGTTTTGGTAACACTTTATTTAAAGGGGTGTGCATAAGAGTGACATGACTGGCCAAAACGACACATTTCATTTGCAAAAATGTTCTAACACTTACAAAACATTAAAAACATGGGTAACACTTTATTTGAAGGGGTGTGCATAAGAGTGACATGACATTGTCATGATACTGACATAGCCATGACATGACATATGGAATCATTATGAACATTTATGAATGTTGTCATTAGGTGTCATTCAGTTGATTATGTCATTTTATATGCAAGGGATGTCTTTGTAATGACAACTTGACATTAACCAAGACAATATTAGATTAGATTAGAAATCTACCTATAACAACTGAAAAATTCTGACTTTGCAAGGCAGTGTCAGAGTCCAGTAGTACAAAGTGTGGATTTGGTTAGTGATGGGTCACAGAGTTCAGCAGTGTTACAGCAGATGGAAAGAAACTGTTCCTGAGCCTGCTGGTGCAGGAATGAAGAGACCTGTACCACCTGCCTAATGGAAGGAGGGCAAACAGTTTGTGGCATGGATGTGTAAGTTCCCGGATGATGCCGCACACACTGTGCAGACACCGCTGGTGCTGGGTAGTTTCCACCAGCAACTGCCAAACCATGCTGTGGCGCAGTTAGTCAGAAACATAACCTGTCATAAACAAGTCGTAGCAGGCCTGATTATCATACTTGAAGAAACGATTGAGCTTTATGTATTAGCATTAAATACAACTTTCATATGTGGTTGGATTTGACATTGGTTCTCATGTGATAATTGGGTCATGAATTTTTTACTCGACCTCAACTAAAGTGGTAAACATTTGACTTATCATAAAGATGTCATGACGTGTTATAACACTTTCAAATGCATTCATAACAGTGTCATGAATATAATTTCTCGACCTCAGGTAAAGTGGCACAAATTAGACTTAAAGATGTCATTAAGTTTGTCAAATACTGTCATAAAGATGTAATTAAGTCTGTCAAATGCTTTTAAATACCTTAACAAAAGCAACAAATGTTTCCTTATAGAAAAAAGAGAAAATTTCAACAATCCTAATTTGGTTACACTTTCCGATTAGGGTACATGAACAACCATTAACAAATAGTTACCTTGAAAGAACGTTGATGAACAATGAAGAACAAGACATGAACAAACGGTTAACAATGATAACCCTTACTTTATTAATGGTTTACAAATGCATTAACAAACAGTGTAGTGTCATTTGTTTATGTTGACACAGGACATGTTGTTTTTTGCAAGAAAACAGTTTGTACTGTAATTTGTTAAGGTTGATACAGGACATCCATGCAACGATTGCAGAGTTCCTAAACAATAAAGTTAAAACATACAATTATATTAATCCTAGGGATATTGTCAGGAGTGTTGTTTTCAGGAAAAAAAACAATTCAGTACAGTACAGTACCGCACTGTAAACGTATTAACACATTTAATTATTTATATTATCTCTTGAATAATGTATATTACTTAGCCTATTGTTAATGCAAACCATTAGTTACATAAATGGATGTCCTGCATAAATATTAACAAAATTACAGTACAAACTATGTTCCTGCAAAAATCTTTTATATTAACTTGACTTTTTCACATCATGGAAAATTGTAATGGCATATGGCAAACCAGTGGTGTCACTCTATCATTTGAGGTGAATCTTCAGTGACTCAGGAGTGCAATTACTTCTATGACTCCATATTTCCAATTTGCATTCCTGCCATGTACGCTCAATATGCTGAGTATGAGCACCAGTTCCTTTTACGGCAGACAGAATACTGGCTAAATAGTTTCTTCAAGTTTGATAATTAGGCCCATGTTTATGACAGGTTATGTTGTCTTGGTTACTGTCAGGCTTTCATTACAAAGACACTGACAGGTTATGTTGTCTCAGTTAATGTCAAGTTGTTATAACAAAGACATTGGCTGGTTATGTTGTCTCAGTTATGTTACTGGGGGAGCTGCGAGTGGGCCCCAGTGCATGACACCAGACACAATCAGGAAACAAAAAGGGTGTTTTAATGGTGTCTTGGAAGGAAGGACTGAGGCCAGGCCGGAGGGGTTGGGGCTGGGCAGGTCGGTAGGTAGGTAGGTAGGTAGGGCGAGGCAGACAGGAATGCTTGTCGGCAGAGCTGGTGGCTGACAGGCAGGCAGGTGGAGGTGTTTGGAGGCTGGTTGTGGTGGATCTTGGTAACGGGGAACAAACAGGTTTAGTAGAAAGGAACAACTAAACTGGGTGCTCAAACTATGGTTTGGAGCGTCCTGGAACGTTACTACCTAGTAGTGAATAACAACAATCTAGCGCCGGACGGACGGAAACCAGGGTATATATAGGCAGGCTGATGAGGGAATGAATAACAGGTGGAAACCAGTGTATATATAGGCAGGCTGATGAGGGAATGAATAGCAGGTGGAAACCAGTGTATATATAGTCAGGCTGATGAGGGAATGAACAGCAGGTGGAAACCAGTGTATATATAGGCAGGCTGATGAGGGAATGAATAGCAGGTGGAAACCAGGGTATATATAGGCAGGCTGATGAGGGAATGAATAGCAGGTGGAAACCAGGGTATATATAGGCAGGCTGATGAGGAAATGAATAGCAGGTGTGGAGACTTGAAGGGCAGTGGGGGAAAGCCCCACATACTTGGACAGACAGCAGAGAGAGAAAGCCTGGCCCAGACTTTGAGGAGGTGGATGCGGAGGGCGTGACAAGTTAATGTCAAGTTGTCATAACAAAGACAAACAATGTCAACCTTGCATAAAAAATGACAATCAACCAAATGAAACCTAATGACAACATTCATAAACATTCAATATGATTCAACCCAACACAGCCCTTCTTCCTTAAATTCTGAAATACAGTAATAGCTTTAATTTATGTCGTGTTTATGAAGGCACTATAAAGCAATTATAAGCTCCATGAATAACCAAATAATAAAATAAATATCCTAAATATGTATTATGAAGGCACTATATACAATTATAAGCTCCATGAATAAACACATTTTAAAATAAAGACCCTAAATATATACTACTCAGTTTTTCCAGAATATTAGCAACCAAGCTAGCCTGAAAAACTTGGAATTTCGCTCTGTGACATAGCTAACAATCTAAAACACGACAAAATAGAAGACCAAAGAAAAACATTTACTTCAATAAAACATTCAGTTTAACACTAGAACCGGAAAATGCCTGTGTCAATTGTAGGGTGACCAGAAGTCCCGAAAAATTCGGGACAGTCCCGAAATCCAAGCAGTTGTCCCGAATCCTGAATCCTGCCCTAATTATAATTTTTTTTGACTCTCGATTAGTTCTAGTATGATACAACATTAAAAACTGTCCATGCATCGAGGCGTCCTGCAGCCAGCTCCCGTCGGCTGCTCATTGGCTGCAAGTTGCAATAGTATGTATAGGCGGCTATAGGCGCAAATTTCCATTCATTCATTTTTGAAATGGAGGCTCAGGGTGGTGTCCCGGGACCCGATCAAGACACGTAGCTAAAAAGCAAAAACGCCTCTGCAGATACCGGGAGGACTGGGTAGAGAAATACCCCTGGATTACTGCAGTTTTACGCGATGCAAACAAAGCGTTCTGCAATGTATGTAGGAAGGAGTTTGGTGTTTCACACGGGGGAGTCCGACGCCAGGCTGCATGCTAGCAGCAAACTACATACAGCTAACAGCACAACTGTACAGACCAACACGTTGGTCTCCTCGTTCTTTAAGCGGGAGGATGACTCCATGTATAATAAAATAGCTGCTGCTGAGCTGACATCTGTGTTCCACTGTGTGACCCACCAACAGTCATACAGATCGTTTGACTGTGCTATGAAGTTAACGCCCAAACAATACTCTGACTTGGCTATAGCTAAACATATCTGTTGCGGTCGCACAAAAGCAGAGGCACTTGTCACAAACATACTGGCACCCCTCGTGTCTGACTTCTCCCAGAGCCTTGAGTCAAAAGACATGTATTTTTCTATTGCAACTGATGCCTCTAAAAAGGCAATGTGAAAACATTCCCCATCTCTGTAAGATTCTGGACCCCCGAAAAAGGCATCCAAAACAGGGTTCTGGATTTCTTTGAACAGGCAGCCGAGAGTGCAGATGCTGTCACAGCAACCTTACTGCAGAAGTTAGCAGAACACAAACTCAGCATCCATGACGTCTCGGCCTTCTCAGCTGACAATGCGGCTGTGAATTACGGCAGAAAACACTCCATTTACCAAAATCTAAAACAACACAACAGCAAGATCCTGCCTGCAAACTGCCCAGCTCACATAATACACAATGCAGTAAAACGTGCCAGCAATACCCTGAAAACAGTTGTCGAGTCTATAGTGATTAAATCATTCAATCATTTCAGCTGTTCTGCCAAGAGAGTTGCCACCCTCAAAGAAATGTTTGAATTTGCTGACATGGAGTATCTTACCTTGTTGCGCCACGTCCCCAACATGCTGGTTGAGCCTACTCCCTGCAATTGACAGACACCTGGCCAGCTGTGCAGAGCTACTTCTTGTCGCTGGGAGGCGAAGAGTGCCCCCGTGTCATCTGGGATGCGCTCCGGGGTAACGAGCATGGAGAGGAAAACGAGTGCAGCGAGCTGGAGGCCACTCTCTTCTTCTTGCAAAATATTCTAAAGATTTTCTCTGGTGCTGTGCTGAGTCTTGAGAGTGACAGTCTCACCTCAGTTGAAGTGTATGCGCTGATGAACGGCCTCCGAACCAAACTCCAGCAGCGCAAAAAAGATGCTTTCTTCGGAGCAAAAGTTGACCGTGTCTTCGCCTCCTCCGTTACTCTGAGGGTTGACAAGCTCCGTGGAGACTTCATCAGCTTCTATGATACCGCAGAGCAATACCTTGAGAAATGGTTCAACTTCTACGAAACTGGGCACCTGTTCAACATCCAGTGTTTGAACCTCAAGGAAAAACAAGCCATCAGCTACCGGCAATTGACCACAGCTGTATCCGCCCTTCAGATGGATGAGGATCTCGACATGGATGAGCTCTACAACGAGAATTGTGCTCTGAAAGATGTCTTGCCAAATCTGGCGACAGACAGTCACCCACAAGCGCTGAAGAGCAGGTCTGCGTTCCCTCAGTATGCCAAACTGCTTCGTCCTGAGCATCCCTGTGAGCAACGCTTACTCAGAGCGGGTGTTTTCCATAATGAAAGGTGCCTGGTCTGATGTGAGAAACAGATGCTCATTTAACCTGGTCCGCAGCTAAATTAAAGTAAAAATGAATTTACAAATGAGCTGTGCAGAATTCCACAAAAACATCATGGGAAAGCCGAGAGTGCTGGGAGCAGTGAAATCCTCCGCGAAATATGCCAGCGTCGTGCCTCCAGCGCAACCCAATCTTAGGAGGTATTATATAGCTTTAGTGTATTACACTTTTGTTGTTTCTGTTATTTTATACGCACAAAGAAAATACAACCTATGTGTCCCCTTTTTATGTCATAGAGTAGATGAAGAGAGCGCAAGCTGCAGCCATGAGGCCAGGGAAAGTGCACGTGCAGGCAGCCACGAGAAGGAGTTATTGGATAATTGGATTGGATGTTGGCGCCACGAGAAGGAGTGATTGGATTGGATGTTGCCGCCCCTGACTTAATCCACCAACAGCCTACACCACTTAGCGTTGGTACCCAAATGGTTCCCAGGCGCTAATCACCCCTCACTGAATGAATGACATCAATAGATGATTGGGCGATACTCCCAGATGAATGAAAACTTAATAAGGCTATTATTGAAACATAATACAAATGATATAGGCTACTTATCACATGGGTTACCATTTTTCAATAGGAGATTAATCTTATTGTGTTGGCTAATTCAGCAAATGTAAATCAAATCTGTAAATCTATTTTCTTTATGAGGGAAAGAGAAACTTAATCGCACATACATCCAATCATCTCTCTTTGAATTTTCTCTGCTTATTTTACTGAAGTTTAATATTCTACAAATGTAAAAGAGGATATCTCCTCTTTTTCTACTAACTACTCTTGGTTTTTTTATAATTTATTCATGTCAATATATAATTTATTTCATACAAACACATTATTGTATTTTTCTAATTCATTAACCATTTAAAGAAGACATTTCTGTCATTCATAATTTGTTTTTAGCTCTATATAGTTTGAAGACGACCCAGTAGATGAACTGATGTTCTGGCTGGATGGTGTGAGAGTTTAAAGAGCGATTGGTGTGTGTTTTGTGTAACCGTTTTGTGATTGTTGAGATAAATGAAGTTTAAATAATGCTGATTTAATAACCATGTATTCTTATGTTTTTGTTTTATTAAATTGTATGCTGCAGCCAGGTTAGGGAAATATGATTGAATACAATAACCATAAAAAGTTTAGAACTCCATACATTACACTCAGCCACACTCACTCAGACTTTACACCTGGCTCAGATAGAGAGACAGGATTGAAACCCCACAATTAACATACAAATGAAACTGCCCCCTATACAGCACAAAGAGACCTTCTGTCTCCAGCTCCCTGATGTTCTAGTCTAGGTTAGGACAATAGAATGTAAATTACTGTAACCTGGTTAAAATTTCACACCTGTATGCAAAGAACCTGTTGATCTATGACCGAGAGTAACCCCCAAATGGGAAGAGTTTAGAGCATGCCCTTCTTCATTGGACATTCGTCCAACATGTCACCATGCCAACAAAAAGCCAATAAGGATGGGTTTTACTCACGAGAGTGAAAAGTAACCGCCCCTGTGGCGGGAGTATCAAAACCGATGTTCGATCTTCATTCGGGGCGAATATTTTGTGGAAGCTCGAGGAATGAGCAAATATTTGACCGCTGCAGTGTATTTCATGTATTTTGACTTATCAATTCATATTAATAAATCTTTGTGCTAAATTTCCATTTGGACCGGAGCCTCGCCCTTCTTCAGAAATTCTGATACACGTAAAATTCTTAACATGATACAAATCCCGTGGCAAATAGTCATCAATGAATCCAGGGATAAATTAATTAATTTAATTTGACAGAAAAATTTATTCTTTACAATTAATTTATTTCAGCATATCCTAAATGCATACCAATAGCGTCAGTTAAAGAAATACATAAACAAATTATTTTGAATATATTTGACTATATTGCTTGTGGCATATCAGTGATTATTTTAATTATTAAAATATGAAACAATTTTAATATGAAATTACGAAACATTAGTGCCATGCTATAATATAGGTAATGTTCATTTCAGTGGTACCAGTATGACAAAAATAATTTTGATAACTCATATACAGCTCAAGAAAAAAATTAAAGAGACGACTGCACTTTAAGGAAGGTTTTGAGTGAGGACCAGAAGAGTTCCTTACTCAAAACCGGAGACCTCTGCAAATTGAACGCTTCTGTTCCTCACTCAAAACTTTCCTTTACAACCTTTTTGGAAAAGAAAGAAAAAGGTGCAGTGGTCTCTTATTTTTTTTTGGAGCTGTATATTATGTATTTTTTTCAACTTCAGAAGTCTGTTGCCACAGGTACACCAGGTATGGCCAGGGCGCAACTGCACATTTTCTGAGGGGTATGCAAGATCAATGTTGGCGCCAATGATTACATTTACCAACTTATGTTTATCTACTTGGACATTGCTGCGCTAATTTTAATACACTGTTTTTCATTTTCCCTTTTTCTGTTTAGCGCCCCAGAACGCTTCCCTCCAAGATCCATTTTGGTCATGTGACTGTGTGTGACAGAATTTAGAGTAGGCCAAATGTTGCAGGGTTAGTGGTTGATATGCAATCACTTGATATAATAAAATATATTTAGAACTCATATAAAATGCTAAACAAATGTAAAATAACAAATATATAAGCATTTGGTTAGGCTTATTTCTAACGTTACACAAAATAAGATAAAAAAAGATATATTGTATTTTGTCACAGTGCACCTTTTCAATGAAATCATTAGTAATGTTTCAGTATCAAGTATCACAATACTACACTTGGCATCAGTATCGAAGTCCACATTTTGCTATCGTCACAACACTAGTGTCTAATGACCCAGGTGTGTTAGCTCCTGTAGGAATGCATTGAGAAACACTGCTGTAATCCAGATTGTCAGTACCTCACCCTGAATGATGTAGGACCCCTGGTTCTCCTTTTAATACCTGTGTTGGGGAACATGATTGCATTTATCATGACTGTGATTCATTATATCTATTAATGTTCTTGATCTACCCCCAACTGACTATCTGGTCTCCAAGGAGACAAACACTAGAGAAGGTAACCAGCTGGTGGTGGCTCACTGGCCCCTGTTCAAAACCCATCAATCCCCCTGAGCATGGTGTTACACATCAGCAGGGCATCCATCTAGGAGAGTTCAACCCAGAAGGAGCAATGTGTGTTTTCTCTCACCAAATGGAGGGAGCAGAGCTTCTGTGTGAGTGAAGGAGCAGGTCGCTATACGAGATGTAACTGATGTTGAGAACAGTCTTCATCTTAACCATCCAAACAGAACCATCTGTTTGAACCCCATATTTATTTTCAGCATGGCGGTGGAAGGTATATGACCAGCTGCCCTTTGTGCGCATGCCTCTTGTGCAGGCTATGGAAGAGGCATGTGATGAGATTGATGTGGGTGCGATTCAGGGATGGGTAAGGCAATGAAGGCGCTTCTTCCCTCCATGTCTGGCAAGGGAAGATATTGCCTGTGATGTGGACGAGGCGTTGTGGCTAGAGCCAGCTGTGCAGCAAAATGCTGTCTAATTTATTTTTATTTCCTCTTTTTTTATCTATATATTATTTCTGCACATTTTTTTTAGCAATATTCTTTTTCAGTTTACTGTTTTTTGTGAGCATATTTCTGTTCAGTCCAGTGTAAATATGTCTGCTGTGCATATGTTGCACTGACTTGTTTGGTGAAAAACGAATAAATAAATGTTTCAACAGCATGTGTGTGTATCTGCAAATATTTCTGTGTATGCGAACTATCTGAAGAATTTTCTACAATTTGAACTATTTAGTATTACGGCAAAGCACACTAAAGATGAGAGTGCTTTTCATTATGCCCAAAAGTGTGTAGTTGGTTAGACAAAAATCTGGTAATATGAATGACGTGAGTCATTTTGTGCAAAAGTTAGATTTTGATAATGCTGTATGTAGTTTTGGTTGCAGTGCTTCATTTTGCAGGATATATGAGGTATTTTGCAGTTTGGGTGAGTGGTTTTGTGAATTGTGTTAAGTATTTTGATAAAACCACCCTAGTGTCTAAAATTGTGTTTTAGCATTTGGAAAAAACTGGAATACTTGTAAGAGTTCTGCCCCTCTTTTATTTGCACTTCTGTTTAGATGCTAACTGCATTTTGTTGAACTGTACTTGTATTGTTCATTGACAAAGTTGAATATAATTTAAAATGTAATCTTTAGGGAGTTTAACTGGATGTGTCTAGCAAATCATGTGGAGGAAGAGGGGTGCAGTAGATTCAGATGGGGGAGTGGTCTAAGAGTGTTAGCAGAGCCAGGCCAGGCCTAGAGCAAATGTCTTTGACTAACTGTGTAAGTGCCTGAATTACTGACTACCTGTTGTTTAATAGTGTAGTGGTTTGAGAAGCAGACTATGAAACAGTAGGTCCTAGGTTAAGACTCCCATTTCAGTCAAAACACATTGGCCCTCATTTATCAAAAGTGCATACACCAAATTTCCAGCGTACACCTGGCGTACACCCAAAACCACGGTGACTTTGAGATTTATCAATATGGACGTTGGCGTACGGCACTTTCAAATCCTACGCCAGCTCAGGAGGTGGTGTACGCACGTTTTGATCCTAACGCACTGACAAACGAAAAGATATGATATATTATGACCCACTGTAAAAAAAAAATGGACTTCAATGTTTAATTTGTGTGACTTTACCAAAGCATTTGATTTATATGTATTCCTTCAGATGCGAGCCTGTGCGCTTTACATGACGTTTCAGGGTTAGGCCCGGCAGTTGCGCATGTACTGGGTTCAGTAATAAAAGGCTTTTAATGACCAAAATATAATTCAGACTGACAAAATAATAAAAATGACATTCTTCTTTTAAATAATAATAATAATAATAATAATAACGACATTCTTCTTCTAAATAACAATAAACGTCATTAATAATAAAAATCATAAAATAATAAGACGAATATTACAAATTGTCATGCAATTATTAATGTGAATGAATGGTACTCCAAATCACATCATCATCACTATTGAACACCCCAATACATGTGACGTGATACGAAATGAAATGCTAATGGTTTCAAACGCGTGCTGGAAAATGCATTGTGGTCATTTGCTCATCCAAACAGCTTTATAAGAACAGCTTTATAACGCTCCTCGTTCGGTGTCAGCTGGAGACTTGGATCCGGTGGGCCTCCCCCAGTCTGACTCTGGCTCCTCTTTAGTGCCGAGACGCGCCTCTTTGTGGCGATCTTTGAATCAGACCACTTTTTTTCACCTACAATAAACAAGAAAACTCATGCTTAACTTGATCGGTCTATATTAAGCAATACAGAAAACTCATGCTTAACTGGTATTAAGCAATAAAACATTCTTACCTCTGCTGGAGTGTGCTTCTCAACCCCCACACTATTAACAGCACTTGTAATTTGGGTCCATATTTTGTTTTTGTGGGCACCTTTTATTCCACTTTTTAAACTGCCAAATAAAACAATTTTATTTCTTTCTACCTCCCTGGTGATCGTCTCAATCTCCACGTCAGAGAAGTTTCTCTTTTTTGCCGTGTTCCGTGTGTCCATGGTGTAAAATGAGGGCGTGGGGGAAGCAGATACTTTAATATATAGGGGCGTGTTATTCTAATGACGATCGTTTTCAGCCGTGGCATTTATCAAGGGCAGGTATTGCGTACACCTGGATTTTAAAGGTACGCACAGCTTCATAAATCAGGCGGTGAGAGGGGTGTAAGCAAAATCTTACGCCAACATATACGCCCGTTTCTACGCAAGAATGATAAATGAGGGCCATTGTGCCTGGGGATTTGTTCAGGATGGACAAATAATTCACTTGATGAAAAGTCAGTTATCATCACCTGTGTTCATAGATACTGTATCAATGCCATTCATGAATGGCAAAGAAGCAGTAAAAACGGCCAGTGGCAAAAGCCATTCAGTTCATAGATGGTATTTGTGGTAGACTTAATAAGAAACGTTACTCAGTTTAGCACAATGCTTAATGGTGTCTAGTAACATATTCAAACTCAGAGTGATGTTAATGCGTGATAAAATTATCTAATGTTGAAATGCAATACCAACTACTAACATGTATTGCTCTGCGCCGTAGTGGTTAAAGAAACACCCTCTTAAGTGGGAGACCTGTGTTTGAATCCAGGGGAGGGCAACAACAATCATTGCTTTTTATTACGGGCTGGCTGAACTAGGCTTGCCTGGTTTCTTGTTTAAATACTGTAAGCAATAACATGTCTTTATATCTTAGCAAGAGCCATAGCCAGACTGGAGTGTGTTATTGAAATTTACTAAGCTGATCGAGGAAAGAGTTCTACAATTCTATAAGGGAGTAGAGTATTACTAGTTAAGTATTGGGCTGATGGACATAGACATAGAGTTACAGTCATAGGCATTGGTAAAATGCAGGAGGGCAACCTGTCTTTAGGTTAACCTAGAGTGGAGAGTGAAACTGATAAGAGGAACAAGGCTAGACTAGTTTAGGCCAGATAAACGTGTTGATGAAATTTCAGTTATTTTGTACATTGTTGTCACACCTTGCCTATACAAAAAGGAAGATATTCTGAGCTGTACCTCAGAGTTTTACACTGATCTCATGTTGGTGTCTTTCTATCTCTGCTGATAAGCATAATAAGCTGATTATTGTGTTTAGAGAATCTGATCTCTGTATTTCCTGCTAAAGAGTTTAAACATTGTGAACCTTATTTTCACCACAAGTGGCTTAAAATCAAAACGGTCAATATCCAGTCAAAGCCCGGACCTCAATCCAATTGATAATATGTGGTGTGACATGCTTTCATGGCTTTGTTCAAGAACTTAAACGTCCACTAGTATTTGGCTGTTCACCCAAGGGTTTGTATAGTAAATATTTCTACTATGAATTCTGCTTTGATACTCTTCTTTTAGACAGAAGTACAAAAACCAGTGTGTGGTTGTGTGGCAGGCAGCCTTTGTTGTGTTTTAACTCTACTTAGTCTTTGTTTTCATCACTGAGTTTGTGGCCTGTCAGAGTCGTCACTTTTCTATCCTTTTTCTACAGATGCACTTTTTCAAGATCAAATTTTATTTTCAAGTACAAACAGAAGGACATTGTACATATGTGAGCCCTCCAAACACTCCACTTGCTCATGGACAAACAACCGTTGGACTCTAATGGCTCTAATTTCTTGGCTTTAAGGTGCTTCTATCAAATATTGACTAAAGGGGTCAACTCTTGAAATACCATACCATACCATCTTCTTCCGCTTATCCGGGGCCAGGTCGCGGGGGCAGCAGTCTAAGCAGGGATGCCCAGACTTCCCTCTCCCCAGACACTTCCTCCAGCTCTTCCGGGGGGACACCGAGGCGTTCCCAGGCCAGCCGGGAGACATAGTCCCTCCAGCGTGTCCTAGGTCTTCCCCGGGGTCTCCTCCCGGTGGGAGGGGACCGGAACACCTTCCCAGGAAGGCGTTCCGGAGGCATCCAAAAAAGATGCCCAAGCCACCTCAGCTGACCCCTCTCGATGTGGAGGAGCAGCGGCTCTACTCTGAGCTCCTCCCGGGTGACCGAGCTTCTCACCCTATCTCTAAGGGATCGCCCGGCCACCCTGCGGAGAAAGCTCATTTCGGCCGCCTGTATCCGGGATCTTGTCCTTTCGGTCATGACCCAAAGCTCATGACCATAGGTGAGAGTAGGAACGTAGATTGACTGGTAAATCGAGAGCTTCGCCTTGCGGCTCAGCTCTTTCTTCACCACGACAGACCGATACATCGACTGCATTACTGCAGAAGCTGCACCGATCTGTCTGTCAATCTCCCGTTCCATCCTTCCCTCACTCGTGAACAAGACCCCTAGATACTTAAACTCCTCCACTTGAGGCAGGCACACTCCACCAACCTGAAGTGGGCAAGCCACCCTTTTCCGACTGAGGACCATGGATTTGGAGGTACTGATTTTCATCCCCACCGCTTCACACTCGGCTGCAAACCGTCCCAGCGCATGCTGAAGGTCCTGGTTAGAAGGGGCCAACACGACAACATCATCTGCAAAGAGCAGAGAAGAAATTTTGTGGTCCCCAAACCTGACACCCTCCGGCCCCTGGCTGCGCCTAGAAATTCTGTCCATAAAAATTACGAACAGAACCGGTGACAAAGGGCAGCCCTGCCGGAGTCCAACATGCACTGGGAACAAGTCTGACTTACTGCCGGCAATGCGGACCAAGCTCCTGCTTCGGTTGTACAGGGACCTGACAGCCCTTAGCAAAGGACCCAGGACCCCATATTCCCCAAGCACCCTCCACAAGATGCCGCGAGGGACACAGTCGAATGCCTTCTCCAAATCCACAAAACACATGTGGATTGGTTGGGCAAACTCCCATGAACCCTCCAACACCCTGTAGAGCTGGTCCAGTGTTCCACGGCCCGGACGAAAACCACACTGTTCCTCCTGAATCCGAGGTTCTACTATTGGCCGTATTCTCCTCTCCAGAACCCTGGCAAAGACTTTCCCGGGGAGGCTGAGAAGTGTGATCCCCCTATAGTTGGAACACACCCTCCGGTCCCCCTTCTTAAAAAGAGGGACCACCACCCCGGTCTGCCATCCCAGAGGCACTGTCCCCGACCGCCACGCGATGTTGCACAGGCGTGTCAACCAAGACAGCCCCACAACATCCAGAGACTTGAGGTACTCAGGGCGGATCTCATCCACCCCCGGTGCCTTGCCACCGAGGAGTTTCTTGACCACCTCAGTGACTTCAGCCCGGGTGATGGACAAGTCCACCTCTGATACCTCATCCTCTGCTTCCTCAATGGAAGAAGTGACAGCGGGATTGAGGAGATCCTCGAAGTACTCCTTCCACCGCCCGACGACATCCCCAGTTGAGGTCAACAGCTGCCCACCTCTACTGTAAACAGCGTTGGTAGGGCACTGTTTCCCTCTCCTGAGGCGCCGGATGGTTTGCCAGAATCTCTTCGAGGCCAGCCGATAGTCCTTCTCCATGGCCTCACCGAACTCCTCCCAGGCCCGAGTTTTTGCCTCCACAACCACCCTGGCTGCAGCCCGCTTGGCCTGTCGGTACCCGTCAGCTGCGTCAGGAGTCCCACAAGCCAACCAGCCCTGATAGGATTCCTTCTTCAGCTTGACGGCATCCCTTACTTCCGGTGTCCACCACCGGGTTCGGGGATTGCCGCCTCGACAGGCACCGGAGACCTTACGGCCACAGCTCCGAGCGGCCGCTTCGACAATGGCGGTGGAGAACATGGTCCACTCGGACTCAATATCTCCAGCCTCCCTCGGGATCCAGTCGAAGCTCTGCCGGAGGTGGGAGTTGAAGATCTCTCTGACAGGAGACTCGGCCAGACGTTCCCAGCAGACCCTTACAGTACGCTTGGGCCTGCCGAGTCTGTCCAGCTTCCTCCCCCGCCATCGGATCCAACTCACCACCAGGTGGTGATCAGTTGACAGCTCCGCCCCTCTCTTCACCCGAGTGTCCAAGACATACGACCGCAGGTCAGATGAGACGACAACAAAGTCGATCATCGACCTGCGGCCTAGGGTGTCCTGGTGCCACGTGCACTGATGGACACCCTTATGCTTGAACATGGTGTTCGTTATGGACAAACTGTGACTAGCACAGAAGTCCAATAACTGAACACCACTCGGGTTCAGATCAGGGGGGCCGTTCCTCCCAATCACGCCCCTCCAGGTGTCACTGTCGTTGCCCACGTGGGCGTTGAAGTCCCCCAGTAGAACAATAGAGTCCCCAGTCGGAGCACTTTCCAGCACCCCTCCCAGAGACTCCAAGAAGGTCGGGTACTCTGCACTGCCGTTCGGCCCGTAGGCACAAACAACAGTGAGAGACCTATCCCCGACCCGTAGGCGCAGGGTAACGACCCTCTCGTTCACTGGGGTAAACTCCAACACATGGCAGCAGAGCTGGGGAGCTATAAGCAAACCCACACCAGCCCGCCGCCTCTCACCATGGGCAACTCCAGAGTGGTGAAGAGTTTAATAATCTAATTATTCTAATTAATATATTTAATATTCTACAAATGTAAAAGAGGATATCTCCTCTTTTTCTACTAACTACTCTTGGTTTTTTTATAATTTATTCATGTCAATATATAATTTATTTCATACAAACACATTATTGTATTTTTCTAATTCATTAACCATTTAAAGAAGACATTTCTGTCATTCATAATTTGTTTTTAGCTCTATATAGTTTGAAGACGACCCAGTAGATGAACTGATGTTCTGGCTGGATGGTGTGAGAGTTTAAAGAGCGATTGGTGTGTGTTTTGTGTAACCGTTTTGTGATTGTTGAGATAAATGAAGTTTAAATAATGCTGATTTAATAACCATGTATTCTTATGTTTTTGTTTTATTAAATTGTATGCTGCAGCCAGGTTAGGGAAATATGATTGAATACAATAACCATAAAAAGTTTAGAACTCCATACATTACACTCAGCCACACTCACTCAGACTTTACACCTGGCTCAGATAGAGAGACAGGATTGAAACCCCACAATTAACATACAAATGAAACTGCCCCCTATACAGCACAAAGAGACCTTCTGTCTCCAGCTCCCTGATGTTCTAGTCTAGGTTAGGACAATAGAATGTAAATTACTGTAACCTGGTTAAAATTTCACACCTGTATGCAAAGAACCTGTTGATCTATGACCGAGAGTAACCCCCAAATGGGAAGAGTTTAGAGCATGCCCTTCTTCATTGGACATTCGTCCAACATGTCACCATGCCAACAAAAAGCCAATAAGGATGGGTTTTACTCACGAGAGTGAAAAGTAACCGCCCCTGTGGCGGGAGTATCAAAACCGATGTTCGATCTTCATTCGGGGCGAATATTTTGTGGAAGCTCGAGGAATGAGCAAATATTTGACCGCTGCAGTGTATTTCATGTATTTTGACTTATCAATTCATATTAATAAATCTTTGTGCTAAATTTCCATTTGGACCGGAGCCTCGCCCTTCTTCAGAAATTCTGATACACGTAAAATTCTTAACATGATACAAATCCCGTGGCAAATAGTCATCAATGAATCCAGGGATAAATTAATTAATTTAATTTGACAGAAAAATTTATTCTTTACAATTAATTTATTTCAGCATATCCTAAATGCATACCAATAGCGTCAGTTAAAGAAATACATAAACAAATTATTTTGAATATATTTGACTATATTGCTTGTGGCATATCAGTGATTATTTTAATTATTAAAATATGAAACAATTTTAATATGAAATTACGAAACATTAGTGCCATGCTATAATATAGGTAATGTTCATTTCAGTGGTACCAGTATGACAAAAATAATTTTGATAACTCATATACAGCTCAAGAAAAAAATTAAAGAGACGACTGCACTTTAAGGAAGGTTTTGAGTGAGGACCAGAAGAGTTCCTTACTCAAAACCGGAGACCTCTGCAAATTGAACGCTTCTGTTCCTCACTCAAAACTTTCCTTTACAACCTTTTTGGAAAAGAAAGAAAAAGGTGCAGTGGTCTCTTATTTTTTTTTGGAGCTGTATATTATGTATTTTTTTCAACTTCAGAAGTCTGTTGCCACAGGTACACCAGGTATGGCCAGGGCGCAACTGCACATTTTCTGAGGGGTATGCAAGATCAATGTTGGCGCCAATGATTACATTTACCAACTTATGTTTATCTACTTGGACATTGCTGCGCTAATTTTAATACACTGTTTTTCATTTTCCCTTTTTCTGTTTAGCGCCCCAGAACGCTTCCCTCCAAGATCCATTTTGGTCATGTGACTGTGTGTGACAGAATTTAGAGTAGGCCAAATGTTGCAGGGTTAGTGGTTGATATGCAATCACTTGATATAATAAAATATATTTAGAACTCATATAAAATGCTAAACAAATGTAAAATAACAAATATATAAGCATTTGGTTAGGCTTATTTCTAACGTTACACAAAATAAGATAAAAAAAGATATATTGTATTTTGTCACAGTGCACCTTTTCAATGAAATCATTAGTAATGTTTCAGTATCAAGTATCACAATACTACACTTGGCATCAGTATCGAAGTCCACATTTTGCTATCGTCACAACACTAGTGTCTAATGACCCAGGTGTGTTAGCTCCTGTAGGAATGCATTGAGAAACACTGCTGTAATCCAGATTGTCAGTACCTCACCCTGAATGATGTAGGACCCCTGGTTCTCCTTTTAATACCTGTGTTGGGGAACATGATTGCATTTATCATGACTGTGATTCATTATATCTATTAATGTTCTTGATCTACCCCCAACTGACTATCTGGTCTCCAAGGAGACAAACACTAGAGAAGGTAACCAGCTGGTGGTGGCTCACTGGCCCCTGTTCAAAACCCATCAATCCCCCTGAGCATGGTGTTACACATCAGCAGGGCATCCATCTAGGAGAGTTCAACCCAGAAGGAGCAATGTGTGTTTTCTCTCACCAAATGGAGGGAGCAGAGCTTCTGTGTGAGTGAAGGAGCAGGTCGCTATACGAGATGTAACTGATGTTGAGAACAGTCTTCATCTTAACCATCCAAACAGAACCATCTGTTTGAACCCCATATTTATTTTCAGCATGGCGGTGGAAGGTATATGACCAGCTGCCCTTTGTGCGCATGCCTCTTGTGCAGGCTATGGAAGAGGCATGTGATGAGATTGATGTGGGTGCGATTCAGGGATGGGTAAGGCAATGAAGGCGCTTCTTCCCTCCATGTCTGGCAAGGGAAGATATTGCCTGTGATGTGGACGAGGCGTTGTGGCTAGAGCCAGCTGTGCAGCAAAATGCTGTCTAATTTATTTTTATTTCCTCTTTTTTTATCTATATATTATTTCTGCACATTTTTTTTAGCAATATTCTTTTTCAGTTTACTGTTTTTTGTGAGCATATTTCTGTTCAGTCCAGTGTAAATATGTCTGCTGTGCATATGTTGCACTGACTTGTTTGGTGAAAAACGAATAAATAAATGTTTCAACAGCATGTGTGTGTATCTGCAAATATTTCTGTGTATGCGAACTATCTGAAGAATTTTCTACAATTTGAACTATTTAGTATTACGGCAAAGCACACTAAAGATGAGAGTGCTTTTCATTATGCCCAAAAGTGTGTAGTTGGTTAGACAAAAATCTGGTAATATGAATGACGTGAGTCATTTTGTGCAAAAGTTAGATTTTGATAATGCTGTATGTAGTTTTGGTTGCAGTGCTTCATTTTGCAGGATATATGAGGTATTTTGCAGTTTGGGTGAGTGGTTTTGTGAATTGTGTTAAGTATTTTGATAAAACCACCCTAGTGTCTAAAATTGTGTTTTAGCATTTGGAAAAAACTGGAATACTTGTAAGAGTTCTGCCCCTCTTTTATTTGCACTTCTGTTTAGATGCTAACTGCATTTTGTTGAACTGTACTTGTATTGTTCATTGACAAAGTTGAATATAATTTAAAATGTAATCTTTAGGGAGTTTAACTGGATGTGTCTAGCAAATCATGTGGAGGAAGAGGGGTGCAGTAGATTCAGATGGGGGAGTGGTCTAAGAGTGTTAGCAGAGCCAGGCCAGGCCTAGAGCAAATGTCTTTGACTAACTGTGTAAGTGCCTGAATTACTGACTACCTGTTGTTTAATAGTGTAGTGGTTTGAGAAGCAGACTATGAAACAGTAGGTCCTAGGTTAAGACTCCCATTTCAGTCAAAACACATTGGCCCTCATTTATCAAAAGTGCATACACCAAATTTCCAGCGTACACCTGGCGTACACCCAAAACCACGGTGACTTTGAGATTTATCAATATGGACGTTGGCGTACGGCACTTTCAAATCCTACGCCAGCTCAGGAGGTGGTGTACGCACGTTTTGATCCTAACGCACTGACAAACGAAAAGATATGATATATTATGACCCACTGTAAAAAAAAAATGGACTTCAATGTTTAATTTGTGTGACTTTACCAAAGCATTTGATTTATATGTATTCCTTCAGATGCGAGCCTGTGCGCTTTACATGACGTTTCAGGGTTAGGCCCGGCAGTTGCGCATGTACTGGGTTCAGTAATAAAAGGCTTTTAATGACCAAAATATAATTCAGACTGACAAAATAATAAAAATGACATTCTTCTTTTAAATAATAATAATAATAATAATAATAACGACATTCTTCTTCTAAATAACAATAAACGTCATTAATAATAAAAATCATAAAATAATAAGACGAATATTACAAATTGTCATGCAATTATTAATGTGAATGAATGGTACTCCAAATCACATCATCATCACTATTGAACACCCCAATACATGTGACGTGATACGAAATGAAATGCTAATGGTTTCAAACGCGTGCTGGAAAATGCATTGTGGTCATTTGCTCATCCAAACAGCTTTATAAGAACAGCTTTATAACGCTCCTCGTTCGGTGTCAGCTGGAGACTTGGATCCGGTGGGCCTCCCCCAGTCTGACTCTGGCTCCTCTTTAGTGCCGAGACGCGCCTCTTTGTGGCGATCTTTGAATCAGACCACTTTTTTTCACCTACAATAAACAAGAAAACTCATGCTTAACTTGATCGGTCTATATTAAGCAATACAGAAAACTCATGCTTAACTGGTATTAAGCAATAAAACATTCTTACCTCTGCTGGAGTGTGCTTCTCAACCCCCACACTATTAACAGCACTTGTAATTTGGGTCCATATTTTGTTTTTGTGGGCACCTTTTATTCCACTTTTTAAACTGCCAAATAAAACAATTTTATTTCTTTCTACCTCCCTGGTGATCGTCTCAATCTCCACGTCAGAGAAGTTTCTCTTTTTTGCCGTGTTCCGTGTGTCCATGGTGTAAAATGAGGGCGTGGGGGAAGCAGATACTTTAATATATAGGGGCGTGTTATTCTAATGACGATCGTTTTCAGCCGTGGCATTTATCAAGGGCAGGTATTGCGTACACCTGGATTTTAAAGGTACGCACAGCTTCATAAATCAGGCGGTGAGAGGGGTGTAAGCAAAATCTTACGCCAACATATACGCCCGTTTCTACGCAAGAATGATAAATGAGGGCCATTGTGCCTGGGGATTTGTTCAGGATGGACAAATAATTCACTTGATGAAAAGTCAGTTATCATCACCTGTGTTCATAGATACTGTATCAATGCCATTCATGAATGGCAAAGAAGCAGTAAAAACGGCCAGTGGCAAAAGCCATTCAGTTCATAGATGGTATTTGTGGTAGACTTAATAAGAAACGTTACTCAGTTTAGCACAATGCTTAATGGTGTCTAGTAACATATTCAAACTCAGAGTGATGTTAATGCGTGATAAAATTATCTAATGTTGAAATGCAATACCAACTACTAACATGTATTGCTCTGCGCCGTAGTGGTTAAAGAAACACCCTCTTAAGTGGGAGACCTGTGTTTGAATCCAGGGGAGGGCAACAACAATCATTGCTTTTTATTACGGGCTGGCTGAACTAGGCTTGCCTGGTTTCTTGTTTAAATACTGTAAGCAATAACATGTCTTTATATCTTAGCAAGAGCCATAGCCAGACTGGAGTGTGTTATTGAAATTTACTAAGCTGATCGAGGAAAGAGTTCTACAATTCTATAAGGGAGTAGAGTATTACTAGTTAAGTATTGGGCTGATGGACATAGACATAGAGTTACAGTCATAGGCATTGGTAAAATGCAGGAGGGCAACCTGTCTTTAGGTTAACCTAGAGTGGAGAGTGAAACTGATAAGAGGAACAAGGCTAGACTAGTTTAGGCCAGATAAACGTGTTGATGAAATTTCAGTTATTTTGTACATTGTTGTCACACCTTGCCTATACAAAAAGGAAGATATTCTGAGCTGTACCTCAGAGTTTTACACTGATCTCATGTTGGTGTCTTTCTATCTCTGCTGATAAGCATAATAAGCTGATTATTGTGTTTAGAGAATCTGATCTCTGTATTTCCTGCTAAAGAGTTTAAACATTGTGAACCTTATTTTCACCACAAGTGGCTTAAAATCAAAACGGTCAATATCCAGTCAAAGCCCGGACCTCAATCCAATTGATAATATGTGGTGTGACATGCTTTCATGGCTTTGTTCAAGAACTTAAACGTCCACTAGTATTTGGCTGTTCACCCAAGGGTTTGTATAGTAAATATTTCTACTATGAATTCTGCTTTGATACTCTTCTTTTAGACAGAAGTACAAAAACCAGTGTGTGGTTGTGTGGCAGGCAGCCTTTGTTGTGTTTTAACTCAGTCTTAGTCTTTGTTTTCATCACTGAGTTTGTGGCCTGTCAGAGTCGTCACTTTTCTATCCTTTTTCTACAGATGCACTTTTTCAAGATCAAATTTTATTTTCAAGTACAAACAGAAGGACATTGTACATATGTGAGCCCTCCAAACACTCCACTTGCTCATGGACAAACAACCGTTGGACTCTAATGGCTCTAATTTCTTGGCTTTAAGGTGCTTCTATCAAATATTGACTAAAGGGGTCAACTCTTGAAATACCATACCATACCATCTTCTTCCGCTTATCCGGGGCCAGGTCGCGGGGGCAGCAGTCTAAGCAGGGATGCCCAGACTTCCCTCTCCCCAGACACTTCCTCCAGCTCTTCCGGGGGGACACCGAGGCGTTCCCAGGCCAGCCGGGAGACATAGTCCCTCCAGCGTGTCCTAGGTCTTCCCCGGGGTCTCCTCCCGGTGGGAGGGGACCGGAACACCTTCCCAGGAAGGCGTTCCGGAGGCATCCAAAAAAGATGCCCAAGCCACCTCAGCTGACCCCTCTCGATGTGGAGGAGCAGCGGCTCTACTCTGAGCTCCTCCCGGGTGACCGAGCTTCTCACCCTATCTCTAAGGGATCGCCCGGCCACCCTGCGGAGAAAGCTCATTTCGGCCGCCTGTATCCGGGATCTTGTCCTTTCGGTCATGACCCAAAGCTCATGACCATAGGTGAGAGTAGGAACGTAGATTGACTGGTAAATCGAGAGCTTCGCCTTGCGGCTCAGCTCTTTCTTCACCACGACAGACCGATACATCGACTGCATTACTGCAGAAGCTGCACCGATCTGTCTGTCAATCTCCCGTTCCATCCTTCCCTCACTCGTGAACAAGACCCCTAGATACTTAAACTCCTCCACTTGAGGCAGGCACACTCCACCAACCTGAAGTGGGCAAGCCACCCTTTTCCGACTGAGGACCATGGATTTGGAGGTACTGATTTTCATCCCCACCGCTTCACACTCGGCTGCAAACCGTCCCAGCGCATGCTGAAGGTCCTGGTTAGAAGGGGCCAACACGACAACATCATCTGCAAAGAGCAGAGAAGAAATTTTGTGGTCCCCAAACCTGACACCCTCCGGCCCCTGGCTGCGCCTAGAAATTCTGTCCATAAAAATTACGAACAGAACCGGTGACAAAGGGCAGCCCTGCCGGAGTCCAACATGCACTGGGAACAAGTCTGACTTACTGCCGGCAATGCGGACCAAGCTCCTGCTTCGGTTGTACAGGGACCTGACAGCCCTTAGCAAAGGACCCAGGACCCCATATTCCCCAAGCACCCTCCACAAGATGCCGCGAGGGACACAGTCGAATGCCTTCTCCAAATCCACAAAACACATGTGGATTGGTTGGGCAAACTCCCATGAACCCTCCAACACCCTGTAGAGCTGGTCCAGTGTTCCACGGCCCGGACGAAAACCACACTGTTCCTCCTGAATCCGAGGTTCTACTATTGGCCGTATTCTCCTCTCCAGAACCCTGGCAAAGACTTTCCCGGGGAGGCTGAGAAGTGTGATCCCCCTATAGTTGGAACACACCCTCCGGTCCCCCTTCTTAAAAAGAGGGACCACCACCCCGGTCTGCCATCCCAGAGGCACTGTCCCCGACCGCCACGCGATGTTGCACAGGCGTGTCAACCAAGACAGCCCCACAACATCCAGAGACTTGAGGTACTCAGGGCGGATCTCATCCACCCCCGGTGCCTTGCCACCGAGGAGTTTCTTGACCACCTCAGTGACTTCAGCCCGGGTGATGGACAAGTCCACCTCTGATACCTCATCCTCTGCTTCCTCAATGGAAGAAGTGACAGCGGGATTGAGGAGATCCTCGAAGTACTCCTTCCACCGCCCGACGACATCCCCAGTTGAGGTCAACAGCTGCCCACCTCTACTGTAAACAGCGTTGGTAGGGCACTGTTTCCCTCTCCTGAGGCGCCGGATGGTTTGCCAGAATCTCTTCGAGGCCAGCCGATAGTCCTTCTCCATGGCCTCACCGAACTCCTCCCAGGCCCGAGTTTTTGCCTCCACAACCACCCTGGCTGCAGCCCGCTTGGCCTGTCGGTACCCGTCAGCTGCGTCAGGAGTCCCACAAGCCAACCAGCCCTGATAGGATTCCTTCTTCAGCTTGACGGCATCCCTTACTTCCGGTGTCCACCACCGGGTTCGGGGATTGCCGCCTCGACAGGCACCGGAGACCTTACGGCCACAGCTCCGAGCGGCCGCTTCGACAATGGCGGTGGAGAACATGGTCCACTCGGACTCAATATCTCCAGCCTCCCTCGGGATCCAGTCGAAGCTCTGCCGGAGGTGGGAGTTGAAGATCTCTCTGACAGGAGACTCGGCCAGACGTTCCCAGCAGACCCTTACAGTACGCTTGGGCCTGCCGAGTCTGTCCAGCTTCCTCCCCCGCCATCGGATCCAACTCACCACCAGGTGGTGATCAGTTGACAGCTCCGCCCCTCTCTTCACCCGAGTGTCCAAGACATACGACCGCAGGTCAGATGAGACGACAACAAAGTCGATCATCGACCTGCGGCCTAGGGTGTCCTGGTGCCACGTGCACTGATGGACACCCTTATGCTTGAACATGGTGTTCGTTATGGACAAACTGTGACTAGCACAGAAGTCCAATAACTGAACACCACTCGGGTTCAGATCAGGGGGGCCGTTCCTCCCAATCACGCCCCTCCAGGTGTCACTGTCGTTGCCCACGTGGGCGTTGAAGTCCCCCAGTAGAACAATAGAGTCCCCAGTCGGAGCACTTTCCAGCACCCCTCCCAGAGACTCCAAGAAGGTCGGGTACTCTGCACTGCCGTTCGGCCCGTAGGCACAAACAACAGTGAGAGACCTATCCCCGACCCGTAGGCGCAGGGTAACGACCCTCTCGTTCACTGGGGTAAACTCCAACACATGGCAGCAGAGCTGGGGAGCTATAAGCAAACCCACACCAGCCCGCCGCCTCTCACCATGGGCAACTCCAGAGTGGTGAAGAGTCCATCCTCTCTCAGGGAGTGTGGTTACAGAGCCCAAGCCGTGCGTAGAGGTGATCCCGACTACCTCTAATCGGAACCTCTCAACCTCACGCACTAACTCAGGCTCCTTCCCCGCCAGCGAGGTGACATTCCACGTCCCTAGAGCTAGTTTCCGTGTCTAGAGATCGGGTTGTCTAGGCCCCTGCCTTCGACTGCCGCCCGATCCTCTTCGCACCGGCCCCTTATGGTCCCTCCTGTGGGTGGTGAGCCCACGGGAGGGCGGCCCCACGTCGCCCGGCCGGGCCCCATGGGGGAAGGCCCGGCCACCAGGCGCTCGCATACGAGCCCCAACCCCGGGCCTGGCTCCAGGGTGGGGCCCCGGCTGCGCCATACCGGGCGACGTCACGGTACACATAATTTTAATAATCTTGAAATAGATTATTTTAAATGTTATTTAGAAAGGTTTGACATTATGGACTTCTTTGTGTTGATCAGAGGCAAAAAAATCCCAATTTATTTTGGTTTTCAAGAAAATGTCAAAGTCCAATGAGACTTAATACCTTGGAGAGCCACTGTAGTTTCACTGTAGTTCTTGGGCATCATCGTTTATTTCATCTACAGCATTGTCTGTTTTCAACAGACTTAAAAGAGATGATTTTGACCATAGATGGTAAATTAGGGGAATGTTGAAATGCAAAAAGCCAAGGTCGTGCACAAGCCCTGAGACTAAGAAGTGATATTTACCAATTTAGATTTCCTACTGACGTAAAATAGTTGTTTTTCAATTGATCATACTTTTTAAGTTTTTTCGTTGATAATGATATTTGTATAAATCGATTCAATGTATCTTGCACTGACAGTGAAGAAAGGGGGTGGTGTAGAAATGTCTGAAGAGAAAATTACAGGTAGAAGTTGAAATGTCCTGAACTATTAGTAAACTGTGGTAAAATGTATTTTTGTTGATCTTAACTGGTGTCTGATGGATTTTAAAATGTATTGTAACTCCATGAATTTCATTTCTACTCTGATTTAGAATTGACAAATGTGCCTCAAATACAATTGGTGTATTTTGTAATGAGTTGAGTGACCATTGTGCTGTTGTAGCTGTTAGAAATGCTAAGGTTATATTATTCATAAGCGAAACCTAGTGGGGGCCAAGGCAAGAAACGCAGGACAAGTCTGTCCGACTATGTGTGTGTGTCTCTAACCTGTGTCCTGTTTCTCAAAAGACAGACTTACTAAATCTTTCTCTCCCCGGCAACCGCTTGAATAGGGTGTCCTATTCTCCTACTTGCCCCTTCCGTTTTAGCTCATATTACAAACAATTAATATTTTGTTTCATTGGTTACAACAGCTTACAACAGTTCACCAACTTATACAATCAATACATTTACAGTGGTCCGCTCAGTTCTAACTAGTGCTTTTGACAGTTTTCCTATGGGTTGTGTATGCCCAAGGTGGACCTGCTAGAAATCCCCTTCCTCAAGGTACGTACAACAAACACAGATTAAACAGGGACTAAACAGCAAACAATTGACTAGACAACAAACAAAACACCACAGCAATACATACTCACACGAAACAGGACAAAGTGAGATGTGCTAATGCTATGTGGTGTGTGGATGAACAAAAGTGTCTATCTCAAGAGTTTGTGTCTATGGCCCAATCTCAGTGTCCACACTCACAGACTTTGAAGCGCGTTCTCACTAAGTCTGTGAGGGCTTAGTGTTGTCCCACTGTGAAATCGTCAAGTGTGCGGGGGCTATCTCGAAGACATTTTGACCCCTTTATGCACCTTTTCACAAGACCGCATTTCTGCAGACTTTGCCTGAGGGAATTGCCCACAGTTCATAGCATTGTGACACTGGGGTTACCAGGGAAGGCTCGGATGTGAGTGAAAAAAGGATATAAGATGGCACATAGAACACATGAAATCAGAGGAATGTAATCACCTTGTTACACACCTTGTATATTCAACTATTTATTTTAGTTTTTGCTTAACAATGCTGTTTTGACCAAAAATAGTATGTTGATTGGCAAATATATATTGTTATTTTCAGTTACTTCATCCACTCAAGGGCAAGAGCCCGCAAGACATATCAGGCAGTTTGTCTATTAAGTGCCTTGGCTTCAATGAAAGTAAAAAACTAAATTAAAAAGTCCCAAATCCACAATAGTGTGCAACATGTTTTAGCGTCATCAAGGTTACATAATAAAGTGCTGTCCCATTACTATTTATAGCATTTAGAGCCCTTGCAGCTTCTTGCACTCAATCACTTACCAGGTGACGTCAGTTAAGTCTGTGAGGGTTTAGGGGGGACATTGGGATTTGGCCCCAAGTCTACTTATGTGGGATAAAACATGAAGAGCCACTTTGAGAGAACCAACTGACTGGGTTTTTAAACCAGGGGATGTGTGATGTGATTGGGTAATGAAAAAAAGGAACAGGTGGTGCAATCAGGAGGAGTGTCCATTCATTGGTCCACCTCAGCAGTCAGATGATGAACTGATGACTGCCAGGTGGGACACACCAACGACAACAGTCAGTAACATAACGGACATCTGTGATTAAAGCAGGAGGGGAAAACACAAACGCACCTACAGAGTACCTGCATGCGTAACATGAACCTATGACACCTAGTCAGACTTTCAATTTTCTGTCATTCTCATTCCAGGAAATTCATACAGCCCTGAAATCCCTAGATCTAAAAAAGCCTGCAGGTCCTGATCTTCTTTATCCCTGCTTTTTTAAATTGGCAGCTGATTTTATAGCTGAACCTCTCACATATTTGTTCAGTCTTATTTTGGAATGTAATGAAATTCCGGAGATATTGAAGTCAGCATTTGTTTTACCATTGTTAACCTTTTAGACCCCAATAGAATTCTAGAATGCTGCTGTAGATTACTGAGAATTCTCAAAATAAATAATATTTCTTCACACCTTTCAAACAAACAGATATAGCATAAAAGTTAACCTTGTTTTAATTAGCAAATCATCTTCTTTAATTTGACACCACGTCCATGTAACTTCAAAAAAAAAAAAAATCTCCCATTTTGTAGACACTTATAATATAAAGACTAAATCAACCTCTCACTTTTCCTACTCTTCTCTCTGCTAGCACACAACCTGTTTGCCACTACATAATTCTCTAATAGTCTGACAGATTAACCAAATAGTGAATTAACTTCAGCAAGCAGTTGTGCTTGTTTCTATATGACGGATCGGTAGAAACAAGAACGAACATCTAAGTTTACATAACAAAACTGGAACTCTTTTTGGGCGAGATTGTGCAAGCGATTTGAGGTAGGCACAACTAACATAAAGTAAGGGTAAGGTACACACAGCTCCAAACACTGAAAAGCACAACATTACAGATGCCAATCTTGGCTAGCTAGTGAAAGTGCCAGCTTGTCTGCTCGCCAGAGAAACACATTTGTGACCACACAACTTCCCAGTGAGCAATCGATGGCGGCCAGCTTTTGCCGCTTTTCTCCTGATCTCAATTTGCATACACTAATTTGCATCTCAGGCAGCTTTTGTTATGGAAATTTTGCACTAAGGTGAATTTGAGAAATGTCTGTCTTTCCATTGGCTGATATATAAATCGGTACTTTGATTGTGACACACATGTCTGTAAAATATCAGAGGATTAACAGGTATTTGGGCCATGTCCTCCTGCCTAGAAGAAGGGTGTCAGTCTTTTGTTCCTCAGGAATGTGGGGGATCTGGTATTTGCATAGGGATATTTTCATTTTAACATTAACCTGATGAAGTGTAGACAGAACGTCTCATGTGATCACCTGCATATTAATTGAGTGTTAATGGATAAAACATTTAACCAGGGCTCATATTATATTCCAAAACATTTAACCAGGGCTCATATTATATTCCCAAACAGTTTAATTGACCAACATGGCTTGGTTGCTCTGCAGATCAGCATGGCTTTATGACGTCAATAAAGTCTATTTTTGGATTCGAAGGCACCTGAGTCTTTGCATCTTTTATTGTCTGGAAATCTGAAGTGTTTTCCACGACAGGGGCATCCATTGTCTGTCCAGATGCTGTAAGAACTCTTAGAATTGAAGAAGTTGCTTATGGCAGGAAGGAGAGCTGTCCTTTGTGTGAAGTTTAGATAAACACAACAGTAAACATTATGGCAGGAAGGATAAGGTGGGGGGAAAGCCCGCCCTTTGGGGTAAACAGATGGCAGCATCTTACCACACCCCTTTTTCTATGTAATAAATACTGTTGAAATTATGTTTTGAGTCAGAGACTCCTCAGACGATTATGCGGTTGACGCATCTCTCATATTTGCATAATAGTTAATAAAACTGTTAGAATGTGCCAAGAGAACTTTGTTTGTGTGTTCCTTACTCCGAGTGTCGATACATGGAATTACCATCACATTTCCACCAGCAGCCCAACTGCGTTACGCAGGGCGTGCGCTATGGTCTGCTGTATCTACTTGTGTTGCCATTTTCTTCCAGCAGAGATGCTATTGTACCCCTTTTATTCTTGTACTGATTATTTGTATAATCATATTGTTAAATCTTAGTGTACAGAACTTTGGTCAACATTGGTAGTTTATAAATAAAATAGACTTTGACTTTTGCACAATTGCTTGTTTTTCCTAGCCACTGAAATTCAACACTACTGTTGTTTGCTCCTTGGGGTTTAAGGCCGGGTGTCTCTGTAAGGCACTTTGTGACAACTGCTGTTGTAAAAAGCGCTTTATAAATAAATATTGATTGATTGATTGATTGTGTAAAGGACCTTTGTGTAGACATCAGTAAACACATCTTGCCATTGCTTACCATAATATTTTCCCGAACTAATGGCCATTTTCCACTGCATGGTACCGGCTTAACTACTCGCCTATAGCCTTGATTTTAATGCTTCATGGGGTACAGTTCTTTACTGTGTTTTATCACCACTGTGTCCATAGATAGCTCTGTAGCGAATGTGAATTGCACATGTGTAAGGCAAGACAATCACCATTTGGAATCCCACGCTGTACTACCATGAAAAGTAGTAGGATCATTTTAGTGACTTGGTTCTTTCGTTCAGGAACAACTCTTGTTCAAAGTGTGTAAGGTATTAGCTTTATGCTCTGAACTGGACAGTACAACATGTGGATTATCCATCCATCCATCATCTTCCGCTTCATCCGGGGCCGGGTCGCGGGGGCAGCAGTCTAAGCAGGGATGCCCAGACTTCCCTCTCCCCAGACACTTCCTCCAGCTCTTCCGGGGGGACACCGAGGCGTTCCCAGGCCAGCCGGGAGACATAGTCCCTCCAGCGTGTCCTAGGTCTTCCCCGGGGTCTCCTCCCAGTGGGACGGGACCGGAACACCTTCCCAGGAAGGCGTCCGGAGGCATCCGAAACAGATGCCCAAGCCACCTCAGCTGACCCCTCTCGATGTGGAGGAGCAGCGGCTCTACTCTGAGCTCCTCCCGTGTGACCGAGCTTCTCACCCTATCTCTAAGGGATCGCCCAGCCACCCTGCGGAGAAAGCTCATTTCGGCCGCCTGTATCCGGGATCTTGTCCTTTCGCTCATGACCCAAAGCTCATGACCATAGGTGAGAGTAGGAACGTAGATTGACCGGTAAATCGAGAGCTTCGCCTTGTGGCTCAGCTCTTTCTTCACCACGACAGACCGGTACATCGACCGCATTACTGCAGAAGCTGTACCGATCCGTCTGTCAATCTCCCGTTCCATCCTTCCCTCACTCGTGAACAGGACCCCTAGATACGTAAACTCCTCCACTTGAGGCAGGCACTCTCCACCAACCTGAAGTGGGCAAGCCACCCTTTTCCGACTGAGGACCATGGCCTCGGATTTGGAGGTACTGATTTTCATCCCCATGTGGATTATGACATTGTTTTACTACAATTTGATAACCTCCCAAAACAAACGAAGATCAAGATTATTTCGGACATTGGACGGAAAATTGTTGAACGCAGAGTCACCTATATAGCTGTGGTGAGTTCTGTTCTGGGCTATTATAAATAAGTAGCGTTAAGTGTTGTTAGGTTACTGAGTATGAACGTAATCAATCAAATTTATTTATAAAGCCCTTTTTACAACAGTAGTTGTCACAAAGTGCTTTTACAGAGACAGACGGCCTTAAACCCCAAGGTGCAAACAACAGTAGTGTTAAATTTCAGTGGCTAGGAAAAACTCCTTAAGAAGGTCGAATTTTAGGAAGAAACCTAGAGAGGACCCAGGCTCAGAGGGGTGACCAGTCTTCTTCTGGCTGTGCCGGGTGAGATATTAAGAGTCCAATTGGAATAATAAATACATTTCTCTGGGCTAAATCCAGAGTCTATTTGATTTTAGACTAGGTCAGAAGTATGACCAGGTGGACAAGG
Organism: Esox lucius; assembly: GCF_011004845.1. Classification (NCBI taxonomy): domain Eukaryota; kingdom Metazoa; phylum Chordata; class Actinopteri; order Esociformes; family Esocidae; genus Esox; species Esox lucius. The sequence continues at coordinate 28,739,691 of NC_047573.1, read as the reverse complement.
ACAGGGACAGAAACGGGCCACCCAAACCAGGTAATCCGCAGGTGTGGACCAGGACCTCATCTCCTCCTAAAATGTAAAACTGGAGGAGACTGAGAAAAGTTAGTAGTGCATTCCTCATATCCCTCAGCACAATAATAGCATAACACCTTGTAACTGAGACGGGGGGGGGGGGGGGGGGGGGGGGTCTGGTGACACTGTGGCCCTACCCGGGGGAGGCCCCGGACAGGGCCCAACAGGCAGGAAAATCAATCCACCCACATTGCCAGGCATCAACCAAAGGGACACCCACCAACCGCAACCCCCCTGAATGAGGGCCGAGTATTGCTAGCAGCGTACAGCCCAACTGCACAAGTGCACAATAGAGAGTCAACAACAAGCCAGTGACTCTTCCCCCGAAAGGCATTGGAGGGAGGGCATCCCAGTGGCAACGAGAGCCCACCTGGCAAGACAGCAAGGGTGGACAGTATCAAGCCTACTGATCACCTTCACACCCCCGGGCCAGGCTACACCTAATTATAAACCGTGCTGTAGAGATGAGTTTTTAGTAGACACTTGAAAGTTTGCACTGAGTTTGCATTTCTAACCTTAATTTAGCAGATCATTCCACAGGAGTGGAGCTCTATGAGAAAAGGCCATGCCACCAGCTGTTTTTTTAGAAATTCTAGGTACAATTAAAAGGCCTGCATCTTGTGATCTAAGGTTACGTGTAGGTATGTATGGCTGGATCATTTCAGCAAGGTAAGTAGGAGCAAGTCCATGTATTGATTTATAGGTTAAGAGTAAAACCTTAAAATCAGCCCTAACCCTAACAGGCAGCCAATGTAAGGACGCCAGGACAGGAGTAATGTGTTCACATTTTTTTGTTCTAGTTAGGATTCTAGCAGCCGTGTGCAGCACTAATTGAAGTTTATTTATTAATTTGTCTGGATAACCAGAGAGAAGAGCATTGCAGTAATCTAATCAAGAAGTAACGAAAGCATGGATTAATGTTTCTGCATCAGTTTTTGATAGAAAGTTTCTAATTTTTGCAATGTTTCGAAGATGGAAATAAGCTCTTGAGACATATTTTATATGTTCTTCAAAGGAGAGGTCAGGGTCAAGGGTAACGCCAAGGTTTTGTCGAGGTTCACAGTGAGATCTGCTAACAACGCTCTTTATTTTTTGGGTCCTAAAAGGAGCATTTCTGTTTCATTTGAGTTTAAGAGCAAGAAATTCTCTGTCATCCACTTCCTAATATCTGAAACGCATGCTTCCAAAATAGCTAATTTAGGGGCTTCTCCATGCTTCATTGAAATATATATATAACTGTGTGTCATCAGCATAACAGTGAAAGTTAATATTGTGATTTCGGATTACATCGCTCAGAGGGAGCATATATAGTGAGAACAATAATGGTCCCAGAACCGAGCCTTGAGGAACACCAAAGCATACCTTTGATTTGTCAGAGGATATGCCATTCACACATACAAACTGATATCTTTCAGATAAATAAGATTTGAACCATGCTAGAACATGTCCACCTAGCCCAATATTGGTTTCCAGTCTCTCTAAGAGAAGGGAGTGATCAATAGTGTCAAAAGCAGCACTAAGATCAAGAAGCAACAGGACGGATGCGGAACCTTTGTCTGAGGCCATTAGAAGGCAAGGCAAGGCAAGGCAATTTTATTTATATAGCACATTTCATACACAATGGTCATTCAAAGTGCTTTACATAAATATCCATTTGACAGAGGAACTGTTACAGAAATAAGAAATAATAAAAGCCATTAAGAATATAAAATCAAATACAGAACAGTGAAGAAATAAGAAAAATTAAAACCGTTAAGAATATAATGTCAAATACAGTTTAGAATAAAAAATATAATAAAATAAAGGACAGTGAAAACAGTCGGACGGACAGTGGCACAGTGCTCATTCATTAAATGCAAAGTAAAATAGATGTGTTTTGAGTCTGGATTTGAATGTGACTACTGTAGGAGCACATCTGATCTCTTCTGGAAGCTGGTTCCAGCTGCGACTGGCATAATAGCTAAAAGCAGACTCTCCTTGCTTAGAGTGAACCCTTGGTATTTCTAGCTGATGTGATCCTAATGATCTGAGTGTTCGTTTGGGTTTATATTCATTGAGCATATCTGCAATGTATTGAGGTCCTAGGCCTTTGAACGATTTATATACCAGTAGTAATACTTTAAAATCGATCCTATATGTAACTGGCAGCCAGTGTAAAGACCTGAGGACTGGTGTGATATGATCATATTTTCTGGTTCTGCTGAGAATCCTGGCCGCGGCGTTCTGTACGAGCTGCAACTGTCTTATGGTCTTTTTGGGAAGGCCAGTGAGGAGTCCATTACAATAATCCACCCTGCTGGTGATGAAAGCATGCACTAGTTTTTCTAAGTCTTGACTAGAAACAAAGCATCTAATTCTTGCAATATTTTTCAGATGATAGTATGCTGATTTAGTTATTGCTTTGACATGACTACTGAAGTTAAGGTCTGACTCTAGAGACACACCGAGATTCCTGACTTGATTTTTAGTTGTTTGACCTTTAGAGTGAAGGTACGCGTTCACCTTGAGAACTTAATCTTTATTTCCAAACGCAATAACTTCAGTTTTATCTTTGTTTAACTGAAGAAAGTTTTGGCACATCCAACTATTTATTTCATCAATGCATTGGAGCAGGGAGTCAATTGGGCTGTAATCGTTTGGCGATAGGGCTAAGTAGATCTGTGTGTCATCTGCATAGCTGTGATAAGAGATTTGGTTCTTTCTCATTATTTGGCTCATTGGGAGCATGTACAGGTTGAATAGGAGTGGCGCAAGAATTGAGCCTTGAGGAACTCCGCATGTCATGGACGTCCACTCAGACCTATGGTCTCCTATACTCACATAATACCCTCTTGCTTCTAAGTATGACCTGAACCATTTTAGGACTATCCCAGAGAGCCCCACCCAGTTTTCCAGTTTTCCAAGTATGTTGTGATCGACAGTGTCAAATGCAGCACTGAGATCAAGTAGTATCAGCACTGATAATTTGCCTGAGTCAGTATTTAAGCGAATATCGTTTATTATCTTAATGAGAGCTGTCTCTGTGCTGTGATGCGGTCGGAAACCGGATTGAAAATTGTCAAAGTATCCGTTTGAGCTTAAGAATTTGTTCAGCTGATTGAAGACAACTTTTTCAATGATCTTGCCTATGAAAGGAAGATTTGAGATCGGTCTATAGTTGTTTAATATGGTCTTATCCAGATTGCTCTTTTTCAGGAGGGGTTTGACAACACCAGTTTTCAGGGAGTTTGGGAAACTTCCAGAGAGAAGTGAGGCATTTACCACTTTTATGAGATCTACTTCTAAACAGTTTAACACACTTTTGAAAAAAGATGTGGGAAGTGCGTCAAGGGCACATGTTGATGTTTTAAGGTGTTGAACAGTTTCTTCCAAAACTTTGCAATCAATTTCTTCGAAATCAGACATAGTAACCACTTTCTCAGGTTGTGGTTGGATCTGTCTGACCCCAGCACTACTCGAGGATGTGCTGATCACCTTTCTGATATTATTGATTTTCTCAGAGAAAAAGAATGCAAACTCACTGCACTTGCTGTCTGAGAGCATTTCACTGGGAATCTGGCTTGGGGGATTTGTTAGTCTATCGACAGTAGCGAAAAGAATGCGAGTATTATTTAGATTTCTGTTTATAATATTTGAGAAAAAAATCTGTCTAGCTTTGCCTAATTCCATGTTGAAAGCATGGATGGTGTCTTTGTAGATGTTGTAATGGACTACAAGTTTTGTCTTTCGCCTCATGCGCTCTGCTTTTCTGCATTGTCTTTTCATATTTTGCACTGCTGTCGAGTTTCTCCAAGGTGCTTTTTGTCTACCATTCTTCCTGACTTTCATAGGAACAATATCATCAATTACACTTTTAACCTTTGAGTTAAAAGAATCAAGGAGAAAATCAACAGAGTCAGCAGATATGCTTGGTGTTAAAGATATGGCCTTCATAAATAGTATACTAGTGTTCTCATTTAAGCATCTCTTCTTGACAGACACAGATCTAACTTCGATGGCAGGAGAGATCAATATATCAAAGAAAATACAGAAATGATCAGACAGTGCTACATCCTTAATAATAATTGATGAAATATTTATACCCTTGCTGATAAGTAAATCTAGAGTGTGTCCATGATAGTGTGTGGGTCCATGTACATGCTGAGTCAGATCAAAAGTTATTAAAACTGTTTTGATTTCTTTTGCCATATTGTTTTCTGCATTATCTATGTGAATGTTAAAATCTCCAGCAATAGCAAAACAGTCAAACTCTGAGGAAACTAATGATAACAGTTCTGTAAAGTCCTCAGCAAAGGCTGGAGAGTATTTAGGAGGTCGGTAAATAGTGATAAGTAAAATGTGAGGGGCACCTTTTAACACAATACCCAGATATTCAAAAGACTTGTAGTTCCCAAATGATATTTGCTTACATTGATAGACATCTTTAAAAAGAGCAGCTACTCCCCCACCTCTCCTCATTGATCTGCAGACACTCATAAAATCAAAATTAGGAGGGGATGCTTCATTGAGAATTGTTGCACTGCAGTTGTCTTCTAGCCAAGTTTCATTTAGAAACATAAAATCCAGGTTGTATCTAGTTATTAATTCGTTGACTAGAAGTGATTTATTTTTAAGTGAGCGGATGTTTAAAAGTGCTAACTTAACAGTCTTACTTTTTGTCCCCACAGTAATTTTAGTTTGACGTGCAATAGGCACCAGATTAGATGGGTTTGCTGTGCGGCTTTTAGACTTTCTATCATGTAATAGAACAGCAATAGAGAAAGATACAGGCACACTGGGTTCCCGCTTGTTCTGTAAACATTTGATAAAGTTGCTGTTGTCACAGCGGGGACCCGACCCATATCACTGAGAGCTGGTATCAGTTGTTTTTGGTACACCTCGAACAGAAGGAAGAGGGTGTGGGCCCTGGCGTTGTGATCGAAGATATCTCACAGGAGGAGGGGGAGCTGGGTCCGCCGTTTTTGGTGGTTGTGGAGCCAGCCGTTTTTTGACCGGTATCTGGGGGCTTGCAAAAGAGTGGGATAATATGGTTCCAGCACACACCAGTTTCTCCATTTTCTCTGGGAAGCATAGATGAGGAGATGCTGGAGAAAGAGATAAAGTATGTGGTGAGAGGGTCTTTTTCTCAGGTGTAATCTGAGGCTGTGATATGTCTGTGACATCTAGTAATTTGGCAAACCTTGGTGGGCAGGGCTCAGCTGAGATTGTGTCCATGAGCAAGGGTTGTTGTGGCTGAGTGGTGTTATCATTGTCCTTGTATAATCCGTTCACCGCATGTCCATTTAGGTGCTGAAGTGAAGTCCTGTGGTCATTCATAGTGTGTCCAGATGTGTATGTGCCATTCTGGTTGTGTGGATTGGCAGAAGGATGACGGAGGAAGAAGTAGATATTGTCCTTAAGCACCCTTGACCCCAGTTTGTTTGGCTGGTGACCATTTTGTTGAAACAGTTGCCTCTGACTCCAGAAAAGATTGAAGTTGTCAGTGAAGTTCACTCCTTTTATATTGCAGGTTTTTTGCAGCCATGTATTAAGCCCAAGCAAGCGTGAAAACCTGTTTGTTCCTCTTGCTGGGAGTGGTCCACTGATGAAAGTTTGAACTGTCAGTCTTTTAAGTGTTTCAAAAAGTTCATTGAAGTCCTTCTTTAGGAGTTCTGACTGCTCTTTATGAATGTCATTTTTCCCCACATGAATGACGAGTCTATTTGCAGTCTTATGTTTCATCAGAATGTTCTGAAGTTCCCTGTTTACATCAGAAGTTGTTGCTTGTGGAAGGCAGCATGTAGTTGTATCCCTGCTACTAATGTTTTTGATTATGGAGTCACCCACTATCAGAGTCCTGGGCTCAGCTGTGCTCTGAGCTGAATGCCGCTGTCTGCTCAACCTTGAGCGCCTGTTAGCTTTAGAGTTAGCTACTGGCTGATTCAGTCTATGTTCAAACACATTCTTCAAGTTTGGGGATTCCTCATTCAATAATACATCAAATCTGTTCTCAAGATGTATAGGCGGTGATAGGAGACCAGTGTTTGCAATCCTTGTCAGAGCCGTATTTGGGGTAGAGGATGCTACTGCGGCAATATGTGATACTCGTGACAGTCTGATGTCTCGAATGCCTTTAGGTTTCGCTCCCTGTTTATGCCATCGATGTGTAAGTCGATCGGCTTGTTTCTCTACACTCAGTATGGTCTGTTGAGGAGCATTAGATTCATGGGACTCACCGGCTGTGTGCTGAGGGTGTCCACGATGGAGCTCTGTTGTGTGTTCCGTCTGGCTTGGTGATCCCACAAATAACTTTGTTTCAAGAACTGCAATCCTTTGTAAAAGTTTGTGGCAGTTAGTACAGCAAGTCGATTCCAGAAGAGGCATTTTCTCTTATCCTTAAGAGTTCCTTTTCCCGGAATGTAAGCTTTCTGTGGGAGACTGGTTGTATAAAAAAAAAAATAGTAATCCAAGCGTTTGAGCACAATCCAAGCGTTTGAGCACTGTGCTGATTTGCTGAGTTTAAAATTAGGTGGTAAAAGGAAATAAAGTATAAGAATATAAAAGCGATAGAGCAAAGCACGGAGCAGTAAGCAAGAGCGTCCGAACAGTTAGAAGGTCAGTCCACAGTCATTTGTTACCTTCACGAGTGCAGTCTCAGTACTATGATGGGATCTGAAACCGGACTGGAGTATTTCATAAATGTTATTTGTCTTCAGGAAGGCATTCAGTTGTTGGGAAATACATTTTTCTAAGATTTTTTAGAGGAACAGGAGGTTCGATATTGGCCTATAATTGTTTAATATGTTGAGATCCAGATTAGATTTTTTTAGAAGAGGCTTAATTTCCGCTATTTTTAGTGAGTTTGGTACGCATCTGGAGGAAAGGGAGCAATTTATTATGTTCAGCATTGGCTGACCTAGCACAGGAAATAGCTCCTTAAGTAATTCTGTTGGAATCGGGTCTAGCTGAGAGTTTGTGGGTTTAGAACTCATTACAAATTTTGTAAATGTGTCGAGCGATACGGTATCAACAAATTCAAGTGTCCCCATTGACACCTGGTCAGGGAGATTCAGGACATTTTTTGGACAACTGAGATTTTGAGGATCATAACTATTTAAGGAGTCAGTTATTTGTTTTCTAATGGTGACGATCTTTTCATCAAAGTGGTTCATGTATTCATTACAACTAAAGTGAAGACCCACTTCACTTGCTAAGCTTTGCTTTTTTGTTAACTTTGCAACTGTATCAAAGAGACATTTTGGATTTAAGCTGATCGAGCAGACGTGAGTGATTTTCGGTATTGTAGTGTACTGTCTGTCCAGGCTAGTCTAAATACTTCCAACTTGGTGGAGTGCCACTTTCGCTCCAATTTTCTGGAGGCTTGCTTAAGTGCTCTAGAATTGTGTGTGTACCATGGAGCAAGTTTCTTGTTGCGTATATCTTTAGTTTTTAGTGGTGCAACCTTATCTAATGTATTTCGCAGTATTCAGTTTAGATCCTCGATTTGATCGTTTACAAATTTATTTACTCTGTCATTAATGAGCGAACTTGTAAGAATATCAAGGAATTTATTTGTAGTCCGAGAATTTATAGTACGGCTTTTGAAACTCATTGTTTGGGGGGCAAGTGGATTTCTTGTTTTAACGGTAAATGTAATTAGACAGTGATCCGATAATCCAGGATTTTGGGGGTAAATTATTAGATATACAATATCTATTTCTCGTGACTGGACTAAATCTAAGGTATGATTGTGGCAATGTGTTGGACCTGAGACATGTTGGATGAAACCCATTGAGTCAATTATGGCTTCAAAGGCTTTTTGAAGAGGATCATTGGACTTTTCCATATGAATATTGAAATCGCCAAAAATTTGAATACTATCTGCCATGACTACAAGGTTAGACAAGAATTCTGGAAACTCATTGAGGAACATTGTGTATGGCCCGAGGGGCCTATAAATAGTAGCTATGTAAAACGATTTATCGGCCTGGTTAACTTTAATGAGTCAAACTTCGAAAGAATGAAACTCAGTGATATGTTTGAGAGTAAATTTATATTTACAGTCATAAATATTAGCAACACCCCCTCCTTTTCGGGACGCACAAATGACTGTTTTGTATTAAACAATGACTGTTTGCAATATTTTATTAACATTCAAATTCTTTGGTCAAGTTACTGGTAGCTGAACGCAAGTTCTAAACCATTGGCAGGAGTTATAAAAACTGAGCTTGAAAAAAACAGCATTGTCCTGAGATGAAATACTTACAGTAACCATTGTTTCTTTGTGTGTCGACAAGTTTGGTTACTTACCATTTTTTGTTTCTTCATTTATCTTCAAGTTTGGATGTTTTGTGCTTCTTCGCATATCAACAGTTGAACAGGTATGGTAACATCGTTAGCTCACTTGTCTAAATCGTGTTTCTTAGTGTATCAACAAGTTAGAATGTTACAATATGTGCTTACTCCTTGTAACTTTTATCAACTGATACGTAACGTTGGCTAAATCGTGTTTCTTTGTGTAACGTTATCCACATCATGTGGATAACGTTACTCTTGGCAGTAAATTTAGATAGACTAGCTAAACCTGCACTTGTTACAATTCCGTTACTGAGGTGTCTTTGTGTATCCACATTGTTCTTAGATAGACTGTGTGTGTCTTATGCTGCCATTTTTTTTACCTCTTTTCTAAACATTGCTTTCAGGTGATGACGTTTTCTGTAGTTTTGTTCCCGGAGGAGGATGACTGTGTGGCAGCAGTTCCACGCCTGTGGCTCAAAGGGGGACTTTGCTACTGGTCACCACACAACATCACCAGCAGTAAGTCCTTCATCCATGACAAGTTTGCCAGAACTTGTTCACCACCTGAAGACACCTGGGAGGCTGTCCCTTTTAAAAGCTCATCAAGCATGCAGGTGAATTTGAAAACGTGTTTTGTCACATATGCAGAAGAGTAAAATTACCTACAATAGGCACAATACCTACATGCACATGGCTTGCTGATCAAAACTGATGAGTTGAAATTGTCACAACTTCTAAAGTTTCTTTCACCGTTTGAGACATACCACGCAAAATGATCCATTCAATTATCAGAATATGTCAGACATACATGTGTGAGTATTTTATTCCATAAATATCTATTACATTAAATGTTTGTGATATCTGCTATATTTGCAAATTACCTGCCATGGAGATTGACCGTTACTACATTTTTCACGCATGCCATAGAGTGATGTCCCAAGACACTATGGGACAGACATGGTGCTTAAAGTTTAGAGCAAGGGTGTCAAAACAGTTCCACAGAGGGTCAAGTGACTGCAGGTTTTTGTTTTTTCCTATAAATTGGTTCCCAGTTCAGACCTAAACCACCAGGTGAGGGTAGAAACTAACTAATTAGTGACCTAAATAATCAAGTACAAGGTGAGATCGAAATCCCACAGACACTCGACCCTCCATGGAACCGTTTTTTGACACCTGTGGTTTAGAGAATGTTAAGACCGTTTCAAAAAATTAGCCAAAGCGATTGAGTTTTTTTTTCTTTTTTGGATTTATGTATTTTTGTATAATATTGTGATGCATACATTTTCTGTTTAATGTGGTGTATGACAGTTACTTTACGTAAATAAAAATACCATAAAAATGGCCATGGGAATGTGAGTGCAATGTGTAATGTAAAACCTTGTACTGTTGAAATTGGCATCTGAATAGTATTCAGTTTGATACACAATTTGCTAGACAAAAATAACATTCTAGTACAGTAAACATTCAGTATCAATCAAAGAATAGGACAAGACTGAAATGTGGATATAAGGAGCATTTCCAAGGTCCAACTTCTATACTGACAAAACATCTGCAAAACATTTGACCACCATTGTTTACACAATGCCAAAGGAACTTTGAGTTAAATGTTTTGTGTGAGTTATGACCTTTTGCAGGTGAGCTATGGTGTTGTGCTGCTATGGTGTTGTGCTCACAATAAAAGTTTGTTTTTTTCACATCAGTTTTTTTCTTCATTAATTATATCTTCATTGATAGAAATTATGGAAACATGTTTTAGTCAATTATAATGGGCAGTGTGCAATCACTACCCATCACCAAATGGTTGAGTGATGATCAATTAGGAACAGTGAGCATAGTGAATCTAAAGGTTCACGGCTGAGGATTGCTCTGTTGAAGTCCCCAATAATAATAAGCAGGGAGTCTGGGTGTTTTTTCTCCACGTGATCTGATCAGCCAGCTGTAGTAACGCCTTTATAAAGTATTCAGACCCCTCTAGCGACTCTTTTTCAAAAACGCGACTAGCGACAAATCTAGCGACTTTTGGAGACTCTGACGTGAAAGCACGTCTCGTTCTTACTCTTTTCAATGAGCAGCGGGCGCTGCCGTGGGCCCCTACCACATTCCAAAGCACTCACAGATGGCCCAGTCCTCGCACAGCAGTCCCTCCCAGCAGCGGTCCCTCCCAGCTGCGGTCCCTCCCAGCTGCGGTCCCTCCCAGCAGCGGTCCCTCTCAGTAGCAGTCCCTCCCAGCTGCCTACCCAAATGTAGTAACAATTTGAAACTTGGAATGAAAATATGTTTTGCAGGGTAAATGCTTACAAAACCTTAACTTTTCCTAGACATGTGAGAGACGTGTGTATCGCCAGAGAAGCGAAAATCGTTCCAGCGTGGGCCCCTACCACCCCAAGGATGCACATCTACACCACAACACCCTGTGGATTGCAGACCTGGAGCTATGTGAATTACATGCTGATCTGGTAATTGCTGCAATGTTTACTTGGTTTCACCATATTTACCTGTTCACCAACTTTTACGTTTATTTTTAGGATGGAGAAAGCACAGTCCTCCAAGGCCCCAGAGAGGTACTCCACACCACCATGTAGAGGATGGCTACATAGATACGTGGGGGTTCATTCACTTAACCCAGATGCTTAACTTGTTATTAAAGCATGTTGCTTCCAATTTTATTTGTCAATTTCAATTTATTTTTAAGGGCAAGAAGGCAGAGGTTGGGGGACGTTTTAGCTCTGCACATGAAGGTAAGAATGAACATTTTGGCGGACAATGTGATTTGCGTTCTGATTGTAAAATAGCCAGATATTTAGGACTGAATAATTAACTGTCTGTCTTTACTTTCAGAACATTTGGAGAAGATCAAGTGGCTGACTGAAGAGAATGTCAAGCTGAGGGCACAGCTGGCTATACAATAAGGTAAAAACAAGACTATAGTTGCAATAGCATGTTGTCTTCATGAAATATTTCATTTGTCTTGAATGTCATGCAATTCATAAAATCATGTCAGACCATTTAAGTTCAATATCTGATCACGGTATTACAGGAGCCATTCATAAGCTTATTGCACTGATGTATCTATGATTCAATAACTATCGATTGCTGCTAGGTCATACTTATGTATATTACTGCCATTCTAGCCCTTGTTTATTTTGTATTGTATTATGTTTATTTTGTACTTTCTCATTCAAATACTGTAATTTTCCTATCTTTTGCTGGACACGTTTTCTTGCACTATTTGATTTTTTTTTTTTTATTTCAATTCATTTGCACATTTGTTTATTTGTTTATTTGGTATGCTTGCTGTATATTGTATGTTTTTTTGTATGCATCTTGCACTATTTGAAATAAATTGTTTAGATTTCATCCAGTTCATTGTCATTTGTGATATGACCTAAAAATATTGTAAAGGATTATTATAAATAAAACCTAATATAGGGGCGTGAGGCATCCCGCTGGGTTTATTGCATAAAAGCGGCTAACCGCCGTCGGGCCGCTGGTGAGCCTCTGATCAGGGTATTGTTAGAAGGCATTGTCATGAAAGTGGCCCACCGGCGGCCCGACTGCGACATTTGCTATTAAAAAAAACGTCTGCCGCCGGTGGTCCGCTGGCCAGATGCTTTGCAGAAACGCTCGGTGGCCGCAGAGGCAAAAAGCTAGTGGGCTGCCGGTGGGCCACTGGCGTGTTGCTTGCTGGGTACTTGTGCGGCACTTAAACTACTTCTGGTTTCTTGTAGAAAGGCTCTCTGAAGTTTAGCCTTTCCCCCAAACAACCCTGATGAGAAGGGTTATAATATATGTTTTTCATTAGCTGCTCCATCCTCCTAACTTCAATAATTACGAAAATTACAAAGTATGTATCAGACACTTACAGAAATAAGAAATGAAGGGTTTCCAATATAGGTTTCCATTTTTACATCTTTATTTCACGTTATTCATAAGTTCATTCAAGAGTTTTAAATCAACACTCTCGGTTATATAAAAATTCATAACATTGAATACATCGATTATATTTACAGACATGTGGTTCTGTATTTTTAAAACACACACATTGATTATATAAGCATACAGACAAAATAAATGATAGATGTTACAAGTCATTGGCGGTTCAAAGAAAAAACTTAAAACATTGTGTAATGATATTTCTAGTTGCCCCTCTACACCGTGCAATACCAACTCCACCCGAGTCATTACACAGTCACACACATGATCCTAGATGTTCCACATTAACAACAGTTTTGGACGTGTCATTCACTATCCTTTCAATAATCTGCATCATAATTTATTTATTTTTGTGATCAACATTTTTATTATTTTCAGGGGGGATTTTCAGACATATCCAAAATCACATATGACCATATAAGAGAGACAAAAACAAAATAAACAGTGAGAAGAAAAGACAAGACATCAATGATAAGACATCAAAAACATGATCGACAGGTGTTTCACAGCAATGATTTTCTAGCTATTGTCCCTGGCCCAAGAGATTATCTTAGATGAGAAAGAATTCCAAGCTTGTACAGTCACTGGTCGTGCTTTGTTGAGTCTTGCAGTTGTAAGCTTAAGGTTGACAATATTGACAAGGCTATGGATCCAGAATGACTTCATACACATATCCGGAAAGAACCAGTCTTTCAGAATAGTTTTCTTTGCTGAGGTAAACCCTGCAAACACCATTTTGAACTGAATTTGCTTAAGATTTATATCAGAATTATCATTAAGGAGACAGAAACCAGGACTGGGAACATAAAAAATGTCAAGTATATCTGCTAAAACTGAATTTACATGCAACCAAAACTTAGAGATAACTGGACACTCCCAAAACATGTGTAAAAACGTTCCAGGTGAAGCAGTATTACATATATGACAGTTGTGAGTAGGTTGTAGTTTCATCTGGAATCTCTTATAAGGTGTAATGTAGGCTCTATGTATAGTCTTGAAATGAATTAGTTGGTGAGCTAGATTCTTAGAAGTGATACTTAGATTGCACCATATTCTTTCCCAATCTAGATTTATATTTAAGCTCCCCAATTCCCTGTTCCATATAGATTCAATTGGTAGAGCCGTAGCACTATGCTGAATTAGTGCACTATATATTAAGGAGACAGAAGCTCTACCCAGTAATGGTGCAATCCATTGTAACATGGGATGAGAAGGGAAAGGAGAATTCCAGGGAACTCCATACGTTTTTAAGGCAGATCTTAGCTGAAAGTAAACAAAATAAGCGGAAGCAGGAAGAGAAAAGCGTGTTCTTAAATCTTGAATGGAACAGAGACCTTGAGTATCATAAATATCACCCAATGTATTCAGCCCAAGGGAAGACCAAGATGGTTGATTGAATGGTTTGTTGCCGCATAAAAATGTCTGATTATAATGGCTTGCTCTGACAGAATTTAGGTGGGCCGCCTAACCACCGTTCTGCTTTCTTCCACACTTGAATAGAGTTGGCAATGATGGGCCCAAAATGATTTTTTATCAATTTGTTTGCTACGCTAGAGAATAGTATGTCTTGCAGTTTGTGTGGAAATATCTTAGCAGATTCAATCAATCGCCATGCAGTGGTAGACTGAGGATCCACCCATGTGCTGAGTGCTCTGATCTGAAATGACCAATAATAAAGTTCAACATTTGGTACTGCCAGACCACCAAGCAGTTTGGGTCGTTGCAATGTCTTCAGACGAACCCTAGGCCGTCTACCATCCCAAATAAAACTGGAAATCATGGAGTGGATTTCTTTAAAGTAATTTGGAGGGGGGCAGAGTGGTAACATAAAAAAGAGGAAATTGAGACGGGGCAATATGTTCATTTTGACTGTATTAATTCTACCTTGAAGAGATGTTTTAAGATTCCTCCATCTATGAATGTCTAATTTTATTTTGCTTAGTATGGTGTTAAAGTTGTCTTTGGTAATTGTATGTATGTTTTTATAGATCGTAATACCCAGATATGTGAAAGAGCTTTTGGACTGGATATAGAAGGGAATAGGTAAATTTGGGTGTATATTATTTAGAGGCATAAGTGCCGATTTTGTCCAGTTAATTTTGTAGCCTGATAGGCTGCTAAACTTGTCAAATTCCTTAATAACCGGATCAATAGAGGAATCAAAATTATCCAAGAACAGAATTATATCATCCGCATACAGAGATATAATATGATTATGATGACCAATTACCATAGGGGAAGCTGCAGATTGTCTAATGGCTTGTGCTAGGGGTTCCAGAGACAGACAAAATAAAAGCGGCGAGAGTGGACACCCCTGTCTGGTACCACGCTGTAGTGTAAAAGGAGAGGAGATCAAGTCCCCTGTTAAAACACTCGCCAAAGGTGAGTGGTAGAGTGTCGTGATCATTGAAACAAAACCCTGCCCGAAACCAAAACGTTGTAACACTGCCCACATATATTCCCACTCTATCCTATCAAAGGCTTTCTCCGCGTCGAGTGAAAATACGGCACAAGGATTTGGGTGCGACTCTGCAAACTCTATAATTTGTAGCAGCCTTCTCATATTATCAGATGCATAGCGTCCCTTGATAAATCCTGTTTGATCCTCATTGACTAGCGATTGAATAACTTTTTCCAGGCGGAGAGCAAGTGCTTTGGCATATATCTTAAGATCACTTGTAAGTAAAGATATTGGTCTAAAACTAGCGCACTCTAAAGGATCTTTACCTTTTTTCAAAAGCAAGGTGATGAGTGCAGTTTTTTGGTCCCTATGGAAG
The DNA here is from genome assembly GCF_011004845.1 of Esox lucius. Lineage (NCBI taxonomy): Eukaryota > Metazoa > Chordata > Actinopteri > Esociformes > Esocidae > Esox > Esox lucius. The sequence continues at coordinate 28,724,635 of NC_047573.1, read as the reverse complement.
GTCCCAATTTTGATTGCAAAATTAAATGAATTCAGCATGAGTGTGCCCACCATGTCCCATAGTTCTAAATAAAGCTCCGGAGGGAGGCCATCCAAGCCAGGCGACTTGCCTTTATTAAGACATTTTGCTGCTCTATGTAATTCATTCAGCTCTCATCTTGATCAGTTTGCTTAAGGCAGGGAAGGTCTAATTTATCAAGAAAATGTTTGTTGGTAGACTCTTCAAAAGAAATCTCTGATTTGTATAAATTTTCATAGAACGTTAAGAATGTATTATTAATGGCCTGCGGATTAGTAGCAATTTTACCCTCAGGAGTGTTTATTGCTGGAATCTGCGCTTTTGTTTCACATTCCTTCAGCATTAAAGCCAGTAGGTGACTAGGCCTCTCTGCTTCAAAATAGTACTTTTGTCTAGTTCTATGCCAGATGAATTCCGCCTTTGATATGGCCAGTGTATTGTATTCATTTTTTAAAGAAGCCAGCAACTTAGACTGTTCTTCTGAAAAACTATGTTTTTGTAGATTTTCTAACGAATCTATTTTATTTTCAAGATTTGTGATCTGGGAAGCTTTTGTTTTAGCTAAAGTTGAGGAGAATGAAATACAGAAACCACGGATAAAGCACTTTGTGGTCTCCCATAGAACTTGTGGATTGGAACAATCCTTTGTGTTAATATCTAGAAAATATCTTAGTTGTACTTTAAGTGAACTAAGAAATCCAGAGTTAGTTAATAACGATGTATTAAAACGCCATCTAGGGGCCTTTGCTTTAATGCTGGGCAGATCAATGTTACATAAAAGTGCAGAGTGGTCAGATATTAGAATTGGTAGTATTGTAATGGACGTATGTCCTGCAATAAGGGTTGGGCTGAGAAAAATATAATCTATTCGGGAAAATGTTTTATGTCTATTGGAAAAAAATGTGTAATCTCTAGCAGTAGTATTCTGTATACGCCAAATATCTACAAGATTTAAATCTTTGAGGAGAGACTTCAATAAGGTAGACAAAGGATTGCCTGTTGCATCATTATTAGATTCATCAAGAGACTGATTAATGACTGCATTGAAGTCACCTCCCACCACTAAAGAACAGTCATTTTGTTCTAACAATGTATTTCCAATGTAAGAAAAAAATTCTCTGTGAGGCACATTTGGGCAGTATATGGATGTGAAAGCTAATTTATGATTAAATATACAAACACGGGCAAAAGCAATTCTTCCATTCTCATCATTTCCAGTACCATTTACATTGCATGATAGTTTTCGGTTAAGAAGGATGCATACTCCCTTGGTCTTATTTAGGGCGCACGATGATACAATTAATTTGTAATGTCTATTCTGAAATCGTGCCACATCGCATTGTTTTAGGTGTGTTTCTTGAATCAGTGCAATGTCTGCCTTTTTACGATATATATACTCAAGCACACGAGTGCGTTTGATAGCGGAATTTAGGCCATTCACATTAAGTGACAATATATTCAATGATTGCATCGACATATACCGCTAAGATCTGTCTTAGTATATAAATGTGTTAGTATAAGATATAATAGAAGTATGTAAACATCCTGCCAATTACCATACTGGTGTCCTAAAACTGATGTTCTATCAAAGAGTATGAATATGTCCGTCAAGGGGAGGGGATGGAAAAAACTATATACAAAAACAAAAACAGACCGCACAGGTAAAAATCCGTAGGTCTGCAAGAACATAAACAGTGTCAGATACGTGACCAAACCACCCCAACACATAGCAACAGAATCAGATAAACACACACAATCTCAACACCTAAAATGAATACATTCGACACATCTCAAACAGAGTAAGCAAGGCTATTTAGCATAAGTTGGTGCTACTAGTTTTAGAACCCAACAGGTAAATATTAACTGATGATCATACCTTGTGGTGAGGACCCTGAAAATAAACAATCACACCAAATGTTAGGTGCTGATCATTCCCCCATGTCCACTAAATTGCCTTCTCTGGCGTGAGGAGGATCCCCATGGTTGTTTTCTTTGATCGGGTTTGAAGCTACGTCAGTGACATCACCTTCGCGCCGTACCGGTGTTAAGGTGGACCTCCGCGGAAGAGAGTTGAGAAAATCTTCGGTGGCCTGAGTCGAACAACTTTTTTTCGCCGTAGTATTGCAGTTTCAGCCGTGCCGGATAGATGAGGAACGGCTCTAAGCCCATATCCCTAGCTTTCTTCATGGTAGAACTGAAGCTCTTTCTCTTTGCTGTTGTCGCGGGGCTATAGTCGGGAAAGAACAGGATAGTGCCGGCTGTTGGCGCCGCAGCATGAGCGTGAGGCGTACTCGGGCGAGCGGATGCGCGTACGCTGATGGCAGTATGCTTCACTGGATAAACTTGACGTGCCCCGTTAAGGATAGCCGATCTATCTTGCCAACGCAGTAATCTGAAGATGAGTGTGCGCGGCTTGTTGGACTTAGCCTCTCCTCCATCATATACGCGATGAGCCCGTTCGATGTCAATGTCTCGGCCCACCAATGAGGGAATCCATTTGGGAAGATTGACTTTCAGGTAGCCGACTGCATCCGAACCCTCCACTGTTTCTGGTAAGCCAACCAACCTTACATTATTTCTTCGTCCCCTATCCTCCAAATCTGTCAGTTTTGTGGTTAGCTGGTCTAGCTGTGTCTTTAGTTCAATAACCGATCGCCTGTCCTCTCGCGCGGCCGTCTGCACAGCTTCTACTCGGTCTTGAACCCGTTTAGTAGATTTGGCTACCTTTTCAAGTTCACTGCCGAACTCCTTCACAGTTTCATTAGTTTTTTGAATTTCTATTCGCAAGTCACGTAGTGCTGGGACCAAAATAGAATCCACAGCTGCCCTGACAGCGGAGGCTACGGCCACATCTAAACCACGTTGTTGCTCTTGGAGGGCTAGCTTTATGCCATTAGCAATAGCTGCATCGAGTTCTTCTTTAGAGATGGCAGAATCCTTGAATTTTTTCTTCATAGGCGATTGTTCATTTTCCCTTTTCCGTGCTTCTTTGCTTGGGGAGGTATTCATGATGAGATAGATATCGAAGTATTTTAAATTAATTGAAGGATTACTGAAAAATAAGATTATGCGAGCAAAGCCGAAAACTACGCTGGCATCGCTGTCGATGGGTCACGTGCTCTGCATCATAAGTTTTGTTACATTTCAAAAAAGAAGATATCGGTTAACTCTCTCAATTAACATACATAAACAGTTACCCATTATATCAATAATACACTACAATGGTTATATTAGTAAAACACTACAATGGTTATATCAGTAAAACACTACAATGGTTATATCAGTAAAACACTATAATGGTTATATCAGTAAAACACTACAATGGTTATATCAGTAAAACACTACAATGGTTATATCAGTAAAACACTACAATGGTTATTTCAGTAAAAAACTACCACGGTTATATCAGTAAAACACTAAAATGGTTATATCAGTAAAACACTACAATGGTTATATCAGTAAAACACTACAATGGTTATATCAGTAAAATACTACAACGGTTATATCAGAAAAACACTACAACGGTTATATCACTAAAACACTATCACCGTTATATCAGTAAAACACTACAACGGTTATATCAGTAAAACACTACAATGTTTATTTCAGTAAAACACTATAATGGTTATATCAATCAAACACTACCACGGTTATATCGGTAAAACAGTACAACGATTACATCAGTAAAACACTACAATGGTTATATCAGTAAAACACTACAACGGTTATATCAGTAAAACACTACAACAGTTATATCAGTAAAACACTACAACGGTTATATCAGTAAAACACTACAATGGTTATATCAATTAAACACTACAATGGTTATATCAGTAAAACACTACAATGGTTATATCAGTAAAACACTACAACGGTTATATCAGTAACACACTACAATGTTTATTTTAGTAAAACACTATAATGGTTATATCAATTAAACACTACAAAGGTTATATCAATAATACACTACAATGGTTATATCAGTAAAACACTAGAATGGTTATATCAGTAAAACACTACAATGGTTATATCAGTAAAACACTACAATGGTTATATCAGTAAAACACTACAATGGTTATTTCAGTAAAAAACTACCACGGTTATATCAGTAAAACACTAAAATGGTTATATCAGTAAAACACTACAATGGTTACATCAGTAAAACACTACAATGATTATATCAGTAAAACACTACCACGGTTATTTCAGTAAAACACTACAATGGTTATATCAGTAAAATACTAAAACGGTTATATCAGAAAAACACTACAACGGTTATATCACTAAAACACTATCACGGTTATATCAGTAAAACACTACAACGGTTATATCAGTAAAACACTACAACGGTTATATCAGTAAAACACTACAATGTTTATTTCTGTAAAACACTATAATGGTTATATCAATCAAACACTACCACGGTTATATCGGTAAAACACTACAACAGTTATATCAGTAAAACACTACAACGGTTATATCAGTAAAACACTACAATGGTTATATCAATTAAACACTACAATGGTTATATCAGTAAAACACTACAATGGTTATATCAGTAAAACACTACAACGGTTATATCAGTAACACACTACAATGTTTATTTTAGTAAAACACTATAATGGTTATATCAATTAAACACTACAAAGGTTATATCAGTAAAACACTACAATGGTTATATCAATTAAACACTACAAAGGTTATATCAATAATACACTACAATGGTTATATCAGTAAAACACTACAATGGTTATATCAGTAAAACACTACAATGGTTATATCAATTAAGCCTTAAGGGTTTCAGGAGAAAGATTTTCTGGGTATTTTAGGCCCTGAATGCCTTCTTTACCTTCAGGTCTGTTCCGCCAGAAAGTCAAAACTTCGTTTACCAGGCCTTGTTGGTCTTTGTTCTCGCCCAGCAGCGAGTTGGAGATTTTGTTCAGGGTCTTCATGATGGAGTTGGAGTTTTTCAACTAATTTAGAAAAACCTCTGAAATTCCACGAACATGAGGTAGTTCAACAACTCTGGCAAGCGCTGGTATGAATCAGTCAGACCACAGTTGTGTCATCAGGGCTTCTAAACTGGCATTGTAATAATATTTAGGACAATAATAGAGACACTGAAGCTGTCCCTGACTTCCATGGCCTGTAAGACACCGTGGCAGTTTTATTTTTTGTGCTCCTTGATCACAATCCCTAAAAGTGTTACAATGGAGGCCTTTTTTAGCGTTTAAAAAAACCAGGCTGAGTCCTCCATCAAAAACGTCCAAACCCCGACCATAGGTTGGCAGGTCAGGTGGCGGAGTAGGCAGCAGTGTAATAGGTGAGTAGGTCAACAAACTGTCTGGGGATGAGGGACTGACATCCCAATCCCTGTCCCAAACATCTTCATCCTTACTAAGGCACAGTGACTGTTTGTAATGGGAAAATAGGTGAAAGGTCTTTTCTGAGATGTCAATATGATGACCCGCACCGTCAGAGCCCTCTGATACCATAGAAGCCATGGTACTCTGAATGGTGTTCAACCTACATAGCAGCCATGGTACTCTGAATGGTGTTCAACCTACATAGCAGCCTTGGTACTCTGAATGGTATTAAACCTACAAAGCAGCCATGGTGCTCTGAATGGTGTTCAACCTACATAGCCGCCATGGTACTCTGAATGGTGTTCAACCTACTTAGCAGCTATGGTACTTTGAATGGTGTTCAACCTACATTGCAACCATGGTAATCTGAATGGTTTTCAACCTACATAGCAGCCATGGTAATGTTAATGGTGTTCAACCTACATTGCAGCCATGGTAGTCTGAATGGTGACCTACATAGCAGCCATGATACTGTGAATGGTGTTCAACCTACATTGCAACCATGGTAATCTGAATGGTATTCAACCTACATAGCAGCCATGGTACTCTGAATAGTTTTCAACCTACATAGCAGCTATGGTACTCTGAATGGTGTTCAACCTACATTGCAACCATGGTAATCTGAATCTGTGATGCATTCTCTCTGAAGAGCTTGATACAACTTCCCATCTGATCTCCATATTTGTGTAACAAGTGTAGCCTCTCATAGTTGTCCTCATTTCAGGACTTACTACATTATTTAAATACTTCCCAGTCGTTGACACGGTACTCTACGCCTAATGTGGCATATGTGTTTTCAGTTCCCATGGAAAAACTGTACAGCTTCACTTTAGAGGCAGGGTAATCAAAAATAAACCCAATCATATTCCCATCAGGCAAGTTGTGTTGACCCATTAACAGCTTAAAGGATGGCACTTGAGGAAGCGCTTCTTTGGTGGATAAAATATTTCTGGAACATAGTCTTCCACTTTCCTATCTTCCATTCTACGGCCTACTTCATAAGTCAGAGCTATCACAAGTGTTTCGCTCAGTACCAAAGACATTATTGTCAGTCATGTGAAGCAAAGATCTTAAAAATTTAATGGAAATGAAAAAGCCAAAGTTCAGCTTTGGCCAAGAAGGAACGTACCTCATTTATGGCACAGACTCCCTGCCCCAAGAGCCCTAAAACCAATCCACCCTTGACCTAACCCCCTTTGACCAAACCCCCTTCCTCTGAGCAGACCAGCCCCCTACCTTTCCCAGGCTCATCTCCCTCCTGTGAGAAACACATTTAAAAAAACATCCTACACCTATGAAAACATACAGATGAATCACCTTTATTAACCAAACATCCTGGGTCAACATCATAAAAACCAAACTCCCTAAAATACCCCTGGGAAGTCCGGAAATGTCACCTTTAAACCTTTTGACATAAACAATCAATTATTAACCCTAAAATCACCTTTACCTTCCAGGCCACACCACTCAAAGGTCAGAGGTCAATCCCTAAAGCAATAAATCAGACATTGAACACACGAAAGTGTAATAAAGTGTATACTATCCCTCTCTCCAGTGTATTGGTCATATTCATAAGACACAGTGTAACCAGTGTATAGGTCATATTCATAATATACAGTGTAACCAGTGTATTGGTCACATTCATAAGACACAGTGTAACCAGTGTATTGATCATATACATCAGTTACAGTCCAACCAGTGTATTGGTCATAAACATAAGATACAGTGTAACCAGTGTATTGGTCATATACTTCAGATACAGTGTAACCAGTGTATTGGTATATGACCAGTGTATTCTAGCAACCGCGGGGGCCTAGACAGCCCGATCCCTGGACACGGAAACTAGCTCTAGGGACGTGGAACGTCACCTCGCTGGCAGGGAAGGAGCCTGAGATCGTGCGAGAGGTTGAGAAGTTCCGACTAGAGGTTGAGAGGTTCCGACTAGAGGTAGTCGGGATCACCTCTACACACGGCTTGGGCTCTGGAACCATACTCCTTGAGAGAGGATGGACTCTTCACCACTCTGGAGTTGCCCATGGTGAGAGGCGGCGGGCTGGTGTGGGTTTGCTTATGTGTTGGAGTTTACCCCAGTGAACGAGAGGGTCGTTTCCCTGCGCCTACGGGTCGGGGATAGGTCTCTCACAGTTTTTTGTGCCTACGGGCCGAACGGCTGTGCAGAGTATCCAACCTTCTTGGAGTCTCTGGGAGGGGTGCTGGAAAGTGCTCCAACTGGGGACTCTATCGTTCTACTGGGGGACTTCAACGCCCACGTAGGCAACGACAGTGACATCAGTGCACGTGGCACCAGGACACCCTAGGCCGTAGGTCGATGATCGACTTTGTTGTCGTTTCATCTGACCTGCGGCCATATGTCTTGGACACTCGGGTGAAGAGAGGGGCGGAGCTGTCAACTGATCACCGCCTGGTGGTGAGTTGGATCCGTTGGCAAGGGAGGAAGCTGGACAAGCGTACTGTAAGGGTCTGCTGGAAACGTATGGCCGAGTCTCCTGTCAGAGAGATCTTTAACTCCCACCTTCGGCAGAGCTTCGACTGGATACCGAGGGAGGCTGGAGATATTGAGTCCGAGTGGACCATGTTTTCGGGCCTGGGAGCAGTTCGGTGAGGCCATGGAGAAGGACTATCGGCTGGCCTCGAAGAGATTCTGGCAAACCGTCCGGCGCCTCAGGAGAGGGAAACAGTGCCCTACCAACGCTGTTTACAGTAGAGGTGGGCAGCTGTTGACCTCAACTGAGGATGTCGTCGGGCGGTGGAAGGAATACTTCGACGATCTCCTCAATCCCGCTGTCACTTCTTCCATTGAGGAAGCAGAGGATGAGGGCTCAGAGGTGGACTCGTCCATCACCCGGGCTGAAGTCACTGAGGTGGTCAAGAAACTCCTCGGTGGCAAGGCACCGGGGGTGGATGAGATCCGCCCTGAGTACCTCAAGTCTCTGGATGTTGTGGGGCTGTCTTGGTTGACACGCCTGTGCAACATCGCGTGGCGGTCGGGGACAGTGCCTCTGGGATGGCAGACCGGGGTGGTGGTCCCTCTTTTTAAGAAGGGGGACCGGAGGGTGTGTTCCAACTATAGGGGGATCACACTTCTCAGCCTCCCCGGGAAAGTCTATGCCAGGGTTCTGGAGAGGAGAATACGGCCGATAGTAGAACCTCGGATTCAGGAGGAACAGTGGAACACTGGACCAGCTCTATACCCTCTACGGGGTGTTGGAGGGTTCATGGGAGTTTGCCCAACCAATCCACATGTGTTTTGTGGATTTGGAGAAGGCATTCGACTGTGTCCCTCGCGGCATCTTGTGGAGGGTGCTTGGGGAATATGGGGTCCTGGGTCCTTTGCTAAGGGCTGTCAGGTCCCTGTACAACCGAAGCAGGAGCTTGGTCCGCATTGCCGGCAGTAAGTCAGACTTGTTCCCAGTGCATGTTGGACTCCGGCAGGGCTGCCCTTTGTCACCGGTTCTGTTCGTAATTTTTATGGACAGATTTTCTAGGCGCAGCCAGGGGCCGGAGGGTGTCAGGTTTGGGGACCACACAATTTCGTCTCTGCTTTTTGTAGATGATGTTGTCGTGTTGGCCCCTTCTAACCAGGACCTTCAGCATGCACTGGGATGGTTTGCAGCCGAGTGTGAAGCGGTGGGGATGAAAATCAGTACCTCCAAATCCGAGGCCATGGTCCTCAATCGGAAAAGGGTGGCTTGCCCACTTCAGGTTGGTGGAGAGTGCCTGCCTCAAGTGGAGGAGTTTAAGTATCTAGGGGTCTTGTTCACGAGTGAGGGAAGGATGGAACGGGAGATTGACAGACGGATCGGTGCAGCTTCTGCAGTAATGCAGTCGATGTATCGGTCTGTCGAGGTGAAGAAAGAGCTGAGCCGCAAGGCGAAGCTCTCGATTTACCAGTCAATCTACGTTCCTACTCTCACCTATGGTCATGAGCTTTGGGTCATGACCGAAAGGACAAGATCCCGGATACAGGCGGCCGAAATGAGCTTTCTCCGCAGGGTGGCCGGGCGATCCCTTAGAGATAGGGTGAGAAGCTCGGTCACCCGGGAGGAGCTCAGAGTAGAGCCACTGCTCCTCCACATCGAGAGGGGTCAGCTGAGGTGGCTTGGGCATCTTTTTCGGATGCCTCCGGAACGCCTTCCTGGGAAGGTGTTCCGGTCCCGTCCCACCGGGAGGAGACCCCGGGGAAGACCTAGGACACGCTGGAGGGACTATGTCTCCCGGCTGGCCTGGGAACGCCTCGGTGTCCCCCCGGAAGAGCTGGAGGAAGTGTCTGGGGAGAGGGAAGTCTGGGCATCCCTGCTTAGACTGCTGCCCCCGCGACCCGGCCCCGGATAAGCGGAAGAAGATGGTATGGTATGGTATGGTAATTAATCCACTCAGTGTTCTTAGGCGGTTTTATCCACAGGAAAATGGATTCTAAACCTGCACTGATCTCACTTCTCGCTTTAAACTCATTGGGAATCCCCCGTGGTTGACCTATTGCATCAATGACAACTTCTGGATCAGGTGTATAAGCCCTTCTTACCCGTGATCTAATCTGCCTTTCCTCAGTCCTCTGTATAGTATCTACCTGTGTCAGGGCGTGCTTTCCATTGGTCAAATTTTTCATCTAGACATTCTCTCCATCCTTTCTCTATAGGCACCACGACCATATTTCCCTGTCCTGCTCTTGAGCATACTAGACAATTATCTACTTCATGTTGTCTAGCTGTGTATTGGGCCCATTCATACCAATCATATCTCTTAGCTGTGCCCAGTTGGTCTTCTTCCATCTCTTTTGTGTGCTCCCCTGTGGATACAAACCTGGTCTGGAGTGGGTTCGGGGCTCAACACCTGCTCCGTTGTATCTGCATAAGCCATTACTTGCTGTGCTGCGGGCATAGGGGGCAAAGTTTCTTTCCCGTAAGCAGACCTAGCTAGCCTTGTTTCTCCTGGGGTGTCATCTTCTCCTGAACCTGTCTCCTGATTTCCCCATTCTATCAATTTTTCTGTGCTTTTATCTGGAAATCTAGTAATAGCCAATTCAAGAAACATTCCCTATTCCTCACCATTGTGTTCAACCACTATTTCCCATTTTCCTTTTACTTCTACAACGGTTATAATGCACTTTCCATCTGTCCAAGTTACCTGACAATACTGAACACTATCTGCCCAACTGCATAAGACCTTCTCAATTTGGTTCTTTACCATAATTGTTCTCTGTGCCTCATCATCTGTCTTCCCTGGGACCCCCACTCCTCTGGCTCTGAGTGTGCGCCATGCAGTAGCTTCTCTCTTCCTTGGCCTTACTATCTTTGGGATAACTGTACCTTTGTTGCGGACCTGACTACTAGTTTTCTCCCTTGGCTCTTTCCATGGAATAAAAGCATCCATTTCCTTACTATCTATTTCTCTATCCCATGTAGTTCCCCATGTTTCTCCTAGCCTCTCTACCGTATCATATTATACTGTAGCTGCATGGGGGGTTTCTTTGTCAAACATCTGTTTAGCCTGGGTTTTGTTTACATCTGGCCCCATATTCACACTGCATTCCTGTTGTCTGCAAAACACTAAATGTCTCACAAACTCTACTTTTACTCTACCAGTGGGTCCGCACACCCCTTTCTCAGCACAAGCTCTAATTGACCAACCCCGCCGTCCTTCTCTTATTACTGCAAGCCAGGCGGTCTGGTTACGATCTCCAAGATCATCTGTATCAATGAGAACTAGTACCCTTATCCCTATAGTTCTTAACCGGAATGGCATTACCCCTGCTAATAGCGCTGCTGTGCATACCCCTGTCTAGGTCACTGTCTGAGTCGCTACTGTCAGTAGGGGGCGTCGTCATGTCATTCCCAGCCCAAGTCGGCAAGGTTGATGGTAGAGAATTCCTCCCCGATGGCTGAGAAACCTGGTCTTTCATTGGTACCCGCGGGGGCTCCTCCCGGGCTTTCTGGCCCAGTGGAGTCACCAATAGGAGGTGTTCCTCCATCATCTCCCGCGCCATCTCTCCTTGGGCAGATGGCAGCAGCCATATCCCTATGCCGATCAACAGCAGACTGCCCGTCATCAGTCCGCACACCTCTACAGGATGTCCCCTCTCCGGGAGACTCCAGTTCCTCCGCCGACCTCGGTGTAGTAGGTTCCTCGGCTGCCCCCAGGGGTAATCCTGCACCTTCCTCCTCTTGCTCGTCCCTGCCTGGAACGTCAGCATCCTCACCTTCCTCATGTGGTCTCTGCTCTGTGCCTCGTGGGACCTTGGTGCAGTGGTTGAGGTGTTACCAGGTGTTGCTGCCCTCTACTCGTATCGCTGACGGCGTAGCTTGGACCACCCTGAAGGGACCGTCACGTCTCGGCTCGTTCCACCTCCTCCTGAAGACCCTGATGTAGACCTGGTCTCCTGGCACCACTGCTCGGGGCTGGTTGTCCTCTGGTTCTGGAACTCGTGCACTTTCCTGTAGGTAAATAACCTCATGTATAGCAGTTAGTTGTCTGATATACTCTCTGAGTTCCAATTGTAATTGTTTTAGAGGAGGCCCTTCATAGGGTCCTCTGAGCACAGGCACAGGCATGGGTCGACCCGTAAGCATTTCATGCGGTGTTAGATGCGTTATTCTGTTAGCCTGCATGCGGTAGCTCATTAATGCTAATGGCAAAGCATCAACCCAGTTTAGTTTTGCGCTTGCACAAATCTTGTCAATTTTAGCTTTTAGAGTGCCATTTACTCTCTCAACCATCCCCTGGGACTGAGGATGATAGACACATCCCAGCCTCTGCTTGATCCTGAAGTGCTGGACCACCTGTTTCAATGTTCATTCAATAAACGCTGACCCATTGTCAGAACTGATTTCTGTAGGAACGCCAAACCTAGGCATTACTTCCCTTAATAACTGTTCCTGCACCCTGATCTTTTGAGGGGACTGCTTCTACCCATCTGCTAAACCTGTCAATCACCACCAGCATGTACCTTTTTCCACCAACACTCTTCAACATATCCACATAGTCTATTACCAAATGCTTAAAGGGCCCCTCTGGTGTTGGAATGTGGCCTAATGGTGTTGTTATTCCTTTCCTCACATTGTTTTATTGCACACACTTCACATTCAGCAAGAGCCGCATCAACCGTAGCCTGCATGTAAGGGGACCAAAACCCCTGACCTCTGATCCTCCTTAAGATCTCCCCCCTTGGGCAGTGGTGTTGTGGAAATTTCTTAATACAATGTATTCTCACTGAGTAAAGGACTGAGTCCCACTGTTAAGATAGGTACAGGAATGTGTGGGATCTGGTATTTGCATAGGGGACATCTATTGTCTGTCTAGATGCAGATCAATGGGTTTTAGGACAGGATAGGAGAAGATACAACAGGGGGCAGTAAGGCCAGTTGGCCCCTTTGGGTAAACACTACAGTAAACATTATGGCAGGAAGGATAAGGTGGGGGAAGATAGCATTTGACTTGTGTGATAGAACAAAGGGAAAGGTGTTTGAGACAGATGGCAGCATCTTACCACACCCCTTTTTCCTATGTAATAAATACTGTCGAAATGATGTTTTCTTTAGAGACTATCCACTGTTACTTTGTAACCTGTATACTTTCTCCTTGCAAGCAAGATTAAAACTGTTTATTGCACAATTGATTTCTCCTGTCTTACCTACCATTTTCATAGTACTATTTGGATTTTAGAAATTGCCATCACAGTGGTCAAAACCATGCACATTCGTAATGAAGATCCCAAGCAGGGCAGTTGGTGCTACTAAAAGTCCTGTATGAGATCTCCACAGGCCTGTGTTATATTTAGTAGCCCCCCTTTTCAGCCACACACTCTGCTCATACACATTGGCTCTCTCCTGCATCCTGATGATGTCATCCATTCCTGGGGCTGCCTCTACTAATATCATCGGGGCCATGATCGCACTCTGGCACTTGGATGCTAACTTGGCTGCCTCATCTGCTGCATTGTTACCTTGAATGATGTAATCATTGCCTTTCTTGTGTGCTTGACATTTGATAATAGCTACCTTTCGTGGGAGCAACAGCGACACCATGAGGTCCTGAATATGATCATGGTGTAAGATGGGAGTGCCATCAGTTTTCCTAAAACCTCTCTGTTTCCACACAGCTCCAAACAAATGACACACCCTGTGTGCATACGCTGAGTCTGTGTAAATGTTAGCCACCTTATCACTCCCCTCCCTACATGCAGCTGTCAGTGCCTTCAACTCTGCCAGCTGTGCAGAACAAGGCTGTGCACACGCCTCGCTAACAATCGTATGGAACTGGCCTTGTGGGGTCATCCTTACCACCGCGAAGCATGCATGACTCCCATTGTGGTCTCTGTAACAGGACCCATCCACAAACAACTCCACCTCCACTCCAGGGATGGGAGTGGAGAGCAAATCAGGCCTAAGTCTGGTAAACGTCAGGGATTCAGCCACACAGTCATAAGGCTCTCCTTCAAACTCAAGAGGAATCCTCTCTGCCGGGTTTACTGTAACACACCTCTTTATTGTGACATCTGGATACGACAACAAAGGTAGATAGTCTAGCAACCTTGCTTTAGTTAACACAAATTTTCCTTGCTCAATCAGCTCCACCACCTTGTGGTGGGTGTGGACGATTACTGGGTATCCCATTGTGATAGTGGATGCTTTGTCATATGCATACTGTACTGCTGCCAATCCTTGATAGCAGAGTGGATAGCCCTGTGCCACAGAGTCTAACTTAGAGCTATAGTATGCTATGGGCTGTTTCTTCCTACCACTGCATGTATTTTGCATCAAAACTGCTGTAGCATATCCTCCTACTCTGTTAGCCACATACAACAATAACGGCTTTGTGTAGTCAGGTGTTCCCAAAGCGGGGGCTGTCTGCATTTCCTGCTTTATCGTTTCAAAAGCTTCTAGCGCATCCCTATTCCAATTAAGTTTGACACTCAACTGCTGTTGCCCAGTGTCCTTCAACAGGTCCCGTAGTGGTGCCACCTTCAAAGCATAGTCCTCTATCCAGTCCGAGCTGAATCCTGTCATTCCCAAGAACGTTAACATCTGGCCTACTGTCTGTGGGAGTGGGGCTTTACTTACCCCTTCTATCTGACCTTTGGCAATGCCTTTCAACTGATGAGATACAGTCCTCCCTAAGTACTCCACTTCAGTCTGACAATACTGTAGTTTCTTTTGTGACACCTTGTGTCCACCCTCAGCCAATTTCTGCAAAACCTTAATAGAGTCAGCATGACACTGCTCCAGCGTGGGAGCACAGATCAACAAATCATCTACATACTGGATAAGCGTTCCCTCCAGTACAAGCTCTTCTAAGTCTGCCTTCAACACCTGGTTGAAAATGTGTGGAGAATGCTTAAAGCCCTGGGGTAAGCGAGTATACCTGTATTGCCTCCCCCATAGGTGAAAGCAAACAAATTTCTACTCTCCTCAGCCAATGGGATACTGAAAAATGCGCCACACAGATCAATAACTGTAAAATACTTGGCATCAGGAGGGACATTCGTCAATAGTGTGTGTGGGTTTGGAACCTCTGCATGACAATCCTGCACAATTTCATTAATGAGCCGCAAATCGTGGACCAACCTCCACTTTATCCTGTCAGCCTTTAGTACAGGGAAAAGCGGTGTATTACAGTTGCTAACCGTCTCTTCTAACACATCAGCCTCTGCTAAACGTTCAATTGTTGGCTTGATGCCCGCTTCTGCCTCTGGCTTCATGTAATATTGTTTCTTCCATACAGGCTGTGCTCCTGGCTTTACCTTGATGTACACTGGGTTTGCCGATTTAACTAGCCCTACATCCGTGTCATGCTGCCACCAAACTTGCTTCGGAACCACTCGTTCCATTTCCTTCCTCAACGTGCTTTGTCTATCTTCAACCTCCCCTATCTGCATCTGTTGACCTGTAGTTATCTCCACTTCCTGTGGTTCCCCAATCATTTCTGCAAAACACAGAACTTTTATCAGATCCTTTTCAGGAGAGCAGAGGATAAGTGGGTTATCTGTCTTTTCCCACTGAGTCTGTTGTGCCTTTTTCATCATAGGGCCCAAATCTTTAGCCTTGAAACCCTTATTCACCATCAACATGATGTGTGGTACTGACCCAGGCACATCAAACCATTTATTAATCAAACTTGCTCCCTTAGCATCACTCACTTCCATTGCTGTTCCTTGCTCCCCTATAACAAAGTATTGTGACTCAATGGGGGCTGGCTTGCCATGCGCCTCCATCAGCCACAACTGTTCCAAGATCTCATCTTGATATAGGTCATACTTCAATGTACAATGATAAGCCATTTTAGGCAT
Source organism: Esox lucius (assembly GCF_011004845.1). NCBI lineage: Eukaryota > Metazoa > Chordata > Actinopteri > Esociformes > Esocidae > Esox > Esox lucius. Next base: position 28,708,948 of record NC_047573.1, on the reverse strand, counting down.
GCTCCCCTGAGGCATTTGCGCCTCAATATATTTACCCCATTTACAAGTAACTTCCCTAACTTTTTCATCAATGTTGCCTATCCAATATACATTTGCTAATGATGTTTGCGGCATCATCATCATTTGTCTCTTCACTCCTGTCTCTTCTATAATTATTCCTTCCGGAGTGCACTGAATTTGTAACCCCAATTTACATAATGCATCTCTGCCCAATAGGTTTATAGGAGTGTTTTCCGAAACTAAGATGGGAATTTTGGCAGAGCGTCCGCTTGTGGTCAGATTTAGCAGTCATTGGTATCAGCTGCGTTTTTCCCGAGAATCCTATTGTCTTAGCATATTTACCTGACCTGGGGAGGTGAGAGGCATAATTTGGACTTACACAAGTGTAAGTAGCTCCAGTATCCACCATCATTGGTGTACCCTTATCATTTACTTGAACCTGCAGCACTGTTTCCTTATTAGCCTGCAAAGTCATAGCTGCAAACTGACCCTCCCCTTTCGGATTCTCTGGGCACCTTCAATATTCTTGGTGAGTCCATGGGTTCACAGGACCCTGAGGGGGCTGGTTGTTGGGCTGTTGCCATGCCCCCTGGGTTTGATTGTTACCTTGCCAATTTCCAAAACCCTGATTTTGCCTATTTCTGGGGGCCCAGCGCCCGGGATTCTGATTACTCTTAGTATGTCCCCCCTGATTACATCCCCAACAAACCCCCACTGGAAACCTAGGTCCCCTGTTCTGATCTTTTGGCCCACTCCTCTGTCCTTTCTGTTGCCACTGCCCCTGGGGCTGTGTAAACACGTTCACTACTGGTGAGGTGGGTGACTGGGGGGCCCGTGGCTGTTGTGGTGGCTGTTGACCTCCCTGGAGGACAGGTGCCATGGCGCCTTCCTCAGAGACAGTCACCGCGGTCACTGGGGCCTGTGTCTTTTTTGTGAGCTTGTCCAGTTGTAATTGAGTGAGCTTCCTCTGCACCTCCCTTCCTTGTTCAGCCAGCCTTTTTTCACTCTGCCTGTGTCTCTCCACAGCATGAATGAAATAGTCTCTGAACTCCTTGTGTGGTTTGGATTTCATCAAGGCTTCTTCATCCTCCAGTCTGTTCTTTACAGGAGTTGGCAGCACTGCCACCAGCACTTTCCTGAACATGAAGGACACTAAATCATCAGTCTCAGGGTCTTTCTCAGTTTCCAGCCTCCACTTCTCTAGCTGTGTTTGTAAGTAAACAGCTGGGTTCTCTGTCTCTCCCAGTGGTGTTCCTTTTAGGACATCAGAGTCTATTATGGCCGGGTATTCTTCCCTTAAGGCCCCCCATAATCGCTGTCTGTATGGGTCAAAGGACTGTCCATCCCCTTCCACAGTTCCTGTCATCTGTGTCAGGCCACCATCTCGCAACACTGTCTCCATTTAAGTCGTACCCATCACCCTAACCAACAAGGCATTTAGGTCCCCCACTGCCAGTAGTTTCCCTATAGTTGGGCAAAAAAGCAGAGTTGGTCTGCAGATCTTCTTTGACCCGCCACCGTTATTTCTTATCATTCAGGATGTCACCCAACAAACCATCATTGTTTAATATTGGTGGCGCAGGCCTTGAAAACTCTTGAAAACAAATCTAATACATCCATTGTAGGACACATATTGTAGGACACATTGTATATTGATGATTATACAGATTACCATACTGATTAGTTGTATGAGTGTGATTGATACATTAATTGATTACATTGATTACATAAGTATATATCAAAATCTCCAATAGTTGTCTGACAGTGTGGTCTACAACTAGAACACAGTATGTCCTACAGCTAGAACACAATATGTGCTACAGCTAGAACACAGTATGTCCTACAGCTAGAACACAGTATGTCCTACAGCTAGAACACAGTGTGGCCAACAAGTAGAAAACAGTATGTCCTACAGCTAGAACACAATATGTCCTACAACTAGAACACAGTATGTCCTACAGCTAGAACACAGAATGTCCTACAGCTAGAACACAATACGTCCTACAGCTTGAACACAATATGTCCTACAGCTAGAACACAGTATGTCCTACATCTAGAACACAGTATGTCCTACAGCTAGAACACATTATGTCCTACAGCTAGAAACTGTTGCCTAGTTCTAAGAAAGAAAGGTGCTTTGTCAGGAACTTCTGACACCACACAGCACATCTGAACCTTCTATTGACAGAATGTTAGACTTCCTTTAATCACCTGCAGTACATACTGTTGTGTTCCTTCTTAATACACTACCAGACTTTAACTTACCCTTCATGTATAAATGGTCATCTATCTACAGCCGGTCAGGACAGTACTTGTGCAGGATTGATGGTGTCAAGTAAGTGTTGTCTGACTCCAGTCCCACACTGGCAGCAGCTGAGAAGTGCTGGTCCACATTAGACTGGGAGTTGTGTGTATTTGTGTGGTTGGTGAGTTCAGGCACTACTTGAGCCAGGCCTCATTTACCATCATAACAGACCACAAGCCTCTGCTGGTTCTGAGACCAATCCTGATAGATAACAACCCAACAGGAGGCACAAGTGTGCGTTAGAACTGGACCCATTGAGGAGAGATTTACAAATGTAAATGGGAATATAATAAAAAATATTTCAGATCTTGTTTTAGCTGCTTGGGGTTAATGTGACACTCATCACCTCATACAACCCCATGGTTAGATGGGATGGTTGAATGTTTCAACAGAACTCTGATTGACCAGTTGGCTAAGCTTTACTATGGGGTGAGTGGGATAGTTATATGGAGAAGGTGGCTTTAGCCTATAACATTATAACAGACTCAGACCTTATATCTTACCTCTGTCCTCTGAGCCCATCAGGTTGTGTATTATAACAGACTCAGACCTTATATCTTACCCCTGTCCTCTGAGTCCATCAGGTTGCGTATTATAACAGATTCAGACCTTACCTCTTACCTCTGACCTCTTCTTATGATACTCTAATAGTTAAAGCGTGTACGGCGAATAACTGAGAGGTTGCTGGTTTGAATCCCTGGACCAACAAGGTAAAAACAAAATCTGCGTATAGGTTAGTAAGGTACTAAACCAGAAGTTCCCAAACTAGGGGTTACAACCCCATGTGGGGTCACCTGATATGAAAATGGGGTCGGGGGAGATTGTTTTACAACTGAGTCTCATAGCCTCAAATAAAAAAATAACTATTATATAATTTCTCTTCACATGGTTGGGGTCTCACATTTTTTTATATTGAAATGGGATCGTCGGCCAAACAAGTTTGGGAACCCCTGCCTGCACTAAACCAATCTGCTGAGTTTAGTGGTTTTGGATAAGAGTTTCATAAAGAGAGATTGAGCAGCAGGTCTCTAAACTTTTGTAGAAGTAACCAGTTGGGAACTACAATAGTGACTAAAAACACTCAGAGGTGGGACAAACAGTCTGGATGTAATACATATAAACTCTGTAGCGTTAGACATTTAAGGCCGGGTGTCTCTGCAAAGCACTTTGTGACAACTGCTGTTGTAAAAAGGGCTTTAAAAATACATTTGATTGATTGATTGACATATCTGCAGCAGTCTATCGTTGTTACAGTGACCAAAGTGGTTAGCTAGCACCTAGTGGCTAATATTCACTGGAAAAAAATGACAGACCACCATCGTCTCTCTGGTCTGGGAACTCACTCAGACCGTTTAATCTGAGCATGCTCACAATAGCATTCAAGTGCATGCAGGCACACACATACTAATATGATGTCACTGCGTAGGCTATTTAACATGGCTTTGCTCCTCATATCAAATATGCTTAACACTCCCACTTAATGACATGCTTACAGCTCTCTAAAGTGGTAAACAAAAACCAAAAATACATTACGCCAAAATAACACATCTGGCAGTGTTCTAAAAACTTCAGAAACATTTACATTTGCCAGCTCTCATTACTCTCCAAAGAAATACCCCTTGAAACTCTCAAACTTAGCCTTTGTCACTGGCTTGGTAAGGATATCAGCTACCATGTTTGCAGTAGGGCAGTATTCTATAGATATTCTCCCTTCTGTGTGTGCAGACCGTACAAAGTGATACTTCATATCTACGTGTTTGCTTCTCTGTCTGCATACTGGGTTCTTAGATAAAGCTATCGCCCCCTGGTTGTCCTCATATATCTTGACTGGTACATACTGGTTACTACTGTCTATTCCTTTAAGTAGTTGTACAAGATACTCTCTTGAGTAGTGGCTGCTAGTGCCATATACTCAGCTTCACAGGTGGATAGTGCCACTGTTGGCTGTTTCCTACTCTTCCACGATATAACTGGACCATTCTCACTTAAGTTGAAACAGTATCCAGTTGTGCTCCTTCTATCATTTTTATCGGCTGCCCAATCAGAATCACTATATCCCTCGAGCTGTAGGCTTTCCTCACTTTTCTGAGAGTGTAGTTCTTGATCCATAGTACCCTTTAAGTACCTCAGTAGGTGTTTTTGCTGCAGCCCAATGCTGTTGCTTTGTTTTTGCTATGTGTTGTGATAGTTTATTAACAACCCAGCTCAGGTCAGGTCTAGTACTTGTCATAATGTATATCAAGCTACCTACTATCTCTTTATATCCTGTTGAGTCAATAACTTCACCCTCACTGTCAAAGTTAAACTTTTGCTCACATGGGGTGGATCTCGGTTTACATTCAGACATTCCAAATGTCACTAACATCTTCTCTGTGTCTCTTTTGAGTCATTTTGATCTCTCCCTCACTCTGTCTGAAGTCGACACCCAGGAAGTGTTAAAGTGGACCCATATCTTTCATTTTAAACCTTCTCTTCAACATTTCTTTTACATCACTGAGTAAGGTGTTGTTACTCACCGCCATGATTAAGTCATCTACCCACAATAACAGAATCACTTTCTCGTTCTCAGATTCTCTGCTGTAGACACAATGATCAGCATCATTTTGTACAAAATCCTTTTCTGTAAGGTGATCATGCAGTAACATGTTCCAGTTACGCCGGACTGTTTTAAACCATACAATGACTTATTGAGTTTTTCCCCTGTTTTTGACTTGATCTCAAAACCTTCCGGTTGTTCCATATATGGCTCACAGTCCATCGGAGCATGGAGGTAAGCAGTCTTCACATCCAGTTGGTGTAAGATCCTCCTGTACAGCCACCTGCATCAATGCTCTGACAGAGGTCATGTTGGCTGTCGGTGAAAAGGTCTCTTTAGAGTCAATCCCTTCTACTTCACCATATCCTTTTGTGACATATCTGGCTTTACAAGTCTCAGATCCATCTGGGCTCTCTTTCAGTCTCATTCTCTGTCAAAGAGCTCATCTCCTCTTTCATTGGGTCCGTCCACATCTTTGACTTCTTAGAGTCCGTAGCCTCTCTGAATGTTTTAGGTACACCATAAGCTACTCTGTAGAAATAATCTACATGTTCCAGTTACGCCGGACTGTTTTAAACCATACAATGACTTATTGAGTTTTTCCCCTGTTTTTGACTTGATCTCAAAACCTTCCGGTTGTTCCATATATGGCTCACAGTCCATCGGAGCATGGAGGTAAGGAGTCTTCACATCCAGTTGGTGTAAGATCCTCCTTTACAGCCACCTGCATCAATGCTCTGACAGAGGTCATGTTGGCTGTCGGTGAAAAGGTCTCTTTAGAGTCAATCCCTTCTACTTCACCATATCCTTTTGTGACATATCTGGCTTTAAAAGACTCAGATCCATCTGGGCTCTCTTTCACTGCATAAACCCAGCGGCCTCCCACTGCTTGTTTGCCTCTTGGAAGTGGAGTCAGAGTGAAAGTCTCATTCTCTGTCAAAGAGTTCATCTCCTCTTTCATTGGGTCCGTCCACATCTTTGACTTCTTAGAGTCCATAGCCTCTCTGAATGTTTTAGGTACACCATAAGCCACTCTGTAGAAATAATCTACATGTTCACTTTCGTAATTATTACACACAGCTTTACACTGGTACTCCTTTAAGTATTCTGGAGGCTTTTTCTGTCTTGTAGGATACTGAACTCTTTACTCTCCTTAGGCTGTCTCTGACCCTGGTTGACTGTCTCTGACTCTGGTTGACTGTCTCTGACCCTGGTTGACTGTCTCTGACTCTGGTTGACTGTCTCTGACCCTGGTTGACTGTCTCTGACCCTGGTTGACTGTCTCTGATCCTGGTTGACTGTCTCTGACCCTGGTTTACTGTCTCTGGCCCTGGTTGACTGTCTCTGATCCTGGTTGACTGTCTCTGACCCTGGTTGACTGTCTTCGGTGGTGTATTTTCAGAACTCTCAATGTCATCCCCCATGACACAATCTGTGAGAGTCTGACTATCTGCACTACCTTTGGTGATGAATTTCACCAGCCTATGTTTTAGGACTTTTCCTGTCTAAGGATAATACATGTTATATGCTAGACTATATGACAGAACATGAGGACATACAGGGACCATTCAATGATCCATTTAAAGATCATTTTCAATCAAACTCTTTATAATGATGAAAGTTACAGCAAATCCCTCCTTAAGTTTAATTGAAATAAAAAAACAAGTCCCTCTACAACGTGTCCCAAATGTTACACAATTAAAGTGGATAGTAATTATAAACAAGTACAGGTAGAATGTACTACAAAGCATAACACACTGTCTACAAATGACTTACTGAAAGATTCCCAAATCTATGATCACACATAAAATACAGAACAGATGTTTGCTGAACATGAACCAAAGGTAAATGTTTATTAAATGTATGAATCAACTCCTATCTGCCCCATCAATCACACAAGATGACAACAGATAAGAGGTTACTCTGTCAAAATAAAATCTGTTTTGTACAACATTTAATAATGCTTTAAATACACATGGTATATATTTATAAATATATTTCTGTTGACAAGTAAACAACCAACTCAAAACAAATCCCGCAAATCAAGACGAAACGTCTCTGTTAAAATAGTTCAGCAGGGTTGTAGACACTGACTAAACTAAACCTTATGATGATTGGTCCATTTCAGCTGTCAATCAACTCCCTTCACCATTGAGGGACATGTCTCATTATGTGTTCATTCAGGAACTCAGACCTCTGTTTAACTCTATTCCACTTGATTTGATTGAAACCTGTGTACATGCAAATTAGTAATTGGATCATGCTGTTCTATATAAAATCTGTAATCTTAAATCAATCTTTAGCCATCGTCAATCATTCATACATTGATACAAGCAGACTGATAGATGTATCACTGAATAGGTGTCAGTATTTTCACAGATCCCTTATAAACATAGAACCCAGGATAGAGTGGCTGAGTGAATGTGGTCTGGACTCTGTGGAGGAGGGTCATTGTGTCAGAGACACTGTAGAAGGACAGAGTTCCTGCCCTGTGGTCCAGATACACTCCTACTCTGGAGGAGCAGGGGACACGGATATCAGTATTGGTAAAATTGTGGTAGAAACAGCATCTGGATGTAGAGCAGAATAACACCCAGGACTGAGTATTACGTCCAAACACACACTCATAACCATCTCCTTTCCTGTTGATCTCTTTATATGAGACAGCTACATCAACCCCTCCCCCACTCCACTCTACCTCCCAGTAACAGACTCCAGACAGACCCTCTCTACACAACACCTGTTTATAGAAGGTAAATCTGTCAGGATGGTCAGGATAGAACTGGACCTCATCACTCCATGTCACCTTTCTGTTCCCCTCAGACAGACACAGGTTCTGATATGTTGTATTGGGATCCAATGTCAGCTGGCAGGAATCTGAAAGGATGAAAAACAAAGTCAGTGAAAATGTCTCTCCCTTACTTTGTGTGTGTGTGTGTGTTTGTGTGTGTCTGTCTCTGTCTCTCCCTCTGTGTGTGTGTGTCCTCTCTCTGTGCATGCTGGGAGTGAGTGTGGAGTTTTGGCGGCCCTTTTCAATATATTCATCCTTTTCTCTTGGTGGATTTCTGATTTCTATGCATGACGGGGTTGTTCAGAAAATCTAAACATTAATGGATACCATACATCTCAGGGTGTCTTTTACCCATTTTCTGTTTTCTCTGTGTGTTCTTCTGTTTTCCCTCTTCTTTATGGAGGTGTTAAAGGTTGGTTCTCTTAATAATAATGGAGGGAGGAATTGGAATAAGAGGGCTTGGGTATTGGAAGTGATTACATAGAAACAATGTAATGTCGTTTTCCTACAGGAGACACATAGTGATGAAGCTAATGAGGTTGACTGGGGCATGTGGTGGGGGGGGCAGCATGTGCTTAGTCATGGTACACATTTTAGTGCTGGGGTGGGTATTTTGTTTTCCTCTGGTTTGGGGGTGACTGTAATATCTATAACTGAAATTGTCAAGGGCCGGGTCTAATTGGTCATGGCGGATGTTATGGGAGTTCTGTTTCAGTTTTTGAATGTTTATGCTCCAAATGAGGGAACACAGTACATTGCTGTATTTGATAAGATAAAGGTTTCTTTATGACAATGTGATCAACAGGGATGTTTGGTTTTGGGGGACTGGAACTGTACAGTGGATTTTACTGTTGATCACACGGGTTTGGAACCTCATCTGAATTCTGTGTCCTGTCAGTCTGGTGTGTTGACTGAGTTTGATCTTTCTGATTTATGGAGAGTGAGAAATGCCAATGTTAGTCAGTACACATGGTTAAAAATGACTGATGGTCAAATGAGTGCAGCAAGGTTAGACAGGTTATATGTTTCAGAACGCTACTCTGGTAGAGTGGTGTGGTGTGACATTTTTCCTGTAGGGTTTTCAGATCACATTATTATTACTGTTGATTTTAAATTGTTCTGTCCACGACGGTCAATGTCACATTGGTATTTTAATATTAAGTTGTTACAGGATATCATGTTTTGTGAAAGGTTTTGTTGTTTTGGGGACGATGGAGGGCTTTGAAAAGGAATTTTGAGTCCTTGAACAGTGGGAGGTTGGGAAGACCCAAATGTGTGTTTTGTCAACAGTCTACTGCTCTGTCTAATGTTGAGGTTAGAGAGACTATTAGAGCCCTTGAACAGGACATCAAATTGATTGAGCTGTAACTGACCACTCAGACAGACCCTGGATTGGTCATGAATTTACATGATAAGAGACATGAATTAAGGTCCTTTTTGCATGAAAGGGTGAAGGGTGCCTTGATCAGGTCTTGCTTTGCCACCCTCAAAGATATGGATGCTCCCAGCACTTTTTTCTTTAACCTGGACCAGTCAATATCGCCATGTAAACAGATGGTCTGTCTTCATCTCCCTGATGGGAAAGTGACTACAGACGATGTTGAGATGCGCCGACATGCTGTGGATTTCTACTCTGCACTTTATAAAGCAGAGTCCTGTGATCCTCTGTGTGCTGAACAGCTGGTTTTATGAGAGGATTTCCTCTGCAGGGGTCAACTGGGAAAAGAGTGAGTCATTTTGGGCAGGTCAGCTTCCTGTGGGGTCTCTTCCTCAGTTACCTCAGTTTTTCTAGTCTCTGATATGTTCCAGGAAAGGATCTGGGAGGGTGTAGTGGAGAAGGTGTGTGCCAGATTGTCTTGGTTGAAATGGTTGTTAGCCCAGCTGTCGTATAAGGGAGGGGTTCTGGTAACTAACAACCTGGCCCCCTCAACTCTGTGGCACAGACTCATGGTTGTACAGCTGTCTGGGTGCTTGATAAAAACTCTGCAGAGGACACTTGTTAACTTTAACTGGTCTGGACAGGACTGGGTTAAGGCGGCAGCCCTGTATCTACCACTGAATGAGGGTGGGCCTGGTGGACATTACTTCTAGAGTCAAGGCGTTCTGTCTTCAAGCAGCCCAGAGACTGTTGTACAGTGACTATTCCAGCTGGGTGGATACAGCACATACTCTGATGATGAAGCTGTGTTGTGGAATTTCTTGAACTGTATAACTAGGTTACTAGTTAAAAGAACTGAGTCCCCATCTTAAATAAGAAAAGGAATGAAGGAGGGGGGGATCTGTTATGGAGATTTTGAACTAATGTACATTTGAGAAATGTCTGTCTTCCATTGGCTAGTATGTAAATCTTTACTTTGATTGTGACACACATGTCTGTATAATATCAGAGGATTATTCTGTCCTTTTTACCATGTTCTCCAGCCTTGACAAAGAAGGGGGTCAGTCCTTTTGTTCCTCAGAAATGTGGTCCTTGGGGGGAAGTAGGAGCAATTGGCTTATTTAGGTAAACGCAGCCCTCCCTTTAGGTAAAACCTATGTGACACGAGACAGATGGGCAACAACTTACCACACCCCTTTTTCTATGTAATATATACTGTTCAATGACCTGTATTGAGTCAGAGACTCCTCAGACGATTATGTTTGTAAGCGTTTGACGCGTCTCTCTTATTTGCAAATAATAATAAATGGTTAAACTGTGCCAAGATCATTTTGTCGCTGTTTTTACTCCTTTAAGAGTGTTGATCGATGGAATTGCCATCACAATTTGAGAGCTCGTCCTCGGTTACTTAACCTGGTGTCTTTAATCATATCCTAGCTGGTCATCCGTGCACGGCCGGAGACTAGGTCTCTGGAGCCTTAAATTCTCCCCCGCTCGTGGACTGGCTGCGAGAGGGGTGAGAGTGATGGCGCCTGGCTTATATGATTTTTGGGATTCATCAGTACAGGTATCCAGGCTTAAATGTAGTACTAAGGAGGTTAGAACGCCATACAGTTGCGGTTGGACCGCAAGGGTTAAAATCTGCATTTAAGGTTGGATCTTATCGATAAAATCTGCGGCAAAGGTTGGACCTTTTGAGAGGTTGGACCTCTTTAGATTTGCAGTAAAGGTTGGACCTTTGAAAATAGTTTACTGGGTGATTCAGGGATATGGTTAAGTGCGGCAGTAAGCCATTGATTGTCTCTCGTAGTTACGTGGGCCAAAACAAAACAAACAAAAACGATTAATAAATAAATTAATGCCTGATGTTTATGGTGTTTGGACAGGTGAACTAATGTATCTTTTTGGTAGTTATTAGGGTTTCCGGTACATGGCGTTTTCGTCTACCGGGCAGACTAGAGGACTATAGCAGTTATGGTATACAGTTGCTTGGAAGGCGTAGGCTACGGTATATAGGGAGTCTGGACGTTTTCGGACAGTTTGTGTGGGGGTTATTGATCTCCGTGTTGTAGTCCTTTTTGTTCAGGTTGGATGGATCGTCCCTCTGCCCACCCCCACCCTCCCACGGTGTTCCTCCAGACCGATCGCTGGGACTCCTTGGGGTTTTGCATCGTCCCACCCCGCCTGGCGAACATTTCCCTACAATCAACGTAGCCAACTCTGCTGGAGGCCGTCATGGCCCCTGATTGGAGAGACTATGCTGACCGCTACGTTTAAATTTATGAAGCTACCACTAGACATTCGACTGGACATTGGATTTGGGAAGATACCAGTGGGAATCAAGACATCGGCTGTTCAGATGTTGTGTTCCCGCAAGAATAGAGACGGTTCACAGCGGGCGATCCAACGGGAACACGCAGGAACGCTGAACTGCCTGAGGGAGGGGTGCGGAAGGTCAGAGGAGACGGACCAGAGAGCATCTACCGGTGAGATCAATCCATTACATGACCCCGCATATATTGATGTTGTTACACTTAATGTACAAGCATTTAGAGAAAACGTAGAGTACCAAGTTAAACCCACAATGTTTCTAACAATTAATGGTAAACAGATTGAATTTTTGGTTGATTCTGGTGCGGAATATTCTGTCTTTAGGAATAGGCCAAACTTCCAAAATTGAGTGGTAGAACCATAATTGCGGTAGGGGCTAGTGGAGAACAGACCACTGAGCGGTTTACTACCCCTCTGTCGGTTGTAGATGACGAGAGCCAGCGTTACCCAAGCCATTAATTTATGTTTTCCAATTGTTGTCCAGTTAATTTGTTAGCTAGGGATTTGATGACACAGTTAGGGATCACGCTAGAATGTTCAGACAAATGTATACGATTTAAATGTCCTGTTTTACAAGGAGTGGGCAGCCTGTTGATGATTGTTATTCATGGGATTTAGAAAGAACAGGGCCTAGAGCTGTTTCACTTGAGTTGTTAAAAAAGGCAATGAATAGAGTAGAAACGGGTTTGGCCCAGTTTATGGATATTGGCGACTTGCGTTGCTCGGCGAAAGTTTCAGAAAGTCAGGGTGTTGGTTTTGAGAAAGTGTGGTTTGCTGTTGGTAAAAGGGATTTTTTTGACGGGTGAATATGTATACTAGTCTTCGGGGGGGTTTTGTGCTTGGTCTGTGCAAAATGTAAGAGAGGTGTCTCGCTTTTTCGAAGCGGAGGGTTTGGACCCCCATGTCCCCCTCGCTAAACCTGTGTTTAGAACATGGGAAAGCTTGGGTCCCTGTGTGCGGTAGTGCTGTGAAGTAGTGGACTGGGTCCCTTGTCATATGGTGGGAGTGGGATTTTCCAAGGCAGCCCAAGCCTATAGGGAAGGATTTGGGTGCACTGTTTTGGGTAAACGGGAAGTACATCTTGTGCCACATGACGGCAGGGTCCGTCAGGTCTGTGCAGTCCAGGTGGCTGCTACAGATCCTAGGTTAGCGGAAGTTCCACTCTCCTTGTGGTCACAGCATAACTATGATGTTGGGCTAATTAACAATGCACAGCCTCTTGTAGTTACACCTGGAGGACCCCATAGACCATGCCAGACTCAATACCTACTGCAAGCAGAGGCTATTATTAGGATAGCTCCCGTGTTTCAAGAATTGTTAGAGAAAGGCATGTTTGTTCCATGTCCAAACAGCCCCTGTCGCACTCCTATTTTCCCAGTAAAGATCTAAAATCAGTTGGACTCGAGTTTGCTCTTGTATATAATGGTTTTTGGATAATTGAATTGTCAATACCTGGTTATGGTCGACCTAGTACATGCATTTCCATTTTGGTATTCCCTGTGCACAAGGGTTCCGATTGGCTGCATTGTGTGTTCCTTGGTGGGATATTTTATCTCGTTTACCGAGGTTGTTGTTAACTTGGAAGTTTTGAAATCGCAAGGTTTTGCTTTGTTGGGTGTACACTTGGGTGAACACATTCATTGCATCATTGTTGTGGTTCTTTAGCGGGCCCACTTTTTCGGCTTTTGCCTTAGTGCTGAATCCGCAAAATTGAAATTTGCCTTGTAGTGTTGTGCTGGTTGCTGGGACACGTGGGGGTGTTTGCCTGCTAATTTAGGAATGTATACGAGAATAATGTCCTCAATTTAATTAGAGGGAAATATATTGGAAAGTGGTACAATGCTGCTTCTCTAATTTGGCAAAATATGATCTTGTGGTTTTGCTATGAGGAGTTAAAATAGTGTGTTTCTCTCTCCTTGTATGGAGATGTCCTATTGTCCCATAAATTAAGATGTCCTATTTTAAATGTTGAATTGGGATTGGTTAATTAATAATGTTTAAATTTGTTTGTATTTACAATGATACCTGGGATAATACTTGTGTTTTCAGACCTACGCCTGATGCTCTTTACCGGTGTTTAAATTCTAGCCTGGTAAACTGACAAATGAGGTAGATTGATGTGACTTTATTTGGAGATCTAGGCTGGAGTATCCTGGGGATCACTCCCTGATTTTTCTTTGATTTTAATGACTTGTTTTCTGTTAACTTGGCCTTTCTTGAGAGTTTTTTTTCCCCCTACTGTCGCTGTGTTGATAAGATAAGCAATTTTTTTTGGCGAACAGCAACGATATTAGATGGGTAGAGCAATAACTCGGAACTTTCCGTTAACGTGGGATATCGACTAAGTTGTAAGCATGACGTCTTTTACTACAGACAGTCTGAAGACCATGTGACATTTTTGTGTGGACACTTTCCTTGGCTCCAGGAAGGGGGGCAGACCCCCTCGATTGGCCTTTGCACTAAGGGTTCCATTCGGGTGTTCTGCCTGTTCTCACCTGTGGTCATTTGCCCAACATGAGTATGGTTTTTCAACATATTTGTAGTAAGGGTGGAGACCTATAGTCATCCAACTTTGTTCATTGCTAGAACAATCTTAATGTCGTTGCATGACATATGCATGACTGTAGCGATTTTGGCTGACTGCCACTATTCTGAATAACATAAGTTGAGAAAATTCCCTAGACTTTAGGAGGTAGATTGAGTCATGATGTTTGTGTGGCCTGAACTTAGTTTGGCCATTGCCTGTGGAAATGCTAATTTTGATCTGCTAATTTGGGAGTTTCGCTGGGTGAGACAACTTGGTTTCTGGGGTTTCATTCCTTCACACGAGCGACCGTGTGGCTCAGTTGTTTCTATTAGATTTTCTTTGTGGAAGTTTTTATTATTTTCGCATTTGTTTTTGTTAGATTTTCAGTTTGTGACTTTACTGAATGAATGTTATTGATTCCCCCCAACTATCGATTTTTCTTTTCATGTTCGTCCTATAATGGTTTTGCTTTCACGCTTGGAGTCATTCTCTGTTGACTCTGTCGTGAAAGCAGAGGGGGCACTGTATGAAATTATCTATGATGAAAAAAAGTTGAACTTAGAGTTCAAAGCAAATTAAATAAGTATTTAAAAAGTTACATGAAGAATTTCGTTTTTCTGAAAATGTATACAAAATCTAACATGATTATGGTTGAGTAGTGTAAGAGCCAAATAGGGAAAATAATAATTTAGTTTAAAAACAGTTAAAATGGTAAAAAAAAACTATTTAATGTATTGGTTTTAAAATGCATGATGTTTAGTAATGTTTAGGTCTGATAATATTTCAGTATTTTGAGCTTCCAGTCAGATAGCACTACGTCACAGTGTAATTGATTGGATGTAGTTAGTTTTAGTTTGAAAAGACGTTGGAAGCAACACAGTTTAATGACCGTGCGTACCATGTATAATTTAGTGTTTTATAAGTAAACATTTAAAAGAAGAACGTTTGGTTTGCTCATGTTTCAAATACTGGTTGTAGTTAGACTGACTTCAAAAGGTGGCATAGAAGAATTAGAAGCAACTAGGTGCTACTACAAGTAGAATACATCTTACCATGTGCAGGGAGCACATTTGGTTATTCCTTACATGTTTACTAAGTTTTGCCATGTTTTACTTAATACTGAGAAAGTAATTCTGCATCAAGTTTTATTCTAGAAAACCATGTTAAGAAGTTTTACATAGTCTAAATTGTAAAGAGAGGTACAGACCCCCTGGAGTGCTCAGCTCACTGACACAGACACCATGTGTGGGGTGGGGGGCTGTTTGAGATGGGTTCTTTGTCTTGTTTGAACTCTTTAGAAGGGAAACAGATTGGTGAATTTGATTGTTGTTCTGATACAACACAATCAGATGCAAATTATATAGCGACTGAGATCTGGTTAGGCGAACTGAGAATTGTTCATGAACTACTCTTTGAGACTGATACTTCAATGTAAGCAAACTATCTTAACTGAGGAGTAATTGGAACAGTAATGGGAAATTGAGTCCATCTGTTCTTTGTGTTGGTTTGTTATTTGTTGGTTGTTAAACCAACTATAGAAAAGAGTGGAATTGTAATTTTGCTACACTAGCAGAACAGAAGCACCAGACATGTTTTAACTATACTGTTACTGTTTACAACTGTTCTAATCTATTTAGACAAAGGAAGCAGAAAGACATTGGAAATATAGGTTTTGAGTGTTTGGTAGGACTGGGTTCTAATGCATCAGCAAAATGCAACAAGCTAATGTCCATCCATCCATCTTCATCCGCTTCATCCGGGGCCAGGTCGCGGGGGCAGCAGTCTAAGCAGGGATGCCCAGACTTCCCTCTCCCCAGGACACTTCCTCCAGCTCTTCCGGGGGGGACACAGAGGCGTTCCCAGGCCAGCCGGGAGACATAGTCCCTCCAGCGTGTCCTAGGTCTTCCCCGGGGTCTCCTCCCGGTGGGACAGGACCGGAACACCTTCCCGGAAAGGCGTTCAGGAAGCATCCGGAACAGATATGAATGGGACATATTCTGATTGTGAACTGTGCAGTTGCATCTAATCTTCTCAAGGAGAATTCACTGACAGGTACAGGACACTTGAAAGCGATTCAGCAATAGAGGACTGGTTGGATCCCAGAGAGACTGAGTTTTGGCTTAAGGACAACTGTGAGGTGGGCTGAGATGAGATGGATCTCACAGACACACACACACACACACAGACAGACAGATAGACAGACTGTCCTAAAGCTATAAGCGGACTCTACCCTGGGGTGCCGCACCGTCTACAGTGATGCCTGGTTCCTGAGCTGGACTAATTCTAGTCCTGATGATTCTGCCATGAGATGGAGAAGGCAACCTCCAACCGAGAGTATGGAGTCGAAGGAAAGCTTCGGTTCTGGACAACGTTTACTGGGGCGTGGAAGACCAACTGCACGAAATCATGCCACGCTGATTGGGTCCATACCAGGTACATCTCATCTGCTGTCCAGGTAGCTGAGAGAGGAACCTGGGGACGACGACACGCTAAGGAGGCGTTAAAGGTTAGGCAAAAAAGTGAATTTTCTGGTGCTAGTAACCATCACTTCCAATCCAGCCTGCAGCTATAGAGCCCTGAGCTAAAACTGGTCATTCTAGCATTCACAAAGGAGAACACACAGATTATTGTGACCTGGCTGATAAAGCAGCTAGAATGAAGACAACTAGAGCTGTGTCATGGTAACCTACATTTGAGCTATGAAGGACAACACCTTGGAATATACATCTGACTTTCACGTTCTGTTACACCGACCTGCCAAGAAATGGTTCATAACTGACTGTCTGACGTTTGGAGGAGCAGAACATTTGTGATGACTTTGGAAGTACATCTAATTGGAACCACGAGAGGACTTTTCAGTGAATCTAGTAATTGGCATGAGAGGACTTTGTAATAGTGACAAATTAAAGGATGTATTCAGTGATAGGTGTTTACACACCCACATGTCGATGCTACATGCCCCATACTGTCAATATATGTGTCACTTGAATTAATATCTTTTTAGCAGTGATTTTAACATAAAAGGTTTTTCTGTACTATGTTATAATTCTGTATAATGAAAGTGTGTGATCTTGGAGTTAATACGAGGGTAATGGTCTAGAAGCATGTAAGTGAGGATCCAGACATTTCAGATTTTTTCCGTTCTCTAATCATTAAGGATAATGATATCGACAGGGTCATGTTGTTAAAGAGTACTGTTTTGTTGCAGTCTACATCCTAATGAGTAAACTGTTTAAGGATTGAAACCAATGTCATGATGCGGTGAGCAGCAGCGCCACCGTGCCATAGTTTCTCAGTTTCTCACGAACACATCCTGGACTGTCACATGTTTCCAATCTTCCACACCAGGTCCCAATCTAGCTAATTTGTATGTGTATGTATGTTTCCCCTCTGCTCCCCACATTGTGGATCATTGTTGCTGTCGCTTGTCATTAATGCTGTCTGTTAGTATACCGGTGAGTGTTGTTAATGTACTGTTGAATGTTGATTGTTAAGACGCGTTGTCGCGCACTTTATTTTCATTCAGTCAGTAGTTAGTTTCGTTTTCCGTTCGTGTTTGGTTTGTTTGTTGTTTTAATAAAAACCCACGAACGAGAGTACTGCCTGCGCCTGGTTCCTAACCAACACTACACCACGACGAGTTGTTACAACCAAGGGTTGATTTGGTATCAAGAGGATGGATTGTTATGGAAATGTTGAACTAAGGTACATTTGAGAAATGTCTGTCGTTCCATTGGCTGGTATGTAAATCTTTACTTTGATTGTGACACACATGTCTGTATAATATCAGATGATTATTCGGTACTTTTGACCATGTTCTCCTGCTTGACAAAGAAGGGTGTCAGTCCTTTTGTTCCTCAGGAATGTGGTCCTTGGGGGGAAGAAGGAGCAATTGGCTAGTTTAGGTAGACGCAACAGTAAACATTATGGCAGGAAGGATAAGGTGGGGGGACAGCCCTCCCTTTAGGTAAAACCTATGAGACACGAGACAGATGGGCAAAAACTTACCACACCCCTTTTAACTGTAATAAATACGGACTGTTTATGTATTAAGTTAGAGACTCCTCGGACGATTATTTTTGTAAGCGTTTGACGCGTCTCTCTGCAAATAATAATAAATGGTTGAACTGTGCCAAGAAAATTTGGTCTCTGTTCTTAATCCTTTAAGAGTGTCGATCGATGGAATTGCCATCACAGATCTGGTATTTGTTAATGGTCATCATTGAATGGTGACAGTAGATCACTGGGTCCTCCATCAGTCTGTCAATATGTCCATCTGTTTAAACAATCAGTGTATCTGTTCTTTGTCCAGATGGTGTGTGTCCCTTCTGAGTTGAATAGGTAACCTACAGTGTCCTTAGTTCCTTGGGATAAGATGGGGGGACAGCCCGCCCTTTGGGTAAAACCTATGTATTGTTGACAGTTGGGCCGTATCTTACCACACCCTTTTAACTGTTATAAGTACACTGACTGTTGTGTTTCCTCAGAGATTCCTCACAGGTTTATTTTAGAAGCTTTTGACGCATGTCTCTATTTGCAAATAAACTGCTAATTATGCCAATAGAATTTTGTCTCTGTCCTAAAATAGTTCCTTTTGATGGAATTACCATCACAGCTATCCGGTTGGGTCTGGATAGACATCTCTTCCTCTTGTAGTTGGAGGAGGTTGATTTGTCTGGCCTGACTCCTTTTTATCACTCTGTTATGCAGGCCTGGAGAGTGTTCTGTATGTCCCAGAAGATCAACACACTGCCCAGGATGTTGCTGTTTGAAGAGCCTCTTTTTCACAATTCTATGGTTTAGTCCCGTGCTCTGGATTCAGCCAACCTTCACTCATGCCTTCAGGGAGTGGGGTGTATGAAGCTGGGGCATCTGATGCAGAGCAGATCATTGGAGGAGTTGGGAGAGAGAGCAGGGATCTGGTCGTATCGTTTGGGGAGGAAGGTCGTGGCTGAGTTCTGATTCCTTGCCAGCATCTCATCAACGGTCTGTGACTGACGTCTCCTTCTCTGATTGGTGGATGAACAGCCTGGATTACGTTTTCCCTGAGCTCAATGTCGTGTTGTTGCTGGGACATTTCAAGAGGATGTGGAACTTCTTTCATTCAAACCCCTGAGCTGAGGGAGTTCAGGGCTGTGGGGAAGAAGGCCATGTACACTGTCTGTGTGAAGGTGTCCCATGTTTCCTCCCTAGAAGAGGTGAAATCCACGATGTGGGTGGGTGTGTTTGGTCCAGGTTTGTGTTATTTGAGTGTATTTTAGTATCTTTTGTAAAGGAGAGTCTCTGTCTCTGTTTCTCTCTCTTTGTGTGTGTGTGTGTGTGTGTGTGTGTGTGCAGTTGTGTGTGTGTGTGTGTGGTTGTATTTCCTCACATGTTAAGAAATCCTCTCTGGTCTTGGGCTCAGCAGGTGGTCCAATCTGACCTGTAGTCACTATGGAGACAGACAGACTTATATATCACAGGTCCACATTAATCATGTCTACTAGTAATCTACATACAGGTAACTAGAGGGGAGATGGACTATAGATGGACCATATTTGTATATAATTGTATATGAGTTCCAGTGGTTCAGGCCAGTCTGTCATGGCTTTGATTCTGCTCACTGACTAGAACCAAGATGTTATGGGGACAGTGACTGTTGACAGATCTCAGATCTCTACTTGATAACTACATTGATTCACTGAAGATATTGAGGTCATTCATACTCTTCTGCTCATTTCCTTATGCTTCCCCCTTTCTTCTTCTCCTATTTTTGTCATTTCTTCTCCTCCTCCACTTCTTGAATAAGTGTTTTGATGACAATATTTTGTATATGGACCATTTGAGTTTTGTCTGATTGTTACCCGCCAAGACAAACAGATATTACAATAGTCTATTAATATTGTGTATTTGCATTCATAATGTCCTCCTCGAAATAATATTGGTTGCATTATAACAATAAATGTAGTTCTAAGACAAGTAAAAATCATAACGTTTAATATTAATAATTTATATTAATAATAATTTTGACCAACCTTCCCAAAATATCCTGTCCAGTTCCTTTTTGCATACATCCTGTATTTGATCTTTCAGTTCAGAGACTGATTTCTTGACATTCTCAAAAGAGATGTGTGGATAAACAGTGATACTGGGTAAGACCTCAGATCCAGGAGAGACACAGAGAGACTGGAAACTCTACAGAGAGGGAAAGAAGCAACAGGTTTTGACATGGACAGACAGTGAATTAAGTTCCTGTCCATTTCACTGGTAAAGAAGTAAAGAGACATCCATTACAGAGTATTGTAAGGTAAGTTAGTGATGTCACCTGGAGGAAATGGATGTGATCCTCTGTGTGAGAGAGCTGCTTCAACTCAACATCTCTCCTCCTCAGCTCAGCAACCTCCTGCTCCAGTTGTTCCAAGAGTCCTTCAGCCCGACTCACTTCAGTCTTCTCCTGAGCTCTGATTAGCTCCTTCAACTCAGAGCGTCTTTTCTCAATGTAGCAGATCAGCTCAGTAAAGATCCTCTCACTGTCCTCCACTGCTGCCTGTGCAGAGTGCTGTTAGGACACAGAGAGAGAAGGGGGTCCATTTTAAGTTAATTCACTCTCCTATCAACAGGATTATAGACAGATTGTAAATGTAAATATACAGTGCCAGTCAAAAGTTGAGATACACTAATCCATTCAGTGGGTGTGTCCAAACTTCTGATTGGTCCTGTACAAGTATTTATATCAGCCACAACACTCACCTTCAGAATGTCCACAGTCTGTCTCAACTCCTGAATCTTCTTCTCTCTCTCCCCAATTCTCTTCTGGGATTCCAAATATTTCTCTCCAAACTGTCTCTGCAGAGAAATACATCATAAACAAATGTAATCAGCAAAGTGTAGCAATTTTAAATTATATCACATTTATTAATTGGGATATGTTCTTCTTTCTTGTAATCTTGGTTATAGTCACTATATACAGTCGGTACATACAGGTTCTGGTCATGAAATTAGAATGTCATCAAAAAGTTTATTAATTTCAGTAATTCCATTTAAAAAGTGAAACTTGTATAATGTATACATTCATTCCACACAGACTGATATATTTCGAGTGTTTATTTCTTTTAACTGTGATGATTATAACTGACAACTAATGAAAATCCCAACTTCAGTATCTCCCAAAATTAGAATATTACTTTTTAGAAATGTTGGCCAAATGAAAAGTATGAACAGGAAAAGTATGAGCATGTACAGCACTCAATACTTAGTTGGGGCTCCTTTTGCCTGAATTACTGCAGCAATGCGGCGTGGCATGGAGTCGATCTGTCTGTGGCACTGCTCAGGTGTTAAGAGAGCCCAGGTTGCTCTGATAGTGGCCTTCAGCTCTTCTGCATTATTGGGTCTGGCGTATCACATCTTCCTCTTCACAATAACCCATAGATTTTCTATAGGGTTAAGATCTGGCAAGTTCGCTGGCCAATTAAGAACAGGGATACCATGGTCCTTAAACCAGGTACTGGTAGCTTTGGCACTGTGTGCAGGTGCCAAGTACTGTTGGAAAATGAAATCTGCATCTCCATGAAGTTGGTCCACAGCAGGAAGCATGAAGTCCTCTAAAAATTCCTGGTAGATGGTTGTGTTGACCTTGGACCTAAGAAAACACAGTGGACCAACATCAGCAGATGACATGGCACCCCAAACCATCACTGACTGTGGAAACTTTACACTGGACTTCAAGCAACATGGATTCTGTGCCTCTCCTCTCTTCCTCCAGACTCTGGGACCTTGATTTCCAAAGGTAATGCTAAATTTACTTTCATCAGAGAACATAACTTTGGACCAGCAGCCCAGGCGAGACTCTTCTGACGCTGTGTCTTGTTCAAGAGTGGCTTTACACAAGGAATGCGACAGCTGAAACCCATGTCTTGCATACGTCTGTGCGTAGTGATTCTTGAAGCACTGACTCCAGCTGCAGTCCACTCTTAGTGAACTTCTCCCACATTTTTGAATGGGTTTTGTTTCACAATCCTCTCCAGGGTGTGGTTATCCCTATTGCTTGTACACTTTTTTCTACCACATCTTTTCCTTCCCTTCGCCTCTCTATTAATGTGCTTGGACACAGAGCTCTGTGAACAGCCAGCCTCTTTAGCAATGACCTTTTGTGTCTTGCCCTCCTTGTGCAAGGTGTCAATGGTCATCTTTTGGACAGCTGTCAAGTCAGCAGTCTTCCCCATGATCGTGTAGCCTACAGAACTAGACTGAGAGACTATTTAAAGGCCTTTGAAGGTGTTTTGAGTTAATTAGCTGATTCGAGTGTGGCAACAGGTGTCTTCAATATTGAACCTTTTCACAATATAAAAATTTTCTGAGATATTGAATTTGGGGTTTTCATTAGTTGTCAGTTATAATCATATAGTCGGTACATATAGTTGGTACATATAGTCGGTATATATAGTCGGTATATATAGTCGGTATATATAGTCGGTATATATAGAACCAGGGACATTAGTTAAATTCCCTGACCACTAGGGAAACTTGCCTGTCCTATTTGGCGTGGCATCTTATATTAAAACTGCCTTTAACCATGTACATCTGTAATACACCACACCCTCTTGTTCCTTAAATAGTCTTACTAAATTGTTCTGATTCTAGTCAAAGGGTGAGGTTTACATCAGTGGTATAAAATTGGTCAGGTATAATAAAATACTTAGGTAAGGTTTACAGATTGCTCACGGTGTAACTGTTACAAACACATACACAAACTAAATATAATTTATATCAAACACACCCACATCCACACAGACCTTATACATTTTATCCTATACTGTAGAGTTCCCATCTTACTTGTTTCTCAGTCCTTTCTGCTGCAGCTGAGACTGTATCATGTCCTTTATGTTCATCCATTGTACAAAGATAACAGACACACTGCTGATCAGTACGACAGTAAACCTCCAGTAGTTTGTCATGATGAGAACAGATCTTCTCCTGTAGTTGTTTGGTGGCTTGGACCAACTTGTGCTTTTTAAAGGCAGGAGATTCATAGTGAGGCTGGAGGTGAGTCTCACAGAAAGAAGCCAGACACACCAGACAGGACTTGACAGCTTTGAGTTTTCTCCCAGTGCAGAAATCACACTCCACATCTCCAGGTCCAGCATAACAATGATCAGGAAGAGCAGCTTGGAGTCTTGTCTTCTTCAGATTTTCCACCAATTCAGAAAACATGGTGTTTCTGTTTAGAACAGGTCTTGGTATGAAGGTCTGTCTGCACTGAGGGCAGCTGTAGATACCCTTGTCATCTTCCTGATCCAAACAGTCCTTAATACAACTCATACAGTAGCTGTGTCCACATGGAATAGTTACTGGATCTTTCAGTAGATCTAAACAGATTGAACAACTGATTGAGTTTATATCCTGTGCCATTTTTCAAACACATATAAACGGAGAAAAAAGAACAAGA
Organism: Esox lucius; assembly: GCF_011004845.1. Taxonomy (NCBI): domain Eukaryota; kingdom Metazoa; phylum Chordata; class Actinopteri; order Esociformes; family Esocidae; genus Esox; species Esox lucius. The sequence continues at coordinate 28,685,656 of NC_047573.1, read as the reverse complement.
GATTACTTTCGTTTTCCTTGAACTGCTTTTTCTCAGAGGAGTGGTTTGTTTTCTGTGACTTCCTGGTTCTGTGGTGAACTCAGATGTCAGATATCAGGTCTGGCCAGTAGAGGGCATTATTGATCTATCATAGCCAGTAAATATTCTCAATTCTGTTACATTCAAGGTCTAGTTCATAATTTCTCCCAATTCCAGAACAATTAGCAGAACAGCAGACGTGAATGCAGAAAGAGATTGCATGTCAAACAAATAGAGATCTCACATATTTACTACAACGTTCTCTGTATCTCAAACTTGTTAAAGGAACTGCAATTGTTCAAAGTGACCTGAGTAAGGAAAGACATAACTAGACTCTGTACAGTACCAGAAACTGTCCATCACTATATACCTGAGACAAGATACACTGGTTACTGTTTTATTATACAAAACCCTCTTCAGCCTCACTCCCCCATCTGAGATCTACTTTTGTCAACATTGCCACTTTTAAAAACCTAATCACTAACATATTTACAGACACCTACAACTTATTCATTAGATGTGCCTTTTAACTGTAGTTTTGTCAAGTTGTTGTCTTTGTCTATTGTCTAAATATATCTGTGTCCTGCTGTATAGTTTTTTATTGTCTGCTACCAGGTAAAAATAGTGGGATATCCAGAAATATACCTTTTTTTATATAACTGAAAACACACATCAGAACATGTAGTCTACCAATAATGAAATGAATATTTATTTTATTTAATAAACTCTATCTAATGCAGTTTTTTATTGGTCTAACGCTACACATTTAATCATTTTAATGAAAATCATGTCTGGATTTACAAGTAACCAAGCAATACCACTCTGCTTGTCAAATGCCAAATCAGCTAAACCCACAGTTATTATGAATCAAGATATCATAAAATAAATGAATTAGGCCCTAATCTATGGATTCCACATGACTGGGAACATTGATGTGGATCTGTTGATCACAAAAAACAGGTGTATCAGAAAACCAGTCTGTATCAGAACTGACCATTTGCCTAATTTTCCTGATGCAGCACAACACATGTTCTCATAGAGTAGATCAGAGTGTTTATTGTGGCCTGTAGATTGTTGTCTCACTACTCTTCAATGTCTGTAACCAAGTTACTGGATTTTGTCTGGAACTGGAACACTGTTGGTTCCTGAACGTTCCAAACATGCTCAATGGGTGACCTGTCTGGTGAGTATGGAGACGTGGCAGAACTGAGACATTTTTTGCTTCCAGGAAGTGTTTGCTGATCCTTGTGACACGGGGCTGTACATGTTAATGCTACCGATCAAGAAGAGGCGTTGATTGGCTCAGGTCTGTGTGAGAATACTAGAGATCTTAAGACTGGAATGTCAGGTGGTCTCCTCAGAGTGTGACCAGAGTATGACAGTGGTTCAGTCAGAGTCTGACACTCCCAGTAGTCAATGTCTAAGTGTGTCTAGTTTCCATCCTTATCCAGCAACTTTGTGCAACAACAATGGAAAACATTTCATTTGCCACATAAACAGCCTGATCAACTATATGGTAAGAATAAGTCACAGGAGGCAGGAGGCAAATGGTGTTTTTTCCAGATATTGACTGGTTTCCTCATTCATGACCCTACAATATTTTGGTATCTATTACCAAGAAATACAGATCTGTATTCTCAGTCTTGGAAAATCCATAGATTAGGGCCTAATTCATTTATTTTAATTGACTTATTTCCTTCTATGATCTGTAACCCAGTAAAGTCTTTAAAATGATTCTGTTTGTTTATATTTTTTGTTCAGTCTATTGATTTAACAATAATATTTGGGTAAAAATCACAAAATCTACCTGATGAAAACCAGTTACTGTATTCCAGTTGATGTTGTGATTAATAAGAAACCAGAAAAAGAGTATGCTGTCATTTTACCTTATTTTAGTTTTATTTTATTACCAAAATGCTTACAACAAAGTGACCATAACGTTTTACTTTAGAAGGGGCTGTTTCAATGTTGTTTGGTGATACAAAGTTGGAAAAGTCCTTGCTCTTTGAAAGTGATAATGATGTCCTGGTGAGGTAACAAATAAACTTTGGATATGTGTTTGTTGTTGTCCATATTTAATGCTGTGAAATTTTGCTAATATCTTGTAGATGACAATAGCAAAACCGTCACAATGACCTTGAATGACAAGTACATCAGCTGGTTGTTTACTTTCATCCATCGACACAGGCAGTTCTTCCGAATTGCCTTTCAGGACCAGGCGTGTAACAACAAGACATGACAGTGCCGTGGGAGGAAGAGCGGCGTGACTAGAAAGCCGGTGACGACGCACACTGAACACCGCGCCAGGAGAGAGAGCGTGCCTCCCTCGCGACTCCTCGTCACAGTACTCCCCCCCTACCCATGGCTCCAGCCGCACGTCCACACCGGCCCCGGGGCCGACTCGGAGGACGCCGCGCAGGACGATCAGGGCGCCAATCGAGAATATCCACCACCAGCACCCAGCAACACTCCTCCGGGCCATACTCCCCCACTCCACCAGGTACTGCAGACCCCTCCCTCGAGGTCCAGAGGGGGCAGAGGGGACCCACGCACTTGACTGCTGGAGGGGACCAGCCACCTCCGGCCTGAGGAGAGAAACGTGAAACAAGGCGTTAATTCTCTAGTCAGGGGAAGGTGCAACTTTCTGGGCCGAGAGCCAGACCCGGTCGCCCACAGCGTAGACCGGGGCGTCGCTACGACGGCGATTAGCAGCAGACTTCTAGCGCTCCCCGGCGTGCCGAATGCATCAATGCACCACTGACCAGGTCTCCTCGGCGCGTCTCAGGCTGGCTCTGCCACGGCGCCAAGACCGGCTGGTACCCTAGAACACACTGAAAAGGGGTCATGGTCATGGAGGAGTGGCGGAGCGAATTCTGGGCATACTCTACCCAAGGCAGGAATTCCGACCACTCCTCTGGCCGGTCCTGGCAATAGGACCGCAGGAACCTCCCCAGGTCTTGGTTTACACGCACCACCTGCCCAATCACTTCGGGGTGAAACCCGGAGGTGAGACTGACCGAGACCCCCAACCAGCCCATAAAGGCCCTCCAGACCCTGGATGTAAATTGGGAACCCCGGTCATAGACAATGTCCTCTGGAACCCCATAGGAACAAAGGACAGATACCCTTATTGGTCTAAGCAGAGGAACAGATGGCCTGAGTACCTAGCGATCCTCTGATACTATACAGACATGTGTATCACAATCAAAGAAAATAGTTACATACTAGGCAATGGAAAAGCAGACATTTCTCAAATGTACATCAGTTCAACATTTCCATAACAATGGCGACAAAGACAGGTAGCAAAGGGGAAAGGAATGTGAATGATTTGATAGGGGGGTTGTAGGGGTGCATTAAGACCACTTTCCTGTCTGATTATGTAGCCTATATGGTTGTGATTGTCCTTGTACCATTCAATATGGTAAGTTATGAACCCCATAAAGCACCACAGACATGTGTCTGATTATGTAGCCTATATGGTTGTGATTGTCCTTATACCATTCAATATGGTAAGTTATGAACCCCATAAAGCACCACAGACATGTGTCTGATTATGTAGCCTATATGGTTGTGATTATCCTTATACCATTCAATATGGTAAGTTATGAACCCCATATTGTACCACAGACATGTGTCTGATTATGTAGCCTATATGGTTGTGATTGTCCTTGTACCATTTAATATGGTAAGTTATGACCCCTATACTGCATTGACATGATTTCTGTGGGCGTCCTCCAGTTCTAGCAGATCAGGGGCTGGGCTCTAGTTGGGACTGGTAGCCATAAGGAGTCCTTCCACTGGGTGCCGTGTTATTACCATTCATCCTGTGCTATGCATTTAGTGTGCTGTGCAATTACCATTTACTGTGTGCTGTGCTGCTCTTACTACGTGTGCTCCTTAAGACTCTGGTCTGGTGAGGTGAGGCGTCCTGGCCTGACTCTGTCCACTTGGCCTGTCCTAGCCTTGGGGCCCTGCTGTATGTAATAAATGCCCTCATGAATATGTATCAATAAAGATTTGTTTTGTTTTGACAAAACTAGCAACGTTTGGACAGAGTACTGGGCTGGAGGACAGACTATTCAGTAACTGTTCAATTGAACCATAAACATGAACGAGTCGGTCATTCACGAGTCGTCTGAGATTCCATCTGTGTTAATCATTACAATAAAAATCAGGTACTACATTAATATTGAATATTAAACATGTCAAGATGAATCCAGAATGCACTGAGCAGTTGTGATGGTGGATGTAAAGTCAAGGAGGGGAGTGAATCAGGAGAGGGAAAAAAACAGGAAATGTGAAATAGTCCAACCAGGATTTGTGTAAAAACAAGGAACTTACTGTTGAAGTCTAACACTTCCCCGAGTTGGTTTGTTGGAAAGGAGAATAAAACACCAGGAGTCAGGTCAATTACCGTACCGCATATTCCGTTCATTACAAAAGCTTTTGGAGACAAGGGTCGCAGAACAATGTCTAAGGATCAACAATCAACAGATCATTTTATACTTCTACTACGCCCAAAAGATAGAGTTGTTAAATTCACAAAGCAAGTGTGCTATTGGTCCAGTTCCAGTTCTATTCCTTATAAGGATAAATGCAAACATCGTCTTGTCCCCATCTGGTTTCTGTCTTGCCTGTCAGACTATGTGTGTGTGTCTCTAACCTGTGTCCTGTTTCTCAAAAGACCGACATACTAAATCTTTCTCTCCCCAGCAACCGCTTGAACAGGGTTTCCTATTCTCCTACTTGCTCCTTCAGTTTCAGCTCATACTACAAACATTTAATATTTTGTTTCATTGGTTACAACAGCTTACAACAGTTCACTAACTTATACAATCAATACATCTACAATGGATAGCGGTTTTGACCTTTGACTACAACACCCGTTCAGCGGTGTCATTAGTGGCCCCAGTAACTCTGGTGAAACATATTTTGTGAAGATGTTGTTGGATAATGCTGAGGTTGTATTCTCAGAAATTCTAAATATCGTCTGGGTTTATTCATGTTGGCAACCGCTGTATGACGAAATGTTGAAGGTAAGGGAGATACATTTTATAGAAGGTCTACCAACATCGTTGTGTGATGACATTCTGCTACCGATTCAGAAAAACAACCTTTTAATTATCGACGATTTAATGAAAAGTGCATCAGAGAGTTTGGAGAGTTTTCACACAATATTCACACCACCGTAACCTGAGTGCAATTTACCTTGTCCAAAACATGTTTGTTAAAGGCAAATCTAGTAGAACTATTAACTTGAACACAAACTACCCTCATCTTGTTTAAAAACCCCCGCGACAATCAGCAGATTAGTATTTTAGGCAGACAGATATACCCCGGTCTTTCTCGATTCTTCATGGAGAGTTTTAAAGATGCAAAACATCTGCCTTTTGGTTATTTACTTGTTGACTGTAAACCTACAACACCAGAAGACTACCATCTGAGAACAGGGTTATTTTCAGGGGATTGGCCTGTCGTATACGTTCCTAAGAAAGTTTGATCATGTCTAAACGCATTCGTAGAAATTTACCACTTTTGAAGATGATATTTAAGGCACTGGCAAGAAAAGTTATTTTAGAATCAGCATCCACCAACCTCATTCTATCACTCTGTGAAATAGCGCTTAATCTAAGGCGCGGAAATATACCCTTAACCGAGTCGCAGCTCCGAAAAGTAAAGAGACAAAAAGCCAAAATTATATACATGTCCAGAAAGAACACTTCAGTTGCAAGGAAAAGAAAAACCATCAACCAATCTGGAGGTTTTCTACTGCCGTTACTAAGCGTTGCAGTTCCATTCTTAACCAGTCTAATTGCATCGAGACAGGGTTAAACAACATGGAGCATGCTCAGAAAATGTTTCTGGTGCCACAACATCAGTTAGAAAAACTGTGAGAATCCAAAACGACTAGCACCGATGTAAGACAGTCTGTTGAAAATGATTTGGACTCATCGATTTGCAATTGTAGATGTAGTGATTGTATAAGTTAGTGAACTGTTATAAGCTGTTGTAACCAATGAAACAAAATATTAAATGTCTGTAATATGAACCGAAACTGAAGGAGCAAGTAGGAGAATAGGAAAACCTGTTCAAGCGGTTGCCGGGGATAGAAAGATTTAGTATGTCTGTTTTGTGAGAAACAGGTCACAGGTCAGAGACACACACACATAGTCGGACAGACAAGACAGAAACCAGAAAGGGGGGCAAGGGGATACTTGCAGTTATCCTATAAGGAATAAAACTGGGATTGGGCCAATGGCACACACTTTGTAAGTTAACGCCTCTATCTTTTTGGGCGTAGTAGAAGTATAAAAATGATGTTTTGAATGTTGATCCTTAGACATTGTGCGGCGACACGTGTCTCCAGAAGCTTCTGTAATAAATGGACGTATAACTACGGTAATTGCCCTGACTTCCTGTGTTTTATTCTCCTTTCCAACAAACCAACTCGGGGAAGTGTTAGACTTCAACACAATATACTGTTGAAGCCTGATATGGATTTACATGAGAAAGCTGAAAGATACTCTGCCATTTTACAAAGATTTTTGGCTGTTGTGCGACAGGGGGAGCTTGATACAAACACACTGACTTTAAGTCTACCCGGGTCTGAGACAATGTCTGCTGTAGTAAACGTGACTGAGAATAAGCAAACTGTTGACCGAAATGTTGACCTTGTTGATGAAATTTTGGATAATGTGCCTGTGAAGCGTAGAAAGAATGTTGAATATATTCTTAATAGAATGCACAGGTCTAAAGATGTGACTTCGTGGAATTCTAATAGTGAATTTGTTTTCAAAGGAGAGATAATCAAGGGCTCGCACCAACTGGATCTTGTTAAAAGTGTGACAGCAACCAATAAAATTGCTGACAATAGATGACCGTTGGGGTGGGGGGTGTTTTTAGAGGCCATGGCATGTCTCAACATGCCTTTTACAACTATTCCCAATGCTCATGTAAGACGTAAAATCAATTTGTATAAACAAACGTCTGGTGACACAATGGATGATTTAGCCACACTACCAGCAACTGGTTTTCAACCAACCAAAGCTTTCTTTGAACCTCATACCACGGACCCCACAAAATGGCTTCCATTTTAATGTTTTTATTTCATGCATTTTGTGATTCATTGTATGTTTGTTTTATCTTGAATAAATGTTGTATGAAAAATACTATGTAGACATTGATGTGGTTTTACAAATGTTTTTATTTTCGAATAATAAAGTTTTCATACACGTGATTGGCTTTTCTATTTCTTCAACAACCATGGCACAAATTAAACGTTTCACAAGATTGAGCATGTTGTATGCAATTAAACATTTGCTTATCACGCTTACTCTGGTACATCTTAGCTACAAACTTTGAGACTAGGGAATCATTTTCTCGTAAATCATCAACATAAAAAGACATAACATCTTTATAACTCAGACCTTTTGTCATTAGATAGAGAAAGAACACACAATGCTGTCCACACATGGTTGAAACCAGGTCCTGTACTTGTTTTGAACTGTATTCCACATTCTCACAGGTTTTCAGAAAGGCATTGATTGACTTGGGAAAATTTGTAAAATCAGGGGGTTTCCAAAACTGTCATAAAACCTTCCAATGCCATCATCCGTTATGTAAATAGCCAGCCAGTGCTCCCCGGGTTGAATGCTTGGGTGTGTATTAACAATCTTTAACATCTCGGACAGGCACCCTAGGTAGTTGGTCGCTTGCCAGCACACCATAAAAATGGGTCCTAGATGAAAATTGGTTCACCACACTGGTCAACTCTGCAGTATTCATTTCCACACAGTTTTCCTAATAGTAGTCAACCATGACTTGTTCCACAAAATAACATGTAATCAACACTCCCCACTCCACTCTACCTCCCAGTAACAGACTCAAGACAGACCCTCTCTACACAACACCTGGTTATAGAAGGTAAATTTGTCAGGATGGTCAGGATAGAACTGGACCTCATTACTACATGTCACCTTTCTGTTCTCCTCAGACAGACACAGGTTCTGATATGTTGTATTGGGATCCAATGTCAGCTGGCAGGAATCTAAGAGGATGAAAAACAAAGTCAGTGACAATGTCTCTCTCTTACTCTGTATGTGTGTGTATGTGTGTGTGTGTGTGTGTGTGTGTGTGTGTGACTTGTGCGTGTGCATCCTCTCTCTCTCTGTGCATGCTGGGAGTGGTGTGAGAGAGTGTGGAGTTTTGGCTGCCCTTTTTGTAATTTATTGGGCTGCATGTGCTTTGTCATGGTATACATTTTAGTGCTGGGGTGGCTATTTTGTTTCCTCTGGTTTGGAAATCAGTATAAAATGTTTTGAATTTTGGCAACTTTGTGTAAATTAACATGGTCTTCAATGCCACACACACACACAGACACCCACACACCCCTGAGCATTGACTAATGCACATAGAGGAGCAGAGTATAGGCAAAAAGGAAGTCATTAAGACATTTCATTACAACCAATAGGTTTTTTGTTTCTTTTTTAATCTGCCATAGATTGTTTCATTGTTGTGTCAATGAAGGATTGGGTGTATGTCTGGCTACATGCTTTTACAAGCCAGCTTGAGTTAGTGACATTGAGAAATTATATTTTGTATTCAGAAAGATTTATTATGAATGTGTATGAACCAGGTGTTTGATTTTGACAGTAAATAACCTGTGCTTGTTTCTTCTTCCTTGCAGGATCCCTGCAGGTGTCATGGTGCGGTGAGCAGCAGCGCCACCGTGCCATAGTTTCTCAGTTCCCATACCTCACAAACACATCCCGGACTGTCACATGTTTCCAATCTTCCACACCAGGTCCCAATTTGTATCATTTGTATGTGTATATATGTTTCCCCTCTGCTCCCCACATTGTGGATCATTGTTGCTGTCTGTTAGTATACGGGTGAGTGTTGTTAATGTACTGTTGAATGTTGATTGTTAAGACGCGTTGTCGCGCACTTTATTTTCATTCAGTCAGTAGTTAGTTTCGTTTTCCGTTCGTGTTTGGTTTGTTTGTTGTTTTAATAAAAACCCACGAACGAGAGTACCGCCTGCGCCTGGTTCCTCCAACACTACACCACGACGAGTCGTTACAGCAGGTCTCTCAGCAGTGCTGTTTGCAGGAGTTGAGTCTCCATCTGCGAAAGGAGGAACCAGAGACCACACAGATTAAACAGGAACAGGAAGAACTCGGGACCAGTCAGGAGAAGAACCGATTCAAGGGCTCTTTGTAACCAGGGATTCACTGTTCACTCGTCCCTGTGTGAAAAATGAACTGAATCAGGAGGACCTGCTTGGGTCTTTCCGTTAAGAACAGCGCACCGTTTGAAAGTGACCTGTGACATCGTTAACAATGCAATAACCGTGCCGGGGTTAGATGAGCTGTACGAGCGTGTGAGATGAGAGCGTGCACGGTGTGAAGAACATGCACCATAAGAGGGCACATGGCCACGAGGTCAGCGTAGGCTAACACCGATTCTGTAACTGCTACAGAACGAAGGCATGGAGCTCTGGCCACAGTATCATGACGTTTGAATAGTAACCAACTGGATGCATTTCACCGCCTACAGTACATTTTGAGTTAGTACAGCTGACATAAAACTTTCTCTGAGACGCAGATTAGTCCACTGTATGGAGTCCCTCATGGCTTTTGTGTGGAAATGGATGAGATCAGACGGGGGCTGGACTCTCAGTGTAGTCAATCAGTCAATCATGGGGTGTTAACTTATTTAACTGTGATATACTCTGCCTTAGAAATGCCAGAGGCACAGGCAGATCTAACTCTGTGTGGACCTGAGTATTTTAGCCTTACCGTATCTGGATGTAATGGATATGGTGGCACCCGGGTCAACCAGGAAATCAGCAGGCCCCCATTCACAGATGTTAACATTGGAGACACTCTACTATTCTGAGTAATGAAAGGGAACTGACCTGGTGCTGTGGTGCTGTGAGGTATCCTGCTCTCTCTCCATCTCATCCTATTTCTGACCCTGAGGATGGTGTACAGTGACACTCCTCAACGTCTCCTGCACCCGCCACAGCCTCTCCAGCCTGTTAAAACATCATCTGCCTCTGCTTCTCATAAAACTTGATCTGGGCGGTGAACATTTTCTTTCTTTGCTTTGCTTCTGTCACTGTTCTGTCTCTCTGTGTGAACAGCGTGATCCCACACCTGTTCTGATGAGATTGTTTCCCAGCTTAAACACATCAGATGTACCTTGTCGGCAAGGCTAGGGATTAGTCCATGAATCAGAATGCCCTTTAATAGTTCTTCTAGGACGTTATTATCAGGAGCAATTCCTGAGTAGCTGTTGAAAGCTTCTTCTGCTCTGGCTCGGAAATCACAACAGGACTCTGTTGGGCCCTGTTTCATTGAAAGTCATTTTGGCCCTTCAGTCTTAGTTGAAATGTCTCTTTGATACAGATTTTATACAGCCAAGTTGTTCAGTACAGCCATCCTGTCCTTACAGTAGGGGTTGGATATTTAGTCCATTGACGGCGAATGTTCTTTCAGACTGGGGTAGTGGAACTTAACAGTATTTTAGAAAACTAGGTCTAGTTCCGAGGCAGATGGCTACATATTTATCAAAATGTCCAAATGTTCACACTATTGGTCAGCGCCAGCTTGGGGAGGGGGTAAATACTTTACTATATCTAAAGTTTCACTGATGGCCAATGTTCGCTGGAGCTCCATAGTTGTTGGTGCATCTTCATCTCCAGAAGGCTGTAACTGTAACCATCATGAGAGGAAACAAAGTGTGTGGGTCTCTGTCCCTCTGCAATACTGGCTGACCTGTGGATGACCTCACCAGGTTCTTTCTTATTGAATGTAATCCGTGCTTCTTCTTTCTGTTCTGGGTGGGGCGATGTAGGCAGGGACAGGAGCACGGCAGCCTGATCTCTCAGACAGACTGAGGGGAGGGGGGTGTTTGGAGGAGGTGTCTGGAGCAACCTTTCCCCGCTTTTCTTAACTGTCCTCCTACCTCTGGTTCCCTTCTCATCACTCCTCTGGTCTCTGGGTGCCTTAATAAGCGTTACTTCATGTTATTGTTGCCTCTTTTGCTGCTTGTGAAGCAGCTTCTTATATTTGCCCACTGTAGCTCATAACAGAAAAGCTCAATTATAAAACACAACAAAAATGAAATGACCCCTCTTCAAAAGTCTGGATACCCTTAATTCTTAATACTGTGTATAGCCCCCTTTAGCATCAATGCCAGCGTGCAGTCTTTTGTAATAGTTTTCAATGAGGCCCAGAATTCTTGCAGGTGGTATAGCTGCCCGTTTGTCTTGGCAAAATGCCTCCAGGTCATGCAAAGTCTTTGGTTGTCTTACATGAACTGCACATTTGAAATCTCCCCAGAGGGATTCAAACATTTGGTTCATGCAAGATGACCAAAGAGGATATAAAGGTCAGGAGACTGTAATGATCACTCCATAACCTGTAATGTTTTCTGCTGTAACCTGTGGAGGGTCAACTTGGCTTTGTGCTTAGTGTCATTGTCGTGCTGGAAAGTCCAAGAGTGTCCCATGCACAGCTTTTGTGGAAAATAATGCAATTTCTCAGTATTTTCAGTTTTCACAAGATTCCCTGTGCCTTTAGAGCTCACACACCCCCAAAACATCAGTGAGCCACCACCATGCTTCACAGTGGGGATGGTATTTTGTTCACTATATGCCTTGTTGACCCCTCTCCAAACATAGCGCTTATGGTTGTGAGTCTTGTGACCATAAAGCTCTATTTTGGTCTCGTCACTCCAAATTACATTGTGCCAGAAGCTGTGAGACGTGTCAAGGTGTTTTCGGGTAGTAAAGGCTTCTTTCTGGCAAGTAGACCAAGAAGCTCATTTTTGTTTAAGGATCGTCATATTGTGCAAGTCTTTTGACAGATCTTTTCTGCTCAAAATGGCTCAGTATCTAACCTTCTCAGTGCATCCACGTGAGCTCACAAACTTATTTTGACTACTTATACACAGACACTAATTGCAATTTATGAATGCACAGGTGTGTGAAATTAACCTTTAATTGCCATTGTAACCTGTGTGTGTCACCTTGTGGGTATGTAACAAGGCCAAACATTCAAGGGTATGTTAACTTTAGATCAGGGCCATTTGGGGGATTTTTGTTATCATTATGATTTATAAACAACTATGTGATAAAATGGCTTAATATGATCACTATCCTTAAATAAAATATTATTTGCATGATCAATCATATTTTCTAAATAAATGCCAAAATTTCCCAATTTCTGCCAGGGTACGCAAACCTATGAGCATAAATGTGTATTGGTCCTATGCATAAGATAAAAAGTAACCAGCGTATTTTTGGCATGCATAAGATACAGTGTTACCAGCATATTGGTTATATGCATACGATACAGTGTAAACTGGTGTGTTGATCATATACATTAGATACAGTGTAACCAGTGTATTGGTCATATACATTAGATACAGTGTAACCAGTGTATTGGTCATATGCATAAGATACAGTGTAACCAGTGTATTGGTCATATACATAAGATACAGTGTAACCAGTGTATTGGTCATATACATAAGATACAGTGTAACTAGTGTATTGGTCATATACATAAGATACAGTGTAACTAGTGTATTGGTCATATACATAAGATACAGTGTAACCAGTGTATTGGTCATATACATCAGATACAGTGTAACCAGTGTATTGGTCATATACATAAGATACAGTGTAACCAGTGTATTGGTCATATACATCAGATACAGTGTAACCAGTGTATTGGTCATATACATAAGAAACCAGTGTATTTCCTCATGTCATCTTTAGCAGATTGAATTTACACTATCTGATCCTACTAGAGATAGAGGCTATTTGTTGCCAATATTTTCTCATTTGTTTGTAGCCAATTGATAGAAGAAATGACATTTCTGAGGGTTGTGGCCCATTTCCATCCGAAAACTGATAGATAACTGTCACGTCTTCGGGGGTCGGATAAAGGAGGAGCAGGAGAATGGCGTGGTAGAAATAAAGTATTTAATGTAATAACGAGAACTAAAGTTGTGGTTTGAAAACTGAAACGTACACTGCTCTTATACAAACAGAGACAATTACACACAAAGACAGAGGGAGCAGAGGGAACATATAAACTCGGGGGAATGATGAGGATGAGGAACAGGTGCGTTAAACAGGACACAGGTGAAAAATATGATGAGATGGACGATGGTGTCAGAAGGCCGGTGACGTCGACCGCTGGAGCCCGCCCTCCGGGGCTGCAGGGGGAGGTGAACCAGCAGAGGGCGGAGTTTCACAGATAACAACCGTTAGTACAACAGTTGGGAGGCACCAGTTGGTGTTGGAACTGGACCCATAAGGAGTGCATTACAAATGTAAATGGGAATGTGATAAAATCATTCATATGTTGTCTTAGCTGCTGGGGGTTAATCTGACACTCATCACCTCATACAACCCCATGGTTAGATGGGATGTTGAATGTTGTAACAGAACTCCAGTTGACCAGTTAGCTAAGTTTTTACTATGGGGTGAGTGGGACAGTTATATGGAGAATGTGGCTATAGCTATAAACATTATAACAGACTCAGACCATATATCTTACCTCTGTCCTCTGAGACAATCAGGTAGTTGTAGTATAAACAGAGTCAGACCTTATATCATACCTCTGTATTCTGAGCCCTCAGGTTGTGTATTATTACAGACTCAGACCTTATATCTTACTCTGACCTCTTTTTATGATACTCTAATAGTTAAAGCGTGTACGGCCAATAAACTGAGAAGTTCTGGTTTGAATCCCTGGATCAACAAGGTAAAAACTAAATCTGTGTAAAGGTAGCAAGGCACTAACCCAATCTGCTGTGTTAGTGGCTTTGGATAAGAGTGTCATAAAGTACAGACAACACCACCTGATGGAGAGTTTGAGCAGCAGGTCTCTAAACTTTAGTAGAAGTAACCAGTTGAGACCCCTCTCGAGACCCCTCACATCGAGAGGGGTCAGCTGAGGTGGCTTGGGCATCTGTTTCGGATGCCTCCGGAACGCCTTCCTGGGAAGGTGTTCCGGTCCCGTCCCACCGGGAAGAGACCCCGGGGAAGACCTAGGACACGCTGGAGGGACTATGTCTCCCGGCTGGCCTGGGAACGCCTCGGTGTCCCCCCGGAAGAGCTGGAGGAAGTGTCTGGGGAGAGGGAAGTCTGGGCATCCCTGCTTAGACTGCTGCCCCCGTGACCCGGCCCCGGATAAGCGGAAGATGATGCTATGCTAACCAGTTGAGAACCACAATAGTGACTAAAAACACACAGAGGTTGGACAAACAGTCTGGATGTAATGGATATAAACTCTTTCATACGTAGGCCATCCATTTGGGTCTAGGGTGGAAGAAGTTCCACTAGCCTAATGATAATTATAACTATAGGTTATGAATATGTAATACATTTAAATCAGGAGAATCCTAAATTGCTAACATCAGGTAATGTTAGTACAATGTGCTACTACCATAGAGATGGTTACATGCCAGTATTGTTTCTGCCCTACGACAGGTGGCACGTGATCTGTCATGATTTGGCAGTAAATATTTTTTCCAGCAGGTGTCACTAGACTCCATTGTGTTTAATGAGGCTTCATGTGATGTAGGATAGAATTGTCTGGAAGCCTCAATGTTTCAGAAAACCTAATTTCACCATCAGTACTGAAAAGGCCATGTTTTTCATGTACTGTAATAAATCAAACAGCTTGAACTACCTACAGCTTTCTTAGTTGGTCAGTGCCCCTGAAGTGTTCTTCCTCCATGTTGTTTCTTTAAGACTTAAATACATGTTTCCTTCAGTGATCAACCAGTTGGGGTACTTCACTTATTATACCTGCATTCTGGAGAGGAGGTTTCCATTAAAAGTTGCTGCAGTTTCTTCTGCTACACTCCAGCAGTGGCTGGCAATGTCCTGAGGTTTAACGTGACACTCCAAAACAAACGTATGTGGAAGCACACAACAAAACATGCATGAAAACTATTTGAGGGAAGACGTTTCCTGCTAAAACTGTACATCACTGTCAATGTGGTCACATAAAGACAAGAGACTCTGCTAAATGATGTTAATATAAATGCTTGACATTGACATGTATAGTAGAAACATGTGGCCTCCTTATTCTCAGTATTATATTTTAATGTTATTTATTAGTTTAACATCAGTTAAGCTTCACCTTTGTCTAAAACTTTACTGTCATTGCAAAGTCCATTGACTGAGCTAAAGGTGAAATATATACGTCTGTAAATCTTTGCTAGATTTGCTATGTGTCATAATTGTCAGGTTCCTGCTTTTATTGTGTGTTGTTTTGTTCATTTGCACTTCCTGTTTTATTTTGACATCATTAGTCGCTCTTATCACTCATCTTCCTCCCATCGTTTGCTTTCCCGCCTGTTTGATTACTGTCCCCGTCCCTAATGTGTTTCACCTGTTTGTTTTCAACTTCCCCACTCATAAATACTCACCAGTCCCACTTCCCAGTGCCAGATTGTAGTTGTACTTATGTCACTCTCTCCAGCGTTTTTCTCCAGTGTTTGTTTTCCCGTGTTATTAGACCTCTTGCTTCGGTTCTCGACCACGATTTTTTGCCTGCCGTTTTTATACCTCTGCCTGCATTTTGTTCTTGGAACAATAAAGACTGTTACTTGTGACACCCCTCTGAGTCGTGCATTTGAGTCGTTGTAGCTTGTCAATAATAATATCAATGACATCTATTAGTTTGTAACTTTGTTGTTTATTTTCGATCAGCCTGGGTAATACATATAAGGGTGAACACAGGGGAGAAAACCATAGTTTCTGAAAATGCTTTAGAACCTAGTTTTATCTGAAATAACATTCTGCCACTGAAGGTAAACCACACATAGATTGTATGAAAAACTATTTAGAATAACAAGCAGTTTTAAATGACAACAGAGACCAACTAATGATACCAATGTAACTTAGCCAGGAATTAATACAGGACATAAGTTGTATGAGTGAAACAACTGTGTTAAATGCTTTAATCAACAAGAGCACCTGAGAGGACATGAGGACATACAGAGACCATTTAAAGATCCTGTGTAATCAAACTCTCTTTATAATGATGAAAGTTATAGCAAATCCTTCCTTAAGTTTCATTGAAATGTAAAAATTAGTCCCTCTAAAACGTGTCCCAAATGTAACAATTAGATTGGATAGTGATTATTGACAAGTACAGGTAGAATTTACTACAAAGCATAACAGACTGTCTACAAATGACTGTTACTGAAAGATTCCCAAATCTATGATCACACATAAAATACTGAACAGATGTTTGCTGAACATGAACCAAAGGTAAATGTTAATTAAATGTGTGAATAAACTCCTATCTGCCCCATCAATCACACTAGATGACAACAGATAAAGAGGTTACTCTGTTTACCTGAAATCACCTCACACAGAAACATTCTATACAGTCAATAATTACATTAATTTCAAAACATTTTATAATCAAAATAAATTCTGTTTTGTACAACATTTAATAATGCTTTCAATACACATGGTAGATATTTATAAATATATTTCTGTTGACAAGTAAACAACCAACTCAAAACAAATCCTACAAATCAAGACGAAACGTCTCTGTTAAAATAGTTCAGCAGGGTTCTAGACACTGACTAAACTAAACTCTGTGATGATTGGTTAATTTCAGCTGTCAATCAACTCCTTTCACCATTGAGGTGCATCTCTCATCATATGTTCACGGTCATTACGGAACCAAGACCTTTGGCTCACTCCGTTCCATATAAATGTCAAACAATATCATGCTGTTCTATATAATATCTGTAATCTTAAATCAATCATTAGCCAAAGTCAATCAATCATACATTGATACCCGCAGACTGTATCACTGAATAGGTGTCAGTATCTTTACAGACGTTCCTTTATAAACATTGAAACCAGGATAGAGTGGCTGAGTGAATGTGGTCTGGACTCTGTGGAGGAGGGTCATTGTGTCAGAGACACTGTAGAAGGACAGAGTTCCTGCCCTGTGGTCCAGATACACTCCCACTCTGGAGGAGCAGGGACAGAGTTATCAGTCCTGGTATTATTGTGGTAGAACCAACATCTGGATGTAGTGCAGAATAACACCCAGGACTGATCATTACGTCCGAACACACACTCACAACCATATCCTTTCCTGCTGATCTCTTTATATGAGACGGCTACACGAAGCCCTCCCCCACTCCACTCTACCTCCCAGTAACAGACTCCAGACAGACCCTCTCTACACAACACCTGTCTACAGGAGGTAAATCTGTCAGGATGGTCAGGATAGGACTGGACCTTATTACTCCATGTCACCTTTCTGTTCCCCTCAGACAGACACAGGAACTGATTTGTTGTATTGGGATCCAATGTCAGCTGGCAGGAATCTAAGAGGATGAAAAACAACATCAGTGACAGTCTGGCTCCCTAAATATGTGTGTGTGTCTGTCTCTCTTGTCTCTCTCTCTCTGTGTGTGTGTGTCTGTCTGTCTCTCCCTCTGTGTGGGTGTGTTTCTGTCTGTGTCTCCCTCTGTGTGGGGGTGTGTCTGTCTCGGTCTGTGTGTGTGTCTCCTGCTGGGAGTGGTGTGAGTGAGTGTTTTGGCGGCCCTTTTCAATTTATTCATCCTTTTCTCTTGGTGGATTTCTGATTTCTATGCATGACGGGGCTGTTCAGAAAATCGAAACATTAATGGATATCATACATCCCAGGGTGTCTTTTACCCATTTTCTGTTTTCTCTGTGTATTCTTCTGTTTTCCCTCTTTTCTTTATGGAGGTTGGTTCTCTTAATATTAATGGAGGGAGGAATTGGAATAAGAGGGCTTGGGTATTGGAAGTGATTACATAGAAACAACGTAATGTCGTTTTCCTACAGGAGACACATAGTGATGAAGCTAATGAGGTTGACTGGGGCATGTGGTGGTGGGGGGGCAGCATGTGTTTAGTCATGGTACACATTTTCATCCTGGAGTGGCTATTTTGTTTTCCTCTGGTTTGGGGGTGACTGTAATATCTATAACTGAAATTGTCAAGGGCCGGGTCTTATTGGTCAAGGCGGATGTTATGGGAGTTTTGTTTTATTTTTAAATGTTTACACTCCAAATGAGGGAACACAGTGCATTCCTGTATTTGATAAGATAAAGGTTTCTTTATGACAATGTGATCAACAGGGATGTTTGGTTTTGGGGGACTGGAACTGTACAGTGGATTTTACTGTTGATCACACGGGTTTGGAACCTCATCTGAATTCTGTGTCCTGTCTGTCTGGTGTGTTGACTGAGTTTGATCTTTCTGATGTATGGAGAGTGAGAAATGCCAATGTTAGTCAGTACACATGGTTAAAATTGACTGATGGTCAAATGAGTGCAGCAAGGTTAGACAGGTTACATGTTTCAGAACGCTACTCTGGTAGAGTGGTGCGGTGTGACATTTTTCCTGTGAGGTTTTCAGATCATATTATAATTACGGTTGATTTTAAATTGTTCTGTCCACGATGGTCAATGTCACATTGGTATTTTAATAGGGTTGTAACGATCCATCTATTACATCAATGTATCGATTTATATTCGTATGATCCAACTACATCGATCTGTGCTCAGCAAGTTGGCCTTCCAGACGACATATATCGATCTAACATCGTTTTAAAATGTAATCAATCGATTGTATCGATACTAGGAAATAACCCATTGGATTTAAGCACGTCAGACTTTATATGAATGTTTTTTCTTAGCACTTTTAATGATAAAGGCGATAAAAGTTACTCGATTCAGTCTGCCTCTCCGTGACGTCATCGCCCTGGGCCAGCAGCAGCGCAAAGACAACAAAACATAGCATAGCAGATGGCAGAGGAGAAGCCGACGAGCGAGAAATTATCAAGCCACCAGTGCGGTCCAGTGTGTGGAAACATTTTGGCTTTTGCAAAGACGGGGATGTTCTAAATAAGTCGCTCGCTGTTTGTAGGATATGTAAAGGTCAAGTAAAGTACAAATCACGACAAATCTCTCCAACCACCTACTAAGGCGCCATGGGATTTCACACAACACTGTGTTGGTTGCACTTTATTCAAATAAATTGTGAATGCATTTGCCATTAATTGTTGTTTACTTGTTTGTTTATATCCATAATTAATTGATACCTGATTCCCTTACAAGAAACAACAGGAATCTAGGAAACTTCACCTGCACTGTCCAGTATCCAGGTATTTATTTCAGTCACACTGGTTTAATTTTTGGCTAAAAAGTTACTGAATCGATTTCAAGTCACTGAATCGTTTCGGATCGTATCGTTCTAAATGAACCATTATCGGCCTTGAATCGTATCGACAACCACGAATCGTGATACGTTGTTAAAATGAATCGTTACACCCCTATATTTTAATATTAAGTTGTTACAGGATATCATGTTTTGTGAAAGGTTTTGTTGTTTTGGGGACGATGGAGGGATTTGAAAAGGAATTTTGAGTCCTTGAGACAACAGTGGGAGGTTGGGAAGACCCAAATGTGTGTTTTGTCAACAGTCTACTGCTCTGTCTAATGTTGAGGTTAGAGAGACTATTAGAGCCCTTGAACAGGACATCAAATTGATTGAGCTCTAACTGACCACTCAGACAGACCCTGGATTGGTCATGAATTTACATGATAAGAGACATGAATTAAGGTCCTTTTTGCATGAAAGGGTGAAGGGTGCCTTGATCAGGTCTCGCTTTGCCACCCTCAAAGATATGGATGCTCCCAGCACTTTTTTCTTTAACCTGGACCAGTCAATAACGCCATGTAAAGAGATGGTCTGTCTTCATCTCCCTGATGGGAAAGTGACTACAGACAATTTGAGATGCGCCGACATGCTGTGGATTTCTACTCTGCACTTTATAAACAGAGGCCTGTGATCCTCTGTGTGCTGAACAGCTGGTTTTATGAGAGGATTTCCTCTGTAGGGGTCAACTGGGAAAAGGTGAGTCATTTTGGGCAGGTCAGCTTCCTGTGGGGTCTCTTCCTCAGTTACCCAGGGGGCTTCAGTGGGGTAGGGATGGGCTCAGGGGGTTTTCTAGGCTCTGATGTGTTCCAGGAAAGGATCTGGGAGGGTGTAGTGGAGAAGGTATGTGCCAGAAATGGTTGTTACCCCAGCTGTCATATAAGGGAGGGGTTCTGGTAACTAACAACCTGGCCCCCTCAACTCTGTGGAACAGACTCATGGTTGTACAGCTGCCTGGGTGCTTGAACTCTGCAGAGGATACTTGTTAACTTTTATGGCTTTTTTTAAAAATAGTGTGTTTCTCTCTCCTTGTATGGAGATGTCCTATTGTCCCATAAATTAAGATGTCCTATTTTGAATGTTGAATTGGGATTGGTTAATTAATAGAGTTTCACTATGTTTGTATTTACAATGATAACTGGGATAATACTTGTGTTTCAGACCTACGCCTGAAGCTCGTTACCGTTTAAATTCTAGCCTGGTAAACTGACAAATGAGGTAGATTGATGTGACTGTTTTGGAGATCTAGGCTGGAGTATCCTGGGGATCACTCCCTGATTGTTCTTTGATTTTAGTGACTTGTTTTCTGTTAACTTGGCCTTTCTTGAGAGTTTTTCCCCCCTTCTGTTGCTGTGTTGATAAGATAAGCAATTTTTTTTGGCGAACAGCAACGATATTAGATGGGTAGAGCAATAACTCGGAACTTTCCGTTAACGTGGGATATCGACTAAGTTGTAAGCATGACGTCTTTTACTACAGACAGTCTGAAGACCATGTGACATTTTTGTGTGGACACTTTCCTTGGCTCCAGGAAGGGGGGCAGACCCCCTCGATTGGCCTTTGCACTAAGGGTTCCATTTGGGTGTTCTGCCTGTTCTCACCTGTGGTCATTTCCCCAACATGAGTATGTTTAGTTTTGTGTTAATCACATGTTAAGTGCATGCTAACTATGGCTTTTCTGTCAAAATGTATGGTTTTTCAACATATTTGTAGTAAGGGTGGAGACCTATAGTCATCCAACATTGTTATATTGCTAGAACAATCTTAATGTCGTTGCATGACATATGCATGACTGTAGCGATTTTGGCTGACCGCCACTATTCTGAATAACATAAGTTGAGAAAATTCCCTAGACTTTAGGAGGTAAATTGAGTCATGATGTTTGTGTGGCCTGAACTTAGTTTGGCCATTGCCTGTGGAAATGCTAATTTTGATATGCTAATTTGGGAGTTTCACTGGGTGAGACAACTTGGTTTCTGGGGTTTCATTCATTCACACGAGCGACCGTGTGGCACATTTTTTTTTTTTATATTCTTTGTGGAAGTTTTTATCATTTTCGCATTTGTTTTTGTTAGATTTTCAGTTTGTGACTTTTTACTGAATGAATGTTATTGATTCCTCCCAACTATCGATTTTTCTTTTCATGTCCGTCCTGTAATGGTTCTGCTTTCACGCTTTGAGTCATTCTCTGTTGACTCTGTCGTGAAAGCAGGGGGGACTGTATGTGTATTATCTATGATGAAAAAGAGTTGAACTTAGTATTTTAAGAGTTACATGAAGAATTTAGTTTTTCTGAAAATGTATACAAAATCTAACATGATTATGGTTGAGTAGTGTAAGAGCCAAATAGGGACGAGTTCATCTAAAATAATAATTTAGTTTAAAAACAGTTAAAATGGTAAAAAACTATTTCATGAAAACTCATAAATGTATTGGTTTAAAATGCATGATTTAGTAATGTTTAGGTCTGATAACATTTCAGTATTTTGAGCTTCCAGTCAGATAGCACTACGTCATAGTATAATTGATTGGATGTAGTTAGTTTTAGTTTGAAAAGACGTTGGAAGCAACACAGTTTAATGACCGTGCGTACCATGTATAATTTAGTGTTTTATAAGTAAACATTTAAAAAGAAGAACGTTTGGTTTGCTCGTGTTTCAAATACTGGTTGTAGTTAGACTGACTTCAAAAGGTGGCATAGAAGAATTAGAAGCAACTAGGTGCTACTACAAGTAGAATACATCTTACCATTTTGACTTGGTTTAGCTAAGAAATAACTCATTTGATGGGATGAATAAGTGACTATGGGATTGTTACTGTTCAGTTTGTTTGATATTTGATTAGAAGTAATCCTATTAATCTCATGCACTATAGAATAAGTGGGTAAAAAGGTGCAGGGAGCACATTTGGTTATTCCTTACATGTTTACTAAGTTTTGCCATGTCTTACTTAATATTGAGAAAGTAATTCTGATTCAAGTTTTATTCTAGAAAACCAAGTTAAGAAGTTTTACATAGTCTAAATTGTAAAGAGAGCTACAGACCCCCTGGAGTGCTCAACTCACTGACACAGACACCATGTGTGGAGTGGGGGGCTGTTTGAAATGGGTTCTTTGTCTTGTTTGAACTCTTTAGAAGGGAAACAGACTTACTGTTGACATTATCATAATTGGGTATTCTAATTCGGCTACATTGAATACTTGGTGTCCATTCCATGTTTATTTACATATTCAATGACTCTTCATTATTTTTATAGACATGTATACCTGTGTACTTAATTTCTGTCCTAGTAGGTAATCATTAGAATGTAAATGGTTAACAGGTGTTTCTTTGAGGTGAATGATGAGACAAAAAGGTTTGTCCCTGATTCATAAGGGGACCAGACTAGGGTCCGTTATCCTTAGGTTAGTAAACCATCCCCCACTCCAGGGTGAGCTCTGGGGAGACAGGGCATAAAGGGGGGGGGGGGTGGGTTCATGATTTATGAAGGATTACAGAGTGTCTTTGATGTGCTAGGATGAGAAGAAGAGACTTGGAGAAATTCACACTGACTTCCATCTTGTAGAGAAATTAGGCTAAATAACAGTTATGTTAGCTGACCTTCAAGATGGTGTGAAATGTTTTGATTTGCAATAAGGTATTTGATCATTTATGTGAAACAATGGTGATTTTGATTTTAGTTCCGATACAACACAATCAGATATAAATTATATAGCGACTGAGATCTGGTTAGGCGAACTGAGAATTGTTCATGAACTACTCTTTGAGAGTGATACTTCAATGTAAGCCAATGATCTTAACTGAGGAGTAATTGGAACAGTAATGGGATATTGTGTCCTTCTGTTCTTTGTTTGTTATTTGTTATTTGTTGGTTGTTAAACCAACTATAGAAAAGAGTGGAATTGTACAGTGGCCCTGAAGTGCAAAACACAACAACAAATACGAAAACACTTCAACAAATAGGAAAACACAACGCCAAATAGGAAAACACAACGCCAAATAGGAAAACACAACGCCAAATAAGAAAACACAACGCCAAATAAGAAAACAACGCCAAATAGGAAAACACAACGCCAAATAAGAAAACACAACGCCAAATAGGAAAACACAACGCCAAATAGGAAAACACAACGGCAAATAGGAAAACACAACGCCAAATAGGAAAACACAACGCCAAATAAGAAAACACAACGCCAAATAGGAAAACACAACGCCAAATAAGAAAACACAACGCCAAATAGGAAAACACAACGCCAAATAGGAAAACACAACGACATTAACTTCTAACGGAAAAGGTAGGGCCTATCTAGCAGAGGACGGAACGGAACCTCCTGATTGGACAGAAGGACCGCCTGTCTTTTAACAGGAAGGAGGGGTGAAAAACACGGAAAAGCGCCTATTTTCAAAACATGAGTACTCCCGAAGATACTTTCGCTATTATAATGAATTATTTTGATGCAGGGCATACATACGACGTGGTAGTTGATATGTTGTCAACCAATCACAACATCAGGATGATTATACGCACGGGTTGTACAGAAGGAACAACTATTCACAACTGGATGAGGTGAGACGTGCCATCCTTACAGAGCTGCATGGACCAGGGCAACTATTCCGCTATCGGACTATGTGGCAAGTACAGCAAAAACACAAGCTACGTATTAAACGACACACAGTGATGAGACTGCTGAAGCAACTAAATCCACAAGGAACGGATGCGAGAACAAGCCGGAGGTTTGTGAGGCGTACATATCACTCCATGGGTCCAAACTACATTTGGCATGTAGATGGATACGATAAGCTGAAACCCTTTGGCTTGACCCTCTCAGGATGTATAATTTAGTTGTTAGATGATAAAGATACTAAAACAATGTTGACTTTTCCTTTTCAGAAAAAGCGACTGCTGTGTCCCTATGTCCTGCTGTTTGCTACAGGGCTCGCATCACTTCCACCTGCTGGAATAACACCACTACCATGCATCAAGTTCTTACCAAATTCGCCATTCCCTATGTCAAACACCTTTGCAAATGCCCTAAAGCTCCTTTTCCTTGAGACCTACAGTGTCTTTTAGACAAACATGGAGTTTTGCTTACAGAATTCTCCAGGCTTTGGGTGCATTTAATGCTGTGCCAAGTCTGGATTTTGCCCAGTCTTAAATCTGTAGTTTATAAAGCATAAGAGTGCATGCTCAGTTCAAAGTATTTTAATGTGTATTATTTCTGTTCATTACTTTGTTCAATGAAAAATCACAGAATTTTTTTTAAGTACAGGTCACATTACAAGTAACAGTAAAATTGTACTCAGCTAAAATGTATGTAGTTTCACATTTGAAACAGTGTATAACATGTTGTGCTTGCAAACAAGCTTGTTAACAATACCTCTTGAAAAGAACCACGTTTCTTTGGTTGTTCAGACCTACAATTGACACACAGTTAACTCGATGGTGAATCCGAAAATAAACAAATATAGTTTGGGAGTTACATTTGAGTTTAATGTATGTCTCCACTCTGATATGACACTGCATATACTGAACTCCACTTGCCAAACATGATACTCAAACAGCTAAGCCACATTTGAGAATGTTTTCCTTTAATATCTGGCCTTTAAGAGTGGGCTGCAGTAGACCATATTTATAGGCCAGCTATTTCTTTCAAGGTGACATAAAGTTCTGAGGCTGACTCCCAATTATGTGGCTGCTGTAATCCATTTCGCTCAACAGTCTGTTGAAGATAATCCTGGATGTCTGGATCACTGCATGAATGAAGAGTTTGCCTTGATTCTGGAAACGTATCCAGTCCTTTGAACCAAACCTGCGTAGTGACACAATAATTTATCATAAAGGGAAAACATGACTTCAAATCCAAATGTATTTCCAATAATATGTGTGGTGCAATTTATGCTTTAATACACATTACATATTTTTGTGAGAATGGATATAGTCAAGTCATTGTCAGTTGATATATGAGGTAAGAGATAGAGTTCGTCTGTAGTTCCCCCAGGACATGATGCATGTCTGGAGAGTGTAATCCTGTGCTTATTCCAGAGGTCTGTGCTCTCATCCAGGTCTTTTTGCAGAACATTATTGAAGCAGAATCTCAATAAGTCCTTAAGTTCATGGCTGCCATTAAAGTGTCCAGAGTCTCTCAGGTCTCCAAACAGGTCCATCCAAAATTGAGCCCTAGGAATACAATTGAAAGTTAGGCTACTTATTTTACACAAGAGCACAAGATTATAACTATTGAATAACTATATAAAGTAAAGTAGGCTACAACAAAACAAATTAATGTTGCTGCTGGGAATATCAGCAAAATAAATCTGATAGTGTGAATGCATAGGTGGAAAGGCACTGCATGACCCCTCAATAATGCATGAGTGGATATGACTGCAGCAGAGGGCAGCACCTGTCAATTAGGCTACCTGAGATCTCAGAAACACAAGGAGAGTGAGCGCTGTCAGACAAAATGATTAACACATAACAGGAAGATATTTTTATGCAGTCTGTTGTGCTATAAAGTGATTTCAGTCCACGGGCACAACCTATTAAAGCTACATCGTCCAGTTTTATGTGGCCAGCTGCTTTTATCAGGATGATAATATGCAAATATACATAACTATATGTCCGTGGTAACAGCAAATACATATTGGACCTTTTTGAAAGGTCTATTTGAAACTTTATTTTTACCTAATTCAATCGAATTAGCAGTTTATAGCGTGATCAGGCATGACATTAACGGGATTACCATCTACTATTTTATATTCATTTGGGAAAGATTAGAGCCCACCCAGACTGTTTTACCTGCTGCAATACTTTTTTATTTGACTGAAATCAGTTTTTGGTAGATTAACACTTTTTGCTGTAACACAATTACACTTATAAGCGGCCGCAGTCTGTATGCTCGTGTCTGAGGGTACACTGTATTGCAGCCATGGTGCCATTTTCAGTCCCATGGTCTGTAGTGTTCTCGCATCCGTTCCTTGTGGATTTAGTTGCTTCAGCAGTCTCATCACTGTGTGTCGTTTAATACGTAGCTTGTGTTTTTGCTGTACTTGCCACATAGTCCGATAGCGGAATAGTTGCCCTGGTCCATGCAGCTCTGTAAGGATGGCACGTCTCACCTCATCCAGTTGTGAATAGTTGTTCCTTCTGTACAACCCGTGCGTATAATCATCCTGATGTTGTGATTGGTTGATAACATATCAACTACCACGTCGTATGTATGCCCTGCATCAAAATAATTCATTATAATAGCGAAAGTATCTTCGGGAGTACTCATGTTTTGAAAATAGGCGCTTTTCCGTGTTTTTCACCCCTCCTTCCTGTTAAAAGACAGGCGGTCCTTCTGTCCAATCAGGAGGTTCCGTTCCGTCCTCTGCTAGATAGGCCCTACCTTTTCCGTTAGAAGTTAATGTCGTTGTGTTTTCCTATTTGGCGTTGTGTTTTCCTATTTGGCGTTGTGTTTTCTTATTTGGTGTTGTGTTTTCCTATTTGGCGTTGTGTTTTCTTATTTGGCGTTGTGTTTTCCTATTTGGCGTTGTGTTTTCCTATTTGCGTTGTGTTTTCCTATTTGGCGTTGTGTTTTCCTATTTGCGTTGTGTTTTCCTTTTTGGCGTTGTGTTTTCCTATTTGGCGTTGTGTTTCATGATTTGTTGAAGTGTTTTCGTATTTGTTGTTGTGTTTTGCACTTCAGGGCCACCGTACCAAAAGGGATGGGTATGGTAAACTTCCCAGGCTTAGGCCACCATTGCATGTCCACTGCACCAGAAGTTGTGTTTCTTGACGCTTTAGTATATTAATTTGGGGACCTTTACACCATTTTAACTCACAGGAATTTGCAAAAAGAACAGCTTTTTTGCCAGAAGAATAATAGTGAACTGGAACAAACATAGGATTCTGGCATACTTTTGAAACTCTAATGACACACTGTCAATTGACTTTGTTTGCAGAATAGCTTAGATTATTACAACAAAACATTCTCAGCATCAGTGTAATAAAAGAAGATAGTAGATGAATGTCACACTCACTTATATAGTGAAAAGCTTAATTTTTCTAAGCTACACACTGAAAATGGAAATTACTATTTGAAAGGTTAAGTTAAAAATAATATTAGGGGAGTCACGTGGTGAGGTACCAGGGAATGGCTGCGCCTTAGCAGAGCTCCGAACCCCTGCAAACTAATACTGGTTTTAAACAACTTAATCCCTCCCAAACAACACGTTATTGGACGGTGGTGACTTCTTAAGTCACTAAACTTGATATCACTGTGAAGCATGTCCATGGGGTCCAAGAAGAAGGGTGTACAAACTCGATTGCCTACAGTTACGGTGGGTGACGCTAATGTTAGCTCTGCATCAGCTAACAATGCAAACGCTAACCAAGAAGAAAATCAAAGATGGACATAAGCGTTCTGTTTGCCGAAATGACTAAAATGGGAGCTACCCTGAATGGTGTTGCAGCAGATGTATCCTTTATTAAGTCAGACATGACGGAATTAAAAAACGCTGTGACCGCGACTCAAATACAGATGAGCGAGGCCGAGGGCCGCATCTCGGACGTGGAAGACAAGGTGAAGAGCAAGGCTGAAGACAATAGCAAATGTGCTACAAAACTCAAGCAACTCTGGGCTGGTGTTGACGATCAGGAACATAGAAGTCGCAGGAAGAATATTGGGCTTATTGGTGTGAAAGAAGGCATGGAAGGAAGGGGCAATTTGAGTGATTTTGTGAGGAAGATACTCGCTGATGGCCTGGGGTTGCGTGGAGAGTTTGAAATTGAAAGATGTCACCGTAGTTTGAGACCTCGCCCGGACCCTGGGCAGCCCCCTCGGATTATTCTTGTGAGATTTCTTTGTTACTCTGCGCAACAGAAATTTCAGGCAGCCGCAAAACAGAAGAAAGGCATAATATGGGAGATCTGTCGCATGTCATTTTATGAGAACATGACTGCTGAGCGCGCTGCGCAAAGGAAGTTATTCTCCCCGGTAATGAAAACGCTGTGGCAGCATCAGGTGAAGCACACACTTGCACATCCAGAAACGCTACGATTTACATAGAATGATGAGCGAAAGAGCTTTGACGACGTTGAGGAGGCAGAGAAATGTATACGTGATAACATTCAAGATTAGATGGAGTGACCGGTCAACAGGTTTAACTAAACATATGGGGGAGATAAGTTCTTTCAGAAGACGGGGGCGGGATCGCTGGGATATAGCCTGGACAGCTAGAGGAGCGGAGATCGCTGTCTGTGGGACCCACACGGACTTTAACTTTGCCTGGAGGGCATTTGCAATGTTATGTCTGTTTTTAGAACAGTGCTAGTTTTGTTTTTTGTTTGTCCCAGTAATGGTTTTCAAAGTGAGGTATTCTTATTTACATTTTGGTTCACAAAGCTGTCAATATTTGTTTAATTGTTGTGGACTGGAAAATGCAGGGCTGATATATAACTCACCATGGTGTAACAATGGGCAATATGGATGTTAATATTGTATCATGGAACATAAATGGGTGCAGCACACCAATCAAAAGGAAAAAAAATACCCCGTTATCTTAAGTCTCATAACACTGATGTTGCTTATATTCAAGAAACACACTTTGAAAATGGAAATGAGGCCTTGAAGTTAAAAAGGGATTGTGTTGGAAAAGTATTTCATAATTCAGTATCAAATAAAAGCTGCGGTGTTGCTATACTTATTAACAAAATACTTAATTTTGTTTTGTTACAAGAATTTAAGGATGAAAATGGACGTTATGTATGCCTTCAGGCAATCGTACTGCAAGATGAACAATTT